>NC_054472.1:82634682-84075932 GCF_017639515.1 Carcharodon carcharias | reverse complement strand
AAAATTTCACTAAATTCTGTTTGAAAGAGGTGTGGCTCTGAACTTAAAAACTAAATCCCTGCTTGAGAACAAAGCCACATCCACAATCTACTCACCCCATTAATCAACTTTTTCTTGACCTTTGGCAATTCTATTGTTTATCTCCCAGGCAACTTGGTCACGTGATCAGTTACTGGGAGCCAGGTGTTTTACCAGAAATCATCTCCTAGAGAAAGGTAGTTCATAAATGGATCATCACCCCAACATAAAATACAGGTTTCTTCCCCAAAGGCACATGGGCCATCACAGTCATCCAACAAATGAAATATAAAGCTGGTTTCAAACTAAAAGTTGTAACATTTGCTAACTTGTCAAATAACTGTGCTACAGTAAGGGAATTTGGTGTTAGTGAAAAACTGGTATATAGATGGAAGGAGGAGGAATCTACCCTGAAGAAAATATGTCTTAAGATCAAGTGGGCCATGAGAACAGGAACCAGCCATCAACCTGATTTTGAGAGGCATGTTTTGGAATGGATCCTCCAAAATCGTCAGAACGTATTTTTGATATTGATGAAACCAATGTGTAAAAACACACTCAAGTGGAATAAATCAAACCCCAAATCCAGCAAAGATTTCAGAGGAATGGCTAGTGGTGTAGCTGCTTTATGGAATAAAAATGAGCAGTTTTGCGGCAGATGATGAAAATCACTCAAGACTATCAAAAGATCTTGATGCCAAAATTACCAGTTTCGAGCCATCAGACAGTGGCAAAAACATGAGTACTCATTCTGCCACATCAGCAACATGGATGAAATACCAATGAACTGAGATACGCCCAGCGTTATGATCCTGTTAACGTTTAAAGAAATCCGAACATCCAGCAATTGACCAACAGAACTACACAAGATTTTGTTTAAATAAAAACAATCGTTGTACATCAAAAAGAATTAAACAAAGTAACCACAATTAACACAACAGTTTATAATTATTTATACCATGAACTCAGTTTTACTTTAATCTTTCCGCCACCCCCACCACTATCAAAAATTCCTTTATACTTTACAAGAATCTTGAAGATTCATTCACTTTTCCTGCAACCAACCCAAAGGTATGACACACCCCTCCAGAGTTTACTTTAATTCTCCTTGGTACTCCAGCTATTCCTTGAGGTACAAATTACATGGAGATCTTTCCATTCACTTTTGGCTAAGTGAACCTCCAATCTTTCTTCACAGACCTCACGGGTGTGGGCTCATTCAGCTCCTTGTCCTGGCTTTAGACATGCAAGACTACTTTTTCCCAGTCTGGTCCCACAGAAGCTGTACAGTTCTTTCTATGCTAACTATTGAAGTTGACTGCCAAAAGACTGAAGACCACTAGCTAAAAGCTACAGAAAAATCTCCCAGCTGCTTTTTCCTCATGAAATCCAAACTGAACGGCTTGCTTCAGTCAGCAAACACACACACAAATTAAACAAAAGAACCTTCTAACCAAGGCTCCACCCTGAATCACTATCTCTATGGCAATGTGGCATACTTTGGGATGATTCAAACAGAAATTCAAACAAATTGTTTTACCTTCAAAACAACTCTGATTCTGCAACCTATATGAATAATTTATATTGATAATGAATCTATTTGCCCCCTCTCCTGACTCCCTGTCTCCATTACAAGCTTACAGCTGGATCATTCATTGTTCAATATTTTTCATCGTCAACTCTGCCCCTGTAAGATAAACACAGGTTACCTCTTAATTGTAATGTACTCCAAGCTGGTGTGAATTGCATTTACTTCAATGTTGCTCATCAGTTTCTCAATCAGATTCCCTCATACAGTTAAAACTTTAATTCCTACAATTAGAAGTTATGTTTTAAAAGATGTGAATTGTTAACTAGATTTTTGCAACACCAGCAACTGATTGTAGAGTGAAAAAGTTCAAAAACAGTTCTAGTGAAAACCACAGAGCATGAGAAGACAGGGTTAACTGTCGTACTAGCCTGCGTGACGGATGGATCGAAATTAAAGCCAATGGTAATTGTCAAACTTAAAACCATGCTGAAAATCAAGCTCCATGCAGAATATTTTAGGTGTGTCCATGATAATGGTTGGATTGGTGAAGATGATGCGAGTTGTGGATCAATAAAGTGTGGAATGGGCATCCTGGTGGCCTACGTATAGAGAATACAGCTTATTAGAATGGGAAAAATTCAGATACCATACAACCGATGAGATCAAGGGGAGTCTGCAAGAAATAACACCAACGTTGCAGTTGTACCAGGAGTCTAATATCCATATTTCAAACTTTGGATGTCTGTCTCAACAAGCCATTCATGGATCATGTTCGCTCTGAATGGAATAGGTGGACGGTTGACAGAGAATAAACCTTTACAGAGTGGAAATATGCACACTACCCCACTGGATGCTTTGTGTGGTTTCATTATCAAATCGTGGGATGCTATTTGTGCACAAAGTGTTATCAGATCATTCAAGTAAAAAAAAGTGCAGAATATCCAACTCAATAAATCATGTTACAATGCAAAATGAATTACTGGTGTTATGTTTCTTTTTTGCATTTCAAAATGGTAACCACCCACACCGGCGGTTCACATTTCACACTTGGCGTCTAAGTCAACACCTGTGTTTGGGGGCTTCAAAGGTTAATTTCTACAACAACATCTATGGTATTTTCATTTGGATTTCATTTTCAAATTCTGGCACTGCTCCCCCTTGAACTTATCCAAATTATAGATATACTAGCAAATAAAGGTGGTCACAGAATTGAACCCATAGGGACACCATACCCACCTTCCAACCTCTCTGAAAAACTGCCCTTAAATCTATTTTCTGGCTTCTCCCTCCTAACCAATTTTTAATCCATTTTGTTATCCTCTTCCAATTCAATTCCTCTAATTACGTAGTAATCGCCCTATGGTAACTTGTCAAAAGCTGTTCTGAAGTCTATGTCCATTACAACCACTTCGCCTATCAACAGGTCTGTTACCTACTCAAAAGAATTCTACAAGGTTTGTCAAGCATGATTATCCCTTTTGAAATCCACAAAGACAACTATTTTCTCTTTATCTGGATACATGCTAATTTCATCCTTCACTGAAGACTAAAAGTTTCCCTACCATAGACAGTAAAATAACTGGCCTGTAATTACCCAGATGAGCAGCACTGACTCACTTAAGAAATTGGCCAGTCCTCCAGCACACAGCCACTCAATCGAGCTCTGAGGTATACAGTAATTTCCAGGGTCTCTGCAATTTCCTCTCTCAATTCCTTCAGGATCCTAGGACATATCCATCAGGCTGGGACATAGTTAAACTAAAGGAAGACAAACTAAGCTAAAATGTTCCTTTTACCCAACAATGTCACTCATCTTGCTCTTAATTACTTCAGGATTCGCTCTCTCATATCCTTCTCTTTAGTAGCGACCAATACAAATTATTTAGAAAATACCTATGCCATTTTTTGATCATCCCCTACAAATTGATAATCCTCTGTTCATCTCACTTCACTTCTCACAACTCTATTTTAATTGTTTTTGTAAAATATCTTATTTATTCATATTCATTTGGTTTTAAATCCTCATACTCCCTCTTAACCTTTCTCTATCCCACTACTAACCTCTTACTTTCTCATAATCTTTTAGTTTCTTCACCACTATAATTCTTTCAATCCTCAAATACCCTCAACAAGTTTAATTGGTTACTAAGCTCCAGTTATCAATGGAAGTCTAGAACTTCTAGTCGTGGATACAGTAGAGTTCTGGTTAGTAATCCAGAAGTTTGGACTAATAATCATAGAATCTTACAACCCACTGTATTTGGTGCTCTCTCTAATCCAGAAAACTTCAAAGTCCACCTACCATTGGAGTCAGTAGCTTGAATTCAGTTTAACACAAAAATAAATCTAGAAATAAGTAATCGTGAAGCTATTAAATTGCTGTAAAAATGCAACTGGTTCACCAATGTACTTTAGTGAAGGAAACCTGCCATACCTACCAAGTTTGGCCCATATGAGACGATGGTTCAACACCTTTGTCCATTTAATGCAATATAATTATTTTGTGCCTTTTTTTTTTAAATGCCAGTGTTTCCCACATACCTGTGTGTCAACTTCTCTTTCCACCTCACTATCTTATTCACTCCTCATCTTTCTAAAACTTGCCCCAATACAATCAGTGTTTTAGTTTTTGTACTAGCTTTTTCTTGCTGGTTGGATCTTAAACATAACCATATTGCAATCATTATTCCCAAAATACTCACTGAGTGACCTATTTCATTACTCATTGAGATCTAGCAACATCTTGACGCTTAAAGCCCTGCTAACATACTGGTCAAGGAAGAAGTTCCACATACATTTTCAGAATTGTATTCCCCTTTCGTCATGTCTTCATGAACCATCCCAAACTATAAGCAGTTAATTGAAGACTTTCAGAACAATAATTGATATTCCTGCTTAACTTTCTAATCCAACGGATTTCCTACATTTCTTTTGCACAATTTGGAAGCCTGCAATACAATACTAACGCAACATGCCCTTTTTAAATTGCTAAACTCCCAAACATGTTTATTCTGCCTATACATCTTCTACGTCTATATCAACCTTCCCTGAAGCATGTATTCCCTGCTTTAACCAATATTGCCACATCGCCATATTTTCTTGTTTTGTTTTTTGAAATTTTCCCCCCTCTAAATATATATGGATGCTTCCCCCCCCCCCCCCCCACCATTCTTGCCCAGTTTGCAGCCAGGTTTCTGTCGACATTATTAATCAAAATAATTGCTTCTAATCCCCCCAGTTTATTCTGACATTTTATGTATTGCAATATTAACCATTTTTTATTAAATAAGCCAAACTCTTTTACCAGCGCTACTTTTGTCTAGGCGGACCCTGTCATCATTTCAGTCTTTTCTCTCTTTATATTTGGTCAATTTGATTTCAGTCCTTTACTACATCCTCTTTCTAAAAATCGTTTTCTGCAGAAATATTTCTCCCTTCTCTATTAGCCGATCGTGATTGAGAAATTTAAAAACAACCGGTCTTTCCTTTCCAATTTCAAAATTGCACTGAGTACTCCAGCAACTTTTTTTTTTAAACCCATTCCCAATATTGTTGTTGTACAATGAAACATTTTTGTGTGCCAAATGAGGTTAATTCTCCTGGTTGTCCCCTCCCAAAGTATTCCCTCTTTGTGAATTTGCTACATAACAAAAGTCATTGCAACCCTTAAATAATCCATTGCACGAAGCACTTCTAGAGATGTTTCTATGCAATATGGAGTTACGCACATTCAACTCCAGTTCTAAGCTGCTCAAAATAAAATCAGACAGGACAGTGAACATCTTTAATATTGTTTTAATGGGCACTCATTGGGTTAATGTATACACAGGAGACTTGGGCTCTGCATAGTTGTCCACTTTAAATCAGGGCATTTGATCAACAGCATTAATTCTGCTTTCATTTTTGCACAAGTTCCAGGCTAGTTCATAAAACTGTACTGCTCATTCTCTTTTCTCTCCCCTCCCTCACTCAACAACTGCTGAATTCCTATAACAACTTGCATTTATAGCATCTGTAATACAGTAAAATATCCTATATGTCACAGGGGCCCTGTGAAACAGAATTTAACATCAAGCCACATAAGAAGATATTAGGATAGGTGATGATCACAGAAGTGTTTTAAAGAGTGCCTTTAAAAAGAGGCAACAGGGGTAGACAAGCAGGTGCAGTTTAGGGAGGGAACTCCAGAGCTTAGGGCCTCAGCAGCTGAAGACATGGATGCCAATGGAAGCTGAATGAAATTTGGGAATACTGTACACAAGATGCCAGAACTGGAATAGCGCAGAACCTTCTGGGGGGGAGAGTTTAGGGTGGGGAGGAGGTTACACAGGCAGATGAGGCAAGATCTGGAATGGATTTGAAAACAAGAATGAGAATTTTTAAAATTGCCAGGTCAGGAGCCAATGTAGGTTAGTATGCATGGGTGGTTAGCGAACAGGACTTGGTGTAAATTAGAAAGCAGCCAGAAGAATTTGCATGAGCTCAAGTTTATAGAGGCTGGAAGATGGAAGATCAGGCAGGAAAGCATTAGAATAGGGAATAAAAGCATTGTTTAGGATTTCAGCAAATAAGCTGAGGCAGGGATGGAATCAGCAACATGACTGAGGTGGAGGTAGGCGGTAGTAGCGATGGAAAGGATATGAAATCTAAAGCTCAGCTCAAGGTCAGATAGGACCCCAAGGTTGCCAACTGCCTGGTTCAGCCTCATTAGACAATAACAGGGTGAGGGATGGAGAAATGAGGTTGTGGTAGGGACTGAAGACATCTACTCTGTGCTGATCTCAGTAGAAACAATACAATTGACTGCAGCTTTTAAACCAAATAACTCCTGGCGCCTACTGAAAATTCATTACAATGTCAAAGATTAAAATCAAGACACTATCTGCTTGTTCAAATGGATGTAAAAAAAATCTGATGTTACTTTTCCCAGGAAGAGCAGGGAGCTCTCCCAATATCACTGAGGCATCGCCACCAAATAGATTAAGTGGTCATTCACCTCATTGCTGTGTACAGATTGGCTTCTGCACTTGCCTATGAAACAACAGTGACAATACTCCTAGGGGCTTGCAAGGTGCTATATTAACGCAAGCTCTTCTTTATAATTGGTATCTGTAACTGCATACTAGGCAAGGAAAAAAAAAAATCAGGCCAGAAGTGTACATCAGACAAGGAAAGTATGTTTCCCATAGTCAAAGCTAATTGATCAATGCATTTTAGGGATGGAACCATATTCCATCATGGAGTCAATAACTTCAGGAAGGGAGGAGAGTGCAGAAAAAAATTGGCAAACGTTACTCTTCATACAAATGACATGTAATACCGAAGAACTAAAATCAAGACATTTTGGCTTAGAAAAGTATTAAATTCAAATGAAAACAGATAATAAAACACTAGTAAATAATGAAAGAAAAAGTTGGAGAATTTGACTTTTTGGTACTTTTCAGTCTCCATCCCTTATATCCGTGACAACCAGTATATCCACTGGTACGATATGACCAGTGGATCAGTAGATAGCGCAATCACCTCTGGATCAGAAGGCAGAGACTTGAGCCCATAATCCAAGATGACATAACAGTGTAGTGCTGAGGGAGTGCTGCAATGTCAGAAGAAGTAACTTTTTGGAATAAGCTTTTAAAAACTCATTTGCCCTCTGAGGTGGATATAAAGGATCCTATGGCACTAATTAAAGAGCTGCAGCGTCCTGGTCAATATTTAACCTACAACCAAGATAACTAAAAAATATTCTGGTCATTGACCTGCTCTTTGTGATAATGCACAACTAATTTGCTACATTTCTTATATTACAACACTTCAACAAGTACTTCATTTACTCTGTAGTACTTTTGAGGTGTCCATGAAAGACCTTGAATAAATGCAAGCTCTTTCTTGTAAACGAATAATTGTTCCTGGAGAAGTGCAATGTACAATCCAACTAAAAGCTTGAAGCCTTTATAGTAAAAATTCATGCCAAAAGTTTCTTTTTTCTTCAAGGATGCTAAAAATTATGCCAAGAGTAAACACTAAAAATGTCCAATCATGCTCAAGAGGTTTGATAAGCTAAACATGCTTACTGACTTGTATTGTCTCCAGTCTGACAACTCCTCTATTTTAAAATTTTCATCCTGGGTTTTAAATCCTTACATGGCCCATACCCTCCCTTTGTCTGTAACCTCCTCCAGCTGTATAACCCTCTGAGATATGTGGATTTTATAGATATAAGCTCTAATTCTGGCCTCGTGCACATCCTCTGCCATTGGTGACTGTGCAATGTCAAGGCCCTAAGCTCAAATTCCCCTTTAACCCTCTACCTCAATTTCCTCCTTTGTCACTCCTCAAAGCATACGTCTTTGGCCAAGCTTTTGGTCAACTACCCTAATGCCCCCTTATGTAGCTCAGTGTCAAGTTTTGTTTGATAACGATCCTGTGAAGTGCCTTGGGATGTCTTCTCATGTTAAAAGGAGCTATATAAATACATAGCATGTATTTGGGACAGTTTCTTTAAATATGCTGCAGAACAACCAGAGAACAGGCTAGTACAACAGAAATAATTAATGATCTCTTAATAAGAGGTCCTCTAGGCAAGAGTGATCATAACGTGATGAATTTCATATTCAATTTGAGAGCAAGAAACTTGGGTCTGAAATCAGTGTCTTAAACTTAAATAAAGGCAAACACAGGGGCATGAAGACAGTGGACTAGGCAAATAGGTTAAAAGATTAGACGGTAAATGAGCAGAGGCATACATTAGAGACATTTCATAACTCTGAACAAAGAAATATTCCACAAAGAATTAAAGATTACAAGGATGAACCATTTATGCATAACTAAGGAAATTATCAAATTGAAAGAGAAGGTATACAATGTTGCAAAGACCTGAAAAGGATGACTAAATAAAAAAAGGGAGAAATTGTAATAAAAGGAGTTAACCAGGAAGAAATATAAAAGCACACAATAGAGTATCTACAAGTATACAAGGAGGAAGAGAGCAGCTAAAGTAAATGCTGGCCTTAGAGGATGAGGCTGGGAAATTAATAATGGGAAACAAGAAAATGACAGGGGCCTTGAACAAGCATTTTGTTTCTGTATTTATGGTAGAAGACACTAGAAGCACCCACATAATAGTACAAATTCAAGGGACAAAAAGGGAAAGAGGAACTTGAAACAATCACTATTGCGACAGAAAAATGCTAGAAAAGCCAATCTAAAAAGGGTCTAAAAACAGATCAGCCCACTGCATCTGATGGCCTGCACCCTACGGATTAGAAAATCACAAATGTAACGTCCCTCTTCAAGAAAGGAGGGAGATGGAAACAGGAAACTATAGGTCAGTTAGTTTAATATCTGTCAATGAGAAAATGCTGGAATCCATTATTAGGGAAGTTGTAGCAGGACATTTAGAAAATCAAAATACAAATCAAGCAGAGACAACATAGTTTTATGAAAGATAAATAAAAAAGTGTTTGACAAATTTATCAGCGCTCTGAGACAGGGTGGATAAAGGGGGAAAACAGCAGATGTAGTGTGTATGGATTTCCAAAATACATTTGGTAAGTTGCCTGTTACTATCCTATCAGGGATCGTTAACATGTAAAGAAAAATCTGAACACCTTGCTTTAACCAACTGAACTATGCCACAAGATTTCACATTTTTAAACCAAAAACAAAATGTTATTGTATATAGAAGACTTAATCAAAACAAGCACTATTAACTTAACAATATGTACGTTAGCCACTCAGTTTTACTTCTTACTTCTCCCAAGAATTCGTTTATACTTTATGATATCTTAAGGGTTATGTATTTCTGTCAGGACCAGCTGTAAGTATGCCACAGCCCTCTGGAAGCTACTTTAATTCTCCTCAGTTCCAAATATTCTGAGGTAAAACTTTCATTTGCCTAGGCTTGACTGTGGATGCCTCAGTCCCTTGTTCTGGTTACGTTCTCAATAATTCCAAGCTAATCTGCCAGTTGCTTTCTTTTACCACAGGGTTGGGACCTTTTTTCCACTAGCTTCAAGATAGGTAATCTTCCAGCTTCTTTTCCCTCATGAAATTCAAACTGAGTATAAGCCCTACCTGGGTCTCATTTGGCAAATGAAGTAGTTAACTTTTCTCTGCTTAACGTACAGGCCTAACATTCTGTCACTGACTTTGGTTATCTTCTCTCAATGAGCTCCACCATCGCACACAAAATCCAAGCCACCACTAAAACTCTCAGCAAACAGCCAGATGAATTAAAGCCAGATGTTCTTAAGCTCCACCATTCTCCATGATGATGTGGCATGTGCTGGGACATCCTCCAACAGACCATCAGGCGCTGCATTTTCTGGTCGGTGAGCGGGGGCAGGGTAAAATGACGCGGGTGAAGTCAGGTGGAACTCCCAACCTTACCCCACATCATTTACATTTTCAGCCAAGTCAAATGCGCACCCACCGGCCTGTCAATGGCCTATTAAGGCCATTAAAAAAGTAATTGAAGTCATTAGTGCACCTGTCCATCTAACCTTAAGGTTGGCAAGCAGGCTGGGAGCCCTGGCGGGCTTCTAAAAAAGTATGAAACCTCATCCACAGGCGTGATGAGGTTTCATGAGGGATTTTAAAATTTCAGGGTGTATTAAAATAAAAGTTATGGACATGTGCCAACTCATGTGACAGCATCACGAGGGGACATGGCAGCGAAACATTTTCCTCATCTTTAAAGTTTCAAGTCTGAGCCGATCTCCGAGGCAGCACTTTGCCGCAGGGAGATCTGTGCTCTCTTTAACACACATGCGCGAAAGAGCACACTCCCAGCTCATGTGATCCACCCCCCCCACCCCCCGCCCGACACAGGGAGGGCGGACATCACGATGGGCAGGCCTTAATTGGCCTGTCCACGGTGGGGGTGGGGGGATGTTACCCTAGGTTAATTATCCCTAATGAGGTTTCTTCTTTGATCTGGAGAAATAAATGGATTTTACAACCTTTCAAGGTTTACCAAATGCTTTTAAAATAATTTGGTTCCAACTCCCAAAACAGTACTTCTCTCTGGAGTGCCCTTACTGCAAGAATTGCAGACGTTGTCTCTCCAGTTCTTTAGCTAAGTAAGCTCACCTGTCTTTTATGATCTTATCTTTCTAGCTGTTAACCTCTTAGGTGAACATGGCCCCAACACTTTGATAAACATGAAGAATTATTTTAATTGTAATTAGGTCAGGTTTGTTTGAGTTGCATTTACATCAGAAGTTTACCAGCTCTAAAATCAGCCATTCCCTCCAGTTCTCTATATTTAAACTTTAATTCCTAAAACTCAAAGTTACAGTTTATAGTTTATGTATTTTAGAACAAGTATCCCCGGCATGCCACATTAAAAAAACTACACAAAATAAAAGCACATCGATGTTGGGGGCAATATCTTAGCATGGATAAAGAATCTGCTAACTAACAGCAATGCTGAGGCCTGAACTATTTACAATTTATACCAATGACTTGGATGAAGGGACAGAGTGCACTGTGGTCAATAATACAAACAAAAAACTGCAGATGCTGGAAATCCAAAACAAAAGAGAAACAGAAATACCTGGAAAAATTCAGCAGGTCTGGCAGCATCGGCGGGGAAGAGTACAGTTGACGTTTCGAGTCCTCATGATCCGAAGGGGACTCGAAACGTCAACTGTACTCTTCGCCGCCGATGCTGCCAGACCTGCTGAGTTTTTCCAGGTATTTCTGTTTCTGTTTTGCACTGTGGTCAAGTTTTCTGATGATAAAAAGGTAGTAAGGAAGCAAGTTATGAGGAGGATACAAACGGTCTGCAAATGGATGTACATAGGATAAGTGAGTGGGCAAAAGATTTGGCAGTTGGAGCATACTGTAGGAAAAAGTGAGGTTATCCACTTTGGTAGGAAGAATAGAAAAGCAAAATATCATTTAAATGGAAAGAGACTACAAAATACTGCACTACAGAAAGATCTGGGTGCCCTTGTACATGCATCACAAGAAAGGTTAGTGTGCAGTTACAGCAAGTAATTAGGAAGGCAAGTAGAATGTTGGCCTTTATTGTAAGGGAAATGGAGTATATAAGTAAGGAAGTCGCAGAAACGCAGAATTTTAAACAGCACAGGAGGCCATTCTGCCCATCGTGCCTGCACCAGCTCTCCAAATGAGCATTATGACCTAGTGCCATTGCCCTGCCTTGTCCACATACCCTTGTACATTGTTTCTATTCAAATAATCATCTAATGCCTTCTCGAATGCCTTGATTGAACCTGCCTCTACCACACTTCCAGGAAGTGCATTCCAGACCTGAACTACTTGTTGTGTGAGAAAGCTTCTTCTCACATCACATTTGATTCTTTCGCAAATCACTTAAAATCTGTGTCCTCTTGTTCTTAATCATTTTACGAGCAGGACCAGCTTCTTCCTACCTACTCTGTCCAGCTCCCTCATGATTTTGAGCATCTCTATCAAATCTCCTCTTAGCCTTCTCTCCAAGAAGATCCGTCCCAAACTCTCCAACCTATCTTCATAACTGAAGTTTCTCATCCCTGGAACCATTCTTGTAAACCTCCTCTGCACTCTTTCCAATGGGTTCACATCCTTTCCATAATGTGGCGCCCAGAACTGTACACAATATTCCAGCTGAGTCTTGATACAACTATACAAGGCATTGGTGAGATCGTACCTAGAGTACTGCGTACGGTTTTGGTCTCCTTTATGGAGGGATATACTTGTATTGCAGGCAGTTCAGAGAAGGTTCACTTGGTTGATTCCTGGGATGAAGAAGGGGGTTGGGGTGTCTAGAGGAAAGATTTAGCAGATTAGACCTATACTCACTGGAATTCAGAGAATGAAGTGATCTTATTGAAACACAAGACCCTGGAGGGGGCTTGAAAAGCTAGATGCTGAGAGGATGTTTCCCTTCTTGGTGGAATCTAGAACTAAGGGGCACAGTTTCATAATTAAGGGTCTCCCATTTAAGACAGAAATGAGGAAGAATATCTTCTCTCAGAGACTAACTGGTCTTTGGAATCCTGTTGCCCAGAGAGTAGTGGAGGCTGGGTCATTGAATATAGTCAAGGCTGAATTGGACAGATTTTTGCTCTACAAGGGGGTCAATAGTTATGGAGCAATGAAGTGGAGTTGAGATAACAATCAGATGAGCCCTGAAAAAAGTGTTGGACAGACCACAGCTCTTCTTCAAAATGGTGTTGGGGATCCTTTACTGTTTGGGGTGGTGGGTGAGGATGGTGGAATGATAGATAGTAAAAAAGGAAAATAAAACGGTTTTGTGAACAGAATAGTACCACAAAGATATTATCCCAACTGATGTCACCATTATCATTACACTACAAGTCTACTGCTTCAAATTTAATTCAGGAACAGTGCAACATTCTGTTTACATGCTTTGATATCTCATATCTATTCTTCCAGAAAACAGCAGTTTAAATTTTAATGCCTATGCTCTGTTTTAAAATAGCAAGCAGCATTTTAAAAAATGCACAAGTTTCCAAAGGATGCGTGCAACCTATCTTGAAAACAATGCTATTTCACAATTGGTTAAAGTGTTGATAAATGTATTCTTTTCCAGCGTAAACAACAAACTGCATCACTGAGTAGAACTCAGCTACTGATAGTGAGCTTTGATTTATTTTCTACAATCCCAGAATGACTTATTCAGTTCATTTTATATCCAAAATGAACATACAAAGACATTGTTCATTTTAACACAGAGTATAGGAAAAACTTTAACACAAAATGTTTTACAAACAGGAAAATAATAGAGCTCGACAAGAGTGCCTGTGGAAAATTGATAAATTTTCTTTTGTGAAAAAAGGTAGTCTTTAGGTGATTTCATTACCATTGTGTTTGTACCACTTTCTGGGCCAAAAGGAGTGCGCCTGCATTGCATTTAATTTGAGAGATCATAAGGAACAGAATTAAGATAATTATACAGTTTCTGGACGTCAATTTAGACTGCTATGAATTAACAACCTGGTTGTGCATTTGGTATCATTGAGTCGCAGATGGAATAGCTGGAATTTAAATGAGGGCAAGCATTTATTTCCTGCTATCCAGCTGAATGATTTCTACCCCCGACAGTGCAGCTCTCTACAAGCATATGATCAGTTGCTTAGCACAACATAATAATCACATCACAGTCATGTGACTGAAAAATTTGTTAGTCACAAAGACAATGCTGCATCTCTTGAAGCCAGTGGGACCTCACCATGCTATCAACTTGAAGCTCTGCTAATATTCCACCTGCAAATTCAGCCAAAACACAATTAACTCCAAAACATCATTTACTTCAATTACACACGAGTCAACCTCTAACCTTCTGACCTTGCTTTATGCAGAGGCTGCAAAGTGGGAGACCCATCACCATGATTATCCATGGCATTATGTGGAGTGGTTACTAGTTCTATCTGGGCTTACTGTACATGCCAGTACATGCACCAGCACGTCATTTAAGGTCAGCTTCACATAAAATCTAGAGAGATAAACTGTGTTTCAGTTTGCATCATCTGGACTGAAACTGTAAGCTATACACACAAGGTTAAAAGTATAAAAAAAAGAAATTCATTTAAACTTTGTTCATACTATGGTTATAAGTCCTGTCAGTGGAACAAGCCCTCTGATATTGTTTCTTCGGATCCAATGTGTCGTCATTTATTTGTGCAATTTTTGTAGGGTATAATTGGGGTGAATTGAAGCAAACCAAAAATCTTAAACATGCCACCGCTTAACACTCCTGTCGTCTCTGAAAAGACAGCCATTCCGTTTTTAACAAAAACACAAAGGGCTTGGTGCCTTTCAGCAGCACAAACCGGTTTGAACCACATACCGATTATAAAAAACATCTTTCAAACAGACAATATATAACCAGAACAAAAAGAGAAAAGGTATTTTTCCTAAAGTTCATTTTTACAATTTGAATTTTAATCCTACACCACAACCAAGACCACAAATTAATTAATACAAATACTAAAGCTTTGGGCTAATGAAATATATTCTTAATGAATACAAACTGTGTTCTATTATCCTGGACACAAATAAACATGAAGTACGCTAACCTACTTCAACCAAATTTGGAATGGATGCCTAGGTCCGAAACTTTGAATTCATTTTCCTCCTTTAAGACACTCCTTAAAACTTACCTCTTTGTCCGAGCTTTGGCCCTCTGCCTAATATCTCCTTATGTGGCTCCGTGCCATTTTTATGCCAATTAGTCTGTTTATCTGTAAACAATATATCTCAAAAACTACTGGATGGATTTCAGTGAAACTTGGTACACAAATAGAGCATGAACCCAAGAAGAAATCGTTAGTTTTTGGCAAAGATGAAGATCTGGGGCCTCAATTTTTTTTGAAAGGATTTGTTAACATTGGGGGAGAGGGCAAATTGACTATTTTTTTAAGAATGTTGTGGATTGCCTCAGCTGCTGTGGTGGAATTCGTCACAGCTGTCAAAGTGTGAGTAGAGTTTTCAGAGCAGGTTGTTGGATATGGATTGGGCTGAAGCCTCTTCACGAAGGTGGGAGCTCTGAATACAAAGATTTGTTTTCAGGTTTGCAGTTAGAGCATCAAGCTGGCAGGGAAAAGCCTCAAGAGCTAAGCAATTGGAATAATGTTAACGCAGCATGGCAGTGATATGCAGTCTACGGAGTACCCTCTTCAATTGTTTGTTTTATAATGCTCTTGTGAAGTGTCATTGGGTGCTTTATTATATTTATATTCTATCTTTAATGCAAGTTGTTATTGTTGGATGTGGAACCTCTGATAATCTTCGGGACATTAAATGTTCCCCAACCCGCTTGATGTATGAAAGCAGGTCAGGAGTCCCAGCAAGTGCCTGGTGGTGCATTCATACTGCCATGGATTTAGTGTACTGAGCAAAATTGTTTTCATTTTGCTGAACTTCAGAGTACAAATCTGATGTCAAAGCTTGAACTAGCTGAAGCAAACCAAAATGACACTACTCTTCCAGAGAGCCTCACTTCAGCGAAAGGTCAGGAGCCAACCCTAGATTCATGCAATGTTCATACAACTTCAGCATCACTGTGAAGTAAAAACCACTTTGCACTGAAGCTACAATTATATTGTGAATGCCTCCTTAGTCTAGTCCCAACAGTTCAAAAGTGGTTTAAAATTTCCAATACTTCATATTGTCCATGTTTTCTGAAACCACGTACAATAAAAGTAAATTACATTTATATAGCATCCAACAGTTTTTTAAAAAAAAAAGTTACTGTTGCTCTGCAGCCAAATGCAGCAGTACAATTTTCAAACAGCAGGATCCCATAAAATGCAATGACATAACTGACCAGTTAATACATTTTGGCAAGTTTTGGTTGAGGGATAAATGTTGGACACCAGAAAAATTCCTGTTTTTCTTCAAATAGTGCAATTGGACTTATCGTGTCCATTTGAACTTAGTTTAACATTTGATCCAAACAACTGCACCTCTAATAGTATAGTACAACACTCCTTCAACACTAAACTGTTCAAATCCTATAGCGGAGAAGGTCCCACGATCTTCTGAATCAGAGGAAAGAGTGCTACTATAATGAGTTAAGCCAGTATTAATGAATACCAAGTAAATCTGTGCCAGTCATCTTTAAAATGACAATTTAGAAGTCCACCCAAGTTTAAACTGCACTTGTAGAAGCCCGTCACTTTGCAAAAAAAGTTTAAAAAGGAACACTTGCACAGTCTGCAGTACTATCATTGCATTTCCGGCAATTTTTGAGGTGTGAAATGCATCCAATAGCACAACTGATTATATGATTTGTACTTTCAGCTTGGATAGTTCCTAGGGAGACTAATATTGAGCTATACTGTAAAGAGCATATCCTTTTAATTTTTCTCTATTTCTGTTGGACTATGGATTTAAATCTACAATGGCTGCAACTTGAAAGACATGTCTACTGAACAGGATGAGATATACATACACTGTTGCAGTCCTGGAGCAGAGTGTGCCATGAAAGTCAGGATGGTGCCCGAAAGGAGCCCTCGGCCAAGGGAGCTGCCTAACAACAACATTTTAATTGGCTCCTGACCAGATGGCCAGGATTTGTGTCAGAGCAGTGCAGCAGAATGGCTCCTAGCCTGAAAGGAAAAAAGACCTAAAACCTCTCTCTCTTGGGTGTGTAAGATTCTAGTAATTCCACGTATCTCTATACCCTGTTCTCTCTCTCTCTGAAAACCCTTGTCAAGAGGCAAAGAGGAAAATCGCTGTTACAGACATTGAAAGTTAAGTGCTCAACCAATGAACTAGATGCTGAAAATGCTGGAAGGCCACCTTGTGTCAAAGAACTGAAAGGAATTTGGAAGACATTGATCAAGATCAGCCCATCGAATCCTGTACTCCAGATTTGTGCTATTGAACTGTTTTATCTCACCCTTAAAATCCATGTTGTGTGTGTGTGTGTGTGTCTGTGTGTGTAGGGATTTAAGAAGGGGGTAGAGTTTGTTATAGTGTTAGAAGTCAGCAGTTCATATTTCTTTCTTTTGCCACTAGTTAAAGACAATTTATTCAATAAACAGTTATTTACTTAATAAGTTTACAAACCTGGTGCCTGTATTCTGTTAGCCTAAATTAAACAGTTAGGTAGAATTGAGGCAATCTGGTAGTTTGGTCAAGCTTTTCACATTTGTCATGAATCAGGGAACAGTGGGGCTTGATATGACAGCGCACTATCCCCAATGAGACTTGTCAATACAGCAGTGAGGTACAAAGAAATGGAAGTTGCTAATGTACCATTTTGGTGGAAGGAACTTGCACGGTACAAGCATATTTACACAAAATTAATGCAATGCCTGAAACGTAATTTTCCTAAATCATATTAATGACAGTATGCTGACAAGCCTTGCTTTACTCTGTAATGTAGACTTGCCCACTTTGCTCACTTCACTTTGGTATAAGTCAGGTAAAAAGCAATTGCAACAGCTTAGAATCAGGGCTACAGACCCATCAACTACAGAAGGCGCATGGTTCCTTGGATAGAAAACACTGCTGAGTTCAACATATCCAAAACAAAGTCACACACCATTCCAGCCTTAAAACAGAGTTCAGAATCGTTCATTAAAAGTTTGATGATCTCAAAGCAGTTTCCCACTGCCAAAATGTTGTGCAAGGTACAGAACTTGCGGCACTTGTTTGTCAACTAGAGAATATGGTCACATGTATAATATTTTTAAAATACCATTTTGTTTTCATCCTGCTCTCTGTATTTCAACACATCAGCACTTATCAGTACCTAATCATTCATTTTTCACCATGTTAACTGAATCCTGGAAATACTCAAGTTATATTTTACAGCTGCAGAAATAGTGGATTAAATTATATTTTATTCCAAGGTGCTGTAAATATACAACCTGGTGTCATATTAAGCCTTGCAGACAAGACCCCAAATCTGGTCCATGATCTGAGCTTTGCCATGGTACCATTACAAGTAATCCAATGACTTCAGTGCCCTTTAGCTTCAGATGTTTGGGAGATGAGTGTTAAGGCAAGAAGGTGGAAAGTAGCCATCCAGCTGAATGCTCACCCCTATCCAGAAACCCTTGCTGAGAACAAATGAGTTGACAACTGCTAAAAACATGATTATTCACAACAGTGATCTCCCTGCAGTCAACAGTTTACCAACATTGTCTAGGACCAGTCACCCATCGAGAATAGCCACTTAAGATGCTGAAGACCAAGGACCAACATCTTCAGGAGAGGAACAGGGAAAAAAAGTTGAAACATTTCCTGCCAAAACCCATCATAATTAATCATGGTGTAATATCACTGAAAAAAATACAATGAGGGTAAGCTACTGCTTGCTAGAAGGGCAATGGTTGTACTTTTCCTATTGATTGCAAAGCTCCCTCCAACTTCTCATCTACAAGCTTCCCCTCAGCAACATCATCCGAAAGCACATCGCTAGTTTCCACGTGTATGCTGCCGACATCCAGTTCCACCTCTCTCAACTCATGTTGATAAACTGTCAGACTACTTATCCAACATCCAGTACTGAATGAGCAGAAATTTCCTTCAATTAAATATTGGAAAGACTGAAGCATTCCCCTTTCTAAACTGCATTCCTTAGCTACCAACTCCATTCCTATCTCTGGCAACATTTTGAGGCTGAACCAGTATGTTAACAATCTTTGTGTCATAGTTGACCAACAAGAGCTGCTGACCACATATTCACTTCATCACTAAGACTGCCTATTTCCACCTTAGTAACATTACCCGACTTCCCTTGTCTCAGCTCATCTGCCACTGAAACCCTCATTCATGACTTTTATTGCCTCTGGACTTGAATATTCCAACACATTCCTGGCTGGTCCACCACATTCTACCCTCCATAAAAACTGGTTCATCCAAAATTCCACAGCCTGTATCTTAACTCACACAAATTCCCAGTCACCCAATACTCTTGCACTCCTTGACTCATGTTGGCTCCCAATCAAGCAGTGTCTTGTTTTAAAATTTTCATTCTGGCTTTTAAATCCCTCCATGGCCTTATCATCCCTATTTCTAACCTCTTCCAATCTGACAACCCTCCTCAGTATCTGCACTCATCTAATTCAGTCCTCATGAGCATTCTCAATTTTAAGTACTCCACCACTGGTTGCCATGCCTCCAGTTGCCTAGGCCCTAAGCTCTGGAATTCCTGCATACACCTCTCTACCTTGCTTTCCTCCTTTAAGACATTCCTCAAAATCTACCTCTTTGATCAAGCTTTTGACCATCTGACCTAATATCTTATGTGGCTTAGTGTTATATTTTGTTTTAAAATGCTCTTGTTCAGCACCGTGGGGCATTTTATTGCATTTGAAGGCACCAAATACATGTAAGTTGTTGTTGATATTAATGTTATAAAATAAAGATACTGGAAACACTTACATAAAATTACACATATATATACCAAGTATAGGTTTCCTAAGAAGGGTGTCCAAGGTCACCCAATAGTGCACAATATTTTGTGTATTTGTTGATATTTCTGCTGTTTACAAATACAGTTAAGTCCTGCTGTTTGCGGGGTTACGTTCCTGTGAAACCTCGCAAATGGCGAAACCGTGAATGAGAAGCATGCTTTACAACGGGAGTCAAATAAATAGGTCCCAGCCATCCTAAAATTTTACATGTAGAAAGGATCAAAGGCAAGAAAAAAAAACTATGTCTTTAATACATTTAAAGGGAAATTTACTTAGAAATTGTTAATAAAATAAGGGAAATGTAAAATTTGTCACACCTACAGCACTTTGCTTGAGAGTGATGGTAGACTGCAATCGAGGCCACAGGGAGTTATTGCCAGGGCCTTTGAGGTGGGGGAAGAGGCTGGCTGCAGGAAATATATCATGGACACCTTCCATTTTTAAAAAAAATACTTTATTCAGGTGGTTTTTCATTTCTCAGCATTTTCTAAAGCTGGCTTCTATTTTTTATTTTTAAAACCGTGGATAAGTGAATTTGGGCGCACAATGGGTGAACTGGTGTACAAAGACTTTTGCGCGGAAAAGGGAATTCACGAAAAGAGGAAATCGTGAATGGCAGGATCTTACTGTAAGTTATTTTTCTTCAGTAACAGCACTGTTTCCCTTTGGAAGTTGGCATTTTTTTTTTTGCAGACTGGTCCTTGACAAATTGTCAATATCTGCAGGGGTCCCGCACTTAGAAAAATTTGAAATTCACTGACAGTTACTCTTTTTTGTAAAAAAGATATAATTTAAATCGTGCATATATCAAGCCAACTTTTATACCATAGCATGGCGCAAAGCACAGCCTCCTGCAGCTGACTGAACTGTTCATGCTGTTGTATTTGGGAAAGTCTCAAAAGGCCGAGCTGGCTCACACTTGTGGCCTCACATGTTAGTTAAAACTAGAGGAGAAATAAGATACCTATTCTGTATTTTGTAGCCAGTAAAAGGCTGGAACAGCATTCTTTACACTACCTATGAATTATTTGCATGTGTTTATATGAATTAAACATTACATGCCTCATTAATAAGTAAGCCTGGTACATGATATTCTAGATAACAAAGTCCAATGCTAAGCGGCTGGCACATCATTCGTTGTCTTGTATAGGTTCTTTCATTATTCTGAATGCAGAGACAAGTCTTACAATGGATAAAGACATTCAAATTTGGGATGATGGCCTCCGTACCTACTAGGATTGGTCATAATGAGGCAAGCAGTTGTCATTCAAGCTACACACCAACAACTGGCAAAATCACCACTGCATGTGTCCATGATGTGACAAGGAGAAAAGTGTCAATGCTCTCACATTTGCTGTATTGCTTGTCACATTGCTTAGGAGGAGCTCCTAGTGCTTGCTGTTCAGCAAACAAGTGCCAATGGCTGATGAATAACTCTCTGCTTAGGAAGAAAGGGAAATAGGAGGAATAAAGTTGGTCTCCCTGGGATAAAGTCAGGTTCAAGAGGGTACAGTCGACTTTGGGAGTTAGAATCAAGTCAACCATCTGTGGCTGATGAATCAGAAACCTAAACTAGGTAGGGTCAGAATACTCCAGCATTGCTGCTGATTGCCCAACTGCCATCATTCATTAATGGGAACTGGAGGGGTAGACATGGAATTACACCCATATGATGTCAATGTTCTTGCAAACCAATGGGTTATGGTCCTATAATGCCATTATCATAACCAATTACATTCCAACAATTAATCCTATAAATAGTTGGTGGTCCCCAAACCTCAGCATATGTCAACCTACATTTTGTAGGCTAAGTAAGCACGCTTTCTCCCAGTGAGAAGATAGAAACATGCGTACTATGTAGGTTGGACAACAGCTGATCCAAAAAAAATCTTATTAATACAATTCCAGTTTTTTTTAAACAAGTCATAAATCAAGTTTAGAGGCAGACAGTATTTAAGAATATCCTTTCATATCAAATTTGTTTTACTCAGAACTTATTTCAACATGCTATGCAGCAAGAAAAAAAAGCTCTATATCCTTGTTCTCAACTGAATATTCACTAAGGTTGATTGAGATGGTGCACATCCTTTGATAATCAAAAGCTAGGTGGCAAACCTCATCTTATCCATCAGTAAAATAGCAGAGCTCTATATCTGTTACACCCTTGTTCAAAAAAAAATGTAAAGATAAGCCAAGCAACCATAGGCTAGTCAGTTTAACATCAGTGGTGGGGAAGCTTTTAGAAACGATAGTCACTTGGGCAAATGCAGATTAAATCAGGAATGCCAACATGGATTTGCTAAGGGCAAATCGTGCTTAACTAACTTGAGTATTTTGATGAGGTAACAGAGGGGGTTGATGAGGGCAATGCTGTTGATGTGGTATACATGGACTTCTAAAAACATTTGATAAAAGTGCTGCACAGGCTTGTGAGCAAAGTTATAGTGCATGGAATGAAAGGGCCAGCAGCAACATAGATCTGAAAGTGGCTGAGTGACTGGAAACAAAGAGTAGTGCTGACAGCTATATTGTTTTTCAGACTGGAGGAGGTTTTTTACTGGAGTTCCCCAGGGATCGGTGTTAGGACCCCTGCTCTTCCTAATATATATCAATAACCTAGACCTTGGTGTACAGGGCAGAATTTCAAAATTTGCAGATGATATGAAACTTGGAAGTATTGTGTACCATGAGGACAATAGTGTAGAACTTCAAAAAATATAGACAAGTTGATGGACGAAATTTAAATGCAGAGAAGTGTGAAGTGATTAATTTTGGTCAGAGGAAAGAAGAGATTATATAAAAAAGGATGCAATTCTAAATAGGATGCAGGAGCAGAGGGACAATGGTGCATTTGTGCATATATCATTGAATGTGGCAGGACAGGTTGAGAGATCAGTTAATAAAGCATATGTAATCCTGAGCTTTATCAATTGGGGCAGAGAATGTAAAAGCAAGGAAGTTACGTTAAACATGTATAAATCACTGGTTTGGCCTCAACTGAAGTATTGCATTCAGTTCTGGGCATGACACAAGGTGAAGGCATTAGAGACTGTGTAGAAAAGATTCATGAGAATGCTTGTAGGATGAAGAACTTCAGTTACATAGGTAGATTAGAGAAGTTGGGACTGTTCTCCTTGGGAAAAGCGAAGGTGAAGAGGAGATATTATAGAGGTTTTCAAAATCATGAGGAGTCTGGATAGAGTAAATAATGAGAAACTGTTCCCATTGGTGAAAGGATCGAGAACCAGAGGGCACAGATTTAATTGGTGAAAGAAGCAGTGGTGCCATGAGGAAACACATTTTCATGCAGCAATTGACTGGTATCTGGAATGCACTGAAAAAGTGGTGGAGGCAGTATCAATCAAGGCCTTCAAACTGAATTGGATCATTACCTGAAAAGGAAAAATTTACAGGGCTATGGGGGAAAAAAGGTGAGGGGAATGGCACAATGCCTTGAAAATATCAAATAGCACACCAAATTCAAATGCATTCTAATTTACCAATTCCTCCATGATCTTGCCCCGCCTATCTCAGTAACCTCCTCCAGCCTTGCAACCAGCCCTATGCTCCTCCTCTAAATTCTATGCATTCCATGACACATTCAACACTGCTTCCCTGCCACCCAGGCCCCTACCCTCCAGAATTTCACCTCAAAACCCCCCTGCTTCACAACTTCTTTTTCTAGCTATAAAAGATTGCTCAAAAATCTGTCTTTTGAATTATGCAGATACCTCTCCCAATTCTTCTACAATCACGGTTCATTCACTAGAACAACAACTTAGGGTGCATTTTATGGTGTTATGGGCTCTTCTCCCCCACCAGTGCAACCAAAACAACTGGGACTTTTCTATCAATTAGCTGGGAGACTTCATCAGAGTACAGACAGAATTGCTTGAAAAGATGTTCCTGTTTGCAATGCATGCTCCAAACTTTACATTAAATTTACATGCAGCTAGTTTCAAAATACTAGTCTGTATTGAGTTAGTTAGACCTAGTTAGTCAGATTGCAATTGGATTCAGGATACTGGGCTAAGAGGGAAATAAAATTAGCTAAGGGTTCTGCTCATATAACTCATTGCTGGAAAGTACACAGACAGACAGAGTTTGGTCATAATGAAGCCATGGTAGAATAGCCTGCAACGCTCAGTCACCAGGATCTCCATAAGAATAATAGCCACTAGGGTGATGGAACCATGCTCCATCACTGAGGTAATACTTTCCAGAGATAAGAAACAAAATTGGGAAAATATGGTTTCAGTTCTACTTTCCTCATCAACATTTTCCACAATAGCCACTTGTCTCTTCAAAGCTAGATGTCCATGTCTTTTCCCTGTGGGATGGATGATAAAGAGAAGTGGGGCATTCCACCATTATAGCTTGCTACTGTCCTTACGATCAACCAGAAATAAAACTCATCAATATGCAGTGACCAGCAAGTGACAGATTACCCCAAAACTCTAACATAAAACTCTTGGTTGGAAGCTTGAGATTTGTTTGGAGCTCCCCAATATGGTCTCTGTTCCTTCAGTGATTGAAGGAAACTTGCTAATCATTTGAAGTCTAGAACACATGAAAGCAGTTACATAGCCAATCTTTTTCTAATAGTTATTACAGTAATTGCCAAATAGTCTCTTAATAATAAAAAAATCAAAACAGTTTTATACAAATCAAGAGAGCACTCAATGGGCGATGTGTTAATTTTACTACAATTACACAATCTTCCTTAAAGATTTTTCATGCATCGTTTCCTTGGTCTGTATTACAAAGCTGAAAGAGAAGTCTTTTCATTAAGAGCCTCCATTTCACTGAGGAGGCTTCAGGCCAATCCACATGCAACAAACTGCTTTGAAAGCTCTGCTCACATTTTGACAGATGTCACAAATTCCACCATAACAGCTGAGACAATCCACAACATTCTAAAACAGATCAACAAAGTTCTTCAAAAAAAAAGTCAGTTCACCCTATCTCCCAATGTTAACGGATTCTTTTAAAAAAATTCCAGGATCCAGATCTGGATCTTCACCAAAATCTAATCAGTTCTTCCTTGACCCATACCCTACCTGTGTACCAAATTTTGTTGAAACTCATCCATTGGTTTTTGATAAACTGTTTACAAAAAGACAAGTAGGTGAAAACATTGCCTCTACCCACCTTCTGTGGCAAAGATAACAAGAGAACATTTAAGTAAATCAGATTATTTCTAAGAACAAAACAATCCGTTTAACAGTAAATGTGAGAGCCCATCCCAAGGCATGTAGCCCGATCACAACACTTGCATCGATATGGCACCATCTTACTGGTCCATCAGGAATTGCTGTCACTACAGCTCTGAAACTGACAGCAACTTCTGGACATCCACACTGGCAGAGTTTGAAATTCAGAAGTTTTTTGTCAATGATTCCCTGATTCACTACAGGGTGCACTGAAGTCCTTGCAGATGGAAATCAATCAGAAATCAGTGAACTGACAAGAACATCCCCTTTGTTCCTGTTAAAATCCCCTGAAAAAGTTGCCTTGTTAATGAGGTGTAACTGGGTTTTAAAATGACGTACTAACTTATAATTACTGCTGAAGAACATATTTGGCCCTAGAAAACTAATTATATATTTGTGTAACGTCAAAATTTTCCACTGATAAATTTCATAAATGTTAGGATGATTTTTTTTTTAAGTTTATGATATTTCTGCTTCTAGCCAGATTTCTTGAATTTAATTGGCTGTTCGATGAAATCACTGTTGGAGATCCCCTTGACTTGACGCCAGGCTCAAATTAGTATTAGGAAAGGTGAAATCCACACCACGGTGACCACTTGATCTTTGTGGGTGGCTTTGAGGTCAAAAGTGAGCACAGTCACCCAGTCGCTGACCACAAAATCCAGGCCACTATGTTAAAGAACTTCCATAATGAATCATTTTTTTTTTCAGTGCAGCAATTATTTTGCAAGCAACCCCAGTAAGATCCCAGAAAAAGATGAATGCCCAATTAATCTGTGAGGACATGTTCAAGATTTGTGAAATTTAGTAAAGTGGTGGCTATGTTACTAGACTCGTAATCCAGCGAACATGATTTCAAATGCTACTCATGGCAGTTTGAGAATTAAACTAAGTTTTTGAAAAGGCTGGTATCAGTAAAATTAACCGTGAAGCTTTGGATTGTTGTAAAAACACAAAAAAAAGTAAATCTGCTGCCCTTACCCAGTCTGGCCTGCATGTGACTGCAATCCCACACCAACATAGTTGTTGGCTCTTAATTGTCCTCCAAAGCCATTAAAAGTAGCAACACAGGCTAGCAAACCATAAAAATGCAAACAAATCACTTGCATTTGTTTCTAGAGGAAAAAAATTCAGATGCAGGTAAGTTATGTTAAACTTATATTCAACTTTGGTTAGACTGCATTTATAGGCACAGTACTATGCACAGTTCTGGTCTCCATAAAACAAAAAAAGATACAGATTCTATAGAAGGCTATAAAATAAAGTGATTTACAAGAATGATACCAGATCAGGAAAGATCCAACAGGCTTGCAATCTCTTCTCTAGAGAGACGAAGACCAAGAGTTGACCTGGTCAAATTTAAATTCTGATGGCGTTTGATAGGCTAGGCATTAAGATGTTTTCATGCATACAGAAGCTCAAAACTAGGAGCCATGAATATGAAATCGTCACTATTAAATGCAATGAGCAATTCAGGAGAAACTTCCTTAACTTAGTGGTGAGAATGGGGAACTCATTACCAAATAATGTGGTTGAGGCATTTTATTGGATGAATTTAAGGGAATAAGTACAAAGGGACAAAGAAATAGAAGGTTATATTACTACAACAATATGGAATAAGGCAAGAGGATTATCATAGCACACAGAGGCCATTCAGCCCATTGTGTCTGCACAACCATGAAAAAAATGTAAAACAAGCTGCCCATTCTAATCCCACCTTCCAGCACCTGATCCATAACCTTGCAGGTTACATCACTTTAGGTGCAGATCCAGGTACCCTTTATAAAATTCTTTGTGAATGACCAAAGAAGCCATTAAGTTGCATTAAATCACTTGCAATCATTTATGAAGGCCTATCATTAACTTTTCAGTACAACTAGGGATAGAAGGAATTCGTTTTAAAAGTACGAGCTGAGGGACAGATCCTGATTCAGAAGACAGTCAAACTCCCTGTTTATTGAGTACCACCCCCCCAAAACAATGCCACCTGAACCACAGAACAAGCAGATTGGACGATGGGTCCATGTCATACCTGCGTGGTTAAGACCTCTGACCAGAGTGTCAAAATGAGTGAATTCAAACTAACAACCTTCTAACATAGAATTACCAACTGAGCACAGCTGACACTGCATTTCCCACACTGCAAACTGGAACACAAGGGGTGATAACTTTCACTTAGGGCATGGAAGATTGTAGACTGGCTGCTACACATCCTGCTAAGATTTTCCTTTCCTGTGCAGGTTAATTTCAAACCCCTCCCAAAGGATTCCAGATCTTAGCCAGTCCTTCTGGGATAGTGCTGAAGTGGTACCAGGCGTGTTAATGCAAGGGCATCACTCCTCTTCCAACACCCACCCCAAACACTTGGAGCAACAACATCAGACACAGAAACAATTGCTTAGCCATTATCTCAATCCAGGAATGTCATACAGGAATCTCTCAAAATTGCATAGGAACAAAATTATAGAAATCTCTTCAATGAGTGTAATATTGGATCCCGTCAAAAACTGGCTCTTCTTTTAGATTCTTATAGTCATTATACACCTGCCTTTAGCATTCACTCCCCAAAACATCTCATCTCTCTGTGTCTTCAGAGGCCTTTTTAAAAAGCTATTTCATTGAACCACAAATTTAGTTTCCTATTTCTCTTACCCCTTTAAATCATGCTTATTTGGTCGCATCCTCTGAGTCTCGTAAAGCTCTGAGGTGGTTCCCTACAAGAAGGATGCCAGAAAAACCCACATTCCTGGTACTGATCTTGCAGTTACACTTTGCAGCAGTTCTCTCTACTCCATGTAACATTTTCTGCAAAGGACACAGCAGGATCATTGTCCTATGATAACATATATAACTTCCAAATGCATTTTGATGGTTAAAAGGTAGAACAATTAAAATTGGAAAACTAAAAGGAACCCATAACCAAAATCTGTATTAATGTCATCAAAACCTAACTCCATTGTCCCTTTAAAATGGATACATGAAGCCTTTACAAGGCAACGTTAGAAAAAAAACGCCAGAGGTCACACACAAGATTTTAATGCAAATTACTTCAAGAACAAACCACGTTGCAGGGATCTGACCATGAGAAAGAATGTTGGAACAGCAAACATACTGGAGGTGAACAGTTGGACTGGTGAGTGTGATCACGACGAGACAATGGATTCAAGAGGAGGAGTTTTCTGGGCCATGCAGAGGCATTTTCACAGAGTACACAATAGTGAAAAAGACAGGCCACCTGACAGTGATGATGAATGTTGCAAAAGGACAAAGGATCAGTGCCTCATCCACTGATACTTAAATGAAGAGCAAGATTGTTCCATTATTATAAAAAAAGAGGAAAGCAAAATTCACATAAACCTTTCAAGAACTAGGATTGCATTTGCTCTGATAAACCCACATTTTAAAAAAGCCTGCATCAGTAAATGTATCACATTGTACTGAAGCTGTTAAGATCTCAGTTGCAGTAACCTGCTCTTGACCCCCATAGCAGGGACTCAAGTCACTGTTTTACAGGCTGCAGCTAGCATTGTTTATGGAGACTCATCAATCTAAATTAAAGTAGTATTGACTTCCCATGCTTTTTAATATCCCTTCTGCAATTTAATCAATCCTTTCTTTCAATGTGATTTAATATTATACGTAATGAAGTGTAAAATAAACTGTTTGCTCCATATATTTTACTGCACAAGCTGTGTTAAAACCAGTTATGTTTTTTTGATTCCAACTGTTTACTACATATGCAGAACATCAATTTTAAGTTACACATTTAGCTAGGATCTTATACATATGAATGAGAAGGATGCATAACCTATGGAATTAAACATTACTTTCCTTCCCATTCTGTTTTACCATTTTTTGCTCATGATATAAGCTCCATTCACTGCTGAGCTAAGAATTTCCCATATGAATTATTGGGTGTGGTATTTCATAAGCCAAGATAAGGCAAAACTCCTCCAATACAATTCCAGTGGCCAGTCAACTGAGTTACAAAGACAGTTTGATACAAGAATTCATGTTATAGGGTAAATCAGTATACACATATGATGATATGGGTCAGGCTCCGCTGTATTCACACAAATGCACTCTTGCTAGCATGTATCAAAGCAGAAGGTGCACAAAAATAGGAAAATAAAGATACTTTAGCATAAATATAATCACTGTCAAAATTCTCAAAATCCAAAGAGTTAAATTTCAGAAGCTATAAGTTTTCAATTAGTCTGTTATTGCACTTATCTCTGAAGTTGTTTACACAAGAGATCAAATTATGTTGAGAATCAGTAGACTGAATTGAATTCAATCTGCATCTAGTTTTCAAGCAAATGAAACTTGAGAATTGTAGTGAAACGTGTGCATTATTTAGAGTAAACAGGAGTCAACAGACTTGATTGGCAGAATAAATAAACTGCACTAACCACAAGTCCAACAATTTAAGTCAGCCATAAACTGGAGGAATAACGGTAGACTTGTCAACAAACTTTACTCCAGAGCTGATCTAAAAAATTAACTGTCCTGGGTTATGCAAAAAGTATGTACTTCAGACTAATACTTTAATAAATTTGATGTAAACCTTAAGTAATCTTAACATTCTAAATTTCTGAAGAATTCATCAGAACATTCAATAATGTCAACATGGAGTGCATTAGTGCACCTAAGTATCATTATTTTGGGGGCAGAACACGTTCTAGGTATTTAGCCAGCTCACCATTTGACAATTTTTGCAGAGAGAAATGCCATTTATTCCTCTTTCTAAAAGGGAGAAGACTGCAGATATCCTGCCTGCTTTCTAATGCCCAAGACAACTCCAGGGAGAATCTACAAACACAATGATTTCAACAGGCAGGATGACAAAGCCCCATGTCATCTGAGAATAGTAGTTTAATGCAATGTAAACAACCAGAAATACCGTTACATCACTACTGATGAGGTCACTAGAAGCACAAGTTGTAGAAAACATCTCAACTGTTTCAACTTCATCTTCCTGATTACTATACAAAAATGCTAATTCAAGTTTCTATAAATGCATCTTCAAAACTGTAACATCTGTAAAAACCCATTGATTAATTTAAAAAATTCATCACCATTCAAATGCGTTGATGACACTTCGATCTTTATCTCCACCACTTTTCCATCCCTTGACTGTCTCTGCCCCATCAAACCTGCCAACAGCCAGTCATTGACAGGGAAGCTGAAGCCATTGCCTTTGTCTACCATTGCAAACTGGCCACAGATGCAACACCCACAACCCTGCTAGGGCCCAGATAGAACCAGAATGATTGTAATCTCAACATCCTGTTTAATAATGAGCTAACCTTCAGGCCCCATTTCTTAGCCATTGCAAAGACTGCATACTTCCATCATTGCAACAATTTCTGACTCTGCTCCTGAAACCCTGAAACATGAAGTCAAACATTGTCAAGATCCACTGACTACCACCTATCATCCTCCCTCAGTTGTTGAATCAATGTTCCATGTTAAACACCACAAGGAAGGTGCACTAAGGGTAGTAAGGGCACAGAATATATTCTGGGTGGGGGATTTTTGTATCCATCACCAAGAGTGGCGGAGTAGCGCCGTTACTGATTCAGCTGGTTGAGTTCTTAAGGGCATATCTGCCAGACTGAGCTTGTGGCAGATGGTGAGAACCAACACAAGAAAAAAAAAACCTACTGACTTCATCCTCGCCATCTCCCAGTTGCAAATGCATCTGTCCATGACAGCATTGTTGGGAGCAGCCATCATACTGCTCTTGTGGAGGCAAATCCCACCTTCAAACGGAGGACCCCTGCACTGTGTTGTGTGGCACTCGCTCCGTGTTCAATGGAATAGATTCAGAACAGGCCTAGCAGCTCAAAACTTGTCATCCACAAGGTACTGATGGCCAGAAGTAGCAGAATTGCATTAAACCACAATTTAATCCCTCTACCATAACTAAATCAGGGGCAAACCAGGAATGTGGCATCGGCATACCTAAAAATTAGGTGTAAACTTGGTGAAGCTACAAAACAGGACTACTTGCATGCCAAAGAAAAAATTGCCTTTATATGACACTGTTCACGACCAGACTTCTCAAAGCACTTTCAGCCATGAAATACTTAAGTCACTGTTGTAATAAGAACATAAGAACTAGGAGGAATAGGCAATTCAGCCCCTCGAGCCTGCCCTGCCATTCAATACGATCATGCTGATCTCATTTTGGCCTCAACTCCAATTTCCCACCCTCTCCTAATAACCTTTCAACTCCTTACTAATTAAAAATCTATCTCCTCCTTAAATTTATTCAGCGTTCTGGCATCCACTGCACTGAGGTAGTAAATTCCACAGATTCACAACCCTTTGAGAAAAGTAATTCCTCCTCATCTCTGATTTAAATCTACCATCCCTTAGCCTAAAACTATGGCCTCTTGTTCTAGAATGCCCCACAAGGAGAAACATCTGCTCCACGTCTACTTTGTCTATCTCCTTTAGCATCTTATATGCCTCAATTAGATCTCCTCTCATCCCTCTAAACTCCAGCGAGTATAGGCGTAAACTGCTCAATCTCTCCTCATATGACAAGCCCCACATCCCTGGAATCAATGTAGTGAATCTCCTCTGAACTGCCTCCAGTGCAACTACATCCTTCCTCAAGTAAGAGGACCAAAACTGTGCACAGTACTTCAGGTACGGTCTCACCAATGCCTTGTACAGTTGCAACAACACTTCCCTATTTTTATACTCTATTCTTTTAGCAATAAATGCCAAAATTCCATTTGCCCTCCTTATTACCCACTGTACCTGCATACTGGCTTTTAGCGATTCATACATGAGGACACCCAGATCCCTCTGCACTGAAGCATTCTGAAGTTTCTCTCCATTTAAATAATAAGTCGCCTTTTTATTCTTCCGACAAAAATAGATAACCTCACACTTACCCACATTAAACTCCACTGCCAAATTTTGGCCCGTTCACCTAACCTGTCCATATCCATTTGTAAATTTCTTATTTCTTTCTTGCAACTTTCCCACCTATTTTGGTGTCATCTGCAAATTTAGCTATAGTACCTTCTATCCCTAAATCCAAGTCATTAAAATAGATTGTGAATAGTTGGGGTCCAAAGACCGAACCCTGTGGCACCCCACTAGTTACAGCTTGCCATCTAGAAAAAGACCCATTTATCCCGACGTAATGTAGGAAGGGGGCAGCCAATTTGCACATATCAAACTCTCACAAACAGCAATGTGATAACGACCAAGTGAGCTGACAGCAGTTCAAGAAGGCAGCTCACCACCACCTTCAAGGGAAATTGGGGATGGGCAACAAATGCTGGCCTAGCCAATGATGCCCACATCCCATGAATGAATAAAAAAGTTTATCAGTTTGTCATGCTGATCAAGGGAATAACTCTCCACTCTGAAAAAGAGTGCCATGGGATCTTTTACATCCACCGAGAAGGCAGATGGGGCTCGATTTAATGTTTTATCCAAAACTCAGCACCTCCAACAGTACAGCAGCTCTTCAGTACTCTACTGGAGTGTCACCCTGGACACTGACGTGGGACCTGACCTGGAACCTCGTGACTCAGAGGCGAGAGTGCTACCAACTGAGCCACAGCCAATAACTGAAGCAACATGCTGTGGTCAGAACCATCTCACAACCAACTGATCTGATCAAACCTCTGTAGTCCTGCCGCATCCAGTCGTGAATGATGACAGACAAACAACTAACTTGAGCAAGAGGCTCCACAAATATCACCATCCTCAATGATGGGGGAGCCCAGCACATCAGTGCAAAAGACAAAGCTAAAGCAATTGCAACCATCTTCAGCCAGAAATGCCAAGTGGATGATGACATCTGACTCCTCTCGAGGTCCCTCCATCTAGCAATCAGTCTTCAGGCAATTTGATTCACTCCACACGATAAAGGAACAGCTGAGTACCCTGAAAACATGACTGCTGTAATACTAGAATGTGCTCCTGAACTAGCCACATCCCTAGCCAAGCTGTTCCATTACAGCTACAATACTGGCATTTACCTGACAAATGTGGAAAATTGCCCAGGTATGCCCTGTTGGCAAAAATCCAAACAAATCTAATCTGGCCAACTGCTGCCCAGTCTACTCCCAATCATCAGCAAAGTGATGGAAGATGTTGTCAACTGTGCTTACTCAACAATAACATGCTCACAGGTGCTTTGTTTGGGTTCCACCAGGGCCTCTCAGCCTTGGTCCAAACATTGACAAAAGAGCTGATTACCAGAGATGAGGTGAGAGTGTGCCCTTGACATCAAGACAGCATTTGACAAGTCAATGGGAACCAAGGGGGAAACTTTTCACTGGTTGGAGTCAAGGCTAACTCAAAGGAGAATGATTATGGTAGCTAGAAGCCAATCATCTCAGCCCAGGACATTGCTGCAGGAATTCCTCAGCATCAACCATCTTTAGCTGCATCATCAATGACCTTCTCTCCATCATAAAGTCAGAAGTAGGGATGTGTTTGCTGATGATTGCAGGGTTCAGTTCATTCCGTAACTCCTCAGGTACTGAACCAGTCCACGCCTGCACACAGCACAAACTGAGCAACATTGATTTGGGCTGATGCTTCACAAGTGTGAGGCAATGACCATCTCCAATAAGAGGGAATCTAACCATCACCCCTTGACATTCAACAGCATTACCATCACCAAATCCCCCACCATGAACACTCTGAGGGCTTACCATTGAACAGAAACTTAATGGAGCAGCCATGTAAATACTATAGCTACATCAGGTCAGAGACTGGGAATTCTGCAATGAGTAACTCACCTCCCAACTCCTCAAAATCTGCCCACTATCTGGAAAGCACAAGTCAGGAGTGTGATGGAATATTTCTTACTTGCCTGGTTGAGTGCAGCTCCAACAACTGGAGCTTACCAACCAGGACAAAGCAGCCCATTTGATTGCCACCTGATCCACCACCTTAAACATTCACTCCCTCTGTCATGCACACAGTGGCAACAGTGTGTACCATCTAGAAGATGCATTGCAGCAACTCACCAAGGCTTCTTCAAAAGCACTTTCCAAATCTGTGACCTCTAGCACCTAGAAGGACAGGGCAACAGGTGCACAGGAGCCCCACCACCTCTGGCAAGATTCCCTCCAAGCTGCACACTATCCTTACTTAAAAATATATAATCGCTCATTAATTGCTGCTAGGTCAAAATCCTGGAACTCCCAACCTAACAGTATTGTAGGAATATGTAATAACCCCACAGCCTGCAGTGATTCAAGGTGGCAACTCACCATCACCTTCTCATAGGCAATTAGTGATGAACAACAAATGCCAGCATTGCCAGGGACAAGCACATCCCATGAATAAATACAGAATATATTTCAAATTCCTGGTCAGCACAGTTTTGCCTTTGCGTAAGCTTTGAGCCAGAATAGCTCAAAGTAAATATATCCATTAGTTAGAAAATTGAACACAGCACTGAATGGGATGGGAAGACAATTTAGTCTTGTAGTTTGGATACGTCTTAAGATTCTTCTGTCATCAAAAAATTATAATGGACAAGCTTAAAATGGACACTTCATAACATGTTAAACTGGTTAGCCAACTTCCAGTAATGACTTGGGGCAGCAATCCATTGAAAGCTCACAAAACATGAGTCGTTGAATAGATGTAAACTCTAATCAATGACATGTCCATCTAAAGCCCAGACTCTGCACCTCCAAATGAAAGAAGGGTGCCAAAGCTGGCTTTTTAAAAAATCTGTAACACTTTTTATAGCATTTTAACTGCATAATTCCCCATATTCTTTTCACACAACTGCAAGATTTACTAACTTGCAAACATTTAACTTGTTAAAGCAGCTAGGCCATAAACTGCAAAACAGCCAGAGATCATTTGAAAGCATTCATTCCATTTCCTGCCTTAGACTAAGTAAGGTGCACCCTTGCCTGAAGCAACGTCATTCTAAGTAGACAATTTCTGATAGCATGGAGTGAACATCTTCTCAAATGCTTTTTCCCCTTGGGGAAGCTTGCAACCTCCAATTGGTGCCTCCTTGTTGCCCAGACAAGATCATAAATTTGCCCTGTGGGTAAACATCAGAGGTGCAATCACACAACGGAGCAGCTCGATGGTATACCAATTAAACACCACCAGCAATTCTTTCTCCTATTACTCAGAAAGTCTTCTTTACAAATGCTTTGTGAACAAGGGCAGCTTTCAATTTACCAGTGATGACTATTTACAAAATGCTAAGCAAAAATCTGTAGATGCTGGAAATCAGAAAATGCTGGAAACAGGGAGGGAAACAGGGGGTGTAAGAGAGAGAGAGAACAATTGAGAAAGTGAGCAAAAGCGAGAGAGATCAACAGTCCAATGAACATGCTCATGAAGGCCAGCTCTCTCTCCTTCGTAAGGAAACAATATGTAGACTCCCAGTTTTATATGTAGCTAAAAAAGGTTTTATACACTGCTAGAAAGTAAACAGACATAATGTTTGAACAGGTTAATGAGTTTGATTGCTACAACGCAGCCACTTTATTGTGTGCGACATGATGAAGTGTTAGATGTGATGAAGTGTTAACTGTGCTAATCGGTACATAGTACCCGTTAGATTCCACAGCTGTGAGCTGTAAGAATTGAATTAGCCGTTAGTGACTTTGATTGAGGCCCCAGTGGAGTGGCAGATGGTATAGAGAGGACTATTTTTCTAATACAGCATTTAGAGAAATAAACTCCAGGAATTTTGATTAATTTAAGAGGAAATAAACTCCAGGAATTTTGATTAATTTAAGAGTTTTGCAGCTAAACATTGTCTTTTTGATTTAAATGAACAAATGTTTTGGTAGATCAAGATGTTGCTCATTTAATCCTTATTCACATAAGTGTTATTCATTTAAGTAGGTTCTACAATAATACTAATTTGGCATCAGAATTACACTTCTAATATCAAATTGATAACACCCAAGTGTATGAGGGCAGTTGATCTCACTGATATTTTTCAAAACACTGAGGAAGTGACATCCACTGCCCCTGGTGCAGGTGCCCTTACAGCAGATGGCACAAATCTGCAAGTACCTCTGTGCCAACCTGAAGCACCAGCTCCCCACGGACACTGTCAGGTGGTGTACCTAGGCCTGCAGAATAGCAGATGCAGACAGTACGTTTTTTGCAACTGCTGGTAAACCTGGGTTTCATTGGGCCCTACTTCATGAAACTATTTAATGTACCTGTGATGCTTCAAAACCAATTTCTATTATCAATGTTACTTTTTTTTAAAAAAACAAGGCAAGGCACTGGGTGACAGAAATAAAAACTTTTGGTGCAACATGCCAAGCACCAGGGACTCCTTACTTAGAGGTCCAATGCTCCCTCAGCTCCTACGGAAGTTCATATTACAAATGTACCTTTTCCACTTTCTCCTTCCAAGTTTTTATGTTGTATGCTGACTTCAATTACAGTTGACTTTACAATTGACAATTTTCTCTGAATCTCTTCCCTGATGATTGTAATTTTCCCCCAACAACCCCAGAGTTCCTTCCTTCCTTCCATTTCCTGATATACAGCTATTTTTGGGATAATACGTGTATCCTCTATAGTGAAGATCAATGCAAAATAACTGTTCAATTCATCTGCCATCTCCTTATTTTCCATTATTAATTCCCCAGACTCACTTTAGGACCAATGTTCATTTTAAATCGTTTCTTTTTAAAATATCTATAAAAACTCTTACCATCTGTCTTTATTATTTCTAGCTAGCTTTCTCTTGTACTCTAGTTTTCCATCCTTATCATTCTTTTGGTCATTCTTTGCTGTTTTTTTATATTCTGTCCAATCTTCTGACCTGCCACCTATCTTTGCGCAATTATATGCATTTAAGTTTGATTTGTTTTAGTTAACTGCAGATGGTGGGTCCTCCCCTTAGAATGTATTTATCCTGTAGATTCTGAAATATCCTTTAAATGTCCACCACTACATCTCTATTGACCTATCCCTTAACCTAATTTGCCCATTAATTTAGCTAGTTGTGCTTTCATACCCTCATAATTGCCCTTATTTAAGTTTAAAATACTAATCTTGGGCCCACTATTCTCTCCCTAAAACTGAATGTGAAATTCAATCATATTGTGACTGCTACTACCTAGGAGGTGCCTTCACTATGAGGTTATCAGTTAATCCTATCTCGTTGCACAATACCAGGTCTAGTATAGCCTGCTCTCTGGTTGGTGCCAGAACATGCTGTTCTAAGAAGCTAATTCAAAAACATTCTATGAACTCCTCATCTAGACTGATTTTCCAAGTCTGTATGCAGATTAAAATTCCCCATGATTACCACCATACCTTTCCGACAGGCTCCCATTATTTCTTCCTTTATACTCCAACCTACAATACGTTAGGGGGCCTGTACACAACTCCCACAAGTGACTTCTTGCCTTTAAAGTTTCTCATCTCAACCCGAACCTGGTTTCTTGAACTTAGGTCATCCTTTTCTAATGTGCTAATACCATCAATAATTAACAAAGCCATCCCTGCACCTTTTCCTAGCTTCCTGTCCTGCGTAAATGTCACATACCCATCAATTTTCAGGTCCCAATTTATGTCATCATGCAGCCATGTCTCCGTAATGGCTATCAGATTGTACTTATTTCTATTTGCACTCGGAGTTCAACATTTTGTTTTGAATGTTACATGCATTCAGATAAGAGCCTTTGGTATTATCATTATATTATTTTTGTAACCTCTAGCCTTATTTGCTGATTTACTGTTAGATTTGTGCTCCATGTACTCTCTGTCCTTTCTTGTCATGGTCTGTTTTTCATTTCCCACATTAATACCTTTCTCTTGTCTTTTCCCTACACTTTGATTTACCATATATTCCCAAATTTTATCCCTTGCTATGTAGTTTGAAACCCTCTCTACTTCCCTAGTTACGCAGTTCACTAGAACACTAGTCCCAGCACAGTTCAGGTACAGACTGTCCCAACTCACCAAGGCTCCATCGACAGCACCTTCCAAACCCGTAACTTTTCCCACTTAGGACAAGGGCAGCAGATGCATGGGAACACCACCACCTGCAAGTTCCCCTCCACGCCATACATGATCCTGACTTGGAGCTACACCATCGTTCCTTCACTGTCACTTTGTCAAAATCCTGGAACTCCGTTCCTAACCATAAGACATAGGAGCAGAAGTAGGCCATTTGGCCCATCAAGTCTGCTCTGCTATTCAATGAGATCATGGCTGATCTAACAGCACTGTGGGAGTACCTATACCACATGGACTACAGCAGTTCAAGGCAGCGGCTCACTGCCACCTTCTCAAGGGCAAATTACAGATGGGTAACAAATGCTGGCCTAGTCAGCAATGTCTAAAAAGAAATGATAGCAGAACAAAAATTTGCAATTATATACACCTTTCCTGGCTTCAGGATGCCCCAAAGCATTTTACCCTTGAAGATTTATTCTTGAAGTACACACAAATGCACAAAGCAAGATTCTACAAATAGCAATGAGGTGAATGATTAGTAGTTCATCTGTTTTTGGTGGTGTTGGTTGAGGGGTTTTTTGTTTTTAAGTACACCACAGCTCTTCTTCTAGTAGTGCTACATCACATTTTACATTCACCCAAGAGTTTTATGTTTTATCCAAATGATAGCGCCTCCAATAATTCTAACCTGAAATGTTAGCCTAGATTATGCTTTCAAATCCTGGCATAAGTCATGAACCCAGATCCTTCTGATTCAGGCTACCACTTAGCCAAGGTTGAAAACTTTTACGACTTGCAGAAATCTATTTGATAAACTACAACACCAGGCTAATAAAACTACCTATTCATTTCAAAGAGGATTTTTAAACATAGGAAGGAAGCATCCCAGTGATTTGATTATTAGTTACAATTTATCACTGCTTTTAGCTGTATTTTCCAGTATAATTTTCACGTACATGCAGTGTCTACATAGCAAGCTTTTTTTAAACTAACCCTTGCTTTCTCACATTTCAAATAAATCTATGAAGGAAATGGTGCCATTTATTTCTGAACATGCAAGTCTAGGTTATTTGTTCCGATAGAAGTAAAGAAAGCATGAACGTACTTATATTAGCAAGATAAACATGATGACAACAACAACAAGCTAAGTCTTTGTGGCATTTAAAATTGCATAGCATGTTTTAAAATAAGTCAAGTCCTCTTGTTCAACCACTTGCCTGAATTTTGAAGAATTGTACAGCAAATATACACCATCATGTTTACTCAATCAAGAATTATATTTCAACAATAAGTTCAAAATTCAGTTTTATTATTATGGGAAAATACTTTGGTTTTGTAGATTGCCTGCACTACACACAGTGCCATCGATTATACAGCTCAGTGGTATTGCTCATGCCTCTGAATCAGAAGTTTGTGGATTCAAGTCCCACTCAGAGGCACGAGCACAAAATTTAGGCTGATAGTCCACTGTAACTCCGACAGGATGCTGTATTGTCAAACTTGCTGCCTTTCAAATGAGACATTAACAGGTTGATGTAAAAGATCCCGTGGCACTATTTTTAAAAGAAAAGCAGAGAGCTCTCCCCAGTGTCTTATCAACATTTATCCCACAGCTAATGTTGCAAAAACAAATTATGCGGCCATTGTCTCATTGTTGTTTCTGGGACTTTGCTGTGTGCAAATTAGCTACCATGCTTCCGACAATACTTTCTAGGGAGAATTCTCCATGTCACTGGTGTATTCCAAATTACACCACAGGAACTTAGAGTTTCCTCGAGTTAGTACAGGACCATTTTAACACATTTATTCCATCAGTTTTCAGATTTGACAAAACAATGTTCCCTTTCCCATCCAGTAAAGCAGTGTTTTGATGATCCCTGAAGCAGTGATTTATTCAGCAGCACCAGTATTAGAAAATACCAGAAAAGTATTTATGTCACATAACTTTGTTTAGCTCATTTTATAATTCAGAAGCGAAAAATAATAAGATTCATGATTGAAGGATTGTGCCAAATAGTTACAAAGTGTACATAAGTGCTCTGGATAAATCCCTGATAAAGTACTGTAAACGTCAGTTAATCACATTTTCGTCAGTAAGTATAAACTGCCATTACCCACATAAAAATAAACAGATTTATAATTATAGCGCAAGTTTAAAAAACTGGGCTTGCATTAGTAGATTGTGGTGCTGTGCCTGGTTTATTAATGGGAACTCTTTCAACTTTTCCAACTGGCACCAAAGCCTCAAATATAACAGTAAAATGACAGGCAGCAGAGAAGGCAGACTCTGAAAATGTTGAAAGAGACGGAAAGGCAGGAAAACCAGATCAGGCAGACCAAAGAACATACTGATGAAAAGCAACAAACAATCCACAGAAATTCAACCCTGAATATCCAAGACTTTTGGTTCTTTAAATGGTTCATCTTAAATCTATCCAAAGTTGATAAATGCAACTTACTAGTTAGTACTATTTGGTTTTCTTATCTTATGGAGAACAAATGATTCTCAGTTTCTAGTGCATGTGTTATTCCCAAGATTCACAACTAAGGTCAAACAACTAACTTCCTTTAAGAGGAAAAAAGTTAACATTTCTGCCTGCATTGTTACAAAATAATGAAAAGTGCCCGGTGTATTAAGAAAGTTCCTAAGTCCATGTGAAGAAAATATGCCTTTCCTATGGATTCAAACTACAAAACAATTCCAACTGCTCAATTAGCTGCAGCAGGAAAGGAATATGCAGTTACAGAAAATCCTGCTACATAATCACATTGTTTACCAACAACTTGGATCAGAGGAATATAAACTGCAGAGAAATATAAACGCCAGCTTTACCTACAATTCCTCTGTTACATTTCTGATCCTAAGCATGTGTTTTAAGAGGTAAGGAGTTGGAGAGGAGTAGACAAAGAAGCAGGTATTTTACTATGGGGCAGAGGAGGAGAAAACAGGAGAAAAGGTGAAAAGTCAGATGTGTCAATCTCCTTATTACATAGCAACATTGCCGAAAGCCTTGGAATAGATCTTCTGTGTACCGTCTCATCCACAGAATACAGCATGCCAAGTGTCAAGAATAAGAGAATATTTCTCCAGCAATTCAAAAACATAATTATTGCAGTTCCATAGTTAACTTCTTCCACTAATGAAACAGCACCCAAATTAATTACTATTCAAATTATGGTTATCCTATGGGTTTAAGAAAGTGAATTTCAGGAGAGTAAACACTTGAGGTTAAAATACTATAAGGGATAAAATGTGGGGAATTATTTTAAAAAGATGTAAAGTGAAAATGGGACTGTATTAAGGGCATTTACCAAAAATTGTTGAGGCAGGCTATCCTGGAAACAAGTCAAAACCAGCATGAATGCAAGTGGAAACATTAAGGGAGGAAAAAAAAAGAGCAACTAAAATTCTGAAATGTACAGAGAATAAAGATGAGAAGGAATGGAAACTCAAACAGAGAACGCCAAGAAACTGATGCAGTGCAAAGAGACAGAAATGTAGTGCAGCGGTTTTGTAATTGGACCAGTAATCCAGAGGTTTAGAATAACCCAGAGAATGAGTTCAAAACCTACAACTGCACCTTAGGAATTTCAGTAGTTTTAAATTTAGATATGCAAAAATATGTGATCAGTAGAAATGACCACAGGTATTGTCATAAAAACCAACTAGTTCAGTAATGTCCTCAGGGAAAGAAATCTACCAACTTTACCCAATCAGGCCTATATCTGACTCCAGTTGCATATCAACATGGCTAACTTTAAACTGCCTTCTGAAGTGGCCTAGCAACACTTAATTGTATTAAACCATATAATGAAAAGAGGAGATTAGAAAGCCTTTGGAGGTATTGTAGACATTTTTCTGAAGCTGAAGTTAAACAGGATTCAGGCTGCCAATTTCCTTTAATACTGGTGGCAGAATTGTTTTTAGAAGACTGCAAATCCCTTTACTGATATCTATCTGAATTTGGGTAAAATACCAGTGGATTGGAACGATATAACCCCTTCTTTTAAAAGAGATGAACCCGCAAATTACAGACATGACAGCCTCATGAGTGTGGGGGAAAATGTTTTGAATTAATGGATAATTCTTTACATGGCCTCAAAATTCAGAATAATTCACACAGAAGAGAAAGCAAATTGGACTGCATTCATGCTCGTGTAAAAGAGGATGAACAGACAAGTTTAAATTGAAGGACTTCCATGGCCTCAGAACATCCAAAGCGCTTCACAGCCTGTAAAGTACTTTTTTGCAGTGTAGACATTCTTTATTATGTGAAAAAAGGTAGCCAATATATGCATTAAGGTTCTAAAACCTCGATGGGATAAACGTCAAGATAACCTGATTTTGGAAGATGGATAAATATTGGTTAGGAAACCAAGCGATCTCCCCCCATTTATCTTCAAACAAGTGCCATGGAATATTTCACATCCACCTGAAACAGCAGGTGGGGTTTGCTTAAATACCTCATTCAACAGTTGGCAACTCTGACAACAAATACTTAAATTTATATAGCAACTTTAACATAGTAAAATTTCCCAAACCATTTCACAGATGCATAGACAATATCTGACACTGAGCCAAAGATAGACTAAACTGAGAAGCGGGTGCTATCTCTGAGCCAAGGCTGACACCTGAACAACAAGGAGTAATAAGCATTGGATTGCAGTCCCACCACATGAGGTTAGCATTGGAGCTACTGTTGTAGTCAGAAGATGGAATATTGGTCAAGCTAAGTTTGCAGATGACATAAAATTGGATGCTAATCAATGTTCAACTAATCAAAAAAGAAAAAAATCTAGACAGGTTTGATTATTCAGCAAGTTCAACATGGATAAGGTTAATCATGAGATTAGGCAATGTAAAAATATAAATTATACAGTAAATATGATGGCGATGGAGGCAGTGTCGATGGGTAGGTCAATGAAATTGCGAGTTCAATATTTCTAGGTGGTGGAAAAGCAACTGAAGTTAGTGAAGTTGGTGATGCAATTTTATCTGCCTTGGTGAAGCTGCATTTGAACAATGTGCTCAATTTTGGTCCCTACATTAGAGGAAAGATGCAGAAAAATTAATGGGAGTTCAGGGATGAGTTCCAAGGCACTCATCTGTCTTAGGGCTTCATTCTCTGAAAAGGGTGATCTCTGATTTTTACTGGCATGGAAAATTTCAATACCAGAAAGAAATTGTGTTGAACACAAGACTTGAAGAGCAGGATACACAGTTTAAAGATTTAAATATCAAAGATAATAAAGGCAACTTTTTCAATGTGTGGATGAATGAATCATGGAACTGGGTACAGAAAATCATGGCTGATTTTGAAAATGATCCACAGCTATTAAAGGATTAAAGTAAACAAAGTGAGTAAGCTATTCTTTCCCTAATCTAAGCATCATCCAACTAAATAGGATCCTGATAATTGCATTTTTTGATAAATTCTACAGAAAGAAACCCTCAGTTCAGCTGGTAATTACACCACCAATGTAACCAAACAAACCAGCAACAGCCCAAATTAAATTCCCAGTCTGTGCAGAATTAATTCAGATTAACAAGAGGAGCAGTAAGGCCCTATAACTACCTGTAATATCATCTCTAACAAAAGCAAAATACTGCAAATGCTGGAAATATGAAATAACAACAGAAAATGCTGGAAATATTCAGGTCTGGCAGGGTCTGTGCCGAGATAAACAACAGAGGTAATGTTTCAGGCCTGTGACTTTTCATCAGAAGTGGGAAAAGTTAGAATTGTAATAAGTGAAAGAGGAAGGGCGGGATTGCTAATGGCTATCGCTGGTTTGTTTAGTTCCATTGCTTTCTCATCTCTATGTTGGGGAAGGGAAGGGAAGGGGGGAAAAAATGAAACATGGGTCTCTGCTCCTGATGACTGTGCAATGACTTCTGCACCCTGCTACACTTGTAAAATTCAGTAACTGCAAAATCAGGCTTTGCCACGATCAAATAACCTGTCAAAATTGTCTTAGATTGATATATGAAAAGTGGAGACCTGAATTGGGTGCTGCAGCATTGTTTGTACCAACAGAACAGTAAACCAGTATGTTAATCAGTATGGAAAATAATTTATGTCGCAGAACTCGTAGGTAATGTTGATCATTCACACAGATTAATGATTAATTCTGTAAACAATTAAGTATAATCGTGGATCCAAATGATCGTGGCAAGTCAAACTGCATTTCTGAGAAACTTTTCCTCTTGCAAAAATGGAAAAAGAAGAAAACATTGAAAATGCAGTGTGCTGCTGGAAAGATAAAGGGCAGCGATTTGCAATCACGGCGCGTGAAAAGGGCAAGTTTCACAGAGCTTTGCAGCGTTTCTGTAATGGATCCTCGGTGTTTTTCCACTTCTTGTTTCTGAACATTAACCACCACACTGACGGGGGAAGGCAAAAGAAATCTCGAAAATAAAACCTCAACCAACAAATAAAAGTGGCGCCTGGTGTACAATCGGGAAAAGAATTTTAAAAAAGTTTTACTCCGCTTTGTGCGGATCAGCCGAAGGAGCTCGTGCAGCCTCAAAAAGACCAGTTTCAGCCGCATTAAGTAGCCCAGGAGCTGCCATTGGTCCCGGCCTTAATCACCGTTTTATCTTTCAGGATAACCCAAAGACCCAGCTCCGCCGCTGCCAGTGGGGGAGGAAGAGGGGAACATCATCATCATCACCACCTCTCCCCCCCCCCCCCCCCGTAATCGGCATCTTTGTAGTCCTGTGTCACTCGCCCATTAACGCACGTAATGGAGCAAACAATCCTGTAAAACTACAACTCCCGAAAAGCACTGCCAGCTGCTCAGCGACTGCGCACTGGACCATTCGGTGTTTATCATTACTGTTGATGAGCCATTTAGCAAGCTTCAGTGCAACCGAACTTTAAACCCTGGGGGGGGGGGGAGAGCTTGACTCCGCCCTTTTCCCAGCGCAACCGCCGCCTATTGGTTACAATCGCTGGTATTGTTACCGGGCCAAGGCACGCCAGGCTTTCCGATTGGCCAATTGCGCTATCCATCACTGGCGCCGTTCGGACGCTTCCGTTGAAGTTAGGTTGAGAAGCCAAAAGCAAAGCTCGCATTTTAGCGAAATCCTTAACCCAATTAGAGAAAGCGGCGCCTTCCCCAGTAGCGGCTCCAGCGCCAAACAAGCCCAACAATACACACGGAGTAACACTGCAACATCGAGCACTCGGGACATTTCACGTTAAAACACACACACTTAGTGACCTCGGTGGAGAAGTTAAGGCTCTGGAGAGTCGCCTGCCGGGGCGGCCGGGCTGGAAGGTTCCCGAAACCTCCCCTCCCCTCCTTTACTCTTCCTACAGGGAAGAGGCGGCGGGACGGCGGCGGCTGCAGCGAAACTGGCTTCACCGAGGGGCAGCCCCCGGCCCGCCCGGAACAGACCCACGCCGCCGCCGCCGCCGCCTCGGCTCCCTCTTCCTCACCCCGAACAGTGCAAATAAAAAGCAGCCGGCCGGCCCGACAAGGGCGAGCCCGAGACCAGGAGCTGCCCACTCACCGGCTGAACGGGCTGGGGGTCAGCAAGAGCAGCGCTTCACCAGGCTGACCTTCGCTTTTGAAGAGGGGCTCTCCCAACTGTCCGCCATGATGCTCCTTGTGTATTTAAATGGCAACTTCCCACAACCAAGTGAGCGGAGGGGGAGGGACAGAGAGAGTGAGAGAAGGGGGGGAGGGGAGGGCTGGGCTCTGGGCCGGCCGGGTAACAACAGGCCAGCGCTCTGACGCCTCCATCTCTCTCTAATGGACTTTCCAAGTTTGTAAACATTCTTCAGCCAGTCTCTCTCTCTCTCTCTCACCCGTCAGAAAGGTGGCTGCTCTGATAAACCATTATTCTCATCTCCTGCCCGCTGCTGACACCATTTCTTATAGTCGGGCCAAGCTGTTCCTATAACCACAACAGATCACTGGCAGAATTAAATGCTATCTTTTTTTAACCCCCTCAGCAAAATTGTAAGAAGAACTCCAGGCTGCTTTCCATGCCTATTATCTCTTCTTGTAGTGTGTAAATAACAAAGTGCCAAAATAGAGGCATGGTCAAAAAGAAGATTGACAACCAGCCAAAGGAGAGGGAGGGAGGGGGTGAGGGTAAACTTGTGGGTTTTCAGGATGGTCTTAAAGTAGAAGCAGGGTTTCGGGAGACCTGTCCAGGCAGCTAAAGGTGCAGTTGCCAATTATGGGAAGAAGTGAAAGTGGAAGCTCAAGAAAAGGGTGACCATATATCGCCGTTTTCTGAGGATAGTCACCAGATGATGCACTGTGCCCGCTGTTCACTAAATTCATCCCCAAATTAATCAACGGCTGCAAATGTTCAAAACAGGATCAACGTGACCCTGAACTGCCCTGCGGTCGGTCAATAAAGAGTGTGCGGGGCTTTGCAATGCGACAGGTTCTGTTAGGAGATTGACATCTCTCTTAGCAGTTTTCAACGAGTAGAAGGACTGGGGTCACTGGTCTTTAATTAATGCACAGATCGCACTCTGTGGCCTTAGTGTACGTACTCTGTCTGCCCCTAACCCAACCCCACTCCACCCCCAAAATCCCCGGACTGTGCACAGTTCATCCATGAGATTCAGTTGTGGAGAAAACAGCTCGGCACCAAAATGTTTGAGTGATGTGGGCCGCTGGCAGTCGGACAAGTGAGCAGCCAGCGGCTGGATCTGGGCGATATAGATGCCCCGGGAAACAGATCAGACTGTATTTCACTACGTCCGATGGTGTGTGTGAATGTCAGGCCGTGTATTCTGCATCCAGTTTAGAAAACATCGTCACTCTACTTACTCAAAAAGCCAGATTCAGTAGAACGGAGAGTTCAGGGGTGTTGGTTGTAATGCAGACGTAACGACAAGGCCACGAAAGGATTTAAATAGGAGGATGAGAATCTTCTGTATTATATTGTTACACTTTGGAGATTCAGATGTGCCTTCAAGAACAAAGACTGTTCATGCCCTATTAGGAGTAATGTACATGAGTACTGTGAACACAAATAGATTGGCAAATATGTAACGAGAGATTCAGGCTTTAGAAACTTCTGATTACATTTTTCAGCGCCAATGTCAAAGAGGGAGCGTTCTTCAAAGTTATAACAACTTGCAATTATATTTAGCATTTTTAAAGGTAAAGACATCTCAAGGTACTTCAGAGTCACAATTAGACCAAAATGGGTGCCCAGTCAATGAAGGACAAACGGAAAGCTTTAAAAGAGATGATAGAGTTGGAAGGAATCCCAGAGCCTAGGCTGGGAAGGCTATAAGCATAATCACCAACTTTGGGGCAAGGACATACACAAGGCCGGGTCAGAGCAATGCCGTGTTCTGTTGTTGGGGGTGGGGGGACAGGTTGTTGTAGGGCTGGGGTAGATTACAGAAATGGGGAGGGGCAGGACCATAAATTAATTACTCACAAGGATAAGAAGTTTGAGGTGGTGAAATTTGGAGGCCAAGATAAGTCACCAAGGACAGATTTAATTGGTGAGTAAAATTAATAGTTTACATTTGCAGAGCAATGAAAAGAATCAACGTTAATGATCAACATTTAGGGAAGGAATAATCTCAACAAGATATCCAATAACAGCAGTGGCAATCACAAGTGCAAACCCATGTAATGTTTTACCCTATGGCCATGAGAATGATTAACATATATCCTAAAGCTCTGAAGAAGTCATATGAATTTGAATGTTAACTCTGTTTCTCCCTCCACAGATGCTGCCAGACCGGCGGAGTCTTCCAGCATTTTCTGTTTTATTTCAGATTTCCAATATCCACAGTATTTTACTTTAATTATATTCTAAATGGTTGTGTTACAAGGTTGGATAATAGGGGTGTCTATGTGGGATAATGTGGCAATCAGCTGTTGTTAGGAAGGGATATATTATTGCTAAGAATCAGAGCAGTTAGTAAATTAGTATGGAATTGAAATATGTTTATGAATGTACCAAAGTAAAGAGGTTTTCTAATGACTGTCCTTCATTTCCCAAGTTTTTCACTCAGGTTTTAAGAAATGGCCATCCACAGTACCAAACACTAAACTAGCATTACTAAATTGAAGCAATGTCAAGGGAAGCCATGGTTGTTCTAAGACACCTGCAAACCCTGTGGTTATAGAGAGCTAGCAAATTGAGAGGCCTCAATGTTGAGCTGCATATGTCTTGCACATTTCTGATTTATCTTTTTAATCTTGTTTATTTGCTACATACACACTGACCATCTGTTTAGGGGCCAATGAGTAAACTGATGAGTTGTAAATGGAGAGTTAAATTGAATATGATTACTAAAAAGAAAGGTAGTAGTTGAAAATGACTGGATTTTAAAGGATAATGTGGGAAGAATCTAGAGACCACAGGAGAAGCAACCAATAGCAAGCAGGGAGTAAGAGAGAAGGGAGACATTAGCTGAGATATCAAGAAAAGAGTAATGAGAGATATACATATAGAAAGTAAGATCATAAGGTACTGAGAAAGAAGGAAAGAAACAAATAAATAATGACAAAATAAGTCAACGCATAAGTCTGCAGATGTGGAAAAATGGATGCCTCAAAATTCCATACATGGATGCGAGCAATAATATGAACAAAATGATAGACACTGAGTTCCTTACTGGAAAGGAGGTCATCAAAAGATCTAGTTAAATTAACAATGACGATGGTTAGGCAAACATATTGATAATCTTACAGAGATTTGAAAAACATATTGGACTGGGATGTAACTATTTAAGTGGAAGATTGCATGATTCTTGATGTAAATTGATCTATCTAGTCTGAGTATGGATAAGGTGGATGCAATGTGGATATGGGTGTCAGATGTAGCTCACCAGTTCAAGAGAAGGGGTTGGGCCAACTTTGTACAGATGCACGTGTTTTGGGTGACTTCAATTTATCAGAATTGATTTGGGCAATTTATAAAAAAGTACAAAAGAAGTACAAACATGATTTTGGACTCAGTATTAGATTGTTTTGTGGATCCATCAGTTAAGGAACACACATTAACCTCATGTTGTTGAACCTGATATTAAGTAACAATCAGAAAGTTTAGGACAGGTCCAAGACAGAGATTACCTTGGACAGTGAACAGTGACTACAATATAGTTGAGTTTAAGATGGCAAAGAGTAAAAAAGAAACATTTAGTTTTAGAAGGGCAGATATTGAGGGATGAGCCAAGGAAACTGGACTGGATCACACCTGGAGTATTTGTACAATTCTGGTCACCATACTGAGGCAAGGATATCCAGGCATTGGTGGAAATGGAGAAAAAGGCAACTGAATTAACACTCAGCTTAGGAATTTTGAGCTTTGAGGACGGGTTGAAGAAGCTCGGCTTGTTTATGCCGGAGAAGAGCAGTCTCAAGAGTATTCAGTTATCTAAAATTCTTGGTACCAAAGTTCAATATTCACCTATGTTCAAGATTTAGATTAGGGGACACAGGCACAGGCTTAGAAATAAAAAGGTGCACAGACACTTTACAGTTAACTAGTTCACAGAGGTGTAGGGAGCTTTGGAACAGGCAGAAGCGTTATAATATTAGAATAACAAAGAATTGACATAATTACACTTTTTCAAAAAAAATTTCTGGGGATGTAGACATCATTTGCAAGGCCTGCATTTATTGCCCATCACTAAATACTCAAAAGTGGCTGTGAGCCACATTTTTCAACTGCTACAGTCCATGTGTTGAATGTGCTCCCACAGTGTTGTTAGGAAGGGAGTTCCAGGATTTTTACTCACATCACCATTTCTTCATAGTGACTATGTCCAGGTCAGGATAGTATGTGACATGGAGGGGAATTTGAAGGTGATGATGTTCTCATCTGCCTGTTGCCCTTGACCTCCAGATGGTAGAGGTCACTGGTTTGGGAGGTGCTATCAAAGAAGCTTTGGCAAGTTGTTGCAGTGCATTTTATGGATAGTACACATTGCAGCCATATTGCACTGGTGGTGGAGGGAACGAATGTTTAAAGTGGTGGATGGGCTGCTTTGTCCTGGATGGTGTTGAGTTTTCTGAGTGTTACTGGAGCTGCACAGACCAGGTAAATGGAGAATATTCAATCACATGTCTGACTTGTATCCTGTGCTTTTATTTCCTAACCATTATGCTGGTACAATACCATTTACTCATGTTGACCATATAAATTGGGTGTGACCATTGCTAGGCTGTGATGTTATGTAAAATGTAAAAACACAGACAGCTCTGACTATAATTTTAATTTAGCTTGTTCAAATGCAAGTTAGCTTTCTTTACCATATTTTCCTTTTATTCAATTGTTTGGGTCATGCAGCTTTGTACAACAACTAAATTAGATGCTACTGCTCCCATCATACCCTACACACAGTGGGTATCCAGAGGGGAATCCAAATTTATTTAAGTTACTCATAGGATTAAGAAGAAAATGAGAAGGAATGCAAGGATGTTAAGGAATCTAGGCTACATTAAAGGATGGGGATTCATATTTGCTATTACTTTTCCAATGGCATCAATCGACACTAGTTGACTTACCTGAATGTTTTGAGGAACAATGTATGTGAAGATTTAGGTTCACCAGGCAGACATATGCGGAGTTTGTGACATAAGCTTCAAGCTGACACCAGGCAAACTCCAAGGTGGGTGCAGCCTGTACATTAACAACATCAATCAGCTTGTGATCCACAGATGAAAAAAGCAGGTAACTGATGTGTTGTTTACCAGAACAAGCAGGTTCATCACTTTCTCTTTGAACAATTAACAACAACACAGAGAGAGCCCTAGGGCTTCCTCAAATGATTGAATTCCCTAATACTCAGGGCCTTATTCATTTTACACGTGAAGCTCTATGTACTTTCACATACAATACTGAACCAAAAGGGCTATGTTTCTGTCACTGTGCATGGTGTCTATGAGCAACTGCACAGAGTCATGCAGGTCAATGCATGTATCTTCGACAGCAGCCATGATGCCTTAATGTCATGGCAACTATTCACCATATATTTGCTGTGCAAATATTAGCTTCTTGGAAACGAAGGTGAGTTTAGGTCATGATGCTCTATGACAGCCTCATAAAGCTGCCGAGCAACAAAAACAACGTGTGTGCATCTATTAGAGCCATTATCAAGCACACCATAATCTTTGGCCTAAGTTTTGGGATGTGTTGGGGTGAGGCGGTATGACAACGCATGGGAAACCCAGAAGCAAGTTCAGCATGTCTGCAAATGGCTTTTTAACTAGGCCACCTCATTATCATTTTAATCCCAGGTTTCTGTCCAATCGGCAGTAGTGAACATGAAGTGGACCTGCATGACACTATCTCAACTCTAGTATTTAAAAGATGCAGGTTGAAGGAGTTGTAGTTGGCTGTAAGAGAACTGAAAGTTTCAGAATGGAATCTGGATGGGCAAAGGCTGCATCCTGCTTCACTGATGCCTCCCTGGATTTGCTGCTGGGAACTGTGAGGAGTAGAGGGGTTAATGAGAGAGAGAGACAGAGACTGAGCTCTAGCAACAGGAGAAAGAGGCCTGCAGCTGAGACCAAGAAGTTGAGTTTGGGGGTAGTGGAGGAGGCCAGCAGAAGAGTATAGTACCATGCTTTAGAATTCAGTGCAGATAGTACTCTCATGACCCAGGCAGAAAAGGTGATTACAGTTGCATTTCACCTATATCCTAATGTGTATGTAACTCTGCTTTCTCAAGTTGACCCCATCGCATCACTCTTCACACCCACTTACCTTGCAAGTGCACCCATCCTTTTCTGTCTATGCACTTTCTGACATCCCCATTTATCAATCTGTCACTCCTACTAATTCTCATCCTTACGTAACGCTATGCCTCTCCCTCATAGTCACCCTCACCAGATGCACACATCCATCAATAAAATACATCCCGGAAAAACTCAGCAAGTCTGGCAGCATCGGCGGAGAAGAAAAGAGTTGACTTTTCGAGTCCTCATGACCCTTCAACAGAAGGGTTCTGTTGAAGGGTCATGAGGACTCGAAACATCAACTCTTTTCTTCTCCGCCGATGCTGCCAGACCTGCTGAGTTTTTCCAGGTAATTCTGTTTTTATTTTGGATTTCCAGCATCCGCAGTTTTTTGTTTTTATTAATAAAATACATCCCGTTGCACTGATTCATAGATCTGTTCTTTTCCTCCTTGCAGGAAAAGAGAGCACAGAACACCAAGGAGACAGATAGAACTAGCGGGGGTCCTCACATCTGCAGAGGAAGCTCTGCAAATAAATGGAATTATGGTGTCCCTTATTGTCAGAGATGGTGAGCTCCTAGCTACAAGGTGACAATTAAATAAAAATCATTCACATTCATATGGCAGTGTCATACTGACTTTGTTTCAACAGCTAATGAAATATGATCAGCTTCATAAATGATAATTTACAATAATCTTACCTTACCAGGATGAATTTATGTCTTTTATCTCTCACAGGGCCTTCACACGTGCAGCAGGAGTCAGTGGATGTGATGAGCAATGAGTCCTCAGAGGAGTTGAGTCTTTCTGAGGATACACTGTTACAGACAGGACTCATGCAGGCCATGCACCACCTCAGATACTCACATTTCAGTGGGAGCAAAAGGCAGCAGTTAGGTTTTCAGCTGGTGGCACACATTTCACAAGTGAACAAGAGCAAATGGTGGAGACAGGGGCAGCACTAGAGAGTTTGTACTGGAGGATACAGGACTCTCCAACTCTGCTCAGCTGGACACAGATGATGAATGAGAAGACCTGAATTAATGGGGACTGATGAAAAATCATATTTGGATGGCAACCTATTTAACTGATAGTCAAGTTACTCTCAAATACACATGTATTTCCAAAAACTATATAAAAGTAACGGTGCAACTATATTTTGTTATCCACAAAGTGATTTGTCTGATTTTGATGCTTGTTAATATGGTGTTCCCTTTTTCTAACAGTGTTGTGTGTTGTGATATTCTAGCCAACTTTATTCCCCTTCCTGGTAGTACCTCTAGCTATGAGGCTTCTGAGGTTTAGATGTCCCCTGAACTGAGTACAGGCCTGGGATGGCCAGCTGGAAGCTGCAGCACTTGCTCAGCTGTGGATGTAGCCTGAATCTGCCCACTGTCTGGCATATTTGCAGTAATTCGGGAGAAGGGTGGTCAAGATGATGTTGTCTTGACATTGTGGAAAACAGCACTATCAACATTAGTTTTTCAGGTCTGCTTTGGTTCCTGGTCTCCTTGTCAGCATGCTTGTTGATATCTAAGCCAGACAATCATATAGCAGCAATTACATTACTGAAATTCCCATTAATCACGCTCTTCAATAGATCAGCAAACCTGTCCAAGGAGGAGATGACAGTATTACCCAAGGTCTGTATGGCAACACTCTGAGCATTCATGAGTGATACTGAGATCAGTGTTAGGGTCTCCGTGTGGGTTCTCCAATGGCTCCCAACAATGTTTCATGCTCAGAAAGCAACGTTTTTAAAACTGTGCCCTGGAGACCAGCATTCCTGTCTTCATCCTCTGTGGGTCGTTGCAATCTTACCCTCTGTCCTTCTGCTTCTTGCTTCTCCAGTGCCACATCCACTTGTATTTGTATTCTGTACCCTATGTTGTGCTCACCTCATTCATTTAAAAAAAACAGGATGGATGTACCATACTGTTACTTGCCAGGATGCGGCTGAGTTACAGGATATGTTGAGAGGAGCATGGCTCTTCAGCTTCTTCTTCCATATCTGTAGGAACAAGAGAAAAAGAGCTACAAGTACAACTTGGCAACTGCAGCATTCATGCACATCAGTGATGTTTTCAACTTACGTGTTTCAATGTCATTGAGTATTTGACTCAATTGTATGGAAACTTTAAGTAAGATAGCACACAGTGAGCCCTGAGCTGGGTCATACCTCATTTTTCCATCTCCTGCTGCTTCTTCAGAGTCTCACGTTTGTATTTGAAGGACCTGATCTTCAATTGGAGAGAAAATGCCAGTTTGCCAGTCCTCCTCCTGTTCCCATTCTCTCCATTTGTTGTGCACTCTTTTGCAAAACCAGTGGCATACATTGAAGAGTTGACATTGGCACTATACTACTATATAAGGGCAATACCCACAGCTGTTGAAAGACAGATGTGTATTATGCAAGTGCTGTACATGGAAGGAGTTAACTAAGGGTCATATGGTTGAGACTTTTACTAAAAATGGTGATGCTGAAAAAGGATGGTGTTGAGAAATGTATAATGCTGCCTAATGGGCAACCATGGGAAGCTAACCAAGTTCAGAAGGAACATGTGGGCAGGATGAAACAGTTCATGCCATTGATAATTGCTGTGCTGCACTAAAGTGTGGTCACAGTGTGGTTGCCTACCGATGATCTTTTTTCCAGGCCCTCTAGACTGTGCATTTAGCATTGATATGATCTGCCATGTCCTCTGATCTATTCTTTGGCCAATCCAACTGAATGGAGGGGAAAGAAGATAGCCCTCCTCTGCCACACTTTCTGCAGCAGGATCTCCATGGCTTCCTCCAGACCTGGCACCCCACTGTAACCACAACTGCTCAGTGGTATGTTTCTGGATTTCCAGAACAAGAACCAGTAACTGTACTCTGCTACAGCCATAGATCTGAAACAGCAAATAAATTCCCGCCTCCGAATGAGTAGGTGCCAAATAGGAAGTATGAATCATGCCTGGCACAAAGACATCATGCAAATGAGGTGAACCTGGATATATAGCTGGATTCAGCAACATCCAAGCCAGGCCCCCACAAACTGCACACTGCTCAACAGAAGCTGAGGCACTGGATCACTACAAAAATAGTTTTCAAATGACCTAGAAAATGCACCAGATTGTATACATTTGATGTAAATACCTGCATATTTTGAGTAGATGCATGCAGACATCCCTGGAATAACAACCTAGCTCTTCAGTGCTCAACTAGCAGATTTTAGAATGTGAGGAGTCCGCAGAATGGAGCAGCTTTTGGAGGAGATCCAAAGTCTTTTGAAAGACCTTCAAAATCAACATTGCTGGACTCTATGGGTGTCCTGATAAAATAGCAGCCTGTGGTATTGACTGGCATCATTGCTTTCCCTCCAGTGATGCAGATAAAACCATCTCCAGAGGTGGTTGATAGTGTCCTCAGCACCACTAATACAACCTGATCTACTTTGTTGCAGTGAACACATCATTGTCTCTAGCAGCAGCTGTAACATCAAAGCAACACAATATACCCAAAGTTATACATACAGGGAAATCTTTTATTGTTTTTACTTAGATGCATTAGTATATGAGAATGTATATAGCTAAGATAAAACACACTCTGGAAAAAACACAAATATCTAAATAAAAACAATGTAAAGGATTTGAATGAACCTGTTTCCTTTTAATTATAGCTTCTTATTATGTTGTACAAATGGTTTTATGGTGTATTAAACCTTTAAGAAGAGGAATCCCTGAGAATATGTTTTTAAATATCACATACTTATTTACAATACTCTTAGGAAAACCAGTAATTATCAACCACGAGTACGTGAAGTCAGGCAATATAAAGACACAAGGGAAAAGCTTCTTCATTAGTGATGGATAATAGGGAAGCCGTTAAACATGAATTGCTTTGATATTTTGGAATATTTTTGAGCCAGTGGGATTAGTCTCACTGCAACAGAATGAGCAAGCAAGTGTGAGGATATTGGGCAGAAAATCCTTTCTTCAGATCTTTGGCCTGTTAAAAATTCAGCAGGTCAGCCTTTAATAAACCACTTGCTGAAATCAGGGATTCCCTACCCCATATGCTGCAATGGATATGCAAGGCCAGGCACACTGTGGCCTTTCAGTAAATGACTTTTTAAATGGTGAACTGCTGCATTTCTCACTGGAGCAATTGGTGAAATTTCACTCTGAGTTTTTGACAGCTGAATTTGTGATTTTTTTGGTATCATCATCTTTTTATTTTTAATTGCAACAATTAAGACAATATGAGTATTTCTTTTTAGCTTAGATTTTTAACAAAGGAAATAAAACACAAAAGGAACTGTGCAAGGGAGATTTGGTTGCACTGTCCTTGACAAAAAGGCTGCTCTTACCCACACAGGCCTTTGTGCTAGCCCAGTTAATGCCCACCTGGAAATGTCCAAAGAGTATGCAAAGGCTCTGTTTCTCCAGGAGTTGTGATGGAGCACCATCTACTGGAATCTAACCTACAGATAACCTGCTGGACAGCGAGTCTGCACCGTCTTCAACTTTAATGCCTCAGGCTCATTTGAAACCAAAGACAACATTTATCAGCCCGGAGTGCAAAATGCATCAAATATTAATAGCCAGAACAAAATAATTTTCTCATTGGAAAAATTGCAACTATGAGGTGAGTTTAGCAGTTAGCATAAAAGGGAACCTAAAAATCTTTCATAAACGCCTAAAATGTTAAAGGATATTTAAAGGAATGGTGGGGATGATTAGGGACAAAACAATATATGTGTGGTTGCAAAGGGCATAACTGAGGTACCGGATGAGTACTTTGCATCTGTCTTCACAAAAGAAGAGGATGAAGTTAACTTTGGAGGATGGAGTAGATATTGAACAGGATGAAAAACGTAGATTGAAAGGAGGTGCACTTTGGCACTCAAAGTTGACAAATCACCCGGTCCAGATGGGATGCATACTAGCTTGCTGAGGGAAGTTAGGATGAAGATAGCAGAAACCTGACCACAATCTTTCAATTTTCCTTGGAAGGTTTCAAACATGGAGTTTAGGGCAAAAGGGCACAATTTGGGAAGCAACAACAATTAAAGGCATTTGGAGAGGAAAGGGATGTTGGAGATGGGGCAGTAATTTGCAAGGACAGAGGGATCAAGGTTCTTTTTATGGTGAGCGGTGAAGTTGGCAGATTTGAAAGAGAGAGGGATGGTGACTGACAAGGGAACCATTAACTATATTAGCTAACATGGGAGCCAGGAAAGCTGGGTGGTCAGCAATTTTGTGGGAATAGGGTCAAGGGAGCAGGAGGTAGGCCTCATGGGCAAGGAACTCAGCGAGGATATTGGGGTAGATAAGAGAGAAAAAGAGAAAGATGTATGTTCAGATCTAGGGCAAGGAGGAGCCTTAGAATAAATTTAGCACTATAGGCTAGAGGAAGGGAGGGAGGTGGCTGAAGCAGCTGAGTGGATGGTCTCCATGAACTCCTTGCACATGTTGGGGATGAGGATGGAGGAGGCAGGGTTCTGGGATTTAAGAAAATGGTTTTCAGTAGAGAAAAGAAGCTGGGAACTATATTGACGTTCCAGTATGATCTTGGAATAATTTTGGCAGATAAGAGCAGGACCTGAAAGTGCTTTATGAGGTCCAGGCAGATCTGGCGAAGAATGGCTAAACCAGTCATCTGCCATATCCATTCAAGTTGGTGTCTCTTAGACAGTTGGTGTTTTGAAAGTGTAAGTTAATTGGTAGAGAATCTTCTTTCAGGATGTGAACACACAAGGCAGTAGCTTTGAGAGGAGGCTGAGGGATGAGAGTTATAAAGGAAGCCACCAGTGTTGCCCTTATCTATAGTGGGACATGTGAGATGGCAAGGTCAAGGGGAGGGCTGTGAAAATGGTTTGGGAGTTTACATGGAGGGAGAGATTTAGGGAGGATAAGAGGGTGTGAAATCAGAAGAGAGAATATCATGAGTTGAGATGGAGGTTGAAACCACCAAGGATGAGAAGTCACTTGGTACAGAGGCTGAGTGAGGAAGCAATGAAGATATCTCAGTGAGAATTTTTTTTTCAATTGTCCTTGGGAGGATGATAGAGAATGAGAATTTTGAATGAGAAGTCCGGTTGTGGGGTGGGGGGGTGGGGGGGGGAGTGTTGGGGCGGGGTCGGGGGGGGGCGTGATCAAGGTGAGATGCTCAAAGAAGGAGAGAGTGTCAGAGGACTATGGGGCACACCAAAGTATGATGTGGTGATGTGTTCTACCACCATGGTCTGGGTGTGGCAAGGATAGAAGGTACAGTCTAGCAGGGAGGTTTCATTTCATCCCTTGGCCAGGCTTCCATCAAGGCCATGATGCTGATGCAATGAGCTCATAGACAGCAAGGTATTTGTTCACAAGTGAACAGAAATTTGGCAAGGAGATCTGGTGAAGGGTGGTGAGAGCTGATTGCTGGCAGAACCCACAGGGTTATGACTGGGAGGGGTAAGTGTATGGTGAGGAGACTGGCAAGATTACCTCCCCAATTGTCATGCTGTGCAGGAAGTTCGGTGAGATAATTGGATGGGGCAGTTGTGTTTAATTGCTTGTAAGGAGGCAGCAATGAGTGCCTCGAAGGACCATTCAGAGGATGCTAATAGAGACACAGAAAGAAGATGTACACTTATCTAACAGGGGGTCAAACTTGGGAAGATGGCAGGAGAGGAGGAAAGTAAGGGAGCACAGATTAGGTGGGATAGGAATTTTGGAAAAAAGAGTAGTTCAGATTCTATAAGTGAAAGGAGCCGTGATGACAGTAGGAACAGATCTAGGAAGGATAGGAGAAAATAAGTTAAAGGGATAAAATAAAAGTGGAAATAGGAATAAATAGTAAGCATGATAATAACAGACTTCAGGAGGACATGGTGAAATGGGAAGATACATACCAGATAAAATTTAATGTGGAAACGTGTGAAGTTGTGCACTTTGGAAGAAACAACATGAAGCAGCAGAATAATCAAAATGGCACTCTTTGGGGTGGGATGGGGTGGGGTGGTTGTAAGAGCATGAGTACCTGGGGCTGCATATACACAAACCTTTGAAGGTGATGGGGCAAGTTCAGAAGCCAGTTAATTATTAAAGACTATAGGATACTTAGCTTTGTAAATTGAGGCAATGAATTCAAAAACAAAAACATCATACTAAACCTTTACAAACCTCTTGTTAAGTCTCATCGAGAGTATTGTATATAATTCTGGGCACCATGCTTTAGCAAGAATGTGAAGGACCCAGAAGGGAACAGAGACCTAATAGAAGTATTCAAAATTATGAGAGCTTTTGATAGAGCAAGTAGGGAGAAACCATTTAGCTGGCAAGTGGGTCAGTAATTAAAGGTTGGATTTAAAATAATTGGCAAAAGGACTAGAAGGAAAGTGAGGAGATGTTTCTTCACATAGGGTTTCAAGATTTGGAATGCACTACCAGAAGAGATGTGGAATCAGATACTATAGGAACTTTTAAAATACAATTGTATGTGTTCTTGAAGAAGACTAATTAACAGGGATACAGGAGGAAAGTATGGGATAGGGAACCAAACTGGACAGCGCTTTTAAACAGCTAGCGGAGAATAGCCTGCTTCTATATTGCAACATTCTATGACATCCTAAAGTTCAGTGTCTTATTAATAGCATCCAAGTGACCACTCGGGCTCCTGTACACAATTCTCAAAGCCTTCACTAACCATAAGTGCTTCTACTCTGTCAGTGCCTAGGTGGTCAGTCACCAGCAGCATCAGAGAATGCAAGTTCACTTCCCACATAGCGATGATGCCTTTATTTTAATTTTGTTGCCTGTGGCAGTGCAATTTGAAAGAGAATGGAGACTGGAACAAAGACTGCAAAGATTCAGGTCTACCCTCATTCTCACAGTTATCAACATTAGCTGAACAAAGATACGGTGGCTCAAACCTTCTGGTATCTGGATTGTCAGAGATTGGACATAGCTTGGGAGATACATGTCAGGATACTGCATGAGTCCTGATGCACACACATGTTGAAATTGCCTGGGGAGTTTAAACTGCTGACGGTTTGATTTCTGCTGCCCAGGAGCCTCTGTGAATATCTCCGACACTGAGCTCAGTGTCAGAGATGTGAACCAGATATGTGGGACTTACCTGGATACTTACCCTGGAAATGTGATGCTGGTTAATACCTGGTTTAACTCAGCATTACTGAACTGAGCATCACGACAGATCCCTCCAATCATGCCCCCGACCCAACTCAACTAGCCCCCGACATGACGCAACTAGCCCTACAGCTTACTACCCAACCTCCACCCCACTACCCCACCCAAACCCAACCAACCCCACCCCCTCAGACCTGATCCAACTGCTAACCCCCACCTAACAACCTCCTTCCCCCAGCTACGCCCCCGACCCGCCACCACAACCCGACCCGACTACTCCCTGACCCGAATACACCCACTGGACTATCCCTTCTGACCACTTGGCTACCCCTGACCCAACTAACCCTGACTACCCTCTCACCACCCAAATGCTCCCCGACCACCTGATTATCCTTGACCTGACTTATCCACTCACGCACTCACCCACACACTCACTCACTCACCAACTTCGCTCACCCACTCACTCACCCACTCACTCACTCATCTATTCACCCACTCACCCATTCATCTACTCATCCATTTACCCACTCATCTGCTCACCCACTCACCCATTCACGCACTCACCCACCCACTCACTCACATCCATCCTCGCTCACCCACTCACTCACTCACCCACTCACTCACTCATCCATTCACCCATTCACCCATTCACCTACTCACCCATTCACTCACTCACCCATTCATCCCCTCATCCATTCACCCACTCACCCATTCACCACTCATCCATTCACCCACTCGTTCATTCATTTACTTATCCATTCATCCATTCACCTGCTCACCATTCACTAACCCACTCACTCACTGAAAGGTTTGAGACCTTTTAAAAGCTTACCTAAATATGGCAGCTACAGTGATGAAAAGGGGGTATGTCCTGTCCATGTCTGTCTTTTCTTGGGCTCAACGGTCTTCCTCATGAATGTCTGTGCTGACCCATCGATGCTTCAGCTGAGATCAGAGGTCCCAGCTGAAAAATCGCAAAAGGCCTGGGTCACAGAAATCTTCACAGGCAGTGGCAATGTGCGCAGCATCAATGCTGACCAGAAGATCTGGAGCAATGGCTTGTATACAGCCATTTCAGTCATTGTTGAGCATACTATAGTCATTTTGAAGCATCTCAAATGTCTGAACAAATCCGTGGGCGTATTACGTTATGGTGCTATCAGTCTTTAATTTGATTATGCTCCTGTGCATATTTATTCAGGATGTAGGCCAACATTTATTGCACATCCCTAATTGCCCTTGAGAAAGTGGTGGTGAGCTGCATTCATTACCGCTGCAGTCCATGTACACTCACAGTGCTGTTAGAACAAAAACAGAATTACCTGGAAAATCTCAGCAGGTCTGGCAGCATCGGCGGAGAAGAAAAGAGTTGATGTTTCGAGTCCTCATAACCCTTCAACAGAACTGAGTGAATCTAAGGAGAGGGGTGAAATATAAGCTAGTTTAAGGTGGGAGGTGGGGGGAGGTGGGGAGAGAGAGGGGTTGGGTGGGGGGACAGAAGTTGGGGTGGTGTGGTGTGGTTGTAGGGACAAGTAAGTAGTGATAGGAGCAGATAATCAAAAGATGTCACAGACAAAAGAACACAGGAGGCGTTAAAAGTGGTGATATTATCTAAACGAATGTGCTAATTAAGAATGGATGGTAGGGCACTCAAGGTACAGCTCTAGTGGGGGTGGGGTGGAAAGGCTAGCAGGGCATAAAAGATTTAAAAATAATGGAAATAGGTGGGAAAAGAAAAATCTATATAAATTATTGGAAAAAACAAAAGGAAGGGGGAAGAAACAGAAAAGGGGTGGGGATGGAGGAGGGAGTTCAAGATCTAAAATTGTTGAATTCAATATTCAGTCTGGAAGGCTGTAAAGTGCCTAGTCAGAAGATGAGGTGCTGTTCCTCCAGTTTGCGTTGGGCTTCACTGGAACAATGCAGCAAGCCAAGGACAGACATGTGGGCAAGAGAGTAGGGTGGAGTGTTAAAATGGCAAGCAATAGGGAGGTTTGGGTCATTCTTGCGGACAGACTGCAAGTGTTCTGCAAAGCAGTCGCCCAGTTTACGGTTGGTCTCTCCAGTGTAGAGGAGACCGCATTGGGAGTAATGAATGCAGTAGACTAAGTTGGGGGAAATGCAAGTGAAATGCTGCTTCACTTGAAAGGAGTGTTTGGGCCCTTGGACGGTGAGGAGAGAGGAAGTGAAGGGGCAGGTGTTGCATCATTTGCGTGGGCATGGGGAGGTGCCATAGGTGGGGGTTGAGGAGTAGGGGGTGATGGAGGAATGGACCAGGGTGTCCCGGAGGGAACAATCCCTACGGAATGCCGCCGGGGGGTGAAGGGAAGATGTGTTTGGTGGTGGCATCATGCTGGAGTTGGCGGAAATGGCGGAGGATGATCCTTTGAATGCGGATTATTTGAATGCGAATTTTGATTATCTGCTCCTATCACTGCTTGCTTGTCCCTACAACCACACCACCACCATCCCCCACTTCTCCCACACACACACCATCCCCCACCACCACCCCCCACCCCACCTTAAACCAGTTTATATTTCACCCCTCTCCTTAGATTCACTCAGTTCTATTGAAGGGTCATGAGGACTCGAAAAGTCAACTCTTTTATTCTCCACCACCGCTGCCAGACCTGCTGAGTTTTTCCAGGTACTTCTGTTTTTGTTTTGGATTTCCAGCATCCACAGTTTTTTGTTTTTATCCCAGTGCTGTTAGGTTGGGAGTTCCAGGATTTTGACACAGCCACAGTGAAGGAACAGCAATGTATTTCCAAGTCAGGATGGTGTGTTGCTGGGAGGGGACATTACAGGTGGTGGTGTTCCCATGCATCTGCTGCTGCCCTTGCCTTACTAAGTGATAGGGGGCAGGGGGTTGGAAGGTGCTGTCAAATGAACTTTGGTGAGTGGCTGCTGTGTGTAAGTGGTACACACTGCTGTCACTGTTCATTGGTGGTGGAGGGAATGAATGTTTAAGGTGGTGGATGGGGTCCCCATCAAGTAGGCTGCATTGTCCTGGGTGGTGTCAAACTTCTTGAGTGCTGTTGGAGCTGCACACATACAGGCAATGGAGAGTATTCCATCACACTCCTGAATTGTGCCTTGTAGGTGGTGGGGAGTCAGGAGGTGCATCAAATGCAGCAGAATTCCAAGCTTATGACCTGTTCTTATAGCCACAGTATTTGTTTGGCTAGCTCAGTTTAGTTTCTGGTCAATGGTAACACCCAGAATGTTGATCGTGGAATGCAGTGATGGTAATTGAATGCCACGGGAGGATGGTTAGATTCTCTCTTGCTGGAGATGGTCATTGCCTGGCATTTGTGTGGCGTGAATGTTACTTGCCACTTGCCATCCCAAGCCTGGATGTTGTCCAGGTCTTGCTGCATTGGACATAGACTGCTTCAGTATCTGAGAAGTCGCAAGTGGTGCTGAACATTGTGCAATCATCAGCAAACATCCCCACTTTTGACATTATAATAGAAGAAAGGTCATTGATGAAGCAGCTGAAGATGGTTGGGCCAAGGGCACTACCTTGAGGAACTCCTGCAGTGATGTTCTGGAGCTGAGATGACTGACCTCCAACTACCACAACCATCTTCCTTTGTGCTAGGTATGACTCCAACCAGTGGAGAGTTTTCCCCCTGATTCCCATTGACGCCAGTTTTGCTAGGGCTCCTTGGCACCACGCTCGGAGGAGGGAACCAATTTACAATGTTAGCTGACATGGGACTCAGGAAGTGAAGTTGGGTGGTCGTTAATTTAGTGGGAATGGGATTAAGAGAACAGGGATGAGTCTCTTTAACAAGATAAACCCAGTGAGAACATGAGGAGACAGGAGAGAAACTAAAGAAAGGCATTGGATTGGGCTAGGCTAGGGGTTGGGGTGCAGAGCTGAGGGATCATTTGATTTGGTGGGAAAGGTCAATGTGGCAGAGGCAGATGGATGGGAAGCCCATGAGTTCATTGCACTTGTTGGAGGTGGGGCTGGAGGGTCTAGGGGAAGGGGGATAAAGGAATGAATGGTTGTGAAGAAAAAGAGTTGGTGGTTATCCTGAAGCAGTTATTGCTTTTAGCAGTAATGCCCAATAACGCTTGATGTAGTCCAGCCAGATATAATGATGGATGATTAACCCTAGCAACCAAGACTGTGTCCTTTGGACTTACAGGAACAATGAGGGGCCCTTTCAGAGGGAACAGCTGTGATGGGAGAGAGTAAACATTTATTGGGACAAGAACATCAGAGGTAGAGGGGGAAGACTGATTGAGATAATCAACACCTACAGAAGTATTATACTGAATGGAAGGCCAAAGGGATTTTGAAAGTTTTATTTTAAGTAACTTGGGTGAGAGTTTTTCCCAGGGCTAAACAGAGGAAGTAGAATTAGCAAGGGGTTATACAGGAGTAAAAGGTGTGGTTGAGGTGACCTGAGCTTTCCATGAAACCATGCGAGATAGTAAGGTCTAGGAGTTGGCCATAAATATGGTTAAGGGAGATTATTTGGAGGAAAAGGTCTAGGGAGAACAGGAGGGCAGTGAAACTAGAGGATAGAAGACACATAAATTGAGATGAAGATTAAAATCACCAAGTAAAGTGAGTTTCTCGGTGCAGAGGCTAAGGGAAGAGAGAAGAGACAATATCTTAGGAAGAAACTCAGGATGGGCTTTGGGGGAATGATAGAGAATAATGATTTAGAAGGACAGCTGAGAAGATTAGAAAAAGATGAGGTGCTTGAAAGAGGAGAAGATACAAGAGGATTGGGGGGGCGAGTGCATTTTATGATTTAATAATTATGAAGTTCTTGGGAAGAAATGGTAATATTCAATTAGAAGTATTCAGAACCAGAACTGCCCGTGTTATTAAAACATGGATTCCTTTTACTCCCTTCTAGACTCCCTCTGCTGGTGTATATGTATGGTAGCCTTAAGTGGACTAAATACCCAATGCAATTTTCAATACATTGCAGTAATAAGGGCCACACCATTGTCACAGTGGTTTGGATGGGGTAATAATAGAAGGTATAGACAGGAGGTTTTTGTGTCATCACCCGTGAGTCTAGTTTCAGTCAAAGCAACGATATCAGTTAAATTATCCACATGTTACGACCTCAAGGAGCGATAGGCAACTAACTTTACTTTTAAAAGTAGATGAAATTTGAAATCCCAGCTATTTACTAAAAGAATAAAACCACAAGATTCTACAGTTTAAAACAAGAATTTTTTTATTACATAAGACTCAACAAAGCAAACAATAAATATTATCTATCTTATATGCTAATGTTCAGAATTAACATGATTGAAAATGAATTAACAGGCAAATTGTGGTTGGAAATAAATAATAAATTCCACATTAAATGACAAATACAACTAAGACAGTTCTTATGAGTTAGCTCAGCAGTCCACTCAGATTCCGGTGATCACGCTCAGTCACAAAGTCCTTCAAACTCTGTCTTCCTCATGAAGAATTTCAGCTCCTCTTCTAGGAGCTAGTCTGATCCCCAGCCACAATGCCCAACCACTCTGATACAGATACAGTCTTCACCACAAATGGTACATACCTGCAAAACTTGCTCAACGCAGTCTGGATGGGGTGGATCCACCAGTGTTATCTTCCAAAGCCAAAAACAGCTGCAACAACATATTCTCAGCTTCTGGATCTGCTACTGCTACTGCCCAGCTTGGACTGATAAATGTCCTTATATTTCCTTTAAGCAGGGTCAGTTTGCCCAGAAGGTTTGGTTTCCAAACCTCAGTTTGTTTTTGTTTCCTTAGAAACTGGGAGAATCAGTTTCCTTTCTTTGTTGACCTGTTCTGTCTCCCTTTCTGTTTCCCATTTCAGTTCAGTTTCTGTTTTAGCTCATGAAAATTAAATTTAAAGACACAGATTCCTTCACACACAATAAGGGTGTGGATTGCAAGGACAAAATTCACAAGTGAATGGATATTCTGGACAGAGATCTGGAGAGGCTGGTGATTGTTGGTCCTCTGTCAGAGTCCAAGGAGGCAGTGGCAGGTGGGATGAATGGATGAGTAGGGGGTTATTGATAGTGGGTACACTGGGTTCAGAGCTTCACAAGAGGAAAAAGGTGCCTTGATGAAGCCTTCAGAGAATTCCAAGAAAGGCACAGAGTAACAATGGCCTTATCAAAGGGGGATTGAAGCCTGGGTTAGCCTCAGAACAGTAGAAGGCAGAGGAGTCATCATGGGTTAGGTCAGAATTAGAAGAGTGAGGTGCTTGAGAGGGTGACAGCAAGAGTAAAGCCTAAGAGAGGGCATGGACGAAAGAAGGATGGAGGTAAAAATGGATTTGAATCCAGAGTGGCAGCAAAATTGGGCACCACAGATGAAACTCAAGTTCCAAAGGCACAGGGGAGATTAGGAGATGTATGTCCTGACTGCAAACAGGGGGCAGGGAGGAGACAGTATAAGAAAGTCCAAAGTTAAAGGCTGACCTTTCATAGTAGTTTGAAGTTGACTTGTAAACAGGGTGGAGTCAGCTTGGGGCATCAACAAAGTCCAGATCTAGAAATAATTGTGGAGTGAGGGTAAATTCAGGAGCTGTTTCGTGGACTGAATGTCAGTGGATTCATTGCCCAAGGCTGTCCATGGGAGCAGAGCACGGAGAAGAAGTGGGAAGCCAACCTTGAGCTAGCAGAGGTTGATTCAGGTATCCAGCAGAGTTGTGTACAGCCTTAGGTTAGCAGTAGACATTGGTAGATTTGGTACACATCGGTAGATTTGGCACACCGGGGGACTGAGAAGCAGTTATAGCGAAACTCAAGAACCCAGAGCAGTGAAACCCAGTGAGCTGGAGGACAGAGAAAGGTAAATTCATCGAATCAGTACAGGTGAGAGAGTGGGTCTGTAAATAGGTGAGGAGCACACAAGATCAGACATGGAAATAAAAGCACAGAATGATGATGGAGATGTGAAGGATGTGTGGAACCAGCAGCCACAAGAAGCAATAGGAAAACAGCAAAGCAAAGATCGTTTAGTAGTAATTGAGCAAAGTGGAAATTCACAGGAATAAACTCAATGTAGAGTGAAAAATTCCCAGCTAGGGGGCAGATAAATGCCCGCAGAAATCGGGGCAGAAAACAAAAAATATATAGTGTCAGTAGAAAGCAGCAAAGGTAGAGATTGTAATAAAGCCCAGATGTCAGCAGGGAAATGGACTTAAGCCCAAGAGAAGATGAACTTCTGTTCAGAACTCAGAGCAGCTGAGTAAAGCTAAGAAGGCAGGATTGCATTGAAATACACTCTAGGCAGGAATAGGCTATCTTAAACCTGAAATGACCGAATGGCATAACAGTCACAGCAACCAAAGCAAACAGCGTAATCCAACAAAGTAGTGCACCCCTGAAAGCAGGAAGTCCAGGAGTCCAAGAAACCAAATGTGAGCAGAGCTCCAGGGCTTGAAAAGAGAGCAGAGCAAGCTCTACCAGGAGCTGTTAAACTGAGGCCCTGCCTACAGTGGATGTTAAATATACCACGGTGTCCTGGTCAATTCTTAGCCCTCAAATAACATCACTGAAACAACACTAACATTACTAAAGCTACCACCTTTGCTATATGGCAACAGTGACAACACTTCAAAAGCTACTTCATTAGCTAAAAGCACTTTGGGATTTCTTGAACTTGTGAAAGATGCTGTACAAGTCTTTATTTTGAGGCCTATAAAACAGGAATAGGTCAGAGTGCAGACTACAAGAAGTGCCTTCAAACAATGCTTTTGTTGCAGTACCCTTACTGCATATGATATTTTCATGGTTGTTTTTATGCCTATGACAGTAAGTAAGAGACAAGTGCAGGATGTTACTGGCTCTGAGCTTTGCTTGGGTTTTGGCACCATCCTTCCCCTAATCCTTTGATATTCTTATGCCTATCCAGGATAGATTGCTTAAATAAACTCAAGGATTTGTGGTGTTTGTGACCTTCTCCAGTTCTGGTCTGTTCCATGTTATTCTATGAGATCTTGTCCTGTAAATAGAGGTTTTAGGCTTAGCAAGTTTTGGGAGTGCACACAGTGACATACACATGTCACCCTGCAGACCACCTTTCCTTACAGTAAATAAACACACATCATGCAGTTAGATAATTTTACGAGGAGTTACTGCTTCAAACCTGTGTACGTTTCAGTTTGGCAACATTTCTGGTTCTAAGTTGCTTATTTTATTTGTGCAGAGAAAGCATCCAGTAGGCTGGTCATCTCTCTCGGTCACACAGGATAAGCTGGTCCAAATGGTTAGGATAAGGTAGCACAAAACAACTTGCAGGTTATGAATTTATTCTTAGCATTGGAGCTGGCATACAAAGCTTTCTTCAGATCCACCAACTTCTTTCTCATCTGCATCCATGCCTTAGGGTTGTGTGGGCAATATTAACTCTTTCTGCTGTGTGCTACTTTTGAGAAAGATGCATGTAAGGCAATAGTCCTTTCCCATACTGTTTGTATTATCAACTTCAGTGCTGCCACACCAAAACAAGAAACTGCCATCTTTGAATAATATTAAAACTTAACCCCTGTCTTGCTGTTGCTGTGCCCTGAACAGTTGCAGCAGTATAAATGGCTGTCTAAGCTACTGAAATAACGCACAGCTGCTTAATGATACAGTGCAAGTACTCCATTGACAGCATACTGTGTGGGCAGGAGAGGCATAATTTAACCAATTTGCTTGAAAGAAACAGCAGTATTGGGGGTGGGTCAATTGTCAGCAGGCTAGTATTCTGTAATCTTTTTCTTCCTTGTAGGCAATCCTTCAGGATCAAGGATGACTTGTTTCCACTCTGATCCATTGGGTTCTGAAATGGCTGATAAGTCCTATGGGCGATCTGCAGACCCAGCTACATGTGGGCAGGCGATGCATGAAGAGTCGGGTAGATAGGTTGTTTGGAGTTTTGTGCGCTCCCTCCAATGCATCGAATTTATCTCTGCACGTTCCCAACAAATTCTCATGATGATCCTTCTCTATTTTGGTCAGTCACAAGCCAGGGACTCCCATGAGTCAACAGGCATGTTTGACCTCTTCAGGGATGCTTTGAGGACATCCTTAACGGATTTCTGCTACCTTCCTGGGAGTCTCCTGTTGCGATTGAACTCCAAGTAGAGCAATTGCTTTGGGAGTCTGGTGTCAGATATACGAATGACATATTCTTCCCAGATATAGTTTTGAATGATTAGCATCCTAATGCTGGGCAGGTTGGCCTGGGAGAGAGCACTGCTGTTGGACCAACTTTCTGACCATTGGATTTGGAGGAGCATTAATGCATTATTAGCTCCTAATTAACATAGCTACAGAATTTTCCAGACTCCAAAAGAGTTATGTGTATTAAATGGAATAATGGCTTGATAACAATAAGGAAAATGAGATGGTTTCCCTTTTAGAAATCAGACAGTTAATCCTGGCATTTTCTTTTTAATTTAACAGGAAGAGTGTGTTCGTTCAGTTTCATTTCAATTGCACCAAGTCTGATCAGTGAGGGTTCACCTACAAAAATCTTGATTTACATGGCTTAACAGCCACTTATCTATCTGGTCAAGTAACATTCTGTAATGATTGTGAGTATCAAACCATTTCCTTCTGTAATGGGGATCATGTGACTATATAGACCAATCATCCCTAAGTGTGAAGAATCTTAGGGGTGGAGCTTTTGAACCTTGGTCTTGGGAACTAGCATGTAGTCTCATCTGGAGTCTGTTCATATAGCTCACTGTTTCTTACAAGAAACCCATCCTGCACTCTCCAAGTTTATTACACATTCTAAGACATTAATCAAGTGAGGAATTGCAAGAAATGAACTACAGCAGTCAAACTGTACAAACCAATCGATTGGATTTTGGAAGAATTACTTAAATATTTGTAGGCAAAAGAGTAAAACTATTTGCTTTAGGTGTGTAATCAAAGCTGAATTTACAAATGAATAATAAAAAAAATTGCAATTCAACTTTAAAAAATGTATGTGCCAGCCTTGTGTATAGAATTAATTGCAAATATTTACATTTTCTGGTTTGTTTTGACATTCTTTGAGTTCATAATTATTAATTACTGGCCAAATCTTCAATTTGAATTTGGTTTATGCAATGTTTATTGCTGCCATCTAGTGGTGACTTTGATCACTTCAATATCAGTGCTAATTTAAAAAGCCTGACAAGTTGTTAGTAAGCAAGCAGCAATGATTTCATAAGCCATTCCAGCTATTCCACTGAAAAACATCGAAATAGTTACCCTGTCAGTCAGCAGAATTGAGTGTTTTTTAAAATTCTTTCACGGGATGTGGGCTTCGCTGGCTAGGCCATCATTTATTGCCCATCCCTTGTTGCCCTTGAGAAGGTGGTGGTGAGCTGCCTTCTTGAACTGCTGCAGTCCCCGTGGTGTAGGTACACCTGCAGTGCTGTTAGGAAGGGAGTTCCAGGATTTTGACCCAGTGACAGTGAAGGAACCGCGATATATTTCCAATTCAGGACGGTGAGTGACTTGGAGGGAAACTTCCAGAGGGTGTGTTCCCATCTATCTGCTGCCCTTGTCCTTCTAGGTGGTAGTGGTCGTGTGTTTGGAAAGTGCTATCGAAGGAGCCTTGGTGAATTCCTGCAGTGCATCTTGTAGATGGTACATACTGCTGCTACTGTGCGTCGGTGGTGGTGGGAGTGAATGTGGTGCCAATCAAGTGGGCTGCTTTGTCCTGGATGGTGTCCAACTTCTTCAGTGTTGTGGGAGCTGCACTCATTCAGGCAAATGGGGAGTATTCCATCACACTCCTAACTTGTGCCTTGTGAACAGGCTTTGGGGAGTCATGAAGTGTGTTACTCATCGCACGATTCCTAGCCTCTGACCTGCTCTTGTAGCCACAGTATTTATATGGCTAATCCAGTTCAGTTTCTGGTCAGTGGTACCCCCCAGAATGTTGATCGTGGGGGATTCGGTGATGGTAATGACATTGAACATCAAGGGGCAATGGTTGAATTCTCTCTTTTTGAAGCTAGTCATTGCCTGACACTTGTATGGTGCAAATGTTACTTGCCACTTGTCAGCCCAAGCCTGGTTATTGTCCAAGTCTTGCTGCATTTGGACATGACTACTTCAGTATCTGAGAAGTTGTGAATGGTGCTGAACATTGTGCATTCATCTGTAGTTATTCTCACCTCACCTCGGGAGTTCAGCTCTTTTATCCATGTTTGAACTAAGGCTGTAATAAGGTCAGCAGCTGAGTGGCCCTGGTGGAACCCAAACTGGGTATCAGTGAGCAGGTTATTGCTCAGCAAATGCTGCTTGATAGCAATGTTGATGACCCTTCCATCACTTTACTGATGATGGAGAGAAGACTAATGGGGCGGTAATTGGCCAGGTTGGATTTGTCCTGCTTTTTTAGTACAGGACATGCCTGGGCAATTTTCCATATAGCTGGGTAGATGCCAGTGTTGTAGATGTACTGGAACAGCTTGACTAGGGGCACGGCAAGTTCTGGAGTGCAAGTCTTCAGTACTATTTCCGGAATATTGTTTAAAGATTACAAGGGCTGTGACAGGATTTCCAATTGGATCCATGATGCTGCTGCAGATGGAGGTTGTGAGAGTCAATTTTACTGTCTGCTTCCAGTTTTACATGTTAGTGGCTAGTCTAGTTCCCTCACTCCCAGGCACAGGTCTCTCCAACAGACCCATCTCACCTTACTACTCCATTCTATATTCTCTAAAACCAAAAGGTATAGAAAACTTACTTACCAGTTTATTTTGTGATCATATTCATAAACAAAATCTCAATTCCATAAATCTTGTTAAAGTAAAGGTGTATAAATGTTGGTCAAGGGAGATATTTGATTACACTACCTCAGAAAATCAAAATCTTTTCAAGCCAATCCTACAATCATGAAACTCTTCTTTACGGCTGTAAAGAGTGTTATCCTTCTTGGGTGTCTCATCTGATACTGTTATCTTAGGAAAGCAGACTCTTTAAGGGGGCAGAGATTATTGAACCAGGAAGGAAGGGTATTTGATGAGCAGATCTTTCTTGATGAAATTTGCTCTTGAAGAATTTTAATGAAAGTTAAGAGCGTCATGAACAATGAGAATCACCCCTCATCTCGGTATTAATGCTATGCTGTTTGCATTCAAGAGAAGGGCTACAAACTCTCAGATGCAGGACAAGTTGGTTCCCGAACTCATTTGCGCCCTTTTCTACAAGAACTTTTAACAGGAATTTGATGTATGGATGAGGATATACACTCATGGTGGGACTCACTGACTGATTATTTTAATTGGAATGGTTTTTTAATACATATTTAATTAATGTTAGATCTCTGTGAAAGGGTAATTTTATTTATTTTATTGTTATTATTCATTTATATTGTCATGGATGCTTTAAATTGGTGTTTCCCCAAATCACCCCGAGCAATGTATTTGTATATGTGTGTGTATTTTCTTATCTGTGGAGTGAGAAATTCAATTTAAAATAAAATAGCAGCAAAGCCTTTTTCTTAGAAAAAGAAAAAGTTAGTTTACTTCACTCCATTGCTCTGAAGGTTACTTAAGAAAATATAAACTAGAAAAGATAATAACACTTACACATACAAAGATTAGTTACAAATAAAGATAAAATGATACTTATAAAAATTAGATCAGTTTAGTCCATATTTAATGCATGCTTGCTTGATATTTATGAAGTTGAGATGTTGCATTGTCTGAAGTGAAGGTTTTGAAGTTGTCGGATTGTCTCTGCAGCTATGATGGCTTCCAATGTCAAATTACTGGAGGTTGCTTTAACAGGTGAGCTTAGGTGAAATCAGGTTTACAGGGAGGAGAGAAAACTCCCTTTTTCTGGTTCTGTAAGCTTGGCACTTTCAAACTGCCTAGTTACTTACAACAGAAGCTGTGGCTGTTTCCAGATTACTTTCTCTGTCTTTCCCTGGGTTGAAGCTTCTTCAAGATGACCCTCTGTGGATTTGCCCACCTGCTACCCTTTTCAATGCTCTTTGCAGGTAAGGCAAGATGGCCACAGGGGTTCCGATGCTGACCAGAAGATCTGGGTGAATATATTGTTCTTTATTCATGTGGGGTACGTTTGGAGTCCTATGTGACAACAGCTTTTACCTTTGAGTTTCACAGGTACGATTATCATCAACAAGGCATGCTTCTATGAAACTTCCCTCCCTCAGGTAATTACATTCCTGATGGTGTAGCTTTCCAAAGTTCCTTTTCAACTGACCAACCAATGACAGCCCAGTTCACGGTTTGGCCACTTCTGGGAAAGCACCCAGCTCTTTACTGTCTCGGAGCTATTCACACAGCTTTTCAGGTTTTAGATCTTTGTAGTCAGCTCACACAGTACCTTCAAGAACTCCTTCTGTCAAACAGAAAAACTGATCTCTTCCTGACAGTAATTTGCTTCATCTCCTCACAAGAACTCTGTATGTTCCTCTTTCTGTCTCTATCTGATTTCTTGTTATGTCTGCATCTGTGCACTTCACCCTCCAGCTTGTCTGCCTGCAGCTCTCCTCTGTGCTTGCAGCTCTGCTTTGTGTCTGCCAGCCCACACAGCTTCTCTATTAATATTCTTCCTGTTGGTACTGCTGCCAGCTCAAGGGTTGCCAAGTCACATGGACTAGTATTTCTTATTATCCAAGAAAATTACAATTGATCCCTTTATAATTGATACAAACTCTTAAAAGTCCTTTTCAAACATTCTTGAAAACAATTACAGATTCCAGAGACCTTTTAAAGACATTTCAAATTTTCCTTACTGTATTATGTCAGGGTCAAAGATCATCACAGTATCAAGCTGAAAATGGGATTGGAGGTTATGGAGAAAAACAGACAGAAATAATCAAATATTCCAGAGACACATAGATCCCATGATGCTGATCATCATCTCATCTGCTGAGGGCAGTTGTTTTACAATGCAAAATATCATTCTACAGCCTTTATAATCAGGGTGGATTCTTCCTGGGCTTTCAGGTATAGCCCATAACAGTAAATTGATGGAAGGTGTGCACATTGAAATGTCATAGGTTGTCCTTTCCCTTTCCAGATTCCTCACAATTGACATTTAGCTTGTTACTTTACAGTGTAGATTCCACTAATGTCATCCCTTCCCTGATCAACGAACCATATCATTGCCCAATTTCTTAGGTAAAAGATAGAAGATACCATATGGCCAGGATTGAGGTACCAGTGCTTTTTAAAGTTGGTTCATGAGATGAGAGAGTTGATGGCAAGGCCAGCATTTATTGTCCATTCTATCTGCTTTTGAGAAGGCAGTGGCGCACTCCTTCTTGAACAGCTGCCGTTCATGTTGTGTAGGTATACCCAAGTGTTGTTAGGGAGGGAGATCCAGGATTTTGACCCAGCGACAGTGAAGGAATAACAATATAGTTCCACGTCAGGATAGGGTGTAACTTGGAGAGGAACTTGCAGGTACTGGTGTTCCCATGCATCTGCTGCCTCTGTAGATAATGGACAGGCTCTGGGAAGTCAGGAGGTGAGTTAATTGCTGCAGAATTCTCAACTTCTGACCTGCTCCTGTAGCTACAGTATTTATATAGCTGGCCTAGTTAAATTTCTGGTAACACTCAGGCACATCAATAAAAAAAATGGAATTCTGTGATAGGAAGAAAGCCATTAAGGGAGACACAGGATAAAACCACAGGGACAGAGAGAGAGGGCTGAAATATTAAATAATTAGAATAATTGGAATCAAAAATACAATTTTGAAATTTTCAGATGATACCAAATTGGGTGCAGAATAGTCAATCCTGAGGAACACTGCAATAAATTACAGCAGGATATTAAAAGACTTGCAGAATGGGTAAATATTTGACAAATGAAGGTCAACATGATAAATGTGAGGTAGTATAATTTAGTAGGAAGAATAGAGAGGTCACATTACTTGAAAGTTACAAGTTTAAGTTTGGGAGAGGGACAATAAATACACCAATCGCTAAAAGTTATGCCACGGTTCACAATGCCATTTAAAAAAAAAAACAAGCCAAGCACAAGGCTGCATTTCTAGACGCCTAGAATTGAAAAGTAGGGAAGATATACTAAACTTGCATTGAATCCTGATGAGACCGCAAATGGAATACTGTCAGGAAACTATAATAATTTTCATAATATTATTGTGGGTTATTGTAAAGTAGGTTTATAGGGGTGAGTATGGATGATTCTGTCTGTGTGATTTAATTGAATTGGAGTCAGCTAGACTGCAAGCTTGAGATTATCAAAAGGAGTGAAGTGTAGAGGGTACTTGAAGTGCTAATGAGGAAACATGGATGAGCATATAAATTGTGAAGAAAATGTACATTTTTCGATAAGTGAAGGAGTTATTTGGACTTCAAAAGGATGGTAGGATATTTACAACTGGCAAGATAAGCAAGGTCAAGTAGTGTGTTTATTTTTTCCAAAAAGAAAGAGATCATATTGGCAACATGAAAGCTTTTTATATTATGGGAAAAGTAAATTTGCAAAGACATATGGAACAATGGAATTTACAGATTAAAGAGAGAGAAACGTTTTGAAAACGGAAGGAAAGACCATGATGGGGGTTGGGGGGGGGGTGGGGGGGAGGGGCGGTGGGATACCATGTAAGATCTAACAGAAGTGTGTGAAACAGCCTTGAAGAAGCCTCCAGCCATTTTTGTAAAAGTCTTTTATGTCCATTAACTAAAGTTGGAGAAACGCTTTTGGAATTCTACTGTCAAGTGTGTGTTGTGGTAACTTGCTGGCTTACTTTTAAATTTAAAATCAATTTTGGACTGTTGTCTTAAAGTGGGTATGTAGTTGTGAGTTAGGTTAATTAAGAATTTTAGGATTTCTTGTAGTATCAAGTAACTGTAATCTTTTGTATGTGCTTGAAATTTTTTTGTTAATAAATATTTTAATTTAATTTTTAAAATCTCTAAATGTCTTAGTCGACTCATTACTTCTGAATTCAATGCGCACATCTTGTAATAAATATAAATTGCAAAACCGTTGTGATAGCTTGACCAAGTTTCCCTTGTGGATTTGGTCCGCCTGGCACATGTCACCTGCCACATCATAACCAAATTGGGGGCTCTTTATGGGATTTTTGAGATTCTTTGATTGGTTTGGAGTTGGTGAATTTTACAACTATGAGTACAAGAAGAACTCAGGAGCTGGTGTTGAGGGATCTTAAAGTGATGAGACTGCAGAAATGGCTTTATCCATAGCTAAGACTTTTCTGGGAGTAGAAGATATAACTCTGAGTTGTTAACAAAAAGTGTCTAAGGGTAAGTTCATAGAATTGATGGATATGTTGCAGTTGAAGTTAACTGTAGGGGCAAAACAAACAGACATCATTGAAGTGATGGCACAGCATATGAATTTGGAAGGGATACCTGAAACTAATGAGTCACAGCTGGAGGTAGTGAGACTTCAGTTACAAATGAAGAAGCTTGAACATGAACAAGCAATGGAAATGAAAAAAACTGAAATTCGAAGCAAAAGGAAAAGAAAGGGCATTTCAGAGGAAGCAAACAGAAGGCAGGAGAGAAAAAGAAAACAGGAAAGGGAACTGGCATTGGAGAAATTAGTAAGGGAAGAAAGAGAGAAGGAGAGGGAGAGAGAATATCAGATTAAAAAGCTGCAAGTTAAAAAAGAGACCTCAGAGGCTGAGGGAGGCTCTGAGGATCAAATGATCACTTCCAATCTAAAGCCCAGTGGGGAGATGTTTAAATTTGTACAAGCACTTCCAAAGTTTGAAGAAAGAGAGATGGAAGCATTCTTCATTTCATTTGAGAAGATAGCTAAGCAGATGAAATGGCCACAAGAAATCTGGACATTGCCTTTATAGTCTAGGTTAGTAGGTAGAGTTCATGAGCTTTATGCTTCACTCAGAAGAAATATCGGTGGATTATGATGCAGTAAAAAAGGCTATTTTGAGTGCATATGAATTGGTTCCTGAGGCATACAGGCAGACATTTAGGAATGCAGCATGGTTTTGTGAAGGGGAGGTCGTATCTCACTAACTTGATCGAGTTTTTCGAGGAAGTGACAAAGATGATTGACGATGGAAGGGCAGTGGATGTTATATATATGGATTTCAGTAAGGCCTTTGACAAGGTCCCTCATGGCAGACTGGTACAGAAGGTAAAGCCGCATGGGATCAGAGGTGAGCTGGCGGGATGGATACAGAATTGGCTTGGTCATAGAAGACAGAGGGTAGCAGTGGAAGGGTGCTTTTCTGAATGGAGAGCTGTGACTAGTGGAGTTCCACAGGGATCAGTGCTGGGACCTTTGCTGTTTGTAGTATACGTAAATGATTTGGAGGAAAATGTAACTGGGCTAATTAATAAATTTGCAGACGACACTAAGGTTGGAGGAGTTGCAGATAGTGAAGAGGATTGTCAAAGGATACAACGGGATATAGATCGGTTGGAGACTAGGGCAGAGAAATGGCAGATGGAGTTTAATCTGGACAAATGCGAGGTAATGCATTTTGGAAGGTCTAATACAGGCAGGAATTATATAGTAAATAGCAGAACTCTTAAGTGCATTGACGGGCAGAGGGATCTGGGTGTACAGGTCCACAGGTCACTGAAAGTGGCAATGCAGGTGGATAAGGTAGTCAGGAAGGCATATGGCATGCTTGTCTTCATTGGCAGGGATATTGAGTATAAAAGCTGGGAAGTCATGCTGCAGCTGTATAGAACCTTGGTTAGGCCACACTTGGAATATTGTGTGCAATTCTGGTTGCCACATTACCAGAAGGATATGGAGGCATTGGAGAAGGTGCAGGGGAGGATGCTGCCTGGTCTGGAGCTTATTAGCTAGGAGGAGAGGATGGAGAAACTCGGATTGTTCTCACTAGAGTGATGGAGATTGAGGGGCGACTTGATAGAAGTTGACAAAATTATGAGTGGCATGGACAGAGTAGATAGTCAGAAGCTTTTTCCCAGGGTGGAAGAGTCAATTACTAGGGGACATAGATTCAAGGTGAGAGGAGAAAACTATAGAGGAGATGTGCGGGGCAAGTTTTTTATGCAGAGGGTAGTGAGTGTCTGGAATTCACTGCCAGAGGAGGTGGTGGAAGCAAGTACGATAGTGGTGTTTAAGAGGCAGCTTGACAAATACACGAATAGGATGGGAATAGAGGGATATGGACCCCAGAAGTGCAAAATGTTTTAGTTGATGGGCAATATGATTGGTGCAGGTTTGGAGGGCCGAAGGGCCTGTTCCTGTACTGTACTTTTCTTTGTTCTTTGTTCTTGAAAATAAGGAAACTACCAGGTCAACCTTATATTGAGTTTGAGAGAGTAAACAAAGTAATTTTGACCAGTGGATACGGCCATTCAAGGCAAAGACAACATATGCAGCTCTTAGGGAAGCAATTCTTTTGGAAGAATTTAAAGATTCAATTCCTTTGGTAGTGAGAACTCGTGTTGCAAGGCAAGCAGCAGCTGATGATTTTGAGCTCGTCCATAGATCTAAACCTTTTTTGTCATGAAATTCCAACAGGGGGGACATTTAGGAATTAAGACTCAGGCAAAAATCCAAAAGCATTTCTATTGGCCTGGATTGCAGAGATGTAGTCAAATTCTGTAGAAAATGTCATACATATCAGGTTGCAGGAAAACCTCAAGCAATGATTAAACCGGCATCTTTAATTCTGATTGAAGCCTTTCGAGGACCTTTCACTTGGGTCTTGATTAATTGTGCAGGGTCCCTCCCTTAGACTAAAAGTAGAAATCAGTACTTGCTGACAAAAATGGATATCTACAAGGTTTCTGGAAGTGATACCATTATGAAATATTACAGCATAGAGAGGGGAGAAACAATGATCATGAAGGTTGTGCTCCCAGGATGAGGCTATCCCTTTGCACTTCGGGTGTGCTGACGCTTGTGATGTTCCCAAATGTGGGCTATTCAACTGCAAAATAGAGAATTGTAGAAGAGTTGACTAAATTTTTTTATCAGATATGGTTTACCAAAAGAAATACAATCAGATCTGTGTTCAAATTTCATGTCACAGCTGTTTAAGCAAGTAATAAACAGTTTTGGGATACAACAGTTTAAGTCAACAGCCTATCATCCTGAATCACAAGGTGTTTTGGAAAGATGGCATCAAACTTTAAAAACTATGATGAGGGCTTATAGTCAAGACTGTCCGCGAGATTAGGATAGGGGAATTCCATTCTTGTTTTTTGCTATTAGGGATGCTGCTAATGCATTGACCAGATTTAGTCCTTTTGAATTAATCTATGGTTATGAGGAAAGGGGACCACTTAAGTTGATTCAAGAGAAGTCAGTGAATCAGAATTCAGAAACTACTCTTCTGGATTATGTGACAAACTTCAGAGAACGATTGAACAGGGCATGAGAGTCAGCCAAGGAACATTTAAAGATGTCACAGCAGGTGATGAAGGTGAAGGCAGATAAGAGAGCCACACCGCTCGTAATTTTGTTGCCAGAGAATAAGTGTTAGTTTTATTACCGATATTGGGTGAGCCGTTAAAGGCAAGGTTTAGTGGGCCTTACAGGATTGACAGCAAACTGAGTGGAGTAAATTATTTAATAAATACTCCAGATAGAAGAAAGAAGCAGAGAGTGTGTCATGTGAAAATGCTTAAAAATTACTTTGACAGGCAACATGACAAAAAGGAAGTATTAGTGGTGGTAGAGAAAGAGGTAAAAATGAAAAATTCTAAACTTGATTTTCCTCTAATAAAATTGGATAATGAGGGCATATTTAAACATTTAAGTACAATATTGAGTTATCTTCCAGACAAATGTCAAAGTAATTTGGAGAAGTTATTGCAGTTATACAAGGCTATTTGTGGGAATAAACTAGGGAGGACAAATTTAACTACACATAATGTAAATGTAGGTGATTCAATTTCAATAAGGCAATGTCCTTATAAATTAAATCCAGCAAAATTATCACAAGTACAGCAAGAAATCAAATTTATGCTTCAAAATGACATCATTGGGTCTAGCTGCAATAACCGGAGTTCGCCTATCGTGATGGTACTGAAACTGAATGGAGCACAAAGACTGTGTGTGGATTAACAAAAGATGAATGCAGTGACAAAAATAGATTCATATTCTATACCATGGTTGGAAGATTGCATTCAGAAAGTGGGGCAATCAAAGTTTATCACACAGATTGACTTGCTGAGAGGATCTTGTGCTGTTTATTTTGATGACTTGATCGTTTCCACTCACACATGGGAGGAACACTTACAACATCTGAACAAACTGTTTCATCGACTGCAAGGAGCTAATGTGATGGTGAACTTGGCTAACAGTGGGTTTGCAAAAGCGCAAGTTACATATCTAGGCCATACCACTGGACATGATAAGGTGGCTCAGAGGGACGTGAAAATAAAACCCATCATGAATTTCCCCTTGCCTACAACAAAACAAGAAGTTTTGATATTCTCGATTTTACCGGCTGCTTGTATCAAATTTTAGTAGTGTGGCTGTGCCATTGACTGAACTATTAAAAATAATAAATTTCGATGGACACAAGAGTATTAGAAATCAATCAACAGTTTAAAAACTGTATCAACTATGACAGAAGTTTTGGTAATACCTAATTACGCCAAGCAGTTTAAGTTGGCAGTCAATGCAAGCAATGTAGGCATTGGTGCTGTACAGTTGCAAGAAGAAACTGGAATTGAGAAACCAATAGGATATTTTTCACGGAAGCTGAATATACATCAAAGAAGATATTCAACCATTGAAAAGGAGACTTTGGGTCTGTTGTTAGTGTTGCTGCATTTTGAGGTTCATGTTGCAAGCAATTCATCAAAAACAATTGTTTATACAGACCACAATCCTTTAAAATTTCTGGACAAATTTCAAGACCAAAGTGCAAGACTGTTCAGATGGAGTTTATTGCTACAACTGTTTAATTTACAGATTATATATGTGGCTGGACGAGAAAATCTAATTGCAGATGCCTTGCCGAGAGTTTAAAACTCAAGAGAAACTGGACAATTAAAACCTGGACACTGGACTGAAATGACCTCTGTTGGCACAAAGGATTTGTATATATTATGATGTTAATGCATGCACCTGGCAATATAATGGTTTGTTCATATAGATAAGTATAGTAAGTAATGTAAGATAGGTTGAGAAAATTAAGCTGTCCTTTCAAATTACGATGATTCATTTTTCCATAAGAGGTGTCACAAAACTATAATAATTTTCACATTATTATTGTGGGTTATTGTAAAGTAGGTTTATAGGAGTGAGTATGGATGGGTCTGTCTGTGTGATTTAATTGAATTGGAGTCAGCTAGACTGCAAGCTTGAAATTACCAAAAGGAGTGAAGTGTAGAGGGTACCTGAAATGCTAATGAGGAAGCATGGATGAGATCTTAGCATATAAGATGTGAATGAACTTTGCATTTTTAGATAAGTGAAGTTGTTTGGATTTCAAAGGGATGGTAGGATGTTTACAACTGGCAAGATAAGCAAGGCCAGTGTGTTTATTTTTCCCAAAAGGAAAGAGGTCATATTGGCAACATGAAAGCTTTTTATATTATGGGAAAAGTAAATTTGCAAAGACATATGGAACAATGAAATTTACAAAGAGAGAAACATATATAAAGGAGAATGAAATACCATGTTGGGGGGCAATGTAAGATCTAACTGGAGCTTGTGAAACAACTTGAGAAAGCTCCAGTCATTTTTGCAAAAGTCTTTTGTATCCAGTAACTAAAATTGGAGAAAAACTTTTGGAGTTCCATTGTCAAGTGTGTGCTGTGGTAACTTGCTGGCTTGCTTTTAAATTTAAAGTCCATTTTGGACATTTGCCTTAAATTGGGTGTGTAGTTGAGTTAGGTTAATTAAGAATTTTTGGATTTGTTATATTAACTTATGTATCTGCTTGAAATTTTTTTGTTAATATTTTAATTTTTAAAATCTCTAAATGTCTTAGTGGACTCATTACTTCTAAATTCAGTGCACACATCATCTCATAATAAATATAAATTGCAAAGCCATCGTGATAGCATGGCCAAGTTTCTCTTGTGGATTTGGTCAGCCTGGCACACATCACCTGCCACTTCATAACAATATTGCATGCAGTTCTAGTTGCCATTTAAAAAGGATAGAGGGGTGCTGGAGATGGCACAGAGAAGGTTTACAAAAGATGATAACAGATAAATGCATTTCAAGAAAAGGCGAACAGGCCAGGGCTCTTTTTTCTGAGGTGACTTAATAGAGGTCTTTAAGATTCTGAAAGGTTTCCGCTTCTGAGGAAAAACATAACTAGACACCATCAATATAAGATAGTCACCAAGAAATCCAATAAGGAATTCAGAAACTTCTTTATCCAAAGAGTGGTGAGAATGTGGAACTTGTTACCAGTGAGTGGTTGAAGCAAATAGTACAGATGCATTAAGGGGAAGCTGGACACACATATGAGGGAGAATTGAGGGATACGATGGTAGATTTAGATGAGAAAAGATGGGAAGAGGTTTGGGTGGAATATAAACGTTGGTATGGAATGATTAGACTGAAAGACTATACAACACAAATAAAAGACCAATGTAATCCCATGTTGATAGTGGGGGATTCAGCAATGATAATACCATTGAATGTCATGTTGATATGGTTAGATTCTCTCTTATTGTAGATGATCCTTGCCTGGAAATTTTTGGCATGTTACTCACCACCTATCAGCCTACATTTGAACGTTGTGCAGGTCTTGCTGTACGTGGACATGGACTGCTTCAGTATGAGTTGTGAATGGTACTGAACACTCTGCAATCATCAGTGAACATCCCTACTTCTGACCTTATGATGGAGGGAAAATCATTGATGAAGCAGCTGAAAATGGTTGGGCCTAGGACACGTCAACAACCACAACCATCTAACAGTGGAAATTTCTCCCTCTTCCCAACCTGATTCCCATCGACTTTAACTTTGTTAGGACTCAACGTTGCTGAAGAGACACATACGTTACCAAGCTTTTCATTTTGCACTCATCAGGACAGACGCAAGAATGCCAAATTTCAAACTATCACGATTTATAGTACAGGAGAAAAAGTGTGCTGATTGGTTGGCAAGTCAATTCTAATTGGCTGAGGTGTTGCCATGGAGAAAGTAACAGGGAACTATAGGCTTCCCAAGCTCCTGAGTAATTCAAAAAAGACACAAGGCTTGAACATATTTCTTTTGTTTGCAATGGATCCCCATGTATGAACTTATACATGTGCAAATGAGCCACATTATGAGCTGGACTTACATTGATTGTTGGTGTAGCTATTCACGCATTCTGGACTGATGAGCAATTGCTGCCCAATCACATCTAACAGGTGTTTTGGCTTGGGCTTTGCAAGAACTGCCTATTACAAACAACTGGAGGAACTTGCTGCATGATTTGATCAGTGAATTGCTCGCACTTACAACCTACATACCTGACATCACACTAGCTCTGAAATTCATACACAATGTTTGTCAACGTGTGGGAGGCCGAACGTTTTTTTGGACTGGTGGCAGCATCCTGTTAGTGCAAAATACCATTTGTGTAGCCACTGCATAGTAGTAACTCTTTAATGCCACTTGATCAAATGTTGCCTTAATGTCAAAGACAGTCACTTTCACCTCATCTGTGGAATTTAGCATTTTGCCACCTTTGAACCAAGGCTGTAATGAAGCCTGGAGTTGACTGGCCCTGGCAGAACCCAAACTGAGTATTGTGGTGCAGGTTATTGAGGTGTTAAGTGCCACTTGATAGCATTGTCAACAACATCTTCCATCACGTTGCAAATAATTGAGTACACTAATGGGGCAGTAATTGGCTGGACTGGATTTGGCCTGCTTCTTGTGCATATCTGGGCAAACTTCCACACTGGATAGATGCCAGTGTTATAGCTGTACTGGAACTGCTTGGCTAGGGGCACAAGTCTTCAGTACTATAGTCATACATGGCTCATCACCTTTGCTGTATCTAGTGTGTTCAACCATATTTTGATACCATGTGGAGTAAAGCAAAATGGCTGAAGACTGGCATTTGTGATGGTAAGGACCTCAGGAGGAGGCAGAGATGGATCAGCCACTCGTGCCATTGATTTATCACCAAAATATTTAAATGAAAGCCAGCTGTGATTATTTCCAAGTCTTCCTTTTCTCCCCATTGGTTAGGCTCTAACTTCCTCATTAGGATCCAACTCCATTTCTTCACTTGACAAAACTCCACTGCAAGCTGAGTAATGCAAGAATTTAAGTGCATAGTCATTAAGGTCACAGGTCAAAACATACAGCATAATTTCACCATTTACTTTTTCAATGATTGTATAATATTACTGAAGATTTTAAGAAATCTAATGATTAGATGTGTAAGAAATTAACAAATTCAGTCACAAAGTAGGATGGACAGTTTTACTTCGCGTTTGCTCTGCAATAACTGCAGTTACAGGAAACCAGGCTGCTCTTTCAGAACTGAAATTACAATTTTTAGACAATACACTTTTTAATAAAACCATGTCTCCTGTATTATAATCAGAACCTTGATCTTAGTTCTGTAAAATGTACCGCATCTTAATGTACTCACAACAGATGCTAGTCAAAAGATTACATTTTTCCAGCAACTTTAAGTGTCTAAAATAATAATCTGTACTAAGCAAACTTGAAGTTAAAGAAATAATCCCTGGATGTTCCATTCAAAATTACAGCATTGGACTTATTGTTTACAAGTATATTTTGGCAGCAAGATGAACTGGTGTGCTCACTGATGTGAGGAAGGATAGTACTTGTGAAGAAAATACTTTTCCACTTCAAACACTCAGCAACAATCAATCCCAGGTCAGGTTTAGTGGTCAGGCACAATAGGAAGCTGCTTTTACTCTGTTTCTACTCTTGACGACATGACTCATCCCAACTCCCAACCACTCCTTGGCCACCCTGAGACTGTCACTTTAATGAAAATTGTGGATGGTTTTTGTGCTTTGGGTCATTAACTGAGTTACAGCTACCCAAATTCATATCATTCAGGAACCACAGCCAGAGACAGAGGCCTTCACCTCATTACTCTGTTCAACTCAGAAGCGAAGAGACAGACCCCATTGTGCCACCTAGTCCCAGTGACCTTTGCAGCAGAGAGTGGTCACCTTCTTGGGTTTGAGGCTGCATTGCAGCAAAAAGAACAATCTGCAGCTTATCCTCTACTTCTAGCCCTTCATCCGCATACAAAAAATTAAGTTATATTCCAAATAATATTCAGGACTGTATTTTCCAGGAGAAAAGTATTTGAAGTGCTTCATCCAGGAACATTCCTTAATTTACAAAAAGAAAATGTATTGTAACAAGGCTCCATCATTCGTTAGCAACCTAGGAATGACTTTAAGTTTAAGGTAACAAAGATCTTCGTATATGAAATTTTCATTTATCTAAATTGTTTTATAAAATTAATAAACTTCTTTTGAAATCAACAATTCCCTAAGTAAAGATTGTTGTACAATAATTGTCCCCATAATAACAGTCACATAATTATCTATCACATCAGCCATTTTGCCACACTAAGGCCTAGTTTAAGTTTTATAAAACTGCTATTAAAATTTGGCAGCCCTTTTTGTGTCTTTTATTAGAGTAAAAAAATAAAAAAAGCATATTTCTTTTCTCCATGAAGCTCTACTGCAATGTAACTGTTGCATTTTAAAAGAAAAACTTTATTGCAGTGGTCTCTTCACAGACTGCTCCTGTTCAAAATTAACCTGAGAACATAGAGTTTGGCTTTGAAGTTATAAAACTGATTGAAAATAGTCAAGTAGATTAATGGAGAAGAATACTGCTGTTCCAATTACGACAAATTAAGGCATAGAAAATTAATCTATTAGTAGCCTGTCATAAGAACTTGCATTTATTTTAATCCAATTTATTTAGCTTTGAAAATATACATATCTCCTTTTCGATAATTTCACTTTCAAAATCATTTCCCATAAGTATCAGTACCAACAATGAACAATAATTAGAGACTCTTATAGAACTTGACAACTTATAGCATTTGAAATTAGAATTTAGGTGATGAGTTTCTGACTTCTAATATAATCAAGCTTGCAATTGGCAAAACAACCCTTCTTACAGGCGGGAATGGTTTCCAAAATATAACTTGACACACACCACAGGTGAAAACAAGCATAATGTTAAAAATCATTCTATTTTTCATATTGTGTCTGCCTGAATTCTTTCTCTGCAGCCCATCACAGTTTTACATGATGTTGGCAAAATTTTTCTTACTATTTTATTGGCATGCGGCACCCACCACCTCCTGCCAGACCAGTTGCTGGCACTTCCAGTGGGCAGATCATAGCAAATGCAGGCCCCCCTGCAATGTCTGTAGATGTGCCCATGCAAGTGCCACGCTGTACAGGGAGAACCAGATCACTGAATCATCCATGTAAGTTTTTAAAAAGTTATAGCAGAAGTTTTTTTTTGACACGTTAGCACAAACATGTTTCTTACTAGCACAGAGATCCTTAATTGCAGTCCTCCATGCTCAAAGACATCACACTGCGTCTCCTGAAGTGGTTCAGTTAAAAAAAAAATCAGGGATTTGTGGTTCTCTGACGAGTCACAACAGAGCTGTCCAAACTTGAGAAACAACACTATGGATTGAGAAACCTGGACTCTAGCTATAGTGTGGTTTCTCGAGGATAGCAGCTCTAAACCTGATCTCAGATCAGCTTTAAGTTGCTTCCCTCCATATTTTCTAATGGTGTTGCTCTGGGAGGCAAGATCTTACTAAAATGTCAAAAATAAAGCATCTGTTCAAGCTATTATTTTCCTTCTATAAAACAGGGGAATTATTTGAATAATGAGTAACCTCCCACCCTCCGCTTTTCTTTCCCTTTAGCTTTATTGGCTTTTGAATGCACAGCATTACACAAGTACTTAGAAGTAAATGTTGCTTGCTGCAGCAAATAAATAATGTTTGAGGGGAAATTGTCAAAGCAGAAACAAATCATGAAATTGGCAATTTATGTACCGATGTAGTATAACTTTCAAGACGATTTGACTTTTCTTGCACGAGGAGAATCTCTATCTTCAGAAGTGACGGTCCCATTTACTCCATTAGCTGTAAAACAGGAAGACCAGTTACAATTGTTTTTTTCCTGTGGGAGACCTGGGATTGAAATATGATATTTACAATTTCAATCAATTACAGTTCTGGACTGAAACCAGTCTGTACAATGGGGAATACAGACAAAAATCGGAACCAATATAAAAGCAGATGAAGTGGTAATAAAATACAGGCTAAACCATACAGGGCAGGACTTTCAGCTTCAGTGGCGACAAACTGGCAGTATCAGATGTAAGTCAACTTAAATGAGAAGTGGTTGAGGTGTATAATGGGCGGCCAATCAGACATCGCTAGTTTACTCTCCAGCTGGAGCACCGCTATGGACTACAATGCTTCAAATAAGAAACTAAGATGCAAGGAAAAAACTTGAGATCTTCGAACACATTTCAGAAATAGCATATTATTCCTAATAAACTTGCAGCCAGAGTCAAGAACCTTTAGCATTTCTTCAAATGAGAGAGAATACAATTGCTCCTCACAGAAGTACATATGATGCCTAACTAGGAATAGCCTAAAGATAGGGCAGAATAAACACAAAAAAACAGAAATGGTGCAAATCTGGTATGAAAACAAAATGCTGCAAATTTGCAGGTCGTTATCTGTAAGAAAAATAATAGATAAAGGAGTTCAACCTGAAATTTTCATCTATTTTTTCCCTTCCGCATGCCTATGGACCTATGAATTTACACCACTTTCTATTTTTATCAGTCAGAGAATCATTGTAACATGTTAGAATTGAATTCAACTTGCAACAGATTGAACATTACAACATGATCTGCATTACTGCAGTATGGAATCAAATGACATTTTTGCATTGTTTTAAATGATTAAACGAACCTTTATTTTCTCCTTTTTTAGCTGCTTTGCTCTTTGTAATGGTAGCTTTCTTTTTTAGAGCCTGAATTTGTGCATGCTCTTTCCACCTCTTAAGTTGGAAATTAATGAACTTCCACATCATATATGCTTGTGTCAGGCAAATGGCAGCCAGGGCACTTATTCTGGAAGTAATAATAGAATTATATTTGTGGTTAAATTTCTTCAACTTCAATTTTATTAGCTTCACATATATTGTTCACAAAAGACAAAAGTCTGTCTTACACATGTGCCTTAGTATATTCATTTACACAATCTGTGACTCAGTTTTAAAATAATTTCAATTTTCTTCCTGCCTGCCCATAAAAACTGCTGTTCTTGCTGGGGTACAGTTCAATAGGTAAGCCAGTACTTTCCCCAGTACTTATCTCTTCATGCCTGAGCCAATTGCACTGCAGAAGGTATCACAGTTGATCCTAATTTCACATGGGCCTGATTCTTCTGGTTGGTGGGTCCCGCTCACTGATGCATAAAATGACATGTGGTGATGTCTGGCGTGTGCTCCGATATCACTGCGCGTCATTCTGATCCTCAGTTGGGTGGGCATGCAGCGGAGTCAGCTGTGCGCCCGCCAAACTGTCAAAGGCCTATTAAGGCCATTATTAAAACTAATTGTGGTACTTGTCTGGGCTGCCCGTCCAACCTTAAGGTTGGCAGGCAGGGGAAGAGCCCAGGCGGCCTTCGCATTTTTCATGGAACCTCATCGATGGGCAGGATGAGCTTTCATGAAGCGTTTATAAGTTTAATCAAAATTTTTATTAACATTCATTGACATGTCCCAGCTCATGTGAAATTTAAAAAAAAAATTATTTCATTCAACTTTTCATTATCAAAGTAATCTCCCTGAGGCAGCTCTGTACTTCAGGGAGATTGCCAGGCCCTTGCGAATCTTTGCGTGCACGTGTGTGAAGGAGTGCAGACCCTGACTTTCCCTCCTCCCCCCACCCGCACAGGGAGCACTGAGTGCTTCCGGGTGCGCGTCACGCTGGGCGGGCCTTAATTGGCTCACCCACAGAAAATGGCGGCGCACAGCCGATCACGGGCAGCAATCGGCTACACGCCCACTCCCATACTGTCTACCCGATGGCGAGAAAATTCTCCCTATGGTATACGTACACGCCAGCCAGGAACAGGAACTCTGGTTGCTTTTTTACCTTGCTTATTAGCCCAGAGCCACTGATGTCAATTGTAGTTCTCAAACTGATCAGCTAACTTGGTATAGACAAAAGACTGAAAATTTAAAAAACAAACTCGTGGAGAGCGTGTGTCACTGGTAAGGACAGTATTTATTGTCTATTCCCAATTGTTCAAGGTGGTGGTTGAGCGCTGCCATCCTGAACTGTTGCAATCCTTGTGGTGTACGTATGTATGTCCCAGTGCTGTGTTATAAAAGCATCTGAAGACATTCAGCAATGCTGAAGGAATGGCAACAGATTTTCAAGACAGGATGGTGGATGATTTCTTGGCTTAATACTATACCACTTGGTTCAGTTACCAATGGGACATGGAGGGATGCATACCCGAAAATAGTTCTAAACCAATATAAAACCAGTTGGGTGGTTTGGTGGCACTGTCTATTGAGAAGCAGGCTTGTACTCTTGATTCCCCAAAATTTAAAATATTACCATAATTCAATAGGAAGGATGGCAAAAATGACCACCAATCAGGAACTGGTACAGTTAATGGAGAGGAGTGTTTCATTTCTCACGCACCCTTCTTTATTTCACAAAAGGCACCGACACAGCCATCATACTTGTCCACATTTTGGGAGACTGACAAATCTACATTGAGAATGAATAGTAGGGGTCTGTGTCTAATTTTACAAGAGCAGCTCATTTGAAAATAATTAGCATAAGCTCCTAACACAGCTCTGGCCTTGCATAGGCAGGTAACTTAAAAGGAGAAAGTTCAAAATTTGGCTAGCAGTTAAAGTGCACGCATTTCCTTAAATTTGAAGTGAAGTGTTGTTTCAGCATTTGTAAAGGATTAAAATGGATTTGAAATATGTCGCTCTTTGCCAAGGTTCAAAAGTGGGCGAGAGGAAGAAGCGGCATGCTCAAATGTGGCAAATAAAGTGACAGAAATTCCTGTTGAAGTGTAACACTAAGCCTACGGGTAAGTGACCAAGTGGGGCAGAGCCCTACCCAGTCTGACAGCTGGCAATGTGGACGCACTGCATGAGGTGGGCCTGAGGGACCTGACCCAGTTTGGTAGGATCTACTGAATCGCAAATGTAATTCATTCAGAAGATGCGCTCTTCCTAAGTTGGCTGCAGGTGGATCCAAGAGTCAGCATAACTATATATCAAGTAAAGGAACTAAAAAGTCTCTTGTCTGGACTAGCAAATGTAGGTATTGGATTAAGCACAGGCGTATACAAAACTAATTAAGTACTCTCACAACATTTCTTGCGCTCACCATGGGAGTATTATTTGTGAAGATTTTCTGTATCTGTTTCTCCCTGCATCTTTAAGAGGTACCAATACTGGCTATAATTACAGTTAGTCACAGGTAGCGCTTCAGTACCTTGTGCAACTCATGGTTCTTCATGTGTGCGCTTAACAAGGGAGTAGTGGTTGGTTATTAATGCTGTACCAATTCCTGATTGGTGGACATTAAAATTCAATCCTGATTCTGTCCTCATCCAACATCCACACTTACATTTTGCAGCAGGGGGATCTGGATCCTAAACAGGAATCACCACCTTAGCCAAGGGATGGTGAAACCAACTTTAAAATCCAAATACACACTGACCAGGATCAGCTAGTTCAGCACAGGCCAAGAAATGAATCCAGGACCCCTTTGACCATATGGCTTTTAACACAACACAAAATGCAATTATCCATAAAGCCACGAGGGAGCTATGGAGGACGATAGCATTTTTGATGCAGTGCAGCCAGCTTAACACTGAAAAATTCTTCCATGTTAAATTACACTTTATAATTGATACAATATAATTCTCTCTCATTGCCATTAACTGCATTGCTGAAAGTAGATGCAAATGCCCACCACAGGCCCTTAGTGCTGGACACCACAGACACACAGAAATTACCATAGATTGCAGCACATAAAGTCACTTTTGAAGCCTTGAAAAATCCTTCCAAAACAGGGGTTGACTTATACTCAAAGTATAAAATGTGCACCACCAATGTAGGGCAGCCAGTTGCCATTTCGAAATGAGAAAAAAAATGTACTGCCAGTAACTCAAATCAATGAGATATGTTTTATTGAATTAATTAATTATACAAAACCTCTAACCACAATCAAAATGTTTTTTTTTTTAAATTTATTTTTTCAAGGGATTGTAGTTGTCGCAGCATGAGAAGCATTTGCTGCCCATCCCGAATTGGCCTTGAGCTCAGTGACTCACAAGGCTATTTTCAGAGGGCTGTTAAGAGTCAACCACATTGCTGTGGATCTGGAGTCACATGTCGGCTAGGCAAGGACAGCAGATTTCCCTTCCTGAAGAGCATTGGTGAACCAGATGGGTTTTTATGACAATCGATGATAGTTTCATGGTCACCATTACTGAGACTAGATTTTAATTTCAGATTTTATTAACTGAATTTAAATTCCACCAGCAGCTGTGGTGGGATTTGAATTAATGTACCCAGAGCATTAGGCTGGGCCTCTGGATTACTGGTCCAATGACTTTACCACTATGCCAACATCTCCCCCAAAAACCACCAAACTAATCATCTTTGGCCAAAAATGCAAAGAGTTCATCAAATACATTATGATTCACTTTGGCCCTGGCATCATTCGCATTCTGGATCAGATTTGGCACTTCTCAGTTTCAGAATCATCCCTCCACAACAAATCATCTTTCTCTCCATCCATGGAACTGGGTATTCCACATTTTTTGAAGGATTTAATGACACAGTGCACAAATAGTATCCCACGATTTGATGATGAAACTACACAAAACATCAAACGGGGCAGTGTGCCTATCTCTACTCCATGCAGTTTTTTCCTCCAGCAACCATACATCTATTCCATTCAGTGCAACTATGATCCTTGAATGGCTTGTTGAGGCAAGGGTTGAATATGGACGTTAGGCCACTGCATTATCTGCAGTGTGGGTGTTATTTCTTCACAGGCGCCTCTTGATCTCATTGGTTATATAGGATCTAAATATGTCCCACAGTAATAAGCTGCATTCTTCGAGGAGGCCACTGGGATACCTATTCTATACATTATTGGTCCACAACTTCACTCCACCCTCATCCATCCAACCGTTGTCATGGACCTGCACAAAACCTCCTGCAGGGAACTTGATTTTACATTTGAAAATTACCATAGGCTTTAAATTTTGTTCCTATGGCCATGCAGGCTGGTACCACCATGAGTATTTTTTCTTTAGTCTTTCACAGGATGTGGGCATCGCTGGCAAGGCAATCTTGTCCTCTCATATCCTGTGGTTTTCAATAAACCCACTTTTGAACCTTCCCACTGCACAGGTTGCAGGCATATCGAAATTTATGGGAGTTTCATCCACCTTGCTGATGTGATTTAATGGATACTGATGTTTTTGCCGCTGTCTGATGAAGAATCACTGGAAACTGGTAATTTTGACATGAACATCTTTTGGTGTTCTGAGCAATCTTGGTCTTTTGCCAGAACACTAAAGATTTTCATTCCATAAAGTGGCTACACCAACTAGCTATTGCTCTGAAATCTTGGCTGGACTTGAGGTTTGATTTGCCCCACTTATATGTGCCATTTCGACAATTTGGGGACCCATTCTAATACATGCTTCTCAAGATCAGGCCAGTAGCTGGTCCCTGTTCTCATGGTGATTTTGGGCATCTTCTTCAGGACAAAATCTTCCTTCTTCCATTCTCTTAGCAGTTTTTCACCAACACCAAATTCTTTTGCTGCAGCAGTTACTTGACAAGTTAGCAAATGCTGCTACTTAGAGATTGAAAGCAGCTTTATACTTCATCCTTTCTGCCAGAGGACCCATTTCTATCCATAATTTGCTGTGCATGGTATTCTCTGTGTGGTTGTGTTCTGAACGCCCATGCATCTTCTTGGCAACACAGCCCATATGGTTGGCTTGATCCCATACACCAACTTATAAGGGGAGTAAAACATACATTTCTAAGGTGAAAAATTGAGGTTGACTCCTTAAGCAAGTCCAACATTTGTTAGCAGAAAAAAGTTTGGGAGTAGGGGGGTGTTCAACTTACATGCAGAGTATAAAACTAAGCATGATTTTTTGGCACTGAACAAAATGGGGGCGTCTTGTATGTTGGGTCAAATTATTCACCATGATCTATGGAATATCATGTAATGTTATTTCCTTCAGCTGAATGGTATTGTGACACTCCTGCATGTGCTTCAAGTGGTCTTTTTGATGGATACAAAAAGAGCTTAGATGTCCATCTGCCCAAGCAATGCTAGTTTCACCATGTAACTGGAAAGAAAATTCAGCATTGTGTTAGAAGTATACAATAATAATTGAGAGGTGAATTGTGGGTATCTGAAAAGAATCCCTTGGTAGCATTAAAAGAATAAGGCGGCAACTTTCTACCATTAAGATGTTTTATTTTACATGTTTTATCTCTGATGGACCATGATTGTCTTTTCTGTTTATCTCCCTTGGTCTGAAACAACTGAAATAGAATGTTGAATGTTCAATTAAATCAAACAGATACCATTTGAGATATACAAAGATCAATTTTGCAGTGTCTGTATTTAAAGATGATCCAAAAATGCCATGTCATTATTGACCTTAACACCTATTCTTCTATCCTGAACAAAAATTCAAGGAAACAATATATTTTTCAGCATTAATAGATGTGAAATGTTTACCTTACAGCCAGTATGTTAAAGTTTCCTGAAGCTAAATCCAGGCTTTGATTTTGAGCTCCAGCAAGGCCAAATCCAAATGTGAGGACAGATAGAGAGAGAGTAAGCAGACGTGCCACTACAAACAAGAAGGCCCAAAGGGTAAATCTAGAATTAGAAAGATAGATTAAATCGAAGATATTGCATTCAATACACACAGAACTGAGAAAAACAAGTGTCAGAAGGCTGGAAAATTCATTTAAAAAGCCAAGTGAATTTTAACTTGCTCTTCAGGAAGGAACCTGCAACACCAAATTATTTTTGCTCTTCTGTATTACGTTTCCTCCTCCAGCTCAGGGTAAAGAAATAATTTCTATTTATATAGCACCGTTCATGGGCTCAGGACATTCTAATGTGTTTCATAATTAACAAAGTATTTTTAAAATGTGTAGTTATTGTTGTAATATATGGAAACATGGAAGGCTTTTAAAGCCCAGCAAGGTCCCACAAAAAGCAACCAGATAAAAGACCAGATCATCAGTTTAATGATGTTGGTTGAGGAATAAACATTGGCCACGACACTGGCAGAATTCACCTGCTTTTCTTTCATTCATTAGGCAGAACAGACTTGGTCTAATGTTCGCTCATAACAGTACCCATGATAATGCAACACTCTCTGTACTGCACTGAAGTATCAGCGTGAATTATGTGCTTAAGACTCTGGAGTGGAGCTTGAACCCACGATCTTCCAGAAATCTGGACAGATGATCAATGCAAATTGCAAGAAGCTGCTGCTGGACTAAACCATTGCTTTCAATTCTTTCTCTGAGGTGGGGTGATTTTTATTTTTAGGTAGGTGAGTTACAAACTCAAATCTGTATGATTAGGAATCCGATCCTCCTTGCACGCATATTTGTAAGCTGTAGGTCAGTAGAGATGCCACAGAACAAGTCATTACACAATTGTATTATTTGAATTTGTGACACATCAATAACCATATGGCATTCTAGAATTAAATTGACTTTGTCTGCCAACAATGATTTATAGAAACCAAAGTGGTGGTCAGTATGACAAATGAAGCAACACACTATTTACACTTTAAATCATTTTTCTGTAACTCAGATAATTGGTTGTACAATGAATCCATATCAACAAAGGTAGAGTGTAAGGGTATCGCAAATACAGATCCATCCAAATATGTTTTCCTTAATTTTTCCTTTCTCATGAATATATTACAATTAGTTCTTGAAGAGAATGCAAATAATTCAGCTGCAGACTGCATGTAATCCTAATCTCCAAACTAAAGGGACCAAATAGTAAATCTGTTAAACTTTAAAATAATGCCTCTTATTTACACAGTCTAATTAATGTTGCTCCTATCCTGTTTCAGTGGACTATTCTAATGCTGGTTTAAGTTGAATCTCAACCATGCTCTTTGCTTTGTACTTGGCTAACTAAATGTTTTGGTGTTGTATATTAGGTGGCAAAATAAGAGTAAAAGCTGAAGCAACTGCAAGAAGGGTTGATGTCTCATGAAACTAACCTCAAATTGTTTTGTGTCATATTGTAGGTGTTCTCTATAGGTGAGGGAAATATCTGGTTGGATTGTGTTGATGCTGCAAACGGTCTCATTGTCTCTGTACCAAGAGTAAAAATAAGATCATCCAGGGGTTCTCATTCTGGAGCTCTGTCTGGTCAACCCTGCAGCAAAACTCATGTGTACAGCCAATCAAGTATTGACATGCGGTGGTGACTGGATTAGGTTAGGCTGTGATACTCCCAAGATGCACTGTTTCTGCTACCACCTGAGAATGGCCATTTTGATAAAATAATGGGGACCTAGCAATGCTCTTGGGAACCATATCACAATATAAGTGACCACACTAAAAAGGATGAAATCAGGAGCAAACAAAGGCCCACAAATATTTTTCAGAGGTGTCAAGTGAAGACGCCAGAGATTTTCCACAACCTAATGCATTTTCCAACAATAAAGATTCAGCAAGTAACCTGTGGAAAGAGTAACAGAGTTAACGTTTTGAGACCATATGACCCTTCTTCAGAGCTAAAGAGAGTAGAATATGATGGATATTACACTGTTTAAGAGTGGGTGGAGCAGGTGGAACAAAATAGAAGGTCAGAGATAAGTGGGAGTTCAGGAGAGATTGACAAGGATGTCATGGACACAAGACAAAGGGAGTGTTAAAGACACTACCATCAAAACATTAACTCTGTTTCTCTCTCCACAGACGCTGCCAGACCTGCTGAGTTTTCCCAGCATTTTCTGTTTTTATTTCAGATTTCCAGCATCTGCAGTATTTTGATTTTATTTCAGCAAGTAATGGTTAACTTGTATATGAACTTTTCATCAAAGGAACAGAGCTTCAAGGTGTCTTATTTTGAGTATTTGGATCACATTGAATAATTAAGCTTTCAGTGGTCAAAACTTAGAACAGTTTGCTCAACCTATCCACTAATCATTGAGCAATTGGAAATACTAGATGTACTTACCCCCTTTCATTCTTTTCATCACTGAAGTAAAACAGGCGAGAAATATGAAACAAAAGTTCCACAAAATAATGCAACACCAGTAGTACTAGGCCAAAACGGTTCAGGCTAGAAAAAAAAAGGTAAAATTATTCACAAAACTCTTTGTCATATTAGCAGGTAAAGGGCAATGGCATCTGCAAGTTTTGCTGAGGAGTTACCCCATTCAGAGCAAAGGCTAAAAGATCAGCATTGAAGAGCCCGATTCTCAATAGCTAATTATAATATGCACAAGTGAAAGCTGTCCAAACACATAACTACTAGTGTATTAGAGTGTTCCATCTCTAGATTAGGGAAAAATTCAGCTACAATTTACAGCATACCGAATTCCTAATTGAAGCAGCTGTGCAAGGCAAGACATGAAGGCCTTTTTTTAAAAAAAAGTATGTGGATGGATAAAAATCTGACTCCTGTACATAAGCTCATAGAAGACTATTTGCAAGATGCTTGTCTACTCTCTGGTTTGCGAAATACAAATAAATAAAACAAAAAAACCCCACTTACTTTAGCAGATAAGCTCCAGCAATATGAAAAACATACAAACTGGTATACAGAAGCTGCCGAGGAATATCCTCCTGAAAAAAGGTACACAATTAACAGCACAGAGTATAATTTGAATGTTCATTTTACAGGTCTTTGATTCAAACAAACAATCTCACTGGAATGCATAATGCAAAGCATTATTTTAGTAACATTTAGTAATCAATAACTTAAACCTCTGACTTATCAGGCCATAGTACAGCATTAGTACACCAACCATTTAGCTCTTTTAAATATAAATGACAAACCTTGCAAACAGTTAGTAAGCCCTCTCCAAATATTCACAAGGAAACCAATCTGCTCCTTCTTAAGGGAGCAAGGATCTGCGCAAGGTGTTGTAAAGCATTTACTCATTAGACACACTAGAAATTGCTTTACCCAATCTCCTTTCTTCTGAAAAGTACTGTTTTGTTGGAGTGTGGCTCCACATGTACTGATCATGCTCTGGTATCTCTCCCAATTGACCACTGTATGGGTGGAAATTAATGCTCTTCCTTGGAAGTAGGCTATAATCGGGCAGGAAGTTATGGGGTGGAGACCACATCACCTTCCCAACTCCCCCCCATTAAGTCCAGGTTGTGCAGAATCAAGGACAGCCTTCTTGCTCAGAGGCCAATTGAGGCCTGTGAGTGGTCAGTTAAGGGCCTCATTCCACTGCTGCTTGTATTCATCCTGGGGCCATGACATGTGGGTAAACCACCAGGTAAATCCTTGTGGGTGCCTGTGGAACTGTTTGGCTGGTGGGGGTGGGGGCTTGCCTCCTCAGGCAACCTGTGCCCAACTGAAGGCAAGGGAGGGACCACTGCCCTTCCCCCACCTTCACATAAGCGTCTCCAACCGGCCCAGGGTTCCCACTCCATTCACCTTTGTCTAGGGGGGACTCCAGTAACAATCTTCATTCTCAGGCTGCCAGCAGCAGGCCACCACTCCTCGTGGTGCTGCCAGTACTGAGGAGCTGTCAGCCTGGATGGCCAGCATTTCTTTGGTGGGACATCTGCACAGCACCAGAAACTGCAGCAGGAAATTGCCCTAGGGAATCAGGAACTGATGGCAGGCAACAGACTACCTAATTTGGTCACAATCCTGGAGGGACTCCCAGAAATGGCCATACCTCTCCAGCCAGTGGACTGGTCTACTGCCATGCCCATTAAATTCCACCATGGGCGAGAGCCTTGGCATTGTACGTTAGGCTATTCAATGACTAGGCAGGATAGGGGTTGGTGGGGCAGTGGGGGAAAGATGATTTGAGACACAAGTGTGGCAATGTCCTCATCCAATGATCACACACACTTGTACCCACTTTCCGGTCCATCATTTGACTGAAATCAGGAGTTTAAACTCTGGTGGTTTTTGTTCCTCTTCCTAGCTCAGAAGCTCTAAGACTAACTTCAGCTGCCTAGCTGCAAAAAACACAGAGTGGTAACTTAAACCAGAAGCTTCTTGTCTATATAGCTATGCCAAGCAGTGGCTTTGCTCTCTCAGCTACAAGGAAAAACTCAGAGTTGCTTTCTATAACATAACCTACCTCCAATATCTATGCCTACTTCCAATAACTAAGCCTTAGATATTGGAGGTAATTTGTCAATGGCCCATCATGGAGCTTTGTTAGCCATTAGTGTGGATTGGATCTGCCATCATGTTTGCTGCTAGGGACCCTCCACTGGGAGAGCAAAATCACTCCTATTATCTTTACTCAATTTTCATTGTTAAAACACTCATGCCTCCCACCTGTTGCTACAAAGATATGCACAACATCTTCTTAAGCCCTCAAGCTCACCTTCCGGGTTTTCTGAAAATAAAGTTCTGGCAAGGCATGAAACCAATATGCCAACTGTGCGATGTAGAAAAACTTCACCTGAAATCTAAAAGGACAACAAAAGCTATTACAAAAAATATACAAGAGAATGTGACAATTTAGAACAAAATATGTGCTGTATAGTCCCATGCCAAAGTCAAAAAATGCACAAAACAAAACAGGAATACAAACAGTTAAAGACATACACTACTAAATCAGCAGTACAATATTTTGAGAACCTTAACATTACTATAGGTTATACATAGAATTTCAGGCATTCTAAGGATTCTACATTATCCACGATCATCAAATAAAATTTTGCTGCAGCTCTGAATGGTTACTGCTAATAGCAGAATATAACAATTTTGTTCATTTTGAGAAGACATTACTTCTCTTTCCTACATTCATTCTGACAGGATGACATAATTATGATTGATAGTACTCTTTACCTGGGATGGCTGTAAGGTGCTCTAGCTAAGTAACTGAGTGATCAAATACACAGCATCATATTTCACCTATATAAAGAGTCATACGGACTCGAAACATTAATGCTGTTTCTCTCTCCATGGATGCTGCCAGACATTGAGTTTTTCCATCATTTTCTGGTTTTATTTCAGATTTCCAGCATCTACAGTATTTTGCCTTTAATCATATCTCACCTCTTGTACAAATGTTGCGACTGGTCAGCAAAATGTAACACTTTGGAAATTAATCTTCATTCTATTCATTGTCGTTATTGTTTTGAGCTTCTCACATTGAACATTGCAGTCCTAAGATTTATACAAATTTAATTAAGCAGAAAATGTTACAATTAAAATTGGGGTTACAGCCATAATCTCACATCACATGAAAGATGTGGCATCATGCCCAGTAAGTTTATCACAATGCCCAAGTTGGAATTTGGCTTGGCCTTTCCTTGTATCCTCTTCTGAAGGCAGTCAACTCCAGTGCATCACCCAAGTTACAGTTTTCAATGCAACAGTCTGGATAGTGAGTGTCAGCACAATATTACATTGTAGGGAACAGTAAAATCACAGTGTGGAATATCAACATTTTGGAAAAGGTTGGTGGGGGGAATAGTCTGGCCCCATGATAAGTCCCAGGATGTTGATGGTGAAAATTTAGAAAGATGGGCTCCTAAATGGACAGTGGGTAAGGACAATGTGTAACTCAATTAAACAAACCAGAAGGTCCCTGATTTGATACAAGTCCAAATGACCTTATCTTGTGGGTAAGGACAATGTGTAACTCAATTAAACAAACCAGAAGGTCCCTAATTTGATACAGGTCCAAATGACCTTATCTCAACTGAGGTGCCAGCTGTTATGCTCAGTGAAAGCATGTTAAACATGGACTCTAGTATTCATATAGAAGTTTCTGGAATTGTCTTTTATTTAAAATGGACACTAATGAACTATTAAGATGGCCACCCAGGGTCAGGTGGGTGGCCTTTGCAACTTCAACACAGGCAACCTGAAGCTTCTGGAAAGTTAATAATTGCATCACCCTGGGTGGGGCCTCCCCCTGGAATGAGTATATCAAGACAAATACTTTGTGTAATTTACACTCCCTGTTATCTGGGGATTTACCCAAAGCACAAGTCCAAACTCCATGGGCAGAATTTTACAGACCCATTTTGGCAGGGGCAGGACCATAAAATGCGGCATGGATTTTGGTGGGACTATAATATCCCGACCCCTGTCTCGGACTTGGAACCCTAATCCTGAGAGCTGGGCAGAAATCCTGAGTAAGTGTGAACAAATCATCCATTACCCCATTGTATAGCAATGGGTTTCAGCTAAGATATTCTGAATGGACAATACCAGTTTTGCTCATGACTGAAGCCAGCTGGAAATAATGAGTTTTTATCCAAAGACCCAGAAAGACCTGGGCAGTCTGCAGAAAACATGGAAGAGACAGCAGGTACCACAAAAGGCTGTGTCATATTGGCCTTTAAGGACCTGGAGGCCATACATCTTAAAAGAGCCTCCTAAGCGGATTCCAAAATCCCAAGTCCATCTATAAAGAAATTTGAGCCGCTATACAGAAACCACAAGTGCCTAGCTTCATGACCTACCGAACATTCATCTCTTCAAGGGAATCCTGCAACAATCCGATGTCTGATTGCAGCTATTTGAACCCATCTGAACTAAACTCAATAGTGGAAAAAGATTCCTTTCTTTATTGGGCCTGCAGTGACTATTCTTCTACTATGAACTCAACACACACTACGAACTATTCTTTTGATTTTCTTTAACTGTACCTTTCTTGTGTGTGTGTGTGTGTGTGTGTGGGAGTGACTGACATGGCATTTAGACTTTTGGGCTGAACGTATGAATAAATAACCCTCTATTTAAACCCACGAAAGCTTGCTGCTGTTACTTCTAAATTGACCACAGACTTTGGGAGCTAAAAGCCATATCTATCTTCCTCTCCAAAACCACACTGATTACGGGCAGTAACGGGAAGGGAGTTAGGGGTTTCAGTTTATCTCTTCTCCCCTGTCGTAACACAGCAAAATTATCAGTCAATGATAGAGGAAAGCTATCTAAGATCCCCTGCTTGCCACCCAGTTATTCCGACTAAAAAGCATTCATGTGTAGAAATGAGATAAACATGGAATCCAGCATGGCTGTAGTGCTTCCAATGTTTAATAGGCTAAAATGGTTACTGTGTAAGCTCATATGTAAAGAACTAGGCAGAGGAATATGATTGGTGCCCAATAAACCACAGGGATGATTCTATAGTCCTGAACTCTCAGCACAGAGCTGTGCTCTACAGGGGACACAGGGCAGAACAAAAATTACAACATTGCTGCCCCAATTCTTTGAGCCATACTACCTGCAAGTACATCTTTGAGAGTGCACCATCACCCCTCATATACCAGTATATGTCAGTGCTTCAGATATGGAAGGTAAACGGATAAAAATAAAGCAAAAAGAAACTATTTTTAGGAAGATAAAAGGTATCTCTATGATATATTTCGCAATCTCTCCTTTGCCTCCACCTATCGCTGGCCTTCTATCTAGCTTCACCTATTCCACCCCCCTTAAACTGTATACATTTCACCACATTCCTACTTCCCTTTAGCTCTGAAGAAGAGTCATATGAACTCAAAACGTTAACTCTGTCTTTCTCTCCACAGATGTTGTCAGACCTGAGTTTTTCCAGCATTTTTTGTTTTTATTTTTAGGAAGGCCCATGTTTGAATATGGCACTGATGTTTTCCAATTTGTGTTTCTTTTACTTTCAGGAATTAAAGAAGTACTCACGGCATCAGTGTGTGGGGATAGCTTTCCCATAAATTTGTAGGATTTGTTGCATAATTTTCCTATAAAATAAAGGAAGTGTTTATTTCGGCCATGTGATAATGCACTATATTTAGTGAAACTAATAACCATACAAAATAAATGTTATACTTACAGAGTATAGAATGCACGTTCCCCAGACAAAAGAAACCAGGTAAAAGGCGCCGAGTTGTCCAGATTCATTGAATTTGCTATGCTTTGTTTTTGAAAAGTGCATTCGCCTGTTGATTTTCTGTAAAGAAAGTTCGTGGTCATTTTTTGAGTGGAGAAATGCATCACTTTAGGGATTCGAAAAAATGTAACCATACTCACATCAAGCACGTACTCTTGTAAGATGGCATGGAGAATGATTGCAACCAACGTGTAAAAGAAAATTGTGGCCAAATCTTTCAAGCCGTAATGGTAAAGAATAAATTGTTCAGTCTTTTCATCTAAGAAATTAAACAAAGAATTCATGATTTATCAGGATAATCAAGACTCAAATTTTATATATAAAATGAAAGCACAAATAGGTCTATTATAGGTGATTGTCTCTAGGAATTAATACATGCAAATTGTGGAAGGAAATGGAAAAGGAAATCTACAGGCAAGGAGAGATGAAAAGCAACATTATCTTTGGGGAGGTTTTCAATTGTCAATTGGAACAGAAAGAAAAGAAAGACTTGCATTCATATAAGCACTTTTCATGGCCACCAGATGTCTTGAAGCACTTTACAACAAATTAAGTAGTATAAAATGTAGTCACTACTATAATGTAAGGAGTGTGGCAGCCAATTTTCACACAGCAAGCTCCAACAAACAGCAATGACCATGCAACTTTTTTGTGAAGTTGATTGAGGGATAAATATTGACCAGAACACAGAGGGTAACTCCCATGCTCTTCTTCTTCGAAATAGTGTAATGGAATCATTTGCAGATGGTGGCAGGACTGGTAGGGCTTTAAGAGTGCAGGTGTTCCTGAACCCCTCAGTAATGAAATAGATTAGCTATATAAGCTAAATAAATGAGTATCTTGAGAATAATGATCAGCATATTTTTTGGTTTAAGATTCAACTATAAAGGGAAGATATCAGTACACAAACTGGAACTCTAGATTGGATTAGTATATTTTAGAAAGATGAGCTGCAAGCTAGCTCAGGTGAAGTAGCAGGGGAAATTGGCATACAGGACTGCAGAGCAAGAATAGGATTAAGGACATTATATTCCATTAAATTAAAACAACTAGCAGTTTTAAGATGCCATGGATAAAGTTAGAGGTTAGAAACGAATTAAAATTGAAGAAAGCTTACAAGGATTATAAAAATAAACAAAAAACAAAAGGAGAATTAGAAAAATAATGAAGTGCAGGACAAGGTAGGCTAAAAACAGCGGAAATTTATATAGCACATTTACTGTAATAAAACATCCCAAGCTGCTTCGCAGGAGCATTATAAAACAAACTATGCCACTGAGCCACATAAAAAGATATTAGGTCAGGTTACCAAAAGCTTGGCAGAAGAGATAGATTTTAAGGGGTGTCTTAAAGGAGAAGAGAGAGTTAGAATGCTGAGATGATTGAGAGAAAGAGGTATAACATTATGGGCAAAAAAGAAAATTTTAGCTACTTTAGTTAGGCTAAAGTAAGACAAAGCACCAAGGTCAACCAGCTACATTCTCGGATCCTGAGGGAGATTAAGGAGGAAACTGCTGAAGTCAAAGGAATTATGGATGCGATTTTAACCTCTCCAAGGAGGTGGTAGTCAGTGGGACAGAGTCGGGGGTCGAGGTTAAATTGTTAAAAAATGGAAACCCGACCGTAAGATGCTGCAAGTGTGCTGACATCCAGTTTAACTGGGCTGTGTTTTTAGGTCAGATAAGTAACGTGCTCTGGAGAGGCCAGCTGGTAATTATAATATATGAATGAGGACGTCTGCTTCAGTTTTTAGCAATTTGAATGTAATGGCTATGGATCTAGTTTCCCAGGGCTCAGGAAACCCGGCAGCTGAAGGGAAGCAAGAGCGACCAGATGTGGGCTGGCAGAGCAGAAGTAAGTTCCCCTGGCCTCTCAAGGAAACCTGCCACAATCTCTCCCCTCATCTGCTGATCTCTACCCCACTTCATGTTAATCTCTCAGATGTCATCTTCAGAGTTTCCCCTCTCTCTCCCTCTACACCCTGCATTCTGAATCTCACAAGCTCACACCAATTGATATTCTTGATTGCTGGACTAAGTCCTGCTGCACTTTTTCCATAATTCTTCTTTCTGAAAGTTATTATTGAATCTGTTCTCACCACCATTTCAGGCATTGCATTCCAGATCATCATAACTCACTATATTAAAAAAAAACTCCACGTCTCCCCTGGTTTATTTGCCAATTACATGGTAACGGATCCTTCTGCCTCCGGAAACAATTTCTCCTCATTTACCCTTCACGATTTTGAACGTCCCTATTAAATCACCTCTTCAGCTTCTTGGCCTTAAGGAGAACAACCCAGTTTTTCTACTTTCACCACCCTGCAATGCTGGGACCATTCTGGTGAAACTCCTTTGCACCCCCTCTAAGGCCTTGACTGGCTTTCTAAAATATAGCACCCAGGATTGGACACTATACTCCATCTGCAGCCTCAGTGACTCAAAAGTTTAAAATATCTTCCCTGCTTATCTATTCTATATTTAACAGTTTCCCAATTTGCCCCACCATGTTTAAAGCCTATGTACATACACTCCACGCTTCTCTGTTCCCCTTAAAAATTGTAAGGCGTTAGAACAGGGAGCAGGAGAACTGCTCACAAAGGAAGAAATGTCACTCAAATGAAGCACAGACAGCACCTCAGCAAAGAGCCAATGCCTTCAAGACAAAATAGAAAAGGGAGAGAAAACAAGTCAAATAGTCCAGGACTCCCAAATATTAAACTCATAATTAATCACTAATCTACAACAAATTAACTGCAGTATGGTGAGGACACAAATCTATATATCAATACTGTGCAATAACCAATCCCACCCTTTTTTTCTTGCTTTGGTGTCAGATCAGAAAGAGGAAGAATGGAAAATGCATTAAATGAAAAATATAAAAATGGAACTTTATTTCAGTAGAAAATTACCTCAAAATATGTTTATTTAATTCTCAAAGTCTAGAGATATTTTGCAATAGTACTTGCCTCACTTTTAGGTAACTTAGCACCTTTGAGAACCATAACATTTAAAAAGTAACCCAATGAATTGGCCGATCTTAGTTACAGCAGTAATAAAGAAACCAAAGTTGGTCCAAGTTCCCATAGGAAAAGGAAAAAAAAACTCAACCAAGTCTCCTGATTGCTACCAATCCTGTCTGAAAATGTACATGCAGTTGGCAGATAAAGCTCAGCTGACTTACATCACTGCTTCTGTTCAGTCAAATAGCCTTCCAACATTCACCATCCATCTTCATAGGCACAAAATACGTGTGGGCAACCAATGCCCATGTGCCAACAAGGAAGCAATAGACTTAGGAGAGGATGGGAAAGGGAGAAAGCTGGTAAGGAAACACCACCATCATTAAAATGTACAACTCTGCTATGAAGGCCAGTGGCCCACATTAGCAATTCTTCTCCTCAACTTTTTTGTTGCTTCTCAACTCAGCTATTTCACAACTCTCCTAGCCTTGCACCCTCCAACACTTTGCTGCCTGTGTCATGAATCGCACCAAGACCCATTCAGTCTTTATCTCTGTGCTCACTTGACGTACATTGGCTCCCAGTCCAGCAATGCCTCAATTTTAAAATTCTCATTCTTCTTTGCAAGTCCCTCCTTAGCAACACCCCTCCCTATCACTGTAAACTCCTCCAACCCTCCGCGATCTCTGCACCCTCTTAACTTTTGCCTTTTGCACATTCTTGGTTTTAAGTGCTTTACCATTGACGGCCATACCGTCAGCTGCCAAGGCCCTAAAGCTCTGGAATATCCTCCCTCAACCTTTCCACCTCTTTACGTTGCTTTCCTCCTTTAACATGCTCTTTAAAACCTACCGTTGTCCTAATATCTCCTGACATAACTCTGTCAAATTTTGCTCGTTAACATTTCTGTTAAGCAACTTGGGACATTTAATTACATCAAAGGCAGTATACAAGTGCAAGTTATTGCTGTGAGAAATCTTAAAAAGGTGAGAAAACATACCTGTTGCAGTGAATGTAACATTATATTGAAGAGTGACAAAAGAAACAGCTATCTTAGCGGTCATCTGCAAAACAGGAAAGTTAAAATATCAGCTCAGCTACCATAAATAAGAAATGACATCTTAATCATTAGAAATCTTACCCAATTTGCAAGCACCAAATAGAATGTAAAATACAGCACTTGACCTCCACCTCCTTTTCAATGGCTATGAACCAAGTCCAAGAACTCGAGAACAAAACTAAGGTACCATCCCAAGCTCTGTTTTAACCTTGTCTTCCACACATTCCAGTCAACAATGCAGCGGTCAAAATATTATGGGCCACATACACTACAATAGCTGCAAAACAGTATTATTCTTTTCAAATTTATGTACATGCTGGTGTATGAACAAAATATGTTTTGATCAGTCTTAAGTCAGTGCTGGAAGGAAGGACTTTAAAAGTTGTTCATCTTGATCTGATAAGGGCAGCACTTGAGGCAATAATTTATTTAGGAGGGAAAAATAACATCCACAGTTCACATCTGATCATGTGCATGTTTTGGCAAGGGATGAGGTCAGAATTGGACTTCACAGTCAAATGTTAATCTGTATGGTTTAGAGTCACAAGTGAATTAATGGTCACCATGGTGAAATAACAGGACTGTAGGGATGTATGGTGGGTTGTAGGACTGGAATTTTGAATGTTCAGTTGGAAGGTGGAAGTCAGCAGGAAAACATTGCAATAGTTGATTGTGGAGCTTACAAAAGCAAGGATGAGAATTTCAGGCATAAAGGCTGAGGAAGGAGCAGAGGTTGGAGATATTATGGAGCTGGATGTAGGAAGAACGTATATAGAATACAGAATTGGAATTTCAGCTCAGGGTTAAAGAGGATGCTAGAGTTGCAAATATGCCTGATGAAACATTAGACAATGGCTAGTCAAAAGAACTGAAAATTCCCAATGTTTAGTTGGAGGAAACTGTAAACAGTCCAGAGAAGCTTTTTCAAGACTGATTTGGTCAAATAGTCAGATAACACAAGAGGCAGAGGAGAGATTGATTGGTGGTGAAGAGATAAAGCTGGGATGTCAACACCATGCAGCTGACTCCACATCTAACGCATGGTATTGTAGATAATGCATGGTATTGTAGAAAAGGAAGAGAGTTGATTCTTAGGGGACTCTAGATCATTGGTTTATGAGGCAGGAAGAGAAGCCATTAACTGGAGATGACCTGTCTACATTGGAGAGGTAAGAGTAGAATTAAGTGGGGCAGTTCCACTAAGTTGTACATTGGAAGAACTGTGTTAGAGCAGGGTGGTATGGACAAATGTCTCAAATACTCCAGAAATCAAAGAGGGAGAATATACCATGCTTACAGAGGATGGCAATTGTGACTGATAGGAGAATTTCAATGCTGAGGCAGGGGCAGGAAACTGAGATCAAGAGATGCAAATGTACCGTTGTGGGAAAGATGAGTATGGGAGGTGACACATGTTCAAGAAAAGGAGATTTGGAAATGGACAAATAGATTGTGGGGTTTTTTTTTCCCCCAGAAGGGATTATCAATTCTCTAAGATATGGGAAGCCAGTAAATTTTTAGTGAGAATGGGGGTGATAGGTGTGCAAACTATAGTGTAGATGAGTGGAAGGAGTCTGACAGCCAACAAGAACTGCCAAAAAGTCCATTTGTAAGATTATAAAGATAAGTTTTTACTGGAGAAAGGCGAGAAGCAGCCAGGAAATGTTGGAAGGGTGAAGATTGGTATTCGAGGATGATGTGTGGACTTCCATGTCAAAAGCTTTAGGGCGGTCAAGGAGCTGCTGGATGACTAATGCACCAATGTTCACACACTGGTGACAGATTGAAACTGGTGCAGAAAGCTGAGCTCAAGTTCAAGCAATAAAAGAAAGGTTCCATATCTCTGATGGGGCAACTGAGGCAGGCAATGGATTTGAAGCTCAAGTCAGGTAGGTGTTTAACAGTGGTGTACAAATTCTACAATTGGGAAAGTAGCAAGTGTAATGACAAAATAGGAAAAGACATTCAATGAAGGTTTAGGAATGGAGAGATTTTAAAAAATGAACTTTAATTTAAGATGACAAATAACTTGACCCTACTTCATGAAATTTTTTTTAGAAGTGACTTACATTATGTTTATATTTGTTCTTTAAGCCATCTCTTAGTTTTTCAGATGAAGAGTCAAATATACTCTTCAGGCGAAGCAGCTTGAAAGAGCAGAGGATAACTGAACCAGGGTACACACATTACTTCAGTACCATTTTAAAACCAAAAATGTTACCCTTATTTTTTTTTTAAATAAATTATAGGTTCCTATGTCTACATTTATGTTGGAAACTGCTTATAATGCAAACAGTTTATAACTATACCTTTTTGCCAAGCAGGGCCTCCTCCACGGAGAGTATAATCACAGTGTGGCAAGTCTGTTGTGCAATTTGATTTTAAGCACAATTATAGGAAATTAAGAAACATATGGATATACAGGAGAGGTTTTCCGGGGAATCAAGGAGTATGGAGAGTGGGCGGGAAAGTACAGTTAAAGTCGAAGATCAGTCATAATTATACTGAATGGCAGAGCAGCCTTCACAGGCTGTATGGTCTACTCCTCCTCCTATTTATGTTATGTTCTGTTCTTATGTCAAGTGTGGTTAAGATACAGGGTCTGCCCCTGTGATTCTACACGAAGCAAATTTCCTACATCAGTGAGGCCATTTAGGACAAAAACAGCATTAGCTGCACGATGTCTCCAAACGTCTCTAAGAGGAACATGTGAAAGAGACGCCAAGTTAAAGTGAATACAACGATAATCTAACTCTGCATTTGGATCAGGTTGTATTATCCTTTGACCCAGTTCTGAAGATGATTTATATTTGACTTGAAACGTTAACTTTATTTGTCATTGGGAAAATGTTAGCGTCTATAAGGACGTAGTAGCAGAGCATTTAGAAAAATATAATATAATCAAGCAGAGTCAGCATGGCTTCATGAAGGGGAAATCATACCTAACAAATTTATCAGAATTCTTTGAGGAGGTAACAAGAAAGATTTATAAAGGGGAACTAGTGGACTAATATATTTGGATTTCTAAAAGGCGTTCGGTAAGGCATCGCACATAAGACTACTTAAAAAGTTGAGCGCTCATGGTGTTAGGGGTAATATATTAATATGGATAGAGGATTGGCTAACTAATAGAAGACAGAGTTGGGAAAAGGGAGGCATTTTCAGGATGTCAACCTGTAACTAGTGGAGTGCCAAAGAGATCAGTGCTGAGGCCACAATTATTTACAATATATAATAATTACTTGGATGAGGGAAGCGAATGTACTATTGCCAAGTTTGCAGATGACACAAAAATAGCAAATGGTGAGGATGATACAGAGTCTACAAAGGGATATAGATAGGTTAAGTGAGTGGGCAGAACTTGACAGATGGAACATAATGTGGGAAAATGTGAGATTATGCACTTTGGCAGGAAGAATAGAGGAGCTGAATATTACTTAAATGGAGAAAGACTGTAGAAAGCTGCTGCACAGGGAGATTTGGGGGTCCTCGTGCATGAATCACGAAAAGCTAGCAGATAAGTTTGGCAGGTAATAGGGAAGGCAAATGGAATGTTGGCCCTTATTTCAAAGGGAATGGAGTATAAAAATAGGGAAGTTTTGCTAAAACTATCCAAGATACTAGTTAGACCACACCTAGAATATTGTGAACAGTTTCGGTTCCCTTATCTAAGGAAAGATATACTGGCATTGGTGGCAGTCCAGAGAAGCTTCACTCGGTTGATCCCGTGTATGGAGGGATTTCTTATGAGGAGAGGTTGAGTAGGTTGGGGCTGTTCTTATTGCATTTTAGAAGAACGGGAGGTGACCTTAATGAAACATATAAGATTCTTAGGGGCTTGACAGGGTAGATGCTGAGAGGTTGTCTCCCCTTGTGGGAGAGTCTAGAATCAGAGGGCGTAATCTCCAAGGGGTAATCCATTTAAGACAGATGAGGAGGAATTTCTTCTCTCAGAAGGTAGTGAATCTGTGGAATTCTTTGCTGCAGAGGGCTGTTGAGGCTGGATTGTTAAGTATATTCAAGACTGAGATTGACAGATTTTTAATCAGAAAGGGAATCAAGTGTTTTGGGGAAAAGGCAGGAAAATGGAACTGAGGATTAGATCTCATTACATGGCGGAGCAGACTCGATAGGGCAAATGGCCTACTCTTTGCTCCTATATCTTATGGTCTCTCTCCATAGATGCTGCTCATTATTTCCGACACTGTTATTATCTTTTTAATATCTTTTGCGTGTATTTAAAACAAGTACAGGAACATCCAATAATTCATATATCTAGATATTAATGTTGGAAACTATGGGTAAAGATAAAGCAGAAAGAGCTGGGAAACTACACAACACAGAATTGTACACGTCAGCCCAAGCTGTTCCTCCAGAATGAACAAGAGCAGAGCCCCCGCCTCTCCCATCGCGCACGGCACACTGGGTACTATAGTCCACAGCCTCGCCGCCTCCATTCACTGACATCGCAAGGGCACTACAGCTCCCATAGCACTCCGCGGCAAGAGCCCGTGGATGCAGCAGGCAGTGTGGTCGCCGGACGGGGGGGGGGGCGGTGTAGGTCGGTGTCGTCGGGGGTTGGGTGGGTGGGTCGGGTCGGGGTCGTCGGGGGTGGGGGGGGTCAGGTCGGGGTCGTCCGGGAGAATTGGGTTGGGTCGGGGTGCTTGGGGGGCGAAGAGTTGGGTCGGCCCGGTGTAGTTGTGCGGGGGGGGGGGGGGGGGGGATCGGCCCGGTGTGCTTGTGGGGGAGGAGATCGGCCCGGTGTGCTTGTGGGGGAGGAGATCGGCCCGGTGTGCTTGTGGGGGAGGAGATCGGCCCGGTGTGCTTGGGGGGGAGGAGATCGGCCCGGTGTGCTTGGGGGGGAGGAGATCGGCCCGGTGTGCTTGGGGGGGAGGAGATCGGCCCGGTGTGCTTGGGGGGGAGGAGATCGGCCCGGTGTGCTTGGGGGGGAGGAGATCGGCCCGGTGTGCTTGGGGGGGAGGAGATCGGCCCGGTGTGCTTGGGGGGGAGGAGATCGGCCCGGTGTGCTTGGGGGGGAGGAGATCGGCCCGGTGTGCTTGGGGGGGAGGAGATCGGCCCGGTGTGCTTGGGGGGGGGGGGAATCGGCCCGGTGTGCTTGGGGGGGGGGGGGGGGGGGTGGGAATCGGCCCGGTGTGCTTGGGGGGGGGGGGGGGGGAATCGGCCCGGTGTGCTTGGGGGGGGGGGGGAAATCGGCCCGGTGTGGTTGTAGGGGGGGGGTGTCGGCCCGGTGTGCTTGGGGAGGGGGGGGTGTCGGCCCGGTGTGCTTGGTGGGGGGGGGGGGGGGGGGGGTGTCGGCCCGGTGTGCTTGGTGGGGGGGGGGGGGGGGGTGTCGGCCCGGTGTGCTGCGGCCCCCCCCCGCCGCCGCCGCCCGGCCGAGAGTGCAGTGACTCATGGGCAGGGCGGCTCTGCCAATAATCGGCTCCGGTCCGCCGGGGACACTGAGCAGAGCCGAATGCCACGTAATCCGAGCCCGGACAGCCGGCCCGATTCCACTCATCCCCGTCCCAAGCGCAGTTTCCCCTGGTCCCGCTCACCTCGAACATGAGTCCGAGCAGGAAAACCATGGCGACACACGACACGATGTCGGCGTGGTTCTGGATGATGAATTCGTGGCTGAGCACCGGCGGGTTCTTGCTTTTCTTGCGCAGACCCATGGCAGCGGCTTCCGAGTTCAGCTACACTCGGCAAATAGCGATGGGCCCCCGAGCCGGTACCACGTCTACAGGAGCCGTGCTAACCCCACCCCCCTGGAGCAGGGAGGGCCAGGCTGAACCTCCCACTACAGCGCCCCTTTATAGCCCTCGCTAGTCATGTGTGACCCTTTGTATGAAAGACTGTGAGATGTAACTGTTCAAAATCACACGTGAGGAACTGCAATTTAACTAAGATACCAGGGGGCTTTTGATGTCAGTGATATAAACATCTCCTGGGAGTTGGAAGGATCATTGTATAAGTAGGATTGCTGGGACAAAATGAATGTATGTTGAGAACACGGAAAAACTTGTGACAAAACCACAAAGCAAGATCCAGGAGCTATGTGTTACAGCACAGTTTGGGAAGTCAACAAATTAATGTGAATGCAGGACCATTAGTTGAGAATTAGATTGGGTTTCAACGCAGGCTGCGGGTAAGTTCTTAGTGCCGGGGTCAGAAAATGCCGAGAGTAGTGAGATAAACTGTTTTTTGAGGAAGAAGCTGTTCAATGTTACGTTTACATTAGATAAGGAAAGGTACTGAGGAAATACATCTGGCTACAATAACGTAGCTTTAAAGGCTTCCTATATCACAATGAACTTGTTTTTAAATTAGCAGTATACTATATATACTTTGATCATATAAATATTTTTATACTATTGTGAAATTTTCTGTGAAGGCTGGAATGCAATTTTAAGGCTCTAGACCTGTAATCAAGTACAATCAATGTAAACACTATGGGTTGAAGGAGCTGAAACGTCACTAATAACATCCTGTTGAGATCACAATTAAATGTTACATTACCAGAATATTTATAATTAATCTCCTAATGAAAATGTAATTTACTATTTCTGTTCAAAATCTCAATGGATAAGCATTCCATAATACTGCTCATGTAGAAAAGTACTTTTCTTACAAATATTCTCCTTGCAAAATGTTTCACTTAAATGCTTCAGCTCTCTCGCACTCATGTCAACTACACCATGATTGAGCATAAACATACTTTATGAAGTTTCCTTCTCCTGTTCTCCAGATGTCCACCACAATTCTTGATTAACTATTGTGCTTCTATCCTACTCTAATCCTTCGTGTATCTCTTATTGTTTCTTTTTCGTTATACAGTTGTCACACTTTCAAATTGGTCCATATCAGAACATTTTTCTCACATCTTTCTTTCAGTCTTTATGTAAGCCTCTCCTCGGCTTTCTCTCCAGCATTTCTCTTAATTATTCCATTAAACTTAAGCCTTTTGTCAAATTCCAGGGTATACAGAAAGATGGCAGCCAAATTGCAGTAGCTTGCATGTTAGGTACCAAGATTGGTTGCAGACAGACTGCTTAGGTGTTGGTATAACGTGCTTGAGTGAAAGAAAGTATGTGGAGTTCGGTTTGGAGAATGTGGCTTGGAGGAGTCTGGGACAATTTGTGGTGGGTACTTGGAAACATTGGATCAACAGCCTTGAAGATTTTGGGGAATTGTAGTTTGAAATAATAGAACACTTGGAGGAGTGCAGCAAGTGTTTGGGATCTGTGGCTGTGGATGTTGTTTGATGTGTATAAGCACTTGAAGCAGTGAGCTGTGTCACTGTATACATGGCAAGGCTGGGGAGGAAAAATGTCCCCAAAATGCAGGATTAGATCTAGAAGGCCTGGGCCTGAGCAACAGAGTATTTCACAGGGCAGGGATAATGAGAAGTCACTGTGAAGGGGAGTGGGCAAGAGCAGTGTTGGGGCACTTCCAGAAGGAGCATTACAACAAAATTTAGGCTTGGAATTTTCATCAACACATGTATTGTAAAAACATGCGGTGGATTCAATACCAATGCTTTTGGATTTTAGTTGGGAAAGGTTGCCCAATACCTGCGCATTTTAATCTTTCAGTTCATCTTTCCTGTTGAGCTATCAGTTTTTATATGTTCCTGGTTGCTCATCTGGTTTGCACTCCATGCAGTGACTCATCAGGCCCAGGCAGCTGAAGAGCACTGTAGGGACAGAAGAATCTAAGGCTGGACAATAGGTCTTGGAACCAAGTTGATGATGAATACATGAATGAAAGAGGCCAGAGGAGACAAGTCCAGAGTGCAGGTAAGTGCTTAAAGTAGTCGATTCTCCTCTATTTTAGTGTTCAGAGATAATAATGAAGGAAGTCTGCAACCAAGAGTGGCATGAGCCTATGTCACATTTAGCCACTTTCAATCATTTGTTCTGATGAAGGGTCACAGACCTGAAACACAAACTGATTTTTCTTTCTATAGATGGCACCAAACTTGCTGAGTTTCCACCATTTTCTGTTTTTATTTCAGGTTTTCAGCATCTGCAGTATTTTGCTTTTGTGTTGTTCCAATCATTTTGTCTCTGAAATATCTCCAATTATCACACAAGCAACAATGCTTGTCCCAACAGGACAGTTTTCTAAAAAGGGATAGGTCTAGAAAAGAACAGATTGCATTCAACGTTTTAATATTATATTGATAGCTGGTATTTTATTGGAAGCTAAGTAAAATATAAAAATATCTACATACTTAGGAGAACTTACATACTGATTTCTTAAAATTGAGTGAAAAACTATTTTAGTATCAGACAAAATAAATATTTACTGATTGATAACATAAAACAGACTTGGCATTGCATTGTGGTATTGCAAGTACACTACATGTTCACCTTCACAACTGGGCTTAGCAGATCACTTGCCTATTATAGTATATGGAATTAGGACACAAATCAACCATGATCTCATTGAAAAGCGAATCAGGTTCAAGGGGCTAAATGGCCTACTCCTGTTCCTATATTTGAGATTTTCATCCCATTGATTTGAATTAAACAAAAGTAGCTGGATTCTACAGTAGGTGGGCAAATTTTTCCCAGGCAGTGATTATTCCTTGAATGTCTTAACAGTGATACCTGGATGTGGATCCTGCCTAGATTTTTAGGATGAATAACTCCTTTTTATGCTGACTGTAATGGACTTTTATGAACTGACTCTATGAATTCTGAATCTAGTTTTTAGTGGTGAGCTAGCCTAAATTTGGACAAACTTGCAATCTCATTCAAAAAAAGGCTGGATGCTTGGCTAGTTTAGGACCCTGGTACATTTAGAACAAGGTTCCTTTTTCATGTTGCCATTAGGCATTTTACTGGAGCAAAATAGGGATACTGTTACCTTATGTCTATCTCTGCAGTACTTAACTGGGAAATGTTTGATGTTGTCACTAGGTACAGTGTTTCATTCTCCAATATTAACATTTACTTCGATGACTATTAACTATTTCAAAATATATTTGCAAGGTGCAGTTTTTAATTATTGAATCATAGATATGATATGTTGTAGTTCAAGGAAAGTCTCAACTAATATTTAAATATTTTTGAATAAAACCTGCAATTTACTGTTATTAATCCAAAATATACCCGCAATTATTTAACTAAAAATAGCAAAAGGTTACTTATGAAACTATATAAATACATGAAAAAGGACAGTACAAAATATTCATTAAAACGGAGAGAATAAACACATTTTTTGACTGAATAGTAATACAATTTCTGTCAAGTCTACTCAGGTTAACTCACTGTACAAGAACATAAATACTTAAGACTGTTATTAAGTAATCAATCTTAATTTCTCAATTATCTAGGTGAAATGGTAGGTTACCAAATAATACATTTCTATTGTCTTCTTACTAGGTTTCTGATGTTGCCTGAAGAAAGTCCTTGCTGGGAAATGTTTCAATGGACATTGATTGTGTTTTGGTACCACACTCAAGTAGCCGTTCTTCATGTATGAGTCTGCAGAATGGTGTCACTGAATTGACAATTGAGTGGAATCACAGGATCCTGCTTTCTTTGAATGTTCATAAATACATTATTTCATGGCAATCAGGAGCAGGAACTCTGTTGCACTTTCCTCCTTATAGCTTGGATACCGAGGCCAACTGCTGATTTAACAGATCAGCTTGCCCAGTACGAACAAGGGATCAAACTGGAGATATTTCTGGACTGTTTAGCTCACCTATATATCCAGCTTTCAAGGCATCTCTAAAATTAAGTGTCTAATCCTCTGTATATTTGATTCATTGGACAAACCATTTTTTTTTCATTGTGCCAAGTCTGGATTATATTTCTAATTTTACTTTTTATGTAAAAATTAGAGTTAAATTAGGTACAGAAATTGTAGAATATTGTTGCTTCAACCCTGGTTAGTCAGTTTCAGCATTTTAATGACCAGAGGGAACACTTCTCAATGTCACATTCTTATTTTAGAACAAGTTTTAATAAGCAAAATGAGACAAGTACATAGAGGCTTTCCTTTCTACACCTGTTGTTTTTATCATTTTATCAAGGTAAACACTCATTTCAGAGTTTCCATTTGAGGCAGGGTGAATGGTTTAAACACATGAAGTAATAGATTAGGGCCTGCAATTCCGGGAGGGTGCTACTGTGCTCGCATTGACTGGAGACCAATGGGAAGCCCAAGGAAAGAGCATTCATGGCAGTTTTTAGCTATTTACATCATTTTTCGGGAGGGCTGGAGTTGAGTAGAACTCTTGCTGAATTTCAGGGTCTAGATTTATTACTTATTTTAATTAGTTTTGAATTTGCTTTGTACTCCATCACATACATTAGAAAGCAACATTTGTGCAGGTACAAATTTACATACGATAGCATTTTCATTTGGAGTGGTTGCACTGTGGAGCCCTGTTTAACTTTAATTTCAGTTATGGAATAGGAACTAGCATATTGGATTCTTTGAGAGTATTCAGTTTTTCAAAATGTTTGTTGATGTCCTTATTCTTTATATCCTTGGTCAATTAAATTAGATGTTTTAACACCTGGACTCAACTAAGTGCAAGCACAAACTCCTGTGGGAATAAATATTCCTATAAACTTTAACAAACATTTTTGAATGGGTGATGGGTGACCTTTTCCCTCTAGTACTTGGGCTTGAATTCAATCCTGTATTATGACATTAAGGATCATCCATTCTCTGTTGGTCTTAAGTCTGAAATGTGTTTAGATGGTCTCAATTCAGATTTTAGTGGATGTGAGCCCAGAACACAAGACTGCCCACAAGTTAGCATTAACTGTGCAGTCTGATCTAAGAGCTCACTTGCATGGCTGGTGTAGGAAATGGAATAGATGGTTTTCTCCTAAGGCTGGAGATAAAGCACATCACTGAAATAATTTAGGGGGAACCTTAGGGGATATGTTATAGCTTTCCTGGAGACTGGATGCCCTAGATGAAAAAAGTTTGATTTCTAGCATTATGTTCCAAGAGAGGAGACTTTTATTTTCAAAAAAAGTTTTCAATTGTGTTCCCATGGTAAGAAGCAGAAAGGGAAAACAAATAGCCTGCCTAAGTACCCTGCCAGTTTTCTCAATGAGCTATCTTCACAGATTTCCTTGCTGAGCTTCTGCACTGAGTGACTTCTCATCCTCAGTGACTTCAAACTTCATCTAAATTCATCATGCTCCCACCCCACCACTGCCCTCTTAACCTCCCTAAATCCCTCCCTCCATGTAAACTCCCCAATCCATGTTCACGGCCATCTGCTTGACCTTGCCACCTTATGTAGCATTGCTACTCCCATAGTATCCATCAAAGATAAGGCCATTCCTTATTGTTCTCCAACCATATTGCACACCCTCTTCCAAACTCTACTTCCTTCTGTATCTGCCCCTGAAGTTTTACCAAAGTTTGCTTACAACTGCACTATTCACAACTGTCTAGCCTTTGGCCTTCCGTTCACCACAACATTTTTGCAGCTACCAATCTGTTCAAACACACTCTCACCTCCACCTTTGATGCTCTTATCCCCATTAGTAAGGACATAAGTACATAAGAAATAGGAGCAGGATTAGGCCATTTGGTTCCTTGAGCATGTTCTGCCATTCAATAAGATCATGATTGATCTTCATTGTCACAATCTACTTTCCTCCTTTCCCCCATAACCCTGGACTCCCTTGTAGATCAAAAATCTGTCTAACTCAGCCTTGGATATATTCAATGACCCAGCCTCCACTGCTCTCTAGGGTATAGGGTTCGAAAGTCTCAGAGAAGAAATTCCTCCTCATCTCCGTATTAAATGGGAGACCCCCTTTAAACTTGAATGGATATGACAAACAACAGATTTAGCCATTCATTGCCTGATCTGGTTGACCACAAAACACTATTGGTCCTGCCTTCATCTACTAGAACTGCTCACTATTCCAGGATCATTCTGGACCGCACAGATAACCCACAGCTTCTTTTCTAATGCAAACTGTCTTAAACCCCTCTTCCCTGTCCCCTCTACTCTCACCTCCAACAACAAATGTGAGGAATGACAGAATTTTTGCAGCAGAGAGCTCATGCATTTTTTTGTCACCAAGATTTAGATCAATGCCAGGATTTTTGCAGTGGAGAGCTTATGCATTTCTTTGTCACCAAGATTGAGATCAATGCCTCTGCCACTTCCCTCCCTTCCATTAGCCTTTCGGGCTGAACCTCTTCTAAAACTCCTATCTATAAGAGCTCTGAACTTGTATCTTTCACCAATTTCTCTCCTATTTTCCTCTCAGAGCATCTTATTCCTGAGACCCATCTCTTGCTCTCTCAACCCTATTCCCAAACTACTGACTCCCATGTTAGCTGACATTGTTAACAGTTCTTTCCCTCTATCCTTCAAATCTGCTCTTATAACCCCTTTCATCCAAGAACCCTTGACTCCTGTCTTTGCAAACTATTCCCCTATCTTGATTTCCTCTCCAAAGTCCTTGAACATGCCGTTGACTCCCAAACAGATTGAGAAGAAAATTGAGGATAAAGAAAAATTTGACTTCTCACAATATAAGTTCTGATTTGGGACATCTCTGTTTACACAATCATGAAATTTAAGTTAATATCATAATGAATAATTCTGAGGATTAAAGGAAGCTGCAAGTGCACACTGGTTATCTGAGCAAAACATGTGGCAGATGTCACTAAGTGGGAGGTGGCACAATTTGGCTAAAAAACAGTAGTAATTATATTTTGAGTGAGAGAATGCTGGATACTGTGGAAGAGAAGCTGGATCTGGGAGTTCCAGTTAACAAGACATGAAAAGCAACAGCTCAAATGATAAGACCTTAAAGAAAGCTAATGGAATACTGGGTTTTATGAGTAAGAAGTATACAATATAAAAGTCAAGGTGTAATAGTGAATCTATACAAAACCTTTCGAGTTAGTGTCTGTGTACAATTTTGAAAGGATAGAAAGGCGACAGAAGGGGTACAGCACAGATTCACTGGTATGCTGCCATGTGTGAAGAAATAGATAGTTTTGAAAAAATTGGGCTGTTTTTGTTATGGAACGTTGGAAATGAAGGGATGATTTGATAAAAGTATTTAAAGTTATGAATGAAATAGAAAAACTATTTCCAGTGATACTGACATATACAAGATTAAATCTAAGAGATTTAGTACTGAAAGGTGAAACTTTTTTTTTTACAAAGAGGGTTATGAAGTTGGACTATCAAAGTTCGTGCTTAAAATGGATGCCATGTCCACAATTAACAAATATTAAATAGTTAAAGGAGGAAAAAAAGGATATGAGAACAGAACAGCTCAATTTCAATTTTCACTTTATTGTCCATCCATAGTGAAATTCATTTTAGCTACATTGCTCATTTGTTAAAAAATTACATATAAATGAATAACAATAAAAAGAAAATTACCCTGTCACAGAGGTCTGATTTTAACTAAAATGTGTATTACAAACTATTCTAAAGTATTAAAATAATCAGTCAGCAAGTCTCACCACAAGTACATATCCTCATCCATAAATCAAACTCCTGTTAACAGTTCTTCTAAGTGAAGGACACAAGCAAGTTCAGAAACTGAGTTGTACTGCATCTGAGGGATTATAACCTTTTCTCTGGACACAAGCAGTGGTAATACTGAGACAAGGGATAATTCTCATTGTGCGTGACACACTATACTTTCATCAAACTTCAAGAACCGATTTCATCATGATTAGGACTACTATCTGGAGGATAAATCACATCATAGGTAGGTTGGGCTGAATGGCCTGTTCCTGTGTTGTATTTGCTATGTGATTCTATGTAAATCAGCATGCTGATGCTTATTATCAATGATGGATTGAGGTAGCAAAAGGTTTCCTCCCAGCATAATTTTTATCTTTAGAAGAGGAGTAAGGATGGAGGGGAGCAGTATTTGCACTAATTATTTTATGTAGTAAATTAACTGGTGAATCAAAAAAACCTTGTTGAGAAGCTAAAACACTGCTTTCTCTAGCAGAAATATTAAGATAATAATATGGTTATTTTGACTTTAGCACAAGCAGAAACCAGAAAATGGCAGGAAAAGTGCAGTGTTGATTTCTTAAGTATGCAAAAATTATATTGGAAATAAGTAAAAACATATACTCACTTCACATGACAAAGTGGCAAACTGGTATCACTAAGCAGTTTCCTTAGCCTCAGTTATTGATGCACTGATCAGATGTTATTTGTAGCCATAACACTTGTGGGGTAGATTTTAACTCCTGTCACTTAGCAGGAGCAGGGTAATAGTGCCTACAAAACTGTGGGGGTAAATTTACTGTTCCGGTCCTACATGCTGTCATTTTCTCAGAGGCCTCTTCATGGATGTCTTAAGCATCAGGCAGGAGCCTAATTCTAAATCAGAGCCAAGTGCCTTATGTAGGAGTTTGAAACAATTTTGAATTACCAATAGGAAACAGCTCCATTCCATTGGCACCTTGCATTGAGCTGCTCAATCAGCGATTCTTAAACGACCCACTGGAGGCTGCTGTTCAAACCATCAAGTTTGTTTTTTAAAAAAAAAGATTTTTCTGCGGTCAGAGGAAGCATGATTATTGCTCCTGGCCCACCAAAAAATCCCACCCCAACATTAGATAAAAGCTTTGGATTGCCTTCATGTCAGAACTGCTTGATTTTTCATCCACTTTGATCAGCAAGCTGCTTGTGACCTGAATCAGCACTTACAGCTCACTGACCAAATATAAATGTAGGCTTGCCATTAAAATGGGTCAGACTTCATGCAAAGAATCAGGCAGGTGTTGCACTTCCCCACCTGATGTTCACTTGGTTTTAAATCAATCCCATCCTCCAGATCACAAATGACGTCATCTACACAGAAATGAAAGGGGATAAATTCATAGGTATAATTTTCAAAAATGCATTCTTCCATGGGATCAGGATTTGTTACCCATTGCTAATAACAGATTTTAGAATGGAACTATTTTCACACAAGGTGGCAGATATTATTCTGAGTCTTTGCTAATCACTAGTAGATATAGGGAAATGGGCAGTGAGGTGAAGATTCAGAAAATTTACCCTCAAGTCTTTTTTAATCATTTCTAGGATTAGAGCATTGCTAGCAACGTCAGCATTTATTGCCCATCTCTAATTTCCTGTGAAAAAATGGTGGTGAGCCACCTTGTGAGTCTACAGTGATTAGCTTTAGAACATGACAATTATTGGCCCTTAATGCTTAGCTGTGAAACGCAAGACACAATTAGATCTCATTCAGTTCTCTCTCTATGATAAATTAGTTGACCTTAGTTGGGGGTTCAAATGGTTTCAGACCTCTGCTGTTAGGGAAATATTAGGTTGGGTTCATATTAGGCTATAATGCTCTCATATTCAAATTGTCTGTTGCTATAGGCTTACACTTGAGCAAAAAGAAAGCCACTGAGCTGCTGCAAGTTCTCAGAATTGCATCTTGCAAATGTTTCTAAAAATAACAACTGCAGACATCCTGTATACTGAATTTCCAGCTTCGTGCACTGACAGATAACACTACTATTATACTGAGATCTAGTAACATTACAATACATAGAATTACATCAAATCTGCCGTACAGAAACAGGCCTTTTGGTAGACTATTGTTTCAGACTATTCCTGCTGTACTGAATTAATTTCTACCTTTCCCAACTCAATTCTTTTTCTCCCCTTGTCCTGTCTCTTCCCAGCTACACCAACGACTCTTCCAATGCCTCCCCATCACTTTAACAGTTTCCCTGTCTCCTATTCATCATGGATGTCCAATAGCTCTAAATCTCAACCCCCCCCCAACAGGATGTTCTGAGGGCACTTTTTTCTTGAATGAAGAACCAACCAAACTCCATCCACCATCACCCTCCTCCACCTCATTGAACTTGTTCTCACAATAAACAACTTCTCCTTTAACTCCACTCACTTCCTTCAAATAAAGGTGTTGCTATGGATACTTGCATTGGTCCTAGCTGTGCCTGCCTTTTTGTGAGATATGTGGAAGATTCCTTGCTCCAGTCAAACCTGGGGTGCCTCATCCCTTTTATGGTACATTAAGGTTTGTGTTGGTGCCATGTCCTGCTCTTATCGTGAACTGGAAAATTTAATTAACTTTGCTTCCGATTTCCACCCTTCTCTCAGCTTCATCTCTGATTCTTCTATTCCCTTCCTCAACTCCTTTGTCTCTATTTCTGAAGAAAGGCTATGAACAAATATTCAATATAAGCCCTGTGACTTCTACAACTACTCGACTACACTTCCTCCTACCTCACTTCCCATAAGGACTCTATTCCATTTTCTGTTTCTCTGTCCCCAGTTGTTCTGATTATGTAATCTTCCATACCAGCACTTCTGATATGTCTTCCTTTCTCCTCAATCGAGCACTCCCCATACTGTGATTGATAGCACCTTCGACCACGCCCGTTCCATTTCCCACATTCCTGCTCTTACCCCTCCTTACTCTTCCTCTCAGAACCATAATAGGATTCTCCTTCCACTCCATGAGTCTCCGTGGATGATCCATGGATCATCTCCCAACATTTCCACCATTTCCAGTGTGATACCATCATCAAACACATCTTCCTCTCCCCTTTCAGCATTCTCAAGGAACCATTCCCTCTGTGACATCCTGGTCCTCTTCTCAATTACCCAAAACATCCCATTCCCTTCCCATTGTATCTTTCCATGCAAACGCAGGAGATGAAACAGCTGCTCTTTTACTTACTCTCTCCTCAACAACCAAGGCCCTAAACATTCCTTCCAAGTAAAACAGCGATTTAAATATACTTCTTTCAATTCAGTATAGTGTATTTGCTTCTCATAGTGCTCTGTACTAGGAAGACCAAACTCGTATCAGGTGACCTCTTTGTTCAGTTTAGCAAGTGTGACTCCAAGCTTTCCAGACACCTGCCTGAATCACAGAATCACCCATTTTAATTCTCCACCTTGCTCCCATGCTAACCTCTCTGTCCATGGCATTCTGCAGTGTTCCAATGAAGATTAACATCAAATTGATGAACAACGCCTCATCTTTTGATTAGGCACTTTACAGCCTTCCAGACTCAGCACTGAGTTCAACAATTTCAGACTGTTACCTCTGACTCCATTTTATTTTCCTTTCCTTTGCAGGTTTTGGTTTTAATGTCTTATATTTCACTTTCTTTGCTTTCAGGTAGGAGCTGTTCACCCTTTTACCATTCACACCTCCTCTAAACACATCTTTTGTTTCTTGACTTGTCCCATTACCACTGTCTTTGGCCTTGTACCACAAAACCTTTTGTCACTTAATCTTTCCTGTCTTCCACCCCTTCATGGACCTTCTCTTTTGTTCATTTTCCAACCTTCTCCCCTTTCACTGCTTAAAATATTATATTTCTGTTTCCCAGTTCTGATGAAAGGTCATTGACCTGAAATGTCAACTTTGTTTCTCTCCACAGATGCTGCCTGACCTAATGAGTATTTCCAGAATTTTTTGTTTTTATTCTAGACTCTTTTCAGAATAAATACTATCAGAAAAGGAAACTTCAATTTTCAAGATGATGTGGATAAAAAGATTTGATTCAAACTAAAATTGGAGAGGTCATATAGGCTCTGTGGGTAAGATATAAATGATAAAATAAGAGACGATGACAAAATAAGGAAAGTTAACAGACAGCTATGGGAAGCAAAAAGAGCATATTGGGAGCAAATCTCAAAATGTTAAAATGTATTCTAAAAATATATCAGTAAATAGAGAATTGTAAGTATGAGGTGGGAGCTCAGGCCCCAGCAGGCTGAGTCAGAGCTGGCGCAAAGTGACAACTGCTGCTGAGGGCTGGAATCTTATTCTTCCACTCCGGGGCTCAGAGCCGGAGCCTGAAGCTGAGCAGCGAGTTGCAGATGAGTCGGGGCTGAGTTGCTGCATCAGTAATGGGGCCTGGGATGGCAGCAGATTAAGGAAAGAGAGGCTGAGTGACAGTTGACCTGGGCCAGGCAGAGGTCCGGAAAAAAAAATTAAAAGGGCTTAATTCTGTGATCCAAAAGTTGGAATTCCGCCAAAAGATAGAAATTTCTCATTTCTGAATAATACAGCAGTGGCACTATTCCAGAACTGGCAGTTTGCGTACAATTGGCACTGAAGACTAGATCTCAATTTCTCCACCTATTACAAAGAATGTTTTCCTTCTATTTTCTCCTTGACTCCTCTCAGTCCCTTTCTCATTGCTTTCTTTCTTCTGCTTCCCTAAACTTCCTCTTCCTGGTTTTCTCTCATTTTATAGTTTATCTTTACCTTGTCTGCATATTTTTATTACACTGAGTGAATTTTTTTTTAACCATCCAGCAATCCAACTCCCTTTGACCAGTGTGATAAATATATTTAATGTTATTTTGATAATTATTACTTTAAAACTCATAGTGCAAAGAGAGTTTTCTTTGTAAAACATTGAAATACATTTTAACAGTGCTGTATAATTGCAAATTGACTGTTAATTATGTATAAGTATATACATGTCTTCAAGGTTAGAAGTAAAATGACACTAGTGTCTCTTTAAAAATTAAATTCAATGCTTTGACTGGTTGAAATTTATATATGAGTTTGATGTTTCAGTAAGTCAGTACTATAAATTGCTTCGCTCAGCCATTAAGAAAAAAGTGACACCTGAGTTTTTCTACTACAGGTACATTTAATATGGCACCTACAGATTCAATGTGTGATGCATTATACAAAGACTGTTAATTACATAGATGCTAGTTTGAAGGTTTATAAGAATTATTTTCAATGAATATAATCACTTGTAAAGTGACATCTAATAAACTACAAAATTACAACATTCAAGACACTAATAGAATTATTAGAAAACCACAGTGGGGCTGAATTTCCAATAGGGATCTCTTGATCCCCATATAACTTCTGTGAAAATCCTGAGAAAACTCATTTACTCTAGTTTAACTGCTGAAGCTACAGCAGATGATCGCAGAATGCCTGTGGAAATTCTACCCCAATCCCTTCTACAGCATACTTATTTTCGATTCTTTGATACTAAACCAACAAACAGTATACAGTTTTGACGAAAGGTCATCAACCTGAAACATTAACTCTGTTTTTCTCTCCACAGAGGGCATTTGCTGAGCATTTTCTGTTTTTAAATCAGAATATTACCTGTAATTCAAAATCAAATCTTTAAGAATTCACACAACCTTATTTGAAAAAAGATATACAAGTCCATTTTATACATTCAAAAGGACGGAGAAGCATTACAAATTACTTTTCCATTTCTGTGTTGCACCATCTTGGGCTGTAAGACAAAATGATTCCATTAATGTTATTTACAACTTTGCAAAATACTGCACTTAATTCATTTTGAAAAGTGCTGAATTAAATATGGTCAGTAGTTCAGTGACAGCAACATATTGCTTCCCTGATTCATTTCTTGAAGGTAGTTACTGAGATTATTACCACAATACAGCAATTACTAAACCAATTTCTAAACTATTGATTGACCATTTTCCTTTCTCTGCCAGTTTTCATTCCAGTCCCTCACCAAATTACTGACTACTTGCTGTGAAGAGTTCCATGGGGGCAGTCATTTTCTATAACTTTGCCCAAGTGACTGTTCTTTATGAATGAGTTATGTAAGAAGTCTATTTGACGACAGAGGCTAATCCAGCTTTCATTCGACATCTGTAGAACACACATATCTATAGCAGCAAATCAGAAGTGGGAACAATCCCAATTTTCTCCTCCCTTACAATGGCACAAAGGTGAATTGTGGTAACATAATTGCCACCCCAGCTCAGATCAGTCAATTTAGCGCCGATCAGAGATTGAACATGGTAGCATCTTAGTATCTACGGCTCAGCTATTGTTTCAATCACAATAAACAAGACAAATCATGATTCCAAAGCAAGTGAACAAAGTCTTAAATATTAAATAAAAACAAAAAATGCTGGAAATGCTCAGCAGGTCAGGTAGCATCTGTGGAGAGAGAAACAGTCAATGTTTCAAGTCGATAACCCTTCAGAACAGTTCTGATGAAAGGTCATCTACTTGAAATGTTAACTGTTTCTCTCTCCACAGATGCTGCCTGACCTGCTGAGCATTTCCAGCATTTTTCGTTTTTATTTCAGATTCCAGCATCGGTAGTATTTTGCTTTTGTATTAGTAGTTCCCAAATATTAAAATTTCATTCTATTTGGGACTGTGAATGTTTAGTTTGGAAAAGTACCATCTTGTTTCAGAATATTCAGAACTGTAAAGCCTAGACTGCCAATGTGAACTTCTGGGTGCCTCTTTGGAGATCAGGAAGTTCCATGCTGATTAAATTTACAAACATACCAAAAACCCTTTGGAAACACTGAATATTGGTAAAGCTGAAGAATCATCATCTTCCCCAGTTCAGCAGAGAAGGAATGGTGGCACTTACTGTCTACATTTATTTATCCTGTGAAGATCATGGTAGGTCTTCTTGAATGGCTTTGTTTATGTAACAATGATACTTTCAATAGTGTTAGGTGGGGATTTTAAACCAGTGACAATGAAAGTATGACAGATTATGTCCTTATCAGGATAGTATGTCTCTTGGAGGTTACTGTGTTCCCACAACATTGCTGTTCTCATCTTTCTCAATGTTCAATATCAATGGCTCGGAGGTGCTGTCAAAGTTTGGTGAGTTACTACAGTGCATCCTGCAGACATTACTTAATGCAGCCAAAGTGTGTCAGTGGAAAAGAGAACTAAGTGCAGTTGCAGGGGTGCCGATCAAGTGAACTATTGTCCTACACGTGGAAATGAAGTGCTTCAAAACTAGCAATAACCTTAACAGGACAAACAAATATGAGTCAACAGCATCTTGCAGGAGTGCATTTTATATGGTGCGTCAGACAATCACAGTGATCTCCTCTCAATGTGTTAATTTTAAAAATTCATTTATGGGATGTGGGCTTCACTGGCTGGGCCAGCATTTATTTCCCACCCCTTGAGAAGGTGGTGGTGTGCTACCATCTTGAACTGCTGCAGTCCACATGGTGTAGGTACGCTCACAGTGCTGTTGAGGAAGGAGTTCCAGAATATTGACCCAGCGACAGTGAAGGAACGGCGATATATTTCCAAGTCAGGATGGTGAATGGCTTGGAGAGGAACTTCCAGGTGGTGGTGTTCCCATGTGTCTGCTGCCCTTGTCCTAGAGGGCAGTGGTTCTGGGTTTTCCATTTTTCCACTGACACACTTTGGCTGCATTAGGTAATGTCTGCAGGATGCACTGTAGTAACTCACCAAACTTTGACAGCACTTCCGAGCCATTGATATTGAACATTGAGAAAGATGAGAACAGCAATGTTGTGAGAACACAGTAACGTCCAAGAGACATACTATCCTGATAAGGACATAATCTGTCATTCTTTCATTGTCACTGGTTTAAAATCCCCACCTAACACTATTGTGAAAGTATCATTGTTACATAAACACAGCCATTCAAGAAGACTCACCATGACCTTCATAGGGTAAATAAGTGTAGACAGTAAGCGCCACCATTCCTTCCCTGCTGAACTGGGGAAGATGATGATGATTCTTCAGCTTTACTAATATTCAGTGTTTCCAAAGGGTTTTTGGTATGTTTGTAAATTTAATCAGCATGGAACTTCCTGATCTCCAACGAGGCACCCAGAAGTTCACATTGGCAGTCTAGGCTTTACAGTTCTGAATATTCTGAAACAAGATGGTCATTTTTCAAACCAAACATTCACAGTCCGAAATTTTAATATTTGGGAACTACTAATACAAAAGCAAAATACTACAGATGCTGAAATCTGAAACAAAAACAAAAAAATGCTCAGCAGGTCAGGCAGCATCTGTGGAGAAACAGAGTTAACATTTCAAGTTGATGACCTTTTTTTGATTTTTTGTTTTTGTTTAATATTTAGGACTTTGTTCACTTGCTTTGGAATCATGATTTGTCTTGTTTATTGTGACTGAAACAATAGCTGAGCCGTAGAGACTAAGAATCTACCATGTTCAATCTCTGATCGGCACTAAATTGACTGATCTGAGCTGGGGTGGCAATTATGTATCTACAATTCACCTTTGTGCCATTGTAAGGGAGGAGAAAATTGGGATTGTTCCCACTTCTGATTTGCTGCTACAGATCTGTGTGTTCTACAGATGTCGAATGAAAGCTAGATTGGCCTCTATCATTGAATAGACTTGCTACATAGCTCATTCATAAAGAACAATCACGGGCAAAGTTATAGAAAATGACTGAGTGCATGAGTGCTCAGAAGGGGCTAGGAGTGAAATATGAGGAGGAACAAATTGATGGCTAGAAAGTAAATACACATTATACTAACTGTAGAAGAGTCTGGGACCCACATCTCATAGGTGCTCTTTTTTAAAAGAAGAATGCTTGAAAATCACTAAATGTACGTGTAGTCACTATGAATAGTCTATGGCAAAATGCAGTATACCACCCAAATTATTGACTTCTTCTTTTCTCTACATTCCAGCACATCATGGGAGCAGTGTATGGCATCTCCAGGCCAATCTGCATGGGAACACCTCAACCACAGACGCTCGTAGTGGTCTGAGGTATCAATTTTCTCTTCCAGACTCCAAACAATGCAAGCTAGGAAAGGGGAAGGTTTTCTCTCAGAACTTCACTGATGTCATTGATACCATTAGGTTTGCTTTTGTAATGATCAGTGACCATGCATAAGCATTGTCCAGTACTGGTGGCATGGCAGAAATATGCTCACAATGGTGCTGTCTCCTAGAATAGCAGCTTATAAATACTTGCTTGTCAGTACCTTCACAGGACTGCCCATGGCAGAAAGGAAGCAGGGCTAGACTGCCCATGTAACAAGTGGAATAGTGCAGTCTGCAGAAGATCCATATCTGGGCAATGCTCCTACAACATGAGGATGATCTCAAATCCAAGGCTCATAATAATATAGCAACAGGCCACCTCTCACACTCCTGCTTCTAATAGTAGCAGCAGTAGCTTAGATTTAAAAATCACAAACTGACCCAAAGTGAAGGACAATGCTAAATAGTAGCTATGCTCCACAGTATGGGTTGTAAATAAAATTGTAGTTTTGTCTGCAGACCTTGTTTTTGGCAAAATTTGAAACTGACCTTGTTAAGGTGGCAATGAATGGGAGCAACTTAGACTGCTGCACACAGAGAAGGGGAAGATGGAGACAGGACTATTGCACTGCATAGATGTGGTAATCAAGGCATATTTTCCTGCATCACTTTGGAAAGAATGGCCAGAATTTCAGGGCCCTTTGGGAAGGGGCTGAGAGATTGGGAGGCTGGCAAAATGGCCAGGGAGGGTGGGTACCTGACATCCTCCTGTTGCCATTGTATTTTGTCAGAAACAGGAAAAAAGTTGACAGAACGGCTGTCCATCAGAAGGCCAATTAAGCCACTTATGTACGCAACCAAGGGCCACTGCCTGCCTCCCTGGGAATTTTGGCCACCCTGGAGGCTGGGGGGGGGGGGGGGCCTGCGGGTTAGGGGCTGGTGGATTGTTGCAGTGTGGGTAGACTGCTTAGTGAAATCTGGTGGCCTCTCAGCGAGCTGCTGAAGGGGGTGAGAGCTTCCTTTTTGGGCACTTCATGGCTCTCCACTGGCAATGGCCAACCCAGAAACAATAGCACCACCAGTGCACCTCAAATGCCACCCCATCATCAGCCCCATTCCCAATCACTGGAGCCTGCCTGTCCGGCCCTGGTGTTTTCGCAACACCACTTCAAGGGCAGTTGGCTATTGAGGCAACCCTCCTTTGAGCTGTAGCCTCAGCACTGGCTGCTGTCCTTAATTGTACAGCTACACAGTGGTAGCCGTGTTACAGGCCACTGCCAGCAATATGTCTTCCCGGGTCTCGGTGCAAGTGAAGCAGGGTCGCCTCCTGCTTCCCCCATCAGTTCCGGCAACGACACATCTGGTGGCCCAGGAAAATTCAGTCTAATGTCTTTTGCAATTAGCAATGAATTGTCCTTTGAATCCTCTTCAGGCTGTTGCTGTACCTCTGGTTTATCCAGCGATCCCCAAATAATTCATGCTGAGGCCTTTATGTATGGAAAAGCTGTGCAGCAAATAGCACTCAACCACAGTCTTCAGACTACAATGCAGAGCAACTACAAACCGATCTAGGCACCTGAGGAGGGTGGAAAGTGTTACTCACTGCGGTGATGCTCAGCTGGTGCCCTGGGAAACTAGAAAGGTGTCATCAACTATAGTATAGGGTTAAGCCTGATCTCCCATGATCCACCCAGAGATTTGCCTTTCTGTGTAAAGAGCACTGGAGTGGCTGACCTCCTTAAAATGGAGGCATCATAGCAGTTAGAAGGCAAGCAAGCATTTACTTGCAAGGCATAGTACTGCTGATCATAATTTAGCTGAACATTTAGAGATAAGAATTCTTTTTCATTGATGCAGGTGGTGGCACTGAACAGGAGAGCACTATGGCTCCATAGGTGCAATCTCTGAATCCTTGGACCTTGGGAAAACCTGTCACTTCGCAAAAACGTAGTTCCCTGTCATGATGCATGGGCAGCTTACAGGCAAGTTAGGTAGACCAATACATTACTTTTTGGATATTAAACAACTGTTTGGATAAATCAATGACCCCGGCAAAGTATCAGGAAAAATAATTTAGCTCTCCAATGCAAATTCTCCACTCTGTTTTCTGACAAACCCAGATCAAATGATATAACGAGATATTAAAATGACAAAAAGGTTACTGCTTCCACTATTATTCCATCAAAGAACTATTAAATTTGTCAGACACAAATTGCCTTTTGTTCCACTGAATTAATATTGAATTATTGCCTGTGGCCACTTACTGAAATGTTTAATCCTGCTTGTGCCATATAAGTGGCTGAAGTATGTAGGTGAGAACTACTAAGGGCTGACAGCTCCTGTAAGGAGAGCAAACTGATAAAAGAATCCTGCAATTTGGCATCTTACTGAAAGTTATCCTGGCTTCCATATGTACTGCATCATAATCCATCTTTTGAGCAGCTCTTTTTACAAGGATCAGAAATATCCACTAAATTCTCCTTTCATCTAACAGTTCTTTTTTCCCTTTTCAGTTACCTTAACAAATTCTAGCAAGCTCTAGCATCAATTTATTTGTGACTTCAACTAACAAGGCAAAGATCATGATTTTTCATTTAGTTCACCCCATCAGCGCTTACACAGACTTACTCCCAGGCTTAACGGTCAACAATATCCTTCTAGTGGATGAGTGCCTTGGCCCAACTATCATTTGGCGTGTCAGTCACCCTTTGTCTTCAGGGCTGAAATGTAAATGGGCCTCCATGTCTCACTAGAACATAAATGTAGCTATTACAATTTTATAGTATTTTATTATTCATTGCTGAGAATACTCACTTAATTTTCCTTCTTTTCCCAACTTCTTCAGGTGGTGGGTAAGATTAACTTCAGCTGCTTGATGTAAGTGTGGTGGAGTATCCTATTGGAGAAGAAAACCCAGATATTATATATTGCATTCATCTAAGAATAGACTGCAATGTTTCTCAATTAAAAGTAAACGTTTAAATTATTTTCATTCTTTTATTTAATGTTTATGTAGGACATATAAAGCTGACTTGAATTTGAAGTCATTATCAACATAAATTAATGAATTCTAACTTGAAATGATCAGTCTGAGCAATTTTAACCCAGTTCCCCATAAAGGAAGAATAAACAAAGAATTTGCATTCATATAGCACTATCACAACCTCAAGCTGTCCCAAAGCACTTTACAGCCAATATGTTTGGCATGTAGTAATTGTTGTAAGAAAGGTAACAGCCAATTTAAGCACAGCAAGGTCCCACAAATGGTAATGTAATAACCAGATAATATATTTTAATGGTACCAGTTGAGATGAATATTGACCCAGTCATTGGGGAGAACTTCCTGCATTTAACTGCAATTAATTCTGCTTTATTTAACCTGGAATGAGCACAAAGGCTGCCCATCCCTACTTTCACAAGATTCAATCTTGGGATGTGGGCATTGTTGGCAAGGCTAACATTTATTGCCCACTCCTAGTTGCCTTTGAAAAGATGTTGGTGTATCATCTTCTTCAACTGTGGCAGTCTGTACGGCGAAGGTGCAATTAACAATTAACAAATTAGGGAGCTCCAGGGTTCTGACCCAACAATGATGGATAGACTTATTTGTCCAAGTCAAAATGTTATATAGCTTGGAGGTGGTGGGCTTTCCACGCACCTGCTGCCCTTATGCTTCTAGGCAGATCTAGAAACTTAGTCAAAGATACTACAATGACTTGCTTCAGGGTATCCTGCAGACAGTATTAACTGCAGAAATGTAAAATGCAAGTGGACAGAATGGATGTTTAGCTTAGTGAGTAAAGTGATGATTAAATGGATTCCTTTGCCTTGATGGTGTCAACTGTTGTCTGTAACTCTTTTGAGTACAAACACGTTTCCATCTGTTTCAGATGAAGTTACATTGTTTCATAGTTTGCCATTGTGAGATTTGAACTCTTGATCTTGGGGTTACAAACCCAGTACCATAACCACTTGGCTATTTAGGCCAAGCTCCTTGATGGTGTCAAGCTGCACCCATCCAGGCAAGTGGTGAGTATTCCATTACATTCCTGACTTGTGCCTTGCAGGTGCTGGATAGACTTTAGGGAGTCAGGAGCTGAAACACTCACCTTAGATTACCCAGTGTATAATCTGCTTTAGTAACCCTGGCATTTATGCCACTTTAACAAAAATTTTTCTCTCTTCCCTTCAGGTGTTAAGGAACGCAAGTTCTCCATGGATACCAATGCCCTGCCAGATCTTTCTCCCCTTCATTTCCCTCTGACCCCATCCCTTCTTCTAATCCCACCTCTTGCTGTGTATTCACAATACCCTCTGATCTTCCTATCCCTGACGCTGAATGATCTGTACTTAGCAGAGGACTTAGCTTTATCCCCTCATGCCCCCACCTCAATGAATTTGAGCTTGGCAAGACAGTGAGCTCTTCTTCCACTACCTTCGTCTCTGTGCTCACTTCTTTGGTAAGGAGTCCCTATCATCCCCACCCTCCCCCAACTAGCAGACCCTTTCACCCATCCCCAGTATTCTACCTCCACCTGGACCTCTCCCTCCGGCCTCTTACCTGCTCTTGATTTTTTCACTGAGAATTGTTGGTGTGACATCAGCCATCTTAATTTCTCTGCTCCCCTGACTCACTCTAACCTGTCTCCCTCTGAACTTGATGTACTCCATCCTCTTAGGTCTAACCCCCGACATTGATTTTTTAAAAATGTATTCTTTCTCATTTGTGGGTGTTTTTGGCTAGGCCACTATTTGTTGTCCATCTCTAATTGCCCTTGAGAATGTGGTGGTGAGCCACAATTAAGTCAGGTCTAACTCCGACATTGTTTTTTTTTCAATCAAACCTGCTAACAAGGGTAGTGCTATTGTTGTTTGGCAAAGGCAGAGTGCCAACTCTCAGGCGCTTCTTCATACATCCCCCCTGGACCAAGACCCCACCACCAAACATCAAGCCATTGTTTCCAGGAGTGTCACTGACTTCAGCTCCTCTGGAGACCTTCCCTTTACAGTTTCCCACTCACAGTCCAACCCTGAACAGCCTGCTTCCACCTCCTTTCCAAAACCGCAAACAGGACTGTTCAGGTAGACCCATCATTACAGCCTGTTCCTGCCCCATTGAACTTATTTCTTCCTATCTTGACTATTTTTTCTCCCCTTATCGTGTCTCTTCCCACCTACATCTGTGACTCTTCTGATATCTTACATTTTTTCAACAATTTAAACTTTCCTGGGCCAAAGCGCCTCGGCTTCACTATACATGTCTAATCCCTCTACACCTCCATCCCCCAACAGGACAATCTGAAGGTACACTGCTTCTTCTTTGAACACAGGCCCAACCAGTCCCCATCCAGCACCACCCTCCTCCACTTGGGTGAACCTGTTCTCTCATTTAACTTGTCTCACTTCCTCCAAATAAAAGATGTTGTTATGGGTTCTCCTTGTCCTTACTTCCAACCACACCTGCCTCCATATTCAAATGATCATCCTCCTCCATTTCCGCTACCTCCAGCATGAGTCTTAGTTGTGCCTGTCTTTTTGTGGGGTATGTGGAACATTCCTTGTTCCAGTCCTATTCAGGCTGCCTCCCCCAACTCTTTTCCCGGTACATTGCTGACTGTATCAGTGCTGCTTCCTGCTCCTGCCCAGAACTGGAAAATGTAATCAACTATTCTTCCAATTTCCATCCTTCTCTCACTTCGCATGGCCCTCTCTGACATTTCCCTTCCCTACTTTGACTTCTCTGTCTCCATATCTGGGGGTAGGCTATCTACTAATATTCATTACAAGCCCACCGACTCCCACAGTTACCCTAACTACACTTCTTCACACCCGCCTCCTGTAAGGACTCCATTCCATTCTCCCAGTTTCTCCATCTCTATTGCATTAGTACTGATGATGCAATCTTCCACAACAATGCTTCTGACATGTCTTCCTTTTTCCTGAACTGAGGAGTGCCACCCTATCCCCCCAACATTGTGGTTGACAGGGCCCTCAACTGTGTCCAAATCAATTCGTGCATTTCTGCTGTCACCGCTTCCCCTCCCTCCCAAAACCACGATAGGGTTCTCCTTGTCCTTACTTCCAACCACACCTGCCTCCATATTCAAATGATTACCTCCTCCATTTCCACTACCTCCAGCATGATGCCACCACAAAACACATCTTCCCCTCCAGTCAGCATTCTGAAGGGACCATTCCCTCTGTGACCGGTCATCTCCAACACCTCAAAACCTTCCCACTGCACCTTCCCATGCAATTCCAGAAAGTGTAACACCTGTCCTTTTACTTCCTGTCTCCTCACCGTCCAAGACCCCAAACACTCCTCCATGTGAAGCAGCAATTTATTTGTACTTCTTTCAATTTAGGATACTGTATTTGCTGCTCACACTGTGCTCTTCTTTACATTGGGGATACCAAACGCAGACTGTCTGACTGCTTTGCAGAACACCTCTGCTCTGTCCGCTTCCGGTTGCTTGTCATTTTAATTCACCACCTTGCTCACGCTCACGTTTCTGTCCTTGGCCTGCTGCAATGTTCTAATGAAGCTCAATGCAAGCCTCAATGAACAGCACCTCATCTTCCGATTAGGCACTTTACAGCCTTCTAGACTCTACATTGGGTTCAACAACTTCAGACCATGCATTATGTCCCCCATTTTGATTCTTTTTTGCCATATTCCAGTTTGAATGTTGTTTTTCATTTTTGCTTATGGATAGAGCTGTTCATTATTCTGGCATTTACACTCACTCTGGACAAATACTTTGGTCGTCACTATAACCATCACAACACCTTTTGCCTTTGTTCCATGATGCCTTTGTCATTTAATCTCTCCTGCCATCTACCATATTCCAGACCTTCCGTTTTGTTCTCTCCCCCACTTTCAGTGGCATAAAACCAAACACATTTCTACCCTCCTTCAGTTCTGAAAAAGAGTCACATTCAACTTGAAACGTTAACTTTGTTTTTCTTTCCACAGAAGCTGAGCACTTCCAGCATTCTCTGTTTTCATTTCTGTGTCCTGTCCAGTTGAGTCTGGTCAATGGTGACCCCAGGATTTGATTGCAGAGGTCTTAGCAATGGTAATGTCATTAAATGTCACAAGGAGCTGGTCAGACTTCCTCTTGTTGGATGTGGTCACTGGCATTTGCGTGGTGTAAATGTTACTAGTCATTTACCAGCCTAAGCCTGGATGTTTTCCAAGCCTTACTGCATTGTGAGAAGGATCTGTTTCATTATCTGAGGAACTAGAAATGAAACTGGACAACGCAATCATTGGCTAACAGCTCAATTTCTGGCATTATGTTGGAGAGAAGGTCATTGACGAAGTAGCTGAAGATATTTGGACACAGGATTCTACCCTCAGGAGCTCCTACAGCGATGTCTGGAGGCTGAGATGATTAACATCTAAGAGCCACAAACACCTTCTTTTGTGCTGGGTGTGACTCAAGCCACTGGAGAGTTTTTTCCCTAATCCCCATTGATACCGGTTTTACAAGGACTCCTTGGTGCCACACTCAGTCAAATGTTAGCCTTGATGTCAAGGATGGTTATTCTCATCTCACCTCTGGCATTCAGCTCCTGTCCTTGTTTGAACTAAGATTATAATGAGGCCTACAATATAGGAACACACACGCTATTTGGCCCTTCGAGCCTGCTCAGCCAATTCAATAAGATCATGGCCAATCTAGTTGTGGCCTCAGTTCCACTTTCCTGTCTGTCCCCCATAACCTTTCACTCCCTTGCCTAACAAAAATCTGTCTAATCTGCCTTTAATAAATTCAAAGACCCAGCCTCCACTACTTTCTGGAAAAGAGAATTCCACACACCAACAACCTTTTGGGCGAAAATGTTTCTCCTCATTTCTGTCTTAGGGAGACCTCTTACTTTAAACTATATCCTTAGTTTTAGTCTCCCCCAAAAGAGGAATCATCCTCCAGGTATCCAACCTATCAAGTCCCCTCAGGATCTTATATGTTTCAATAAGATTACCTCTCATTCTTCTGATGGATACATGTCTAGCCTGCTCAATCTTTTTTCATAAGACAACCCTTTCATCTCAGGAATGAGTCCAGTGAACCTTTTCGCGAGAGGTGTCTGGAGTTGAAGAGGAGCACGAGAGGAGTCTGCAGTTGGAGAGGAATGCGAGGGGAGCTGGGAGTTGAAGAGGAGCGCGAGAGGAGCCGGGAGTTGAAGAGGAGCGCGAGAGGAGCCGGGAGTTGAAGAGGAGTGCTAGAGGAGCCGGGAGTTGAAGAGGAGCCGGGAGTTGAAGAGGAGCCCGAGAGGAGCTGGGAGTTGAAGAGGAGCCCGAGAGGAGTCGGGAATTGAAGAGGAGTGCAAGAGGAGTCGGGAGTTGAAAAGCAGCTGGGAGTGCAGAGATGACTGAGGGTGTTCGAGGGAACGAGGTGATCCTTTGAGTACTGTGAGTAAGGTCGGGTAAGTATTTACTACTTTTATCACTTATACTTCTTAAGTTCTTATTTTGTGGTTCATTGTTTGTTAGGGCTATATTCTGTAACAACGAGGAGCAGGGAAGAAGGGCCCTAGAGTAATTGATTTTATTTAATATTAAGTATCTTCCAAAAGGTTTAATTTAATTTAAAGGGGTAAGTCATGGCAGGAGAGCTCAAATCCGTGGTGTGCTCCTCCTGCTCTGTGTGGGAAGCTGGGAACATTTCCAGTGCCCGGGGCCAGCATGTGTGCGGGAAGTGTCTCTAGTTGCAGCTCCTGGAAGCCCAGGTTTCAGAGCAGAGTGGCGGCTGGGGACACTGTGGAGCATCTGCGAGGCAGAGAGCATCATGGATAGCACGGATAGAGAGGTGGTCACAACGCAGGCTAAGAGTCCACAGGCAGGAAGGGAATGGGTGACCACCAGGCAAAGCAAGAGGACTAGGCAGGCAGTGCAGGAATTTCCTCTGGCTATTCCCCTGCAAAACAGATATACCGCTGTTGGGGGGGAATGGCCTCTTAGGGGAAAGCAGCAACAGCCAAATTCATTGCACCACGGTTGGCTCTGTTGCACAGGGGAGGAGTAAAAATTGTGGGAATGCAATAGTTATAGGGGATTCAATTGTAAGGGGAATAGATAGGCATTTCTGTGGCCACAAACGAGACTCCAGGATGGTATGTTGCCTCCCTGGTGCTGGGGTCAAGGATGTCTCAGAGCAGCTAGAGGACATTCTAAAGGGGGAGGGTGAACAGCCAGTGGTGGTGGTACATATTGGTACAAATGACATAGATAAAAAAAGGGATGAGGTCCTAAAAGCAGAATATAGGAAGTCAGGAAGTAAGTTGAAAAGTAGAACCTCAAAGGTAGTGATCTCAGGATTACTACCAGTGCCACGTGCTAGTCAGAGTAGAAATTGCAGGATATATCAGGTGAATACATGGCTAAAGAGATGGTGTGAGGGGAAGGGTTTCAGATTCCTGGGACATTGGGACCAGTAAAAACTGAACGGGTTACACCTGGGCAGGACCGAGACTGATGTCCTAGGGGGAATATTTGCTCTAGTGGTTGGGGAGGGTTTAAACTAAAATGGCAGGGGGCTGGGAACCTATGCAGGGAGTCAGAGGAGGGGGAATCAAGGACAAGAACAAAAGACAGAAAGGGGAATAAGAAAAGTGAAAGGCAGAGAAATCAAGGGCAAGAATCAAAAGGGCGTCAGTGAAAAATAGTGGGAACGGGACAAGTAATGTTAAAAAGACAAGCCTTAAGACTTTGTGCCTTAACGCGAGGAGCATTCGCAATAAAGTGGATGAATTAACCACGCAAATAGATGTAAACAGGCATGATATAGTTGGGATTATGGAGACATGGCTGCAGGGTGACCAGGGATGGGAACTGTACATCAAGGTGTATTCAGTATTTAGGAAGGACAGACAAAAAGGAAAGGCAGTGGAGTTGCGTTGCTGGTTAAAGAGGAAATTAACGTAGTAATGAGGAACGATATTAGCTCCGACAATGTGGAATCTGTATGGGTAGAGCTGAGAAACACTAAGGGGCAAAAAAACGTTATATAGTATAACGTTAATTGTATACAGACCCCCAAACTGTGGTAGTGATGTTCAGAATGGCATTAAACAGGAAATTAAAGACGCATGCAATAAAGGAACATCTGTAATTATGGGCAACTTTAATCTGCATATAGATTGGGCAAATCAAATTAGTACCAATACTGTAGAGGAGGAATTCCTGGAGTGTGTACGGGATGGTTTTCTGGACTAATATATTGAGGAACCAACTAGAGAACAGGCCATCCTAGACTGGGTATTGTGTAATGAGAAAGGAATAATTGGCAATCTAATTGTGCGAGGCCCCTTGGGGATGAGCGACCATAATATGATAGCATTCTACATCAAGATGGAGTAACGTAGTTGACTCTGAGACTAGGGTCCTGAATCTTAATAAAGGAAACCACGACAGTATGAGGTGCGAGTTAACTATTATGGATTGGGATGACGGTGGATAGGCAATGCTAAATGTTCAAAGAGCGCATGGGTGAACTGCAACAATTGTTTATTCCTGTCTGACGCAAAAGTAAAATAGGAAAGGTGGCCAAACTACGGCTTACAAGGGAAATTAGAGATAGTATTAGATCCAAGGAAGAGGTATACAAATTGACCAGAAAAAACAACAGACCTGAGGATTGGGAGCAGTTTAGAATTCAGCAAAGGAGGACCAAGGAATTGATTAAGAAGGGGAAAATGGAGTACGAGAGTAAGCTTGCGGGGAACATAAAAACTGATTGTAAATGTTTCTATAGGTATGTGAAGTGAAAAAGATTGGTGACGACAAATGTAAGTCCCTTAGTCAGAAACAGGGGAATTTGTAATGGGGAACAAAGAAATGGCTGACCAACTAAATACATACTTTGGTTCTGTCTTCACAAAGGAGGACAAATAACATGCCAGAAATGTTGGGGAACACAGGGTTTAGTGATAGGCGGGGGGGAACTGAAAGAAATCAGTGTTAGTAGGGAAATGGTGCTGGAGAAACTGATGGCATTGAAGGCTGATAAATCCCCAGGGCCTGATAATCTACATCCCAGAGTACTTAAGGAAGTGGCCCTAGAAATAGTGGATGCATTGGTGGTCATCTTCCGAGATTCTATAGACCCTGGAACAGTTCCTACAGATTGGAGGGTAGCTAATGTAACCCCACTATTTAAAAAGGGAGGTAGAGAGAAAACAGGGAATTATAGACCAGTCAGCCTGACGTCGGTAGTGGGGAAAATTCTAGAGTCCATTATAAAAGATTTAATAGCTGAGCACTTGGAAAACAGTGGCAGAATTGGACAGAGTCAGCACGGATTTACGAAAGGGAAATCATGCTGGACAAATCTACTGGAATTTTTCCAGAATGTAACTAGTAGAGTTGATGAGGGGGAACCAGTGGGTATGGTTTATTTGGACTCTCAGAAGGCTTTCGACAAAGTCCCACATAAGAGATTTGCATGTAAAATTAAAGCGCTTGGGATTAGGGGTAGTGTATTGAGATGCAAAGGGAACTGGTTGGCAGACAGGAAACAAAGAGTAGGAATAAACGGGTCTTTTTCCGAATGGCAGGCTGTGACTAGTGTGGTACCGCAGGGATCGGTGCTGGGATCCCAGCTATTCACAATATACATTAATGATTTAGATGAGGGAATTAAATGTAATATCTCCAAATTTGCAGATGACACAAAGCTGGGCGGGAGGGTGTGCTGTGAGGAGGATGCAGAGATGCTTCAGTGTGACTTGGACAAGCTGAGTGAGTGGGCATATGCATGGCAGATGCAGTATAACGTGGATAAATGTGAGGTTATCCACTTTGGTAGCAAAAACAGGAAGGCAGATTATTATCTATAAATTGAGAGAGGGGAATGTACAACGAGACCTGAGTGTCCTCGTACACCAGTCGCTAAAGGTAAACATGCAGGTGCAGCAGGCGGTAAAGAAGGCAAATGGTATGTTGGCCTTCATAGCCAGAGGATTCGAGTACAGGAGCAGGGATGTCTTGCTGTAATTATACAGGGCCTTGGTGAGACCACACCTGGAATATTGTGTGCAGTTTCGGTCTCCTTATTGGAAGAAGGATGTTCTTGCTATAGAGGGAGTGCAGCGAAGTTTTACCAGATTGATTTCTGGGACAGCGGGACTGACATATGAGGAGAGATTGAGTCGGTTAGGATTATATTTGCTGGAGTTCAGAAGAATGAGGAGTGATCTCACAGAAACCTACAAAATTCTAACAAGACTAGACAGGGTAGATGCAGGAAGGATGCTCCCAATGGTGGGGGAGTCCAGAACCTGGGTAACAGTCTGAGGATACGGGGTAGACCATTTAGTACTGAGATGAGGAGAAATTTCTTCATCCAGAGAGTGGTGAGCCTGTGGAATTCGCTACCACAGAAAGTAGTTGGGTCCAAAACATTGTATGTTTTCAAGAAGGAGTTAGATATAGCTCTTGGGGCGAAAGGGTTCAAAGGATATGGTGAGAAAGTGGGAGCAGGCTATAGAGTTGGATGATCAGCCATGATCATGATGAATGGTGGAGCAGGCTCGAAGGGCCAAGTGGCCTACTCCTGCTCCTAGTTTCTATGCTTCTAAAGTGATTTTATCTTTTTTTTTAACGAGATCAAAAATGCACACAGTACTCCAGATGTGGTCTCACCAAAACCCTGTACAGCTTCAGTAAAACTTCCCTACTTTTATATTCCATTTCTCTTGCAATAAACAGCAACATTCCATTTGCCTTCCTAATCACTTGTTGTACCTGCATACTAACTTTGTGAGATTCATATTCATGTGATTATTACTACATCCCTCTGCACCATCGAGTTCTGCAGTCTTCCTCCATTTAAAAAGTATTCTGGTTTTCTATTCCTGCTAAAGTGAACAAATTCACATTTACCCACGTTATACTCGATCTGCCATTTTTTTCCCCACTCACTTAAACTGTATATATCCCTTTGCAGGCTCTCTACCTGCTATTGAAAACTTTCTTTCTTACTTATCTTACTATCATCAGCAAATTTAGCTATCATACATTTGCTCCCATTATCCAAGTCATTGATATAGATTGTAAATAGTTGAGGCCCCAGCAATGATCCCTGTGGCACTCCACTAGTTACAGCTTGTCAATCCGAAGAACTGAACAGTTCTGGTAGAAACAAAAACAGAAAATGCTGGAAAAACTCAGCAGGTCCAACAGCATGTGCGGAGAAAAAAAGAGTTAACGTTTCAAATTCGTATGTCTCTTATTTAGAGCGGGTTCTGGCGTAATCCTAGCTCAGTAGGATATTGATAAATTTCACTTGATTCCACTGTTAACAACTCTGTCCATTGAATCATAGAATGGTTACAGCACAGAAGGAGGTCATTGAGTCTGTTGTAGCTAGTCCCACTCCCCTGCCCTTTTTCTGCTGTTGTGCAACTTTTCTCTCTTCAGGCGCTTATCCAATTCCTCTTTGAAAGCCACGATTGAATCTGAATTATGTTCATATATAAATAAAAATAAAGTTTACCTGATAAACACTTTTAACAAGTTCCATTGAGGTGAAATACTCCTCCGAATGCTCCTGAAAAACCTTTAAAATCTGCTGTTCCCTCAAGTTTCTGTGAGCTATGTACTCCCTAATTTTATCAGATGCATCTTGCACAACTGGGCCATGTCCTGGATTTCAAAAGAAATATACATAGAAGATTAAGAGGGGAATTTTAAGGCAGCGTTCTGATTGGTCATCCAGAAAACAGAGGCGCGCATTTATGAAAGCCAGAATACCTGAGACTTGGATGACTAGCTCCCTCTGACATGTAAACTAGTTGAGGTTATTGTTCCATCTGGCTAGATATCTTATGGTTATTTCTGTTCTCTATAGATATGAACAATATATAGAAACTGAGATGTGCAGCTAGTTGAAAAAAATAAACAATGAGGAGTTTGATTTCAGGTGTTCAAATACATTTATGGTTTAATGAAGGCACATCAGTGAATTTTTGAAGTGTTTTCAAAATATTTGGCTGCCTCACACATTCAGGTTTCTAATTTGCTCCCATTCCATGTTTTCTTAAAACCAGCTTAATGATATATAACAAACACTGTCAAACACTGGAAGGAAATATTCAGCAATAGTACATAGACAAGCGCAGAATTACTACTTGGATCTATGACTGCTGATTATATACATTTTGTTTACTTTGACTGAAAGGCTTCTGCTGGATGTGTATGTATTTGCATTATGTTTTCCCTCAGCTGCTTCCCCATAACTTTAAAATATCAGCAATTAGAGGAACAGGAGTAAGCCATTCAGCCCATCTTGCCTGTTCTACCATTCAATTAGATCATGGCTGATCTATATCTTAACTCCATTTAACAATCTTTGTTCCATATCATTTTTTAAAAAATACAACTTTACAATAACTTGTACAAATACAGGTATTTATGTTGTCTTGCCATGAGTTGGTTGTCAATGTGCTGCAGTTTCAGATTTAAAATGGGATACTATAGCCTATAAAAATGTACATATCCATATTGTGACTTCCTGTTGTCACATTTTTTGCTACATATTTTATGAATTGCTTTCCCACTATAATTTCTGTCCATATTTACAATGAGTTTTGTCTATGCAAACTTATAATGCTGTAATTATAGTGCGGCTACTTGCTGGCTTTCTACTCAAATTGTGAATATTTTCACAATGCCTCTTTGTAAAATTTGAGTACCAGGCTGCCATCTCCAGGTAGGTTTCATTTAAAAGTTAGAGGGTATTTTTTTTGTTTAGTTTGTTCAGTTTCAAATTCTATGACTTTTTTCATTATTTGTAGTCTCTCAGCTTTAAACATCATACTTAACCTTTGTATTTTAAAATAAACTTATTTTTAAGCCTCCATTATAAATCTTGTTGCAGTGTTAATGACCTATTTACGATTAGATCACAGGTGGAAATGCCATTGCCAATGCAGAAACCTATGGTGTAAGATAATTGGAAATAGTTTAGAAGAAATCTTCAAACTTTTACTGTTGGGCCTCATAGCGAAGGCCTACCCACATCCATGACGCTTGTTTTAACTCTCAACCAGATAGCAATTGAGTTCCCAACTGTGACACACAGTCCCAGTGGAACACATCATCTCTGAATGGAAGCACTCATTTGAGTAAGTATTTACCACTTCTGAAAAACTTCGAGACTGTAATTAAGTGGAAAAGAAAGTTATCTTGCCCTAAACTCCATCACTTAGCAACATACTAACCCACCTGGCCCCTTGCCACTAGGGTAGAATACACCAATAAACGAACAGTAATTGTACCTCACAAAACACTCTTCCATTTCCACTGAACTATATAGCCACTCCTAAGAAGTCCACACCTCCCCACAAAGCAGCATATGCAAATATACAGCTGCCGGAATGAAAAAGACACAATCAAGCATTGTTTACAAGAAACACCCCACCACCGCAGTGAGTTACATCACCTCCATTTCCTTCCACTTTAACCTTTCCCTACTCATGTATTCCTCCCCCTCCTCATTCCCACCCTTCTTCCAATTCCTCCTCCCAACTCCCTTCTTACTTCATCTCCCCACTCACAGAGTACATTCTTTGCCCATGCTTCCTTCATTACTTCCAAGTAATATTCAACATGGAGCAGTATGGATTTTTCAGTTGTGTGTGCATGGGGGATGGTGGGATGTTGACTTGCAGAGAATTTCCTTAGCTTTGTATGACAGCTTTCCCAGCTTGGGAACCTCAAAATATTACTGAGGAAAAATATGCAAGGTCAACAGGGTGAGACTACCAGTTATGTATATTTAAGGAAATAATTAGTTAAATAAAACATGATGCTCAAAACACTTCAGTTATGAAGTAATTACCAAGCAATTATCAAGGAATTGGCTATAATTGCAGTATTTTACATATGTGCTTCTTCAATAATCCTGAGGCAAATTGTTCAGGATTCGGTGACACTTCCGTTCCTGGGCAAGAGGAGGAAGTTGGGAATATAAAGGCAAAACCCAGAAAGTTGGAGTTATGAACAAATATTTATAAATTACTGAACTATAATGAAAGTAAAACAATGAATGATAAAGGTAAAGATTTAAAAACCATCTTACCTGGATATATTAAGTCAGCTTTTAAATTTAGCAGCTTTTCCAAAGAAAGCATATAAGTATACAAGTCCTCAAAGACTGCTGTCCCTTCTCCCAGAACACAGTCTCCAGAAAATATAGCATTTTCCTCTTGTAGTAATAATGCCATATGATCACTAGTGTGTCCTGGTGTGTAAATAACCCTAGCAGCAAAGGCAAAGATGGAATTCAGTTGTTCATATTAAAAAGAACTTCATACACTATTGTACAGAACATTGGTTTGTCACAGATACGCTACATAATGCATGGATGAATAATTACAAGACAGCAACAGAATTGAAATGACAACAAATCTCCATTTACATAACTTATACTTATGTAGCAACTTTAAGGTAATAAAACATTCCAAGGTGCTTTACAGGACCATTATGAAACAAAATAAGACACTGAGCCACATAGGAGAAATTAGGTCAGATGAACAAAAACTTTCTCCAAGAGGTAGGTTTTAACGAGTAATTTAAAGGAGAGCGAGCTGGAGAGCTTAGGGTCTAGGTGAGCTCAAAGTGCAGCCACCAATGCTAGAGGAAAGATATCTTGGAGCTTTGTGGGGCTGGAGAAGATTACAGAGATTGGAAGGAGTGACTATGGAGGGATTTAAAAACAAGGATGTGAATTTTAAAGTCAAGATGTTGCTCCACTAGGAACCAATGTAGGCAATACTTCCAAGTTTTGTATGGTCAGTGATAATACTTCCAAGTTTTATGTCATCTGCAAATTTTGAGATTGTGTTCTGTTCATCCAAGTCTAAAGATGGGATTTTCCGGCTCTGCCCACTGTCGGGATTGTCTGGTCCTGCTGAAAGTCATTGGACTTTTGGCTGGGCTGTTGCATCACCCACGGCGGGGCCGAAAAATCCTGGCCTAAGTCATTAATACATATCAAGAATAACAGTGCTGGGGGAAGGGGACTTGATGCAAGTTAAGACAAGCGCAGTTGAGTCTTGAATGACCTCAAGTTTATTTAAAGTTTCAAGTACACATATTCAACATTAATCACCTCTGCTCTCTCCATCCAATCCCAAATTTTCTTTTGACCTTAAGGCAATGGCCTAGAAATTCGATCACAGTCAAAATAGTCACACAGGAGCTGCAATAACATCAACAGGCATAAGCAGTGTGTACCACAGGCAGCACATAATGTTTTTTGTGTTGGCATGGCTCTCGCTGTCGGCCAGTTCTGTTTCTTTTTCTGGCAGGAATAATGAGCCACACCAGCCTGCTGAGAATGTACCGACTCTCTACAAAAGCAATTCAGCTAGTCCCACTCCATCGCCCTTTACCCTTAACCCTGCAAATTTTTCATCTTCAGGTGCTTATCCTATTTCCTTTTGAAAGCCACAATTGAATCTGCTTCCAACACCTTCTCAGAAGAAGCATTCCAGATCCTAACCACTTTTGGCATAAAAGCATGTTTTCTCACATCTCATGCCATTGGTTCTTTTACCAATCACCTTAAATCTGTTCCCATTGGTTCTTGGCCCTTTGACCAAAGAGAACAATTTCTCTCTCTATACTCTGTCTAGAGCCCCCATCATTCTGAGTACCATTATCAAATCTCCTCTCACATTTCTCTAAGGAGAACAACCCCAGCTTCTCCTATCTATCCTTGTAACTGAAGTCCCTCATCTCCAGCACCATTCTCATAAATCTTTACTGCATTCTATTAAGCCTTCACAGCCTTCCTAACATGCTGTGCCCAGAATTGGACACAATACTCCAGTTGAAATTGAGCCAGGGTTTATAAAGGTTCATCTTAACTTCCTTGCTTTCGTACTCTTATGCCTCGATTTATAAAGCCCAGAATTCCATATGCCTTTTTAAACACTTTCTCAACGTGTCATACTTCCTTCAATGATTTACGGACACATACTCCCTCACCTCCAGCATCCCTCCGGTCGCTCTGAACCTGTACCCCTTTAGTTTATGTTATGTCTCCTCATTCCTCCTACCAAAATGAATCACTTCATACTTCCTTGCATTAAATTTCATCTGCCACGTGTCCTCCCATTCCACCAGGCTGTGTCCTCTTGAAGCCTATCACTATCCTCCTCACAGTACACAATATTTCCAAGTTCTATGTCATCTGCAAATTTTGAAAATATGCCGAGTATACTCAAGTCTAAACCATTAATAGACATCAAGAAAAAGTGTTCCTAGTGCCGCTCTATGGGGGACACCACTGTATTCGCTCCCATAGTCTGAAAAACAACCATTCACCACTACTGTCCGCCTCCTGTCACTCAGCCAACTTCGTATCCATGCAGCCACCACCCATTTTATTTTTTGAGTTTCAACTTTGATGGCAAGCCTATTATGTGACACTTCAAACAAATGTCTTTTGGGAGTCCATGCACACCACATCAACCTCATTATCCTCATCAATCCTTTCTGTTACCTTATCAAAAAACCCAAGTCAAATCAGATGAACATGAGTTGCTTTAACAAATCTGTGCTGGCTTTCCTTATTAACCCTATACCTGCGTGAGTGATGGTTAATCTTGTCCCAGGTTATCGTTTCTAAAAGCTTTCCTGCCCAGCACTGAGGTTAAACTGACTAGGTTGCAGTTGCTGGGTATATCCTTACACTTTTTTTTGAAATAGGGTGTAACACTAGCAATTTTCCAGTCCTCTGGCACCACCCCTGTATCTAAGGAGGCCTGGAAGATTATGGCCAGTATATCTGCAATTTCCATCCTCATTTTCCTCAGCGTTTCCTAGACAAAGCAGGGAACTGGCACAAGGTAACAGTTATTACTGTTGCCTGGTTGCTGGGCACAGACCTGTATGGCGTGCCATCTGTGCATGCAAATGTTTGCACGATGTGGGAACTTAATCCTTTTCTATTGATAAAGATGCCAAACTGGTGATGGGGTGCAGGTAAAGCAATCCGTTGCAATATATAGCACCTTACGTCCCGAGGAAGCCTGCAATGTGGTTGAAAGCTGGTACGTTCTTGTTCCATTTCACTTTGTCCATGGGTAAAGAATATAGAGAACCTTGGTGACCTCCCTGATAAATTTCTGTACTGCAAATTATGAGGTGTTGCTCAAGTCACCTGCTTGAAAGGAGACTTTGACATGAAAGATGACCTTAATAACCATTGACAGTGCTATCTATGTCAAGGTGTGTGGCTGCAGCAGGTGAAATAGCTTGGTGGCAGCTTCCTTAGTGCAGCGAAGTTCATGTAAAAGTGCTCCCTTAATACCCACTGTGGGTTTGGAGTAATACCTGCTTCGTCACAGGTGCTCCTCTGACTTCCATCCTACTCCCCTCATCCTTCAGTTCCAAAGGCAGCCTTGCCAGACTAGTCAAACTGTTTAGAAGGCAGTCAACACCAACAAAATCATCACAGCAGTCAAACTTAATTTCCAGTTTCAAAAATGCAGGCCAAACAAACAACCATCATGGGCCAGCATTTGGCAATGATAAACCAGCAACTAATCCTTAAGTATGATCCCTTTTTAATAATATTGGTGTGGAGTCCTTTCTGTCTGTTAGCACCATTAGTTCATGAGTTTAATACATGGCAAGTCAGGCGTTGGGGCACACCAAAATCAGGAAAGGATCTTTCAACAAGAGCAGGATCCTAATCTAAGTTATTTAATATTTTAAATAATTCTGCCGTGAGCTCTGATCACCTGTGCAAAAGCTCGATCCCATATGGTGGGCTGTGTACTTTCAGCTCGAAACGAGTCTGTGCCTACTATTCTACGTGTTAGAGGCTTATGCATCCATTTAGTGTCTGACTGCATGGTGTCATTGAATTTCTAGGCTGATGATTTTTGCTGTTGTGGAATTGATGGTAAACATGCTAATGGCATGTTGCCCACCTAGCCCTTCTTCATGTGTGAAGAATAAGTGCCATTAAGTGATACCAACATAGGGACATCAAGCCAAGCCAAATCTATCCTCGTCTGATTACCATTCACCACAATTTTCAATCAGAGTCAATGGTGAAGATCAGAAGTGGGAATTGTGGGTGATTCCCTCCTCCTCATGTCAGGCATTGAAACCAAATGTTGCACATTTGCAGCTACTTCAGCTGAGGTTAATTAAATCAGATTTTCAATGTTTAAATACACAGTATATATACTGTGGACAATTACAGAAGTTATGAATTAATGATTTGAGTTACTACCGGCTCCTATGGGGTGATTTCCAAGTTCACAATACAATCCTTGTGGTGTTGGAAAATGCATGATCCTAATTACAGCCTAAACGTTTTCTGGCATTCACTCAATATCTTGTTTCTGTATTATTGCTGTTACTGACTAGGACAGCTTGTTCTCGCCTTTCATTTTATTACTCTGTCTCTTACCTTACTTCCGCACCAAGCTATACTAACCCTAATGCTGCACATCGAATTCCAAATTGATCCAAAACCAACTGTGCACCAACACAAAAATGAAACATTAGTACAACTGCAGAATTAGTGGGATGAAATTAAAACATGAAAAAATGTGTGCCTCAAGTTGGTGATTTCCTGATATGTACTCCTAACAGGCCAGGCTCCACATCAGAATTCAGAAAACTGGCTCTTGGCATTTGAATGCTCTCCCATGTATCAATTCTCTATCAGGGAGTGGAAATCCAAAATTGGCCACAATAACCAATTTAGACTTTACTAAAAAAAAATTAAGTTTGAAAACACTTTTCAACTTATAAAAAAATCCCTTTCAAATGCAAAATAACCTTGGTTAGCCTAGTAGATAATAGCTTCATACGATATAAGTTTTCTATAATCCAACCCAAATCTTTTGCTTTTTCTATCTTCATTGAAGGTCATTCATTCATTGTGCACATTATATACTTTCTGTACCAATCTGCATTACCTTTACTTTATTCACATTAAAACAAAGTTGACATTCATTCCGATATCTTTAAAGACTGCATAACACTAGGCAGGATCTACTGGTTTTTGGGAGGAGAGGTGAGTTAGAGACCCTTCATCAGACATAATGTTGATGGGGAAGATGGTATGCAATCCTTTTTCTTTTTTATTTCTAACAGACTTCCCCAGTATTTTAGGTTTTAACTTCAGACTTGATTTGGCTTTCAGCGTTTTCAAATATATTTTCTTTGATGGGCCTCTCTCTGCCTTAGCTAATTCTCACTTTTTCCTTATGTTCTTTAATACTTTGCCTGACTGAGGTGATTGTTTACATCATCTAATAATCTGCTTTTCTTTTAAGCATATTACAGGTATTTCACCAATTAATTTTCTCCATATGGTTTGATCATCTCTTTGTTTGACACTTCTTCTCAGGCAGGGGGAGGTGATGGCGTAGTGGTATTTTCACTGGGCTAGTAATCCAAAGACCCAGGGTAATGCCCTGGGGACCTGGATTCAAATCCTGCCATGGCAGATGGTGGGATTTGAATAAAAAAAAAACAAATCTGGAATCAATTAAACCATTGTTGTAAAAGCCCATCTGGTTCACTAATGCCCTTTAGGGAAGGAAACCTGCTGCCCTTACCTGTGACTCCAGACTCACAGCAATGTGGTTGACTCTTAAATGCCCTAGCAAGCCAGGGTTGTAACAAACCGCAAGAAAAAAAGGGAATGAAACTGAATGGACCACCCAGCATCAACCCAGGCACCGGAACCCTGCAAAGCCCTTCTTACTAGGGGTGACTGTCTCACAGACTAGTCAAGCAACAGCCTGACAGTCAACCTCACGGAATCATACCTTACAGATAATGTCCCAGACATCCCTGGGTATGTCCTGTCCCACCGGCACTGTGGTATACAGTCAGGAGGGAGCTGCCCTGGGAGTCCTCAACATCGACTCCAGACCCCATGAAGTCTCATGGCATCAGGCCAAACATGGGCAAGGAAACCTCCTGATTACCACATACCATCCTCCCTCAAATGATGAATCAGTGCTCCTCCATGTTGAACATCAAGGGTGCAGAATGTACTCTGGGTGGGGGACTTTAATATCCATCACCAAGAGTGGCTCGGGAGCATCACTACTGGCTGAGCTGGCAGAGTCCTAAAGTACGTTGCTGCTAGACTGAGTTTGCGGCAGGTAGTGAGGGAACCAACAAGAGGGAAAAACATACTTGACCTCATCCTCACCAACCTGCCTGCCACAGAGTGACCACCGCACAGTCATTGTGGAGACAAAGTCCCGTCTTCACATTGAGGATACCCTCCATCGTGTTGTGTGGCCCTACCACCGTGCTGAATGGGATAGATTTCAAACAGATCTAGCAACTCAAGATTGGGCATCCATGAGGTGCTGTGGGCCATCAGCAGCAGCAGAATTGTACTCAAACACAATCTGTAACCTCATGGCCCGGCATATCCTGCAGTCTACCATTACCATCAAACCAGGGGATCAACCCTGTCTCAATGAAGAGTGCCAGGAACAGCACCAGGCATACATAAAAATGAGGTGTCGACCTGATGAAGTTATAACACAGGGCTACTTGCGTGCCAAACATCATAAAGCAGCAAGTGATAGACACTTGCTCCTACAACCAACAGATCAGATCTAAGCTCTGCAGTCCTACCACATCTCGTTGTGAATGGTCGTGGACAATCAAATCATTTACTGGAGGAGGAGGCTCCACAAATATACCCATCCTCAATGATGGAGGAGCCCAGCACAGCAGTGCAAAAGATAAGGCTGGAGCATTCACAGCAATCTTCAGCTAGAAGTGCCGAGTGGATGATCCATCTCGGCCTCCTCAAGAGGTCCCCAGCATCACAGATGCCAGGTTTCAGCCAATTCGATTCACTCTATGTGATATCAAGAAATGGCTGAAGGCTGTGGGCCCTGACAATATACTGGCAATAGTACTGAAGACTTGTGCTTCACAACTTGCTGCGCCCCTAGCCAAGCTGTTCCAGTACAGCTGCAACACTGATATATATACCCAGCTATGTGGAAAATTGCCCAGGTATGTCCTATACACAAAAGCAGGACAAATCCTGCTTTTTTTTTCTAACCCAGCCAATTACTGTCCCATCAGTCTACTCTCAATCAGTAAAGTAATGGAAGGGGTCATCAACAGTGCTATCAAGCGGCACTTGCTTAGCAATAACCTGCTCATTGATGCCCAGTTTGGGTTCTGCCAGGGCCACTCAGCTCCTGACCTCATTACAGCCTTGGTTCAAACATGGACAAAAGAGCTGAACTCCTGGGGCAAGGTGAGAGTGACTGCCCTTGACATCAATGCAGCATTTGACTGAATGTGGCATCAAGGAGCCCTAGCAACACTGGAGTCAACAGGGATCAGGGGGAAAACTCTCCATTGATTGGAGTCATAGCTAGCACAAAAGAAGATGGTTGTGGTTGTTGCAGGTCAGTCATCTCAGCTCCAGGACATCACTGCAGGAGTTCCTCAGGGTAGTTTCCTCGACCCAACCATCTTCAGCTGCTTCATCAATGACCTTCCTTCCATCATAAGGTCAGAAGTGGGGATGCTCGTTGATGATAGCACAATGTTCAGTACCATTCGCAACTCCTCAGATACTGAGGCAGTCCATGTCCAAATGCAGCAAGACCTGGACAATATCCAGGCTTGGGCTGACAAGTGGCAAGTAACATTCACGCCACACAAGTGTCAGTCAATGACCATCTCCAAAAAGAGAGAATCCAACCTTCACCCCTTGATGCTCAATGGCATTACCAGCACGGAATCCTCCACTATCAACATCCTGAGGGTTACCATTGACCAAAAACTGAACTGGACTAGCCGTATAAATACCGTGGCTACAAGAGCAGGTCAGAGGCTAGGAATCATGCAACAAGTAACTCACTTCCTGACTCCCCAAAGCCTGTCTACCATACAAGGCACAAGTCAGGAGTGTAATGGAGTACTCCCCACTTGCCTGGATGAGTGCAGCTCCCATAATACTCAAGAAGCTGGACACTATCCAGGACAAAGCAGTCCACTTGATTGGCATCATATCCATAAAAATTCACTCCCTCCACCACCGACGCAAAGTAGCAGCAATGTGTACCATCTATAAGATGCACTGCAGGAATTCACCAAGGCTCCTTAGATAGCACCTTCCAAACCCACGTCCACTACCACCTAGAAGGACAAAGGCAGCAGATAGATGGGAACACCACTACCTGGAGGTTTCCTCCAAGTCACTTACCATCCTGACTTGGAAATATATCGCCATTCCTTCACTGTCGCTGGGTCAAAATCCTGGAACTCCCTTCCTTACAGCACCGTGGGTGTACCTACACCAAATGGACTGCAGCAGCAAGAAGGCAGCTCACCACCACCTTCTCAAGGGCAACTAGGAATGGGCAATAAATGCTGGTCCAGCCAGCGAAGCCCACATCCCGTGAATTAATAAATAAGAAAAAAGATTCTATTAAATTGATTGTTTATGTTTCATTTTTCAGTCCTAAAGTACCTTGGCTACAGAATCATCCCCTCTTCCTTTTCCATTCGACTGAATAGTCTTCTATGTATTTCCAACCTTTCCTGTTTTTGTTTCAGATTTCCAACATAAAAATATTTTTTGCTTTTTATTCTACAATTTAAATCTTAACCCTATTTTGAAAATCAGAATTACACTGTCTATCCTTCAGTCCAGTTCTTGAATTTATGGAACTTCTTAGCAACTTTTGCTTAAAATTTTGGGTTCAAGATCACAAGTAATGTTGGTGGTCACTTAATGTCAGTATCAACACTCGTGGCCAGTAAGAAAAGAAAGAAAAATAACATTTATATTGCATCTTTCATGTCCTCAGCATACTCCAAAGCACTTTACAAACTGCTTTTAAGTGTAGTCCATGTTGTTTTGTAACCATATGGAGTAGTCAATATGTGCACCGGTTGAGGGCTAAATGTTGGTCAGAGTTGGCTGAGGAATAAAGGTTGGTCAAGGTACTGGGGAAACTTTCTGCCTCTGCTTTGAGTAGTGCCACGGGATCTTTTGCATCTACCTGAACAGGCACATGTGGCCTTGGCTTGACGTTTCTTCTGATTGACAGCCCCTTCTACTGTACAATGTTTCCTCATAGCTCACTGTACTATGTGCTGCCATCCTAGAATGGGTCTTCACCTATCAACCCTTCGACTCAGAATGACTCAAATAAATATATACACCATCCTTGTTCTTCTAATTGGATTCATTTTCCCAAGGACGATTATCACAATGACTTTCCTGTTTGACTAGTTTGTTAATTGTTCACTTTGAGTTGACAGTAATGAAACAACTGTTTTTATCATTACAAATTGCCAGACAAACTGCCTCTACACTTTCCCCTTCAGCTATTATAGACATGTAACCGATAACATTTGTAAACAAAGCATTTATATTTGGAGGAGAAGCAAACATGTGACTTTCAAAGTTAAAATGTCACCATGATGGAACTAGGTTCTCGTCACAAGATTAAAGTTTCAAAGCCCATTCTGGAGACTTGAGCACAGAATTTAAGCTGACATGTCAGTGTGGTACTGAAGGAGTGTTTTAGCGTTGGAGGTGCTGTCAAACTGAAGCTCATCTGCCCAATTGGAAGGATCCCATGATAGTATTTAAAGTGGATAACATTTTGTCCTCTCTCAATACATTTAAAACAAATTATTTGATCATCATTTTATTGCTATCTGTAGAACCTTGCTGTTTGCAAATTGGCCACGACCTTTTCCTATTAACTATACCTCAGATATACTTAATTGGCTGTATAGTGATTTGGGATGAACTGAGTTTATGAAAGGTTCTGCATAAAAGCAGGCCTATTCTTTCTTTCTTAGGCTTCTGTGAATGTAAATGAATACTCTTTGCTAAATGGCTCAGGAAATGAGGTAGCACCCATCAGATATAATTTTCAAAACTGTACAGTTTCTTGGCATAATATTTAGACTCAATATTTAGTTGCCTTTGCTTCAACTGTTTTCAAAAGAAAATTGTGTTAAATGGCACTACATCCAGCAGCCACTATGCTATCAGACAGCTGTGGCAATGAATTTTTACCCTCCATTTTGAACAGATATGGATATCACAATCTGCTGCAGTAAATTAATCACACATTACTTTTATTCATACTTCCTGATTTCTAAGCTTAGCAAATAAGATTTCTGTTTGTACCTGTAGCATAAAATAAAAATATATCAAGAACCTAAATACAAGACCTGTACATATTCTAATAGGTCAAATTCTACATATGTAATTAAACAACCTTGGTCAAGAAAAGAGGTCAGAGGCTGTATAAAACTAGAAGAAAGTACCTACACGGATGTAAAGAATAATAATAGTAATAAAGAAGAGATCCCACGGCGAGGACAGGACAACAAAGGGATGTTAGGTAGGTAGTAAGAACTGCAAAAAAAAAATGTGAGAAATACTTTATGAGATATGAAGGATGACACTAAAGTCTATACAAATGTGTTATGACACAGCAGATAGTAAATGCTGAGCTGTTCAAATCTCAGAGGGAAACTTGAAACAACTGTCACAACTAATTTTCAACTTGTATGTTTTGAGATGTAGGCTTTGAATTGAGTAATAAGACCACCGAGTCTTAAGAGGTTTTTGTAAAACTAAATTAAACATTAATTCATAAGAGAAATGATTTTAAATACATACAAAGATCTACAAATTACTAATATGATCCTTCTAAATCCCTTAATCAATCTAACTCCCATTATCTAACACTTTCATTAAGGCAACAGTAAGACACCTAGATTTTAAAAGACCCAGGCAAAGAAACATGATACCCTGAACAAGTCGAATTCAAAGTGAGTTCTCTTAACTTCAGTCCCTGGAGGTAGCAGTTTGGTATATACAGGCTACAGGCTTTTCACACTTGTTGGATTTTAAACTGCCTACCCTTACACACAGCCTTCACTCCTTTATACATATTTCCCCCTTTGAATGCAAATTCCCATTGCTTCACTATGTATTTGGACTTAATCTTCCTGATAATAAAAACCTCTCATAGCACTAAGTTTTACCAGTAATCTTTGGGAAAAAATAAACACACTGTTTCTTAACTTCACCTGGCTAAGTGACACATTTTCCCCTCCTTTGAAAACAATCCAGTTTGATTTATTTAAAAATGCAAATGTCCTTTTACCTTACATTCTAAACTTCCATGTTTACCTGATGAACATTTCAAACCTAACTTCTCTTCTTACATCAAAGTACCCTGACTAACTGCCTCTAATTCAATTAAGTCTCACGCACACACATATACACATCCTACTAATACTCTATTTTACAATAAATTCCAATAACATTATAGAAATTGTATCTTCCTGACAAATGTACTAAGAGAAAGAGGGTAGCTGAGCTAATATGGACCCATTAAAGACACTTGTAGATAAATTGTAATTGAAAATAAGGAATTGGCAGATTTGTTAAATGATTATTTTCTATCAGTCTTCTAGGAGAGGAAGAAGATAAACTATCAGAGGTCCAACAAAAACTAAAAACAAACCACTGATAGGATTTTATTTGATTGAATACAAGTTAAAAGAAAATAAGGTAATCAAAAATATAATGAGACTGAAGATAGACAGATCACCATGACCAGATGGTTTTCATGTCAGTATATTAAAAAGTAAATGACAGCTGCTTCAGTTATGATCCTCTCTCTTGTTTCAGGAATAGTACTCTTGTACTGAAAATTACCAACACCACTCCATTATCTAAGAAGGGTGGGACAGAAAAACCAGGAAATTATAGACATATTTAGGTTAACATCGATTGTGAGGAAGTTACTGTAATCTGTCATTAAGCGCAGAATGATCAAGCACTTGGAGAAATATGAACTGATTGGAGCACCATAGCATGGATTTGTAAAAGTTGTTACGTCTAACTTGCGTAGTTGAACTTTTTGAGATCATTAACATAGTTGATTAGGAAGTGACTATTTACATGGACTTCCTGAAAGCATTCAGTAAAATTCCACATAATAGATTGCTAGCAAAAATGAATGTATATAGAGCTGGAAGCAACCTATTGAAACGATAGAAAATTGGCCAGGAGTAGTGTAGGAATAATTGATATATACGCCAACTGGTGTGAAGTGATACCACCTAACCACCGCCACCAATGCCTCCCTCCCAACACCCCGCTCTCCCCACCCACCCCCAGATCTGTATTGGAGCCTTAGCCTTTCACTATATTTATCAATTGCTCAGATGAAGGAATAGAGAACATATATCCAAATTTGCTAAGTTAGTTAATGCAACAAGTAGATGGGAGCAGAAACTTACAATGGGACTCTGATAGATTAAATGGAGAAAAACTGTGGCAGATGAGGCTCAGTGTGGGGAAATGTAAGTTCTTGATTTTGGACGAATTGGAAACATCTTCTAGAATGTCTACCCTATTGAACTCTTTCATGATTTCAAAGATCTCGATCAGGCTACCTTTACCAGAAAAAAAAAGTCTGAGCCTAATCAGTCTTTCCTAGTAGTTGTAACCTGTCAGTTCTGGTACCATCCTTGTAATTTTTTTGCACTTTTTCTCGTGCCTCTATGTCCTCTTCGTAACATGGAGAGCAGAACTGTGAATAGCACCTCTTGCTTTTTGAATTCTATTCTGTTGCAAACTGTTTTTTTTTTGTATTTGTAATAGCTTCATTAACTTGCACTGCTACTTTTAATGATTTAGGAATCTACAACCCTACATCTTTGTTAAGCAAGGGTATTAAGGGATGTGGAACAGAGGCAGGTAAACAGAGATAAGATACCTATCAGCCATGATCTAATTGAATGGCACAACAGGATCATGGAACTGGATGTTCTATCTCTGTTCCAATGGTGGTTAAAGGTCACCAATAAGTGATCTGATTATCAAAATGCACTTATCCAACAGAGAAAAGAACATCTGACATTCCCATAAAAATACCATGCTACTCAATTACATCAAATTACAAAATAACAAGTGTCTATTATCACAGATAAACAAACCAACAGAATTAGTTGATCACATCTGAGATGTTTCAAAGTTCACACATAATATGAGACCAACAAATATATCACGAATTGATAAGTTTTATTTATAAAATGCAAAGAACTTTTTTTCTAAATAGATTGTAATTATAAATCACATTAAATGGCAGGGAAAATATTGTTTTCAAGAACATAGGAAATAGAAAAATGACCTGTCAACCTGCTTCACCATTCAATATGTTCATGGCTGATCTTGGGCTACAATGCCACGTTCACACTCGCACCCCATATCCCTTGATTCCCTGAGACACCAAAAATCTATTTAACACAATCTTAAATATATTCAATGATGGCTCATCCACATCTCTCTAGGGTAGAAAATTCCAAAGATTCACAACCCTCTGAGTAAAGCAATTCCTCTTCATCTCAGTCCTAAATGATTTGCCCCTTATCTTGAAACTGTACCCTCTTGTTCTAGATTTCCCAGCCAGGGGAAACAACATTTCAGTATCTACGCTGTCAAGCCCCTTCATGATCTTGAGTGTTTCAAAGAGATGTTAGCTCATTCTTCTAAACTCCAGGGAACATACAGGCAATTTACTCAGTCTCTCATCATAGGACATACATGCTCACAAGATAATTACAGACGGGGAAAGGTCATTCAGTCTTAGTTTTTCCATCAAGAATGACCCTAAAGTCCTCCCACTGCACAATGCAATTAGTTCAAGGTTTTCATTTCTACTACCCTATCATTCATGTATTGGTTACTCATTGTGAGAAGAAGAATTTCCTGATATCAGTCTTATATTTGCTTTTTAATAGTTTGAACCTGTGTTCACCTGCACTACACTTGCAGTTTTAACATTCAAGATTCAGTTGCATTATGTTAAATATTTTATATACTCTACGAGATCAACATGCAGCCACTTCCTTTCCTATCCTTCCTCGTAACTCACACCTCTGACACTTGGGTTCACCTTTGTGGTTCCCTACACTTCCACCACAGCTTTAATGTATCCCATGTGCGTTGGTGATCAGAAATGGATATTGTACTTAAGGTGAAATCTGACCAGAACAATGCTGTTTAATTTCCCGAAACCTTATCGTTTTCAAGCTTGTGTGGCTGCTGCTCTGCATTGCTAAGACATGACAGGGTCAATTTTGACATTTCAGTAGGCAACTGACAGAACACATTGGCTACCTGCCCATTTGACAGCGAAGAGGCTGCTGTGATTTTGAGGCCCCAGTCTCATTTGAATTTGGCAGTTGAGCAGTGAATGCCAAACAGGACTGCTGCAAATTGCTGCTCTTCAGTCTCAGGGATGTCAGCTGGTTAAAATACTGACAGAGGCACACAAATAGGGGCTTGGAAGGAATGAACATGATTCTAGTCAGGCATTAGCTTGCATTTTTTTTAAAAAAGCTCATTTGTGGGATGTCGGTGTTGCTGGCAAGGCCAACATTTATAGCCCATCCCTAATATCCCTCGAGAAGGTGGTGGTGAGCCCTTTATAAAGGGATTTGCAGAATTTTGATCCTGTGCCTGTGATGAAGGAACAGTCAAGATGGTGTGTGTTCTCAAACACCTGCAACCTTTGTTTTTCTAGGTGGTAGAGGTCGCAGGTTTGGGAGATGCTGCCAAAGAAGCCTTGGTGAGTTGCTGCAGTGCGTCTTGCAGAGGTACAAACTGTAACCAAGTTATACTGGTGGCAGAAAGATTAAATATTTAAGGTGGTAGATGGAACGTCAATCAAGTGGCTGCTTTTTCCTTGCATGTTATTGCAGCTACACCCATTCTGACAAGTGGAGAGTATTCTATTACACTCCTGACTTGTGCCTTGTAGGTAATGGAGGGGCTTTGGAGAGTCAGGAAGTGATGCACTCATTGGAGCGTACCTAGCCTCTGACCTGCCCTTACAGCCACAGTGTTTATGTGGCTGGTCCAATAATGTTTCTGTTCAATAGTAACCCCCAACATGTTGATGGTGGGGGATTCAATGATGGCAATGCCATTGAATGTCAAGGGGAGATGGTTAGAGACAGTTTACTAGTTGGAGACAGTTGGATGTCATCCAAGTCTTTCTGCACTTTGGAAAGAACTACTTCATTCAAGGAATTGTGAATTGGATGAAACATTGCAACCATCAGTGTGCATACCCACTTCTGACCTTATGATGGAGGAAAAGATGTTGATGAAGCAGCTGCACATGGTTGGGCCTGGGACACTAACCTGAGGAAATCCTGCAGTGATGTTCTGGGGTTGAGGTGATTGGCCAAAAAAAACCACAATCATCTTCCTTTGTGCGAAGTATGATCCAGCCAATGGAGAGCTTTTCCCCTGATACTCAGTTATTCAATTTTATTAGGGCCAAATGCTACCTTGATCCCAAGGGCATCACCGCTCCTCACCTTTATGTGGAGTTAGGAGTGTTCCTTTATTTCTCGGTTCCAAAAAAGTCATACAATTAAAAAAAAAAATTCCAGCTGTTTCCTGATCAGAATGTAAGTATGCATGTGTGGAACAATCTTGTTGCAAGTTGTCCTCTGTGCAAGTTACAGAGTGACGATTGCTGAGATTAACGAGGGAATAGGGATACTGAGCCTATTTCAAGGCCCTTAATGCCCGTTAATACTGATTTTTCCCAGGCCCTGTATAACTTGGAGTCTATTAACATTTCTAGATTCTTTCAACTTCATCCTTTTAAGCACTGCATTTTACCCATTTTGCTGTTAATTCTGACTCAAATAATTCTTTGATTTCTATCAGATGTAATATTCATACATTTACGAATAGAGAAAGAATCAAAAGCTTGCTCAGTAAAATGGCAACATTTTGTCCATGAATACCTTAGTGTGGCTCCCTCAGTTTCCAACACATCTCCATCCTTTAGATATGCGTACTGATTGTCACCTTTTCCGACTGTCTCTTTCTGAGGTGGTTGGTGTGAAAGTTTGCTAATGCGAACATCGCCACCTTATAAAATTCAAACAGACACATTAAAAAACTGATCTAATTTATTTACAATCTTCAGAGGATATCCTAGACCTAATTAAGATAAATATAGACTGTTTACAAATCTGACAACAATAGATATAGAGTATGTACAAATAATGAGTTCCGAAGAAGTCATATTGGACTCGAAATATTAATTCTGTTTCTCTTTCCACAGATACTGTCAGATCTACTGAGTTTTTTCAGCATTTTGTTTATTTCAGATTTCCAGTATTTGCAGTATTTTGCTTTTATCTAATTTCTAGCTATATAATGACAAAAGCATATTTTTAATTCTTTTCAGAGTAAAGAAACATTCTTTATTAAGATTCACTAATGGTACTTAACAAATAAGACTTGTACTTATGCAAATAAGTCTTGTATGCCCAAATGGAAATCAAAAGTATTGTAATTTGCAGTTTGCTTGGGTTTCAGTTACCAGTACTGTACAATTTGTTGTCTCTACAGTCTCAATCTTGCTATAGAACAGATATAGAAAATGCAACATCATTCGCCTTTCCTTTGGAGCAACTGACACCACTTGTATTTAGATAGTACCTTTAATGAAAAATATCCCAAGACATACACTGAGGTTTAATCCAAAAATGGTGATGAACTAAAGGAGGAGGAAGGTTAGCTGACATGGACTTGATGGGCCAAATGGCCTCCTTCTGTGCCATAATGACTTTATGGGTGAAATGGGGGTAAGGGTGTTGAGATTTGGCTTGGTGGGGAAGAGAAAAGCAGCAAAGCTTACTTGAAAAAATGGTCTCAATATTCACAGATTCACCAGCCTGAGTGAAGAAATTTCTCCTCATTTCAGTCCTGAATGGCCTACACCTCAGACTGTGACCCCTTGTTCTAGATCCCCAGCCAGGAAACACCATCACTGCATCCTATCTGTTCAGCCCTGTCAGAATTTTACATGTTTCAATGAGATCCCCTCTCATTCTTCTAAACGCCATTGAATACAGGACTTGTTGACCTAATTTCTCCTAATATAACAATCCTGCCATCCCAGGAATCAGTCTGGTAAACCTTCACTGCACTCCCTCTATGGCAAGTATTTTCTTTTCCTAGGTACAAGCCACATGCACCAAGATCTGGACAACATTCAGGCTTGGGCTAATAAGTGGCGAGTACCATTCATGACATGCAAGTTCCAGGCACTGGCCGTCTCCAGCAAGAGAGAGTTTAACCGTCTGCCCTTGACATCCAGCAGCATTACCATCGCTGAACCCTCACTATCAACAGCTTGGGAGGTCTGCATTGACCAGAAACTTAACTGGACCACTGACATAAATACTGTGGCTACAATAGCAGGTTAGAGGCTGAGTATTCTGTGGCAAATGACTCAGCCTCTTGATTCCCAAAAGCCTTTCCACTATGTACAAGGGCAAAACAGGAGTATGATGGAACACTCTCCAATTGCCTCGGTGAGTGCAGCTGTTATGTGGATGGTAAATGCAAAGCTGCTCAGATTCCAGAGGGAAACTTGAAACAACTGCCACAACTGTTTTGCAATTTGTATATTTTGAGATGCGTGCCTTGAACTCAGTAGTAATAAGGCCACCAAGTCTTATAGGTTTCTTACAAAACTAAATTAAACATTTATTAATAGAAGAAATGATTTTAAGCACGTACATAGGTCTAGAAATTACCACTATAATTCCCCTAATTAATCTAACTCCCAGTTACACCTCTATTAAGGCAATAGTAAAACACACAGATTTAAACAAACCCAGGCAAAGCACATACCCTGGACAGTCAAATTCAAAATGAGTTCCTTGTAGACAACAAGGACTCCTGGCTAGGTAAAACATTGCACCCCCTCTTTTGAATTCAGGTCACTGTGGTTTATTTAAAAATGCAAGTATTGCCTTTATACCTCACATTCCCTACAACTTCAATCATGTTTACCTATTTAACATTTCAAACCTAGCAACCTAGCTTCTCTTCAGACATATCAAAGCCTTCATACCAGCTATCTTTAATTCAGTTAAGTACCCCCCTATATACACACAGACCCCACTATTACTCCACTTTACAATAAATTCCAAATAACATTATGAAAATTATTATATCTTCCTGACAGCAGCTCCAACAACACTCAAGATCAATGCCATCCAGAACAAAAGAGCCCATCTGATCGGCATGCTAAGCAGCAGCTTAAATATTTGCTTCCTCCACCACTGGCCTACAACAGGTGCAGCATGCACAATCTGACAAGATGCACTACACCAACTCGCTAAAGCTTCTTTTACAGCATCGCCTAAACCCATTACCTCCCCCACCCACCTAGAAAGACAAAAATAGAAAGTACACACCATCCTGATTTGGAAGCATATTGCCATTCGTTCATCGCTTGGGTCAAATCCTGGAAATTCCTACCTAACAGTACTATGGCAGTAACTTCACCATATGGACGGTTCAAATAGGCGGTTCACCACCATTCAAGCTAATGGACAGTAATTTTTGGCAGGGTGTAAAACCAGAATTTCAACCAATATGGTGGGTTTCCCGTTGGTCGTTTAGGTTAAAATTATCCCCATTATATCTGTTAGTATTTTTTTATAGTGTCATGTGTCTGGCGTGCGGGGCTAGCCATTATCTGTTTCGTAAATGATCTGCTTAATTTATCATTGAGTTTGCTGCACCATTGCTGAATCGATTTTCCAGAAAAAACTAGCCCAAACACAGAGTAAGATATATTATAATGCCATATTAAGAGTGTATTGCACTTCATACTGTTCTAGCAAATTCTGGCCCAATCTTTCATTATTTAACCTCTCAAATAATTTGATTATTTTGGTTGCTTCTGTTAGATCTTTTTCACTTATTCTGCCTTGGCCTTTTTCAAACCTGCCATCATGACTATATCCTCTCAATCCTGACATCAATTCTTCCATGGTTCTTATGACTTCCCATTATAGGAAGGGTATAAACAACACACTACTCTAGCTGTGGTCTAACAAACACCTTCTACAGATTCAACCTTACATGGTTTTTGCATTCAGTGGTCTTATACATAAAAGACATATTTCCTTTTGTTTGCTATTTCCACCTGGAATCTTGCTTTTAAAGATCTGCAAATTTGACTCCCAAATATCTTTGTTCCTCCATTTCACTGAGAAATGATAAAGGGATTTGATAGGGTAAATGCAAAAAAACTATTTCCTCTGGTGGGGAAATCCAGAATAAGGAGGCTTAACCTAAAATTAGAACTAGACCATTTACGTGTGAAATTATAGAGTCATAGAGGTCTACAGCACAGAAAAAGGCCCTTCGGCCCATTAAGTCTGCGCTGGTCAAACAAGTACCTAACTATTCTAATCCTATTTCCCAGCACTAGGCCCATATCCTTGCATGCCATGGCATTTTTAGTGCACATCCAAATATTTCTTAAATGTTATGAGGGTTTCTGCCTCTACTACCCTTTCAGGCAGTGGGTTCCAGACTCCCACCACCCTCAGTGAAAAAATTCCTCACATCCCCTCTAAACCTCCTGGCCCTTACCTTAAATCTATGCCTCCTGGTTATTGATCCCTCCACCAAGGAGAAAAGTTCCTTCCTGTCTACCATTAGGAAGAACTTTTTCCACAAAAAGGGTAGTGGAATGTGAAATGTTTCCACTGTTCCTCAAAAGGCCATGGCTGTTGGATCAATTGAAATTTTTCAAGATTGATCACTTTAGGTTAGATAAGGGTGTTAAGGGATATGAATCAAAGGTGGGTAAACGGAGGTGACAAACAGATAGCCACAATCTAATTGAATTCTGAAACTGACTCCAGATGCAGAATGGCCTAATCCTGTTCCTAAGTGCATATATTTAGGACATATTCTAATTCCTTTTTTCTTCAACATATACCACTTCACATTTCTTCATTGAACATGTCCCAAACAGTGCCCATACCCCCTAATGCAGTTCCTTCAACAATTTCTCAGTTCTCTGTATATTTATTTACAACTTATATTTATTTACAAAGTCATTTAAGTTAATATCACCAAATGTGCCTCCTGATAACTGAATGACAAAAGGAGATTAATAAATTAATAAATCACATTTATTAGCTGGGCACTTCGGACAACCCTGGGACTGAAATTCCAAATACACTTTATTATAGGTGCAGTTGGCAATTTTTATTTTGCAAGACACATTTTGGATTTCCTTTATTCCTGGTTAAATTTCAAAGGGTATTTATCTTCCAGTTCACCAGTTCTACAGAGGGCATCAAGAGGGTAGTGGGAAACACTTGGGGGAAAGGCAAAGAAAATCACTAACATATTGCTATTTTATGTGATATTTCTTATGAGAGATTCTGAAAGTCCAAATATATCACTTTCACTGCATTTACTTTTGTCGAGACATTTAGTAGTCTCCTTTAAAAATGTCATTAAATTACTTGAATGGCCTACCATTTACAAATCAGCTTAGACAAATAAAAAGCTCACTGTTGCGTTCTCCTCATACTGCAAGCTGTGCACAAAAAAAAAGTTTTGCCATGTTATAATGGAGCAAATCCAGACAGAAACATAGGTTAATTCACTTAATTACATTTGATTTGAACCAATGCACTATAATTTTGACTTTAAGTAAGCTTTCTGATGGAGGTCAAAAAAGATTTAAGGTGATTTACAATCATCAGTGTTAGGGCTCTTAAATTTGGAGGCTACATAATTAAAAGTTACCAATATTTGAGAATTGGGGGTGGTGGACGATGCTGGAGAAAATTTCTGAATGCAGATTTGTTTCATTTGACTTCCTTCATTGTATATATAAAATATTGCAGTAAATATAACATTTCAAAGTAAAACTTTACACAATGGAGTAGAACTGTTGCAATTTCTGCTGTAGTAGGCTTGCACATATCCCATTTATACTACCTAGATCCAATCCACTAAAACACAACTGGATTTTGAATTACAGTAACCAGCAAATTACACAAATTCCAGCGATGACAAATTATATTTCAGGTATTCATCCTTAATAATACTGCGTTACAGATTTACCATAAAATCTTATTTTACACCACTTCATTTTAGAGTTTTGGAAAACCACCTACAAATTACCTGCTACCTGAGTTGCTCCTGTTCCTGGAGGATATAAAAACAACTTGTATTTCTAAAGCAACTTTAACATAGTAAAACATTGCTGGCCTAGATGTAGTAAAACATTGTAAACATAGGAAAATATTGCTGGCCTAAATGCTGGAATAACCAGTGACGCTCACATGCTATGAATGAATGAAAAAAACATCCCAAGGAGTGTTATCAAACAAAGGCACATGGAGAGATACTAGGGCAGATAATTTATTTATTTGTTCATGGAATGAGAGCATCCTAAGGAAGGACATCATTTATTTCCCATTCCTAATTGCCTTTGTAAAGGTGGTGGAGAGCGCCCCCGACAGTTCAACTGGTGTAGGTACACCCACAGTATTATTAAGGAGGAAGTTTCAGGATTTTGATCCAATGACAACGAAGGAATGGCAGGATAGTTTGTGACTTGGAGCTGTGACTTAGAGGAGAACTTGGAGAGATTGTGATATTTCCATACTTCTGCTGCCTTTGTTCTTCTAAGTGGTAGAGGTGGTGCATTTAGAAGGTGTTATCGATGGAGCCTTGGCTGCAATGCGTCTTGTAGATGGTACTTACTGCTGCCACTGCACATCAGTGGTAGAGGGAGAGAATGTTTAAAATGATAGATGAGTGCTGATTAAATGGGCTGCTTTGTTGCACTTCTTGAGTGCTGTTGCAACTGCATTCATCCAGGCAAGTGGAGGGTATTCCTTCACACTCCTGACTTGTACTTTGTAGATGGTGGACAGGCTTTGGAGAGTTAGGAGCTGAGTTACTTACTGCAGAATTCTCAACCTCTGAAGTGCTCTTGTAGCCGCTGTATTTATATGTCTGGTCCAGTTAAGTTTCTGGCCAACGGCAAGCCCCTCAGGCTGTAAATGGTGGGGGAATTCAGTGATGGTAATGCCATTGGACGTCAAGGGGAGAAAATCATTACCTGGCACCTGTGTGGGGTGAGTGTTACTTATCAGCCCAAGCCTGAATATTGTCCAGTTCTTGCTGCAAGAATCTAGGTGTAGGCCATTCGGCTCAATGAGTCAGCTCCACCATTCAATGAGATCATGGTGATCTGTTAATCCTCGACTCCACTTTCCTGCCTTTTCCCCATAACCCTTGATTCTCTTACTGATTAAAAATGTCTATCTCAGCCTTGAATATAATTAATGACCCAGCCCTTTGCGACAAAGAATTCCACAGATTCACTACCCTCTGAGAGAAGAAATTCCTCCTCATCTCTGTCTTAAACGGGTGACCCCTTACTCTGAGATTATGCCCTCTGGTCCTAGACTCTCCCACAAGGGGAAACAACCTCTCAGCATCTACCTTGTCAAGTCCCCTAAGAATCTTACACGTTTCAATAAGGTTGCCTCTCATTCTTCTAAATTCCAATGAGTACAGGCCCAACCTACTCAACTCTCCTAATAAGAAAATACTTCCATACCCGGGATCAACCTAGTGAACCTTCTCTGGACTGCCTCCAATGCCAATATATCTTTCCTTGGATAAGGGAACCAAAACTTTTTACAGTATTCTAGATGTGGTCTAATTTGCGCCTTGTATAGTTTTAGCAAGACTTCACTATTTTTACACTCTATTCCATTTGAAATAAAGGCCAACTTTTCATTTGCCTTCCTTATTACTGCTGAACTTGTATGCTAGCTTGTGATTCATGTACGAGGACCCCCAAATCCTTCTGTGCTGCAGCTTTCTGCAGTCTTTTTCCATTTAAATAATATTCAGCTCCTCTATTCTTCCTGTCAAAGTGCATAACCTCACATTTTCCCACCTTATATTCCATCTGCCAAGTTTTTTGCCAATTCACTTAACCTATCTATGTCCCTCCGTAGACCCTTTGTGTCATCCTCACCACTTGCCTTCCCACCTATTTTTGTGTCATCTGCAAACTTGGCGATAGTACATTCAGTTCCCTCATCCAAGTCATTAATGTGTATTGTAAATAATTGTGGCTCCAGCACTGATCTCTGTGGTACTCCACTAGTTACAGGTTGCCATCCTGAAAATGCCCCCCATAACCGAACTCTCTGTCTTCTATTAGTTAGCCAATCCTTTATCCATGCTAATATACTACCCCCAACACCATGGGCTCTTGTCTTATTAAGTAGCCTTATCTGCAGTACCTTACTGAATGCCTTTTGGAAATCCAAATATATTACATCTACTGGTTTCCCTTTATCTAACCTGCTTGCTACCTCCTCAAAGAATTCTAATAAATTTGTCAGTCATGATTTCCCCTTCATAAAGTCATGCTGACTCTGCTTGATTATATTATACATTTCCAAATGCTCTCCTATTGCATCCTTTACAATAGACTCTAACATTTTTCCAATGACAGATGCTAAGCTAACTGGCCTGTTTTTGTCCCCCTCCCTTTTTGAATAAGGGTGTTACATACGTAGTTTTCCAATCCTCTAGGACTTATCCAGAATCTAAGCATTCTGGGAAGATTACTACAAGAGCATCACTATATCTGTAGCTACTTTCTTCAATATCCTAGGATGCAACCCATCAGGTCAAGGTGACTTATCGGCCTTTGGCCCTATTAGTTTCCCTAGTACTTTTTCTCTAGTGATAACTATCGTATTTATTTCCTCCCCTCCTTTTGCCCCTTGATTATTTAGTATTTTTGGTATGCTATTAGTGTCTTCTACCATGAAAAGACTGATGCAAAGTATTTATTCAACTCCTCTGCCGTTTCTCCTGGTTCCCCATTATTATTTCCCCAGCTTCATTCTCTAAGGGGCCTATGTTCACTTTGGCCTCTCTCTTACTTTTTATATATTTAAAGAAGCTTGAACATCAATCATCAGCAAATATCCCCACTTCTGACCTCATGATGAAGGATTGACCAAAAAAGGTGGGCTTTAAGAAGTATCTTAAAGGAAGAAAGGGAGGCAGAAAGGTGGCAAGGTTTAGGAAAGAAATTCCAGAGCTTAGGGCCTTGGCAAATGTAGGGACAGCCATCAACAACAAAGCAATCAAAACTTGGGATGTTCCAAGGCCAGCACTTGAGGAGTTCTGAGAACTCGATGGATTCTAGGGCTGACAGAGATTATAAAGACAGTGAGGGAGAGAGACAGTAGATAGATTTGAAAACAAGGATGAGAATTTTAAAATGGAGGCATTGCTTAAGTGGGAGCCAATGTAGATTAGTGAGCACAGGGTTGCTGGGTGAACGGGATTTGGTGCAAAGTAGGACATGGGGAGTTTGTATGATTTCAAATTTAAAAGGGATGGAAGAGGGGAAGCTGACTAGGGATGCATTTGAATAGTTAAACCTAGAGGTAACTAAGGCATGGATGAGGATTTCAGCCACAGACGAGGTGAGACAGGGGTGGATTGACAATGTTACGGAGCTTGAAAAAGATGGTCTTAATGATCACGCAGATACGTCATTGGAAATTCAACTCAGTGAAATAGGACACCAATGTTGCGGATATCTGGTTCAGCCTCGGACTTTTCCTTGTGAAAGGGATTTGTCAATTGCTATGGAACGGAGCTTATGAAGAACGGCTTTGGTCTTCCAACATCAATGTTGGAGGAAATTTTTGTTTTTCCAGTCCTGGATGTCAGACAAGTAGTTAGGCACTTTAGAGACAGTGAGGAATTGAGAGAGGTGGTGGTGAGGTTAGAGCTGAGGCTGTAAGAGTACACGGACAAAGACACTTTGATGGGATTTTACGGGACCTGGCAGAAGAAGGAAGATGGAAGTGAGTAGCAAAGCAGCTCTTGCTCCGACTCCCGTTTCTGTAGAACTACTGTGCCAGTTAGCCAATTAATGGCCAACAGTCCGATTGCTCAGCAGTCGGAGGTGGGCTTTGAGATGGCAGCAGTGTCATGTTTAAATGGCTGCCAGCACCCAAGCACTGACACAAACATTCACTGCTTTAAACATCCTCTGAGCAACCATCCTCCAAAGACTCAGGCATGCAAGCATCCAGCTCTGAGTGACCCCCACCAACATCCGGCCACCAGTGACCCCCACCAACATCCGGCCACCAGTGACCCCCACCAACATCCGGCCACCAGTGACCCCCACCAACATCCGGCCACCAGTGACCCCCACCAACATCCGGCCACCAGTGACCCCCACCAACATCCGGCCACCAGTGACCCCCACCAACATCTGGCCACCAGTGACCCCCTCCAGCATCCGGCCACCAGTGACACCCTCCAGCATCTGGCCACCAGTGACCCCCACCAACATCCGGCCACCAGTGACCCCCTCCAGCAATCGGCCACCGGTGACACCCTCCAGCATCCGGCCACCAGTGACCCCCACCGACATCCAGCCACCAGTGACCCCCTCCAGCATCTGGCCACCAGTGACCCCCTCCAGCATCCGGCCACCAGTGACACCCTCCAGCATCCGGCCACCAGTGGCCTCGCCATCATGTGACCCCTTAAGTATCCGGCTACCGCTGACCCCTCCAGCATCCAGCTCCCAGTGATCCCTCCAGCATCCAGCCACCATTGACCCCTCCAGCATCAGGCCACCACTGACTCCTCTAGTATCCGGCCACCACTGACCGCTCCAGTATCCGGCCACCACTGACCCTTCCAGCATCTGGCCATCACTGACCCCTCCAGCATCCATCTCCCAGTGACCCCTCCAGCATCCAGCCACCAATGACTCCTCCAGCATCCGGCCATCAATGACTCCTCCAGCATCCGGCTACCAGTGACCATTCCAGCATCCGGCTGTCAGTGACCCTTTCAGCATCTGGCTGCCAGTGACCCCTCCAGCATCCAGCTACTAGTGATCCCTTTATTGAACTGTTTCCAAGAAAGTATATCCCTCCTTAAGTAAGGAGACCATAACTGTACAGTTTTTCATGGGGTGTGACATCGCTGGTGAGACAGGCATTTATTGCCCATCCCTAATTGCCCTTGAGAAGGTGGTGGTGGGCTGCCTTCTTGAACCGCTGCAGTCCATGTCATGTAGGTACACCTGAAGTGCTGTTAGGGAGGGAACTCCAGGATTTTGACCCAGTGACAGTTAAGGAATGGCGATATATTTCCAAGTGAGAATGGTAAGCGTATTGGAGAGGAACTTCCAGGTAGTGGTGTTCCCATCTATCTGCTGTCCTTGACCTTCGAATTGGTAGTAGTGGATTTGGAAGGTGCTGTCTAAGGAGCTTCAGTGAGTTCCTCCTGTGCATCTTGTAGGTGATACACACTGCATTGTGTCAGTGGTGGGGGAGTGAATGCTTGTGGATGGGGGTGCCAACCAAGCGGGCTGGTTTGTCCTGGATGGTGTCAAGTTTCTTGAGTGTTTTTGGAGCTGCACTCATCTAGGCAAGTGGTGAGTATTCTATCACACTCCTGATTTGTGCCTTGTAAATGGTGGACAAGCTTTGGGGAGTCAGGAGGTGAGTTACTTGCTAGTCTCTTACCTGCTCTTGTAGCCACAGTATTATGTGGTTAGTCCGATTCAGTTTCTGGTCAATGGTAACACCCTGATAGTGGGAGATTCAGCAATGGTAATGCCATTGAATGTCAAGGGGAGATGGTTAGATTCTCTCTTGTTGGAGAGGGTCATTGCCTGGCACTTATGTGGCACGCATGTTACTTAACACTTATTATCCAGGCTAGGGCTGATGTCCAGGTTTTGCTGCATTTGTAACATGGACAGCATCAGTATATGAGTCATCACAAATGGTCCTGACCATTGTGCAATCATCAGCGACCATCCGCACTTCTGACCTTATCATGGAAGGAAGGTAATTGATGAAGCAGCTGAAGATGGTTAGGTCTAGGACATTACCCTGAGGAACTCCTGCAGTGATGTCCTGGAACTGAGATGATTGACTTCCAACAACCACAACCATCTTCCTTTGTGCTAGGTATGATTCCAATCAGCGGAGAGCTCTCCCCCAATTCCAACTGACTCCAGTGTTCCTAGGGCTCCTCGATGCCACACTTAGTCAAATGCTGCTTGACGGAAAGAGCAATCACCCTCACCTCACTCTAGGGTTCAGCTCTTTTGTCCATTTTTGAACCAAGGCTGTAATGAGATCAGAAGTTGAGTGGCACTGATAGGACCCAAAATGAACATCAGTAAGAAGGTTATTACTAAGCAACTGCCACTTGATAGGACTGTTGATGACCTCTTCCATCACTTTACTGATGATTGAAAGTAGACTGATGGGTTGGTAATTGGCCAGGTTGGATTTGTCCTGTTTTTCGTGGGCAATTTTCCACATTGCTGGGTATATGTCAGTGTTGTAGCTGTACCAGAACAGGTTGACCAGGGGCTCAGCTAGTTCTGGAGCACAAAGTCTTCAGAACTATTGTGGAATATTGTCAGGGCCCAGAGCCTTCTGCTGTTTCTTGATATCACGTGGAGTGAATTGAATTGACTGAAGACTGGCAGCTGTGATGCTGGGGACTTCTGGAGGAGGGCAAAATGGATCATCCATTCAGCACTTCTGGCTAAAGATTATTGCAAGTGCTCCAGCCTTATCTTTGCACTGATGTGCTGGGCTCCCCCATCATTGAGGATGGGAATATTTGTCGAGCATCCTCCTCCAGTAAGTTGTTTAATTGTCCACCACCATTCACGACTGGATGTGGTAGGGCTGCAGATCTTAGATCCGCTGGTTGTGGAATTGCTTAGCTCTGTCTTTCATTTGCTGCTTATGCTGTTCGGCATGCAAGTAGTCCTGTGTTATAGCTTCACCAGGTTAGCACCTCATTTTCAGGTACGGCTGGTGCTGCTCCTGGCATGCCTTCCTGTACCCTTCATTGAACCAGTGTTCAGCCCTTGGCTTGGTGGTAATGGTAGTGTGGGGGATATGCTGGGCCATGAGGTTGCAGATTGTGGTTCAGTACAAGTCTGCTGCTGCTGATGGCCCACGGCGCCTCATAGTTGCCCAATCTTGAGTTGCTAGATCTGTTCAAAATCTATCCCATATAGCAGAGTAGTCGTGCCACACAACATTATGGAGGGTATCCTCAATGTGAAGATGGGATGTCGTCTCCACAACGACTGTTGCCAGTGTCACCCCTATTGACAGATGCATCTGCGGAAGGGAAGGTTGGTGAGGATGAGGTCAAGTACGTTTTTCTCTCTTGTTGGTTTCCTTACCATCTGCTCTAACCCAGCCTAGTAGTTATGTCGCTTAGGACTTGGCCAGCTTGGTGGGTTGTGATGCTACTGACCCTGCTCGGTGATGGACTTTGAGGTCCCTCACCCAGAGTACATTCTGCACCCTTGCCACCCTCAGTGCCTCCTTCAAGTGATGTTCAACATGGAAGAGTACTGATTCCTTAGCTGGGATGGGGGTGGGGGGACGGTACATTATAATCAGCAGGTTTCCTTGCTCATGGCTGATCTGATGGGATGAGGCTTCATGGTGTCATGAAGCTATTAATGTATATAATATTATTGAAAAATATTTTTCTTTTAAAAAATAGGTTTAGTCTGTGGGTGTGTCTTAATTGGATTAAAACCAGCTAGTCTGGGTGCTTTGATGTGTACTAGTTTTGAGATGTAAGAAAGGTAGAGGTAGCATTTTTTTGAATAGAGCATTCAAGAAGTGTGGTGAAATCTGACACCTAGCTGGTAGAGACCAATTAATGTTTATATTACTAATAAAATTAGTACTATGAAAGGACTTTTATTGTTAGAAGAGATGGAGTGCAAAGGAGCTGGTGATACAATGGGAATTTACATTCAATGAGCTGTGCTACGTATAACACTCAGCAGTTTTGTTTGTGCAGGGCAGAGGCAACGTATGATCAAAGCAGCTGTAAGTCTACAACAGTCTCCACAGGAAGCAAAGTGAGAGGAACCTCATTTTGAATTTGTAAGGTGAAAATGCTTTGCCTGGTAATGTATATGGGTTATTGTTACCTTAATGGAGATTAGTCTGGGAATTTGTTAAAAGTTATGATCATAATAATTTGTAGCCATGTGTATGTGTTTAATGTGTTGTAACTTAATAAAATGTTTCATTTAACATAAAAACCTCTTGAGAATTGATGGACTGATTCCTGAATTTAGAGTTGCATCTCAAACATACCACTTAAAATATATGTTATGACAGTTGTTTAAAGTTTCCCTCTGGGATTTTTAAGTAACTCAGCTTTACCAACTGCTGAGTCATAATATCCAGAATCAATGTTGATGACTCCAAGGGCAACTCCCTCCCGACTGTATATCACTGTGCATCAGCTCTGCTGGGTCTGTCCTGCTGGTGGGACACCACTGTTTTCCTTTTTATATATTATAGAAGCTTCTATAGTCTGTTTTTCTAATTCTTGCTTGTTTTCTCTCATTGTCCAATTTCTGCCTCTTTATTTTTTTTGGTTATCCTTTGCTGTTTTCTAAAATTTCCCCAATCTTCTGGCCTACCACTAATCTTCACAGCACTGTATGCCTTTTCTTCCAATTTGATACCTTTCTTAACTTCCTTAGTTAGCCATGGGTGCTACACCCTTTTCATAGTCTTTCTTTTTCTATAGAAAATTTCTTCATTGAGTTACCCCAGAGTTCTGAAGGAGATAGCTGAAGAGATAGTGGAGGCATTAGTGGTGATCTTTCAGGAATCACTGGAGTCAGGGAGGGTCCCAGAGGAAAACAAAAACAGAATTACCTGGAAAAACTCAGCAGGTCTGGCAGCATCGGCGGAGAAGAAAAGAGTTGACGTTTCGAGTCCTCATGACCCTTCGACAGAACTAGGTGAATCCCAGGGAGGGTTGAAATATCCTCAATATTTCAACCCTCCCTGGGATTCACCTAGTTCTGTCGAAGGGTCATGAGGACTCAAAACGTCAACTCTTTTCTTCTCCGCCGATGCTGCCAGACCTGCTGAGTTTTTCCAGGTAATTCTGTTTTTGTTTTGGATTTCCAGCATCCGCAGTTTTTTATTTTTGTTCTTATTATTAGGGTCCCAGAGGACTGGAAAATCGCTAATGTAATCCCCTGTTTAAGTAGGGAGTGAGGCAAAAGACGGGAAATTACTGGCCGATTAGCCTGAAGTCGGTCGTTGGTAAGATTTTAGAGTCCATTATTAAGGATGAGATTTCAGAATACTTGGAAGTGCATGGTAAAATCAGGCAAAGTCAGCATGGTTTCATCAAGGGCAGGTCATGCCTGACAAATCTGTTAGAATTCTTTGAGGAGGTAACGAGTAGGTTAGACAAAGGAGAGCCAATGGATGTTATCTACTTGGACTTCCAGAAGGCTTTTGACAAGGTGCCACACAGGAGGCTACTCAGTAAGATAAGAGCCCATGGTGTTAGAGGCAAGGTACTAGCATGGATAGAAGATTGGCTGTCTGGCGGGAGGCAGAGAGTGGGGATAAGGGGGTCCTTCTCAGGATGGCGGCCGGTGACTAGTGGAGTTCCGCAGGGGTCAGTGTTGGGAACATAACTTTTCACTTTATACATTAATGATCTAGATGAAGGAACTGAGGGCATCCTGGCTAAGTTTGCAGATGATACAAAGATAGGTGGAGGGACAGGTAGTATAGAGGAGGCGGGGAGGCTGCAGAAGGATTTGGACAGGTTAGGAGAATGGGCAAAGAAGTGGCAGATGGAATACAATGTGGGGAAGTGTCAGGTCATGCACTTTGGTAGGAAGAATAGAGGCATGGACTATTTTCTAAATGGGGAGAGAATTCAGAAATCTGGAGTGCAAAGGGACTTGGGAGTCCTAGTCCAGGATTCTCTTAAGGTTAACTTGCAGGTTGAGTCGGTAGTTAGGAAGGCAAATGCAATGTTGGCATTTATTTCGAGAGGACTAGAATATAAAAGCAGGGATGTGCTGCTGAGGCTTTATAAGGCTCTGGTCAGACCACATTTAGAATATTGTGAGCAATTTTGGGCCCATATCTCAGGAAGGATGTGCTGGCCCTGGAGAGGGTCCAGAGGAGGTTCACGAGAATGATCCCAGGATTGAAAGGCTTAACATATGAGGAACGTTTGAGGACTCTGTGTCTATACTCGATGGAGTTTAGAAGGATGAGGGGGGATCTGATTGAAACTTACAGAATACTGAAAGGCCTGGATAGAGTGGACGTGGGGAAGATGTTTCCATTAGTAGGAGAGACTAGGACCTGAGGGCACAGCCTCAGAGTAAAGGGAAGACCTTTTAGAACAGAGATGAGGAGAAACTTCTTTAGCCAGAGAATGGTGAATCTATGGAATTCATTGTCACAGAAGGCTGTGGAGGCCAGGTCATTGAGTGTATTTAAGACCGAGATAGATAGGTTCTTGATTGGTAAGGGGATCAAAGGTTACAGGGAGAAGGCGGGAGAATGGCGTTGAGAAACTTATCAGCCATGATTGAATGGCGGAGCAGACTCGATGGGCCGATTGGCCTAATTTCTGCTCCTATGTCTTATGGAAATATCCCCTTAGATGTCTGTCACTGCATTTCCACATCTTACCTTTTAACTTATTTTCCAAGTCCACTTTAGCCAACTGTCTTTATGCCCTTGTAATTGCCTTTAAGTTTAAGATACTAGTTTTAGACTCACATTTCCCACCTTCAAACTGAAGTGAAATTCTATCATCTTATCACTCTTGCCTAAAGGATCCTTTACTATCAGGCCATTAATTAATCCTGTAAAATTGCACATTACCAGGGCCTTGACCTCAGTCAGTGGCTGCCTGACTCCTTTCAAGCAACAAAAGATAAAAAGTCTTACTTCATGGCTACCAAGTGTAGCAATAACAACAGCTATCAACCCATTCAATTTTACCCCACCCCCCACCTCATTGCCCTCCATTTCTGAGGTTAAAAATCCCAGCATGTTTTTGGATAATGTCAATGAGGCGAGCATGTAGATGGGAAGTAGGAGGACAGATCATGTTCAAAGGCACAACTGTACTTTAATATATTGTATCAGAACTCTGTATTGGTGATGCCACATGGTGAGCTTCTCAGGAACAAGTTAATCACCGTTTACTACTACAGGCAAACTTTTAACAGCACTATCTCCTGTTCCCCATTAAAATTACAAAGCAATATAGTTCCCATTTACAAAGTGGCATTTACTTAGGCATGAAAATTCATTTTACAAAGTTTTAAATACATATGATTATATTTTTAAATACTGGGCACTAGGATCTGGGAGACCGCTTGCCTCTGTATACTCACCGTCATCAACATTCTTCAATACATCTGGTATACCTCCAACATGATCTATGTGCCAGTGTGTCACCAGAATTTCTTGAATACTGGCACTCAATTGGGTCAAAGTTTCTTTTAAACAGGTGATGTATTCAGGCACACCTGGCTCGCCAGTATCAATCAAGAATCGTCTGTCAGAAAAATGTTATAATATTCAGTATCAACTTAATCTCTTTCAACTACATTACTTGGTTCACTTTTTCAACTCATATTAACTGCAGGACATTTCCCTAAAACAATGTGGCAATATAAACACAATACAGTTGTTAAAAAGTAAGGAGTAAAGATTAATTTGATTGTGGCATGTTTTTACCCTTTGAAGATGCACCTTACAACAGTGCTGGTGCTGAACCAGGTCTGGATCACGTTCTAAGATACCATGTGGGCACCCAGTTTCCACATTTTACATGATGTGTGTGGAAGTCAGGTAACATTGACTCTCATGGCACTTTGACTCCTGCACTTTTTAAAGTCTTGTACATGAAATGGAACTGCAACTGTTTACATCAACGCTAATTATTATACAACCAGTACATGCACTCCCTATAATTTTCCAGGGGACAGTTGGGCAGGAATGCATTGTGTGGGCAATGCATGTGCGAAGAAAGACAAGCTTCACTCAGTTTCCTCACACAACACAGAAACTGATTCATAGCATGTGGTGGAGGGAGAGGCCAACAAGGAGGCGGAGACCATATCAGCAGTGCTTGGTGAAAGTATATGAATTACTTCATGTAATAGCTTTGCAGATACAGTACTATCTATGGAAATTTGACTCAATAATGTACAAGCTTCATCTGTCTAACAGGTAGCGTGAGCTCCAAGAGCTACTGGTTCAACTACAAGATAGATAGTAACAGTGCAGAATGCATTACACTATCCAGAGGTTTGTTGGAATTGGGGGATACATAGCTGCAGTAGAACTAATTTAAGATCCTAATTTGGTGCTTCATTTTCAAAATGCCTTTGCAAAATGAGAAAGCATGTGCCCTAACAACCAAATAAAAAAAGACTTGCATTTAGATAGTGCTTTTCATTCCCTTAGGCCATGCCAAACCACTCTACAACCTATGAATTACTATTAGCGTACTCACTACTGTTATGCAGATAGCACAGCATCCAATTTGTACACAGAAATATCCTACATATATAGCAATGAGATACAAGTAAAATTTTTTCTGTTCTTCTTCGAAAAACTCCATGGGATCTTTTACATTCACTAGCACAGGCAAATGGGGTCTCAGTTTAACATTTCAGCTCAAAGACAGCACCTTTGACAAAGCAGCACTCCTCAGTACTGCACTGAAGTGTCAGCCTGGATTACATGCACAAGCCCTACAACAGGCTTGTCCAACCCGTGGCCCGCATTCATGTGGCCCCAGAATGACTGTTGAAAATGCTGGTAAGATGACTCAGTGTATTTGAAGATTTCTTCAGGGGCCTGCTCCTCCAATCACAGCTTGTTTTTTCTCCCACATTTGCTGCTGATAGACTCACTATTGAATTTCTCAGCATCAAACATGGGAGAGAAACAGGCTGTGATTGGAAGAGAAGCATACACCGGCAGCTGCAGGTATTTGAAGATAGAAAGAGAGAGGCTTTGGAGCGCATGTTCACCATGCTGCCGGTGTTCTGGGCCTGCTGTGGTTGCTTTACCCCAGCTGCCAATGCTCTGGCCTGGCTGCGTTTCCCCAGTACTCATCGCATCCCACTGGTTCTCCCCTGGTTCCCCCCAACGTTCCCCAGGCTCTCGGCCATCCCCTTGGTGGGCAGCTGCGTTTGGGTGCTGCTAGGCCTCAGGTCTCGCTACAGCTCACATCACACCTACCCCCACCCCACGCTGATTTTGTGAGTGACGGTGAGTGAGTGTGTGGGTGAGTGAGCGAGGGTTTGTGGGTGAGTGAATGAGTGTGAGGGTTTGTGGGTGACTGAGCGAGTGTGTGTGTGTGAGGGTATGTGTGTGAGGGTTTGTCCTGCAAGTGTGTGTGCAAGAGAGGGTGAGTATGCACGAGAGGGTGAGCGCACAGAGAGTGAGCATGCGCGTAAGTGATAGAAAAGATAAGCACTTGAGTGTGTATGAGAGAAAGTGGGGTGATTGGGAGGGGATTGTGTGTGTCTGACTCCCTCCCAGTCGCAGGGTTCTCATTCACCCTCACCCCACACACCAACAGGCACTCTCAAAGTGGGTGAAGGTGAGTGAGTGGGCATCCTGAGACTCAGAGTTAGCTGGGCACACACACTCTCAACCTTTCACACTTGAACAGTTGTCTTTATTTATTACTCATTTTTTAATTATCAATTTATTGTTTGTGATTTTTTTTGCTCAGCAAGTTGTTTCTAATCATATGTCAGCTTTTTTTTTTCAAATTCATGTTTAATGTTGCGCCAAACCTTATTTTTCCAAAATTTGCTCGTTGGCAAGTACCAAGTGTGAGGTAAATCGAAATGTGGACCCCACGTGAAAAGGTTGGACAAGCCTGCCTTAGAGGGATTGGGGTCAAGATGACTGTACATGCAGCCTAGAAAATTAACAAAAGCTGGCTAACGGTTTTAAAAAAATCTGACTATTCTCTGACATACCAAAACAATTTGTTACAGATGCTTTATAATTTATGTTGTATTGTTAAGATCTCCTTAGAGACTGATACCTGTTAAAAGAGATACGAATTTCCCAGTGACCTATATAAAGAACAGCATCGCAATGTTTCATATTTTAAGATTTTTACTGTAACAAACAAAAATTATTAGTTTGAAACTTTACAAAATAGGCAACGAATACACTATAGAAAAGGTAGTGCCTTAATATAACTGAAAACCCCATGCCATGTTTCTATGTTACGTCACAATCTCAGCAGATACTCAGCCTTGTATTTAAAGTCCCAAATTCTGGTGATTTAACAGACCCTCTTCTCCCTGCCCTGCCAGGGTGAATCCTCCAGTGTCCTTTTAAACAATGCCCCCTTTGCTAAATCTTCTAAGCATACTTGAATGGACTTCCAGCACCCACCGGTAATTCCCTGGTCTTCAACCTTCCACAACAAGCTTTGTCCCTTTGAACAGGGGTTCCGCCCTCACCAGAACTCCTCTTGGTGATTAACCCAAAAGCAGTCCTTTTCTTCAGCCTGGCAAAGCAGCACCTGCTTTTGGTCTGACAGCCACTGAGAGTCTGAAAGCAGCAAGAACAGCTGCCTTTGTGTTCAGATGTTAATGCTCGCACCTAGCTTTCAAAAGGGCTTGACCTGGGCTCCTTGTCCCCATGGCAAACTGGTCACATGGGTCCGTCGCTGGGCAAAGTTCAGTACAACTTCACACCATCCCCCATTCCAGGGTATTCTGTTTACCTTAAACTAAAAGGGACAATTTAAAACGTAACAGTCTTACACATCCAGTGGTCATAACAATCATATAGAAGTTTTTTCATCCCGTATAGATGAAAAAATTTGTACATAACAATAGAAGGCGCTATGCAAGGCACAAGGTTAGCTATACATTTCTAAAGGGATTGGTGGCATGCTGCCTTGATTTTGAATGTTTACACTATAACAAATGGATTTTGGTTCATTTTAAGCAGATTTATCTGTGGTAATTTAGGTGTTCAGCAGGCCATCACATCTCTGAAATTTACCTCAAATGATCATTGTCTCGAATCCAAACCTTCCTTCCCCTCCCCAAGAAAAAAATCCTCTCGGCCTAATTTTAACTTTGCCCCAAATGAGCATGACATCAGTGGTGTGTCTATGGCAGTCCGCTGTAGTTTTATAAAGGCTATGTTTCATGTTTCACTTTCTCTGGGACCTAAAATAATCTCCCACAAAAAAATTTCCAGACTTGACTGAAGCATTCTCCAGCAGTCCCTTTAAGAAACCCTGCTTAGGCCCCTCAACATCTGGTACAACTGAGCCTAGAATGTATTGTGGATTCTCCACTCATTTGAACATTAAAATGGCACTAGTGGCCCTGTAGCCAGTGTAGGATCCCATTTTTTGTATTTAAAACATCCTTCCACATTTTCTGGGTGGGGTAACTTGATGCCCATTTAAAGATTCAGTTGAGAATTGAATCAGATAAGCTTGGGAATTAGAGGGGTGTCCAATGCTCCTCTGATCTTCCTCTGCTAGTTGCCCATTTATCATGAAAGAAATGGGTGAGTGGCAGTTGAAAAATCATCTCCTCCCATCTTTTCTGGATCCGGTTCAGAGATAATGCATTCCATCAAATTCCCTAACCTTTCAGATACACATTTTCCTCCAATTTTTCCAGTTCAGACTGGCACTCTTATAAATATGCTGTCAATTCAACTTGACACATTTCTTCCACTTTTCCCCATTCAATTATACCACTCCCACAGAATTCATGCTGGTATTCTTGTTTCTTTACCCATTCTTTTCATGGTCTCTCTCTCTCCATGCATTCTCTCAGTTAATGCTGGTATTGACTTTCTTCCACCACCTTAAAGTGCCGATGCTTTTCACTGCCATCCACCCCTCTTTCTCCCCTCAGTACTTTCACATCTCTAAGAAGGCTGTATTACCATCTCTATATAATTTAGGCAATAAATGCGAGAACTTCCATGAACAGTAATGGAAAGAGCAATCCTGGCACTGGGAGCACACTGAAAGACTAGGAACAACCATGAGGGGCTGGAATGGAGAGGTGGATTGGGGGAGGGAAGGAACGGTCAAGAGGGAATGAGAGGGGGGCAGCCACAGCCAAAACAGGCCAAAGTGGGGCATTCTCTGAGCAGACTCTCAAAACAATTTGGAGAGCAAGATTAACATCAAATGAGCACAATTCAGTTCCAACATACTGCAACCAGGGCCGTTCCTAGAGGGGTGTGGGGCCCAGAGAAAATCAGTGTGAGCCTCCCATAATATTTTTAGACAAGTTTCCTCTGACGGCTGGGCCCCTGAATGCATGTGTGAAAAGGGGCACCAGCAGTATCCCAGCTACTGAGCACTTGGTTACAAACACATACTGCACTATTGACTGTGATAACTGTGTTGCACATAAAACTACTCCTTGCTTCAAGGCTGAACATAACTGTTGGCTCTCCTGTTGTTAAGGAGCAATCCATGATCTCCATGGGATTCCATTATAACATTTTTAGTAACACATCCCACATCCCAACTGGAGAAAACTTTAAGGCTGGAATTTTCCAGCCCCTCACACCGCCAGGATCTGCCAGTCCCACCAACGTGAACGGAGATTTTAAAGGCTTGCCCGCCTAGCCACAGGAGAACCTGGCACAGGGTGGGGGGTTGGAAAATTGTGGAGATGAAGTCCCGCCTTCACATTGAGGATTCCCTCCATTGTGAGGTGTGGCACTACCGCTGTGCTATATGGGATAGATTTCGAACAGATCTAGCAACTAAAGACTGGGCATCCATGAGGCACTGTGGACCATCAGCAGCAGCAGAATTATACTCAAACAAAATCTGTAACCTCATGGCCTGGCATATCCCCCATTCTACCAAGCTACGGGATCAACCCTGGTTCAATGAAAGAGTGCAGGAGGGCATGCCAGGAGCAGCACCAGGCATACATAAAAATGAGGTGTCAACCTGGTGAAGCTATAACACGGGACTACTTGTGTGCCAAACAGTATAAGCAGCAAGTGATAGACAGAGCTAAGTGATCCCACAACCAACAGATCAGATCTAAGCTCTGCAGTCCTGCCACATCTAGTCGTGATTAGTGGTGGACAATCAAACAATTCACAGGAGGGGGAGGCTCCACAAATATCCCCATCTTCAAAGATGGAGAAGCCCAGCACAGCAGTGCCAAAGATAAGGGTGAAGAATTTGCAACAAACTTCAGCCAGAAGTGCTGAGTGGATGATCCATCTCATCCTCTTCTTGAGGTCCCCAGCATCACAGATGCCATTCTTTAGCCAATTCAATTCACCCTATGTGATATCAAGATACGGTTGAAGGCACTGGATACTGCAAAGGCTGTGGGCCCTGACAATGTTCTGGCAATAGTACTGAAGACTTGTGCTCCAGAACTTGCTGTGCCCCTAGCCAAACTGTTCCAGTACAGCTATAACACTGGCATCTACCTGGCTATGTGGAAAATTTCCCAGGTATGTCCTGTACACAAAAAGCAGGATAAATCCAACCTGGCCAATTACTGCCATCAGTCTACTCTCCATCATCAGTAAAGTAATGGAAGGCATCATCAACAGTGCTATCAAGTGTCACTTGCTTAGCAATAACCTGCTCACTGATGCCCAGTTTGGGTTCCGCCAGGGCCACTCAGCTCCTGACCTCATTACAGCCTTGGTTCAAACATGGACAAAAGAGCTGAACTCCCGAGGTGAGGTAAGAGTGACTGCCCTTGACATCATGGCAGCTGGGTGGCATCGAGGAGCCCTAACAAAACTGGAGTCAATGGGAATCGGGGGGAAACTCTCCGCTGGCTGGAGTCACACCTAGCACAAAGGAAGATGGATATAGTTGTCAGAGGTCAGTCATCTCAGCTCCAGGACATCAGTGCAGGTGTTCCTCAGGGTAGTGTTCTAGGGCCAACCATCTTCAGCTGCTTCATCAATGACCTTCCTTCCATCATAAGGTCAGAAATGGGGATGCTCGCTGATGATTACGTGATGTTCAGCACCATTCACGACGCCTCAGATCCTGAAGCAGTCCATGTCCAAATGCAGCAAGACCTGGATAATATCCAGGCTTGGGCTGACAAGTAGCAAGTAACATTTGTGCCACACAAGTGTCAGGCATTGACCATCCCTAACAAGAGTGAATCCAACCATCGCCCCTTGATGTTCAATGGCATTACCATCACTGAATCCCCCACTATCAACATCCTGGGGGTTACCATTGACCAGAAACTGAACTAGACTAGCCATATAAATACTGTGGCTACAAGAACAGGTCAGAGGCTAGGAATCATGCGACGAGTTATTCACCTCCTGACTCCCCAAAGCCTGTCCATCATCTACAAGGCACAAGTCAGGAGTGTGATGGAATAGTCCCCACTTGCCTGGATGAGTGCAGCTCCCACAACACTCAAGAAGCTGGACACTATCCAGGACAAAGCAGTCTGCTTGACTGGCACCACATCCACAAACATTCACTCCCTCCACCACTGACGCACAGTAGCAGCAGTGTGTACCATCTACAAGATGCACTGCAGGAATTCACCATGGCTCCTTAGACAGCACCTTCCAAATCCACAAGCACTACCATCTAGAAGGACAAGGGCAGCAGATAGATGGGAACACCACCATCTAGAGGTTCCTCTCCAAGTCACTCACCATCCTGTCTTGGAAATATATCGCCGTTCCTTCACTGTCGCTGGGTCAAAATCCCGGAACTCCCTTCCTATGAGCACTGTGGATGTACCTACACATGGACTGCAGTGGTTCAAGAAAGCAGCTCACCACAACTTCTCAAGGGCAACTAGGGATGAGCAATAAATGCTGGCCCAGCAGTGAAGTCTACGTCCCGTGAATGAATTTTAAAAAAAACTGCAGCTTAAACGTCGGAGTGAGGACAATCACTTCGTTCAACTTTTTAAAAAAATTACAAACAAAACGCAATGAGTAATTCGGCTTTAAAAAAAAATGACTGTCCATCTTCCAATGTTAAGCAACCATTAGTTGCAAATGCATACTGGAAGAAAAATAAGAAGCAGAGAGTTTCAATTGCCTAGGGCTGAAAATAAACACAGCAAGCGAGTGACTTACCTCGCAGTTCAGAAGCTATGTGCTATACCCTTTAAAGATATTAACTAGTTTGGAATAGTTCACCTTGCCCCCCTGCGTTGAGTTGGAATAAAAGCCACACCGCTGCTGCTGAGGTCAGCACTGTCGTCTTTAAGGGCGACGGATGGTGTTCAGCCCGCCCCACGCTTCCGGTCACCCAACCCGCTGCCTTGGCAGGGATTTATCCCAGTTCACATGGTTTTAATCTGCTTTCTCTGCTACCCTCTTATGAGGTTTGGAGAGGGGGCACTTGCTTTGTTTATTCATTTATTTTGAACTTAGAGTGCAAGATACAGTGAATCAGCTGGAATGTACCACAGGCTGTATTACAACTGACACCATGATTTCAAAGCTCAGGACCTCGGGACGTTGCACCGATTCTCTATACCCTCGGGGCAGCTCTGACTGCAACATATATCACTAAGTTGAAAATTTAGCAATGCAGAGTAAACCCTAAGCTATGTAACTATGGAATGTGTACGAGGGGTTGGCTGTCAAAGAAATGTGGGACAATGAAATAGATGGATTAAGCCATGACAGGTGAAGTTTAATGAGATCTAACAGAGGAGGCTAAGGGGAGGTTAAATTGAAAGATACAAGATTATGAGGGACCTGGATAGTGTGGGTAGCAAGAATCTATTTTCTCTAGCAGTGAGTCAATGACCAGATGGCATAGATTTAAAGCAATTGGCAGAAAAATTAGATGCGTTGAGGATTTTTTTCATCTCGTGGGTGGTGCAGGTCTGAAGCTCGTTGTTTGAAAGTGTAGTAGAGACAGAAACCCTCACTGAATTTAAAGGATACTTGAGTATGAGCCTAAGGTGGTTTAACCCACAAGGTTGTTGACACAAAGTCGGAAAACAGGGATAGTTCTTTTTCAACTGGCACAGATTCGATGGGCTGAATGGTCTCCAATGCTGTAAATTTTCTATGTAGGTGAGCTTCAACATGCAGCCGTTGGGCAGAGGAGACAGATCAGGAGCAACTGTTCCTGGATCAGTCCCTCCTGAGACTGTATTCCTGGCAGATCCGAGAACAGGCCCTGCCGGGGGAGCGGCCACGGCTTCCAGCTCTGTCCCTCCCGGAGGCCTCACTCTTTACTCACCGGGGCCCAGTCCCCACCAGGTAGGTGTTGGTTCCCTGCAGAGTCATCGGGCCCGGGTTACAACCCAACACCCGCACCACCCGAGCCGACAGACGCTGCACCTTCGGCAGAGCCACCGCCATCCTGCCGCCGGCGCCTTACCAGCAGAAGGCGCGCTCCCGACTGAGAGCACGCACTCTCGGCCACGGCGCCGTCACCCCGAGCGCGCTCCTGCTGCTCATGTGGGCGCGCCCCTGCCGCCAGGGTTAGGAATCCGGTCCGGTGCGTGTTCAGAGGCACGGAGCAGAATGCAGCGGGGGTTGGGTCTGGCAGTAGTTGGAGGAGTGGGAGGTTTGGGTCTGGCAATAGTTGGGGGAGTGGGAGGTTTGGGTCTGGCAATAGTTGGGGGAGTGGGAGGTTTGGGTCTGGCAATAGTTGGGGGAGTGGGAGGTTTGGGTCTGGCAATAGTTGGGGGAGTGGGAGGTTTGGGTCTGGCAATAGTTGGGGGAGTGGGAGGTTTGGGTCTGGCAATAGTTGGGGGAGTGGGAGGTTTGGGTCTGGCAATAGTTGGGGGAGTGGGAGGTTTGGGTCTGGCAATAGTTGGGGGAGTGGGAGGTTTGGGTCTGGCAATAGTTGGGGGAGTGGGAGGTTTGGGTCTGGCAATAGTTGGGGGAGTGGGAGGTTTGGGTCTGGCAATAGTTGGGGGAGTGGGAGGTTTGGGTCTGGCAATAGTTGGGGGAGTGGGAGGTTTGGGTCTGGCAATAGTTGGGGGAGTGGGAGGTTTGGGTCTGGCAATAGTTGGGGGAGTGGGAGGTCTGGGTCTGACAGTTGTTGGGAGGCACGGTCTGGATCTGGCACTAGTTGGGATGTTTGAATCTAGCAGTAGTGGGGGGATCTGGGCCTGGCAGTAGGTGGGGGAGGGCTGTGGCGGGGGTGGGGGGTTATTGCAATCTGGGTCTCACAGGAGAAGATGGGGCAATTTTTAATTTTGTCGTTGTGGATCGGCTGCTTGACTTTCTATTCCATATCTGCTAGTTTCCTAGAAATATAGTTTTGCAATTTAAAGTATTAGCATGTATTTATAAAGTTGACAAATACATTGAGCGTTTTTAAAAGATAAACAGTTGGCTTTCCCCACTCAGAGTGGAGCAGCATCTGAGGAGAAAAGCTGCAGCATCTGGCTGGGGAAAACCTGAGTCCTAAAGCAGGCAGATAAGGACCCGTATGTGGGTGGAAATCAGCTGATGGAAAATGATGTGGGAGGTTGGGGCTTCTTGAGGAGAGATGAATGTGAAAAGTAGTTGAAGAGGCAGGTAAATTTTAGAAACAAAATTATAAAGTAAAAAGTAAACATTTACAGAACTGAGAAAGGAGAAACAGAGCCACTATGGCAGAAATAATGGATATGGTAGATACAATTTGAAGGCACAGCAATGTTAACTCTTTTATGGAGGCCTGAAAGAAGTCTAACATACAAACTTTAATGTTTATTTTGTACGTTAAAAGTACCACACCTCCTGTGCATCAGCACATATGAAAGAGCCATTAAAAAGGTGATTTAATTTAGAACAGCCCTGATTTCTCCACTCGAGATAAGGTAAAATACTCCTCTTATTTTACATACACACAAAATATGGGCATGGAGTTTCACAATGTCCACTCCTTTTTGCTCTCATACAATAAAAGAGGGATAAGAGAAAGAAAGGAGTTCAGGGCAAAGACCAGGATAAAAATAAGAATGATGGTCTCACATGAGACCAGAATTAAAGAAGTCCAATAGTGTTTCCCCTCAGAGGTTAATAGGCTGAAACTTGCAGGGTGTTCTACTTTTCTAGAAGTGATGACTTCCACAATGGAGGAAGGCCCGTAGAGATTAATTAGTCTTCTAGGCACAGATACAGAAGTTCAAATGTTCCAGTAGTACACAGTGTAGATGAGGGCCAGGTAATTTAAAACCTGGACAGAGCCCTGGTTCTGTTGCTGCTCTGTTAGGTGGTAAATGGTGGACAGAGCCTGGAGTCCTGTTTCTCTTCTGATGTTAAACAGTGACTGCTGATAAAACTCAAAAGCTGTTTAATTATAGCAATTCAAACAGCTCAAGTCTTGGTCATGTGATAGGGTGGTTTCGGTAGAGTTACTCAGCTAACTTGTTAAAACCCATTGTATTTTGACCAGTTAACTGTGGAACCATTAGCACAGTGTTGGAGATGAGGAATCACAAATAGCTTTGCCTTTGTTCATAGCTGGCTGGTGCAGATGCTTCATCAACAACCTTTGTGCTGGCTTGGCTGGAATGTTTATACAATGTAAGGAGTGTTACACTCTAGGGTTTTGATGCGTTAGCCTTTGTACATTTTTTTGTCCGGAACTACCATCATGTGGTCAGCAGCGGCCATTTCATCAGTCCAGCCATTTGTCCATTTAAAAAAAAACAATTTAACCAAGAGAATATGGAAGAGAAACAAATTTATTTTAGATGCTTTTCTTTTTTGTGCCATCTCAGTGGGACAGAGTCATGACTCAAAAATCATGAACAATTGTTTACGCAGACAGAAGAATTTTTAATATATTCATCATTTGGAACTCCAGGAAACTTCTCATGTCCTGGACATCTACATGTGCAGTAAGTGTCATCAGCTGGAGGAGCTTGAAATTTGGGTTCTGCAGCTTGAGCAGCAGCTGGAGTGACTGCCATGCATCCGCAAAGCTGAGAAATACATGGAGAACATGTTTCTAGAGGTAATCACCTCAACATTGAAGAGCATGCAGGCAGAGAGGGAATGGGTGACTGTCAGGCAGTCAAGGAAGAACAGGTAGGTAGTCCATGGGATGCATCTCGCTCTCCATTCAGTATTATACTGATGAGAGTGATGGTTCCTCCGGGTAGTGCAGCCAGAGCCAAGTCCATGGCACCATTGCTGGCTCAGCTGTACAGGTGGGCAGGGGGAAGATGGGGAAAGCAATTGTGATAGGGGCTTCTATAGTTAAGGAACAGACAGGTGTTTTTGTGACCAGAGACGTGAATCCAGGATGGAATGTTGCCTCTTTAGTGTCAGGACCAAGGATGCCCCTGAGCACTGCAGAATACTCTGAGGGAGGAGGGTGAGAGAGAAGGATCCCGAATCAGGCAGTCAGCAGCACCTAGAGGAGATGTGAGAGTAGGACCCTGGAACAGGCAGTCAGCAGCATCTAGAGGAGAGTGCGAGAGAAGGACCCCAGGACAGGCAGTCAGCAACACCTAGAGGAGAGTGCAACAGGAGGACCCTGGGACAGGAAGTCAGCAGCACATAGAGGAGAGCAGAGGAGCTATAAAAACACCACGAGAAGTGGCATGAGTTCGAGAGCAGAGCTGACTGAGGGAGTTCGGTGAGGAGGGAGGAGGTGCTCCTTTCCTAACTTTCCTCAGAAACTAGGACGGCAGCCTTGGTAAGTAGGACCTGGTGAGTAAATTAGAAAAGTGTAATTCTTTTAAACAAGTAGTTATACTTGGATTTAACTGAGAAGCACCAGAGATAAGGGACATTTCGGGCCAATATAATAAACTAATATAAATAATCCAAAGTAGAATAAAGTTAACTTAAAGGAAGCAGAGTTAACACATAGCAGGGCAGCTCAGTCGAGTGGAATGTGTGTTCTGTAATATGTGCGAAGTCATGGACGCTACTGGTGTCCTAGACGATCACATGTGCAGGAAGTGTTGCCAGCTGCAGAAACTTGAGCTCCGGGTTTCAGAGCTCGAGCAGCAGCTGGAGTCACTGTGGCATCTGTGAGGCTGAGACCTACGTGGATAGCCTGTTCAGTCTGGAGACAGAGACAGAATGGGTGACCACCAGGCAGTCCAAGAGAAATAAGCAGGTAGTGCAGGAGTCACCTGGGGTCCTGCTTATAAATTGATTTTCCGTTTAGGAAGCTGGTGAAGGCACTGGTTCTTCAGAGGAGTGTAATCAGAGCCAAGTTTGTGGCATCAGGAGCAGCTAGGCTGTGCAGGAGAGGAAGAAGAAAGAGCAATAGTGATAGGGAATTCATTGGTTAGGTGGACAGACAGGCATTTGTATTTTTTTATTCATTCATGGAATGTGGGCTTCACTGGCTAGGCCAGCATTTACTGCCCATCCCTAAATGCCCTTGAGAAGATTGTGGTGAGCTGCCTTCTTGAACTGCTTCAGTCCACGTGGTGTAGGTACACCCTCAGTGCTGCTAGGAACTTCCAGGTTTTTGACCCAGTGACAGTGAAGGAATGGCGATATATTTCCAAGTCAGGATGATGAGTGACTTGGAGGGAAACTTCCAGGTGGTGGTGTTCCCATCTATCTGCTGCCCTTGTCCTTCTAGATGGCAGCGGTTGTGGGTTTGGAAGGAGCCTTGGTGAATTCCTGCAATGCACCTTGTAAATGTTACACACTGCTGCTACTGTGTGTTGGTGGTGTTTGTGGATGTGGTGCCAATCAAACAGGCTGCTTAGTCCTGGACAGTGTCAACCTTCCTGAGAGTTGTGGGAACTGCACTCATCCAGGCAAGTGGAGAGTTTTCCATCACATTCCTGACTTGTGCCTTGTAGATGGTGGCCAGGCTTTGGGGATTCAGGAGGTGAATTACTCATCGCACGATTCCTAGCCTCTGACCTGCCCTTGTAGCCACTGTATTTATATGGCTAGTCCAGTTCAGTTTCTGGTCAATGGAACCCTGAGGATGTTGATAGTGAGGGATTCAGTGATGGTAATGTCATTGGAAATCAAGGGGTGATTTCTGGAGATGGTCATTGCCTGACACTTGTGTGGTGTGAATGTTACTTACCACTTGTCAGCCCAAGCCTGGATATTGTCCAGGTCTTGCTGCATTTGGACTTGGACAGCTTCAAGATCTGAGGAGTCGCAAATGGTGCCGAACATCATGCAGCCATCAGTGAACATCCCCACTTCTGACCTTATGATGGAAGGAAGGTCATTGATGAAGCAGCTGAAAATGGTTGGGTCGAGGACACCACCCTGAGGAACTCCTGCGGTGATGTCCTGGAGCTGAGATGACTGACCTGCAACAACCACAACCATCTTCCTTTGTGCTAGGTATGACTCCAATCAATGGAGAGTTTTCCCCCTGATTCCCATTGACTCCAGTTTTGCTGGGGCTCCTAGATACCACACTCAGTCAAATGCAGCCTTGTTGTCAAGGGCATTCACTCTCACCTCATCTCGGGAGTTCATGTCCATGTTTGAACCATAATGAGGTCAGGAGCTGAGTGGCCCCAGCAGAACCCAAACTGGGCATCAGTGAGCAGGTTATTGCTAAGCAAGTGCCGCTTGATAGCACTGTTGATGACCCCTTCCATTACTTTACTGATGATGGAGAGTGGACTGATGGGGCGGTAATTGGTCAGGTTGCATTTATCCTGCCTTTTGTGTGCAGGATATACCTGGGCAATTTTCCACATAGCTGGGTAGATGTCAGTGTTTTAGCTATACTGGAACAGCTTGGCTAGGGGCACAGCAGTTGTGGAGCACAAGTCTTCAGTACTGTTGCCGGAATATTGTCAGGGCCAGTAGCCTTTGCAGTATCCAGTGCCCTCAGCCGTTTCTTGATATCATGTGGAGTGAATAGAATTGGCTGAAGACTGGCATCTGTGATGCTGGGGACTTTTGGAGGAGGCCAAGATGGATCATCCACTCAGCATCCCTGGCTGAAGATTGTAGTAAATGCTTCAGCCTCATCTTTTGCACCGATGTGCTGTGCATGAGGATGGAGATATTTGCGGAGCCTCTTCTTCCACTGAGTTGTTTAATTGTCCACCACCATTCACGACGGGATGTGGCAGGACTGCAGAGTTTAGATGTGATCCGTTGGTTTTGGGATCGCTTAGCTCTGCCTATTCATTGCTTATGCTGTTTGGCACGCAAGTAGTCCTGTGTTATGGCTTCACCAGGTTGGCACCTCATTTTTAGGTATGCCTGGTGATGCTCCTAGCATGCCCTCCTGCACTCTTCGTTGAACCAGGGTTGATCCCCTGGCTTGATGGTAATGGTAGAGTGGGTGATATGCTGGGCTGTAAGGTTACAGATTGTATTCAAGTGCAATTTTGCTGCTGCTGATGGCCCACAGCGCCTCATGGATTCCCAGTCTTGAGTTGCTAGATCTGTTTGAAATCTCTCATTTAGCACGTTGGTAGTGCCACACAACACACTGGAGGGTATCCTCAATGTGAAGGTGGGACTTCGTTTCCACAATGACTGTGTGGTGGTCACTCCTACCAATACTATCATGGACAGATGCATCTGCGGCAGGCAGGTTGGTGAGGATGAGGTCAAGTATGTTTTTCCCTCTTGTTGGTTCCCTCACACCTGCTGCAGACCCAGTCTAGCAGTTGTGCCTGTAGATATGACTCCAGGATGGTATGTTGCGTCCCTTGTGCCAGGGTCAAGGATGTCACAGAGCGGCTGCAGAACATTCTACTGGGGAAGGGTGAACAGCCAGAAGCCGTGGTCCACATTGGTACTAATGACTTAGGTAGGAAAGGGGATGTGGTCCTGCAATCATAATTTAGGGAGCTAGGTAGAAAATTAGCAAGCAGGACCTAAAATGTAGTAATCACTGGGTTACTCCCAGTGCCATGTGCCAGTGATTAAAGAAATATGAGGATAAGGCATATGAATACATGGCTGAAAAGATGGTGCAGGAGGGACGCCTTTAGATTCCTGGGACACTGGGACTGGCTCTGGGGAAGGGCACCTGTACAAGGACGGGTTGCACCTGAACAGAGCTGGGACTGAGTTCCTTGCGGGGCGTGTTGCTAGTGCTGTTGGGAGGGCTTTAAACTCACTCGGTAGGGGTGTGGGAACCAAGAGAAAATATTAGAGAGGAATACCAGGGTGTACAAAATACTGGGAGGGACAGATAGCACTTATAGAGAATAGTAAGTCGGGGTGGGGGAGAAAGTAACAAAATCTAAATCAGGGTTGCTATGCATGTGTGTGAATGCATGGAGTATAGAAAATAAGATTGGGGAGCTACAGGTGCAGATTGCAACATATGATGTTGTGGCAATAACGAGACCCGGTTCAAGGAAGGGTAGAACTGGATGTTAAATATTTCTGGGTACAAGGTGTTCAGAAAAGATAGGAAAGGAAGGAAAGGAGGAGGGGTGTCGGTATTGGTTAAGGAGAGCATTGCAGTGCTGAAGAAAGTGGATGTCCAGAGGGTTCAAGGACAGAATCAATTTGGCTAAGGTTAAGGAACAAAAAGGGTGCAATTACATTGCTCGGTGCAGTCTGTCGATCACCAGCTAATGAGAAGGATGTAGAAGAACAAATCTGCAGGGAAATTGCAGAGAGATGCAAGCATTATAAGTGTAGTTATAATGGGACAGTTGTAGTGTAAAGGGTGGAGGGGGCAAAAGTTCCTAGATTGTGTTTCAGGAGAATTTTCTACAGCAGTATGTGTCCAATCCAATAAGAAAAGACACACTGTTGGACTTGGTTCTTGCAGATGAGGCGGTCCAAGAAGATCAAGTGTCAGTGGGGGAGCATTTAGGAGACAGTGATCATTGTATTGTACATTTTTGGATGATGATAAAAAAGGACGATAGGCAATCCAGAGTACAAATAATTAACTGGATGAGAGCCGACTTCAATGGGACAAGAACAGAGCTGGGCCAGATAGACAGGAATGAAAGATTGGTGGGAAAAACTAGCTGGACAATGGGTTACCTTCAAAAAAGACTTTGTTTGGGTATATTCCATCGAAAGGGAAAGGAAGGCAAACAAACCCAGAGCTCCCTAGATGAAAAAGGAGATAGAAATTAAGATAAAGAAGAAAAAGTGTGCTTTTGACAGGTATCAGGTAGAAACTACAATTGAGAACCAAGAGGAATACAGAAGGGAGGTGAAAAAGCATATTAGAGAAGTGAAGAGGGATTATGAGAAAAGCCTGGCAGCCAGCATAAAGGGGAATCTTAAAGTCTTCTATAGGCATATAAATGGTAAAAGGGTGGTAAAAAGGGGGAGTTGCCTGATTAGAGACCTAAAAGGGAATTTACACATGGACAAAGAGGCATTTAATGAGGTATGAAATGAATACTTTTCATCCGTCTTTACCAAGGAGGTAGATGCTATCCAGGCCATGGTGATAAGTGAGGAAACTCTGTCAGTAGAAGGGTTCAAAATTGATAAGCAGGAAGTGTTGAATAGACTGTCAGTACTTACAATTGACAAGACACTGGGGACCAGATGAGATGCATTCAAGGATATTGAAGGATGTGAGAGTAGAAATTGCAGGGACACTGGCCATAATTTTTCAGTCTTCCCTAGACTCCGGGGAAGTGCCAGAGGACTGGAGAGTTGCAAACATTACACCCTTGTTCAAAAAAAGTTTGTAAGGATAAGTCCAGCAATTATAGACCAGTCAGTTTAACTTCAGTGGCAGGGAAGATTCTAGAAACATGTATTCAGGATAGAATTAGTAGTCACATGGAAAAATATGGGTTAATAAGGAAGAGCCAGTATGGATTTCTAAAGGGGAAATCATGTTTAATTAACTAGCTGGAGTTTTTTGAAGAGGTAACAGAAAAGGTCGATGAGTGTAATGCTGTTGATGTGGGTGTACATGGACTTTCAAAAGGCTTTTGGTACAGTGCCACACAACAGACTTGTGAGAAAACTTATTGCTCATGGAATGAAAGGGACAGTAGCAATGTGAATACAAAATTGGCTGAAAAATAGGAAGCAGAGAGTAATGGTCAATGGATATTTTTCAGGCTGAAGGAAGATTTATAGTGAAATTCCCAGGGGTCGGTATTGGGACCCCTGCTTTTTCTTATACATATTAATGACCTAGATCTTGGTGTGCAGGGGACAATTTCAAAGTTTGCAGATGATCCGAAGCTTTGGAGTGTTGTAAACTTCAAGGAGGATAGTGTAGAACTTCAAAAGGTTATAGGCAAGTTGGTGGAGTGGGCAGATAGGTGGCAGATGAAGTTCAATACGGAGAAACGTGAGGTGATGCATTTTGGTAGGAAGAAATGGACAGACAATATAAAATAAGGGATAAAATTTTGAAGGGGGTGCAGGAGCAGAAAGACCTGTGTGTATATGTGCATAGATTATTGAAGGTGGCATGATAGGTGGAGAGAGTAGTTAAAGCATATAGTATTTATCACTGTCCCAGTCTACGTTCAGGCTTTATTAATAGGGGCATGGAGTACAAGAGCAAGGAGGTTATGCTGAATTTATATAAGACACACGTTAGACCACAGCTGGAGTATTGTGTACAGTTTTGGGCATCACATTATAGGAAGGATGTGAACACGTTGTAGAGAGTGCAGAAGAGGTTTACATGACTGGTTCCAGGGATGAGAAAATTCAGTTACGTAGGTAGATTGGAGAGGTTGGGACTATTCTCCTTGGAGAGAAGGAGGCTGAGAGGAGATTTGATAGACATGTTCAAAATCATGAGGGAGCTGGAACAGAGTAGATAAGGAAAAGCTGTTCCCACTTGTAAAAGGATCAAGAACGAAGGGGCACTGATTTAAAGTGATTTGCAAAGGAAGCAAATGTGATGTGAGAAAAACTTCTTCAGGCAATGCGTGGTTCGGGTCTGGAATGCACTGTCTGGAAGTGTGGTGGAGGCAGGTTCAGTTGAGGCATTCGAGAGTGCATTAGATGATTGTTTGATTAGAAACAATGTGCAAAATTATGGGGAAAAGGCAGGGAAATGGCACTAGCTTATAATGCTCATTTGAGAGCCGGTGCAGACATGATAGACCGAATGGCCTCCTTCTGTGCCGTTAAGATTCTGTGAATAGCCAGAGGTCCTGGTCCACATCGGTAGCAATGACATAGGTAGAAAGAGGGATGAAGTGCTGCTGGCAGATTTTAGGGAGTTAGGAAAGAAACTAGCAAGCAGGTCTTCAAAAGTAGCAATCCCTGGATTACTTGCACGCTAATGAGTATAATAATAGGAGGATAGAGCCGATGAATACATGATTAGAGCGATGGTTCAGGAGGGAGGGCTTTGATTCCTAGGACATTGGCTTTGGTTCTGGGGCAGTTAAGACCTATACTGGCCAGATGGGTTGCACCTCAACAGATCTGTACCAATATCCTCACAGGGCAGTTTACTCATGCTTTGGGGGCAGTTTATACTAAGATGGCAGGGAGATGGGAATGAGGATATATCATTAGAGAGGAAAAATAAGCTACACAAAGAATTGGGAGAGACAGATAGCTCTAGAGTAAGAAATAATAAAGCATCAGATGGAGTCCAATTGAGAGGGAATGCAATAACATCAAACTTACGTTTAGAGTGCATGTATATGAATGCACAGAGTAAGCTAAATAAGGTCAGTAATTAAGCTGATAGCCAAGTGGGAATATGATGTGGTGATAATGGACAGCTAGCTCAAAAAGGGCAAGAATCAATACTAAATATTTCTAGATAAAAGGCGGTTAGAAAAGATAGTGATGGTTAGGAAAGAAAGAAGGAGGGGTGGCAGTATTAATTAAGGAGAATATTACAGTGCTGGACAGAGAGAATGTTCTAGGAGATCAAGGACAGAATCTATTTGGTTAGAGCAAGAAACAACACAGTACACTGCTCTGCATTCTATAGGCCGCCAACTAATGGGAAAGATTGAGGAGCAAATTTGCAGGAAGATTCACCGTCTGCATGAAGAAATTCCTCCTCATCTCAGTTCTAAATGGCTTGCCCCTTATTCTGAGACTGTATCCCTTGGTTCTAGTACCCACAGCCAGGGGAAACATCCTTTCTGTATCTACCCTGTTGAGCCTTGTAAGAAGTTTGTATGTTTGAATGAGACCACCTCTCATTCTTCTAAACTCCAGAGAATAAAGGCCCAATCTATTTAATCTTTCCTCATAGGACAGTCCATCCATCTGAGGAATTAGTTTGGTGTACCTTTGTTGTACTCTCTATGGCAAGTATATATTTTCTTGAGTAAGGAGGCCAAAACTGCACACAATAGTCCAGGTACCACTCACCAAGTCTCTATGTAATTGCAGTAAGACACCTTTACTCCGACACTTAAATCCTCTTGTAATAATTTATGAATGGGAAATCATATTTGATGAACCTGTTGGAGTTTTTTGAGGATCTTACTAACAGAATTGATAAAGGGGAGTCGGTGGATGTAGTAAACTTGGATTTTCAGAAGACTTTTGATAAAGGCCCCTCAGGAGGTTGGTTAGCAAAGTTAAAGCACATGGGATAGGAGTTAACATACTGGCATGGATTAAGAATTGGCTAAAAGGTAGAAAACGAGAATAGGAATAAAACGGTTGGCAGGCTATGACTAGTGGAGTACCACAAGGATCAGCCCCTGGGCCCCAGCTGTTCACAATATATATCAGTAGTTTGGGTGTGCAGATGACAAAGCTAGGTGGAAATGTGTGTTGTGAGGAAGATACAAAGCAGCTTTAAGAGGATTGGACAGAGCTAGTGAGTGGGCGAGAATATAGCAGAGATATAAATATTAAGAAATTAGAAAGTGTAGATGTACAAAGGGACCTATATATCCTCATCAATAAGTCACTGAAAACTAACATGTAGGTGCAGCAAATAACTAGAAAGGCTAATGGAATGTTAGCATTTATCGCAAGAGGATTTGAGTACAGGAGTCGCAAAGTCTTGCTTCAATTGTATAGAACCTTGGTTAGACTGCACCTGGAGTACTTTGTGCAGTTTTGGTCCCCTTACCTTAGGAAGGATATTATTGCCAAAGAGGGAGTGCAAAGAAGGTTGACTGGACTTATTTGCGGGATGGTGGCACTGTCCTATGAAGAGAGATTGGGGAAACTGGGCCTGTATTCTCTAGTTTCGAAGAATGAGATGATCTAATTGAACCTACTGAAAATACTGAAAGGGATAAACAGGGTGGATGCAGGTAAGATGTTTCCCCTGGTTGGGAAGTCTAGAACCAGGGGACACAATTTCAGAATAAGGGGGAAGCCACCTAGGACTGAGATGAGGAGAATTTTTTTTTTACTCAGAGGGCTGTGAATCTTTGGAATTCTCTACCCCAGAGGGCTGTGGAAGCCCAGTCATTGAGTATGTTTAAAACAGAGATTGACAGATTTCTAAATACCAATGACATAAAGGGATATTGGGATCATGTGGGAAAAAGGCATTTGAAGTGGATAATCAGCTATGATCATATTGAATGGCAGAGCAAGCTTGAAGGGCTGAATGGCCCACTCTGGCTCCTATGTTCCTAAAGGTTAACATCCCATTTGCCTTCTTAGTTGCTTACTGTGCGTTCAAGTTAGCTTCCAGTTATTCATGAAGAAGAACACCCAAGTCCTTTTGAAGTTCAACACTTCCCAGCCTCTCTCCATTTAAGAACTATTCTGTTTTCTGTTTTTCCTACCAAAGTGACCTTACATTTCTCCACATGGTAGTCTGTTTTCCAATTTTTTGCCCACTTCTTAGCCTCTCCAAATCCCCTTGAAGCTTCTTTGCATCCTCAACACAACTCACTTCCATCTCTTTCTGGTGATCTCCCTCTGTGCCTTCACTTCAGGTGCTTTTAATCAGGTCAGAATGCTCTTCCTTTAGTTTTCCAGCGTTTGAATTTCTGCTTCAATTTCTCTGAGGTTCTGGGGTTTTCTATTCACTGCCATCATGTTGCATGTTCTGTGTTCAGTAGGTCTCACGAAGAGGTCCTGAGTCTTGTACGGTTGAACATTAAGTATTTGTTGATAGCGCATAACTATGTACACATAGTTAGGGTATATCCCAAACTATGAGCTAACTTCATGCTTGCTTCTACACAGGCCTCTTCCAGTCCAGAACTGATCCTACTTTCAAGTAGTATGTCTCTTTACATCACACTGTGGATAATACTGTTTCCCAGTCCCACAGTAACCCTTTCTATGCCAGATACCCTTATACTACATTGAAGGGAGAGGGGGGGACAAGAGGTTTTGAAATGTAAAATGAGAATTTGCTAGATCAGTATGTTTCTGACCCAATGAAGAAGGAGACATTGCTGGATCTGAGGTGGAGTCAAGTAAAATGGCAGTAGGAAAACATTTAGGGGACAGTGATCATACTGTCACAAGATTTAGGTTAGCTCTGGAAAAGGACAAGGAGCAATCCAGAGTAAAAATAATTAATTGGGCGAGGGCCAATTTCAATGGGGGTAAGAACAGATCAGGCCTAGGTAAATTGGAATAAGGGATTGCCTTTAAAAGCAGTTCAGACACAGTCGAGGTACATTCCTACAAGGGGGAAAGGTAGGTCAAGCAAAGCCAGAGCTTCCAGGATGCAGAAAGGGATAGAGTGTGTGATGGAGCAGGAAAAAGGGGGATCTTAGGTTGATATCCAAGTGAGAACCAGGCTGACAATAGAAAGTTCAGAGTGGAAATGAAAAAAGAAATGGGAAGCTAACAGAGAGTATGAGAAGAGACTAGCCACTAATATAAAAGGAACCCAAAAGACTGCTATAGGCATATAAATAGTAAAAAGAAAAGTAGTGACAAGTGGAGTAATGTCGAATAGGGACTAAAAAGGGGATTTTTGCATGGAGGCAAAGAGCAAAGTTGAGTAACTAAATGATTGCTTTTCTATCATAGTATACCAAGGAAGGAGATAATGCCAAACTCAAAATGAAAGAGGCTAAAACACTGGATGAGTTAAAATTGATATAGAGGAGGGATTAGATAGGCTGACTGTTTCTAAAGTTGATAAATCACAAGAACTGGACGAAATGTACCCAAGGAATTGCGGAAGCCCTGGCTATAATTTTCCAGTCTTCCTTAGATAGCAGCATGGTGCTAGATGTTTGGAGATTTGCAAATATTAAACTCATGTTCAAAAGCAACTACAGCCCAGTCAGTTTAACCTCGCTGGTGATAATACATGAAGAATTGTGGAAGGTGGTGATTGACTTCAAGTGGTTCAATTCTGAAGAAAAGTCATATTGGATTTGAAACATTAACTCTGTTTTTCTCTCTTCACAGATCTGTCAGACCTGCTGAGTTTTTCCAGCAGTTTGTTTTTATTTCAAGTGGACACATACTGGCTGGTTGAATGGGCAAACATGTGGCAGCAGAAACTTAAAGCAGTGTGCAGTGATACATTTTTGTCGGCAAAATGAGGAGAGGCAATATAAAATAAAGGGTACAATTCTAAAAGGGATGCAGGAACAGAGAAAGCGGAGGTTATCTGTGCACAAATCGTTGAAGGTGGCAGGGCAGGTTGAGAAAGTGGATGACAAGGCATATGGGATCTTGAGCTTTATAAGTAAAGTTACAGAATACAAAAAGCAAGGAGGTTATGGTGTACCTTTATAAAACACTTGTTTGACCTCAAATAAAACACAAAATGCTGGAAAAACTCAGCAGGTTTGGTAACATCTGTGGGGAGAGAAATAGAGTTAATGTTTCAAGTCTGTATGACTCTGAAGTGGCCAGACCTGCTGAGTTTTTCCAGAATTTTCTGCTTTTATTTCAGATTTCCAGCATCTGCAGTATTTTGCTTTCATATTAGCTTTACCTCAACTGCAGTATAATGTGCAATTCTGGACACCATACTTTAGGAAGATATGTGAAGAAATCAGGCAGGATGCAGAAAACATTTCGGAGAATGGTTCCAACGATATGAGACTTCAGTTCCCTGGATAGAGGGGAAGCTGGAGCCATTTTGCTTAGAGAAGAAACGCTTGGGAGGAGATTTGATAGAGGTGTTCAAAATCATGAGAAGCATGGGCAGAGTAAATAAGGAGGAATTATTCCCATTGGTAGAATTTTGAGAAACAGATGATACCAAATTTAAGGTCAATGGCAAAAGAACCAAAGTGTCATGAAGAAAACCTTTTTTTATGTAGCAAGTAGTTAGGACCTGGAATGTACTGCCTGAGAGCGTAATGGAGGCAGACTCAGTCGTGGCTCTCAAAAGGGAATTGGATAGGAATAGAAAAAAGTGCAGGGCTATGGGGAAAGGGTGGGGAGTGAGACCAGCTAAGTTCTTGCAAAGAGCTGGCATGGACACTGTGCCCTGTTTGTAATCATCCTATGATTCTAATCTCCTGAGCCTTTGCATATGGTCTGGGGATGGTGGGGTTGGGGTGGGTGGGAGGTGCAGGAGCAGAGGGTTGGTAATTTTAACTGTGTGATCATCTAAAACATGTGATAGTGATTATGACCTGTTTTACACCATTACATAATGTCAGAATTACCCCTATTAAAAAATGCCTACAAGAATATATTTTTCTGAAGATAATTTTGCTCAATTTAAATGTAATAAATTAAATGCATGCTTATAAATTTCAAGTAAGTTTTGGAATGCTTGATTAAATTTATAGGTTAGATGCATTAAATTTAAAGCAGTAATAAAAATGTGAATGTTGTTTAAAATTTATCTTTTTGGTTTTATTGCAATTAGATTTACGTTGTTTTAAATCTCCAATCATGAATCAATATTTATTGCACAACATAGGCAGGCTTTAGACCTCATTGGACACGTCCTCATAGTAAATAAAACGAGGAGAGGATTTTTTGCTAAGATTAAATTCTTTCATCCTAACCACGGCATTAATACAGTCAGATAAACAAGTTATAGGGATTTAATGCCTACCAGAATGTGTCCAAATGTACAAAAATAGAAATGCAGTAAAGAAAGTCACTTTCAGTGCTACAGGCTATTTTCTGTTAAAGATCAAGGTTCAATGATTGATCAAAGTGCTTTTTGGATTCAACTGTATTACTAGGATCAGGAATTTGAACTGTAGGGGGTGGTGGTGTGTGTCAGCTTCACCTCTGACTTCTGAGTGGTTCGAATCACTCCCACGCCCTGGGTTCTAGACCTTGGACTTATTTGGGGGTTGTGACAAAGTGCAGCAGACAACTGGTTTTGGTGCAAGAAAAAGACTGTTTATTGAAGTCACAAATGAACTTATAACATTAGGATTACACTGAGATTATACAGACTTACAAAGTACACTTAGTTAAGAATGGGGAACACACGGCATAATGAGGGAAAATCACACTACTAATCCCCTTACTCTTGTCCCACCCCCAAAACCTAACTAAATTGAACTAGGAGAGGTGAGGGATCATGCTCACCAACCAGGGTTCCTTGACAGTTCGAAATCCAGCCAGGTAAGCCAGTTACAGCTTTGGGGTATGCTCTTTGTGTCCTCTGAGGCCTGCCATCCCCACATGGTCCTGGTCTGTGGAATCTGCGAAGGTTCTTCAGTTGGGTGGAGGGCGGGGTAGTGGGTGGTCGATCTTCATGGAGGGCTGCGGTTGCGGCCTTGTTGTCTTTGGTTGAGCCTGCCACCCCTTGCCTCTCACCATGATGTTGCCTGCAAACCTCCAGATCCCCTTCCTTCACTTGGCTCAGCTCCCTGCTTAAACTCGGCTTCAACCGCTCCCAACTGCTCACTGCCCTGTGTCAGCTTTCAAAACTGCTCACCCTTCTGTGTCTCCTAAAAACTGCTCCCTTCAGATCTCCTGGCCCAGTCATACTGTTTTTTTTCAAATTTCTTATCTCAATCCAAATCAAGGTTAGATCTTTGTTTGATTTTGATGGGCTTCCCCGGGTGATTGTTGTCTTGTTTTTAATAGGCTCGCATGATGTTTATCATTGTTTTCCTGCCCCCGTAACTAGTTTTGAACTGAAATCCATTGTATGTGTGGAGTATTGATGGGTTCGCATAATTGCATTGATTGTGGTCTTCCTGCCCCTGTAGTTATTAGTGATTATTTATGCAAGATTTTGATGAGCTTTAGTTTCGTGTTGGTTGTTTTAAAGGGAAGAATGCGTATTCTGTCTCCTTATTGTCTGGTTTCAGGTAAAAGTCCAAAAGTCATATCCTTGTTGATGAAATGAAAAATGTGGGAATTTTGAGAACCCTTCAGAACCATTCACATGTATAATCTGTATATAAAAAAACAGACCTAATTCAAGATACTGAACTGCACTCTACTGATATACAATAATCTCAGAACCATAACAATAACTTACATTTACAAAGCATCTTTAACATAGAAAAAACATTTCCAAGGAGATTCAAAGAGGTGTAATCAGATGACAAAGCACAAGTCAGTGAAGGAGATATTTGACAGGATGACCAAACATTTATTTAAAAAAGGAGGTTTTTAAGGGAAGTCTTAAAAGAGAGGGAGATGAAGAAGCACGGAGGTTTACAAAGGGAATCCGGGAGCATGGATCAGATGGCTGAAGATACATCGGCCAAGTAGGGATGCAAAATACGATAGAGTTAAAGGAATGCTAAGTTTACAAAGGGTTGGAGAAGGTTACAGATGTCGAGATGCGTGAGACCATGAGGGGATCTGAACCCAAGAATGAGAGTTTCAGATGTGAGTGAAGATGAGGCCATTTATGGGGATTGACCAAGAAAGGGGAAGAGTAAAGTTTTGTGGGGAAAGGATATCTAAGCTGGATATGATGGAATTGAAACAGTTACAATATGTCACGGAAGGATCCTAGGATGCATCTCTGCTCTTTGTTAAACCTTTTTGTTTGTGGGAATTACATAAGAGAAGTGATATGAGTTCAATAGTTGTCAAATGCAATTTGTGACTAAAAATGGCATCTATTGCAGAGTTGAAAAATGTTGCATGTAATTTGTGAGAAAAAGAGAAGAAACAGCAGACTTTTTCCAGTTAACTCAGCAAGAGGTGGAGGCAATTGAGTTCTGGGATCCCACTCAGCTAAAGTGATACAAGGCAGAAGATGTGGGAAGTTCTGCAGCCACAGTTGGTTCATGCAGGACAGATTGCGACATTCCAAAGTCATGAAAAAATGGTGATTTCTGAAACTCATACAGAAAAAACAAGGAAGACATTGCATTTCTCTTCTTGTTTTCCCTCTACAAGAGTGGTAAACAAGATAGGAGACAAAAAGTGACCCAATGACTGGACACTGAAAAAGTAGGAGCAGCCACTCAAAGTTACCTTCCCAGATGCAGCTTTTCAGGAATATAGGGCTGAATTTCCCCAGATTTGCACTAAGTGCGGTAGCGGGCAGGTAAAACAGAGTCCTACCCGCCAATGAAAATGGCAGGTTTTCACCTGTATCTTCCTGAGCCCACCTCACTATATATTCAGTCCTGCGAAACACGCCGTTTCCATGGTGGCAGGCTCTCATTCGCCCGCTCGCCATCACCCAGCTGTTGCATCACGCCGGCCGTCATCTTTAATGGGCAGCCACCAGCTCATCACCGCTGCATGAGAGACATGGCCAGCAAAGGCAAAAACACTACAGCCCCCTGCTTCAATGATGGGTCCTTTGAGCAACTTGGGATGCTGTGGAGGCCGGCTGGGATGTGCTTTACCCCTGCTCTGGCCACAAGATGGGTAGCAATGTCACCAACCCGGCTTGGGAGGCGGTAGCAGTGGTGGTCAGCATCAACACCCTTCAGAAGAGGACAGCCATCCAGTGCTGCAAAAGGATGAATGAACTCTTCTGTTCCACCAGAGTAAGTCACTCTTCTCATCACTTCCAACTCTCACACTCACAAACCCATCACACACCCACAGGGCCCTCACTCACTGCCCAGCGCAAGGGACATCACCATTCACTCTTTCGTGCACACCATCATTGTCTTTATCTCGTCCATGGGGCCACTCACCACCCACACAAGCCAGGCATACTTATCATCTGGCCTGGCAGGCATCCTGATACATTCCCCCCATCTCTATCCATGCAGGACAAACTGGCCCACAACAGGAAGGAAAGGTCGCAGACACTTGGAGGGATGTCAGAATTCAAAGTTCTCACAGAATTCGAAAACAGCCATCCAGCTGGCCAGCAATAAACAGGACCGGTCCTGTGCTTACGGTGAGGTCGGCACTGCTCTACCAAGTGAGGATCCAGCAGTGCAACATCCATCAAGTAACCATGCATGAGTGATGTGTCCTCTTTCACAGGCCACTGCCATGCACTAATTATCTCCCTTTGCTTTCGCAGATACATCTGGGAAGCAGCAGACTGAGTCCACGACCCAGAGCCTCCAATCAAGCTCCGAAGAAATCTCCGAAGAGGAATCTAAAGGCACCCTCCCTGAAGCCCTGTCACAGCGCTCACCCACACCCTCTGCCAGTGCAGAGACACACACTCGGTAGGACCACAATCTGGTGAGCATATCACACTTTCTGATCCACAGCAGGTGGAGGCAGGGACTTCAAAAGTCCCTGGCACTTGGAGGACTACTAGAGGCCAGAACGTTGCTGAGTCTGAGTCAGATGATGAGCCTCTGGACTCGGTCATGGCACAGTTTCTGGAGCTGCAAAGGCAAGCTCAGGAACATCAGGAAGGGATGGCTGCTGCACTCCTCAGATTGCAAGGCATGATGGAGGAGTCCATCTGTCTTCAGGCTGAGGTGATAGTGCCAGCATTGCAACACAACAAGGTCAATACTGGCAGGATGGCGGCCGCACTGCTGTCACTTCTGTACTGCTGCATGGGCTTAACTCCATCACTGATGCCATAGTGGCCTCCAACAGTGTGTGTGCGAGAGGGGTGCTGGGCAGTTCAATCTCACTCAAGTTACCACCTCTGCTCATGGAGTCAGCCAGGGGGCCCCAGGCACCCATAGGGAGGAGGATCAGCAGGTGCACACTCCGGGGCCATCCACCCAGATGACTCTGGGATTGACCGGCCCATCTGACTCCCCTCTTCCTGTGACCTCCGCAGATCTAGCTTCACCGTCCGAGAAGGGTGCCACTGCCACACAGCAGGACCCCAAAAGCAGGCCTGGGCTTTCCAAGTCTCGGCCCTCCAGAGTACGCCCGCCAAAATCATCACAGACAGGGCGTCACAGTCAGCAGGCATATAGCTAGGTCACCAGGATCCATGATCCTAATCTGGTCCTCCTGCAGCTTGAAAGAGAGAGAGACATGATTAGCATGGCTGTACTTAGCACCTTTCCTGGCCCTGTGTGCTTCCTGGAGAGTGCTGGTCACCCCTCAGATGGCCAGAGATGAGTGCGCTGCATGGCTGCCCTGTCAACCTCCAACATGGGAGACATTGGTCCAAACCAGGATGCTGAGATTGCAAGGGGCTGTGAGCGCCTCCAGCAGTGACTGCTACATGGCCAGCGTTGGTGAGGAGATTGTACCAGGTGTGCAGTCCAGTGCTCTGCGGTCCAATAAAGTGGTAGAGGACTTGACGTCTTTGCTGGAAGGGTGGGGGTGGGGCGGATGGGGGGGTGATTAAGGTATGGAGCGCTTGGTGGCCCTTTGGTGCCTCCGTGATGCTTGCATGGGAGGGCAGGCTAGGAGCTTGACCCCAATCATATCACTGTGGTTGCACCTGATCTGTCTCAGTTGCAGAGGCATGGTCAGTTTATACAGGTGTCCCTAATGCATGGCCATTTCCCTTGCTTACTTTGCTCCCACCTTGAATATCTGTGCGTGGGATGCAGCGCCAGGGCAGCACTTGACCCCCCCTCAGCAGTTGCCTCTGAGGTTGGCCAGCACTTTTCTCCAGACACCTCCCACCAGTTGCCTGCGGGTCCAGGCATCAGTTTCCCCGCACCCCCCCCACCCCCAGCGCCACTGAGGCCTGTAAACAACAGGCGAGCTGTGGAGAACACGGCTGCTCATTCACCTCAGTTTCCCCAAAGTGAAGGCCGCCAAGTGCATGTCACCTGCGTGCTGTTGTGAAACATGTGGATGTGCTTTCCTGCCGATGTGGACAGATGATATGGTGGGGTTCCAAGAGCCTGGTGGGATGGCCTTTTAATTATATACTGATGTATTACAATTAGCTCCCCGCCAACCGATGGCGGGAAACACGGCTCGCCATTAGCGGGCTGAGTGGAAGATCGTGACCTGCCTTCACACTGTTGTGAAGTGGGCCCTGCCATATTTTCCGCGCATGCCACCTATCACGCCTGCTGCCATGGGCTCTGAAAATTCTGCCCATTGGTAATGAAATGAAGAGCCGATATTCGATTATTGCATGACACATACGAAGCTTGATGAACCAACAATGGGAAAATGTTCTCTAATGGGGGCTAAGGAAATGTCAGTACATGGCTGAAGAACATTGGGATATTGCTGAAAATAGAGACGTGCTGTTGAAGCTTTCATCCAGGGTAATTTGAGGTAAACTGGGCACTTCTCAAGTCTGAAGGTGGTGGGCTTAGGCCCATTCATAAGTTTGTGCGATATACAACAAACAATTACCTGATTGGGGTAACCATTGTTACCCCAGTAACAGAGCTTTGATGCACCATATTTCTTAAGTCAAATTGGCATGGAGCATATGGCTTGGGCCCCATTTACAATATTGCCAACAAGGCCAATCTCATACCAGATGGAGCTGTAGAAATCCCAACACGTAATTACCATGGAAGGATAAGGTATCCTAAAACTTTGAGCAACAGGTGAAGCTGGCCATTTCATGCTGCTACTATGCAGTAGCAACATGAGTGGTATTTTGCACTCATAGGATGCTGTTGTCAAGCCAAAAAGATATTCTGCCTACCACATAAATGAATAATGTGGCCTATGAATTTCAGTGCCAGTGCGATGCCATGTATGTATGTCATCCCGATTGTGCTCATCCAGCCTGTGCTTGCAAAACTCAGTTCGTTAGAGGTAATTCCATGATTGGACAGCAGCTGTTAAGAAATCCAAAGTGTGCTGAGAATTACGCTAACAACCAATTTAAGATTATCAGCTGGGCTTGCAATGTGGCTCGCTTATGCTTGCTAGTAGTTACATATATTCCTACATAGGGACCTGTCCTCTGCAGGCAAAAGGAACATGGCCAGGCATTGCACTTATTTTCAATTAAACAAAAGTGTGGCAGACCATAGTTCCCTAATGCATTTTCCATGGAAATGCCTCGACAATTGAAGCTGATTTGCCAACCAGTCAGCATCCTTTTCTCATACAGTATAAGTCATTGCACCCTTTGAAACTTGGCATTCTTGTTTTTGTCCTGATGAGGGCAAGACGAAAATCTTCAACAGCATGTCTCTTTTTCAGCAACATTGGAATAATAATGCCAAGGGCCATAAGAAAAGAGGATGCTAGTAGAAGATAAAATGCATAGGGAATAAGTGCAAAGTCTTGTTGACCATGTGGGTCAGGTGATAGAACTTAAAATGGAGTTCAAGGTTGTATTATGCTGCAACATGAGAGAAGCCTCTGCATAATACACTGCAGCCTGAAATGAATGGCAGCTGCAGGAATTTGTGTCTCAGGGAACAGGAGCCTTTAGGTAAGTCGTCAGCTCTAAATGCTGGTTTTGACAAATGGCATTAAGGCCTAGAGTAATGGAATGGACAGAATAGAGAGAGAAATATCTTCTCAATACTGCAATCTCCAATGTGGGTATTCATTGTATGCTTCTAGGAATTAAGAGATATCAATAATTCCTTGAGGATGTTTTAGCATAGATCAGTGGAAATCAATGAGGCACTTGCTGCTGACCAAGATAAAACTCCACCATTACTTTTTTGCGCTGGAATTTTAAGGACTTCCTGTCCTGGCTGCGGGATGCAGCCATTGGCGAAGGCAACCATGAAGAGTAGTGGTGAGGCGTTGATGTCAGCAGCACAAGGAATGTCCCTTGAGTTCCAGTGGCCTGGTGATTTTAACAGAGGTGATGTCTTTTGAGGCTCTTAAGCATTTGTTAACTATTTTTAATCTTTCAAAGACTTCTAATTGCTTTTATGAGTTTATGGAACCTTTAATTTATTGCAAGTAAACTTGGAAATGTCTTGATATGAATTAATAAAGTACTAGACTAGGTCTGCAGTAGGTGTAAGGTAACCAACATGAAAGAAAAACATAGTTGGCCTCATCCCCACCAATCTGCCTGCCGCGAATGCATCTGCCCATGACAGTATTGGTAGGAGTATCCACCACACAGTCGCTGTGGAAACAAAGTCCCATCTTCACATTGAGGATAACCGCCATCATGTTGTGTGGCACTACCACCATGCTAAATGGGATAGATTTCAAACAGATCTAGCAACTCAAGACTGGACAACCATGAAGCTCTGTGGGCCATCAGCAGTAGCAGAATTACACTCAAGCACAATCTGTAACTTCATGACCCGGCATATCCCCCATTCAACCATTACCACCAACTCAGTGGATCAACCCTGGTTCAATGAAGGGTGCAGGGTGGCATTCCAGGAGCAGCACCAGGCATACCTAAAAATGAGATGTCATCCTGGTGAAGCTACAACACAGGGCTACTTTTGTGCCAAACAGCATAATCAAGTAATAGGTAGAGCTAAGCAATTCCACAACCAATGGAGCTGATCTAAGCTCTGCAGTCCTGCCACATCCAGTCATGTGTGGTGGTGGACAATTAAACAACTCACTAGAGGAGGAGACTCCACTAACAACCCCATCCTCAATGATGGGGGAGCCCAGCACATCAATACAAAACATAAGGCTGAAGCATTTGCAATTATCTGCAGCCAGAGGTGCCAAGTGGATGATCCATCTTGGCCTCCTCTGGAGGTCCTCAGCATCACTGATGCCTTTCTTCAGCCAATTTGATTCACTCCATGTGAAATGAAGAAATGGCTGAAGGCACTGGATACTGCAAAGGCTACGGGCTTTACAATATTCCGGCAATAATAGTGAAGACTTGTGCTCCAGAACTTGCTGCGCCCCTAGCCAAGCTATTCCAATGCACTGGCATCTACCCAGCTATGTGGAAAGTTGCCCAAGTATATCCTGTACACAAAAAGCAGGACAAATTCAACCTGGCCACTCACCACCCCATGAGTCTACTCTCAATCATCAGTAAAATGATGGAAGGGGTCATCCATAGTGCTATCAAGCACACTTATCTAGCAATAACTTGCTCACTGATGCTCAGTTCGTGTTCCGGCAGGGTCACCTAGCTCCTGACCCCATTACAGCCTTGGTTCTAACATGGACAAAGAGCTGAACTCCAGAAAGAGAGGTGAAATTTACTGCCCTTGACATCAAGGCAGCATTAGGCAGAATGCGACATCAAGGAGCCATTTTGTAAGTTTCCTTTAAACTTTGTTCTTGGTTTTACAGCTGACCTGAATTAGGGGCTGTGCCTGATTTATCCCAATTTTGTTGATTTGGTTTTCATTTAAAAGATTATCAAGGAGCCATAGCAAAACTGGAGTCAATGGGAATCAGGGGAGAAACTCTCCACTGGTTGGAGTCATACCTAGCACAAAGGAAGATGGTCATGCTTGTTATAGGTCAATCATCTCAGTTCCAAGGCATCACTACAGGAGTTCCTCAGGGTAGTGTCCTAGACTCAACCATCTTCAGCTGCTTCATCACTGATCCTCCTTCCATCATAAGGTCAGAAGTGGGGATGGTCGCTGATGATTGCATAATGTTCGGCAATAGTCACGACTCCTCAGATCCTGAAGCAGTCCACATGCAAATGCAGCAAGACCTGGACAATATCCAGGCTTGGGCTGACAAGTGGCAAATAACATTTGTGCCACACAAGTGCAGGCAATGACCACTCCTAACAGGAAGAATCTAACCATCGCCCCTTGAAGTTCAGTGGCATTACCATCACTGAATCCCTCACTATCAACACCCTGGGGATTACTATTGACCAGAAACTGAACTGGACTAGCCATATAAATACTGTGGCTGCAAGAACAGGTCAGAGGCTAGGAATCCTGTGGCAAGTAACTCCCCTCCTGATTTCCCAAAGCCTGCCCGCCATCTACAAGGCATAAGTCAGGAGTGTAATGGAATACTCTCCACTTGCCTGGATGAGTGCTGCTCCAACAACACTGAAGAAGCTTGACACCATCCAGGACAAAGCAGCCTGCTTGAATGGCACCCGCTCCACAAAAGTCAGTCCCTCCACCATTGACGCACAGTAGCAGCAGTGTGTACCATCTACAAGATGCACTGCAGGAACTCACCAAGGCTCCTTAGACAGCACCTTCCAAATCCACAACTACCATCTAGAAGGACAAGGGCAGCAGATAGATGGGAATACCACTGCCTGGAAGTTCCCCTCCAAGCCACTTACCATCCTGACTTGGAAATATATCGCCATTCCTTCACTATCATTGAATCAAAATCCTGGAACTCCTCCCTAACAGCACTGTGCGTGCACCTACCCCACACAGACTGCAGCGATTCAAGAAGCCAGCTCACTCCCTCCTTCTCAAGGGCAATTAGGGATGGGCAATAAATGCTGGCCACCCAGTGACACCCACATCTCTTGAATTAATAAAAAAAATTAAATAAATGGTAAAATGCATTAATATTTATGGTTTAAAAAAAGGGATTGCATGGACAAGGTCTTTGAGTGCATTGATGTCTTCTTTCATTGTTTAAAGAAGAGATGAGCAGTGGACAAAGACTTTGAACAAGGGTGGGAGCTGGGTGACCATCTACCAGTGAAACATTTAAGGGACACTTTGACTTGGTTGCAAGCCTGTAAGAGCACGTGGTGGGAGAGAGTGGTGCTGCTGACTGAGGTGCTACCTCAAGCTGCACACGTGCAACGTTTGACACATGCGCACAGAATCAACAAAAGCATGTGCCAGGCCCAATACAGGCGCAGATATGAGAAAAGAACGTTCGGGGCCCAATGCATATGGAAATCTGGGACAAAACACTTGTTTTTTTTATAATGATATAAAAGCGCCAAGCGCTCATCAGAGATTGGGTAACATGTTGTGGGTTCATTTATTTAGACTACCACTTCTCACACATATCCTGAAATGTCTTACCAATAAATTTTAGACTTATCCATAATGACCTCTCTAGGCACATCAAATGAATTGAAAATAGCAGTTAGAGTGTGTGCAATAGTTGAGTTTGATGTGATTGATGTATTTTATGCAATTGTCGAATAATGGGGTACTTGGCAAAGTAGTCAACAATGACGAATTCACTGCCATGGATGTGAAAGAGGTTGGATGTGACTTTGGACCAAGGATGGTTAGGAACTTCATGTGAAATCACTGGTTCTTTGAGTTGACTTGGCATATGCTCTTAACATGCCTCGCACTTCTTGACAATGACTTTAATGTTATTGTTCACAGTCGGCCAATGGACTGTCTTCTCATCCAATCTATACCCATTTGTGAGTGGTGAAGTTGTTGAAAAATGTCATGTTGCAAAGATTCCAGTGTGATGACCTGCCTGCATTTACAATTGACTCCCCTGGAGATGCCTAGCTTGTCCTGGTAAAAGTAACATGGTCCAACACGTATGTGGCATGCTAAATTGAATCAATGATTGTTTTCCACAGTTTCTGCAGTGTAGAATCTTTCACCATTTTTTCTTTTAGCTGCTGGCATTTGCTTTGCAAAAAATGTACCAGATCAATTAATAGACTTGCATTCCCCTGCAAGTGTAATGCAAGCTCCTTTGAAATGCCAATTTTGTTGAAACTTTCTGGATATTTTGATGTTAGGTCATGAACTGAGGTGATAGCTGTTGTTTTTGAAGTTGATCTGCCTTGTGATGTCTGACTATTTCCATGGATTGTTACTACTGCAAGGTCATGGCATGTCGGTAGACCAACAATCACTGGGCCTTTAGTCTCCATGATGTAGAACATCTGTGACACCAGGAGGATTGATGGTACTTGCACTCTAAGAATAAGGATCTGCATATGGAATTAATGAAAGTTGCACAGTAGTAGGTTTTGCAATGGCCTTCCATGTCTGTGGATACATGTATTTTAGAATTTGCTGGGGTAGTGTGTTGGCACTTGCTCCTGTGTTAATCTTGGCCAATAATGAATAGTTACCAACTTTATTGGGACAGATAATTTGAATCTTGGCAAAGACCTCAAATGCTGTGACGACATCTGTGTTTTCCATGAGATTGACAGTGTGAAACATGTGCTCTTCATCTTGTCATGTGCATCACTGTCATTTTCTGGTTTGTCAATCACCTCTTTTATATGTTTCTGATGGGATAGTGGATGGTCATTCTTATTGCTTGAAAGTACCCATTGTGTATTATCTGTTTGGATCAGTGCACAGTTCTTTGTAGCTGCATTGGCCTTTGCTCTAGTGCACTGCCACTGCCAGTGGCCTTTTCTGCCACATGCCTTGAAGAATTGCTGGAAAGCTGGGCATCTCCTTGTTGCACGCAAAAGGCCACATGTTCCATATGTTTGGCTAGGTTTTGGTGTTCTGGTAAGTGCATCAACAATTGGGGTTGTAGTTAGAATGTGTATGCTTTGTTGGCCTGCGAGGATCGCTTCGTACTCACATCTGTCCTTGAGTAGCTCTTCGATGCTATATGGTTTGGACTTGCCCAGCAAATCTTGCTGGAATGTTTCCATGGGAGTGGATGCGATCACCAACTCAACAATTCTGTCTGCAAGTTCTGTATCTGAAGAATCACAGTACATACATTTTCCTCTTTGCCTGAAGATGAAGTGGTCAATAGATTCTGTAGGTAGTTGTTGAAATTACATGAACTCTAGTCGATGAATACGGAAGTTTAACTTGATTCTGATCTGGCCTTTCAATGTAGTCCATATGTTTTAGGGATATTTTAGCTCTTTTGTTAATCCTGACACGTTCAGCCAATGTAGACCTTCATTCCCAATAGCTAGGCAAATTATTATGGCTTGCTTGTGCAGTTCAGACCCATCTGAATCGAGAAACCATAGCTCTGTACATTGTTTAAGCATTTTGAATTTGGATAGTAGGCCAACTGAATCCCAATTCAAACTGGGGAATTCTGTGGAAATTTTGACAATATCCCTTTGGCCTTCCTCTTTGTTTTATTTAATTTATTGTTCAGCTACTCCCAAAGCCACCCGTTAAAATAGCAACCTTCTCTGGCCCGAATTTTATGACGGCTTTGTTTGTTTTTTTTGTTTGACCCACCCTCACTCGCTATTCAGCCGGCCCACATCCTGGTTACTAGCCTTTTCCGACTGACGCGATCTGGTGCTGGTCTCTTGATGCGCTGTCCCACTCATTGAACTGACAGGCTATGCACTGCAATCGCATGAGGAAGGATCCGTTTGCTTACCAGCTCTTTTCTTGAGCACTACCTCACTGCGTCTTCCAAGCTTTTCTATGCAGTCAGTATGCTGCAGTTTCGGGTCTGACCAAAACGTCATGGGTCGTCTTATTCCATGTACCGTGATCTAAGGCTGTTCACCATGGTGCATTTGTACTTAAAAAGCTGCCATGCTGTTTTACTACTGTTGCGCACCATGTTGTGTTTTAATAATGATATAAATACACCGATCACTCCTACGGGATTGGGTAAACACATTGTGGGTTAATTTATTTAGACTAGGCACATGAGAACATATATACATGGATAGAAAGCTTGAAGACATCAACAGCAGAGCTGTGTGTACTGTGTCCTGCTTGCAGGCCAAAGTGAAACTGAAGCTGGATCACATGACATACTTCCCTGCTAGTGATGTCATGCTGCTATCCCTTAAAGGCATATTTCAACAAACACATCCCAGGAAGCCCTGACCTGGAACACAGGACAAAAACCTAGATTATGGGACAATCCCAGAAAATCCAGGATTGTTGGTTACCCTGGGTGGGAGTGAGGGAGTCCAGACAGCATATCTCTGTCCATCAAAAGTTTGAAGTTTGCACACAAATAGTGCGCTTGTGGGCGCATTGGGACTTCCTTGCTGGATCCTGATGGTCAACAGTGGCCACTATCTCTTTCAGAAAATCCAGCCCATTATGTTTGATTCCTTGCCCACTGAATCCTTTTAAATTGCAACAGGAGATATCTGTTAGGCCAATTTTCTGCCTTTTCCTTTACAAGATAAATAATTAATGTAATGTTTGCTGATGAAACCCGGTTCATTGCATTTGATACATGATCAATGGATGATTAAATTTTATTGGATCACAGGCTTTCCACATGTGCTTCAAGCTACAGATTAAACTTGCAGCCATACAAACCCAAGAAGTTAGCATGTTGACTTTTCAGAGCCATTACAAGCACGGTCATGCTTCTTGAGCAAGTTTGTAGAACTCCCTATTTGATTGTGCAATTCTTTTTCATAGCTTCTGAGCTGAACCACAGCCACCTTATGCATAACTCTAGAAAAACATTTCAATAAGAAATTCTGAGTCTATACACCCAGTGACTTCTCTGGTCCATTGGAATGAAATATTGGGTAGGGTGTATGTAATGAGCAGGCAATGAGGAGAAGGAGAGCTACTGGCAACACAAGTCTTGCAGAAAATGCATCCTTCCTGTCCATATTAACTTTACTTTCTCCATCATGATTTTTCAGTCATGCTTTTTAATGTCAACATACCAACATTCTATAATAGATGATTAGAATTTTGTTGCTATGCTGTAATTGAAAGTTTCATGATGCGAGTTGATGTAAATATGTCAGCCTGGTCACATTACAACTCTGCTTGTCATTTTTGTTTTTCATGTTTACCCCTTACCACCACCTGAATTTTGGGCAGTTCAATTCTGACAGGGGACTAGACATAACTATTTATGCATTTGCTGCCATTTGATTTTTGACCATGCCCTACCTGCTCCCCTCTTTGTAACTGCCTCCAATGAACTTATTAAATAATATGTATGTTTAGTTCCCATGATCATATATCCTTTTTCAATTGCCTCATTCTTAGACTTTTGAGCATCCTATTATTGCCTTTTTGAAATTATTCCCTTTGTAGCGATGGAATGTAGTTCAGCAAATGGGAATTAAAGCTTAATGGTTATGTTACTGGTTTAGTAATCCAGAGGCCTGGACTAATAACCCATGATGAGTTCAAATCCCATCACAATATGCTGAATTTAAATTCAGTTAACTAAATAAATCTGAAATTAATAAGCTAGTAATAATGACTATGAAAATACTGGATTGCTATAAGTATCCATTTCAAATCACTAATGTCCTTTAGGGAAGGAAATCTGTTCTCAATTACCTGATCTGGCCTATATGTGTTTCCAGATCCATGTGTGATGTGGTTGACTCCTAATAACCCTCTTAATTAACCAAGCAAGGTGGCTCAGCACCACCTTCTCAAGGGCAATTAAGGATAAGTAATAAATGCTGGTCTTGTCAGTGATTGCCTCACCCCTTGAATACATATTAAAAATCAATTTAATAATTTATTGGAAAGTAAAGCTGATCCACAAAATTATTTATGCTATGTGCACCTGACTGAAGGGAATCCAACAAATCTATTAAATAATGATGAGTCAATAGAATTCAATGAATTATTGAATGTAGCTTCCTGAATTCTTTCTTTTGTTCTCTCTTTACCCCTATTTCCCCCTACTACCCCAAATATCCCTCACGCCAATACCCACTAAATTTCCACCACAGTCTGCTCCCTCTCCAATTTCTCATTTTTCCCTTCCAAATTCTTTTTACGCAAAGCTCACCTTGATAATAATTACCTGTAATCACCCTTTTTCCCGCCTTCCTCAAAATAATTACTACTATGGCAAATCGAATTGAAGTATATATGAGCCACAATCTACTGGAATAGTGAACAGGCTTGATGGGCTTAATTTACTTACTCCTGTTCTTATGTCCTTAGTTGCAATTCACCCTTGCCCCACAAATTCACGCTTGCCCTACAACTAATTGCAACACCTTATTCTTTCAGTATAAAATTCTTTACATCAATAACCCTTCCACAAATCCTCTTTTCTCCCATAACTGCTCTCTAATCCCATTAAACTACTCACTACCTGAAAATACAACTCACTTCCTCATCCTCTAAACTACTCCCACATCATTTCCCAAATTATTCTCTCACTTAAAATTACCAACACCACATTATTTTTACTTCCTTAGAAAATAACATATCCTGTGACTTCTTGTCATCAAAATAATCCTGTTTTTTTGTGTATTAATTTTAATATTTCATATTAATTTGTTTTACCTCACATTCTCCTTTTCGTAAATTCTACAGCTACATTAGAGTCAGCCAATGTTAAACATCATCTAATTTTTTAAATAACTAAATTAATTTAATTTGAGTATTTATATAATCTTTCCATCATTTACACATTTTTTTTATTTTGAATCACCGTTCTTTTTATTTTCAATAACAGCTAAAATATACTAGCCTCCATGTAAATCTCCTTTCATTATGAACAATATGTGGAGCAAATACCTGTGGGAGATGGGGAACAACCTAGCATAAGTGCTGAGGCAGATTTGACTGGGATCTCTTTGCTGACATTACCAAAATTTGTGAGGTCAGGCAGTTTTTAATTTCAATGGTATATGTCAAGTACCTGTGCCACTAAGGATGCACCTTGGACATCTACCTTGTTGGAGGCTGAAAATTGCAGTGACCGAGTGGCCAGCCAGGTGTGCATTGGGTTCCTCTCACCCCACAAATAATTTACATGTGCCTCCAGTGGCCCCTTTGCAGCTCCTCACCATGTGAGTCTTCCCTCCCACATTGCAGCCTATGGTTATTCCATTGGCCTTGTAAGGCCTGAATGGTAGTTCCTCTTATGTGACCCATGAAAATTCTGATATCATAGTTCTTGTCTATTTTCAGGTCTTCTGTTGAGTTCTCAGTAAGTTGCAGCATGACTGCAGGAATAGAGAAAAAAAAGCACAGGAACTGGAATTACAAAGTTAAGACGATTCTGCTAAACAAAATGACTCCGCGTTCTGAGTGGGTTCCTCCACCCTTATATTCTTGGGCATTTTTATATGCATCTGGATCTACTGAGATATTTCTCGTAGTGAATAAGTAGATTCCAAGTTTATAGCATTTAAGGTACAGTGTATTTTGAAGGCCACTAGTTTATACTAACTGAATATGTGGCATATCATTTTATTGTACATTTCTAGGGTTGGTGATATTTTCAGGCATGAATCCCATGGTTATATCCAACAATGTACATAATAGGATTGAAAGTTCAAAACCCTTCTAGCACACTCCAACTGTAACTCCACTAGGAGTATCAGATATAAGGGCCTGGATTTTGTGAAGCAACAGTGCTTGCTGCTGCCCTTGAAGAAAGCTGCCCACAATTATGGCATGTTTTTCCCCTTTCCCGATGGTGGTTTAAATCTGATGCAAAGTCACTGGATGTCTTGGCATGAAGCAGCAGTGATGTCAGCATGCAGATAAGTAGCCAAACACATTTGGGATATTCATAAACCATGAAGTTAAAAGGACTGAAATGCCTTCACTTTAATTTAAAATTTCAACCAACAAAATAAATGATTATTATTGAATTAAGACAGAAGCTAAAATAAAGGCAAACAAACTTTTATATTTTTAGATGACAACCAATTTAAGATTGTCAGTTGGGCTCACAGTGTGGCACATTTGCATGTACTGGAAGCTACATACATTAACACACAGGGTCCTTTTCTTTGCAGACATAGTGCACCTGTTTCAGCTAAACAAAATAAGTGACAGTCCTTTGCTGACTCATTCCTCAAGGCAATGCCTTGACTAATTAGGGTCAAGCTACCTGGTTTAAATTTCAAACAATGCTTGGCAGTTAACTGTCAGTCACTATCACTGGTGCATTCTCCGTGGCAATGCCTCTATCAATCAGAGTCCTCTTGCCAACCAATCAGTACTCTCTTCACATACAGTATAAATTGTTGTTTCGCCTTATATTGGTATTCTTGCGAAGTGTCCTGATGAGTGCAAGATGAAAAGCTTTGACAAATCTCTTTTTTCAGCAATACTCAAGTTCTGTACTACAAAAGGACTATTTTTATATTTTATTTACAAATATGTGAAAATATAAAGAAATTTAACATTCCAAAAAAAAAGATTTTTTGGGCCAGTAAGGGTTGTGAGCAGTAATTATGAAGTTAGCATGCAGTTAAAAGGCCAGTTAAACTTCAATCAACAAAATATAGCTTTTTTACAGCCAGACTAATAGTGTAACAGTTGATTTTCTTGTTGATTCAATTGTTTTCCAATTGATTACACTCTGGGGGTATCTCAGATTTGCACCCTCTGGAGAAGGATAAAATCACAAACAGAAACTTGATTCTTGTCTTCAGTATTCTGCCCTCATGTGGATTCCAGAAGCTGCTGCCAGTTTTAGTGGAGTAATGACAGCTAACACTGACTTTTACCATTATTGCCACTGCAAAATCCAAGCTTAGGTTGAAACACTAATGCACCGAGTTCTGGCCAAACATTGGGATTTCCACAGACCTTGTTAGCGCTGCATTCTCCAAGATATAGAAAACCAGTGGCGTAAGAGGGGTTGGGTCAGGACCGGGGTTGAACCAGGAACTCCCAACATCATGAATTCTCATATCTTGAGTGCTCATTGGAACTGCACTGAAATCCATGGTGAAAGGGCTCCATGCTGCCTAATGGTGGAAGTGATCCCATCAGAGGAGCCCATAGAGGTATAATGGCGAATCGAGCTTCTGTCAATACCTCTTCTTAATGCCATTAATGTCAGTGATGCAGCCTCCAATTACTGTAGATGGGAGTTATTGAGCAAATAGGATTTCCTATATAAAGTGGGATTAATCGTTTTGCATAGCAGCAGTAGCATTGAAGAGAGATGGCACTACTCCCACCCCAACGAGTCCATTAGCAGGACTGAAGCTGAAATAGGATGGGAAAAGCAGATAGAACATATGTGTGGCAAATTGCTGGGAAGTGAAGAAATGGGAAAACAGATAGTGTTGAAGGGATATTGAATGGTAATGAAAGGAATAAATAGGATTTTTTTCATCTTTCATGACCTCAGGATTTTTTTTTCATTCATTCATGGGATGTGTAGGCTTTGCTGGCTAGGCCAGCATTTATTGCCCATCCCTAGTTGCCCTTGAGAAGGTGGTGGTGAGTTGCCTTCTTGAAGCACTGCAGTCCATGTGGTTTAGGTACACCCACAGTTCTGTTAGGAAGGGATTTCCAGGATTTTGACCCAGCGACAGTGCCAGAATGGCGATATATTTCCAAATCAGAATGGTGAGTGGCTTAGAGGGGAACTTCCAGATGGTGGTGTTCCCATCTAACTGTTGCCCTTGTCCTTCCAGATGGTATTGGTCATGGGTTTGGAAGATGCTGTCTAAGGAGTCTTGGTGAATTCCTGCAGTGCATATTTTAGATGGTACACACTGCTATGTGTCGGCAGTGGAGAGAGTGAATGTTGGTGCATGTGGTGCCAATCAAGTGGGCTGCTTTGTCCTGGATGATGTAAAGCTTATGGATGTTGTTGGAGCTGTACTCATCCAGGCAAATGGAGAGTATTCCATCACACTCCTGACCTGTGCCTTGTAGTTCATGGATAGGCTTTGGGAGTCAGGTGGTGAGCCACCTGTCACAGGATTCCAGGTCTTTGACCCTCTCTTGTAGCCACAGTATTCATATGGCTAGTCCAGTTCAGTTTCTGGTCAATGGTAACTCCCAGAATATTGATAGTGGGGGATTCAGTGATGGTAATGCCACTGAACGTCAAAGGGTGATGGTTGGGTTCTCTCTTGACAGAGATGGTCATTGTATGGCACTTGTGTGGCGCAGATGTTATTTGCTACTTGTCAGCCCAAGTCTGGATATTGTCCAGGTCTCACTGCATTTGGACATGGACTGCTTCAGTATCTGAGGAGTCGCAAATGGTGCTGAACATTGTACAATCATCAGCGACCATCCCCACTTCTGCCCTTATGATGGTAGGAAGGTCATTGATGAAGCAGTTGAAGATGGTTGGGCCTAGGACACTACCCTGAGGAACTCCTGCAATGATGTCCTGGAGTTGAGTTGACTGACCTCCAACAACCATAGCCATCTTCCTTTGTGCTAGGTATGACTCCAACTAGTGGAGTGTTTTGCCCATGATTCCCATTGACTCCAGTTTTGCTAGGGCTCCTTGATGTCACGCTAGCTCAAATATGGTCTTGATGTCACTCTCATCTCACCTCAGGAGTTCAACTCTTTTGTCCATGTTTGAACCAAGGTTGTAATGAGGTCAGGAGCTGAGTGACCCTGGCGGAAGCCAAACTGGGTGTCAAGTGCCCCTTGATAGCACTGTTTATGACCCTTTCCATTACTTTACTGGTGATTGAGAGTAGACTGATTGGACAGTAATTGGCTGGGTTGGATTTGTCTTCCTTTTTGTGTACAGGACATATCTGGGCAATTTTCCACGTTGCTGCTGTCAGTGTTGTAGCTGTGCTGGAACAACTTGGCTAGAGGCACGGCAAGTCTTCAGTACTATTGCTGGAATATTGTCAGGGCCCATAACCTTTGCATTATCCAGTGCCTTCAGCCATTTCTTGAAATCACATGGAGTGAATTGAATTGGCTGAAGACTAGCATCTCTGATGTGGGGGACTTCTGGAGGAGGCAAGATGGGTCATCCATGCAGCACTTCTGGCTGAGGATTGTAGCAAATGCTTTGTCTTATCTTTTGCACTGATGTGCTGGGCTCCCCTGTCACTGAGGATGGGGATATTTATGGAGCCTTCTTCTCCAGTGAGTTGCTTAATTATCCCCCACCATTCATGATTGGATATGGCAGGACTGCAGAGCTTAGATCTGATTTGTTGGTTGTGGGATCACTTATCTCTGTCTATTGCTAGCTGCTTATGTTGTTTGGCATGCAAGTAGTCCTATGTTATACCTTCACCAGGTTGACACCTCATTTTTAGGTATGCCTGGTGCTGCTCCTGGCTTGCCCTCTTGCACTCTTCATTGAACCAGGGTTGATCCGCTGGCTTGATGGTAATGGTAGTGGGGGATATGCCAGCCATGAAGTTACAGATTGTGTTCAAATACAATTCTGCTGCTGCTGCTGCTGATGGCCCACAGTGGCTCATGGATGCCCAATCTTGCTACATCTGTTTGAAATCTATCCCATTTAGCACAGTGGTAGTGCCACACAACACAATGGAGGGTATCCTCAATGTGAAGGTGGGACTTCATCTCTACAATGACTGTGCGGTGGTCACTCCTGCCGATACTGTCATAGACAGATGCATTTGCGGCAGCCAGGATGAGGTCAAGTATGTTTTTCTCTCTTGTTGGTTCCTTCTCCCACATGCTGCAGACCCAGTCTAGTAGCTATGTCCTTTAGGACTTGGCCAGCTTCGTCAGAAGTGGTGCTACCAGGCCACTTTTGGTAATGGACATTGAAGACCTCACCCAGAGTTTGTTCTGTGCCCTTGTCACCCTCAGTGCTTCCTCCAAGTGGCGTTAAACGTGGAGGAGCACTGATTCATCAGCTGGGTGAGGGCGGTATGTGGTAATCAGCAGGAGGTTTCCTTGCCCATGTTGGACCTGATGCCATGAGATTCTTGGGATCCGGTGTCGATGTTCAGGACTCCCAGGGTAACTCCCTCCAGAATTTATACTACTGTGCTGCCACCTTTGCTGGGTCTATCCTGCTGGTGGGACAGCACACACCCAGGTATGATGATGGTGGTGGCTGGGACATATTTGTAAGATATGATTCTGTGAGGATGACTATGTCAGTCAGAAGCCCCCAGATGTTAGTAAGGCGGATTTTGCAGGGTTGACAGGGCTGAGTTTGTCATTGTCGTATCCGGTGCTGAGGTCGATGCTGGATGGTCCATCCAGTTTTATTCCTTTTTTGAGACTTTGCAGCAGTTAGATACAACTGAGTGGCTTGCTAGGCCATTTCAGAGGGTATTTAAGAGTCAACCACATTGTGGGTCTGGAGTCACATGTAGGCCAGACCAGGTAAGGACAGCAGATTTCCACATTAGTGAACCAGATGGGTTTTACAACAATCGACAATGGTTTCATGGTCATCATTATTCAATTAAAAGTCAATGGATTTTTAATTCCAGATTTTTATTGAATTCAAATTCCACCATCTGCCATGGCAGGATTTGAACCCAAGTCCCAGAGCATTACCCTGGATCTCTAGTTCAACGACAATACCACTACGCCATCCATGTAACATATGCAATGAAGGAAGTAATGAAGTAGGAGGAGTTAATGGATGGCAGTTAAGATAAATGGATGGTAATGCAGAGAGCAATAAATGCTAGCAGGAATGGCAGAGGAAATGGATGGCAAAGTATGGAGAGACAACAGGAGTAGATGGTAGAACATACATACAAACATACAAATTAGGAGCACGAATGGGCCATTTGGTCCCTCGAACCTACTCTGCTATTCACTAAGATCATGGTTGATCTGATTGAAGAGTAGAACTTCAGTTGGTAGAGGAGGATAGGTTAACAAATAGAAGAAAGAAGGAAAGGAAGACTTGTATTTATATAGCATCTTCCATCGTTTCAAGAGGTCCCAAAGTGCTTTGCAGCAGGAGTAGCTTGTGGATAGATGACCCCACCCCCCACCCCTACCAATCCATTAGCAGGACTCAAGCTGGAATAGGATGGGAAATGCAATACTGTTGCAATGTTGGAAAAATGTCACTCAAATGTGGCAGAGCAAAATCCCAGAAACATCAATTTATATTTTTTTTTCAGTGATGTTGTTTGAGAGGCAAGTATTGGTCAAGCCACTGCAAATAACTTCACTGCTCTTTTTCCAAATAGTGCCTTGGGATCTTTTATTCCCACTTGAGAGGGCAGCAAGGCCTCAAATTGAATCACCCAAAAAGCAGCAGCTGTAACGGTGGAGCACTTGCTCTGTACTGCACTGGTGTCAGCCTAAATATCACATTCAAGTCTCCAGAGTGGAACCTAAATGCAGAAACTTCTGGCTCAGAGGTAGGGTTGCTACCATTGAAACACAGCAGATGTGAGAAGAATGTGTCCTGTCATAAATGGAGCAAAGAAATCCCTGCAAAAATGTGTTGAAATTATTGCAAGCTTGAACTGAGAAAATTGAAAAGAGTGCCAACTTGAATTGGATTGGGAAAGAAGAACACCAATATGAATAGTAAGATGAAAGAAGAATGCTAGTTTGAACTGGGTTAGAAGAGAAGAATTTCAGTTGAATTGAGGGGGAAAGGGAATGTGTCAGTATGAAATGGCACAGCTGTACATGGACAGGAATGTGTCAGCGTGAACTGCCAGAACGGGATATGGACAGGAGTGGGTCAGTATGAACTGACAAAGCTGGATTTATACAGGAGTATGCATGTTTTTATTCTTTCATGGGATGTGGGCATCACTGGCTAGGCCAGCATTTATTGCCCATCACTAATTGCACTTGGGAAGATGTTGGTGAGCTGCCTTTTTGAACCATTGCAGTCCATGTGGTGTAGGTACGCCCTAGTGTGAATGTCAAGGGACATTGGTTGGATTCTCTTATTGGAGATGGTCGTTGCCTGGCACTTGCGTGGCGTGAATGTTACTTGCCACTTATCAGCCCAAGCCTGAATGTTTTCCAGGTTTGGCTGTATACAGGCATGGATTGCTTCAGTGTCTGAGGAGTCGCGAACGGTGCTGAACATTGTACAATTACCAGCGAACCTCCTCTGCTTCTGACCTTATGCTGCTGAAGATGGTTGGGCCTAGGCCACTACTCTGAGGAACCCCTGCAGTGATGTCCTGGGACTCTTTGACCTCCAACAACTACAACCATCTTCCTTTGTGCTATTTATGATTCTTCTCCTCTAACCCAGTTCAAACTATTTATGACCAGTGAAGAATTTTTCTCCTGAATCCCATTGTCCCCAGTTTTCTCAGGGCTTCTTGATGCTGCCTACATGTCAAGGGCAGTCACTCTGATATCACTTCTTGAGTTCAGCTCTTTTGTCCATGTTTGGACTAAGGCTGTAATGAGTTCAGAGGCTGAGTGGCTCTGGCAGAACCCAAACTGAGCATCAATGAGCAGGTTATTGCTGAGTAAGTGCCACTTGATAGCACTGTCGATGACAATTTCCATCACTTTGCTGTTGATTGAGAGTAGACTGATGGGGTGGTAATTGGCTGGGTTGGACTTGTCCTGCTTTTAGTGGACAGGACATACCTGGGCAGTTTTCCACATAGCCAAGTAGATGCCAATGTTACAGCTGTACTGAAGCAGCTTGGCAAAGGGCGCAACTAGTTCTGGAGCACAAATCTTCAGTAATATTGCTGGAAAGTTGGCATTTCTGGTTGAAGGTTGTTGCAAATGCTTCAGCCTTGTCTTTTGCACTGATATGCTGAGCTCCCCCATTATTGAGGATGAGGACATTTATGGACCCTCCTCCTCCTGTTAGTTGTTTAATTGTCCACCACCATTCATGGGATTGCTTAGCTCTGTCTATCACTTGCTGCTTTCGCTGTTTGGCATGTAGATAGTCCTGTGTTGTAGCTTCATCAGGTTGACACCTCATTTTTAAGATGTCTGGTGATCCTCCTGGCATGCCCTCCTGCACTCTTCATTCAGCCAGGGTTGATCTCCTGGCTTGGTGGTAATGATAGAGTGGAAGATATGCCGGGCCATGAGGTTACAGATTATGGTTGAGAATAATTCTGCTGCTGCTGCTGATGGCCCACAGCACCTCATGGATGTTCAGTTTCGAGTGCTTGATCTGTTTGAAATCTACCCCATTCAGCACAGTGAAAGTGCCACTCAACACAATGGAAGATATCCTCAATGTGAAGAAGGGACTTTGTCTCCAAAAGGACTGTGTGGTTGTCACTCCTACAAATATTGTCATGGAAATCTGCGGCAGGCAGGTTGGTGAGGACAAGGTCAAATAGGTTTTTCCCTCTTGTTCGTTCCCTCACCACCTGCCGCAGACCCAGTCCAGCAGCTATATCCTTTAGGACTTAGCAAGAGTGGCTCATTAGCACCACTACTGACAGAGCTGGCTGGGTCCCCCATCCAGAGTACATTGTGCCCTTGCCAACGTCAGTGCTTCCTCCAAGGTGTGTTCAACACAACTCTTATCAGCTGAGGGGATTGTTGGGGGGGGGGCGGGGGAATGGTGTGTGCGGTAGGATGTGGTTGGTGGTAATCAGCACCTTGCCTGTATTTGACCTGTTGCCATGAGATTTTATGGGGCCCAGAGTCGATGTTGAGAACTTCCAGGGCAACTCCCTCCCGATTGTATACCAATGTGCCACCACCTCCACTGGGTCGGAACTGACAGAGCCAGACATAGATAGAACCATGTCAGTATGAACTGACAGAGCTGGACACAGACAGGAGAGTGTCAGTATGAACTGGCAGAGCTGGGCAAAGACTGAGTGTCCCAATGTTTAATGAAGTGGGGGATTGAAGTGTAGAGAGCTGGGGAGAATTAATGAAGGACAATGATGGAGCAATAGATGTCACTGAAGGGGCAAGGGTGGCAAGAAAGGTGTTAGGTATTAGATTCAGCACATTGTCTTTATAATATGTATCTGGAAGGCTGGAAGGTCTAAAGTGCCTCTGTAAACTGGAGTCTGCAGCGGGGTTGAATGGGAGTGTGCTTATTGAGGTAACTTTTGGAGAAGTGATGGCTTAGTTGAAAAAATCTATTCATTGTGAAGTAATGAACTACTTAAAATAAATCAGAATGCATCTTCTATAATATTAAAAATCTATTTTTTCGGGGAGCATCATGTCTTACGATTCATTAGAAATGCATCACAACTTTGTGTCACCAACGCCTTCTTTATATTCTCATGTACTTATACACTTTCCTTAAATATAATTGTAGGAATGTTAGTTAGGCACCGCTTAAGTGACACAGCCTTTCAGATGTCAATCTGGCAGAGTGGATATCCCGCCCATTACAGAATCATCTAATTTTCATACCATTGATTTCATGAAAATCAGGCGGGTTCTGTAAGGGGGCGAGCTGGTCTGTAAGTCTACTACACAGGCACTGAAAAGGATAAGGAACTTCCTTCTTGTTGTTAGGAAATAAACAGGGTGCTTATTGAGGTAGCAATCTGTTTCTTCGTATTTTGCGGAATTGTTGGTTAGCTCTTTCATGTTACTAGTACAACAATATTGCATCGTTGGCAAAACAACATCATAAGATGGTCAGAAGACCATCAACATATGAACGAGAAGTTTGAGATTGAGTAATGTGCGATCTTTACTACATTTCAGGCTGATTTGACGGAAGTAGTGGATACCGAAAGTTGGCCAGCGGTCGCAACAACTTTCGAGTGTCTGCCACGCCGCCAGCTGCTCTCGGAGGGACTTTGCTCCTCTTCTGGCTGTAATTTGCATTATTGGGCAGCTATCCACACTGTTTCTCCAAGAAATCACATGATGACTGTTAGTTTCCACCCATAACAAACTGCATTTAACATTGGATTAATTCGAGTGACGTGACCTGGTTAAATGGAAAAGTGAAAGAGAACAAGTTGCCTTCACTTAAGTTAGGAATTCAACAGTGGTTCAGCAAGACGGTATGGTTTGACCGTAAGAAGGTGTGACGTTTGAACATGGCAAGCGAGGTAAAGTTCACCAAGTGCGATCTTCTATTGAACCTAGCCGGATTCGTGCTGTACTCAGCAGACATTGCAACCGATCTTTGGGTTGCTGCAGTGTATTTGTTCGAAGGACATTTTATTTGGTGTGTTCTGGTGTTGACGGTGACACTAGTTTCTGCAGTGATACTTCAGAGCTTCAGCTGGACTTGGTATAAAGATGACGAGGAACGCCAGCAGGATCATTCAGAAACAGAGGGTTCCCACAACCAAGTCTGTAAATGCGGGTGTTCCTGGCTCCTTGTCATTCATATCTTTCAGATGGGGATACCAATGAGGTAGGTACCTTGAGTTCATTTCCACCGGAATGTTACCAGTCCTTTGGGGATGATCTGGGAAGCGGGAAGCTGTCAAAATTGCACGGGAAGGTGTGGGATGGCATACTGGATCATGCCACCTCGCCTTTTTGCTAACAACAGGAAAGCTGGCAGATTGACTGCTCCCCCCCCCCCTTAAGTGGCCAATTAAGGGCCACTTCCCGTTTCTGTGAGCATTTTGCTCTCATCAGGTGGGCCCACTACCATGTGGGGAGACCACCAGATAAACCCTGTTGGCCTCCCAGCAGGCTCTGGAGGCAGGATGGGGGGGCTTCCTTTTTGTACATTCTTTGGTTCCCAGAATGGCTCCTGGTGGCAATGGCTGCTGACACGGCAACAGTGCTGCCTACCCTCACTGTGCCCCTCACCCCCTCACTGGTGCCTACCTTACTGGCCCTGGTGTCCTTAGGTACCACTTACCTGTCTTTGAGGGTGCATGGCCATCAGTGTACCCTCATCCTGCAGGTGCAGCCCCACCAATGGCCAGTGCTCCCGATGGTGCTGTTGAGTGTAGGTCCACAGGTCCTTTGATTGGGCAGGCAGCTGTTGGGGTCAAGGATGGAGGGCCTTGTGGCAACTACTTAATTGGCTGGCACTGGCAAAATGTGGTACCCGGTCCTCCTGTCTATTGAAGCGGGGTCACTTCTCATTTTTGGGCAACTTCTGCTACTTCAGAAAACTCTGGCATGTATTCACACACTGATGCAAATGGTCCAGAAATCTACATGAGTATGCAAAAGCTGACAAACTGGAATTACAGTTTTAGTGCAATCAGAAGTAGCCTGTCTGGGCTGCAACAGTTGAAGTTTTTTTTTGTAATTTACTAATTTTCCAGCCCACCCAACCTCACATTTTCTAGTGAAGGCTATTTCGTTCATGAAGAGAATTTAACTTCTATCCTCCGTGACTCAATAATTGATACATATAAAAACGTTAATCCCATTCATTTTAAACATGTCACTGTTTCAGCAAAAAAATCTCCTGAATTTGAATCTGAGGTTTTAGAAGTCCCTCTGCCTTGGCCGAAAATGGAAGCTAACTTCAGCAGACGCCTTGACACAGGGGCCGCACTTTGTCAGCTAAGTGGTTTGTGCTGGGGCTGCCAGCCTATTATGGATGGCGGCCCACCGCCAAGTGCTGCCCAGAGGGCTGGCAGCAGCCTTGGCAGCATCACCACTAGCAGTGGCCATTGCTGGGGCTGTATCTGTAGAATGAGGGCACATTGATGGCCAGTGTCCTTGAAGAAGGGTAAGTGCATTGGGGATAGTTGGGGCCTGGCAGGCGAGCCCTGTGATCAAGGGTGGGGATCTCAACGGATAGACAGTGAGTGCTGTTTTTGCAGGTTGGCCATTTCCAGAGGGGCATCAAAGAGTACTTAGAAAGGAGCCACACCACCCTCCCGCTCCCTCTCCTTCTCCCCACTATGCCCCCCTCTCCTTCTCCCTGTTCCCCCCCCACCCCAACCCACCCGCCACCAGCGCCTGTTCGGAGGCCGTCAGATTTCACTGGATGAGTGGCCCACAATGCAGGGCTAACTGCCTGTGAATGTGGGAAATAATCCTTAATTGGCCATTTACGTGGCTCAATTGGGGTCCTGGTGGGCGATTTGTCTGCCATCTTACCCGCTGCTAGCAAAACGGCATTGCAGCATGAAGGTTTTGGACCTCCCAATGCCCTTTTGCCAGTCTTCCTGCCTCCCATCCCAGCTGGCAAAATTCAGTCCATCGTTTCCTGTGGACTGAATACAATAGTTCCATCCTCTTTCCAAGTTACGCTTGTTATACCATGTGTTGTGGTAATATTTATGAATTGCAAAGAATTACAAATTATTTATAGAGCAAAAACAGATAATTCTGTCCAATAGGTCTATGCTGGTGTTTAAACTCCACCCACCCTCCTCTCACCCTACATCTCACCTCATCAACATATTTCTGTTTGTTTCTCCCTCATTTGTTTATCTAGATTTGCCTTTAACACGTCTATGCTATTTGCCTCAACTACACCTTGTGAGAGTCCCACATTCTAACCATTCTCTGGGTATGGGAGATGCTCTTGAATTACAAATATATCTATCTTTGCTACTTCTGAGAAGACTTTTCAGTGCAGGCCTACTGAGAAACAGTGGTGTACCCTCACTTGAAGCAGTAACGTTGAAATTATAACCCTCTTAAATTTAAAGGTGTATTTACAGTGCAATGTGGTATCTATTTAAAGTGGCTTTGCTTCCCACCAGAGCAAAGTGGTTGTGTAAATTGGCTGTCAGGGCCTGACCTGACTCCGGTGGGTTACCCCCTTCTTCAGCCAGTCTCACTCAAGCTCAGTCTAGAATCAGGTATTGATTTATAATATATTTTAAGATTTACTGAACCAAATAACGTTGCACTGATGTGACGGACTCTAAATGTCACTAACGTGTGGATGTCATTGAATGAATATTCATTATTTGTATTAGCATTTACGATTGCTAATGTTGCTATGCAATTGCAGCTGATGTGATCTTGTGATGGGCTTGCTGAAAAGTAATTTTACGGTGGCTTGTTGAAGAAGCAAGTCATTAATTACAGTTGCAGTATAGGCCAGGGTTGGGCAATAATTTAGGCTAGAGAGCCACTTAACAAGTTTTGGTGAACTGATGAGAGGTGTACACAATCAATTGTGTTAACAACAGCTATTTAAATATTAAATATAAAGTCTATTCTTTGTTGAATATTCAGCAGTTAGCATCTAACTTTCTCTTCTTTGATGAGGTCATTCCCAAATTTGGGTTAGGGTTTCAGGAAATTTTTCTGGTCAGATTTTGCAACACCAACATAGTCACAACAAAACCAATGAACACCAGTGAGGCTCAAATCACACACGAATACAGAGAGGTGCTTCTTTTATTCACATGTGCAGCGATAAATATTTATATAAAAAATATATTCCTTGGGCTGAATTTTCCCCCCCCGTTGAGGGGGGTGGTTTTATGGGTGGGTGGGAGCAAGTGCGAACCTGATCAGCGCCCCCAATCGGGTACGCACTGCCATTTTACATGGGTGGGCCAATTAAAGTCCACCAAGCGTGACGCTCGCCCGGAAGTGCTGGGCGCTCCCTGTGGGCCGGGGGAGTGGGGGGGGTGGGTTTCCCCTGAGTCAGGGCCTGCATTCTTTTGCCGATGTGGTTTGACATGTGTAAATTTAAAAAAAGGGAAATAAAAACTTTTAAAACATCACCCCTCGTGATACTTTCATATGAGCTGTGACATGTGAAAGAATTATTTTAAAAATTTTTATTGACTTTTAAAACACTTCATGGAACTTCATCCCGCCAGTGGATGAGGTTTCATGAAAAATGTGAAAGCTGCCTGGGCTCAGCTAATTTAATTAATTACTATTTAAATGGCCTTAATAGGCCTTTGACAGTTTGTTGGGCCCGCTGAACTGAAAATCTAAATGATGTGCGGTGATGTTGGGATGCCCGCCTGATGTCACCGTGCATCATTTTACATGTCCCGCTTGCCGACTGGAGAATTCTGACCCGTATGTTTTTTTTCCTGTTGCTAGACCAGTGTTCTCAAAAGTTTTGGTTGAAGAATCTCTTTTCAAATGGTGAATGCTCATGGATCCCCCATCTAAATTGTAATACTATACAATAATGACATGGATATGCAGCACTTAAGAGTATTTTGATATTGCTTTTAGGAAAACAGTGGAGGCAGTAGCGTAGTGGTATTGTCGCTGGACTAGTAATCCAGAGACCCAGGGTAATGCTCTGGAGATGGTGAAATTTGAGTTCAGTTGAAATCTGAAATGATGATCATGAAACGATTGTCGTAAAAACCCATCTGATTTCCCTTTAGGGAAAGGAGAATTTGCCATGGATCTGCCTACATCAGCAATTTGATTGACTCTTAAAATGCCCTATGAAATGGCCTAGCAAGCCACTCAGTTGTATCAAACCACTAACCACTAAAAGATCACAAAGGAATGAAACCAGACAATCACCCGGCATCGACCTAAGCACCAGAAATAACAACGGCAAACTTAGCCCAGTCAACCCTGCAAAAACCTCCTTACTACTATCTGGTGGCTTGTGCCAAAATTGGGATAGCTGCTCACCAACATAGTCATACTTATGGAATCATACCTTACAGACAATGCCTCAGACACCACCATCACAATCCCTGGGTATGTCCTGTCCAAATGGCAGAACGGACCAGCAGAGGTGGTGGCACAGTGGTATACAGTCAGGAGGGAGCTGCCCTGGAGTCCTCACCATCAAATGCATGGCATCATGGGCAAGAAAACCTCCTGCTGATTACCACATACCACCTCCCCTCAGCTGATGAATCAGTGCTTCTCCATGTTGAACAATACTTGGAGGAAGCAATGAGGGTTGCAAAGGCACAGAATGTACTCTGGGTGGGGAACTTCATTGTAGCACCACTACTGACTGAGCTAGTTGAGTCCTAAAGGACATAGCTGCCAGACTGGGTCTGCGGCAGGTGGTGAGGGAATCAACAATAGGGAAAAACATACTTGACCTCATCCTCGCCAACTGTCTGCTGCAGATATATCTGCCCATGACAGTATCGGTAGGAGTGATCTCCGCACAGTCCTTATGCAGACAAAGTCTCGTTTTCGCATTGAGAATACACTCCATTGTGCTAAATGAGTTAGATTTTGAACAAATCTAGCAAGTTAAGACTGGTGACCATGAGATGCTGTGGACCATCAGCAGCAGCAGAATTGTACTCGACAACAATCTGTAACCTCATGGCCCGGCATATCTCCGACTCTACCATGATCACCAAGCCAGAGGGTCAACCCTGATTCAATGAAGAGTGCAGTACCGTATACCAAGAGCAGCACCAGGTATATTTAATAATGAAGGGTCAACCTGGTGAAGCTATAATACGGGACTACCTACGTGCCAAACAACATAAACAGCTAGTAATGGAGAGAGCTAAGTGATTCCACAACCAATGGATCAGATCTAATCTGTGAAGTCCTGCCAAATCCAGCCGTGAATCATGATGAACAATTAAACAACTCACTGGAGGAGGAGGCTCCATAAATATCCCCAACTTCAATTATGAGGGAGCCCAGGACATCAGTGCAAAAGATAAGGCTGAAGCATTTGCTACAATCCTTAGCCAGAAGTGCTGAGTGGTTAATCCATCCTGGCCTCCTCCGGAGGCCACCGGAATCACACATGCCAGTCTTCACCCTATTTGATTCACTCCATGTAATATCAAGAAATGGCTGAAGGTACTGGGTAATATTCTGGCAATAGTACTGAAGACTTGTGCTCCAGAACTTGCCGCGCCCCTAGCCAAGTACAGTTACAACACAGGTATCTACCCAGCAATGTGGAAAATTGCCCAGGTACATCCTGTACACAAAAAGCAGGACAATCCTAACCAGGCCAATTACCGCCCCATCAGTCTACTCCCGATCATCAGTAAAGTGACGGAAGGGGTCATCAACGGTGCTATCAAGCGGCACTTGCTTAGCAATAACCTGCTCACTGATGCCCAGTTTGGGTTCCACCAGGGCCATTCAGCTCCTGACCTCATTACAGCCTTGGTTCAAAAATGGACAAAAGAGCTGAACTCCTGAGGTGAGGTGAGAGTGACTGCCCTTGACATCAAGGCAGCATTTGACCGGGTGGCATCAAGGAGCCCTGACAAAACTGGAGTCAATGGGAATCAGGGGAAGACTTTCGGCTGGTTGAAGTCATACCCAGCACAAAGGAAGATGGTTGTGGTTGTTGGAGGTCAATCATTTCAGTTCCCAGACATCACTTCTGGAGTTCCTCAGGGTAGTGTCGAAGGTCCAACCATCTTCAGCTGCTTCATCAATGACTTTTCTTCCATCATAAGGTCAGAAGTGGGGACGTTCGCTGATGATTGCACAATGTTCAGCACCATTTGTGACTCCTCAGATACTGAAGCAGTCCACGTCTAAATGCAGCAAGACCTGGACAATATCCAGGCTTAGGCTGACAAGTAGCAAGTAATATTCGCACCACACAAGTATCAGGCAATGACTCCAACATCTCCAACAAGAGAGAATCTAACCATCTCCCTATGATATTCAATGGCATTACCATCGCTAAATCTCCCAATATCAACATCCTGGGGGTTACCATAGATCAGAAATGGAACTGGTCTAGCCATATAAATACTGTGGCTACAAAAGCAGGTCAGAGGCTAGGAATCATGCGACAAGTAATTCACCTCCTGACTCCCCAACGCCTGTCCACCATCTACAAGGCACAAGTCAGGAGTGTGATGGAATACTCACCACTTACCTGGATGAGTGCAGCTCCAACAACACTCAAGAAACTTGACACCATCCAATATAAAGCAGCCCACTTGATTGGCATCTCATCCACACCCATTCACTCCCTCCACCACCAACGCACAGTAGCAGCAGTGTGTACTATCTACAAGATGCACTGCAGCATCTCACCACTTAGATAGCACCTTCCAAACTCACAACCACAACCATCTAGAAGGACAAGGGCAGCAGACACATGGGAACACCACCACCTGAAAGTTCCCCTCCAAGCCACTCACCATCCTGAGTTGGAAATATGTCGCCATCCCTTCACTGTCGCAGGGTCAAAATCCTGGAACTCCCTCCCTAAAGCACTGTGGATGTACCTACATGACATGGATTGCAGCGATTCAAGAAGACAACTCCACCACCTTCTCAAGGGCAATTAGGGATGGACAATAAATGCTGGCCTAGCCTGAGAAACTCACAGCTCTTGAATGAATAAAAAAAACTATCAGCAATATGACTTGTCCCCCAATATTGTTCTTGTGTCATGGACTGGATTATAAATGCTCATTGGTGCATTTGAAGGTGTGGGGGATGGCATGTAAAATCCAGCAGGTGCTCTGCCTGCTACCCACCTGCCTGAAATGAAAAGGAGTGTGTGGGAGCCTTCAGGTAGCCCACCTTGGCTGTATTGAGGCTCTTTGGTAGCCAATTAATCGCCACGTAAGGACCTCATCTCACTGTCGTGAATACTATACCCACGACAAGAGAAAGTTCACACCCATCATTTAGCTCACCAGTTTTAACTGCATGGGTTAGGGTCGGGCAAAGTTGCAACAGAAACCTCCTCTTTGGGCCCTCTGAGCCGATCAAAAGCAACCCTCCCATGGTCATCTCCTTCATTAAGCCTTCCTCCAGCAGGCAAATCTATCTGTAGAATTTTCCTTTCTCTTCTGACGCTATCAAGAATAACCTAACAGCAAGTCATTTTTCAAGATATGTTCTGTATGAAAGTTTCAAAGAAGTGGAAACACTTAAAGCAATGAAACAGCCAAGTAATAAAGAAAACAAAACTGGCTGCACATAATTTGCAGAATCCATTGTTCAAGCAGTCAGTCATTTTTATCAGCTTACTCAGTATTTCTTAATGTTATAAAAACATGCTTACCTAGTTTTGAAAATAATAGATCAATGTCAATTTGATGATTAAGTTCTGTATAACTAATTTATGGTGCATTATAACCAGTTTCATATCACCTGCAATGACTTATCTTCTCATTCCTGCTCCATTACCTCTGGTGCTTCCCAAAGTTCTATTATTGCTTCCCCTCCTCTGCTATTTCTCATCCACATGCTGTTCCTTGCATTCAAAAACACGGCATCAAATTCCACCTAGCTCTAACTCACCACCAACTCCCTTGACCATTTGACCAACTTTCCACCAATTTTCTTTTGTTGTGCCTGGCCTATTCATTGGTACCTTTTTGTTTGCACATTCATGCACGTTCTCTTTCTTAAAGGAGACAAATTGTGCACAAGCTGTGCGGTAACTTCCATGTGGCCGCACAGCTTTGAGGGAACATTGCACTCCACTATCTCTGATTTGTCACAATATTTGTTTGACATCCAGCACTGGTTGAACAGAAACTTCTTCCAGTTAAATATTGGGAAGACTGAAACAATTGTCTTCAATCCCCACAACAAACTCCATTCGATAGGTACCAACTGCATCCTTCTGCAACCAGATCATTTGCAACCCTGACATCCTATACTATTCTGAGATGAGCTTCCAATCATATATCTGTTCCACCACTAAAACCACCAATTTCCACCTAACTAACATCGCTCAGCTATGACCCTGCCTCAGCTGATCCACTGCTGAAACCTTCGTCCATGCCTTTGTTACTTCTAGATTTGATTATCCCAATGCATTCCTTGCCAGCCTCCCATGTTGCAACCTCCATAAACATCCAAAATTCTTCTATTTCATGCCAAATCCTGTTCACCAATACTCCTATGCTCGCTGACCTACGTTGGCTTCAATTTAAACAGATGCAGTGGCATCGCTGGTAATATTTCTCCGGATATTTAAGGTGTCTGCTGTACATTGTCCACGTCCATGATGCATACAGAAAGGCAGGGAGCACTGCAGCCCTGTAGACCATGAGTTTGGTGCTGGGTTTGAAGCCTTTATCATCAAGCACTGCATTCCTCAGTTGGTTGAAGGCTGCGCTGGTGCACTGGAGACGATGTTGAGTTTCATCATCAATGTCGCTGAGAGGAGGCTCCCAAGGTATGAGAAATGATCAATGTTATCCAATGGTTCACTGTGGATTTTGATATTCGGAGGAGGTAGTGTTGCATGGCGGGACCAGGCTGGTAGAGGACCTTTGCCTTCCAGATGGTTAGCCTAAGCCCATTCTGTCCAAGCTTCCGTAAATACATCAACAATAGTTTGGAGCTCGGCCTCTGAATGTCTGCATACGCAAGCGTACAGCAGCTCGATGACAGACATTAGGATGATGTTGGTTCTGGACAGGAGGGGGCATATGTTGAACATTATGTGTGTGTGTGTTAGTCACTGTCCATACAGCGGAACCTGGTCTCGGCTATCCCTGCCATTGGACAAAGATCTTGCTCTGTCAGGACCATATGGTAGTTGGTGTTCAATAGCCTCCCCACATTAAAAAGAACCCACACACAGCATCTTCCACCTCCTCAAAATGAATTTTGGGACCTGGAACATCAGGACTCTCGTGGACTTGAATACAATGGGATATCTGGAATACTGTCTTCAGTACCTGAACTATCCTTTAATCTTCCAAAGATAGTTGAGAGTTATCACTAATTACTCAATCAGGATCGAGTACAATCAGTATGGTGGGACGTTGAGTTTAACCAGAGTTTGTGGTGAGACCTAATACGCTAGCGATACAGCAAAAACACACGCCATGACCAGTAGTGAGTACCGGGCCAGACTGGGCAGGATGGCTGGCATGTGTGATCAGCTCTTTCTTCTTCTTCCACTTTTGTTCTTGGTGCCCCATCTCTTCTTGAACTCATCATGAGTGCTGGAGCAGATTCTTCCTTGAGAATTCTTTTTCACCACCCACTACAGTGATTTCTCCCAAAGTCTCTTATATATCTCTTTATACCCTTTATTAAGGGTATACCTGGGTGAATTATTGACAAGGCCTTTTTGTTCAATAATGATTTCAAAATAGCCTTTAAATGTTGAGTTCTTTGTCTAAACCTTGGGTTAAAAATCCAGCCTTTAATAATATTCATCTGCCATTAGCTTCTTGAGCCTTCAGACATATCTTCTGGCCTTAATCAGTCACTCTTAATTCATCTTTTCCTCATCACATTGTGATGAAATCTATGTTTTGTTTTTGTCAATGCGTATTTTAGGTGTGGAACCATAGTAATTTTGTCCCTGTGAGGAGTGACCCTTGGTTAACTGGAGATTGTAACGTTTAAGGTACAAATGTATCAAGGATTCATATACTTGGCTTTACCTCAGAGCAGGTGTTCGGAACCTCGTTAGCAGGACAGATCAGTTCAAGGGTCAGTAAGTCGGGAACAGACAAAGAGGAAGGTCAGTTCCACGCAGCTGAAGTGCTGCCATTAGCTCTGTGCTGTTGAGGGGACTGGGGCTCAGAGGAGCCCCGGGAGCCAGTGATGTTCTGCTCAGAGCAGCTCGAAAGGATCATGTCGGTGATTCGCTGATAGCTCTGTGCAGCTGGCAGTTGGGGAAAAGAAAGCTGTGGTTGTCTACTAGAGACCTAGAAGATGTGCCAGTAATTAGACGCTGGAGTGCAGCCTTGTAAATTGAGTGGGGCGCAGTCTTGACTGAAGAGATTGAGTAACTGGGAGACGAGCAATTGTTAAGGTAGTCTGAATTGGAGAGGTTTTTGAGGGAAATCAGAGGCCAGATCTTCAAAAGGGAGGAGCTGAAAGCCCTCAGGAGGAAGACAAAAGTTTAAAGAATTTTTGTGACTCACTGAGGTCTGGGTGGGTTGCTGAGAAAATTCAGAGGACTTGGCTTGTTTGTGTCTGTCATTTAATGTGCAGTTTGGGTGTGTACGACCACAGTTTGATTCATGTTAACCTCATGTTAATTCTGTACATTAGAATATAAGATAGAGTATTGACTGTTTGCTTTGTTGATCTTTGTAATGTAAAATTTCTTCTGTTTGTTTAAAACTGGAATCTTGTGGCTATATTCTCTTAGAAAGTAACTGGGATTTCAAATTTTGTCCACTTTAACAAAATATGTACTGGTCCCAACTGGGGCCTCGACTAGGATCGTAACAAAATTTTGGGGTCCTGGTCTGTGATCGTAACAACATCTCAAACAGTTCTCCCTGACTAGTTTCATCTTCCCAGTAACATTCCATCCCCAGTATCAAACTAACTCTTAAAAGTTTCATTATTTGTATTTATTCCAATATTAGCTATTTATGTCTAAGGCTGTTCCTCAGACCTGTTAACAAGTTGTTCATAATGGCCATTCAGTTCAGCTGTTCTTATTCCTTATCAGGTAATTGAACCCTGGTGCTGTTCACTGAAGTAATTTCTGTTTTACTTTCACTCACCAATGATCTCATGTAATTCAGGAAGTATCTTAATTAAGCAAGGTTAAATGAAAAGCCTAGTCTAGCTTTGTACTATGGTTGTTTATTTTTAGTATCTGATAGTTACTCTCATACTAGGCCTCATCTGTCCTTTGGCCCCTTTTCGGGTTAAATGCTGCTGTTATCATTTCACTAGCTTTGCTTTTATGGAAATTGAACTGTTAAGCAATCCCCAGTAAAATGAAACTTACAGCACTAATCTATCCCTTTATCTATTTCAAGCTGGTTATTTATACAGATGTACCAAGCATATAGTTAATTTCTAACACACCTCAGTACCCATATTGTTATATTGTACATGAGGATGCTGAACTGACTAGCTGTGTATAGTGCAAATTATTGGGGCCAGTTGAATTATTAAAAGATAATTGAACTCGAGAGCTAATTTTAAACCACACTGAGTAATAAATTGACCTTGTTATAGCATACTAATGATAAATCAGCTGAAAAGATCATATTTCAAAATAGGCATGTTAGAATACAAACGAGTGTTTTGGTTTCTGAAATACAGTAATATCCCATATGCATGTACTCATTATAAATTTGCCTGTAGTTTTACCTCAAACCACAACTCATCCAAAACGTATTGCAGCCTACACACTTGCCTGCACTGATGTTCACACACTCAGTCCTGTCATTATCAAATTTCACTGAGCTCTGATCATGTGATTGTTAACATGCTTATCCTTGCCTTCATTCCATTCGCAGCCTCACCGTAGCCTACTGCAGTAAACTCCCCCAGGCCAATACTCTTGCACACAATCACCATTCCTTCAATTCCTTGTTTGCTACTTTCTCTGTTTCTTTTTCCACTCTGTCTTTTGTATATTTGAACTTTCTCACTCAGCACCTTCACCTAGTCACCTCTTCTTGCCTTCAGAAGTCTTAAGATTCTTCTCTTTAACTTTACTTCTTTCTTTTCTCCTCTTGTTTGATATCTGTTCTTTGCCCACTGCTCTTTAAAGTGGTCATTCTCACCTGGACTCTGGGGACCCCTGGGGGTCTGTAGAGACATTCCGGGAGATCTACAAAATAATGTGCAACATGACCCAGGAGGAGGGAGCAGTGTATGACTGCAACGTGTGCAGTAAAGAATGGGCTGTCTGTCTCACCTAGGACGGGGAGCATGGATAGACAGACCCAGCAGTGAGAAGCAGGCAATGTTCTCTTTACTTTCTCTATGCTTTGTCTGTTTGTTGCACGGTGTGGTCTCTTTAATACTGCTATGTGGCCACGCATGCTTACATCTTAAAGAAAATATTGGTTGTGCATGGTCTGTTTTTTTTCCCTGTATGGTATATTACAGAAAGCTGCAAGGTTGTGTTCCTGCGCAGCTTATAGGGGACATTGGAACATCTCACTGATGTCTCTTAAGTAAATACCTGCTATCATAAAAGCATTATTAAAACACTTTTTACATGCAGCACTTTTGTTTATGAGTATAATGTAGTATTATCATTCAGATGGGCAGTCCATGGGTACTAATACATTTGAAAAGGTCCTTCAACCAAAAAAGTTAGAGAACGAATGCTTTAAGGTACTCCGAGAATTCTATTCTCTCTCCATGCAAGGACCACTGTAGCAATGCAAGTTGGCATGTTATGTACAACTTAAGAAAATACATATTTAGCAACTTCCTTTTCAGAATTTAATGGATAAATAAAAGTTGAGTTATGACACAGTTAAGTAAATCGATAATGAAATGCATCACAGCTATTTGCTCCACCTTAGAGCCTGAGAACAATTGGTAACACCCATTCATAATATCTTAATGTATTCAATTATTCTTATTGTTGAGTTTTACCTTGCTCACCTGAAAATCTGTGATAGCATTAATTTTCAACTGTAGCTTTAATTTACCATATAAAATATATGTAATGTTAAATTCAAGACATGGCCTTAGTAAGGCTGGACATACCTAAATTTGTTGCAACAAAATAGAGAAGCTCTGAAGGAAAGTGAAATTTCAAATTGATATTTTGAAGCCACCTTGGTCTTGTAGTCCATCCACAGGGAATTTTATGGAGACGATGGTATTGCCTGGAGAGCTGGCGAGAAATGCATGTTGCCCCCTTTGGGGAAGACCCACTGAATTATTAAAAGGCAATTAACAGGCCATCGGCAGGCCTTCCATTGGGTCAGGAGCTCGGGTGGGAAGTCCCACCTGCCAAGAGCTGCTGGCCAATCAGAGGCCGTCAACTCTTTTGCTCAGTAGTGCCACTGGGGAAGGTGCTGGCTGGTGCTGGAATGACACCCACCTGAGGCCCAGTATCGCAGAGTGAGTCAGGCCAGAGGTAAGTGCTGGCAGGAAGAGTCTTTGCAGATTGGGGGAGTGGGGGGCGTAGGGCGTCAGCAGCAAGGGCAGAGGGGTGGCTCTAGGTGGATCCCCCTTCCCTAAGCCGGGTCCCTCAATCAGGCACTGAATGCCTTTGGCCATGCCTGGGAGACCACAAGCAATCGGCACAGGTTTGCATGTCATGTGTGGCGACAGACCTGCCTGCTGCTGAGTTAATATCAGCAGTGGCAGGACGAGGCCCTTAATTGGGCATTAATTACCCATTTAAGGGCCTCAATTGGCACCAGGGTGGGAAGGCCATCCATGGACCTTCCTATCACTGATGTAATTGGGGTGGAAGCAGGAAGGTGGCAGGGTCCTTACCTGACACCAAATAGCCTGATTAAATGCCCTCCCTGTCTCCAAAGTTGCCATAGGGGAGAACATAAAATATTGTCCAAATTCCAACAATGATAATACCATTCAAAATTTTATCCTATTTTTTAAAATCTAATTAAATCTCTCAAAAATAGTAAACACAAGAGGTTCAAAGATTTGTATCAAAGTTTCTTTCTTAAGTTAAATTGGATTTTATCTCACAGTATTTAATATGGCTAACAAAAGATCATACTCCATGTTATGAACATCAATTTTAAATGAAGGTAATAATTGAACAATGGTTTGATACAGTAGCACACAGCCAGTACTTTTACACTATAAATGAGGGTTTCAGTAGTGCCTTATTTATTTATTTACTTTGTCTTATAAGTTGTCAGTAACTCTTACTTTCTCAGTTGATGCACTAGAGAGCATATTTTTCTGACTAATACATCCTCATTTTGGGTTTTATTCAACATTGATTGGAAATGGGACAGAGACTTGTTTCACCTGATCTCTGCTCTTTTTGCGCACCATTTACATTTCTGATGGGAGCCTTGTTGGATGTAGGAAGCTGCTGCCTGAAGCAGCTGGGAGCACCATGTCAACATTCAAATAATTTTCTGATATCACTTTGGTCACACAAATTCTCAATGTTCATGCTGCATTACACTGAGTGATCTCCTCTCCTTTATAAATTGGAAGCCCACTATTGCAAGATACTGCAATATTTGCCAAAGTGTGTTCAGAGAGCACTGAAAGAGATTTTTTGAAGCATTTTTCAGGAAATTTCAGTACTTTTTTCTTGTTTATTCTCTGCTGCTACCATCTAGGTTTTCAGGACCCTTGCAGCGATTGTGGCTTTTATTCCAACAGCTGCAATGATGCGACAATATGTTTACCCATGGTTATTTTCCAATTTGATTATTAGATCATGGTATTACTAAAGCCTTTGTTAAATGTGTTTGAAGCAAGGTTTACAGCATCTGTCATATTGTTGGTGACAGTTTGGTTGGAGCATGAGTAACCAGTAAATTGAAGATGGACTGATTTGTATTTTAAGGTGGAACAGTTTAATTAGTTTAAAGAATTCTTGCAATGTTTTATGAGTTGATTCATTAGGGTATTATGAATGGGTGTTGCCAATTGTTCTCAGGCTCTCAGGTGGAGCAAATAGCTATGATGCATTTCATTAGCGATTTATTTAACTGTGTCATGACTTAACTCAAAAGCTCATTCAAACACATCAAGTAATAGCAGGGAAATGCATCACTGTCAGTTGGTTACGGACCCAGGAATGTACAGGACAAGAAGAGAGCGATGTGGTCTATTTGATTGATTCCGAAATTCAGGATTATCAAAACAATGTTTTATCTCTCAGTCACTTTGTGTTGTATATCTAGTCAGCTCCTCCTTGGCTACACAGTTACGACCTGGCTCTACAGCCTTCCCAGGCAGTCATCTTCTAATATTTGCCACCCTTAGTGAAAAGCAATTAAATTTAATTTGTATGCTCACATTCCTTCTTCTAACTTTGAACCATGCTCCTTTTTAACAGAGTTTGTAAATGTGCTAAACATATTATCAAAGCCCAAGTTATCTACACCTCTTAGAATTTTAAATATACAATAAATTCTCTCCTGAGCTTTCCCTTTATCATAATAAATATTTCATGTTTCTGTAATCTCCCTCCATAGGTGCCTCTTCCAAGCTGTCAAATTTGTTGGCGTTAGTCATATCCTTCCAAATACCACGAAGCTCCAGGCATGGTGACATACCTGAGTTCGTAGGATAGAAATTGCAGCACAAAACAAGGCCATTTGGCTCATTGGGTGGAGTTTAATGGTTGTGATGGGGGCCTCGCCTGCCAGCTGGAGAACCGGTCGGAGCCCTACGTCTCCTCCATTGGTGATAGCCCATCAATATTAAGTGCCCATCAGGCACTTAAGTAGCCAGCACAGGCCTTCTCCTGGATTAAAGACCCTGGGTACGGAAATCCCACATCGATCCAAAGTTGCTGGCCAGTCAGAGACCAGCAGCTCTCTATTGCTATCAGTGCCACTGGGAGTGGTGGCAGCTGTCGGTAATGCATCCACCAGAGGCCTAGGGTCATTGAGAAATCCAAGACCTAGGGTGAGTGAGGGCAGGATGGGGGTCGTGGGAAAGAGAAGGGTTCAGAGGCAAGGGCAGAGAGGTGGCTTTCAAGTGGGCCTTAACTTCCTGAAGCTGGGTCTCTCGATCAGGCACTGAGTACCTTTGAACGAGGGATCCAACCTGGAACCCACAAATAAACTCAACAAGGTTTGCTTTTTGGACTTCCCACTTGATGACTCTCTTGCCTGCCACTTATTGAATACCAGTGGCAGTGGGATAAAGCCCGTATGTGTGCATTAATTCCCCACTTCAGGGCCTCAAGGCTTTCACACCCTGGACTTAATCAGCAGGTGGCGGGAAGGCAGCGGGGTCCCCGCCCCACACCCTCTTGCTTGATCCAATGCTGCCCCACCTACAAACTCACCAGCATGGGGCATTAAATTCTGCCCATTGTTCTGTGCTGGTGCTAACTTTTCAACAGAAGCTACCTTTTCTAATTCATTTCTGTTCCTTTTCTCTTTATGTTTGTCCTTTTCAAATACATACCCTATTCTGTTTTAGATGAGGTAATGGTTTCTGTTTCAATAGTTGCTTGTCATAAAGCATTCTATTTTGTAATAACTCTTTCTATGAAAACATTTCTTCCAATCTACGTCTTTCTGCCAGTGTTAATCTTCTGTGCCTATGTCTTTCACAGATTCATCAATCAATAGAAACAATCTTTTAATATGTACCCTCTCAAAATCTTTCTTAATTTTGAAAACCCTTTGGAATCCCCCTTAACCACTCTGATCCAATGAACACATCTTAGATTTTTGAGCATTTGATTTTAACAATGACCGTTGGTAACTATAATATCCTTCCTATGATGACCAACCAGAACCAGATGCAGTATCCATATTGTGCCTTAACCAATTGTGTGTATTATCTATTCACTGCTCACTGTGATGGGGTAGGTATCTCTCACAACTTGCAGTGTGATTTAGTTTCTGGGTATTTTTAAGTCAGACTAAGTTTCTTCTTACAACAACCTTGTCAGATTTCTCACAAGTTATGCATATGTTCCCTATGGACCTGTAGTTTTATATCCTTGCAGAGACCTCATACCCTTTAGACCTCAAGGGCCTGGATTCTTCTCCCATTGATGGCGTAGCAGTGGGACTGGGCTCCAGCTTGTCCATGTCACTGTGCCGCTAACCTGTTACTCCAAGGTCCTTAATTACATATGTAAGGGAAGAAGATGAATAGCACAGAGCAAATGGTTATTCAGAGATCCTAAGCCACAATAACAAAAAGGCTAACAGCCTTAAGAAAGAAGAGTTCAGCAGCAGGAAAGGATGCCAAGATTCTAAGACACATCTGTCACTGTTTTCCTGACTGAAGTAAACTTAAGTAGGAAGTGCCTGTCGGGGATATTTGGTAAGTGGATGACTTAGCCCGAATGGGGGGACGTTGCTCAAGCAGTGAGTACAGCTTCCACCACCTCAAAACATCCTCTTAGTACAGAAAGAGATTCAATAAACTCATAGGATAGCCATAGCAAGTCTTGTGATTGCAAAGATGTGGAGGATGTAACAGACCTCCATGAATTTGGGGACAAGCTCTGGTGAGTATTGGAGGGAAACCCTCTGAATGGTCAAGGCAGTGGAACCTGTGGTCAGGATGCTGATGGTTTGCCCCACGATATTCCTGGGGACTGCGTGACTCTCATTATAGGTGCGCTGTCCTTGCATGGCTGGGTGGCAAGGGGTGTAGACCTTGTATCCCTTGTCACCCAACAGCCAGCCTCTGAGTCTTCATGGTGACCCAGAGATGACAGTTATGGCTGACTGGCACAGGATGAAATTATCTTGGCTGCTGCCTGGATAATGGGCATTCACTGACAGGATATTCTGTGCATGGTCACACACCAACTATACATTCATCAGATGGTAGCCTTTGCAGTTACAGTATATCTTTCCATTAACATGTGAGGCCCGCTCAGCCATGTACATGCAATTGATGGCACCCTGGACCATTGGCAATAATGCTAGTCTGAGAAAGCCACTTGCTATCTTCCCCTATTTTTCTCTGGTCAGTGAGAACACAATGAAGTCTCCTCTCCTCTTTTATGAGGCTTCTGTCATCTCCCTGATGCAGCAGTGGATATTAGCAGTGAGATATTGCTAATTCCAGTTGCTCCTGTCAAGAAGGATCCACGGGTGTAGGATTTTAGAACCATGGTGATCTTGATGGCCAATGGCAGTACTGTCCTCAACCTGCTGCAGGCTGGATTACAGGAGATGGGATCTCACCATTCTGTAAACCACTTGTGGAGATAAATAGGAAGATTGCACATAACCACTGCTGCAGTATTTCAACTGGGGGAGTAACATGATTACCAAGAAGTTCGAATCTCTGTGAAGTTGAAGCACCAGACTCATTCAGGATTTCCATCATGATTTCTTAATTAGTGACAATTTCTGACAATAGGTAGACAAACAGGAGAGGCTGGGGAATTCAGTGAGGTTAGAGGTAATGTAAGGCCAATAAAGATTGAGCCAGGCTCAACATCGATATTGTCAGTTTTCTTGACATATTTGAAATGCTTTCACAGTTGGCCATTATTACTTTGAGAAGTATAATTTGTACACAGCTAATCAAGCTCTCCCATTTTCACTTACTGATTGGGATCCTCCATCTGATCTATCACCTGCACCACTGCCATAGAATCAATGCTCAATGATCAATTTTCTTTTGGACTCTTGAATTCTGGTTTTCTCAGTTCCCCAAATGCATTCAGGGACTGGCCTTTCCTTTTCTCCTGCCAGATCTTCCTGCTCTCTTGTGCTTAGTGCATTGCTTGAGTGCTGTTGAGTGAGTTGATGCTTGGCTAATTAAGACATCACGATGGAAATTGTGAATGAGTCAGGTACATGAAGAATCATGGAGGTGCTATGTTGCTTTTTAGACAGTTATCTTCTGGCTAAGCTTCACATAGGAGGGCTGCAAAGTATATCCATACAGATCCTGAAATAATGCTGGAAGCATGAGACACATCCATACCTACCATACTCGTTGGAGCCATATCGAGCACAAAGGAAGATGCTTGTGGCTGTTAGGAGCCAATCAAGCTGAATCCCAGGACTGCAGGAGTTCCTCATGGTAGTGTCCTAGCCCCAACCACCTTCAGCTGCTCCAACATAAGGTCAGAACTGGTGATGTTCGTGGATGATTACACAGTGTTCAGTGCCATTTGCAACTCCTCAGATAATGAAGCAGTCTGTGTCCAGATGCAGCAAGACCTAGACAACGTTCAGGCTTGGGCTGATAAGTGGCATGTAACACCAGACAAGTACCAGGCAATGACCATCTCCAACAAGGGAGAATCTAACCATATCTTCTTGACATTACAATCACTGAATCCTCCACCAGCAACATCCTGGGGGGGTTATCACTGACCAGAAAATTAACTGGATCAGCAATATAAGTATTGTGGCTCCAACAGCAGGCTGGAAGCTGGGAATTCTCCTGACTCCTTAAAGTCTGTCCCCCATCTACAAGGCACATGTCAGGAGTGTCTTGGAATATACTCTGCTTGCCTGGATGAGTGCAGCTCCAACAACACACCAAAAGATCGGCACCATCCAGGACAAAGCTCGATTGGTCCCCCACCCACCACTTTCAACATTCATTCTTTCCACCAGTGGCGAACCTTGGCAGCAATGCGTACCATCTACAAGATGCATTGCAGCAACTTGCGAAGCCTCCTTCGACAGCAACTTCCAAACCTGCAACCTCTACCACCTAGAAGGACCCAAGGGCAGCAGATGCATAGGAACACTACTTCCTGCAAGTTCCCTTCAAATTATATCCCACCCTGGCTTGGAATATATTGCTATTCCTTATTGTTGCTGGGTCAAAAACCTGGAATTCCCTTCCTAATAGTGCTGTTGGCGTGTGTACGTTGATGGACAGCAACAATTCAAGAAGGCAACACACCACCATCTTCTCAAAGGTAATGAGGGATGGACAATAAATGCTGTCCTTGAATGAATAAAAAAAACCTAGTTGTTTAAATGAAGAGAAGGATGTTACCATTAATATTGATTTGGGTAGGCAGAGATCCTGTCCCAACACATTTACAGTGGACAGGGAAAAATTCAGCCCGCACTCTTCACATTATGTTCCAATTGCTTATTCCCCTTCTCCAGTCTCATCTCTCTGCATTCATCCACCTTAAAAACACAACTGATGCTTGATAGCCCCACTTCTTATGTTTTCAAATCCTTCAGTATTTGATGTCATAATTTCCTGTTATTTGCAGCCTCCCTACCACTTCCAATTTGGCATCATCAGCAAACTATGACAGCCTTGTTTCTGTCCCTCTTCCAAATTATTTATTTATTATAAATGGTGACTCCTTGGCCTGAATTTTGCGCTCGTTGGGTGCATGCGATTGGCAAGCCCAGGAGCGGATGGGAAACCGTTCCCCAACCATGATCAACCCCCAACTGCAATTTCACACTGGCTGGCCAATTAACTGCCAGCCAATGTGAAATGTGCCCTGAGAAAGGCTCAGCACTGCCACTGGGGGCAGGAAGTATGTGGGTGCCAACGTCACCGTGGGTGCTGGTGAGTGCTTCCACTGAGCTCCCTGAAGGCAGACAGATGCTTCAGACTGCCACAGAATAAAAGAAAGCACAAAAATGCTGCAAAAAATGTCCATGCAGCACAATCAAGCACCTGAAAGCATTCCTCATAAAAAACAGTCCCCAGATATTTCTTTTCATTTTAAATCCTAAAGGGGATTTCATCCTGTTCTTGGATGAGGTTTCATCAAAATCTAAAGCCCACCTGACCGATTGGCCCGACTGCCAACCATAAGATTGGAAGGGCCACGAAAAATCGCTTACAATTGGGTTGTTAATGAGCTTAATTGCCCGCTTAATTGTTGATGGGGGCTGTTCAGACTTTTGCGCACGCCCACCAAGCGAAATATCACCCAAATGCGCGATGACGTTGGGACGCTCGCCCAACGTCATCTCGCACGATCTTACACCTGTTTGGGTCGGGTGCGTGCCCACCTGCGGGATGTAAAATTCTGGCTGTTGAGTGACCTGTTAATTAACTCCTTCCATGTTGATGTAGCTTCATGCTTGACCAAACTTTTGAAATTTTTCGAAGAAATAATGGAACAAAAATTTATAAACAATATGATTTATATAGATTTTCAGAAATAAGGTACCACTTAAAAGACTCATGGCAAAGATGCAATGAATAGAATTAAGAAGAATGTGATCACATGGATAAAGAGATGGTTGGAGGGAAGAAAACAATGAGTAGGGTTAAAATTAAGTTGTGAACATGTGGTGAATAGTGTTTCTCAAGGAACTGCATTTGGAGTGCTGCTATTTTCTATGTACCTAAGTGAAACAGCATAAATACAGCAGAATGTTACAAGGGCTGAGGAGTTAAAGCTCTGGAGAGGAGCTGAAACACTATTTATTTGAGAAACTTAAGGGGTGACCTGACCAAGGTCTTTATGATTACAAGGAGTTACGATTGGGTAACTAAATTGACTTTTTCCACTGGCTCGGGTGACTGGATGTCCCAGTTTGACCGGGACAGGTCCCAGTTTTTCATTGTGCCCTGGTGTCCCGACAAGTTTCTCCAAGTTGCTCAAATGTCTGGGTTTTCAGCTCTGCTGAGGCCCCTTCCTTTAACCCGCTGCTGGTGCTCAACTTGCTTTCTGCACAAAGCCCATGCACTGTGCTGCACCCTGGGAATCGGGGCCAGCTCCACTCTGGATCCTTTGGCAATTGTTGTGCAGCCAGGAAGCTCAGTCCATGGGGGTTATCACTACCTTTTTGGCACCGATGACTTCATTGCCGATGACGTCTTTTAATTGTCCTTGTGGCACCCAGGCACTTGCCTGGCTGCCTGATGTCACAGCAGGCACCGCTCAACCCAACCTGCTGCTGGTGCTCTGTAACGACTCCGCCTCTCAGTTCTCCTCAAGTCACCTTCAATGATATGCCATTTGTGTGGTTGTGAGGAGCTGCCAATCACTTTACTGTTTAGGATGAACCTGTCCCACTGTTCCGGTTGGCCTCCAGATCCAGTGCGGTATGTTCATAGCAGATAACTCAATTACACAATTAATCTTCTCTTAAACTTTAGAATTATTTGGTTGATTAGCCACTTAGGTAATGATTGACTAGGCATATGAATTATTACCCAAGTATCTAATACTCCAAGTGTACCTGTTACCTGAAAGAAATGTGTTTATTTGTGAAAATGATATTCAATGATAATTGGTAAATGGTCATAAATGCAATCCTCCTGCTGCATGCTAACACAATCTGCTCAGGGTGTGTTCACCTGTAACTAATGGCTGGATTGCTGACAATGCTGTTCTGAGTTACTCGTTCATAATTAGAATAATTTCATTGCATATTGTTGTTTGTACATAAGTGGAGCAGCATGCAATATGTAAAATTACAGCACAATGAACCAGTATTGAAATGGTTTCTTGAAAGCTTGAAGTGTGTTTCAGGGGAAGAGATATTGGGTTAAAACTAAATTGATTGGGCACTTCTCGGTGACTCAAGAACAAAGGAATAGGGTTCCCAATTCTGGCTGGACATAATCTGGGAGATGTCATCACATGATCTCTTACCTTCAACCGCCCCTTCCTCAAATTCCGGCCATTGGTCACCCAACATTTTAACCTTCACAGAGTCCTGCCTACCCAAGGCTTTTCAACGTATTCCAGTTTTGACATTTGAAGATCTGGTCACCCTACCATTGGCTAGCAAGAGAATAACAAGAGGGCATAAATTTAAGGAAATCTGAAAAAGAATTATGTGGAGGTTAGAAAAAGGTCTTTCTACAGAAGATATTTAGAATATGGAATTATCCATTGCAAAACAGTATTGAGGCAAACGTCATGAATTATTTTTAAAGGGAATTAGATCCTTGAAAAAGAGGAGTAGACTCATGAGGCGAAAACCAGTGGCACAACCACATTGTAGAAGTTCCTCGTAGAATTGTCCAATCATCCTCAGTTAATCTGTCAATGACCTTCTTTGTGTCATAAGGTCAGGATGAGTTGTTTACAGTTGATTCCATTTACAATTTCTCTGATAAGGAACAATCCCATGCCAGCCTACAGCAAGATCTGGGCTAACACCATTTTTGGGCTAACAGCCATATTTGGGCTAACAAGTGGCAGCTAACTTTTGCATCACATGTGTAAGGTGATGATCATTTTGAATAATAGAAAACTGAGGCCTTTGGTGGCAGCATCATCACCAATCTCCCATCATCGACATGTTATACTTGACCAGAATCTGAACTGCAACTGCCATATTAACACAGTGCTGACAAGAGCAGGTTGGAGGCTGCATACTCTGCGATAAGTGGTTCACATCCTGATCCCTCAAAGTCTTTCCAACATCTGCATGGTTCAATTCAGGAGAATGATAGAATACATATCATTCGCCTGGTTAGGTACTCCTGTAACAGCACTCAAGAAGTTTGACATCAACCATTCTATGCTTCCACACCACCAAAACTCTTACAGACAAAATACATTAAATGATATTGGTTGACTAGTTTCTCTGACCTGGTACTTCTTATTTGCTTTTCATCAGAAAATTTATGGCAGTTGTGCACAAAGTAAATGCTTAATATTGCTTGAGTACATGTTGTCTTTTATTTCCAAAAACATTTTTCTCTCTTAAAGGTTCATAAAAGCACTTATGCTTGGATACAAAGCAGCAATTAAACAAAAAGATACTCACATGGATGCCATTTATGCAGCAACAGACTTGAGCATGTTACGATTGTTTGAGGCATTTTTGGAAACCGCACCTCAACTTGTTCTTCAGACTTTCATCCTCCTGGTGTCTACTGACCGAGATTATGTTAAGTGTAAGTTTATTTGGCATTGATTTTATTTATAATGTCACTGACTCTTTTACTGACCTAACCTGCAAGGAGTTTAACTCCATAGTGTGTCTCTAATGTTAGTGATAGGTTCCCTGCCCAGAGGTCCAGAATGTTTGACAGCTGGGTCTTTAGTCAGGCCGGAAGCCAGCCACTGATAGCCTGAGCAGCAAATGATAATATGAATGGGAATGAATGGGGAAGTCAATTAGCGGGCTGTGATTGGAGGGTGGCCGACTAGAGGGGGGCACTTAGCTCCTGAACCAATAAGCCCTCAACCTGAAGAAACTGTCAGGTTCTCTGACATTTAGGAAACCTAGCCGGCAACAATTAAATTTTAAATGGGGAATTACAATGAAGTTCACTGCCTCACTGTCATATTTAAAGCCCCAGACCTGCTCCTTGGATCAGCTTTTTTACTGGGCCAGCTTCGGCCTGAGTTAAAGTTGGAAATGGCAGGTTGGAGACAGGTTTGGGTGGGGAAACAGATTCCTGAGACTTTAACCATACGCAGCACCCACCCCCACCCCCTCCCCACCCCTCTAAATCCAAATCCATGTGCTGAATTTTCTGGTTGGCGGATGGGGGGGGTAGTGGGAATGGGCAGGCGCGGACCTGATCACTGATTACCATTTTACGCGGGTTGGCCAATGAAGGCCCGCCCAGTGCAATGCGTGACTCCCGAGGATAGCGGGAGTGGGCGGGTGGCAGCGGGAGTGCACTGTCCACTGGGTCCAATGGCGACCCTCTATCCTGTTTATATGAAGCGCTGGCAGCCTTTGCAAGGCTGCTCAAAATGGTAAGTGGAAGGACTCAGCAGAGGGCTTCTGGTGAGCAGGCCAGTCCTGAGGGTAGGCCAGCGGAGCAGGCCAGGCCAGAGGGTAGGGCAGCAGGACAGGCCAGGCTGGAGGGTAGGGCGGGGGTCCAGTGTGCACCTTGTTTTTCAGATTTCTGCCTTGCTGCCTTCCTCGAGGAGGTGGCAGCATGGTGGGAAATACTGGTTCCCCAGGATGGGAGGAGGAGTCCCCCCCACATGATGAAATGTGCCTGGGAGGAGGTGGTGGAGGTGGTGAGCTCCCATGGCATTGTGCGGTGCACGTGGATCCATGTCACAAGCGCTTCAATGACTTGCTGTGCTCTGGCATGCCATGTTGGCATTGGTCATTTAACCCAGCAGGTTGGCTTACCCCCTTGCTGCTCTCCCCGACCCCCCAAGTCTGAGTGTAGTGACTGCATTGAGTCATTGACGGCATGTGTCCTTTCTCTGGGTGGGCCAGCAGATATTTCTCATGCTGAGGTCAGCCTGAGAGGGTGATGAAGAGATGTGTTTTGCCCCCGCAGCATGTGTTACAGAGACCCACGTGACCAGTTTGGGGGCAACCTGGAGGAGCTGCACCTAGGGGCTGTGCTTGAACTGCAGGACATGTCCATGTCAGGGTGATGAGATGCTGGGAGGGGAGCTTCAAGGTGGTGTGGCAACGACCCATCTGCTGCCCTCTGTGCTCCACATGCTTGTGTCTTGATGCTATGGAAGGATATACTGCCTAATGTGATGTAGGCAGCATGCGTCCCGACGGGGAACAGGCCTAGCATCTTTGTGTGAGTGTTTGGCAGCAGCAGGGTGAGGAGGCACTGGAGCCCTGATATGTCCCACGCTGGTTGGGGTGGGCCATGTGCGAAGAGAGTCCATGTGCAGTTTGCACTAATCAATGCTCGTCTCTCATTTTCAGGAGAAGAATGCTCATAATGCAGCAGAGCGTACGAGGACTGATGGCGGCCAGGCGCAGATCGCCGTTCTTAGCTGCTTCGCGCAGGAGTCCCTGGATCTGGAGAGGTGCCATACCCCAAGGTCCGCTGGTGTCGGTGAGGCTGGGGTGCCACGGCCAGGTACTTATGCCCAACAGTGAGGTCAGCATTGTTCTCCCAGCAGCTATAGCAGTGCTGAATGTTAATTGATTTAATTTTGAAACATGGCTTGACCATTGCTTACGGAAGGATGAGCGCATAATGATCCGGGGCACAGGGATGCACTTTGACATTGTCTCCACATTAACTGATCCACTGTTCTTGTTCTTCCTTTCAGCATCAGCGGAGCAGGGCCAAGAGGAGGAGCAGCAGAGGTCCCCTCTTACACCTGAGGGGCCTGAAGTCTCACCAGCGTCACACCATTTCTGCAAGGCAGGCACCAGCGCAGATAGTGGCACCTCAGTGGAAATTCGAACATCGGCTAGTGTCCCAGGGCACAGTGGTGAGGGCACTTCACAGTTGCTGGAGGAGCTGGCAGAGACAGAGAGTGTCCATGGTGCCAGCAGTCAGAGGACTGCAGGGGACCAGGCACATGCTCAGTTGGTGCTTGATGATGTACCTCTGGAGTCGTCCGTGATGCAGCAAGCGCAGGAAATGCAGCCAGGTGTACGGGAGCATCTGGGGGAGATACATGTGGTTATGCTTAGCTTGGCCTCCATGGTGGAGGAGTCTACTTGGACGATCGCTGAAGCAATGAGCCACATGTCCGAACGCCACAAGTCCTCCATGGAGAGACTAGCGACTCTTGTGGAGCGGCTACTCCAGGAGACCCGTCAGGGCTTCCTGGGGATGCGCTCAGACCAGCAAGCCCTCACATCGGCATTGACCTCAGCTGGTCAGTGCCAGTGTGGGAGATGATTTGGGTATCAACTTTCCCGTCTCGATGCCCATCCATCCACCGTGAGCAGGGAGGTCCGAAGCGACCTCATAGCGCAGCAGCTGTCTGGCGTCTCTGCGGGCACCTCTCAGGGCACTCTGGATAAGGGTGGCTATTCCTCCGCCCCTCTTCCAGTGACCATTGCATCTGGCGAGGTTGCGACGCCTGGGGAGATGGCAGCTGTGGAACTGGCAGCTCCCTCCCAGGCGGGGCCAGCGCAGGCTCCACGGGCCAGAGGACGCCTGTCAAGGTCATCGAGGCCAACAGGACAGCAGAGTCAGCAGGCTGGCTCAGATACCACTCTGAGCGATGGGGCAGCACCAAGACGTAGCACCCAGAAATGAAAACATAAGGCACCTTAGGCACACCACAGGTTTCTCACTGGTGCTTTTGTGTTGGACTGAGATGAGGTCCTTATGATTTGTTTTGATTTGTAACACTGTTCTCTTTTTTTTTGGAATAAGTTGGCTTGCTTGACATATTAAATTCAGATATATCACCATGGCTGAGGGTGCCTTTTTTCTTCTGCATGTGGATGGTTTCCAAAATTGTAATGAGTGCTTTGTTGGACATTCAGCTGTATTAACAAGGCCCTTAGTGACTGCTCCTAACCTGGCAGATTTTGCACTCAGGTATTGAGTATGGAGCCTGCAGCACAGGCTTGCCCTGGAGGTCCATCTGTGTTGTGTTAGCTGAAGGTTCGTTGGATTAAAGCCTCCCAGGTGTCTCTGCCTCCTTGGCATATGCCCGGGTCAGCATCTACCCCCTCAGCATTTCCCTGTGCATGCTTATCCTCAGACTCACTGCTGGACTCATCGTGTGCAGCCGCAGCCACTACGCGACAATTTCATCATCCACTGTGTCCCCCCTTTCCAGTGCAAGATTGTGCAGGCCGCAGCATGCAACCACTATCAGTGGCACACGATCTGGGGGGTACTGGAGAGCGCCCCCTGAGCAGTCCAGGCATCGGAAGCGCACCTTGAGAAGACCGATGGCTCTCTCCCCCACAGCCCTTGTGGAGGTGTGGCTCCTATTGTAGCGCTGCTCAGCTTCTGTTCTTGGATGGTGGAGAGGCGTCATCAGCCACCTTCTGAGGGGATAGCCCTTGTCACCCAGCAGCCATCCATCCAGCTGAAGAGCCCCGGCACCTGGGAGTGTCTGAGGATGTAGGCATCGTGGGAGCTGCCTGGGTACCTTGCACGGACTTGTACAGAATGTAGAATCCTGTGATCACACAATATCTGCACGTTCATGGAGTGGAAGCCCTTCCTGTTGACAAAGGCACCGGGCTCACCTGCTGGTGCCTTGATGGCCACATTTGTGCAGTCTATTGTACCCTGGATGCGGGGGAAGCCAACAATGGCTGCGAAGCCTCTGGCTCGCTGTGTCTGGCTGGACTGATCCCAACGGTAGTGGATGAAGGTCAATGCATATCTGAACAGAGTGTCTGTAACCTGCTTGACACAGGTGTGGGCAGCTGATTGGGAGACACCGCAAAGATCACCCACTAAGTCCTGGAAGGAGCCAGAGACATAGAAGTGGAGGGCAGCTGTGACCTTCAGAGCCACTGGCATGGGGTGTCCACCCACACAGTTAGCGGAGATCTCAGGCCCTATCATCTGATAGATATAGTTGGCTGTCTCCCTTGAGAGACGGAGCCTCCTTTGGCACTGCACCTCAGACATATTGAGGCAGCTGCTTCGCTGCCTGTAAAACCTGGCAGCAGGATAGCGGCCCCTTCTGCCTTGGACTACCTCTTGGCCCTGTGCCCCTTGTGCCTGTGCCTATCCTCCCAGAGTTGACTCCCTTGGAGCTGAAAGTGCACACTTGGCCTCCTCCCCCTTCTAGCCCTCCCTCCTCAGAGGAGCTGCCTCCAGTGGAGAGTTCAGCTCTCATTCCCAGGCTAAGGGAAGGCTTCCTGAAACCTGCAGGCCCAGAAAAGATTCCTCACCGCGGAGTGCTGACCTGAAGGTTAAGAGTCCAGAAAAAAGCAGCTGGTATGCGTTTTGAAGTACTGCAGATCACACAGGCAAGTTTCAAAAACTTTCATAAATGAATACTTGACAGTGCACACTCACAACCCCAGTGAGCCCTCTTATTCCACCTGTGCAAATGCTCAATACAAATGTGTCCTACCCGCCCGAAGATTGCATGGGCACTGAAAAATCAGCGTCAATTGGTGAGTCAAGGGCCTTAACTGGCCTGTTAATTAATGGCGGGCGCACATTGGACATCATTGCGCGCCCACCCAATGAAATATCGCGATGGCACACAGTGACGTTGGGGTGCTCGCTCGCCCCTGCAAGCCAACGGGAAAACTTTGCCCCATCTGTTTTTTCCAGTTAAAATTCAGCCCTAAGTACAATTGTTTGAAAAACTGAGTTTACAGTTTATTTAGGGTAGATTTTCCTGAGCTTAATAGCTATTTTGTAACATAAAGGAAAATTGTGCGCAATCTCACAGTGCTCATTCAAAAGGAATGCCTATGTTTTTCCTGTTGTTAAGGTAGAATTTCCACCAGGATTTATGAATCTCCCGCCATAACTTTGGCTCAACATTTGTTGAAACTTTGGAGAAACAGATCAAGTGGCCTTTTACACCATTTCTTTGGGGTGTCTGTTGATCTTCTATTGGAGTTTAGAAACCTCCATGGACATTACAGACAGTTAAATATGTTGCCTTTGCTGTTTTGCATCTTGGGAGGTGAGGTTGGAGGTCTGTGTTAGTCCATGTTAATGAGGTCCAGATGTTGTCACAGTAACTTCGGCCTCACTATCCTGTAATTACTCCAGGTGCTGGTCAGGTACTGCTTCTCTCCATATAAATTGAGGACCATGAGGCTTTCCAAGAAGGCAACTAGAGAAATTTGTAGCCTCCTGGATACACCTCTGTCTGGGGGTATGAGATACCAGCATATGGACAAAGTACTTTTCTTTGCAACCAGACCTGTCTCGTATCTCTTCATTGACCATCCTTTCTCCCAATGAGAAACCTATTGTGATATTATTGGAACAGTTGGAAAAATAGCAGCAATACAACAATTGCTATAACGCCTAATTTACAGAAGAAAAATATCAAAGAAAATGTCCTAAAGATTGTTAGATTTGTTCTCTTGCTAGGTCCTATAAATGAACTGTTTTATAAAGCTCATTCCCTAGCAACCATATACATCATTTCATTTGGGTGTTTACCTCACTGAGTGTAATGGACTGTACATAACAGCAGAAAACTGTGTGAATATCAAACTGCTGTAATTTTTAGACAGTTTCAAGCAGCAGCTTCCTGCTTCATTCACTGTCATAAATACGTGTGTGTGTAAAGCACATGGCGAGTTTATGTTAAAGATCTATGCTTAGCTTTCCAATTGGACTTGGGCCATTAAGAACCAGAGAACGATAACAGTTCACTGCACAGGCAGATGTAATTTGGCCCATTGTATCAAGGCCAGCTCTTTGCTACAGCAATCAAAATTCTAAATCTACCGTAGCTGACTCTAGACTAACTGGTCTATAGTTTTGTTTATCCCTGTCTCCCTTCTTGAATAAACATATTATACTAGCTATTCTGTAGTCTCACTGTGCATTTACATAACTCATGAAAATGGAAAAAATGTGACCAGCACCTCTGCTATCTATAATTCCCCTATGGTCACTGTGAGATTTCTACAAATAATGCCTGGCACAAAAGCAATTTACATTGGGGATGTAGTCCCAGTCCACTGTGGTGGCACTAAAAATAGAAAGATTACTTTATATAGCGCTTTTCATGACCACCGGATGTCTCAAAGCACTTTACAGTCAATGATGTACTTTTGAAGTGTAATGTAGATATGCACATACGCACACACATACACACACACTCACAAACACGGTTCATAGAGTGTCAAAAATCTTACTTAAGTGGCCTGGAATAAAAGTACCATGCCTGAAACTAACATTATATGAAGCATTTTGTATCTTCTGAGATTGTTCCTGAGGCTGCAATGATAGAGAAGTTCTAAAGTGCTTAAGATTGCTGTTTATTAATACTATAAAGTATTGCAGCTCTGAAGGGCATTGAATTATATCAATATATTGTGTTCCTTTTCTTTTGCAGATGGATCTGTGATTGTATCATGCATGAGCATTTCATGGGCGACTTTGGATTACTACGCGGCACTAAAAAAATCTTTGCCCGCTCAGCAGACAGTAACTTGTGGATTCCCTTATGTGATGTACTTTTTTTACAAGCTGTTGACACTTGGGTCCAGGATTTTGAGCATAACTCTACTAACCATGCTGTCTGTCGCAGCTGCTGCTTACTTGTTTGTTTTGTGGCTAATCATGTTTATCTGTGTCACAAGGCAGAAGACCATATTTTGTAAATCTCGCTGTCAAGAAATTGTTTACAGGATGGTAGTTGGCATCATCTTAGTTTTCACCTTTTTCAATATAAAAGGTCAGAATACACAAGCGGTAATGGCTCTATATTATATATTTAGAACCTTTGAAACTACTATAATACTTCTCTTATGCTGGTTGTTGAAAGGCTCTGCGCTTGACATAAACTATTATCTGTCAATCAGCATAACTATAGGGCTATCACTAGTTATAGGGATTGTTTGTCTTGTGCTGTACTATAGATGTTTCCATCCTCACGTTTATTCAGAAGCTGCAACTGATGAAGACTCTAATAATTCTCACACTACATCACAACCATACAGGTCTCATGATGAAATTGATGGATTCCTGCCTGAAAGTTCAGCAGTTAGACTTAACATAAATGAAATCAGCAACATGATTCACTCATCAGTGCCTAATCCTAGAGGAGGAAACAGTAGAATAAGACATTGTTTAACTTATTAATTAAATGAGAATGGGGCACAACCAGAATTCATTTGAACACCTTCGACAAATGGAGGGGTCACATTTGGGACCTAAGTTGATCATTTTTTTTTCAAGATTCACAGCAGATCCCATAAGTGAGGGTTGTTCTTTACAGTCTGAAAGCTTTATTTTTATACATAATATAGAATTTATAATTGATGAGTTGTTAAAATGAAGCCTTGTCTGCCATTGACGTGTACATTAAAAGTTCCATGGCACCATTCAGATGATAACAGGGTATTCACCTGGCGGTACTGAGTAATGTTCCTCCTCCCTCAATCAACACAAAAACAACTTAAATGGTTACTCATCTCATCCCATGGGATCGTCTGCAAGAAAAATCATTGTAGCATTTGCCTGAGTAACCATTACTGCACTCCAAAAATTACCGACTTGACTGTGAAGTGCTTGTAGTCATTTCCGGCAGATATGAAAAGGTTGTATGCTCATGTCGCATGAAGAAATAAAAACCACATGTAAATGCAAATTTAAAAAATATCTACTGCAGTAATCTATATAATCGGATACACATATTCTTGTCCATTGCTAATTTCAGACTGGCATATTTCAAATATAGATCTGAATTTATGGACTAAAGCAATTTTTACAAATTCATTTCGGGATGTGGGCATCACTGGCTGGAGCATTTATTGCCCATTCCTAATTGCCCTTGAGAAGTTGGTGGAGAGCTGCCTTCTTGAACAGGCACACACCACAGTGCTGTTAGGGAGGGAATTCCAGGATTTTGACCCAGTGACAGTGAAGGAATGATGATATATTTCCAAGCCAAGATAGTGAGTGGCTTGGAGGGGAACTTCCAGGTAGTGGTGTTCCCATATATCTGCTTCCCTTGTCCTTCTATATGATGATGGTCGTGGCTTTAGAAGGTGCTGCCTAAGGAGGCTTGGTGAGTTTCTGCAGTGCATCTTGTAGATGGTACACACTGCTGCTACTGTTTGTCAGTGGTGGAGGGAGTGAATGTTTGTGGAAGAGGTGCCAATCAAGTGGGCTGCTTTGTCCTGAAAGCTGTCAAGCTTCTTGAGTGTTTTTGGAGCTGCACCGATCCAGGCAAGTGGAGAGTATTCCATCACACTCCTGACTTGCACCTTGTAGATGGTGGACAGGCTTTGGGGAGTCAGGAGGTGATGTACTTTTCACAGGATTCCTAGCCTCTGATCTGCTTTTGTAGCCATAGTATTTATATGGCTAGTCCAGTTCAGTTTCTGGTCAATGGTAACCCCCCAGGATGTTGATAGTGGGGGATTCAGCGATGGTAATGTCATTGAATGTCAAAGGGCACTGGTTAGATTCCATCTTGTTGGAGGTGGTCATTACCTGACACTCGTGTGCAAGAATATTACTTGCCCTTGTTAGCCCAAGCCAGGATATTGTCCAGGTTTTGCTGCATTTGGACATGGACTGCTTTAGTATCTGAGGAGTCACGAATGGTGCGGAACATCCTGCAACCATCAGCGAACATCCCCGCTTCTGACCTTATGACGGAGGGAAGGTCTTTGACAAAGCAGCTGAAGATGATTGGGCCTAGGATACTACCTTGAGGAACTCCTGTAGTGATGTCTTGGAGCTGAGATGATGGACCTCTAACAACCACAACCATCTTCCTTTGTGCTAGGTATGACTCTAACCAGCGGAGAGTTTTCCCCGATTCCCATTGACTCCAGTTTTGCTAGGGTTCCTTGATGCCAGACTTGGTCAAATGCTGCCTTGATGTCAAGGGCAGTCACTCTCACCTCCCCTCTGGAGTTCAGCTCTTTTGTCCATGTTTGAACCAAGGCCGTAATGAGGTCAGAAGCTGAGTGGCTCTAGCAGAACCCAAACTGGGCATCAGTGAGCAGGTTATTACTAAGCAAGTACCGCTTGATAGCACTGTTGATGACCCCTTCCATCACTTTACTGATGATAGAGAGTAGATTGATGGGACGGTAATTGGCCGGGTTGGATTTGTCCTGTTTTTTGTGTGCAGGACATACCTGGGAAATTTTCCACATTGCTGGTAGATACCAGTGGTTTGGCAGTACAGATTGGGTGGGGTCACGGCAAGTTCTGGAGCACAAGTCTTCAGTACTATTGTCGGAATATTGTCAGGGCCCATAGTCTTTGCAGTATCTAGTACCTTCAGCCATTTCTTAATATCACGTGGAGCGAATTGAATTGGCTGAAGACTGGCATCTGTGACACCACTGGTATCCACCGGCAATGTGGAAAATTTCCCAGGTATGTCCTGTACACCAAAAGCAGGACAAATCCAACCCGGCCAATTACCGTCCTATCAGTCTACTCTCCATCATCAGTAAAGTGATGGAACAGGTACGAGGGCAGATTTGGCCCTGGTGGACTGGGCCAGAAGACTACAAGGTAGGACAGTTGATGAACAGTGGAAGATATTTAAGGAGATATTCAACTCCTCCTGAGTAAAATATATTCTAAAGAGGAAGAAAGATGTTAAGAGGAGGAGAAAGCATCCATGGCTAAGCAAGGAAATTAAAGATAACATAAAGGCAAAAACTAAGGCATACCAAGTTGGAAAGGTCAGTGGCAGGCTGAAAGATTGGGAAACTTTAAAAGATCAACAAAAGGTTACTAAAAAAATAATAAAAAGAGCAAAGGTAAATTATGAAAGAAAACTAGTGCAAAATGTAAAAGCTGATAGCAAAAGCTTCTACAAATATATGAAAGGAAAGAGAGTAGCTAAAGTGAATGTTGGTCCCTTGGAGGATGAGACTAGTGAGTGAATAGTGGGGAACACAGAAATGGCAGAGACACTTAATCAACATTTTGCCTCAGTTTTCACGGTGGAGGACACTAGTACCACCCCAATAGTAACAGGTAGTGCAGAGGGTATAGAGAAGGAGGAACGTAGAACAATCACCATCACTAGAGAAAAAGTACTGAGCAAACTTTTGGGATTAAAGGGTAACGAGTCCCCAGGACCTGATGGCCTACATCCCAGGGCCTTAAAGGAAGTGACAGCGGAGTTAGTGGATGCATTGGCTATAATACTCCAAAATTCCCTGGATTCTGGAAAGGTTCCAGTGGATTGGAAAAATGCTAATATAATGCCCTTATTCAAAAATGGGGAGGTGGAGAAAGTAGGAAACAATAGACCAGTTAGTTTAATGCCTGTCATTGGGAAATTGTTGGAATCCATTATTAAGGAAGTAGTAATGGGGCATTTGGAAAGTCAAAATGCAATCCATCAGAGTCAGCATGGTTTTATGAAGAGTAAATCAAGTTTGACTGATTTGCTAGAGTTCTTTGAAGATGTGACAAGCAAAGTGGATAATGGAGATCCTTTAGTGACAGATATGGTCATCCTTTCTGTTTCTGAAAAACAAAAATCCTGGCAAAATGAATTAAATGTTTTCATATTCACATACAACTTTCAGTTACTGTACAACTTAACATAACAATTTCTCTTATAGTGTGCTAAAAATGTAAGCCAGATGTACAAATATACATTAGAAGTTGCATGTCAAATAAGGAGTGGACAAATTTAGCAAATTAGGAAATATGTACTTTATGGCAGTGCAGACATAATCAAAATCCATTCAGCAGAAAAGTGACATCTGGACTAGGAATATCCAAACAACTTATCAATTTCCAACAATAATTCCTTCAAGTATTAATAGGATCCATTTTGAAACTAGGATCAAAAGTCACTGATAATTACAAAGTAAACAAAGCAATTTTAAAATTTATGGTGGAGGGCTGGGCTGATAACAAGAGGAAAGATCTAAATACATATCACTACTATAAGACCATAAGGTGTAGGAGCAGAATTAGACCATTTGGCCCATCAAATCTGCTCCACCATTCAATGATAATGCTCAACTCCACTTTCCTGCCTCTTACCTATAACACTTGATTTCCTTACTGATTAAAAATCTGTCTATCTCAGCTTTGAATATATTTAATGACCCAGCCACTACAGCCCCCTGCAGCAAAGAATTCCACAGATCCATTACTTTCTGAGAGAAAAAATTCTTCCTCATCTCTGTCTTAAACGGGTGACACCTTGCTCTGAGATTATGCCCTCTGATCCTAGACTCTCCCACAAGGGGAGACAACCTCTCAGCATCTACCCTGTCAAGCCCCTAAGAATCTTATATGTTTCAATAAGGTTGCCTCTCATTCTTCTAAACTCCAATGGGTACAAGCCCAATCTACTCAACCTCTCCTCATAAGAAAATCCTCCCATACCTGGGATCAACCTAGTGAACCTTCTCTGGACTGCCTCCACTGCCAGTATATCCTTCCTTAGATAAGGGGACCAAAACTATTCACAGTATTCTAGATTTGGTCTAACAAGTGCTTTGTATAGTTTTAGCAAGACTTCCCTATTTTTATACTCTATTTCTTTTGAAATAAAGGGCAACATTCCATTTGCCTTCCCTATCACGTGCAGAACTTGTATGCTAGCTTTTTGTGATTCATGCATGAGGAGCCCCAAATCCCCTTGTGCTGCAGCTTTCTGCAGCCTTTCTCAATTTAAATGATATTCAGCTCCTCTATTCTCCCTGCCAAAGACCATAACCTCACATTTTCCCACATTATATTCCATCTGTCATCCAAGTCATTAATAGATATTGTAAATAATTGCGGCCCCAGCATTAATCCCTGTGGCACTCCACTAGTTGCCATCTGGAAAATGCCCCCCTTATCTCAATTCTCTCTTATATTAGTTAGCTAAACCTATAGCCATGCTAATATACTACCCCCAACACCATGGACTCTTATCTTAATAAGTAGCCTTATGTGTAGTACCTATCAAATGCCTTTTGGAAATCCAAATATATTACGCCTACTGGTTCCCCTTTGTCTATCCTGCTTGTTACCTCCTCAAAGAATTCTAATAAATTTGTCAGGCATGATTTCGCCTTCGTGAAACCATGCTGACTCTTCTTGATTATATTATGCATTTCTAAATGCTCTGCTATTACAACCTTTATAATAAACTCTAACATTTTCCCAATGATGGATTTTAAGCTAACTGGCCTATAGTTATCTGATTTTTGTCTCCCTCCCTTTTTGAATAAGGGTGTTATATTGGTAGTTTTCCAATCTTCTGGGACTTTTCCAGAATCTAAGGATTCTGGGAAGATTACTACCAGTGCATCCACTATTTGTGTAGCTACTTTCTTTAATAGCCTAGGATGCAACCCATCAGGTCCAGAGGACTTATCAGCCTTTAGCCTCATTACTTTCCCTGGTAATTTTTTCTCTAGTGATAGCAATTGTATTTATTTCCTCTGCGCCCCCCCCACCCCAGCCCCCAGCCCTTGATTATTTAGTATTTTTGGAATGCTATTAGTGTCTTCTACAATGAAGACTGATGCAAAGTATTTATTCAATTCCTCTGCCATTTTTTGGTTCTCCATTATTATTTCCCCAGCCTCATTCTTTAAGGGGCCTATGTTCACTTTGGCCTCTCTCTTCCTTTTTAAATATTTAAAGAAGATCTTACTGTCTGTTTTTATATTACTTGCTAGTTTACCCTCAAAGTTTATTTTCTCCCTCTTTTTATTATTTTTTTGGTCATCTTTTGTTGGTTTTTAAAATTTCCCGAATCCTCTGGCTTACCACTAATCTTTGCCACTGTAAGTTTTTCTTTCTTTCAATGTTTTTTCTTTCTATCTACTACAGACATTAAGAATATTGGGAGAAAGAAGTTACATTTTTATAGCACCTTTCATGGCCTCACCAATGAGGCACATTTGAAGCATGTTACTGCAATAATGTCGGGAAATGCGACAGCTAGTTTGCACACAGCAATGTCTCACAAACAACAGTGAAAAAAGACCGTGCAATCTGTTTTAGTGAAGTTGGTTGGGTGATAATTCTTAGCCAAGATAGGAGGGGAACTCCTCTGATATTCTTTTGTATAGTGCCATAGAATATTTTATAGTCACCTGAGAGGGAAGCCAGAGGCTGGATTTAACATCTCATCCAAGGGTTGGCAGTACCTCTGCTGTACTGATGTGCCAACCAAAATTATGTGCTCTGGAGTAAGGCTGGAAAACCCTTTCAGACTTAGGGGCAAGCATGATTCCAGTGAGCTTCAGCTGATTTCTAAGCAATCTATTGACTACTCAAATCAACCCCAGACAAGGCGAGGTGCACATGTATCCAATACATCCCTCTCTCAATGTCCACAACAAGTAAACACCCTGATCCTGAAACTTACAACATTTATTCACCAGTATGTACAACTGTGCCATGGATTTTCTAACTGGAGTCCCTGAAGTCATCTGATCTCTGTATTATCTATATTTATTCTCTTGCCAGCATGCTATTTCTGTTATTGTTGTGAATAAACTGTTTTTAAAAAAAATTATGGCAATACTGATTTCCTTTGGGTAGGCGACATTATCTTTTGGAACTTAAGACAGGAAGTCACTGGGTGTAATAAAAACAGAAAACAGCAAGTCTGGCAGCTTATGTGGAGAGAGAAATTTGAGTCCAATATGACTCCTTCGGAACTGAAGACAGGTAGAGTTGAAATGCGTTTTATGCTGTTGATTGCTCAATATCATTTCCCTGGTGATTGTAATTCTCCATCCCTTCCATTTCCTGATTTACAACTATTTTCAGGATGTTACTTTTGTCCTGTATAGTGAAGACTGAAGCAAATATCTGTTTAATTTATCTGCCATCGCCCTATTTTCTATTACCAATTCCCCAGACTCACTTTCTATAGGACCAATGCTGTCTTTGTTAACTCTTTTCTTATTTAAGTATCTATAGAAACTCTTACTCTCCACCTTTATGTTATTGCTAGTTTTCTCTCATACTCTAATTTTCTCCCCTTATTAATCTTTTCACCATCCATTGCTGTTCTTTATTTTCTTTCCAATCTTCTGACTTGCCATCCGTCTTTTCTTAATTATATGTTTTTTCTTTAAGTTTGATACTGTCTTTAAGTTCTTTAGTTAACCATGGATGGTGGCACCCGGCACTCCCCCCCACCTTGGGATTTTTCTTTCTCATTGGAATGTATCTATTCTGTGTATTCTGAAATATCCCTTTAAATGTCTGCCACTGAATCTCTGTTGACCTATCCCTTAACCTCATTTGCCAGGTCACTTTAGCTAGCTCTCATTTCTCCCCCAAAATGAATGTAAAATTCAATCATATTTTAACCGCTGATACCTAGCGGTGCCTTCACTAGAAGGTTATCAATTATCCTATCTCATTGCTCAATACCAGGTCTAGTATAGCCTGCTCTCCGGTTGTCCCCAGGATGTGCTGTTTTAAGAAACTGTTCTAAGAGAGATCATATAATGGTACAGACCCCACTTTCCCCAATACTGGCACCAGTGCCCCATGAACCGGAACCCACTTCTCCCACATCAGTCTTTGAGCCATGTATTCATTTCTCTAATCTTATTTGCCCTATGTCAATTCGCACACGGCTCAGGTAATAATCCAGAAATTACTACCTTTGAGGTTCTGCTTCTTAATTTGGTGCCTAGCTCATCATACTTGCTATGCAGAGCCTCCTTCCTCATCCTGCCTATGTCATTGGTATCTACATGGACCACGACCACTGGATCCTCACCCTCCCACCGCAAATTCCTCTCCAGCCTTGAGCAGATGTCCCGAATCCAGACACCAGACAGGCAACAAAGTCATCTGGACTCTCGCTCTTTGTTACAGAGAACAGTGTCAATCCCCCTCACTATACTGTCCCCTCGTACCGCTAGATTCCTTTTTATTCCCCCCACTCAGATGGCTTCCTGTACCATGGTGCCATGGTCAGTTTGTTCATCCACTCTGCAGCCGCTGCTCTCATCAAACAAGCTGAGACAGCCTCAAACATGAATTGTGGTGGCTCACAGTCCTGCCCTCTAGGTCCCCTTACCTGCCTCACTCAGTCACACCCTCCTGTCCCTGACCACTGACCAGATCAGAAGACCATATGCTAAGTGGTGTGACTGCCTCCTGGTATAAAGCATCCAGGTAACTTTCCCTCTCCCTGATGTGTCACAGCTCAATGATTCTGAGCCGAAGTTCTACAAGCTGCAAACATTTACTGCAGACGTGTTTGCCCTGGATCACAATGTTATCCAGGAGCTCCCATATGCTGCAGCCTTGACACATCACATGTCCTGGCATGCTTAACGTGTTTTAAATAATTATTTTATTGTATTAATCACTTATTTATGTTGCTTTCCACTTACCACTTACTAGATACTCACCAAACAGCTAACCCCTTTCCCTGTAGTAGAGCAAGAACCAATTTCTATGGGGTGAGAAAGATAGAAAAAGGAAATGAATGACTCCTTCTCACTACTCCCCTCTCACCAAACTACAAGTCTTTACTCAGTTAGTTGGCAACACTGCCAAGGCTGCACTAAAGAATTTATAGTAAACTGAACTGGGAGCTACAGTAGCCAGATTCAACCAGTCAAATAATTAACTAAAATAAAAGCAAATTACTGCGGTTCCTGGAAATCTGAAACAACAACAAAAATAGCTGGTAAAACTCAGCAGGTCTGACAGCATCTGCGGAGAGGAACACAGTTAATGTTTTGAGTCCGTATGACTCTTCATCAGAACTAAGGAAATAGAGAAATGAGGTGAAATATAAGCTGGTAGGGGGGGTGGGGGAGGGGTGGTGGGTGAGACAGGGTGAACTGGATAGAGGGCCAGTGATATGTGGAGGCAAAGAAGAGATTGCCAAAGATGTCACAGACAAAAGGACAAAGGGGTGTTGATGGTGGTGATATTATCTAAGGAATGTGTTAATGGTGACATTAAGGGTAGAAAGCAGGACAAGCAAGTGACAGATGGCCCTATTGGGGGTGGGGTGGGGGGGGGGGTAGGGATTGAAATGGGCTAAAAGGTGGAGATAAAACAATAGATCGAGATAAATTTAAAAATAGGTCGGAAAAGAAAAGTATATTTTTTTTAAATTATAAATTATTGGAAAAAGGGGGATCAGAAAGGGGGTGTGGATGGAGGAGAGAGTTCATGATCTGAAGTTGTTGAACTCAATATTAAGTCCGGAAGGCTGTAAAGTGCCTAGTCGGAAAATGAGGTGCTGATCCTCCAGTTTGCTTTGAGCTTCACTGGAACATTGCAGCAGGACAGATATGTGGACAAGAGAGCAGGGTGGGTGTGTTGAAATGGCAAGCGACAGGGAGGTCTGGGTCATGCTTGCAGACAGACCAAAGGTGTTCCGCAATGGGGTCACCCAGTCTGCATTTGGTTTCTCCAATGTTGAGGAGACCTTGTTGGGATGAGCGAATGCAGTAGACTAAATTGAGGGAAGTGCAACTGAAGTGCTGCTTCACTAGAAAGGAGTGTTTGGGCCCTTGGACGGTGAGGAGGGGGGAAGTAAAGGGGCAGGTGTTGCACCTTCTGTGGTTGCATGGGTGTCCCGGAAAGAATGATCCCTGCGGAATGCCACCGAGGGGTGAAGGGAAGATGTGTTTGGTGGTGGCATCATGCTGGAGTTGGCGGAAATGGCAGAGGATGATCCTTTGAACGCGGAGGCTGGTTGGGTGATAAGTGAGGACAAGGGGGACCCTATCATGGTTCTGGGAGGGAGAGGAAGGTGTGAGGGCGGATGCACAGGTAATGGGCTGTACTTTCTGAACTTACCGCACTCCGTTTTCTCATGTCCAACCCTGACTTTGTCATCAAACCTGCTGACAAGGGTGTGGCTGTTGTTGTCTGACGGACTGACCTCTACCTCGCGGAGGCTGAGCGTTAACTCGCAGTTACTTCTTCCTACCTTCCCCTGGACCATGACCCCACCACTGCACATCAAGCCATTGTTTCCAGGACTGTCATTGACCTCATCTCCTCTGGAGATCTTCCCTCCACAGCTTCAAACCTCATGGTCTCCCAACCTCGGACGGCCCGCTTCTACCTCCTACCCAAAATCCACAAACAGGACTGTCCCGGCAGACCGATCATGTCAACCTGTTCCTGCCCTACAGAACTCATTTCTTGCTATCTTGACTCCATTCTCTCTCCCCTTGTCCAGTCTCTTCCCATCTACATCAGTGATTCCTCTGACGCCCTACATCATATTAACAATTTCCAGTTCCCTGGCCCCAACCGCCTCTCTTCACCATGGATGTCCAATCCCTCTACACCCCCATCCCCCACCGGGATGGTCTGAGGGCTTTCTGCTTCTTCCTTGAATAGAGGCCTGAACAATCCCCATCCACCACTATTCTCCTCCGTCTGGCTGAACTTGTTCTCTCACTGAACAATTTCTCCTTCAACTCCTCTCACTTCCTCCAAATAAAAGGTGCGGCCAAAGGTACCCACATAGGCCCCAGCTATGCCTGTCTCTTTATGGGGTATGTGGAACATACCTTGTTCCAGTCCTACTCAGGCCCCCTCCCACAACTCTTTTTCCGGTACATCGATGACTGCTTTGGAGACGCTTCATGCTTTCGTCTGAACCTGGAAAAATTTATTAATCTGGCTTTCAATTTTCATCCCTCCATCATTTTCATGTGGTCCATCACTGACACTTCCCTTCCTTTCCTTGACCTCCCTGTCTCAATTTCTGGTGATAGACTGTCCACCAATATTCATCACAAGCCTACCGACTCCCACAGCTCCTTGGACTACAGCTCCTCACACCCCGCTTCCTGAAAGGACTCCATCCCATTCTCTCAGTTCCTTTGCCTCCGTCGCATCTGTTCTGATGATGCCACTTTCCAAAACAGTTCCTCTGACATGTCTTCCTTCTTCCTTAACCGAGGTTTTCCACCCACGGTGGTTGACAGGGCCCTCAACCGTGTCCGGCCCATCTCCCGCGCATCCGCCCTCACGCCTTCTCCTCCCTCCCAGAACCATGATAGAGTCCCCCTTGTCCTCACTTATCACTCCACCAGCCTCCGATTTCAAAGGATCATCCTCTGCCATTTCCGCCAACTCCAGCATGATGCCACTACCAAACACATCTTCCCTTCACCCCCCCGCCCCCGACGGCATTCCACAGGGATCGTTCCCTCTGGGACACCCTAGTCCACTCCTCCATCACCCCCTACACCTCAACCCCCTCCCACGGCACCTTCCCATGCAACCTCAGAAAGTGCAACACCTGCCCCTTTACTTCCCCCCTCCTCACCGTCCAAGGGCCCAAACACTCCTTTATAGTGAAGCAGAACTTCAGTTGCACTTCCCTCAATTTAGTCTACTGCATTCGCTACTCCCAATACGGTTTGCTCTACATTGGAGAAACCAAATACAGACTTTGTGACCGCTTTGCAGAACACCTTTGGTCTTTCCGCAAGCATGACCCAGACCTCCCTGTCGCTTGTCATTTCAACACACCACCCTGCTCTCATGCCCACATGTCCGTTCTTGGCCTGCTGCAATGTTCCAGTGAAGCTCAACGCAAACTGGAGGAACAGCACCTCATCTTCCGACTAGGCATTTTACAGCCTTCTGGATTTAATACTGAGTTCAACAACTTCAGATCATGAACTTTCTCCTCCATCCCCACCCCCTTTCAGATCCCTCTTTTTCCAATAACTTATAATTAAAAAAAATATACTTTTCTTTTCCCACCTATTTTTAAATTTATTTCAATCTATCATTTTATCTCCACCTTTTAGCTCATTTCAATCCCTTCCCCCCATTCCATCCCCACTAGGGCCATCTGCCACTTGCTTGTCCTGCTTTCTACCCTTAATGTTTCCCATTAGCACATTCCTTAGATAATATCACCACCATCAACACCCCTTGATCCTTTTGTCTATGACATCTTTGGCAATCTCTTCTTTGCCTCCACCTTTCACTGGCCCTCTATCAGCTCTATCTGTCCCACCCCCCTCTACCAGCTTATATTTCACCTTGTTTCTCTATTTACTTAGTTCTGATGAAGAGTCATACGGACTCGGAATGTTAACTGTGTTCCTCTCTGCAGATGCTGTCAAACTAGATAATTAACTACTCAGCTCCTACAGCTGAGAGTGAGTTTACTCTGTCTAAACTGCAAGAAAGCAAGAACTTAGCCTGCTTACACAGTACTGTCACAGTTACTGCTAATTACAGACCAGATTAGATTTTAAGAGCAAAATGTAAGTACAAACTTAACACTTAAAACTCCCCTCTCACCAAATTCCAAGTCTTCACCCAGTTAGCTCAGCTGCACTCCATTTTCCCAAGAGGAACCCTATCATGGTTCTGGGAGGGAAGGTAAGGGGTGAGGGTGGAAGTGTGGGAAATGGGTCGGACATAGTTGATGGCACTGTCAATCACAGTGTGGGGGAATTCTCCATTGAGGAAAAGGGAAGACATGTCACTGTTGAGGAAGGTAGTATCATCAGAACAGATGTGATAGAGATGCAGAAGCTGGGAGAATGGAATGGAGTCCTTCCAGGAAGCAGGGTGTGAGCAGGTGTAGTCAAGGTGGATGTGGGAGTTGGTTGAGGAGGTGTAGTCATGGTTGCTGTGGAAGTCTCTTCAGTTCCAAAGAAGAATCATATTTGACTTGAAACGCTAACTCTCTTTCTTTCTCCACAGATGTGGCCAGACCTGCTGAGTTTTTTCCAGCACTTTGCTTTTATTTCAGATCTGCCACATTCCCAGTATTTTGCATTTACTTTAGTGCTTAAGTCACTGAGCGCATTCATATTTTTAGGCATCCACTGCATGGAATAGTTTGAAAAATATGTTAACAGATTCATTTGGAGCAAGTTTTCTTTGTGCAGGACAAGGCACTCACGTGATGACCAAGCTATTTTGAGGGCTGGATGGCATAGCATTATCAATATTAATGGTAAGCTGCAAGCACAGAAGCAGTGCTCATAGGTTGCTCACTATTTGGAGGCCAGGGTGATGGGTGGCAGGAAGTCCAGAAGCTCCAATGCAGCTTTGAGCTGCAAATGGGGACTAAAAGGGGAGCTTTATCTTGGAAGGGGTGATGATGGCATAGACAGATGTGCAGCATATTGTAAGATACTTGTGGGGTCACTAAATTTTTCTAAAAAATTTATTTTGGGCTGTTTTAAAGTCGGTTGCAGCAGCCTCTTTAAGGGCCACTGGGTAGGATGTTCAACATCTCATTATAATGAGAGGAGTGTGCATGTCACATGCTCCGCCAACTGGTACTTCAAAATTGCATGAGGATCCTATTGATACTGCAGATCTCAAGGGGAGACAGTGGGTAGTGGTAATATCTTTTTTGAACAGATGCAACAACTTTATTTCAGTGGGTCTTTTTCCATGAGGTGGAATGACTGAGTAGCTCTGCAAAGCAGCAGATGAAGTTGCTGCACTAGTAATCCAGGGGCCCATGTTAATGCTCCGGGGACGTGGGTTCAAATCCCACCATGCCGGCTGATAGAATTTAGACGTTATTAATAGAGCTGATCTCAGTGATGGTGACTGTGACAACTATTATTGATTGTTGTAAAAATCCGTCTGGTTCACTAATGTCCCTTAGGGAGGGAAATCTGCTGTCCTTGCCTGGTCTGGTGATTGTGACTCTAGACCCACAGTAATGTGGTTGAGTTTTAACTGCCCTCTGAAATGGCCTAGCAAGCCACTCAAGGGCAGTTAGAGATGGGCAACAAATGCTGGACTTGCCAGTGATGCCCACATGCCATGACAGAATAAAGCAAAAAAAAAATTGAGGAAGTCTTTTTGCCTGAATGCATTGGAAATGGGGGCAGCCATATTCGGAGGAGGAACAAGGCTATTAGTAGTGTACTGCCATTTTAAACCCACACCACATATTCCTGCTCAACTGAGATCTGAAAATCAAGGCCATTTTATCAATGTACCTTCTTGTAAATGCCATGCAAAAAAAAGTTCAACTGCACTAATATATATAATATAATATATATAATATAATATGCACCCATGTAAAAAATTACAACAAAAGAAAGGTTGTTTATTTATCCATTGGGTCTGGTGATCACAAGAAGTAGGTCGATGTTTAAAACAGAAACAAAAATTAGAGGGCAGGAGTTTTCCTGCTTGTTAGTCCACAATTCTCCACCCATTTATTTTAATGAGTGCAAAATCACAGGTTGGCTGCGCACAGGCAGGAAATCCAAATCAAGAGTTTGCAGTTTGTTCTCACTGAGATACACACCATTATTAGACTGTGGGCCAAGTCTCAAAAATTGCATTTTCATACTCCCCTCCTTGGAAGTACTTCAAATTCGCACCATTATTAGGTGAAAAACCATTTATCACAAAAAACAATGTTCCCATCTTCAAAGGGTGAGCATTTCATAGAAAATATTGTTATAAAATATGCATAAATCACAAGAAAGCCCAGAGTGCTTGGTTACTTCTCAGTCAACTATGCCGGCCCTACTGAGCTTAGTACAGTGAACACAATTTTGCAACAAAGGGTGGAATTGTCCTAGATTTGCACTAAGTGCGGTAGTGGGCAGGAAAAAGGAGGTTTTACCCATTGGCCGCAATGGTGGGTTTTCGTGCCATATTATTCCATTCTTGCCTTATTAATTATGCATTCCTGGGAAACACGCCAGGTGACTGGTGGTTCGTCCTCTGACTTGCCTGCCCCACCATCACCTAGGGCTTTCAGTAAACCGGGCACCATATTTAAAGGTTGCACCAAGGAATAGGAAGATGCTGGGAACTAATGGCTGCCAAAGGGAGGAAAAATGCTGCCCCCATATTTAGCGATGCTCCCTGAAGCACCTACTGGAGGCAGTGGACGCCCGCCAAGATGTCCTCTACCCCTGCTCTGGGTGAAGGCCAACAAGCAAGGACACCAATCCAGCATGGGAGGTGATGGCAGCAGTGGCCAGCGCCAATGGCCTTCCAAAGAGGACAGCCATCCAGTGCAGGAAGAGGATGAACGGTCTCATCTGTTCCATCAGAGTAAGTTACTCTTCTCATCACTATCAACTCACATACTCACAAACCCATCGCACATCCACAGGGATCTCATACCTCAAGGGCAACACCACTAACTCTCACACACACCCTCACATCTCCATCAGGCTCATATTCTCTCAAGGTCATGTCCTCAACATGTCCATGGCTCCCCTCACCACACAAACATTTCCACACGGTGCCATGTGTCCTGCTCACACTCTACCTGTTTTCATGCAGGAGAAGCTGGTTCATATCAGCAGGGAGAGGTCCCAGACTGGGGGTGAAGTGGCCCATATTAGGCCCCTCGTTAACTTTGAGGAGTGTGCCATCGTGCTGACCGGTGAGACATGGGCCCTGCCTGCAGCGACGGTGAGGTCAGTGACAAACAGCCACATGAGGATCCTGCACCACATCATCCCTCTCTTAATGTAACCGTGAATGCTCTCTCTCCTGCTTTTGCCTCTGCTGCCATGCACTAATTCTCTCCACTTTTGTTCACAGGGAGCTCTGCCAAGTGACTGATGCCCTCAGCCAGCCAGTCCCTCAACTCCATCCACATCCTCACCTCCAGTGAAGAGGACACTTCCTCCACTGAAGAGTTGGAAATAAGCAGTCTGGAAGATCTGTCACAGCACAGAAACACACACCTTGGTGGGACCTAGATCATGTAGAACTGTTGGAAGCCCTCACCAGAGTGGCACGCAAGTTGGAGGAGTGCGTCCGCCTGCTCTCTGATGAAGTGTGCATGTATGGAGGTCTCTATGGGAAGGATGGCGAACTCCATGGAGACACTGGCCCAGCAGAATGCAGAGGTGCATGCAGACCTGCATGGTAGCCATGGTTGAGTTCCTGCAGTGGCAATGCGAGAGTGAACTGGGGCACCTCGACGTCTCTCCAGGTGCTCCTTCCCCTCAAGTCAGGCTGGGGCCCCAAAAGGAGGAGGAGCAGCAGCTGAACACCCCTGGATCATCCACTAAGGACCTCAGAAGCTGTCCTCTCCCTCCGAGTCCCCTTTGTCTGTGACCCCCGTCAACCTCGTTCTCTATCACCGCAGAGGGAGCAGCTGACCCACTTGAGGACAACCAAATTAAGCCGGGGCTTCAAGACCCCAGCTCTCCAGAGGACACATGCCGATGTCATCAGAGGTAACAGGACCAGCCATTGCACAGACTGTCTCCACCCCTGCTGTAGATGTCAGGGCATCACCTAGAAGAAGTGGTAGGCCTAGAAAAGTTAAGGAATTCTGATCACAAGTAGTTGCATGGGTAAACACATTTTGTCACTTTATAACTGGAAAATATATTAATTTTCATTGAATAGTGTGTAATGTTGTCTTTCAGCTTAATTTACAGACTATGCTAGTCCACCCCCTGCATTTCCCCCCTCCACTGGCTGTTCACCTGCATGCAGATGGCCCATGGGTGATCGGGAGGGAGAGGTGTGTGTGTGGCAGGAGCTTTCAGGGCCTCGTGCAAAAATTCTCCCACGCACGCCAGGGCTTTCTTCATCACATTCATCTCGCTGCCCCGAGCATTTTCAATGCTGCCTGCTGGGATTCTCTTTCAGTTGTCCGTGTGAGCTGTCCTGAAACTCTGCCCATCCACTGATCACACTCCCATGCAGCATCTGTGCTTGCCCAACACAATACTCCTTTCACTTTCGATTTTAGAAACATGGTAGTTGTTAAGTATGTCTTCAGCTCTCCTGTCCTTTACCCTCCCCCAGTCACCAATGTCCTTTCCCCCCTCACTGTTGACTCCCCTGGCTTCACTTTCCACCTCCCCACTGTCACCTACCAGCCAGAGCACTTTTCTTTCCAGGATGTCCAGGTGAATGTGCATGTTCCCTATCTTCCCAAGAATCCAACCCCCATCCACGTTGACCTCCCCAACCTCCGCCTCTCCACCCCCAGGGTCTGTGTCTGTGCCCGAGTCCCCACCAACCACCCACGCCATCCCCTCTATCACTACCATTGCACCCTCACCCTCCCAACCGACCACTCACTTTACCTCTTTCCTTCTCACCATTCCCTCCTATCACACCCACCCTCATTTTGCTCCCCAGGAGACATCATTGACTCCACAGATCCATCCCTTGCATATTCACCTGGACATTCCCACCCCTTTTACTCCTTCCTCCACACTTGCTCCTTCCAGCACCTTTACTCTTTCCTTGCCCCTGAACTCCTTCCCCCTCCAAGCTCACTGCTCCCCCCCAGCCTCCTTCTCCCCTCCAAACTCCTTCCTATCCCGGGACTCCTTCCCCCCTCCTAACTGCTTCCTCCCTCTGCTTCCCCCCTCTGAACTCCTTCCCTTACATCTTCCTCCCCCCTTACACTTACCTCCTCTGTTGCCTCATTCTCCGTTACATCCTCCTCCCCGTATTCCCTCCCCCCCCATCTCCCTCTCCCCGACACCATCTTCCCCCTCCCCTCCCAACCTCATGCCCCCTGACACCATCATTTCTGCCCAATCCCACAACCTCAAAACCTCCAGTACATCCTCCTCTCCCAGTCAAACCTGGACCTTATTCTCCATCCCCTCGATGATGACGTATAGCAGACCATGGCCAAGACACTGATGTTCCGAAGTAGACCCCAGACATCAATGGTGACTTTCCACCTTCTGTGAGCTGCTTCGTGGCAGAGCCATGTCCATCAGAATCCACCCAGCATGCGATGCACATGTTCCTCCAGGGTCTAGTAGCTGTAGTGCTCCAGCATCTTCTGCCCTTCGGATGTCCATGTTGTGAGCAAAGTCCTAACCCTAAGTCCCGACTTCTGCACGTCACATTTGTCAAGATGTATTCTGAGCCGGCGTGTTTTCCCACCGATGTGGGTGGTACATTTGGCGTGGGGGGCTGATTCTGGCCAGCAGGGCTTATAATTAGATGCAGATCTATTGAAATGAAGTTCCCGACATGCAGTGGCGGGAAAGGCAGCCTGCCATTGATGGGTGCAGCGGACAATCACAAACTGGTTTCGTGCCATATTGTCTGCTCACACATGCCATGATGTCCAACACCAACAGGGACAGAAAATTCTGGTTAAAGTGTTGATATTGCAGACAAACTCAGATTGGATAAGAATGTCTTAATAATGGACTAAGCAATTTATGCAAATGGCTAGGAGATTTATTGGAGGAATACCCTCTTCATACACATACTTAATCTTCACATGGGGAAGTTTCACACAGTAACTCTTTCAAGTACAAACATGTTTCCATCTGTTCTGATTCAGATAAAGTTACATTGTTTCATCGTTTGCCATTGTGAGGTCTGAACTCTTGATCTTGGGGTTGCAAGCCCAGTACCATAACCACTTGGCTATTTAGGCCAAGCAAGTTTCATACAGTAACTCTTTCAAGTACAAACCCATTTCCATCTGTTTCCAGATGAAATTACATTGTTTCATAGTTTGCCATTGTGAGATTTGAACTCTTGATCTTGGGGTTACAAACCCAGTACCATAACCACTTGGCTATTTAGGCCAAGCTGTGGGTATTTGTGACTCTTTCGAGTACAAACACATTTCCAACTGTTCCTATTCAGATGAAGTTACATTGTTTGCCATTGTGAGATTTGAACTCTTGATAATCTTTTAAATGAAAACAATTAAACCAAATCAACAAAATTGGGATAAATCAGGCACAGCCCCTAATTCAGGTCAGCTGTAAAACCAAGGACAAAAATTTAAAGGAACCTTACAAACTTTAAATCAAAATGTGATTAAAGGGGTCAACAAAACACCCCAGTCCCCGCGGTGCCCACTGGGCACGGAAGGCCTCGAGCGTGTCAGCAGACACCGCGTGCTCCCTCTCCAGGGACATCCGGCAGCGAACGTAGCCACGGAAGAGGGACAAACAATTGGGCGGGACTCCCCCGTCGATCGCCCGCTGCCTGGACCTGTTAATGGCCAACTTGGCCAGGCCCAGGAGCAAGTTCACGAGGAGGTCCTCCTCCTTCCCGACCCCCTTCCGCACCGGGTGCCCATAGATCAGGAGCGTGGGGCTGAAGTGCAAACAAAACATCAGTAAAAGGTTTTTCAAATAACTAAAAAGGGAGTGCAGCCTACAACACCCTATGTATACATGGTCCACGGACTCCACAAGATTGCAAAAAGGGCACGTGTCCTGAGAGTCTGTGAACCTATGCATCCTCTTATTATAGGGGACTGCTGCATGCAACACCCTCCAACCCAGGTCCCCGATAGAAAGGGGGAGGACACCTCCGTAGAGGGCCTCCCATCGGGGGCCTCTGCCGCCGGACAGCAACAAGGCACGCCAGGGCGTGTCCGGTCGACGGACAAGGGCGAGAAAATGGAAGGTGTGCAGCAGCAGTCCATACAAAAAGTCCCTCTTTGCCGTGCCAAAAGGCACAGAGGGCATGTCCCGGACGCGGCTCATATTGCGGGGCACCAGCACCCGAGGGAGGGTTCGGGGCTTGGGGCCAATGTGGAATTCTGTCCGAACAGGGGAACGCTCAGACGGAAGACCACCATGCACCTGGGCCACCTCAAGACCCAAAATAACGTCGGGTCCGAGCATGACCATTCTCAGGTCTTGGATGGCATCGGCTGCGACCTGGACACTCACAGACGCGCGACGCGCCAACTCCTGCGGGAGCATCCAGCCCAGTCCTCTGCCTCCCAGCACGTCCCCGATCCTGGTCACCTCGGCAGCCACAGCCCTCCTCTCCGCCAACCATTGAAAAGGACGGAGGGGCGGATCCCTGAGCAGCAGCTCTCTGACGATAGCCACTACTCCTGATGGGGGAGAGCTGCGTCGCGAGGTGACCATGTTCCAGACTTTGATCAGGTCCTGGTAAAAGACGGGCAACGCCTGCAAGGAGCCACCGAGGCCCCTCTGTTCTATAAACAGGAGCTGCACGTCATAATTCAGGCCGTGCACCTGACGGAAGAAATACTTCGTCAGGGCACACCATCTAGGAGGAGGCTCGATGTAGAGGTATCGCTGCAGGGTCTGAAGGCGGAAAGTCGCCACCTGTGTGCGTAGGCACACTAGCGCCTGACCACCCTCCCTAAGCGGGAGACTCAGAACTTCAGCAGCGACCCAGTGCAATCTTTTGTCCCAGAAGAAGTCGACTAACAATTTCTGGATTCTTGTGACAAAGTCTGGGGTAGGGGTCAAAGTGACCAGTCGATACCACAACATGGCGGCGATCAGCTGGTTTATGACCAGAACTCGACCCCGGTAAGATAGCACTCGGAGCAGTCCTGTCCAGCGCCACAGGCGAGCGGTGACTTTCGTCTCCAGTTCCTGCTAGTTCGCCGGCCAGGATTCCTCAGCAGGGCAGAGATGGACCCCCAGGTAGAGGAGGCTGGTCCTGCTCCAGGTGAAAGGCCTGAGCTCCTCGGGTAGGGGATCCATTTGCCACTGACCGACCAGGAGTCCAGAACATTTCTCCAAGTTGATCCTGGCAGAAGAAGCGGCAGAGTAGACCTCCTGGCACTCGCACATCCTCCGCAGGTCAGCCGGGTCACTAAACATAAGGAGCACGTCATCGGTGTAACCATAGTAACTCTTTTGAGTACAAACATGTTTCCATCTGTCATTTCAGTTGAAGTTACATTGTTTCATAGTTTGCCATTGTGAGATTTGAACTATTGATACTCTTTTGAGGCGATACTCTTTTGAGTAAACCTGTTTCCATCTGTTTCAGATGAAGTTACATTGTTTCATAGTTTGCCATTGTGAGATTTGAACTCTTGATCTTGGGGTTACAAACCCAGTATCATAACCACTTGGCTATTTAGGCCAAGCAAACATTTCCATCTATTTCAGATGAAGTTACATTGTTTCATAGTTTGCCATTGTGAGATTTGAACTCTTGATCTGGGGGTTACAAACCCAGTACCATAACCACTTGGCTATTTCAGCCAAGCCAAAACTGCACACAGTACTCCATTTGTTTTCACATGAAGTTACATTGTTTCATAGTTTGCCATTGTGAGATTTGAACTCTTGATCTTGGGGTTACAAACCCAGTACCATAACCACTTTGCTATTTCGGCCAAGCAGACCATAATTGGCTCACCCGCTCTCTCAACTGAACCATTTCTCTCCTTTTAACTCTTTCGAGTACAAACACGTTTCCATCTGTTCCTATTCAGATGAAGTTACATTGTTTCATAGTCTGCCATTGTGAGATTTGAACTCTTGATCTTGGGGTTACAAACCCAGTACCATAACCACTTGGCTATTTAGGCAGGCTATTAATTTTGTGACAGATTATTGTCTTTAATGTTTTTGCCATCACTGACATGAGGCTGATTGGCTTGTAACTCTTTTGAGTACAAACCCGTTTCCATCTGTTTCAGATGAAGTTACATTGTTTCATAGTTTGCCATTGTGAGATTTGAACTCTTGATACTCTTTCGAGTACAAACCTGTTTCCATCTGTTTCAGATGAAGTTACATGTTTCACAGTTTGCCATTGTGAGATTTGAACTCTTGATCTTGGGGTTACAAACCCAGTACCATAACCACCTGGCTATTTAGGCCAAGCAAACATTTCCATCTATTTCAGATGAAGTTACATTGTTTCATAGTTTGCCATTGTGAGATTTGAACTCTTGATCTTGGGGTTACAAACCCAGTACCATAACCACTTGGCTATTTAGGCCAAGCAAGTTTCACACAGTAGTGGCATTTATAGTGTACATTGGGAAATGATTTGCAGATGCTGGTCTTCAAGACGTCATCACTGAAACCAGCTGGTTGCGGCAGGTTCTGCTAATGGTGTTGTAAGTGGCCATCATTACAACAAAAGTATTAGAACTCACAAGGTTGTGTGTTAAGCTCTACAGAGATTGAGATAGCTGGCTTGCTTCAACAATCTACCAATTGATGAGCCAGACCTGACTTGAAATCCTGCAACTGAACTTCAGACTGCCTTCCCAAATGATAATTTTGATATCATTCTCTACTCTGAGAGATTCCAGACACTCATTAGTTGCTACAACAACTTTGTTAATAATAGCAAAAACAACATGACCTTTCATTTCTTGAATAGTTACATCAAATGATAGTTCCTATTGTCAGAACAGCCAGGGTAGCCAGCTGGGTTCTTCATCTTTCAAGTGTTCACACCATGCTGTCATGGTCCTTCGCTTATGATTGAAACAACTATACCAGGTACCTTTCAACATAATGGTTTGAGCTGCGCAACTTGACAGAAACTTGTCTTGGTATCAATACAGAGTTACAGGCAGGACAATTTGTTACCCGGAGATAATAAGCATACATACGAACATAGAAACATACAAATTAGGAGCAGAAGTAGACCACTCGGCCCCTTGAGTCTGCTCCGCCATTCAATGAGATCACTGCTGATCTGATTGTAACCTCAACTCTACATTCCCACCTATCCCCGATAACCTTTCACCCTCTTGCTTATCAAGAATTTATCTAGCTTTGTCTTAAAAATAGTCGAAGACTCTGGTTCCACTGCCTTTTCAGGAAGAGAGTTTCAGACACAACCCTGTAAAAGAAAAAAATTATTCTCATCTCTGTCCTAAATGGGCGACCCCTTATTTTTAAACAGTGACTCCAGTACTAGATTTTCCCACTTGAAGAAACATCCTTTCCACATTGACTCTGTCAAGACCACCCCCCGGGGTATGTTTCAATCAAGTCGCCTCTTAGTCTTCTGAAGTCCAGCAGATAGAAGCCTTGCCTGTCCAACCTTTCCTCATAAGACAACCTGCCCAATCCAAGTATTAGTTCCGCTTTATCCACAGCATAGTTACTTCTTCAAAGGACACCAATAAATTCATTAGCCACTTCTTTTAAGACCCTAGGATGAAGTCCACCAGGACTCATGGATTTGTCAGCTCGCAGCGGCAACAATTTGCTCAGTACCACTTCCCTGGTGATTGTAATTTAATGATTTCCCTTGCACAAAACGAAGTTGGCTTTGTCTGATTGCCTTGTATTTTTCCAAGTGCCCTACTATAACATCTTTAATAACAGTTTCTAACATTTTCTCCATGACCAATGTTGAGCTAACTGGCTTGTAGCTTCCTACTTCCTGTGTCCCTCCCTTTTTGAATAAAGGAGTTACATTTGCTATTTTCCAATCTAATGGATCCTTCACTGAACCTAAGGAATTTTGGAAAATTAAAACCGGAGCATCAACTATTAAACTAGCCACTTCTTTTAAGACCCTAGGATGAAGTCCATCAGGATGCATGGATTTGTCAGCTCGCAGCGATAACAATTTGCTCAGTACCACTTCCCTGGTGATTGTAATTTTCCCAAGTTCCTCCCGCCCTTCTGTTTTCAGATTCACAGCTATTTTGGGGATGTTATGTATCCTCTATACTGAAGATCAATGCAAAATACCTGTTCAATTCATTTGCCATCTCCTTGTTTTCCATCATTAATTCCCCAGACTCACTTTCTATAGGGCCAACGCTGACTTTGCTAACTCTTTTCTTTTTAAAATATCTATAGAAACTCTTACCATCTAGTCTTTATATTTCTAGCTAGCTTTCTCTCGTGCTCTAATTTTTCCTTCCTTATCAACCTTTTGGTCATTCCTTGCTGTTTTTTCATATTTTGTCCATTCTCCTGACCTGCCACCCATCTTTCTGCAATTATATGCGTTTTCTTTAAGTTTGATACTACCTTTAATTTTTTTAGTTAAACATATATGGTGGGTCCTCCTCTTGGAATTTTTCTTTCTCGTTGGAATGTATCCATTCTGTGTTTTCTGAAATGTCCCCTTAAATGTCTGCCACTGCATCTCTATTGACCTATCCCTTAACCTCATTTGCCAGTTCACTTTAGCCAGCTGTGCTTTCATGCCCTTGCAATTGCCCTTATTTAAGTTTAAAATACAGCCTTGGACCCGCTCTTCTCTCCCTCAACTGAATGTAAAATACACTCATATTATGATTGCTGCTACCGAGGGGTGCCTTCGGTGTGAGGTCATTAATTAATCCTATCTTGTTGCACAACACCAGGCCTAATATAGCCTGTTCTCTGGTTGGTGCCAGAACATGCTGTTCTAAGAAACTTGCCTGAATATATTCTATGAATTCTTCATCTAGGATACTTTTGCCCATCTGATTTCCCAGTCTAAATGCAGATTAAAAATCCCTCAATGCAGACTTGAAGGACCGAGTGCCCTACTCTCACTCCTCGTTTGTGTAACTATTGCTATTCCTTTCTGACAAGCTGCCATTATTTCTTCTTTTATACCTTGTCCTCCTGTATGGTTATTGTTCAGGGGCCTGCACACAACTCCTAGAAGTGACTTCTTGCCTTTTTCATTTCTCATCTCTAGCCAAACCATTTCTACATTCTAATAATAAAAACAAAAAACTGTGGATGCTGGAAATTGAAAACAAAAACAGAATTACCTGGAAAAACTCAGCAGGTCTGACAGCATCGGCAGAGAAGAAAAGAGTTGACGTTTTGAGTCCTCATGACCCTTCAGCAGAACTGGGTGAATCCAAGGAGAAGGGTGAAATATAAGCCGCTTTAAGGTGGTGGTGGTGGTGGGGGGTGGGGGTTGGGGGGGTGGGTGGTGGGGGTGTTGGGTGGGGGGAGAGAAATGGAGGGGGGTGGTGTGGTTGTAGGGACAAACAAGCAGTGATAGGAGCAGATAATCAAAAGATGTCAGAGACAAAAGAACAAAAGAACACAGAGGTGTTGAAGTTGGTGATATTATCTAAATGAATGTGCTAATTAAGAATGGATGGTAGGGCACTCAAGGTATAGCTCTAGTGGGGGTGGGGGGGCATAAAAGATTTAAAAATAATGGAAAGAGGTGGGAAAAGAAAAATCTATATAAATTATTGGAAAAAACAAAAGGAAGGGGGAAGAAACAGAAAGGGGGTGGGGATGGAGGAGGGAGTTCAAGATCTAAAGTTGTTGAATTCAATATTCAGTCCGGAAGTGCCTAGTTGGAAGATGAGGTGCTGTTCCTCCAGTTTGCGCTGGGCTTCACTGGAACAATGCAGCAAGCCAAGGACAGACATGTGGGCAAGAGAGCAGGGTGGAGTGTTAAAATGGCAAGCGACAGGGAGGTTTGGGTCATTCTTGCGGACAGACCGCAGGTGTTCTGCAAAGCGGTCGCCCAGTTTACGTTTGGTCTCTCCAATGTAGAGGAGGCCGCATTGGGAGCAATGAATGCAGTAGACTAAGTTGGGGGAAATGCAAGTGAAATGCTGCTTCACTTGAAAGGAGTGTTTGGGCCCTTGGACGGTGAGGAGAGAGGAAGTGAAGGGGCAGGTGTTGCATCTTTTGTGTGGGCATGAGGAGGTGCCATAGGTGGGGGTTGAGGAGTAGGGGGTGATGGAGGAGTGGACCAGGGTGTCCCGAAGGGAACGATCCTTACGGAATGCCGCTGGGAGGGGTGAAGGGAAGATGTGTTTGGTGGTAGCATCATGCTGGAGTTGGCAGAAATGGCGGAGGATGAACCTTTGAATGCGGAGGCTGGTGGGATGATAAGTGAGGACAAGGGGGACCCTATCATGTTTCTCGGAGGGAGGAGAAGGAGTGAGGGCAGATGCGCGGGAGATGGGCCGGACACGGTTGAGGGCCCTGTCAACGACCGTGGGTGGAAAACCTCGGTTAAGGAAGAAGGAGGACATGTCAGAGGAACTGTTTTTGAAGGTAGCATCATCAGAACAGATGCGACGGAGGTGAAGGAACTGAGAGAATGGGATGGAGTCCTTACAGGAAGCGGGGTGTGAGGAGCTGTAGTCGAGGTAGCTGTGGGAGTCGGTAGGCTTGTAATGGATATTGGTGGACAGTCTATCACCAGAAATTGAGACAGAGAGGTCAAGGAAGGGAAGGGAAGTGTCAGAGATGGACCACGTGAAAATGATGGAGGGGTGGAGATTGGAAGCAAAATTAATAAATTTTTCCAAGTCCCAATGAGAGCATGAAGCAGCACCGAAGTAATCATCGATGTACCGGAGAAAGAGTGTGGAAGGGGGACGGAGTAGGACTGGAACAAGGAATGTTCCATATACCCCATAAAGAGACAGGTATAGCTGGGGCCCATGTGGGTACCCATAGCCACACCTTTTATTTGGAGGAAGTGAGACGAGTTGAAGGAGAAATTGTTCAGTGTGAGAACAAGTTCAGCCAGACAGAGGAGAGTAATGGTGGATGGGGATTGTTCGGACCTCTGTTCGAGGAAGTAGCTAAGGGCCCTCAGACCATCCTGGTGGGGGATGGAGGTATAGAGGGATTGGACATCCATGGTGAAGAGGAAGCGGTTGGGGCCAGGGAACTGGAAATTGTTGATGTGACATAAGGTGTCAGAGGAATCACGGATGTAGGTGGGAAGGGATTGGACAAGGGGAGAGAGAAGGGAGACAAGATAACGAGAAATGAGTTCCATGGGGCAGGAGCAAGCTGACACGATTGCTCTAAGAATATCCACAAACAGAACTGTCCCGGAAAAATTTATTAATTTTGCTTCCAATCTCCACCCCTCCATCATTTTCACGTGGTCCATCTCTGACACTTCCCTTCCTTTCCTTGACCTCTCTGTCTCAATCTCTGGTGATAGACTGTCCACCAATATCCATTACAAACCCACCGACTCCCACAGCTATCTCGACTACAGCTCCTCACACCCCACTTCCTGTAAGGACTCCATCCCATTCTCTCAGTTCCTTCGCCTCCGTCGCATCTGTTCCGATGATGCTACATTCAAAAACAGTTCCTCTGACATGTCCTCCTTCTTCCTTAACCGAGGTTTTCCACCCACGGTCGTTGACAGGGCCCTCAACCGTGTCCGGCCCATCTCCCGCGCATCCGCCCTCACTCCTTCTCCTCCCTCCCAGAAACATGATAGGGTCCCCCTTGTCCTCACTTATCACCCCACCAGCCTCCGCATTCAAAGGATCATCCTCCGCCATTTCCGCCAACTCCAGCATGATGCCACCACCAAACACATCTTCCCTTCACCCCCCTTATCGGCATTCCGTAGGGATCGCTCCCTCCGGGACACCCTGGTCCACTCCTCCATCACCCCCTACTCCTCAACCCCCTCCTATGGCACAACCCCATGCCCACGCAAAAGATGCAACACCTGCCCCTTCACTTCCTCTCTCCTCACCGTCCAAGGACCCAAACACTCCTTTCAAGTGAAGCAGCATTTCACTTGCATTTCCCCCAACTTAGTCTACTGCATTCGTTGCTCCCAATGTGGTCTCCTCTACATTGGAGAGACCAAACATAAGCTGGGCGACCGCTTTGCAGAACACCTGCAGTCTGTCCGCAAGAATGACCCAAACCTCCCTGTCGCTTGCCATTTTAACACTCCACCCTGCTCTCTTGCCCACATGTCTGTCCTTGGCTTGCTGCATTGTTCCAGTGAAGCCCAACGCAAACTGGAGGAACAACACCTCATCTTCCGACTAGGGACTTTACAGCCTTCCGGACTGAATATTGAATTCAACAACTTTAGGTCGTGAGCTCCCTCCCCCATCCCCACCCCCTTTCTGTTTCCCCCTTCTCTCCTTTTTTTTTCCAATAAATTATAAAGATTTTCCTTTTCCCACCTATTTCCATTATTAAAAAAAAAAATAAAAAAAAACCCACTAGAGCTATACCTTGAGTGCCCTACCATCCATTCTTAATTAGCACATTCGTTTAGATAATATCACCAACTTTAACTTTAACACCTATGTGTTCTATTGTACTATTGTCGTTGACATCTTTTGATGATCTGCTTCTATCACTGCTTGTTTGTCCCTACAACCACACCAACCCCCTCCACCTCTCTGTCTCTCTATCTCTCCGCCCCCCACACACACACCTTAAACCAGCTTATATTTCAGCTCTTTCCTGGACTCGAACTCAAGTTCTGTCGAAGGGTCATGAGGACTCGAAACGTCAACTCTTTTCTTCTCCGCCGATGCTGCCGGACCTGCTGAGTTTTTCCAGGTAATTCTGTTTTTGTTTTGGATTTCCAGCATCCGCAGTTTTTTTGTTTTTTTGTTTTTATCCCTTATCTGAATCCATCTGGATAGGCCCCCTCCACTCCTTCCAGTCTACTGTCTCCTGCTGCTGTCCCACGTCAGACCTCACTTCCTTAAACTGCCGACACAATTCTACAATGCACCTTCTTATCCTATCTTTCAATGGCTCAGTTTCTTCACTTCCATTGACGGTTCTCTCTGCGAGCCACTCAACTCTGTCTGTCATCATAGTGTTAATCCTGTGGCCTTACTTTTTGTAGCTCGCAGGCACATTAATACAATCAGTAATACATCTATTTAGCCTTTTTCCAATTTTCCTTTACCTATAACCATCTTGTGCTAAATTGTTGTTAAGTATTATTTCTCCTTATATTTCAATTTCTGAACTACAGATTCCACATAGTTTTAGCTTTAAGTTTTTTTTCCCCTGACCTTGTTCATCCTAAGGTTCTCTTGATGTCAGTTTCTCTATTGTCTTGATCGTTTATAATGTTTCCTTGCTCTTTAGGCATTATTAACTATTCCATGTCAATGAGGATCTCTGTCTCTAGATCCTTGCTATCTCGCCCTGTGTGTTTCCAATGTCTCAGCTGATGGCCAGGTTATCAAATTCATTTCCCTTAAAAAAGTTTGTATATTGTGTCCTCTTTCTCGAACTCTTTCTCCTGCTTGCCTCATACGATTTCACACATGCAACAGCTACCATCTTATCTTGTTCAGGTTGCCTGGAGAGACTTTAAAATAAATAAAATATTCTCATAACAGTTTTAAAAACAGAAATCAGGCATTGACATGTTCCTTATCTTCTTCTCAAACAATATTTTATTGTCTCAAAAGTAACCCACTAAATTGTATCTGACCTGTTTCTTTTAGAATTATCCCAGATTCATTAACTCAGCCAAAAATTGGATTTCTGCCAAACTTTGTCAAGGTCTTGAGCTTAGCTTCATATCGGGAACAGACTTACAAATACAAAAGCTTGCAGCACTTGAATTAGTGCCAATTGTTGTCAAACCTTTTAAAATGAAAATTCCCTTTTGAGAAATTATCAGGAACCAAACCTCAAATTTTAAACTTTATAAGAAATGTAATTTACACAATCAAAATTAAAACTACCTCTTTCGTATATATATTGATTTGTATCCAAGTTATAATTCCCTTACGTTTATTGATACATTCTTTATCTTAGATAGCATCCTAGTGATTCAAAAGTAATCTTCCAAACTACACTGCACTTTACACCTCAAGCCTTGTCCCAAGTTCAAATAACAGTGCTGTTGGGATGCAGATTTCCTTTCATATTTAATTCATCTCATCAAAAGAAACCCCTTTTTATCCATTAGAACCACTTGGAAAATGTGTTTACGCCTTTTGCTTTTCCTAGAATCCCTTTGAATTTCAGGTAATCTTTTTTTCCCCTCAGAATTTTAGAATACCAACTCATATGAGTTAATGTAACTCGTATGTATCAATTCCATTCAGCTTGGAAGCTGGTGATACTAGTCTACAAGGGGGTGGTACAAAGGTTGGTTCATCTAACCCTGTTTAACTACTTAAAACTCTCATATTCTAAACGAAACTTCAAATAGCAGTGGGGGAAATAAAGGGATCTTGAAGGCTCCTCCTATAGGGACAATCAAACTGACAAAAGCTCACATTTCCCCAGCTCCTGCCTGTTAGTGCTTATTACCTCCCTAGGGGTACCTCCGCACCCCCTTTCCTCTCTCTCTCTCATCAGCATAAGAGCTCTTGTAACTTAGATCAATTCATTTTTTAAGTTACAGAAAATTCAGTAGCGGACTTTTCGGGTCCCAATCATCCTTCCACATTTTCAGGAAAATCTCGTCATCCCGCACAGGACATTATACACCCCCCAATTTGTTTCTCCCTCCCCCAAGGCTTCCTTAACTGCCTCTTCAAAGTCCCCGTGCAGGGCTGTCGCCTTCTTCTGATCTGGGATGTCCCCAGGTTTTGCCCAGTCTCCACTTCTAGACTGCAGGGGTAATCTTCCCCAGATATCCCCTGGGCATTTAGCCTTCACCAGTATATGGGTAGCAAGGGGGTACATTGCATGGAGATCTTGCATTTCCCGCAGCTTGGTCCAAAAATCTGGGTTGTTATGCCGAGTTTTAAGTCTCAGCAGTTCTTTAAGTAAAACCTGCTTCTCCCCGGGGCTGAATGGTACGTGCTTAACTTTCTCCGTAACCCTCTCAATCTCCTCATCCTCCCCCCATTCCTCAGCCCCCCTTTCTCCCTTCGGTTTTTAATTCGCCTTTCCTGACTTTACTTTTCTAACAGTTACTGCCATGGAATTCAACGGGCACAGTGGGGCGGTTGGTACTTTTGAGGGAGGTTTTGTCCCAACTCCATTATAGGTTTCTCCTTTTGAGCTCTCCTTGATCAGTATCACTACAACTGCTGCCACTGTTCTGATCTGTCCTGAGTGTGACTTTGTCTTTCTCTCTCTAATCGACTGGAACTTAGTATTAACCCATCTGCGCATCTGCAGGTACAAGATAATAATAACCATCAACCCTTTCTTTTTCTTATCCTTTTTCTGCTCTATCCACCACTGCTTTTGTTCTCCGGGGGTTCCCTGTGGATTCCATCCCTCCTTCTGCATATTTGTGATTAATCTTGACTGTTGTTCCACTATGAACCTCATAATGGAGTCCACGGTTCCCCACTCAAGTTCCATAGCACTATTCTGTTTCCTGATGGCACTCTGACCTTATTCCTGTCTAGCTCTGCACGGTACGTTCGCGCGGCCCTAACAACTTAGTTTCTTGTGGTATGTGCGGTTTCACTTATTTCACTGGGCTCTGGCCTCCCTGCGCGGCTTCGCCTAAGGTTATATTTCAAACCATAACCTGCCAGCATGGCTCCGCCTCCTCTTAACTGGGGTCTGGCCTTACTGAACAGCTTCGGTTATGGTTATATTTCAAACCGTAAACCGCCTGCACAGCTCCGCTTCCTACCCTGGCGCCTCCTATCTCCTGTCCTGAGCCCTCCTCCCGATTCTTTGATGCTTGACCGGACCATTCTCGGGTAGGCTTACTACCACTAACTATGGGTGGTAAATAAATATACTCAGCCACTTTGCAGAGCTGTCCCGAGGATCTGATCCAAGTATCCTGCCGACTATGCCAAACTGTTGTGGTCACTTTGACAAACGGACCACAGGAGTCTCAGGTACAGGTCACGAGCAATTGCAAGGGGAGAACCATCTCAAAGCAGCTTGAGATAGCACTCTGCTAAACTACAAGTGTTCACCATATTTATAACAGTTTCCAGATTCCGATCTCATCAACATATAGGTTTACATTAAACAGACATCTCTCTCTTAACAAAGGTACCAAGGTACAGGCATCATCTGTCCCTACTTTCACTCCCAGTGGAGACCTTCCCTCCCATCTCAACTAGGACCATCAGTTCTTTCCCTATCTGCTATAAACAGACCCAATCTTGGTTGTTTTTCAACCTAAGGCTCTGGTCTGACTCTTAAGGCACCCAATCTATCATATTTGCATTCCTCTCTGTTCGGCCTGGCCTTGCTGATGGTTACTGAGGCTCTGAGTGTGTGCAAGGTTCAGATTCCTCTCTGTCCAGCCTGGCCTTTAACTGTACTTGCAGGCACTGGATATTTTAAGTAGTCCATTCCCTTTCAATAAGTTCTTAATGTACCCCTATATTCACCCCTAACACATATATCCTTCAATATTCAGGTCTCAATTTATTTCAACCTGCATACCTCTGTAATGGCTTTCAGATAATCCTTATCTATTTCTAGTTGAGCCATCAGTTCATCTGTTTTATTTAGAATGTTATATGCATTCAGATACAGAGCCTTTGGTTTTGTCCTTTTATTATTTTTGTGACCTCTAGCCTTATCTGCTGATTTACTCTTAGATTTATACTCCTTGTGATGTGGTCATGTTATTGAACAGAGGGCAAACTGTGACTCCAAGACAAAGGGAGGCTTGACAGGATTTACTCTCAGTAAGGGAGCTGATTAAAGATGGACATTTTTCAACACGACAGGGCTTGCAATAATCAGACATTGTCAAGGGATGGCTGGTTACAGAACGTCAATGAGATCTTGCAATGACTTAGACAAGACAAGGAGGGAACATGATGAAAAGAATGTGAAGAATATCATGGACACCATTCAGAATATGCTGAATCCTTTTGATCCTTCCTTAGAGATTGATCAGTTGTATCACATCACATCAGACAAAGTTGCACCAGTGCCTGTAGTCAAGTACCTTAAAGATGCTAAGGGAAAAGGAGAGAAAGCGTTCATGACTTTTTGTCAGAGGTGACTACAACACTAAGATGTCAGCTTTCATGATCTTGTCAAGAAGATGAAACTGAAGACATTTAAGGACACAAGAAAATGTACAGTAACCAAATTGAAGGGTAGATGAATTGCTCTGAACCCGAGACAACACCACTGTCTACTGTCCTCCAACTGAAGCTTATTTTCCCGACTATCAGTTATGGGAACAGTGAGAAAAATAAACATTGACGAGATGCTGTTTCATACGTTGGGAACGTTACCCTTTCCTTTAGCTAATCATGATGGATCATCAAGACAAACAAATCAAAGCCCTTACACTTTCATGAGGGGTCAGTCAACATACCCCTTTCTATTGATATGATCCAAAGTGGTACAACATGGCTGTGAGATATTCTGGCATTAATTCTAATGTGAGATGTAATTCTGCGATTGGGCATCACTTGCTGAACAATCTGGAGTTTGCTAAGAAGTACTCTAACCATCAATTTAAGATTATAAATTGGGTTCACAATGTGATTCACTTGTGCTTGCTAGAAGCTACATATATTCATGCTCAGGGACCTGTCCTCTGAAGGCAAAAAGGAACATGTCCAGGCATTACACATTTTTAAAATTAAACAAAAGTGTGGGGGAAATACTTCCTGGTGCATTCTCCATGACAACACCTTGACCAATCAGAGTCAACTTGCCAACCAATCCGCACACTTTTTCTCATGCAGTGTGAATTGTTGCTCCCTTTGAAATTCTTGCATCTGTCCTGATGAGTGCAAGATGAAAAGCTTTGACAGCAAGTCTTTTTTTTCAGCAATGCTCATTTATAAATAGCAAAAAGAACAGTGGGCCTAGCACTATCCCCTGGAGAACAGCACTGTCTACTTTCCTCAAGTCTGGAAAATAACCATCTACCCTGATTCACTGTTTTCTATCCTTAATCCAATTTTTTTCCAGTTAGACACTGACCCTCCTTTTCGCGGAGTCTCATGTGGTTTCTTGTCAAACGCAAATGTCGTGGAATAAATCATCAGTGTCCTGAAACAATGGTTCTGTTGCCAGGACCAATTAAGTGGAACCCTCCAGTACTCACTAGAGTAGGTAGATGAGAGTGTAAGACCAACTCAGCATATGCCGAGAAGAGTTCCAGCTGCACCCAGCCTAAAAGACAAGATAGAAGAGCTGGAAAAGAAGGGAGTAATGCAGAAAGTAACAACTCCTACAGACTGGATTAGCAGTTACTTTGTCTCTCCCAAACAGGTATTGATGGAAATGCTCACAAGCAAGAACAATAGCCAGGCATTCTTTCTTGATCTGAGTATAGCATTGTTCAATTAGTGTCCTGGATGCAAATGCAACTGGTTGTCCTTGCTGCATTAGAGTTGCTCCAAGGCTTGTCTCGCTGGTGTCACATTCAAGGTGACTTCATCAGTGACGTCATTGTATTGCAGCACTGGTGTTGTCATGACTAGTTGTTTGATTTTAGTGAACGGTGCTTCTTGTTTTGTTCCCTAATACCAATGCACATCTTTGGCAGTGAGCCTGTGTAATGGTTCACATTCCGATGTCAAATTGGGCAAAACTTTTGCTAAACAGTTCACAAATCCAACAAACTGTTGCACTGCTTTCACATCTATTGGTTGCTACATCACTGCTACAGCTCTCACATTGTCACCTTGTCAGGATCTGGGCAAAGACCTTTTGCTGTCAGTACATGACCTATGTACTTGACTTCAGACATTTTCAATTGCATTTTTTTCTTCTTCATCTTCAGGTTTATCTAGTGTGCTCTCTCTAGCAGTCATATTAAATTCTGATCATGGTCCCCTATGGCTTCTTCCATTGTATATCCACATCCATAGACTAGCAAATCATCCACTATGGTTTTCACCCAGTGAAGTTCATTGACTATCTCATGCTGTCTATGTTGATACTCTTCTGGACCTGTGGAAATGCCAAACGGCATGCACAACTATCTGTATCTCCTGAACAGTATCCAGAATGTAGTTAGAAAGCTGCTGCTTCCATCCAGCTTCACTTGCCTAAAACCATCCTTCGCATCTAGGGTAGTAAAGATTTTTGCTTTGGCAAAATTTCTTCAATGGTTGGCATGGGGTAATGAGACCTCTTCAGCACTTTGCTTAGATCCTCTGGGTCTAAGCATACTCTCAGCTTTCCAGGGTGTTTTACTGCTACCATGCTGCTAATCCAGCCTGCAAGAGTTGTCACTTTCTTGACTACTTCCTTCTTTTTCAACTCTTTAATCTTTTCTTTTAGGTTTGACTTGTGTGCAGCTGGAACTCTTCTCAGCAGATGCTGAATTGGTCTTACACTCTCATCTACTTCTAGATGATATTCTCCTGATAGACATCCAAACACTGTAAACACATCTGTACCATCTGGGATCTGTTCAGTGTGCTGTGACATGTTGTAAATCTCTGTTGGCACACTCAGGGTTACCAGTCCAAGCTTTAGACTTGCTTCAACTGAGATGAGCAGCTGTTGCATCCCATCTATGATCTGGAAGTCTAGGTCTTCCTTCTTGCCATTGCACTGGGCTCTCAGCCTAATTTGTCCTCTCAGTATGAATATTGTGCCATCATATAGCCCAACCTTACGTTTGAGGGCTTCATTGTCGGATCGCCATGTTGAACCACTTCACACAGGCCTGTGAAGTTCATGATGTTGCATGACACACCAGTGCCTATCTGACACTTATTGTTAATTTGATGCTCTCCTTCTGCAGTCATCATTGCCACAGTGACAAACCATTTATCACCCATAGACTTGACGGAACCAACCTGTTGTATAGTATATAGTGCTTCATCAGATTCTGCTGCTGATATCTCTCCAGTGGCCATCTGTATAGGCTTGCTTTACTTCTTTCTAGCCTAACACTTGTGTGTGAAATGATTCAGTATCTTGCAATTCGAACACTGCTTTCCCCACGTCGGACAATCCTTCTTTTCCTTTGTATAATGTCCTTAGCAGTATTTGCATCCTGCCCTTATTCCATGATTGTTCTGCTCTTTCGGCCTGGAATATCTCTCAGCATAACATATCTCCTGGTCTGTTCTGCCATACATGTGCTCCAGCTAATGTTTTATAGCCTCCGCATTTCGACACACGTCTATTGTTTCCTTGTGCGTAAGTTGCTCCTCTTACAGTAGAATTGCACTGATTGAGTGGTCTCACAAGACTAAGACTATATGATCTTTATTAAGATCATGTTTTAGCTGCCTGAATTCACATGATTCTGCAAGCTGTGTTAATGTCACACGCTGTTCAATGGGCTCATTTACACATTCACTGTAACATTCACTCAGGGTTCAAAATGTGTATTCAAGGTATTCAAAACCTCTGTCATCTGTTTCCTTTGTTTGTTGGGTAGATTAAGGGTGGAATAGAATTTGTAGCAGTCCCTCCCCAGCTGTGTTAGAAGTATGGATTCTCTTGTCGGTTCTGCCTCTTTAACTTTAACTAAATCTGTTGCCAGCTCGTAGCTTTGACATTGCAAGTGGAAAAACTGCTAGTTCTGCCACACATCGCCTTTCCTTTCAACAGGAGCTAGGAAGGGGAAGTTTACTGCCATGTTACTCATCCAGTATTTTACTTGCAGCCTCTGGTTTGAGTTTTCCTTTCCTTTGCTTTTTTGCAGCTTTTAGCAGATTCGAACACTTTTGTGTGTCTTTCTGAGCTGTGGATTCTCTGCAGCATTTTCAGGGTTTCAAAACTCTATTTTCTCTCCACTTTTGACACCATTTCTGGTGGTCAGGTTGGCTTGGCAGGCAGGCCTGGGAGCGGTCAGGAAACTGACCATCGCCTGCGATCAGGCTCTGACTGCGATTCCACAATAGCTGGTCAATTAATGGCCAGCCATCGTGAAATGCGCGCTACAGCGCTGCCGGGGTGGGGGCGGGAGGAGCGCGAGCGCTGAAGTTTGTGTATATGTGCGGGATTGTGCAGTAAAAGCTCCCTGAATGAATCACTGAACGAAACTTCATCCCACCTACGGATGAGGTTTCACAAAAAATCCAAAGGCTCTTTGGCCTTTTTGCCTGCTCACCAACCAGATGGTTGGACGGGCAGCGAAAAATTTCATTTAACTATTACTTAATAGGCCTGTTAATTGTCAGCAGGCGTGCTGCTGAGCCCTGCGCGTGCCCGCCAACCAATGCTCGCCTGACGTCAATGCGCATCATTTTATGCTTGTTTGGGTCGGTGTGCGCCTGCCTGATGAGCACAATATTCTGCCCCGTGTTTCAAATCAAAGAAAGCAGTGCTTTCTCGTCATAGGTTCTTGTTGAACTCATATAAAATGGCAGCTTACAGAGAGATTTCCTTGTAGCAGAGGTCCCATGACTATGGCAAACCAGATAGGACATGTAGTACTATTGAATTTCAAAACCCAAACAACTACACTTTCAAAAGCACTTCATTGCCTGAAAGCACTTTGGGATTTCTTGAACTTGTGAAAGATGCTGTACAAGTCTTTATTTTGAGGCCTATAAAACAGGAATATGTCAGAGACTACAAGAAGTGCCTTCAAACAACGCTTTTGTTGCAGTATCCTTACTGCATGTGATATTTTCATGGTTGATTTTATGCCTATGACAGTAAGTAGGAGACAAGAGCAGGATATTACTGGCTCTGAGCTTTGCTCGGGTTTTGGCACCATCCTTCCGCTAATCCTTTGATATTCTTATGCTTGATCATATCCAGGGTATATTGCTTAAATAAGTCAGCCCATGTGGAAACTTGGGACATGTGTAGAGAAATTGTCACCTCGATCATACATGATGGAAGTGAATGACCATCACTCCCAGAGGTCTAATTGTCCCCAACAACAGACGTGGAACCACAACAGGTACTACAGCAACAAAAGCCATGGGAATGACACCTTCTGCACGAGGAACATCACCCAGGCAAACCGCCAATGAAAACACACACACTACCATTAAAGATGGTATGCAAATGCATTTCCTGTTCGTTAATGAAAGGGGGATATTTGGGTTTTGAAATGGAACAGTACTACATATCCTACCTAACTTGCTGTGGTCATGTGACCTCTGCCATGAGGGAAGCTCTGTAAGCTGCTATCTTACAATCAGTCCAATAAAGACCTTTCACTGAGACAAACACTGAGAAAGTACTGTAGTATTTAAACATGAAACAGAGCGTATCTTCAAATATGGGAGGTGGAGGAAGAGGAGGAGGTATCTGTGACCCTGTTACTCTGTGAGCAGATACTCAGTTTAGGTTCCCCTGAAACCTCATTTCCACATCACTTGAGCTCCACAATTTCCTGCCTTCCCATCCCTCTGCTATGACCCATCACCGTGTCCTCTTGGTCAAAATCCTGAAATCAAAGCCACCACCAATAAATCATTCCAAACAACTTTATCCAACAATACTTCCAAAAATAGATTTTTAAAAATATTCGTACATGGGATGTGGGCGTTACTGGCTAGGAGCATTTAGTGCCCATCCCTAATTGCACTTGAGAAGGTGATGGTGAGCTGCCTTCTTGAACTTACCATGTGGTGTATGTACAAAATGGAATTATTCACTCTTGTGCATTCCCTTAGTACATGTTTTGACAGGCACATTTTTCTGTCTAATGCTCCTATGCAGTGTTACCCCAGTGGCTGCAGCATGGCTGGTTGGAAGGCTGCTGACTTTTACTGGCGGTGGTCTTGCAAGATGGTAGCAATCTTAGTTGGCTGTCTGGCTGATAGGCAACAGAAAGTGATGGAAGCACAGATACTGTATTCGCAAGAGAGGACAGTGGGTTTGTGCATCTTGGAGCCACCACCACTCCCACAGGGCAGCACCTCAACAATCCTAATAATCTGTTGGGGCAAAGATTGCTAAACTGCTTTGCGAGCCTGCAAACCCCTTTGAGCATTTGGGTCTGCATCCATGATGGCTGAGTTTGCATAGCACCAAGTGGGCTTTCATAGCAACAAGTCTACCTCTGGGATAATAGTGTTAGCTTCAAACAACTTTAGCATATGTCAGAGAAGTGAACCTCCAGCTGTTGATATAATTTCAGTTTGTTGATGAATTGTAAAGAAAATAAATGCAGACATGCCAACCCCACCATCTCATAAACCAAAAGACAGGGCTAAGAATTGGCTTACCCTAGTTTTCAGTTCTGTTGGAGGTGGTCAGCACATAAGTTTGATGTTCCCACTTCATTTTGTGATTGTAGCATGGAGTCAAACATTTGCCCTGTTACTGGCTGACTCTTCACACAGCCGGCCATGTCTGTACTCAGCAGGGGGTTGCTGATCAGTGTTGTGCTAACAGGGAGATGCAGTCAACCTGCTCTTCTTAAAGTCAGTCTGTCCCTCTTAAAGGAAGGTTGCACTGATTAATATTGCTGCAATTTAATTAGAACGCCAGGACTGGCGGATGAGGGTGGGTGTGGAGGTTGGGGGTGGTGGGGGGGGGGGGGGGGGGGGGGGTGCGGTGGGCATGGGTGATGGGTGCCGCACTGGAGGCCTTAGTCATGGAGCTGGAAAGGATGAGAAGTGCCATGGTTCTGCCGAGGCCATGTGAGTGAGTGGCATCAGGTGGCGCGGGAGGTCAATTCCTAATATCTGGACCAAAGGACCTGGCAGCAGTGCCAAAAGAAGTCTAATGACCTCACCAGGTGGTCAAGGTCAGTGAATTCAGCTTCACATCTCCTACCCACCATACCATCAAAAACACACGCTGCTCAATGCACCACACCCCCATCACTCACCAAGCAGCAGTCACTGACACTCAGGAATCATGCCTAACATCAAGGCAGAATACCTCAACTCACGTACCTACCAATGTCATCTGCCTCACACCCACCTCTTTCTGCCTTCACATGCCTCCAGCTATTCAACTACAGTAGCTTCCTCACCAAAACAGAGTGCTACGCAATCATTGACATTCTTCCCTTTCTCTTGCAGCACAAGGTGGAACACAGTAGAAGGAAGCAGGGCAGAGCTGGCAGGATACAAGTACTCCTGCATTGCTTGAACCCTACAGAAGATTTAGCCCTCAGTATCGTGGGGCCAGCAGCAACAGAGCCTATGGTATCTGCCATCGCTGAGAACATTGAGAATGAAGATATGTTCCTGCCTTCTGTCCTTTCTCAACTCCCAACTCACCCTCATTCCGCTGTCTAGCATGATGAACAAGCTGGAGTTAGCATGACCAAGGACCTCTTGGTCCTTGAGCATTACCACACTCACTTGCCTCATCCTAACCTTCCCCTTTCTAACTTTCTGCTTTCAGACATCCAAGAACTGCTGCCTGCCCAGCCACAGCAGCCCCAGGAGGAAAAGAGAGAGCAACAGCTCAGCACTGATGAAGGTGCTCAGTCATTTGATCTGACACTCACAACTGCTGCATGTAACTTAGAGAGTAGTATAAACTTGGAATTAGCAGGCACAAGTGGACTGCAGGCATGATGGGTAAAGGATGGCTGGCTTACTAGCTCACCAGAGGATGAGGTCACAGATGAGTTCCGCTACAGGGGTCTCAGATGAGAGCCTTGATGGGGCAGCATACAGGAGAGTACTGATGGGCCTGCACATCAAGGTGCTGGGTGCATTGGCTGGGCTGCCAGACAACCTCCAGTTACTGTCAAGGAGCATGGAGGCAAGCCACTCCACATTGGCAGAGGGCATAATGCAGACCTTGTCCTCTCTGCAGCCTCTACTCCATCACCCTGGCCATTGCAGTCTTTGTGTGGACAGGTCACCACATCCTCTGGCCTCCCTGTGAGGATGCAACAACACTCTTTACCCAAATCCAGCAATTTACCACAACACCTCCAAAAACACACCAAAAACACAGTATTTCCAGAGACTTTGAAATAACAGTAGTTCTTAATCATTACCTTACCTGCAAGTTGGGTTTCTGGTCCTTTAAAAAATATTCACATAGGGTCCATCTTGCAGCGCAGCTCTTGCTTGTTACAGAGTGATACACAAACTTGTTGTTGGGTCCTGCTTTGTCCAAATTAGCTGTCTTGGAGCCACATCATTTGGTAGGGCTGTGACACCAGAATTGTGCTCCCTCCAAATCTTGCAGAGCGCACTCGGACTGCCCACGTGGGTGTCCTTCTGAAGAGGGTATACTTCAGGGCCATGCTTGAAGCAACTGGCAGAGCAGCTCACCCCTCCAGGAGGGCATAAGGCTTATGTAATGTCACCTCCAGAGACGGCATGGAGATGCAATTTGTGCCCACAAGCTCTTAAAAGTCAGGAGATTTTGCTTAAATGTTATGAGTTGCTTTTTTTGAAACATAAACTAACATAGATTGACATTTGTTTATAAACCTTATTATTGGCTTATTTAATTTCTAACAGGTCAGTGCTTTTTAAAAAAATAGCTATATAGATGCATCAGAAAATAACTTACAAAAAGCATTTTTAAAAATTCTGGCGGCTGTTTGTTGTGCATTCTACCTCAATGGGCAGAGGGTCATATTTGTCAGTCCAATATTTCTGGTTTGTAGGGGTGGTGAATGAGGCAGGCTTCTGGACATATTCTATTTTGATTGGATGTTCTGTAGCCAAAAACATCCTAAAACTGGCCAAAGTGATCACCTGCAAGGCATATCAATCCTGTTTTGAAATTGTGGGTGCGCACTCAATCAGTCATGCCCACACATGTGCCTAGACTCTGCAAAGCTAACTACAGAGGAAGCCAAAAGTGTGCCAAGGCACATTGCTTTGCTGAGCTTGGAGCCTGAAGCTGTTTTGTTTTCTTGCCTGAGACCTGCTGCTTGCCTTGCCTGGAACTTGCTGACAGACTTCCCATTAGAGTTGAATGCATGGCTCAAAGATTGGTGTGGGGAGAAACAGATTTCGATTCATAGGGCACTGGCACCAGTACTGGGGAAAGAGGGAGCTGTACCGCCGGGATGGTCTCATTTGAACTGTGCTGGGACAAGGGTCCTGGTGAATTGTATAACAAAGGCCATAGAGATGGCTTTAAGCTAAACAATGGGGGATGAGGGTTCATGTGAGGGGAGATTGGAAAATTAAAGAGAAAGGGCAAGGCAATAGAGTAGGGTAGTGATGCAGGTAATGATAGCCAGAGCGTAACAGGAAGGCACAGAGCATGCAGACATATGAACCAGCAAATAAGGGGAGAGTAGGGAAAAATGGTAACAAGACAGAATTAAAGGCTCTTTATCTGAATGCATGCAACATTCATATCAAGATTGATGAATTGATAGCACAAATAGAAGTAAATTAGTATGATATGATAGCTATTATAGAAATATAGTTACAAAGTGAACACAGCTGGGACGTGAATATTCAAGGGTATTTGACATTTTGGAAGGATAGGAAGGAAGGTAAAGGAAGTGGAGTGGCTCTATAAGGTCAATACAGTAGTGAGAAATGATCTTGGTTTGGAAGATCAAAATGTAGAATCAGTTTGGGGAGGAGATAAGAAATAACAAAGGAAAGAAGTCAGCAGTGGGAGTGGATTATAGGCCCCCTGGCAGTAGCTACACTGTCAGAGTATAAATCAAAAATAATGGAGGCTCATAAGAAAGGCACTGCAATAATCTTGGAAGATTTTAATCTTTGTACAGATTGGATGAATCAAATTGGCAAAAGTAGCCTGGAAGACGAGGTCATAGAATGTATTCAAATCAGTTTATTAGAACAATACATTCTGGAGCCAATCAGAGATTAGGTTATTTTGGACCTGATAATATGTAATAAGAGAGGTTTAATTAATAACCTCATAGAAAAGCTTCTATAAGTATAAAAAAATGAAGAGTTTAGCTAAAGTAAGCAATGGTCCCTGAGAGGGTGAAACTGGAGAATGAATAATGGGAAGCAGGAAGTGGAATGTCTTCACAGTGGAAGACATAGAAAGCATGCCAACAAGAGTAGAAAATCAAGAGGCAAAAAGGAGGGGGAATTTAAAACAATCACTATCACTAGAGAAAAAGTCCCAGGAAAATTAATGGGACTAAAGGCTGACAAGTCCCCTGGACCTGATGGTCTGCATCCTAAGGTCATAAAGCAAATGACTGCAGAGATAATTGATGCATTGGTTGTAATCTTCCAAAACTCCCCAGATTCTGTAAATATCCCAGCAAATTGAAAAACTGCAAATGTAACACCACTATTCAAGAAAGAAGGGAGATAGAAAGCAAAAAGCTATAAGCCAGTTAGACTAACATCTGTCACTAGGAAAATCCTAGAATCCATTGTTAAGAAGATTGTCGCAGGATATTTAGAAAATCATAACAACAGTTGAACAGAGTAAACATGGTTTTATGAAAGGGAAATCATGTTTGACAAATTAATTAGAGTTCTTTGAGGATGTAACAAGCACTGTGGAGAAAGGGGAACCAGTAGATGTGATGTATTTGGATTTCCAAAAGGCATTCAATAAGGTGCCACATAAAAGTTATTGTGCAAGATAAGAGCTCATTGTGTTGGGGGGGTGATACATTAACATGGATGGAGGACTGACTAACTAAAGGAAACAGAGAGTCATGATAAATGGGTCATTTTCAGGTTGGTAAACTGTAACAAGTGGAATGCTGTAAGGTTCCGTGATGGGGTCCCCAACCATTTACAATCTGTATTAATAACTAAGATGAAGGGACACACTGTATTGTAACCAAATTTGCTGACAATACAAAGATAGGAAAGCAAGCTCTGATACAGAGAGTCTGCAAAAGGATATAGATAGGTTAAACGAGTGGGCAAAAAATTTGGTAAATGGAGTATAATGTGGGAAAATGTGAGGTTGTCCACTTTGGCAGAAAGAATTGAAAAGCAAAATATTATTTAAATGGAGAGAGACGATAGAATGCAGCAGTACGAAGAGGTCTTGGTACCCTTGTATATGAATCACAAATAGTTAGCATGCAGGTAAAGCAAGTAATTATAAGAGGCAAACAGAATGTTGGCATTTATTGCAAGGGGAATGGAGTTTTATTATTCATTCGTGGGATCTGGGCATTGCTGGCTGGACCAGCACTTATTGCCCATCCCTAATTGCCCTTGAGATGCTGGTGGTGAGCTGCCTTCTTGAACTGCTGCAGTCCATGTGGTGTAGGCACACCCACAGTGCTGTTAGGGAGGGAGCTCCAGGATTTTGACCCAGTGGCGATGAAGGAACGGTGATATACTTACAAGTCAGGATGGTGAGTGACTTGGAGGGGAACTTCCAGGTGGTGGTGGTGGTGGTGTATAAAAGTAAGGAAGTCTTATTACAACTGTACAGAGCATTGGTGAGACTACACCTGCACCCTGTAATGTGCACAGTTTTGGTCTCCTTACTTAAGGAGAGATATACTTAGGCCAGAATATAACGCTCATTGGGCGGGCGTGCGCCCGACCCAACTGAGTGTAAAATGATACGCGATGATGTCGGGCGAGTGTCCCGATGTCATCGCATACTCAGGAGATATTTCGGTCAGTGGGCACACGTAGGAGTCGGCAGCGCACTCACCAACAATTAAAAGGCCTATCAAGGCCATTAAAGTCATAATTGAAAGAAATTTTTCACTGCCCGTCCAACCAAGCGGCCATTGCCTTTTTTTAGGAAACCTCATCCATGGGCGGGATGAGGTTTCCAACAGCAAATAAAAATAAAATAAAAATGTTAACATTTCATTAAGAACATATCCCTGCTCATTGACAGAGTTACATGAGGGGACATATTTTATAACATTTTTAAAACCTTTATTTTTAAGGTTTTAAACTCTTCATTTCTCTGAGGCAGATCTGTGCCTCAGGCAGCTTTTCCAGCATGCACCTGCACGCATGCGTGAACTTGCACTCTCGACCCCCTCCCCCCACCTTCCCAACTGGCCTGCCCGACCCACTGAGCCCGCCTGACGAGGGAAAAGCCCTCCCTTTGGAGAAGGTTCACTAGGCCAATTCCTGGGATGAAGAGGCTGTCTTATGAGGAAAGGTTGAGCAGGTTTGTTCTGTACTCATTGGAGTTTAGAAGAGTGAGAGGTGATCTGATTGAAACGTATAAAATTCTGAGGGAACTTGACAGCGTAGATGCTGAGAGGATGATTCTGCTCATGGGACATTGTAGAACTAAGGACGCAGTTTCAAAATAAGGGGCCTCCTATTTAAGATGGAGTTGATTAGGAATTTCTTCTTTCAGAGGGTCCTTAGACTTTGGAATTCTCTTCCCCAGAGAGCAGTGAGCTGGGCCATTCAATACATTAGACAGACTTTCATTAAGGGAGGCAAGGGTTATGGGAGGCAGGCAGGAAAGTGGATTTAAGACCACACATCGATCAGCCATGATCTTACCGAATGGTGGAGCACGCTTAATTGGCCAAATTGCTTACTTAGTTTTTATGATCTTATCATCTTAATCCCTGAAACCTGACGCCTGTGGGGCCTGAAACTGTTTGCTGCCTGTTTTGCCTATGCTTTTCCTGGGAGAGAATTTTCCCCCTGTCGGAGTGGTTGTGCGGGGGTGGGCACAGACCCGATCAGCACTCCCGATTGGGGCCGCTTTGCCATTTTACGTGGGAGGGCTAATTAAGGCCCGCCCAGCATGACGTGCGCCCAGAAGCCCATGTGCGGGCGGGGGTGGTTCCCTGAGTTGGGAAGAGGTGCCCCAGGGAGATAAGTTTTAAGTTTTAAAAATTTTTATACAGAAAAAAAAAACTAAAGACATGTCTGACAGTATCACATGAGCTGGGTTAAGCCAATGAACTTTAATGAAAAAAATTATTTAATTTATAAACCCTTCATGAAACCTCATCCTGCCTGTGGATGCGGTTCCATGAAAAATGTGAAGGCCGCCTGGGCTCTTCATCTGCCCGCCAACCTTAAGCTTTCTCATTGGCCTTAATTAGTTAATTAATGGCGGGACACATGCCCGACGTCACCCGGCCTTGCCTTTTTACACCTCGGTGATCGGGCCCTGCCTTCACTCGCCAAGCTGAAAATTCTCCCCGTGGAATCCGAAGCCGAGCAACAGAGCAACTAAGATCCAATCATTTGGCTCAGGGCAGAGAATGGAACAGATTTGGATTGTCTGCTCATTAATGGCTGAAGAATAATCCTACTTTGTGTATCTACCCACTAAACACTGGGGAAACTGCAGCTGTAATGAAGTTGGACAGGGAGGATGGCTTTGACATCCATCCTTCAAAGCAGTGACCTTGACAACAGGAGCAGCTTACATCTGTCTAAAGGGCATTCAATTTTAAGAATGCCTCAATCTTTACAATCTAATGTTTCTAAGGCCTGATCTACATTCAAGACCTTTGCGAAATTCACCATCGCTTCTCTATGATTTGTCATCGTGCCAGACTTGAACCTGTGTGAGGAATGGACAGGCTATCTTGGAAATGATCCACAATTTGGTATGCATGCTGAGAAGTTTATTCTAAGTCCCCAGTTTTCAGAGCCCTCTTGCAACTTCACAGATTAAGATGAATTTGACTAAGGAATTGGGGCCTTCATGATCAATTTGCAAGAGTTGGTATGGAACACCTGCCTTTACATAATATCCAGTTTTTACCAAATCATTCCTTCACTGTGTTATGTGCAAAGAAACCAGTTTGGGCAGGCTGAGATTCAGGCTTGAAAGAACAGTTCGCAACAATGCTCATCAAATCATTGCGAGCTCATACTGAGATAAACAAACAGCAAGGACACACCCAAGTTCTGCGGGTAGTTTTGAAAAAGCGTGACAGATTTGTGAAAACTGCTACAAACCAATTTTACGTAGGATAAAATTTTGGGGATAAAATTCAACTTTGATGGTGACACAAAAAAAGCAGCATAAAATGGCCATTTGTTGAATCAGTGAAACACTAAGGTGGGGAGAGGTGATAACAAAGAAATCTGCTACTGCTCGTTTTTCACCATCGTTGAAGTTAAATTTATCCCCATGGTCTTTTTTGTGTGTTGGCTGTTGCAAATGGATGATAGTTCTTTTTTTGCCTTTTTTTGTTTCATTTTAAATCACAACTTCTTTCGGCCACCCACACATGTTTTCAACCCCATTTACTTCCTGCAACATAATGATGGAGGAGCTGGAGTGGCTCCAACTAATTTCCTGACCAATATCTCATTTACAATCATACAAGAGATAAATGATGAAGAAAATATTTAGGTTATTTGGTTTCTACTTTTAGCTTTTAAAAACCTTGCAAATTCAGAATATACAAAACTTGCTTCTTTGGGGGAAATTCTTTTATTCCAAATAGAATCTGGCTACAGGCCCCTTGAATAAAATATAGATGATGACAACATAGATATTGTATTAGGTCTTATACACTTTTCAGAGTCTCCAAAGAAACTCCATAATTAATGGAGCTGACTTTGCTCTTCAGCTCTGTAAGTTCAAATGGTTAAAAACATGTGCAAAATCTACCTGAAAGTTCAAGTATAAATAATAGCCCAATTTCTGGTGTAAGCATATTTTCACAATTATTCATTGCACTGGTACAGGCACAGACAAGTCTAAGGAATGGTGTGAGAGGAGCAATTATGTGTTCCTGAGATTTAAAACAATAGGAAAGTGCCACAATAAGTGGACAAAATTCTGAATCCTTACAAGGTTGAATGGACAAGCGATTAAGATGTGGCACGTAAATAATTAAAAGTAAGACAGCCCTAAGTTCAGGCATGACACCACGTAAAAGTAAATAAGCATCTACCCATTGTTTGGTGGTATCTGAAGTCAAGATGATGTTATATGAAGTGCTTGCAGGTTGAGTTGACCTTTGTGCCATTTTAAATTACCATCACCACTGGTCAAAAGGCAGCATGCCTGCAAGGAGTTGCAGCCAGGTTTCAGGCCACAGCTGACAGCTGCCATCCTGCATGTGCCATTCTAATGTAAAATGCGAGCTATAGGTGTCCTTGCCACAGTTTTCCAACAGTTTTTCTGTGGATTCAGGTGCAGGAGTCAAAATATTTCTTTTCATGGGCTCTTTGTGTCATTTTCTCGAGGCCTACTTTTTGATTGTCGGGCGCTACTTTTTGGTTTCAGGGGCTCCCTTTTCATTCTCACTAACTCCTTTATTAGGTGATGCAGTCATGTAGTAACATTGGCCCAAATCTTCTGGTCTCTGGATCATCAGAGGCTGGATGTATGACTAAAGATGTGTTTCAGGACTCTACAGAAGCCCTGACATGTGAAGCTTTGTGGGACTTGCCTGGGAAGTTTCAACTTCCAATTCATAATTCCCCTGCTCCCTGGGATTTCTGCAAGTGTTTCTGACTGAGCCAAAGTCAGAGATTCAGACAGTTCTGTGGTACTTACCTGCCTGATTACCCAAAAATATTAGGCAGATTAAACTCTAGTCTGACACCTGGATAACTACACAGATGATTCCCCCAATCAACTCCTCCCCCGCTACCCTGGCCCCTGACAACTCGACTATCCCCCTGATCATCCGACTGATGATCATGGATGTTTAAAACAATTAATGATAGTTTCATGGTCACTATTACTGAGAGTAGCCTTCAGTTCCAGATTTTTTCCCAATTGAATTTAAATTCCACCAGATGCCATGGCGGAATTTGAATCCACATCCCCTGGGAATTAGCTTGGGCCTCTGGGTTACCAGTCCAATGACATCAACACTGCATCACTGTCTCCTCCTAACTTCTGTTTGAAGCGACTCCTAACATACATGTCAGGATACTGAATTCAAAATGTCCAATTGTGCAACAAGGAGAATACATACAAATTAATTTTGCAGCATCAAGCTAGCCATAAGATAATGAATGATTTAATTCACATATATTTCACATTTCAGTGTGATTTTTCCAAGCTAATGCCTCTTCTTGCATGACCATCCACAATTCAATAAGACTGATGGACCAGAGAAGCAGGAATTGTGATTTTTTGTACCCATTTTAAAAATGATGCACGTTCTTGGCATTTTTCTTCATAAGATATATGCTACTGCTGTCAGGGAATTGAAGTCTTCTGCATGGTGGCAGTGGGACCAGCCAGAATAATTGCTCCAGCTCCTCCAATCACAGGTTCCCTCTCTCCTGCTTTTGCTGTTCCTCCAGTCATAGATTCTGTCTGTTGAGCAGCAGCAAGAGCTGGAGGGAGGAAACCTGTGATTGGACAAGCTGGCACAGTGAGCGTGGGAGAAACAGAATCTATGATTGAAGGAGCAGCTCCTCACAGTTTCTGACACTTGCATGTACAGGGGCGACTTTTCTCTCATTGGTCATCCCTGCGATTGAATTTTCCAAGGCTTTTTGGGGACTTTCGAGAGCAAATTTGCTAGCCGCCTCCATGTATGTTGAACCTTGCTTCGGTGCTGAGAAGGCAAGGCCCCACAGATGTTGCCAGGGAGTGTTCTATGCGTAAAGTGAGCACTAAAAAGCCCAATTTCAGTGTCCAATGTCTGGCACCCTGAGGATCCTTGTAAAACATACAAAGCAAAATTGGATGAGGCCATTTTCAAGGCATTCAAGTAGCTAAATTAAACTGTCATGGGCAAAGCAAGTGTAATACTTACGCCACCCACACTTCCTGGGCATGAATGTGGCCTAGCCAGTGGCTGCAATCCTAAAGGTCAATGGAATTCATTTTAAAACAGATTTGACATGGAAACAGGAAGAACAGGATTGCTCCTCTTGGCTCCACAGCACTCCAGGCAGGAGTGTTGCAAACATCACTTTCTGTACTTCATTCTAGGTGTAGTTACATATGATTTATGGCATGGGAAGTGGGCTATGCTTGGCTTTGTTTCCTGGTGTGGCTGCCTTTTGGACTATCTGCCTTGCAAGCCAGGCCTGTGCCATGACTGGCTGAAAGTTTCACAATGAATCTGCAGATTTTTCTTTCTAGACGTACGTTGGAGGAACAATATTTCCGTTCTCTAGATGCCACACCAACTTTGTAACCTCTTGTGTCTTCCCTTTGTGCAAACATAACTGATAAGCCGATCTTTTCATGGGGAAATGATAGTTCTGATCTCTCTAAGACTTTAGAGAGGAAAACAATAATATTGCAATAATGGTGACTTCTAACAACTCCACATAAATTGGGAACTTCTTAACTGAAGTGAAGCAATGGAATAAAAACTGATAAATTTATTACAAAATTAGTTTTTGATTTGGTGTGTCATGGGTCCTCCAAGGCACAATTTGAATTTAGACCTCAGCTAAATGTTATTTTAATTTTGAAAAACAGACTGATGAACATTCATATAATTATAGGTTCATGTAGTTTTTAAGTGGGTGATTTTGTACCATGTCATGTTTTGTAACATGGCATAACAGGGTAGACACTGAGAAGCTGTTTCCCCTGGTTGGAGAGTCTAGAATTAGTGGTATCGCCTCAGAATAAGGGGTTGGCCATTTAGAATTGAGATCAAGAGAAAATTCAAAGGTATGTAAATCTTTTTGGAATTCTCTACCTTAGAGTGCTGTGGATGCTCAGTTCTTGAGTATAGTCAAGACAGAGATCGATCGATTTTTGGGTACTAAGGGAATCAAGGATCATGCAGATTGGGCAGGAAAGTACATTTGATGTGAAAGTTCAGCTTTGATCTTATTGAATGGGCTCACTTGAACGGCCAGAAGGCCCATTCCTGTTTCTATTTTTTAAGTTCTGCGTTGTTAACCATATGGTGGAAGCTGCAATAAATCTCCTCAAACAGCCAAGGAGCCAGCTAAATATAAAAAAGATGAAAAGTTAATGAACAGAACTTGAGTTTGGAACAGTTTTCCGATATAACTGAGAAACAAGCTCAACAAACAAATTTTATTCATGACATGCAGCCTATTTGTGCAAATTCACCCTCCACCTCCCCCCCGCCACCTCCCACCTCATTTTCTTCAATTTCCTGGGAGGCAGGAATCCCTTACTGCTGCTCGGCAAGAAATGTTTGGAGGTTTCAGAAAGTTTCCCATTAGTATTCTACCCCCCTGGTCACCTCTGATGTCTGAAACTATATAACTTGGATTGACCTTGCTGATGGATGTAACACTGGGGAGTGTCTGCAAAGTAGCATTGAATATCTGGAGTAAGAGATGGTACAATGGGGGAAAGGAGTGTGCATTTAAGTAATTGTTGTTAGGGGGTAATCTCACAATAAATTCATGAGTTATTTCCTTGTTAACTAGAGTACACAATGAAAGGCTACCATAGATTGCAGTGTATAAGTTGACCTTTGAAGTTTCGAAAAATCCTTCCAAAAAAGGGGGTGGACTTATATGCAGAGTATAAAATGTGAGCCAAATGTTGGTGTAGGTAGTCACCATTTTGATGTGTGAAAAAAACAAAGGGTAGAATCTTACCTATGGCAGGTGGGCTTGGCGGGGGCAGGCACGGAGCAGATTGCCACCTGTGATTGGCTGCATGCCGCCATTTTACACGGGCTGGCCAATTAAGGCAGTGCAGCTGTCTCTGAGGCCCAGCAGAGTCGAACTGAAGGAGGACATGCCCCCTTTTTTACAGCACTAGCTGCCGTAAAGTAGGTCAGTTTAAAGGGCCCAGTGAAATTGACAGGCCTGGGAGAAGTGCCTCAAGTAAGTGGAAAGGATTTGGGGAGTGGGGGTGTTCGGAGGTCAGGTGGGGATTAGTGGAGGGGGTCGGACATTGGGGGTCGTGTGGAGGGAGTCAGACATCAGGAGGGGGTGCAGCAGGCTGGACCTTGGGAGTGCTGGAGCAGTTGGACATTCAGGGCATTTAGGGGTTTGGACATTGGGAGGGGGTGCAGTGGGCCGGAGATTCATAGGGGTGGGGGTGGGTCGGACATCAGGAGGGGGTGGAGCCGGCCAGACATTCGGGGGGGTGCATGGCTGGGCCATCTGGCATTTGAAGGGGGTGGGGGAATCGGACATCGGGGGAGCTGGGGTGTGAGGGGGGGAGTGGTGGGGGGTGTGCCTGGACAGCAGGGATGGGGGGTTCTGAGAGGGATGGACATCAGGTGGGATGGAGCGAGCTGGACATTCAAGGAGATTGGAGGCTGGGGGGTTTGGAGCCCCGTGGGGGCTCGGTCTGGGTCTTTACAATAGTTACCCAGAAGTTAGAAGGGGTTTTAATTCTTCTAATTTTTTCTAAGTAACTATTAGTGTAACCCTGGAGGAACCATCCGAAGTTTGTGATTTAAACTGAATGTTCGGATGGTTCCCAGTGCAGCGTAATTGTCCAGAGGAAGTGTGCACGTCTGGGCAATTGCAATGTAAACCCTTACCTTGGAACTTCCCAAAAGGATTCCCCAGCACATCTTTGGGGTACCCCCCCCCCCAAAGGGAGGTTACAGCCCTTACTGTCACAATGGCACTGGGGGCCTCCTCTTCAGTTCTCCGCTTTCTCACTGTATTTTTGGTGGAACCCCTGATGGTCGCTAACACTGTGCTCCTGCGACTGCTATCAGCCTCCCACTGGAATTATAGCAGGGACACAGGGAGAACCTCAAGGCCTGAGTTCTGTCATGCACTGTTATGACATCTACAAGTGAAAAACGAAACAGCATATTCCAACTTCAGGAATCATAAAATTATATTTTACAGAAGGAAGCCATTGGTCCATCAGGCCTGTGCTGCTCTTTCAAAGACCAACCTAAGTATTCATCCAATTCTCTCAACTGAATTATTAAATTTGCTTCAATTACCCTTTCAGACAGTGCATTCTCCTTGTAACAACTTGCCGTGTAAAATAATTGTTTATTTATCTTGCCTTTTATTCTTTTGCCAATCCTACACCACATGGACTGCAGCGGTTCAAGAAGGCACCTCATCACCACCTTCTCAAGGGCACTTAAGTGAAGGGCAATAAATGCTGGCCCAGCCAGCAATACCCACATCCCATGAATGGATAATAAAAAAATCCACCAGCAATCTGCGTCCTCTGGTTTTCAACCCATTTTGACACAGAAAATAGTTTCTCTCATTTAGTCAATGAAACGCCTTCAAGATTTTGAACACCATTATCAAGTTTCCCCTTAACCTTCCCTTCTTGAAGGAGAACAACTCCATTTTCTCTAGTCTGTAATTTTAACAGACATATTTCATCTTTAATACCATTTGAGTAAATCTCCTCTGAACACTCTCCAAGGCTTTGACATCCTTCCTACAGTGCAGAAGCCCAGAATTGAACACACTACTCCAGCTGTGGGATAGCCAGTAACTTATAATTGCTTGGTCTAACTTCCTTGTTTTTGTGCACTCTTGGGGGTCTTAATTTGAACTTTGTCTAAGTGAATGGGTTTTGAATGAGTTAAAATCTCATCCTGTGCCTCTATTTAGAAATCCCATATGCCTTTTTAGTAGCTATCTCAACTTGACATGCCACCTTCAATGACTTGCAGACATCGATCTTTTTGTTCCTACACCCCTTTAAAATTGTACCATTTACTGAGTTCATATTGCCTTTCCCCAATGTTCCTACCAAAATGAATCACTTCACACCTTTGCTATGTTAAATTTCATCTGCCTTGTGTCTGCCCATTTTATAAGTCTGTTAGCACATAGCAAACAAACCCTAATTATATTAGAAAGTGATAAACGTCTAAGTGAAACATAAACTGGCTTTGAGTAAGAGTAAAGCAAGTTGGCGAATGCAACATGGCAGAAAAAAAAGCTTGCTGTCAATTCTCAATAATAATACAAACTCCGCAGTTAAATAACTCCTCCAGGATTGCTGAAATAATGTGAAGAAAGGTAACCAAAATAAAACAGACTTCCTTTTCTGCAGGTGGTGACTGATGCTGAAGTGAGCCATCTGGCGAGTTTGAAGAGGAAAGATCTGTCTCTGCTTTAAAGAGGATATGATAGGCCTGGGGAACACAAGTAGGCTATTCACACCCTCAAGCTTATTCTGCTGTCTATTAGATAATGGCTGATGTGTACTTTCACCTCATAAAAATCTATTGATGTCAATCTTGAACATTCCAATTAAACTAGTGTCCACACAGCCTTTTGGAGTAGAAGTTTCAGATTTCCACTACAGATTAATACTTTTAAGGTGTGTTTAATGATATATGATAATTTCTTGAGCAGCATTGATGGGTTTTTTTCCTGAAGGGTTGGCAGTGGGAGGTTTCTCTGTGGAGAGTAGAATCATTCAAATTAGTAGAGATGTAAGCTTAATACAAAATAGACATTTGTGGTGAGTTTAAGTTTGATTGTGTCTGCTCACAGTAATTGGTTTTTTGTCAGACTTTGCAACTTTCTGGGGTAATAGATGAGACCTAATTTGACAGCAAATAGGTAATTTATACTGGTAGAAAATTGATTGAAACGCAAAATTCTGGCAGAAAACTATGTAAAGTGATGAGAGAACATTTATTTCCTGTTGCATAAAATTTTGCAGTTTTAAAAACATTGTAATTATGGAGGTAACAAATTATACATGAAAAAATCACTAATCATGTCACTGTGTATGTGTCTATAATTTTATAACCTGCCATGTTAAAACCCAAATTACATTAAACTATTGCCTAAACTTTTCAAAATGGAATAAACATGAAGCAAAATGAAATTTCTACACCACTCAATTGTTGATTAGCGTTAGAGAGAACAGTTTACTCAGGCCTTTTGTTTCTAATAATTTATTAATGGAAAGATCCAGTGAAGCAAATGAGTTGATTGCACTGAAAGCATCAAGTGACATCTTGTGGTGAAAGTTCAAACTGCACATTATGATTGCTGTGCTTATCCCAATGTAGGCGCTGCTGTTTCAATAGATTTGAATCAGGTTGTTTTGCTATGGGTATTTGTTCAGAGCTGGTGTTAGAAACAAAAGGCCTGAGTAACCTGTTCTCTCTAACGTGCTAGTCAACAATTGAGTGGTGTAGAAATTTCACTTTGCTTCATGTTTATTCCATTTTGAAAAGTTTAGGCAATAGTTTAATGTAATTTGGGTTTTAACATGGCAGGTTATAAAATTATAGACACATACACAGTGACATGATTAGTGATTTTTTCATGTATAATTTGTTACCTCCATAATTGTAATGTTTTTAAAACTGCAAAATTTTATGCAACAGGAAATAAATGTTCTCTCATCACTTTACATAGTTTTACAAACTGTGACCTGATGGAATAAAACATAAACGTTGTAGAGTATCACCTGCAGTGGATTCTCTTCTCACTCCCATATTGTTATCTCTGGTGTCCCCCAAGGACTTATCCTTGGCCTCCTCCTATTTCTTATTTACATGCTGCTTCGCAGTGACATTATCCAAAAACACAATGTAGTTTTCACATGTACATGACAGCCAACTTTACCTCACCACTACCTCTCCCAACCCCCTCCAGTGTCTCTAAATTGTTGGCCTGTTGTTAACATTGATAACTGGATGAGCAGAAATTTCCTCCAATTAAATATTGTGAAGACTGAAACCATTGTCTTTGGTCCCCACCACAAACACCATTCCCTTGCCATCAACTCCATCTGTCTCTCTAGCAAATGCATGAAGCTGAACCAGACTGTTTGCAAACTTGGTGTCATATTTGACCCTGCAACGAGCTTCCAACCACACATCATGCCATCACCAAGAACTCTTAACTTTACCTCTGTTACATCTGCCCTCAAATGCTTGCCTCAGCTCATCTGGTGCTGAAACCTTCATCCATACTTAACTTTCCTCCAGATTTGACTTTTCCAATACAATCCTGGTCAGCCTCTCACATTCTACACTCTATACACCTGAGGTCATCCAAAACTCTTACTGCCTATGTCCTAAATCTATCCACCTCCGTGCTTCCTGAACTACATTGGCTCCCAGTTAAGCAACGTCTCAATTTTAAAATTCTCACCCTTTTTTTCGAAGCCTTCCATGGAGTCACCACTCCCTATTTGTATAATCTCCTCCAACCCCACAGCTGTCAGAGATATCTGAGCTTCTCCAATTTTGGCCTCTTGAGCCTTCCCAATTTAAATTGCACCACTATTGGGGGCTATGCCTTAGTTGCCTGGGCCTTAGTCTCTGGAATTCTCTCCCTAAACTGCTCTGCTCTCCACACTGCTTTTATTCTTTAAGGCACCCCTTAAAACTTATCTCTTTGACAAAGATTTTGATCATCTGCCCTCATATCTCCCTATGAGGCCTGTTTTATAATGGGTGTTCCAGATCTGCCAAAGTTTTTTTCATCCTCACTCAGCCTGCCTTTGATTTGCTGTAGTGATGCCTGTGTCCAGTATCTAGACTATTGCGAAATCTGGCAATTATTGAGTCTTTTACTCATTATGTCATAGCGGAATGTCTCATTTGTTCCATGAAGGCGGAAGGAAATGACTTTTTCCAGGGACTTCTTTAAGGCAGCAGACATCTGACAGAACAGTGTCTCCTCTGAGAATCAAACACCAGTTAGGACCACTTGTCTACCCATAAGACACCTTAGTACAATTCAGCAATTTAAATGCGAGTACTGATCCGGGGATCCCTGAAATGAATTTTGTTAATCTTATATTTTTCCATGGAATGATCATCACATTTCTGAAGACAAATTTGGAACAAAAATAATGGGCAAATGATGTCAAGAATACCCAAGAAAATGTTGCTTCAGGCATGGTTCAAAATATTATTACATGGTGAACTGCCCAAAATGAGAAGGCATTAAATCTGAACAAATTAAACTAAGAATGTTACTGGTTAAAAGGTGTTTTAGTCCTGTGATGAATGTGTTAGTTGCAGACTTGTTCAACTGTGCTGTGCTAGGTAGAGTTCATACTCCAGCCAGTATACAGAACAGATTGGTTAAAATGGTATTCTGATTCACAAAGTGGTGAGGATTGATGCAACGTTAAAGGACATAAAAGGCCTGCTTGCTTTAGGTTTGGTGATGATAACACCTTGAACTTACTTAAGAGACTTGTAATTCCATGTAAAATGGTGGAGTAAGCCATTTTATAAGTACTGGTGTAAACTAGTGAGATTCCCATGTTCAGTCAATCTTCAATGAAAAAGGCATAAATTAAACTTGACATAAAGCGTGAAAAGGAAATAATTTTTGGAAAATCAGTTCTTCTGCTGTTTACACAGCCAGGAAATTATTGTAACCCCTTAATAGCGTAAACATTATGCAATTGACAGAGCTAAGCGATTCTACAACCAACGGATCAGATTAAAGCTCTGCAGTGCTGCCACATCCAGTCTTCAATTGTGGTGAACAATTACACAATTCACTGGAGGAGGTGGCTCCACAAATATCCCCATCCTCAATGATGGATGAGCCCAGCACATCAGTGTAAAAGATAAGGTTGAAGCATTCACAACTATCTTCAGCCAGAAGTGCCCAGTGGATGATCCAGCCCAGCCTCCTCCAGAACTCTCCAGCATCACAGATGCCAGTCTTCAGCCATCTTGATTCACTCCACGTCACATCAAGAAACTGCTGAAGGAAATGGATAGTGCAAAGGCTGTGGGCCCTGACAACATTCCAGCAATAGTACTGAAGACTTGTGCTCCAGAACTTGCCGTGCCCCTAACCAAGCTGTTCCAGTACAGCCACAATACAGGTATCTACCCAGCAATGTGGAAAATTGCCCAGTTTTGTCCTGTACAAAAAAACCAGGTCAAATCCAACCCGGCCAGTTACCACCCCATTAGTCTACTCTCCTTCATCAGTAAAATAATGGAAGGGGTCATCAACAGTGCTATCAAGCAGCACTTGCTTAGCATAAACCTGCTCACTGATGCCCAGTTTGGTTTCCGTCAGGGCCAATCAGCTTCTAACCCCATTAAAGCCTTGGTTCAAACATTGGCAAAACAGCTGACTCCTGAAGTGAGGTGAGAGTGACTGCCCTTAATATTAAGACAGCATTTGACTGAGTGTGACATCAAGGAGCGCTAGCAAAACTGGAATCAATGGGAATCAGAGGGAAAACACTCTGCTGTTTGGAGTCATACCTAGCACAAAGGAAGATGGTTATGTTTGTTGGAAGTCAATCACCTCAGCTCCAGGACATCACTGCAGGAGTTCCTCAGGGTAGTGTCCTAGGCCTAACCATCTTCAGCTGCTTCATCAATGATCTTCCTTCCTTCATAAGGTCAGAAGTGGGCATGTTCGCTGATGAAGGCACAATGTTCAGCACCATTTGCGACTCCTCAGACACTGAAGCAGTCCACGTCCAAATGCAGCAAGACATGGACAATATCCAGGCTTGGGCTGACAAGGGCAAGTAACATAGCCACACAAGTGCCAGGCTATGACCGCCTCCAACAAGAGAGAATTTAACCAACGCCCCTCCACATTCAATGGCATTACCATCACTGAATCCCCCACTTTCAACATTCTGAGGGGTTACCCTTTGACCAGATACTGAACTGGACTAGCCATATAAATATTGTAGCTACAAGAGCTGGTCAGAGGCTATGAATCCTGTGATGAGTAAATCACCTCCTGACTCCTCAAAGTCTGTCCACCATCTACAAGGCACAAGTCAGGAGTGAAATGGAATACTTTCCAGTTGCCTGGATGAGTGCAGCTCCAACAACTAGCAAGAAGCTCAACACCAACCAAGACAAAGCAGCCCACTTGATTGGTACCCATTCCACAAACGTTCACTCCCTCCACCACCAACGAACAGTGGCATCAGTGTGTACCATCTACAAGATGAACTGCAGAAACTTACCAAGGATCCTTAGGCAGCACCTTCTAGAAGGACAAGTGCAGCAGAACATGGGAACACCACCACATGGAAGTTCCTCTCCAGGCCACTTACCATTGTGAATTGGAAATGTATCAGTGTTCCTTCACTGCCACTGGGCCAAAATTCTGCAGCTCCCAGCATGACAACACTGTGTGTGTACCTACACCACATGGACGGCAGTGGTTCAAGAAGGCAGCTCACCACCACCTTCCCAAGGGCATTTAGGGATGGGCAATAAATGCTGACGTAACCAGTGATGCTCACATCCTGTAAATGAGTAAAAAAATACCTGGGCCTGAATCTTCCGTTTGGTGTGCAGGGGAGGACCCCACATGCAGATGTGTAAAATGATGCGCAGTGATGTCACCACGCATCATTCCAATCTTCAGTTTGGTGGGCGCGCACCAGAGTCAGCCCACCGTCCTGTCAAAGGCCCTGTCACCTCATTAAAGTGATTGTCAGGGCTGCCCATCCAACCTTAAGGTTGGCGGGCAGGCAAAGAGCCCAGGTGGTCTTTGCATTTCTCATGAAACCTCATCACGGGTGGGATGGGGTTTCATCAAGGGTTTATACATTAAATAAAAATTTTATTAAAATACATAAACATGTCCCAGATCATGTGACACATGAGGAGACATGTCTGAGTGATTTCTTTTTTCTTTTTTGCAATGTTTTATTATTAAACTAATCTCCCTGAGGCAGCTCTGTGCCTCGGAGATTTCTGCACTCTTCCATGTGCAAGCGCAGGCCTTGATTCTCCCTTCTCCCCCCACCTGCACAGGTAGTGCTGAATGCTTCCAGGTGCACGTCACGCTGGGCAGGCCTTAACTGGCTTGCTCATGCAAAATAGCGACACGCAGCTGATCGCTGGCGGCGATTGGCTCCATGCCCGCCTATGCCCACTTTTGAACCGCCGGCCGATGGGGAGAAAATTCTCCCCGGGGCAGGAGGCAGGATCCTTAGGTCGGCAAGCGGGGGGCGGGGCCCACTCGCTAATGTGTAAAATGACGCGGATGACGCCAGCTGGTGCTCCTGATGTCACCCCGCGTCATTTCAATTTTCAGGTCGGCGGGGGCGCAGCCAAATCAGCTGGGCGCCCACCGACCTGTCAACAGCCATTGACGAATTCATCAACCTCATTAATGGATCTGCCCGTCCAACCTTAAGGTTGGCGGGCAGGCTGGGAGACCTGGCAAGCATTAGAAAAAGCATGAAACCTCATCCATAGGCAGGATGAGGTTTCATGAGGGTTTTAAAAAATTTAATAAAAGTTTGATTTAAAGTGATGGACATGTCCCAACTCATGTGACAGTGTCACATGAGGGGACATGTCAGGGAAATTTTGTTTTTGTACCTTTACCGTTTTTAAATTTGGCGCTGATCTCCCTGAGGTAGACTTAGCCTCAGGGAGATCAGTGCGCTCTTTCGCGCGCATGTGCGAAAGAGGCACTCTTGGCTGAGGGAATCACCCCCTGCCCGCACAGGGAGTGCACAGCACTTCCGAGCGGTTGTCACGCTGGGTGGGCCTTAATTGGCCTGCCCACGTAAAATAGCGATCCCCGATTGGAGGTGTGCCTGCACGCGCTCACTCCTGCACTTACCCCCCTGACAGGGGAAAATTCTTCCCCTGATGTTTCTCATCAGAGTATCAGACAGATATGAATGGTAATAGGAAATAAAAGTAAGAGAGGAAATAAAGAAAATTATCTTAAAGTTACATAGATAATTTGCTCACCCTACTGGTCAAAAGTTAAAAATCTTGCTAAAAGTTGCAGGTTCAGTTGATGAAGAGTATACATGGATATTTGAAGAGACTAGTGAGAATAGTTGAATCTGTAAAAAGTATTGGAAGATGCCACCGCATACTATTGTAAGCCTTTCATTGGCACATGACTTTAATGAGGCAGTTTCCATGGATCTAAAGGTGTGGGACAAAGACAGCAATATTTTTATTCCGTATTTTATTGATGTGGTGAATAAATTTAGTCTTTCTGCAATAATAGGAAAAGAGGTTATTATAGAAAATCATGAAGAAACAGGTCGGGACTGGATTTGGCACATGAGCAAAATTTCTGACTGATAACGGAAGGAATGTGCCAATGAGAAGTTCAAATATGTGTGAATATTTGAATATCATGGTCATGAAGTCCACAACTGAAAATTCTTTCAGCAATGGACTTTGTGAAAGAATCATGCAGTGATCAATGAAATGCTACATACAAGTTTAGCTGATCAACCAGACTGCATGTTGACAACTGTCCTCGCATGGAATGTCCCATGCAAAGAATTCACTTTACATGGTTGGAGGATATAGTCCCCATCAATTAATCTGTGAATGAAATCTCAAATTGCCTTCTGTTCAGCGTGATTGTTCTCCTGCTCTAGACAGTACCGCAATTAGTTCCATTTTCTACGTATTTGAGTGCTTTACATGCAGGGAGACTAGCTTTTATCAAGGCTGAGGTCTCAGAGAAAATTCAGAGAGCACTGAGGCATCATTTAAGACCAATTGAGACAGATGCAATTCAGGAAATTTAGTGTGCTATAAAAAAGATGGTCGCAGAGAATGGAAAGGCTCTGGTAAAGTAAAAGATTGTGATGATAAGACAGTATATTTAAAACATGGCAATCAAACTGTTAAGGTCCATTCATCACGATTAACCTGCATTAATTACAAAATCTTGGACTCTGAGGAGCTGATAGAAGTAAACAGGTCACTTTTTACCTCAAATGCTCATGTGTTTTGTGATGAAGGCTCTGAGGAACAGAATGCAGTAGATAAAGTGCTGGATGACAGTGATCATGACACACATGGCAGGGCTATCACATCCAAACACCAATTACCCAGAGTGGGTACCTGAGCCAAATGTATTCCAGAGGGGTCTCGTGAGTGGAGGGATCCAACAATTGTGGGACATAGAGAAAAAGCTATGAGCAAATTCAAATATTGTTTGAATGTTCAAGATGATGACCAATAAGTAAGGTCCATGGACTTGCAGAATGTGGTGAAAGAGTGAAGAGTAAGAATGTACAGTGCAAATTCTAATATTGGATCCAAAAGTGAGTCTAGCTCCAGAAACAATCACTTACTGGAGATGGATGACAGAAAAGAGAAAGTAGAGGCCATGGCTTAACTAGATAAGACAATGCAATAAAGGCCACAGGACAGTCTTGGAAGAAATCCTCATGATCATGATGTTTTGGGGTGGCTGTCAATAAGCATGAGATTAAACTAATCAGAGAGGTAAAACAAAGTAAGTTAAATAGTTGGAGAGAGTGTGGAGTTTTTTCTAAGGTACCAGATAAGGGCCAGCCAGCTTTGTCACATAGATGCAATTGTACAGAAAAAGTTCTATCAGAAGGAAGTTCTAAGCCTAAAGTGAAACTGGTTGTTGGAGGTTATGAAGAGCCATTGAGAGAGATGTTAGAGTGGATTTTCCCACAGCTGTTTTCAGCTCTTTTGGCAACATATTCATGACATAAAAGCCACATTTCTACAGGGCGATCCTTTCCAAGAGGTGTTTCTGAAACTGGCAAGGAGGCAGCGGATGTCGAAGGAAAACTATGCAAACTAAACAAATACATCTATGGCCTCAATGGTGCTTCCAGGTTGTGATATTTTGCTGTGAGACCTGTTTTGCTGAAAATAGATTGTTTTCAATTAGAAGTACATCCACAATGTTTTATTGGTATCATACAGGGAAACGTTCAGGCATCTCATGATTCATGTTGATGATTTTCTATGGGATAGATCTATAGAACTTGAAAAAAATGTTATTAATAAGATTAGAATGGAATTTAAAATTGGGAATCAAGTTTGTGGGGATTTTAAATATATTGGTTTTGATATAACGTAATGTGGGTCTGAGATAACTTTAAATCAACAATTCCTTAAACCAGCTTATATTTCAGCTCTTTCCTGGACTCGAACTCAAGTTCTGTCGAAGGGTCATGAGGACTCGAAACGTCAACTCTTTTCTTCTCCGCCGATGCTGCCAGACCTGCTGAGTTTTTCCAGGTAATTCTGTTTTTGTTTTGGATTTCCAGCATCCGCAGTTTTTTTGTTTTTATTTTTTGTTTTTATCTATTTAGAAAGTGTTATTTTCATCCTGGTTAATTCTATTAGGGTCATCACAGAAAGATGATGTTATATCTTAAGAAGAGACAGAGCAATTGTTAAGCTTGATTAGCCAATTGAACTGGTTGTGCACTCAGACTAGGCTGAATGCTAGTTTTAATGTATTGGAGTTAAGTACAATGATGAAAAACTCTAACATAGAGTGCGTTTTAAGGGCAAGTCAAATATTAAGCAAATTAAATCTGGATAAATGCATAAGTTCCCATCTTTAGCTGAAACTGATCATTTTTTACCAACGCTTCACATGCTAATCTTCTTGGTGGGTATTTTAGAGGGGGAATTCCTCGACCTCGATCGAACCTGCCTCCACCACCCTCTCAGGAAGTTCACTCCAGACTCCAACCACCCTCTGGATGAAAAAAAGTTTCCTCACATCACTATTACCCCTTTTGCCAATTATTTTGAACCTCTGCCCTCTAGTTGTTGATGCTGTCTTGACCTGACCCAATCCAGTTACAATTAGAATATCCAGTCATGTTTGAATTACTAACCAGTTGGAGACAGTAGTCACATGACAAGCATATGTTTTAAGCACATGTTTTCTCAGCAGAACTGAATACAAACAGCTGGGAAGCTGAGAGAAATTCTTCCTCTTTCTCTCTCTCTCTTTCCACCCAACTTGCAAGCTTTTGGGCTCTGCCTGCTGTTGATTCTCTCCATGTGCAGCTGACAGAAATTTTAAAGAAAGACCTCAACTCCACAGCTGTGTCACCAGAAGAACAGATGGAACATCCATCTACAGTTTTAAACCACCTCAATGCTGAAAGCAGAAGACCACCGAGCGAAAGCAGCAAGACCACCAGATGCAGCCTGAAGCCAAAGGAGTCACCAAACTATGGACTGTGAATTCCTTTTAACTTTAATGGACTCTAATTTGGCCAACCTATCCTTTATAACACTGTAGGGTGTGTGTGTGTGCATGTGTGTGTGTGTGTGCGTGTGTGTGTAAATTAGTGCATAGCTTAATGGGCCAGAACTTCCAAGGGGCGGCAATCACCATCAGATTGCTACACCACTGCTTTTCACTTAGCCAGGTTGGAGCTGCACATTTCTCACCTACTCTTCTGTCCCCCAGGCATGATGAAAATGTGCAGCACAGCTGCTCCAGAGTCTTTCCAGTGCGGGCCAGCAGCATTGGGCGAAGAGAAGTGACGTCCCTTTTTCCAGCACTAGCTGTCATGGACCGGGTAAGTTTAAAGTTCCCAGTCACTTTGAGAAGCCAGGGAGAACGTAATTATGTAAGGTGAGTGGTTGAGGGGTTAAGTTTGTTGAGGTGGTGTTGGGGGGCGGGGTGGGGGGCGGTGGAGGGGTTGTTTGGGTGGTCGGGGGGTTAGATGTGCAGGTTAAGGGGAGTCAGTTAGTCATAGGGGTGGTGTTGGGTGGTTGGGTGGGGTCAGGTGATTGGGTGGGGTTGAGTATCGGGGTGGTCGGGGGGTATATTCGAGAATGGGGGGTTGGGAGAGTAGTTGCGTGATTTGGGGTCAGGGATTGGGGTAGTAGGGATTGTTGGGGAGTTGTCAGGAGTGGAAGGGGTTGAGTGTAGTCAGGGGTGGGGAGGGTAGCTGGGGTTTGGGGCTAGTCAGCGGGCTTGGAGGGATAGTTTGGGGGTAGTCGGGGAGCGGGGTAGCTAGCTGGGGTGCGAGTGTAGTTGAGGGGATGGGGCTGGTTGAGGGGTGTTTTGGGTGGTCAAGGGCTTGTGGTGGCTGGTCGGTGGTGGGTTGTTGTGGGGGTGTCCAGTGTGGGGATCAGAGGGTCAGTACCATAGTTAGCTAAGAATTAGAAGTGGTTGCAATCCTTCTAACTATTCCTGAGTAACTATCCTGCTAAGTGAATGGGAACTATCTGATTTAAATAGGAGCAGCCGACGGCTCCAGGTGCAGGGTAACTGCCCATCAGAAGTTTAAACTTCCTGGGCAATAACCATGCAGCCTTTGAGAGGAGCCTTCCAGGGAGTCCCTCAGTGCATCTTCTGGGGGTGCCACTCCCAACCCCAGGAACCTAAGTTCTTGGCTAATTTTACTTAGATTATTTTAAGTATAAAATTATTAAGTATATTCAGTAATAAAACTAACTTCTTTCTTTGTTAAACTCAAGAAAGCCTTTTGGTTCTTTTCTGATCACAGTGTGTAAAAAGTTAAGTACTCATGTAATTGGCAAGTATATCCTTTTTAAACAAAAATATCAGTTGCGGTCAAATGAGGATAAGGAAAAGAGGGGAAATTCCAGAGCTCCACAGGGAGATGTCTGGGCCCAGTGCAGAACTTGAGGCTCTCATAAGGATGCCATTGAAGCCAGGAATCATCTGATCCAAGCATGTTTCAGCTGAATCCTTCAAACCCAGGAGGATGGCATGGTCTCAAACTCACTTTGAGCTGCCTGTGAGAGAACCTTATTGAAGACATGGCCTGGAGTAGATCTACTCTTAGGGTCAATGGAGGATCCTCATCTGTCCAGCAGCCTCACTGTTTCCATTCAATGACCCTTGCTCCCCTTCACCACCTTTTCCCTCTGTACCAGTCTCACCATTAAAGAACGGAAGCTGACTGTAATGGATTTGATTTGCCAGACAGGTTTCTCATAAGAAACAGTGAACTTTATTTACAGGGCTTCAGCAGCAGTTACAAGCTTCCATCAAGAACCACAACTAGACAAAAATTCCACCCCTAAGGTTATCTGCGCTTACTGCTGATTTGTTCACACTGTCACGTGATACTACACAGCACAATAAATCTTAAAGCTACAGTCATTACATTCCTTAAAACTACAGTTACTACATTCCTCCCCCTTTAATTTTTTTTTACAATTTGTATTTACAAGGACAACTACATTCATGACATTACAAATATATACATGGGTTATGAAATTATAAGTTCATTCTCTCAGGTGGTTTCCTGATCCGGTGGAATGTCATAGCTCCATGGCTTTAGAATCTCTTACCGAATCTTCATTTTCTGGAACCATAGCAACATCAGATACCTCCTTAGGCACAGGCAGTTCAGTGTTATCTACTCTGCCAAAGACATCTGGTATGCCTATCCTTGGCTGATCAATCACAACGGGGACCATAGGTTCTACAGTGATTACAGGTGGAACATTGGTTTGTTGGGGTATCTCCCTTCTTCTCAAATGATCCATGTGTTTGCCAATGACCTGACCCTCCATTTGTAGATGCTTTGACAAGGGTCTGGTCACAGAAACTATTATACCAGGTAACCAACTCGATACACCACCAAAGTTACAGACAAATACTGTTTCACAGACAGTATATTCTCGCTTTCTTCTATGCAAATCATGTCACTTTTTGATTCCCTTGACTGTTCTCTACCTTCTCCTCCAATTTGGGAAGTACCAGGCTTAATTTCATACGAAGGTGGTGCTCCGTAAGTAACTCTGGAAGTCTTGAACCTGTAGTAGTGTGGGGTGGTTGTTCATTGTCTTTTCTGAACCATCTTCCATCTTGTCTTCTTCTGTCTGCCACAGAGTTTAGTCTCGTCCTTCATTTTGACTTCACAGTCGTCCAGGCTTCTCTCAGGTGAAATCTCAACTTGGTTCCATTCAGGCGGTGAGCTACCCATGGCTTCATCACCCATTTGCATTCTGGAAAGTTCCACCACTTTTCCTCTAATGCCTCTTTGTTTCACTTGGCTGATTCTTCAGCACTTCTGTCTCCTTCTTGTATCTGTTGGCTTCCTCCTGGAACTTTGAAAATTGCCATGTCTTCTCTGCCAACTGGTTCTTTAGCTTGTTCAGAGTGACATTAAATTCATTCTGCTTCTCTTCATAATTTTCCAGAGGTACAAACTTTGACCTGAGGGATCTTTGTCATGTGTAAAGGTCTTTCAACAGGTTTTCCTTGGGCAGAATTTTTCCGTTAGCAAGCTGTGAGCGGGGCCTGCTTGCCAATGTGAAAATGATGCGGGATGACATCAGGGGGAACCCCCGACATCATCCCACCCCATTTAAATATTCAGGAAGGCGGGGGGACAGCCCGATCAGCTGTCTGCCTGCCAACCTGTCAATGGCTAATTGAGGCCATTGACAGGGTAGTTAAACCAATTAACGGCCCTGCCCGTCCAACCTTAAGGTTGGTGGGCAGGCCAGGAGCCCCGTCGGGCTTCTGAAAAAACATGAAACCTCATCCACCGGTGGGATGAGGTCTCATGTCTGTTTTAAAAAAGTTTAATAAAATCTTTGTTATATTTATTAACATGTCCCATCTCATGTGATATTGTCCCATGAGGGGGACATGTTAATAATTTTTTTATTTTTCTATTTTTAAATTTTCAAACACTGTCAGTGATCTCCCTGAAGCAGCATTTAGTCTTAGGGAGATGTGCACTCTTTCGCACATATGCACGAAAAAGTGCACTCTGACAGTTGGGGAATCTCTCCCCCCCGACTCCCCCGCACAGGAAATGCGTAGCACTTCCTGTCAGGCAGCTCACTGGGCGGGCCTTAATTGGCCCACCCACTTAAAATGGTGGCAGGGCCCATTTTGGCGGCAGTGATCGGCTGCCTGCCTGCCGTCGAGCCGGTGGGGCCCGCCTGCCCATTAAGGGCAAAATTCTGCCCCTTATCTTTGCGGAACTCACTTGCTTCATCTTGAATTCTGTAATTCAGCAGAGTAAAATTGAGTTTCTTCTGCTGTTCTTCCATATCGTTGTTTAAGACAGTTTTCATCTCCTCAGGTTGCTGAAAGGCCACACACTTCTTTCGCATCCAGTTAAGGTTCTTTGTCTCTCCAGGCTCATTCTGAAATACTTTGCCTTGTTCCTTTTCCAAATCAGGAACTCTTCCGACTCCCTTGTGAAATCACACTGGCCAATAAAAGTTAATCTCCCACAATCAAATGCAACCCAGAAGGCTTGATCCTTCGCCTTCTAGTCCTATCACTGGGAGCTGTGCTGTTTGGTGCTTATAATGAACAGATACAGTGGTAATACCCTTCACTTGGATAGCTTTGCCAGTATATGTTTCAATTTGGCTGAAGTCAGTTCCAATTTCAATTGTTGAGTACCCTTGTTTAAATATTTGAATGTGCTCCCCCACTACAATGGTTGATGCACTGGTATCCACTTCCATAATCAAAGGCTTTCCATTGACCTACAGAGTAACAGTGATTGGCTCTGTTTTTGCTACTTTCACATTAAATAGAGAATAAACATTGGAATTAGTAGTTTCTGGTTTTTTCATGTTATATACTTTGATCAGTTTAGTTTGCTGCCTGGGAGTCTGTCTCAATCTTGCTTTACATTGTTTCAGTATGTACCCCTTTTATGACAATAATAGCACTTCACCTCTTTAACAACATGGCAAGCTTCAGGGATATGTTTGCTTCCACATCGGTAACAATTCATTTTCAGGTTTCCTGCTGAGCTGTCTCCTGTGTATTGTTTAAATGTTTGAGTAGCAGGGTCTGTCTCTTGCTTTGCGGCTGACTCCCTGAATTTGTGCCACGCCTGGCGGTCTGTTCCTACCCCATCTAGAAAACAGTACCATTTTTCGTACACCCTACAAGGCCTGCAAATCCTCATCACAAGCACTATTTCCAATGCTCTTATAAACTCGATATTTATTTCAGCTAATAACCATCGTTGAATGGATTAATTGTGCACACCGCAGGCCAAATGATCCCTTAGCATATTGTGTAGGGTCTCCCTGAAGTCACAATGCTCTTTCAGCTTCGCTACGTGTTGCTATGGTTTCCCCTGGGGCTCTTACTCTCGAATTAAATTTGAACCTCTGCATGATCACAAAGGTTTTGGGTTGAAAATGACCCTTTATGAGGTCTACCAGTTCACTGAAGTTTTTCGAATCGGGCGCGATCTGGCAGTCAAACTATGGATTAAATTATAAGTTTTGCTCCCACAGGCACTTAGGAGAATTGCTTTCCTTTTATCCTTCACCGTTATTTAGTTTGCTTGGAAAAAGAAACCGAGGCGTTCCATATATTGTCTCCAATCTTCGGTGGATGAGTCGAAGGGGTTGATCCTGCCAAAAAGTGGCATACCTGGTGAGTATATTTTCCCTTTCTCCTGTTTAAAACAAGATGCTCACATTCACTGGGCAAGGGACAGCGCCGGAACTAATTTATCCTCGTCACCAGTTGTCATGGACTTGATTTTCCAGACAGGTTTCTCATAAGAAACAGTGAACTTTATTTACAGGGCTTCAGCAGCAGTTACAAGCTTCCATCAAGATCCACAACTAGGCACAAACTCCATCTGTAAGGTTCCCCATGCTTAGGGTTGATTCATTCACACTGTCATGTGATACTACACAGTCTTAAAGCTACAGTTACTACATTGACATATCTGCCAGCATATGTTAATTTTTATACTGTCTTCAAAAAGTGATAATGTGCACATTGTTCTGACCAGCGCTGTGAGGTGTGAGGTCTTTGGCAACAAGTGCACAAATCTTTTGACCATCTGCCTGGATAGGTGCAGCCTCCTATGGACCAGTTCTCCGACATGTCCAGGTAGCTCTGTCTTTAGTGGTAGATGCTATGTTGAGGATATGGCCTCCAGTGCCTTCCTGCCCTTTGCCCTCTCCTCTGCCATCTTCATGCCCAGAGCTCTGCCTGTGTTGATCCTTATTGCCACTGGACTCCCAACTATGAGAACTGTGCTGAGGTGGACTTCCAATAATGACTAGGAGCCTAACCCCTCTCTCCTCTTATGCCTTTGCAATGTCAGGAGGGAGATAATCCCCTGCACTGCCTGAGTATGTACAGAACACTCTCCCTGCAACCTGTGCACACCCAATGGCACCTAAATACCAATGGCTGAAAGCCCCTTACAGCCCTGCCCCCTCTAATGGACCCATCCAATATCATGGTGCAGCCAAGTCTGGCTGCCTGCTGTGCTAGAGTGCAGCCTGTGTTCCCCCCACCAAAACTCCAAACTGGCCCTCAGTGAGCTGACAACATTATGTGGCCTCAAATCCAAATCGGGCACCTTCCCCTGTCCTGAGGAAAATAGCTGGTGGTAAAAGTAATGACAGGAAAATGGCAGGCTGACCAACGCTGTTACTTTTAATGCCTGCCTGCCTCTGTTCTTACCCCCATTGGAACCTAGAAGTTCTCCCTTTCTGCCTGGGAGTATTTAGTCCTCCCTTTTTTGAGGAAGGTCTCCACTTGTCTTGATATCATACTGCCATATGGCTATTTCTGCCTGCTGCTCACCTATCTTACTTATTGCACTTTATGTAATTACATACATGCACTGCAAACCTAATTTTGACCTTATTGCATTCCCTCTTGGTCTGACCCCACTTAATATCTTACTATTTCTTACTCCAGTGCTATCTGTCTCTATCTCACTCTCTCAATCCTTTGTGCACCTTGTTTCTCTTTTCTGATGCTACATGTTGGTTCCAATCCCCCTGCCAATTTAGTATAAACCCTCCCCAACAGCACCAGCAACCACCCTGTGAAGAGATTTGTTCTCAGATCTGTTGCGGTGCAACCCATCTGGTCTGTACAGGTCCCACCTTGCCCTGAACAGCTCCCAGTTACCCAAGAGTCCAAAGCCCTCTCTCTGTACCATCTTGCTAGCCACACATTCTACTGTCTTTCCACCTATTGTTATACTGACTACTGCAAGGCACCAGGAATAACTTGGAGATGACTACCTTTGAGGTCCTGCTTGTAGTCTCTTTCCTAACTCCCTAAATTCCACCTTTAGGATCTCATCCCTCTTTGTGCCTATGTCATTGGTGCTGATATGGACCGCAACTGTTGGCTTTTCACCCTTCTCTCACTTTGTCCCGCAACTGCTCAGTGACATCACTGACTCTTACACCAGGGAGGAATTATGTTCACCACCTGTCTGTTCCCTAACTACAGAATCCCAATCTTCCTCCTGCCCTCCTGTGCAGCTAAGTCAGACGTGGTGCAGTGGACTTGGCTCTGGCTGCACCCCTTAGAGGAACCATCATTCTCATTGGCAATCAGAACTTGTTGGAGAGTGAGAGGTGTTCAGAGGATCCTGATGAGTCTGTTTGACTGTCTGACAGTCACCCATTCCCTCTCTGCCTACACTCCTTTAAGTGGCTACCTCTAGAAACATACCATCCACAAAACTCAGTCTCACAGATGCACTGCAGTGACTCCAGCTGTTGCTCTAGCATCAAAGCCCACTTCTTCACATCCTGCATGTGTGGTTTCTCAGCACATGAGAAGTGGAGGTTATCTAAGTTTTCAAAATATTAACAGATAGGGTAGATAGACAAAACCTAATTCTGCTGGTATGGGTGTCTACGGCTAGGGGGCATAGTCTAAAAATTAGAGCCAGATCTTTCAGGAGCAAAATTAGGAAATACTGGTACATTCAAAGGGTTATAGGCATTTGGAAGTCTCTTCCACAAATGGCAACTGATGATAGATCTATTTTTAATTTTAAATCTGCTATTGATAGATTTTTCTTATTTGAAGGTGTTAAGAGATTTAGGGCGAAGGTGGGTATATGGGTTTCGCTTTCACATTATTCATGATCTTATTAAATGTGGAACAAGCTGGATAGCTTACTCCTGTTCCTGTGTTCCTATGACCTTGCCCCTCTGATGCTACATGTTGCCCCTCTGAAGCAGGTGGTCAAGTAAGGGATGGTCGGCAACTTTTTAATCCCTGCAGAAGCTCTGGGGATGGAGGAAGGCTGGCACAATCAGGTCTTTGCCATTTACTGAGGGACGCTGATGATTTCCTGCTGGCATTACCAAGGAATCCCTAAGGAATTTTAGCCTCCCTAGGGTAGATTTAAAACTTGCCTGCTGGGTATAAAACTGACAGGGCTATGGGACAAGTGCTGGAAAATGGGTTTAGTGTAGTCGGATCTTTGTTGATTGACACAGACACGATGGGCTGAATGGCCTCCTTCTATGCTGTAAATGTCAATGAGTCTATGAGACATTGTGGATCAGTATCTGTTCAGGTGATTGATTCTGACGCGTGCCTCCACCCCGGGAGCGCTGAGCAGTTCAGCATGTGCTTCATGCTGGCTGGCCGTTAGTTGGTCAGCAAGTGTGAAATCGCACTTAGGGGCCGATCGTGTGTGGCGGTCAGTTCTCCGGTCACTCCCAGGCCCACTGATTGCGCCTGCACGCCGACCTAAAATTCCTGCCCCATAGCAGAGAAAATGAGGTGGAGTATTTTATACTCAGAATTAAAATAGGACATGGAAATACATTGAAATAAATTCTGCTTTTGTTGAAACTTACTTCAAAAGGAATTCAGATCAAGATTGTGCTTGGGCAGGATCTTCCCCCCATCAGGGGGGTTGTGCGGGAGTGGACGTGAGTGGGCGGGTTCTCGATCGGTACCTCTGGTCGTGGGCACGCCGCCATTTTACACGCACGTGAAAGAGTGCACAGATCTCCCTGAAGTTGCCTCAAGGAGATCGGCTCACATGTGAAAACCAGTTTACAGAATAGAAAAAATTTTACTGATATGTCCCCTCATGTGACACTGTCACATGAATGAATGAGGTTTCATGGGGCTGCATCTTCTGGTCGGTGAGAGGAGGGCGGGGCCCGCTTGCCAATGCATAAAGTGACACCGGGTGACGTTGGGCAGGCGTCCAGACATCACCCTGTGTCATTTACATTTTCATGTTGGCGCACGCGGAGCCAAGTCAGCTGCGCGCCACCGACCTGTCAATGGCCACTTAAGACTATTAATAAAGTAATTGAGGTGATCAATGGACCTACCCATCCAACCTTACAGTTGGTGGGCAGACCGGGAGCCCTGGCAGGCTTCTGAAAAAACATGAAACCTCATCCACGGACGGGATGAGGTTTCATGAGGGTATTAAAATTTGTCTGAAATGTCTAAATAAAAGAAATTGACATGTCCCAGCTCATGTGACAGTGGCACATGAGGGGACATGTTAGTATTTTTTTTCTCTCATCTTTAATCAAACTTTCAAACCTGAGATGATCTCCCTGAGGCAGCACTTTGCCTCAGGGAGATGAGTGCGCTCCTTTGCGCGCATGCGCGATAGAGGGCACTCCTGGATCAGGGAATTCCCCCCCCCCCACCAGACCGCACAGGGAGCACATAGTGTTTGCTGATGGGCATCACGCTGGGCGGGCCTTAATTGGGCCACCCAGGTAAAATGGCGATGCGGCCCCGACTGGAGGCGCTGATTGGGAACTTGTCCACTCGCACCCACTCCCACACATCCCCCCCAACAGGGAGAGAATGTTGCCTCATGTTTTTTCAGAAGCCCGGCTGGACTCCCGGCCTGCCCGCCAACTTTAAGCTTGGACGGGCAGGTCCATTGATTACCTCAATTACTTTATTCATGGCCTTAAGTGGCTATTGACAGGTTGGTGGATGCGCAGCTGACTCGGCTCCGTGGAAGCCGACCTGAAAAGGTAAATGACGCGGGGTGATGTTGGGATGCCTGCCTGAGGTCACCCTGTGTCATTTTATGCGTTGGCGAGTGGGCCCTGCCCCCCCCGCCCACCAACTGGAAGATCTAGCTCAAGAATAACGGTATTAAAGTTCAGAAAATTTAGCTCTTCTTGCTATAGCCTCGTAACTAAAAGTGTTGTTTGGTCAAATGGAACGCGGGTTGAGGTACCAACATTATCAACTACAAAGTAGCAAGATGGAAGCCTTTACTCTCAGTCCATTATGGGGTATGTTCCAAATTTCAGTCAGGCCAGTATCAAAATAGTGAGTGAAGACAGCTTAGAGAGAAAGACAGTAATTGGATGGCAAGTGACTGAGGCCTGTTTGCAAAGCCCGCAATTAGTTACAAGTACATTAAAGGCCTGAGTTGGAATTGTAGATGACCTAACAAAAGGAAGAGTTTGGGGGAATAAAAATATCTAATAGCAAAACATATTTAAATAAATCTAGTGCAGAATGTTTTCCTCGTCGGGTGGGTGCAGTGTGACGGGCGGGCCCACGAGTGGCTGCGTAAGGGTCCACCATCCATGATCGGGCCCCAACCGCCATTTCAGCCTGACTGGCTAATTAATGGCCAGCCAGCGTGAAACACGCAACGATAACCTCAGCACTGCCGGGGTGCGGGTGGGAGGAGTGTGAGCCCGACAGTGAAAGTTTCCTGAAGGCACAGAGCTGCCACAGGCAGCTGAAGATTTTTTATTTGAAAAATAAAGATTTTACATATGAGATAAACATGTCCCCACAGGGACATGTAAAAAAGGCTGTTGAAAATTTTTAATTGTCTTTTTTTAGAAAGCGTTGGAAACCTCATCCCGCCCACGGATGAGGTTTTGTTAAAAACGCAAAGGTCGCCTGGACTATTCGCCCGCCTGACAACTGAACGGGTGAGCGGCCAGCGAAAAATCCAACTTTATTAATTACTTAAGAGCCTTAGTCGGCCTCTTAATTGCCAGCAGGGGCACTACCACCTCTCCCGTGTGCCCGCCAACTGAAAGATTGCGAGAGTGCACGATGACCTCAGGATGCTAGCCCCATGTCATTGTGCACTATTTCACTCCCACTCAGGTCAGGCATGCGCCCGCCCGATGAGGGAAGAATTCTGCCCATAAAGTGGGCTTAAACAGTGGCATCAGAACCTGTGTTTTAACCATAAATGGGGTTGAATTGAACCTGCTTTTTTGAAAATTATGATATGTTCTTATTGACATCTTCCTGTGCCATACAGATAATTAGTTCTTCCTAATTCGAGAAACCAGGCATGTGGCAGACAACATTACTTCTTTAGAAAATAAGAGGGATGAACTCTGTTAAATAGTAGAATTATAAATTCTGCAGAAATCTACACCCAGTGTGGAGGTGCAGATGGAAGGGACAATGTAAAAAATTAATGCTCTGCAATGGCTCTTCACATTATCCTCACGTCTTTGATTATTGATAAGAACCCTGAGTGCATCATATTAATGTTTAACTTGATGTGAAAGACAAATGGAGAAAAACCATGTGTTCAAAGCCTAGCATTGGTCACACAGCTACTTGGGCAGGAGTCAGATTTGTTTTTTTAAAATATGCAATTATTTAAAAATGAGCTTTTAGGGTGGACTCCAAGTTAAAGGCATGAAGCTTAAAAAGCTTTGAAAATAGCAAAATTGTTCTACACTCACTTGGCTGCATCATATACATGATCAGCAGAGATGCAAATGTTAATAGGAATGACAAAGGAAAGTGTAGGGCAAAAAAATACACTTTGATTTCATGAAAAGCAAAATATTTGTGGCTGTGTACATTTTCTATTTTTACAATACTTTCCTTGTGTTGTTGTTCATCTTCTATCACCATATAGAGTGGAACCTGATACGCACGAGTTACTTTTTTTTCCTTACAATACAACCTCTGTAAAATGAAAAATAGTTGCTAAACTGTGAACTATACACACTGGAATTGTAAAATAAGAAGACATAGTGAATCAGTGGCAGAAAATTACTAACCACGAACAAAGCCACTGATTTATATTTTTCATGGAATTGCAAAATTAGGTCCCCAAATACCGGTAAAAATCTAGGAATTCTGTTTATTAATAAAGGATGAAATCAAAATATTGGAGAAGCTATTAAACTGTCAAAAGAAACAAAAAATTCTGGAAACACTCCGCAGGTCAGCCAGCTTTTGCAGTAGAAAAGTAACTATCAAATTCAAACTACATTTTCGAGCACAGTTTAGAGATAAGGGTTGAATGTGGGCGATTGGGATAGGTTGCAGCATGGACTTGTTTCCTTATGCTAAAGACAAGTTTCTTGGAGTTTTCTTTCTGGTACCTATTTAGAAAAGTATTCCCAGCGCCCCTTGGAAATTCTCAAAATCCATTTTTGTTTAATCAAACATAGGGTAACATAAACAGTGACTAGAAAGTAACGTACTTCGTTATGTTCCCTTCTTTGATGGTGTAACATCAGATATTTTTATGTTCACTAAACTCACACTATTCATATCCCTGCAGCTTACTGTTTGTGGAAGTGAAATATGAAAAGCTAAAATGAGAAAGTCAACTCAGACTCCTGGAAAATATATAACACGTTGAAGAGTGAAGGTCATATTGTCCAACAGTCTGAGTAGATAAATGGTGCAATGACCAAGACTATTATGATAAGGTATAATCTTTATTGACAGACAAAGGCACATGAAGTTGCTAAAAATCAGTGTTTTGGGATGGTACATTCATTGGTTTAATGCAGACTGCAATACTATGAACAGATGGATTTCTTAATCAAAGCTGATTTACTAACCATATTCCAATTTTCCTGGTCATGAGGACAGCACAATGGACAATCTGAGTCAGAGTGAGATATTGAACCTTTTCAGTCTCAGTTGCAGAAGTGACCATGAGCTTTCATACGGGGTCACTGATGGCTGTAGGTGACAGCTGAAGAAAGATTGATTTGGATTTATTTCTGGAATTAATTACACTCTGGTGTCAAATGTTCCTCGGTTGCCTGACATAAAATAACTCAAATAAGAGCAGTTACTGTGAACATAATACAAAATTGATAAGAATTTGCTACTTAATTTAATTTAGTTTAGCTGGGGCTTAGCATGGCACCACTCATACTTTTTTCATGAAAATGTAATTTACTGGCATTACAGCCATGACAACAATATGATTATAAATGGGATTAGCAGCAGTGCAAAATAATTGAATCTTAATCCCCCATGTCCAGTAGCAACATAACAAATGCATATAACCTCTTCAACATACTGCTAGATGGATGACTAGTAGCAACACTGTTCCAATCCGTCAGTAGTAATTAATGATTGATGGTGCAGTTGCTCAACACGATGATACAATTGTCTCTCAGGAATTGCTGGAAATCAAGTTCCAAGGATGTGGTCATTTAGTAGGAGCTCACAATTATTTTACCAGTGAAATAAAAGTCTCTCAGATGCTAAGATGTAGATTACCTTACATTAAGCCTATTCTAACTGCAATCTCTTTTCCTTTCACTAATTTGAAGAAACTACAGCTCATTTCACTCCAGGCGCTTGTTCAAATATTCATCCAAACTGACTGTCTAAAAATTTTAGAAGCATCTTTCAAAAGCTGAATCTTAGAAGCAACCTATAATGTAAAAACATTTCACAGTATACATTATTAATACTGAAACTAGCACTTCAGTCAAAATTAGTACTTCAGTGAATGTTGAGAACTACAAACAATTCCTCTGCTATTAAATACTGGATGAACCCCCTATCAAAAAAATTATCAGTTTGGTACAACTTTATTTGAATTTCTTTATCATCAAGATATGTTTATGTCTGTAAATTTCCTAGACTTTTTGGTATTATTTGTTGGTAATTGAGTCCTAGATATTTCAAATGCACAATTTTAGCAACAAAAATGTGTATTTATATAGTCTTTTAGCACACATTCACAGGAGCGTTATCAAACAAAGTTTGACACTGAGCCATATAAAGAGATATTAGGTCCAATGACCAAAAACATGGCCGAAAAGGAGCCTCTTAAAGGAGGAAAGCAAAGCAGAGAGTCAGAGGCTTAGGGAGAGAATTGTAGAGTTTAAGGCCTAGGCAGCTGAGGGTACAGCCATCAATGGTGGTGCAATTAAAATCAGGGATGCTCAAGAGGCCAGAATTGAAGGAGCACTGATACTTGGGAGAGTTTTGGGGCTGGAGGAGATTACAGAGATACGGAGGATCCATACCATAGATGGATTTGAAAACGAGGTGAGGATTTTAAAAACAAGGTATTGTTTAGTCAGGAGCCAATGTAGGTCAGTGAACACGGGAGTGATGAGTCAACAGGACTTGGTGCAAGTTCACATACTGGCAGCAGAGTTTTGGATGACTTTAAGTTATGGACAGTGGAAGATGAGATGCCAGGAGGGAGCCCATTGGAACTTAAGTTTAGAGGTAACAAAGGTTTGGATGAGGATTTTGGCAGGGGATGAGCTGAGATAGGGGTGAAGATGGGGATGGACAAAGGAAAGGAACCAGCTCGGTCCCATTTACACTATTGCCATGGTAATACAAGTATTATTTCTCATTATTAATTTTAAAGTTAATTAACACAGCAATTGTATGCCACCTGCAAGAGGGCATCTTTTCATTTCCCTCTGAGGGAGGTTGCAACTCGCCAAGGAAATGGATCCAGTGAAACATTTGAACATACCACAGCCATAAGAATATAAAGCAAATAGTTGAATTAAAATTAAAAATACTGTCAATGTACCGAACCAGTTAGTGTTTCTGCAACTCTGACAGTTCCAGTTGTTCAATAATTATTGATTCCAAACTGCGCCTTCAGCCTTGTCATTCTAGGGGGTTAAAAGGAGAAAAAGATTTTGCTCCCTCTTCTCCCTAATCTTCTATGATTTGTGCAGTTCAGGCAGTCTTCAAATGTCATGGAGGTCATCCAATATTCCATGTACTTGAATAGCCTTAACATTCAACTCTGAGGAAAGCCAGTACTTTTAAAAAGTGGCACACTGCTCTGATCATCAAGAAAACAGATTGCATATAATTAACCCTTTTCATTGCGTAATCTGTCTTTGACAGGAGCAATTTGTTAGCATCTGTTCTGTGATTTAACAACTGAGCATTAAAGACAGATCCCTGAGTCGGAATACAGTTCTTAATACCACAGAAGCCACAAGTGAACCAGTTTAGGTCATATTCTTTCCATAAGGCAATCAAATGTCAAAAGGGCCTAAAAGACAGTTAAAAATTCCTTTTATATCAACCACATCTATGGCTGGCCCTCAGTCCTGATAATTAAAGCCACATTTTTGCTTGGGAGCTCATTAGGCTAAAAGTTGCCTTTAATTATGCTGTATGCTTTATAAATACAGGAGACTTAGCATATAAATTAAGAATGTTAAATCTTTGAAGTTGAATTTTTTGGAGGTTTTAAAAAAAATTAAAGAACATTTTTAAAAATGTTATCTTTTTGACTCTGCCCAAAGGTATTAACCTCCCACTAAAGTAAATCTGCAGCCTTTAGGTAAATGGCAGTTTACCACCAGTTAATCCCTTACAACTGGCTGTTTTTATAGAGTGCTTCTGACAATAGACATATTAGTGGCGACAGTTAAGAGGCTTTCATGTACATAAGAAAACTGAATTTGATCTGAACAAGAAACGATTACTGCACGTCATGTTTATTTTCAAATCAACTACTGTTTCAAAGAGCAAAGACAGTTTTGGTGTAATTTGCATGCTTTTCAGGTGAGTTCAATTGTGCCACCATATACCAGACTAGATACAAATAACATAACTTACACAATTCATCGGAATTCCATCCAGCTTACATAATGGTCTCAAGACAGCAAAAACAAGATTGATTCATTCAATTATTTTAAAATGAACTCATATTTTTCATATTTATTTTAAGAATAAAGTTGTTATTACTGCTAAAATCTTCCACTTGTTCCTAATTTGTAAATGCAGTTTCTATCAAGATGACATATTGCTTGTGGCACTGTAAAATAGTGTCTGATTCATGTCAGAAAAGTGTAGTCACTAGATAAATTCCTTACGGAGCATGAAGAGGATTACTTTCCCTATTTATAATTGCATTTACTAGGTTTTTGCTTATGCCACAATTATTTCACTATGTTTTTGATTTTAAAAATTAAGTAAGTTCCAGCAGTGGTTACATCTAATGTTGCTTTTTCCATTATGGATTTGGGTTAACACTATGGGGGGAGGTGGGGGTAGCATTAACTGCACCACCATAACTACTACCAACCATCAGTCATCAGAAAGCTATTATTAATGTCAGGGAAAGGTATGAAACAATAAAGGGCAGCATTCGGGAACCCTGTGGGAATGAATTAACTTTGGCGCTTGTCTCCTAAGCTAAATAAATGTGATAAATCTGGTTTTGCCTTGTGATTTCTCTTCTACGTGCTCTATGGGCAGAATCTGCAGGTCAGCAAGCTGGGGCGGGTGTAAAATGATGCGCGGTGATGTCGGGTGTGTGTCATGACGTCACCGCGCGTCATTTTGATCCTCAGTTCTGTGGGCGCAAAGTGGAGTCAGCTGCGCGGCTGCCAAACTGTCAAAGGTCTATTAAGGCCATTATTAAACTAATTAAAGTAATTAATTGAGCTGCCCATCCAACCTTAAGGTTGGCGGGCAGGCAAAGAGCCCAGGAGGCCTTCGCATTCATCATGAAACCTCATTCACAGGCGGGATGAAGTTTCATGAATGTTTTATAAATTAAATACATTTTTTTATTAAAGTTCATTGACATGTCCCAGCTCATGTGACACTGTCTGAAAATTTTTTTTTATATTAAAATGTTGAAAAATGAGACTAATCTCCCTGAGGCACGGATGCGTGAAAGAGCACAGGCCTCGACTCTCCCTCCCCCCCACCCACACAGGGAGCACTCAGCGCTTCCAAGTGCACGTCACACTGGGTGGGCCTTAATTGGCCCACCCACGCAAAATGGCGGTGCCCAGCCGATCCCCCTGGAAATTGTCCCATAACCTCTTCTCCAGCCCTACTATAGAAGACCAGCAATTCTTTATGTTCAACATGTTAAAACATACTTTTTCCCCAACTAGCAGAAGTAAGTCACTCTTTTGCACCTCAAATAGGTGGTTAGTCTCCTTTTTATATATATGTGAAGAAAGCTTGAATTCAATTTTCTCACTCTTCAGGTGTTTCCTGCCTCTTTCCATAGTGTCTCAGGAACATTTTAAACATACCTGCAGAAATCAGGCTGATTAACCACCTTGGAGTCACCAGGAGAGAGCCCTGATTTTAATTTGCTCCACTGAGCAGGTGGTAAGGACACGCAGCAAAAGGTAGCAGGCATTCCTGTGTATGGCTCCCGATGACATCACTGGGACCTGACTGCAATTTTAACTTAGTGGTCTGAGTAGGATTAAAGACAATGAAGGAAAGGATCGGGCCGAGGTAATGCTCCTCTGGGCCCTTCAAGAAAAGCTTTGGACTCCCCTACTGCAGCGTCACCCTCATCCTGATGCAAGACACCCAAGAGATGGCCCTGGCAGCTGATCCTCCCATCTGTTTGGTGTTGGTCTGTAAGCTTTAGGGGAGGTGCAATTTTCTGCTGCTTTGCAAGTGGAAAGTTTGCCACCTGTAGAGTTAAGGGTTAACATCAGGAGCACCTGATACTGGTGTAACCAGGATACAATGGCACATGCCCAAGAGACTGAGATCTGTTGGGAAGCAGAAGTACAACCACATGTAGAAAACTGAGATGTATATAAATTTGAAAATAAACAAGAATGGTTTTTACAAATAGCAGCCTATGGTAACGTTCTTAGGGTAACAAGCAAACCTTCAGAAACCCCATCTAGAGTCCGAACCCAAGACAAAATAACACCCGGATTTAAATGAAGCTTGGGAGTTAAAATGCCCCGGGCTTTATTTCCATCAAAAGAGCCGAGTTTCTAAATCGTACTGCTACTCATCCACTCAAAAACCACCTGGCATTAAAATCAGATTTTCAGTCTTCCTCTTGTTGATCAACACTTACTTCTGTTCAGGTACTGCTTCATATCTATCAATATTCAGCATCAGCTTTATCTCATAGGAGATAAATTGCCACACAGAAAAATTCAGCCTTCCCAATTGATACTCTTTCGAGTACAAACCTGTTTCCATCTGTTTCAGATGAAGTCACATTGTTCCATAGTTTGCCATTGTGAGATTTGAACTCTTGATACTCTTTCGAGTACAAACCTGTTTCCATCTGTTTCAGATGAAGTTACATGTTTCACAGTTTGCCATTGTGAGATTTGAACTCTTGATCTTGGGGTTACAAGCCCAGTACCATAACCACTTGGCTATTTAGGCCAAGCCTTCCCAATTGATGGCAGGGAGTCTGTGCTTTTGGTCTCAACGAGCATCACATATGAACATCGTCAGCTTTGAGTAGTAATACTGGTACTGGCTACAATGAAGATCGTGGGTAATGTCACATAGACTTTCATTGAAAAAATCCAAATGTTCATCAGTTTATTTTTCTTGACCTTGTTTTAACTTGAACATTTCTTTGACCAGTCTTCACAGCACCTTACACGAAGTTTGCCTGAAGCCCGGGCAGACTGTCCACTCACCTCAGGCAAGGATTGATTCCCTCCCTATTGTACTTAAAAGAAGGTAGCTGTGTAAGATAAAAACAATTTATTTAGACTAAGCAGCAAAACAACAGTGTGTGCCCTACTCAATATATAATGGCAGAACAGGATTTAAATTAAATTAAGCAACTGAAGCAAGTTGATATTCACTTCCATATGCAATATAATTTCTGTTTCCAGAATTAAACATTTCTTGGCTCAGTTTCCCCTTGCGGGCAGGCAATATATTCATTACAGTGTTGTTACATCATCACATCTGCTAGCATTCATGCATTATGGTGTTTTCTTCCATTCATGGGATTTGGGCACAGTTGGCAAGGCCAGCATTTGTTGTTCATCCTTAAGTGACCTTGAACTGAGTGATTGACCATTGCAGGAGGGCAGTTAAGAGTCAATCACTTTACTGTGGATCTGGAGTCATGTGTAGGCCAGATCAGGTGACAATGGCAGAGTTCCTTCTCTAAGGGACATAAGTGAACTATATGGTGTTACATGTATTGCTGGAAAGGAAGAGACACCAGATGCAGTGAGCCAGTTCAGGATGGGGTTGGAGAGTCAGGAATCAGATGGCTTGGGAAGCACAGGTAGCAGCATTTGAGGAATCTCTGAAATAGTGAGGTCTCTGAAATTCGGGGAGGTCTCTGGAATGGGACTGTGAAGAGAGGAAGATGGAAATGGGGCTGGGAGCTCAGGGTGAGAGATGGAAACTGAGGAAAGAGACTGAAGGAAATGGAGATTGAGGAATTGGGTGAGAGATGAAAGATTGGGGAATTGTGGTTTGGTGAGAGATGGAGATTGGGGAATAGGTACCACCACCACCAAGTTTCCCACTATCAACACCTAGATGGCCACAATTGACTGGAAGATTAATTGGAGCAGCTATATCAACAACGCGGCTACAAGAACAGAACAGAGACTGGGCATTCTGAATTGTGTGATTGTCCTCCTGACCCCTCAAAGCCTGCCTACTGTCTATAATGTAGAAACAGAGTAATAGGTGTAGGCTATTCAGCCCCTCAAGCCTGTTCTGTCATTGAATGTCTGATTTGTTAATCAATTCCATATATCCATTGCCTGCCTTTGATCGATATCTTTTGATATCCTTACCCAATAAATATTTGCTGATCACAGTCTTGGAAATTTCAATTGACACAGCATCCACAAATGTAGGAGGAATCCTACATTTACATTACCTGCTGAGTGAAAATGTGCTTCATAATTTCACTCCTGGATGACCGAACTCTTCACAATTGGTCTGTAGAGAACGGAATGTGTCTTAACTCCAGAAGATGCCTGAGCATTGACATCTGCTTCACTGAAAACATATCTGTCCCTCCCAACCTGTCACTGAATGATGTCTTAATCCAACATCATAACACTGCCAAACTGTCGGGTATACTTATCCAGGCAGAACTAAAATGGGATGCACACATCAGTTCTATTGTTAAACTAACTAACAGACATGTGTACATGCTTTAAATGCTGAAATGCCAATTCGTCTCAAGCGAGGATCTCACAACCACTTTTTATTCAGCCTGTATTGGAGTACGGCGTACTTGTGCGGCTGTGCATCAACCAGATGCAGCAATGTAAAGCTATTGAAAAGGTTCAGAAAAGGGCCTGCAAAGTCATTCTTGGCCCTAATTACCATAGTTACTCAGATGCCTTACATGATTGCGGTCTGGAGATACTCGCTAACAGATACAGTCAATACTGCCAGTCTTTCACATTGATTGCGGCTGAGTTCCAAACTTCACTACTTGTTTCCTGCAGCCAGAACTCACAGTGGCTATTAGCTAGTGACCTCAAACCAAATAAGGCCCAAATTTTCTGGTCTGCGGATAGTCAGAGATTGGGAGATGCACGTCAGGATCCTACAGATGTCCTGACGCACTGACTTACATGGGAATTGTCTGTGAGTTTTAACTTCTGATGGGCTAATTTCCTTCTGCTCTGCAGAATGTCTCTGATCCTGAGCTCAGAGTGGAGACTTGGGCCAGAAATATTGCATAGTTTAATACCTGCTCTAACAGCGGTGTAACTGAACTGAGCACCACAAACAACATCCCCACCCCCATCATTCCCTTGATGACCTGACTACCCTACCACCACCTGACTACAGCCACTACACCCCGGTCTAACACTGGAACAGATCCCCTCACCACTCGACTACCTCCTGACCATCCGACTACCACCTGACTACACCCTGACCACCCTCCAGACCATACCTGACTACTTCCTGCTCCTAATTATCTCCTTGGAGCAGACCCAGCTACACCACCTCACCTACCCAACTATCCCAACCCCTCCACAACCAGACTTGACTACTCCCAGTCAGACCCCACTCGGCTACATTACCACGCAGACCTGACTAGCACCCCACTGAACAGACCTGACTACCCGCAACTACCCACCTCACCTACTTACCCATCTCACCCATTTCACCCATCTACCCACCTCACCATTCATCCACGCACTCATTCACTCACCCACACTGATTCATCAAAGATCTTGAGACTCTTAAAAACGTACCTGATTACTAGTTACTGTCGTAAAAAGGGGCCTGTCCTCTCCTTCCCCCGACTTTCCTATACTAGCTGGACTTACCCCGGAGAGGCTGTCCTCTCTGCTTCAGCTGGGATCGGGAAATACAGCTGAAAAAGGGTAGCATCGTCTGGTTGGAGAAAACTTTGTGGGCATCAGAAATGTGCCCAACATTGCCCCTGAGAGGAAGATCTAGACCTAACTGAATTTAGATGTAAAGCGACAAGATTTAAGAATAGTCCATGCACACAATGAATAAACTCTAATGACTGTTAAATTTGGAACTCTGATAATGTGAAGAGCCTAATTTGATGACCAGTGAATAATTCAACTCTGTTCTTTCTATCACTGGTTGCATTTTATATTTTACTTGAAACGATTAATTGTAAATTTGACCTCCATATGGCCCTTGGCCATGGCAGAAGTTAATCGTTTATAAATAAACATTTGATGAACTATGGCTTTAACTATGCTATAACAATGTCCGTAGTCCAAGAACAAATATTTTAAAAAATGAGTGGTCCTCAGTGACACTTGTGGTTTCAGGATTAATAGTTTACTAGTTTTTAGTCAATTGTAATGAGACCATCAGTACTCAACTTTTATAAAAAAAATCCAAAAATCAATTGAAATAGGCAATATGTTAATATTTATTAAAAATCTTGGAAGATGATTTCCATGGAGGTTTTCCTGCCCTTCTGGCATTAGATCAGTGGAAGTGTTGTGGAAATCATAGAAAAATGGCATAAATGATATTTATTGATTTTTGGGGGTTTCTGTAGCCTTGGCTTTAAGTTCTGGAATTCCTTCTATAAACATCTCCACCTGTCTCTTCTCCTTTCAGATGTTTCTGTTCACATATTTCTTTTCACCAAACTTTGAATCACCTGTCTTAACATCTCCTTATGTGGCCCGGTGTCAAGTTTTCTCTGATAATATTCCTGTGAAGTATCTTAAGATAATTCATTATTTTAAAGGTGTTACACAACTGCAAGTTGTTGTTGTTCAGCTGAGGTTACTGTGGCTGAGTGGGAGATCTCCCATGGATATTCAACCCATTAGCTTCTGTTGAATTGTCTTTTTAAAAGGTGCCTTAATGATGTTGGAAAATAAAAATAAATATACAAATCAAAATGTGTTTGCCATTGTTGGATCATAATATTCATGAACCAGATTAGAATAAAATATACCCATTGGCCTCTACTTCACTGGTTTGGAGGTGGAAACATTTGTGCCCTGGATAATAAAGATGAGCAATACATGCTGATTCTGCTCCCTTTCAACCTGAACTGGAATTTGCATTAAATGTGCCATATTTGTTAGAAGTGAATGGCACTAATTTTTTTTTTACATTTTAGTACAACAAAAATATACAAGTGCACCACATAAATATTCAGTATCTTAAAGCTGACAAAGTAAGTGGCCCACAAGTTCTACACTGTTTGCAGTGTAACTTCAGGATATAATTGGGGCAATTAGCAATTTTATTAGTAAAATGGGGTAGAAGACTTTCCCATCAGTTTCCTGTTCCAAGTCCAATTCTCCTAAACAATTATGCACTTTTTGACCCTGCCTGAGATCTCCCAAGTCCCTAGCTCATTTAAGTATATTATAGTAAAATCACGAGCCATTTGCCCTACTTTAGCTCATCTGTGCAGAAAAAAGAATCTACAACCTCACTTCCCTGCCACAGTGTCCAGTGTTTCTTGACCCTACCTAGAATTCAGTTCCAACTACTGAAGAAATTCTTCCTGGTATTCTGTTATTGTTGATTTTGGTCTTGTATGAAGTAGTTGTGGATCTGGACTTACAGATACGGCTGGAGGTGATGCTGTTAGCAAACTCTATGGGCAGAATGTTCGCTTCGGCAGGTGTGTGCCCGCCTGACCTGCTCGAGCGTGAAATTACACACAATGATGTCAGGTGAGTGTCCCGACGTCAATGCGCATTCGGTTGGTGGACACACGTGGGAATTGGCAGCATGCCTGCTGACAATTAGAAGGCCTATTAAGGCCACTAAAGTATTAATTAACTTAAAGTTTTTGCTTCCCATCCAACCTTAAGATTGGTGGGCAGGAGAAAAGGCCAAGCGGCCTTTGCATTTCTTTGGAAACCTCATACACGGGTGGGATGATGTTTCCAATATCAAATAAAAATAAAATAAAACTTTTAAAATTTCATTTATAACTCATCTGACAGAGTCACATGAGGAGACATGTTTTATACCATTCTAAAAATCTTTATTTTTATTTTTTAAAACTTCATCTTCCTGAGGCAGTTCTGTGCCTCAGGGGAATTTCCAAGCACTCACTCGCGTGCTTGCGCGAAGTTCCCCGTTTCCCCGCTCGCCCTCCTCCCCCAATATATATATATTCAAGGCTGAGTTAGATTTTTGATTGACAAGGGAGTCAAGGGTTAGGGGAGGGGGCAGGCAGCAAAGTGAAATTAAGGCCACAATCAGATCTTATTAAATGGCGGAGCTCCTGCTCCTATTTCTTATGATCCTATAATCTTATGATTATATAGGCCTAATTAGGGGCCATTTTATGTTGCTGTCAGCATTTTGCTGATGGTGGGCACCATATGAGGAGGCTTCCAGCTAAGTGCAGCCTGGGGGAATTGGTTTTATAAAGCAAAGGCGGTGGGGGGTCTGTGAGTAGGCAGATTGCTTTCAGAGCGGTTTCCTTCCAACGCTCCACCCTGTATTTGTTTTAAAGGTATTTTTTGCAGGACCCCTGTCTGGCTCAGCAGTGATGCAATATGCAAGTTATGTTTTTCCCTTCAGGTGAGTGCCTTGAATTTTGGGCTGACAGCTACATGTAGGAGCCGTCTATATGTATGTCTTTATAGCAATTAAATGTTCAGAAGTACAGATAAATTATATTTTAAGCGCACATGTTCTGATGATTGTCTTTTGAATTTATTCCTGCAGGGATTCAAATCTAATTAGCACATGACTGCCTTAAATTGGAAAGTGTCTCATCTTTGTCCAACATAACATAACTAATGGCAATTAGAATCAAATGCCATCTCAGAGGGAGGGAGATGCTTTATGTCCCTGATAATTAGTGAATTAAAATAACATGTTAAAAATAAATCAAAGATCCATTTTTTTAGCCTTGTTCACTTTCCAATATCTACAAAAGCTATAAAGGAAGGAACAGGGAAAGAAAAAAGATAAAAAGTTAAGAGATTTTCTTGCTCAGTTAGTATATTATGAAACAAATAACTGTCAATCTTTTACCAGGCTGATGGCAAAGCAAGTTTACTGTGTTACAAACTTGTACTGCTGGAGCTAAAATAGATAGTGTGACTGTTTTAAAAAAAGAAAGTGTAATGAGACAAAAGTAGCGAAGGAAAATAAATATAAAACTGCAATTCCCTAAAGATAGAAAATGAAACATAACAAGCGTCAACAAAATGAATATCAAAAACAAGATACCAAAGTAAGAAACATGCATACAAAGGAGGAAAATAAAAAAATTAGAATTGAATATTTCAAAATAAAGAATAGAATCGTCCAGTCCCATTGCTGGTGGCTGTCACGGCAAGCGGGGGCGGTGGGGCAGGGGGAGTGGAGGGAAACAATATGGCGAGAAGGCCAATGATCGGTTTTACGCCATTGTGAAACAAGTTTGTGATCGTCCGCTCCACCCATCACCGCCCCACGTTAGGAACCTACTTTAACATCTCATTATATGCCTTGCTCGCTGGAATCATCCCCCCCACGTCAAATTTACGGTTCATCTCGGCGTGAATTCAGGATGGTGTGCTTCAGGACTCCCTTTAAAAGGTGTTCACCTGGTGACCAGAACTTTGAGGGGAACTCAGAGGTGAGCGCATACAATCTTGTGCAGTGCTCGCGAACATCACCCGTAGGACATCAAGGAAGAGGCGCCGCACATTGCGGGGGGTGGGAGGTGGTGGTGGGGAATGCGAGTCGCTTTATCCTGGCTGGCTTTCAGTGCGGTGCTGGGGCAAGGGCTCCAGGGCGGGTGAGGCCGGGGATTGGGTGGGGGGGGCAGGGGAGGTTGGGGGGAAAGGCAGCATAGACTGAAGGAACTCCATGAGCACATGCCATGGGTGGGGAGGGGGATCAAGGCAGTACAGGCTAAGGGAAAGACTCAAGCACATGCCAGGGGAGTGGGGGGAGAAGGGGGTGAAGGAAGCGGCCACACACTTGGAAAAGCTTGTCAAAAGTGAGCATTCTTCTGCAGCTGAGACCGTTCAGCTTTTGTTAAATGTTTTTGTTAAGGTTTGAACCAGTATCCATCATTGCTCAAGGTGACAGTGTAGCCTTGCAGTACAGATTAGGAGATTACTTGCGCCTGAGCTGAGAGCACAGCATGCAGTCCAGTGGACAAAGCTGCCGCCAATCGGTCAAGTGGGGTTTCGGACAGCCATGAAGCGCACTACACACTGGCCATCCAAGTGGTGGCCAGCTCTCTACAGCATGCGGGAAGAGGCCTTCAGATTTAACCAAGAGAGGTTCTGAGGACACATATGCTAACCCATGCATCTCTTTCTCTCTTTGATCCTGTAGGAAGAGAACATCAGGATCATGGAGCTTGGTGATTTAGTGGTATGCCTCATGGCTTATAAGGAGCAGAGAAGAAGATGAGAGCATTGGAGACATCTGGCTCGGCAAAGGGAGGAGCACCTCCCTCAAGGTGAAGGTGTGGCAGGGCCTGCTGCACTTGCAGCTGAAGATCCAGAGTGAGCCCTTGCTAATAGGCACATCGCTCGACCCAGGGTCCATAGACAGCACTTGTCATTCCTGCAGATATCTGAGAATCAGTGTCACTGAAAACTGTGCACTTCTAGAGAACTGGTTTGTCACATATGCCACCTGCTGCAGGATTTGGCGCCATGCGGACATAGAGGGCATCCACTGCCAGCGGCCGTGCACGTGAACGTGGCACTCAATTCCTATGTCAGGAACTCCTTCCAGGACTCAACAAGTAACCTGTGCAGGATCTTGCAAGCCTCCAAATGCAAGTGTATCCAGGAGGTGACAGAATCTATCTTCGCGAAGGCATAGAATTTTGTACATTTCGCCTGGGATCAGGAAAATCAGGAAGCAAGAGTGCTGGGATTTATGCAAATCTCTGGTTTTCCACAGATGCAGGGTGCCATCGACTGAACTCATGTTGCGCTTAGATCTCCACAGCAACAAGCAGTCAACTACGTCAACCACAAAGGCTTCCACTCGCTGAACGTTCAGCTGGTGTGCGACCACCACAAACACATCCTGCAGGCCTGCACTTGATTTCCAGGGAGTGTCCATGACTCCTACATCCTTAGCAGGTCTCAGATCCCTGACATCTCCCAGAGACCACAGAGGCGGCAAGATTGGCTCCTCAGGGACAAGGGCTGCCCACAGAGGACGTGGCTGATGATGCCCGTGCAGTGGCCTCAGACTGCAGCAGGATGAAGGTATAACAAGGCTCAATCCGCATCCAGACTTTGGTGGTGCAAATGATAGGCATCTTGAAAATCAGGTTCTGGTGCCTTGACAGGTCCAATGAAGCACTGCAATACAGTCCACCAATGGTGTTGCGCATCATCGTAGCTGGCTGAGTGCTACACAACCTGACGCTGCAATGGGGAAGGAAGCTGGCTGAGGAGGAAGTGGAGGAGCTGCTTGTCTCCCCCATTGAGAAAGACGTCAAAGGGGATGACAGGGATGAGGTTCTCGAAGATGAGGATGCCTGCAATGAGGCCATCACACTGGCCAAATGAGGCAGGCGTGCTTGGGAGGCCCTTATAGCCACAAGATTCATGGATGAAGATGACAAGATGCATCGAGGACAGTCCTGACATCCTTACCTTGCATCTGTGAACGTTTGACTCCTGTGCGGCTGATGGCAGCGCACATACACTCAGTGTTCAGGCTCATATTATGGAGATGCAGCAGAGGCCCTAGTAGTCGCTAGATTCCAGTAGGATAATGATGACATGCAATAAGGACACTACATGCACCTTCACATTGCCTCTATGAATGTATGACTCCTGTCTAGCTGAGGGTAGCTCGCTTGTGCTCTAAGATCAGGGTCATATCATAGAGATTCAGCCATGAAACCTTAAATGCATCTGATCCTTTGTCTGCATTCAGCACTCAACCCTTCCAGGAGCACAACATCACCGTTCACAGATGCTGAAGAGATGGGGACCAGCCGCACCTCAAGGATGCTGAGAGCACACAGAGAGAATGGCGGAACTCTGTGGCATCGGCCCACGACATTCTGGCAGTAGCGACAAGCACCATCAAGGTGCAGGCATCAGTAATTTGTGCAGTAAGTGTGAAGCCAGGCCATCACTTTGGCCTGAAGGTTACACACTGCACAGGGAAAAGGCCCTGGTCAGAGACTTTCCAGGGGCAACCATGGTTCCTAGATCCTTAGCAGGTCTCAGATCCCTGACATCTCCCAGAGCCCACAGAGGCTGCAAGATTGGCTCCTCAGGGACAAGCCTTTGTCTTGTATAGGAACATCTGTGTGACACGAACACTGCTCATCATAACAAGGAGCCAAGGGCAGGGAGACATTCTTGTGAATTTATTTACAGTCGTGAACATTAAATATAAGTGATTAACACACATGCCCAGGCTGTGCAACTACATCTTCTTAACCCTCCTAATGCTGCCGCTACATCTTGGGCTCCCAGACATCCACAGTGGAGGTGGAGATAGCCTGCTGACTGCTACGCCCTGTCCGTGATGATCTTGGCGGTCGAGTCTGGAGGGCCCCGGCCTGCTTTGGGTGTCCTGCTGTGGGCCAGCTGCAACTTCCTCGGCCTGTGGAGCTGGATCTGCAGGGGTCACTGGAAGAGAGGATTTGAATCATTCCTAGAGTTACCTGGGTGGATGACCATGGAGGGTTGAGCTGCTGGCCCTCCTCCCGGTTGGTGCCTCAGAGCCCCTAGCTGACTCCTTCAGGACAAGGGGAAGCTGGAGTGAGATGCCCCTGCCTCTCGTGTTGACACTGTTGGAGGCCAACTATGGTGTCAGCGATGGAGTTCAGCCCACACAACAGTGCAGGAATGACGCCCTGGACCAAGGTCCCCATGGTGGCCTCCTTCCTGCCAGTGTTGACCTCAATGCATTGGCATGCTGGCACTATCACCTCAGACTGAAGGCGGACAGACCCCTCCATTGTCCCTTGCAACCTGAGGAGTACAGCGGACATCCCTTCCTGATGCTCCCATGATTGCCTTTGCAGCTCCACCAATTGATTGTGGAACGAGTCCAGAGGCTCATAACCTGACTTGGAATTAGCAGATTCCTTGCTTCCAGCAGTCCTCCAAGTGCCGGCGATCTCGGATATCCCTGCCTTCGTTTGCTGTGGAACATATTGTGATCCCAAGGCCACTCTATATCTAAGTCCCACCTAGATGTGTGTCCCTGCACTGTCGGAGGGTGTGGGTGAGCACTGTGACCGGTCTTCAATTGTGCTGCCCTCAGGTTCCTCATCTGAGGTGCCCTTGACGCTGGGGCTGGTGTCACAGTTGCTTGAGGACAATGTGTCAGATGTGCCTAGGAGAGAAAATAGAGATTCTTAGTGTTTGGCAGGACATTGAACACAGATAGTGGACTCAGAGTAACATTGAGAGAGGGATGATGTGGTGCAGGATCCTCATATGGGTGTTCTCCTCTGACCTCACCGTTGCCACAGGAACGGTCCACGTCCTCTCTGGCCAGCTGCAAAGCTCAATTCTTGAATGGAGTGAAGCCCTTTATGTCCGACACTCCACCCTAGCCTGGAACACCTCCTGCTGATTGCCTGCGAACTTGTCCTGCATAAAGACAGGTGGAGAAAGTTTGAACAAGACGCATGTCAGGCCAAATGAGAAGGATGGCAGGCGTGTGTAGTACTGAGTGGACCCATGGATGGGTTGAGGAGGCAGTCTCCAGAGGAGATGAGGCCAGATGGAGATGTGAGGGTGTGTGTGAGAGAGTGAGTGGTGATGTCCCTTGAGCTGGCAGTGAGTGAGATACCAGTGAATGTGTGATGGGCTTGTGGGTGAGCTGAGATTGATGAGATGGTTGACTTAACCTGGCGGCACAGATGAGGTAATTCATCTATTTTCTGCACAGGATGGCTGACTCTTGTGTGCAGCATTGGCATTGACCTCCACTGCCACCACCTCCCAAGACGGAGTGGTGCAACTGATGGGCCTCCTGAGGCCAGAACGGGGTTAATGGACATCATGGCAGCCCTCCACAGCATCCAGAAGATGTCCCAGGGATGTGTCACTAAATCGGGGGGCTGCAATCCTGCTGGCTTTTGGGTCCATGTTTTTAGTGGAGCAGTCCTGTGCTGTAAGCATTGAGAGGCGTACGTGTGGCTGCATTTTAAATATGGCGAGCAGCATGAGGAGGTGGCGATGTAATGGCGTAGCAGACCAATCAGAGGCCTGCCAACAGGGATCAGTGTGTTTCCCATGACTGCATAATTTATGAGGTGGGAAGGGGACGATTGAGGCCAGGGGGTAAAATGTCTTTTTTCATGCCCGCAACTGCACTTATTACAAATCTCGGTCAATTCTGCCCAAAGAGTCCAAACACCAAGGGAAGAATTTTCCCGTCGGCGAGCGGGGGCGGGGCCCATTCACCGACACGTAAAATGACGCGCGGTGATGTCAGGCGGGCGTCCTGATGTCACTGTGCATCATTTAGATTGTCAGCTCGCCTGCACGCCCGCCGAATTGTCAAAGGCCTATTAAGGCCGTTAAGAAAGTAATTAAAGTTAAGAATACTACCCGTCCAACCTTAAGGTTGATGGGCAGGTGAAGAGCCCAGGCGGCCTTTGCATTTTTCATGAAGCCTCATCCACAGATGGGATGAGGTTTCGTAAAGGGTTCATTAATTAAATAAAAATTTTTGAAAAAAATTAATGGACATGTCCTAGCTCATGTGACAGTTTCACATGAGGGGACCTGTCCTTAAAAATTTTTTCACCTATATTAAATTTCCCAGGACTTAAACTAATCTCCCTGAGGCACAGAGGTGCCTCAGGGAGATTTCTGCGCTCTTTCGCAAGCATGCACGAAAGAGCGCAGGCCCTGACTCAGGGAATGCCCCCCGCTCGCACAGGGAGGGCACAGCGTTTCTGGGCGCGCATCATGCTGGGCGGGCCTTAATTGGTCTGCCCACTTAAAATGGTGGTGTGCACCCGATTGGGGGCACCAATTGGGTTTGCGCTTGCTCCCACCCAGCCCCGCACAACCCCCCCCCCCAACGGGGTAAGAATTCAGCCCCAAATTCCAGACTCTGCCAGCTGTGTGAAGTAAAAGGTTAGGGAACACATTTTGTTTTCAACCTAGGTATCTACAGGTAAACCAGTGCACAATAGGCAGCAGTAATGAAAAGACAACTTTGCATGTGTGAGTGTGCATATATGTATATATACATTTTAATATATATATGTATATATTTAAGTTATGTCTGCTTTAGTTTGCAGTCTTCTTTTCTAAATGCAGAACCTAGAAAATGTATCTTATTTGTAGTACTTTTAGAGGTAATGTACAACAATAAAATAATGGTTATTTTTTTCCTTTCTGAAAAACTGATACTGCAAGAAGTGAACATATGGCATTCTCATTGCACAATTAAAAATGTCTTTGACAGTTAAAGTATTAAGTGATCTTTGAAGTCTAGTTCTTTTTAAACTTACCACGTATTAATCCAGTGCTAATCTGATTATGAACTGTGATACAGTAAATCTACTGTAAAAATGTGCCATGCAACAGTTTTAAACTTGATACTGTAATGCTACGTGAGAACTGTTTGTACAGCTAACTTGAAAGGCTCTTTGATGTTGTTTTATTGTCCGGCTGTTTTGTAAGAATAAGCAATGCTAAAATATATTTTTTTGTCCTTAAGATGTATCTTACAATATGTATTTCCCAAGATTGAACTTCAGAACCACACTTACCTTTAAATTGATCGTGTTAAAGATAAGGCTGTAGTGTTGCTTTTCCTTTTTCCCTCCTTTAAAATTTCCTTCTAATTTTCCTTCTCCTTTCTTGAGGGCAGCATTTCATTTGGAGCATCAGATGCTGGCAAATCTTTTCAGGTGCCAAAAGCTCATGGGGCTGAGTTTCCTTGATAGTTTCACCAAACTCCTGCCATAATTCCAGTGGGAGTCAGATGAACCCCTTAGAAAAATGGCTGCCAAGACAACCTTGGTGTGTTTTATCACTCAACCAATTTCACTAAAGCAGAGGAGTGGCTATTTACCTCATTGCTGTGCATGGGACCTTGCTATGTGAAAATTACCCAATATGTTTTCTTACAACAGTGACTGGTCTTCAGAAGTATTTCATTGTCCCTTAGGATGTCGTGAGGTCATGAAAGGCACTATATCAATGCAACCTCTTTTTCTTCGTTCCTTATATTCCACCCCAGGGTGAGTAACGAGCTGATGAGGTTCCTGGGTTTTGCTGTGGTTTGCGTATGAGTTAAGGCCTGTGAGTTAAAGTGAGACAAGGCAGATAATACTGCTTTCATCCCCACCCCAAAATAAAACCACTTGTAAAATATTTCTTAGACTTCACCTTACAAGTAATGAAAGTCATCCAAATTAAAAAGGTAGATTCAAATGACATCTTTAGAATTTGATACTGTGGAGCTTTTGATGGGCAAATGCTCTCTAGCCTTTTCCCTGGCCTCTCCCAATATTCTAATAGAAAATTTGGTCAACAATGTCAAGATGTATTTCACAAATTCAAAATCAAAACCATGTTCTTTGTTCAGCTGATGTAGAGGCAAGATAGTCAGTTGCTGGGTGGCTGCAATAAAACATTGAAAGAAAACAATCAGGAAAAAGCATAGACATTTGAACCGGAGATAACTTTCTTTTATTATGTTAGACCGCATCAGAAGCTAATAAAAAAGATACATAAAGGCAAAAAAAAATTGTACGGGTTCATTGATTTGTCATGTTATATCTTAGTGCAGGAGATCAAGAAACTTGTTATCTAACCAATGCCTTTACTTCTGACTACTGGAGGAAAGGCTGTTTTACATCAGTATCCTGTGGAACTAAAATGTTTCCACAAATGTTGGCAAAATTAGCAAAACTGTTTTCAGCTAGTACTGTTGATTAGGCCAAGTCAGAGAATGTCACAAATGAAAGACGTTATTTTCTCACTGACATTCAGGAGAGAGAGATAAGGACAAGGATAGAAAATTTGGAGGGTTACAATTCCTGAGCTTATTGCCACATAATATGATCTTTGATGATATATTTGTCTTGTGACTCTTTTCTTAGCATGTTTTACAATCATGCATTAGTTGCCATGTGATGGGGTCATCACTTCAACACCAGCATTTATTGCCCATCCGTCTCTCCTTGGCTTGCTTGCTTGGCCATTTCAGAGGGCAGCTGAGAATCAACCACATTATTGTGGATCTGGAGTCACATGTAGGTCAAACCAGGTAAGAATCACAGATTTTTCTCCCTAAAGAGCAATAGTGAACCAGATGGGTTTTTATAACAATTCATAATAGTTATAAAAGGAGCAAAAAGGAGACGGGTGGGATCAGGGTGTGGAAGTGTGCAACAGGAATCTCGGCATCTTGGATATGGTTGGGGAGGGGTGGGGAGCAGTCAGGAAATACAATGAAGTGCCTACAGGGCGGGTTCTGTAATGTCCAGTGTCCGGTCTTGGGTGTTGAAGTGAGGAAGCTGTCTGTCATGGGGAAGGTCCACAGTTACGGGGGGAGGTCGATGACATACAAGGGCAGGTCCAGCCAGAGGCAGGGATAACAGATGGTCTCAAAGGGCAAGCCAAGGGAATGTAAGGATACATCAAGGATGATGGGAGGAGGGTCTAGAATCACAAGAGGGCTATCTATGATGAGGTGAGTAGGGTCAAGGGGGAGAGATGGCATGTCATATGGCAAAGCATAATGGTAGGAGGTTGGAGGGTGACAGAGACAAGGTGCACAATGATGTTTGGAGGGTCAAGGGTGATGGGCTTTGTGGTAATCCGAGGTGTAATACACCATTAAGAGGCTGTGAGCAGATTAACCACGTGACTGTAAGACCCAATAGTTGTGTAGCGCGGGCTATCATGTTAATGTTAGCCAAGAGCATGGTCTAGCTGGAGAAGCACACATCATGTTAGTGCTCTGTTGTTTCTGTAAATAAATAGCATGTGCTTCATTTCATATTGGTCTCTGCATCTACCGTATATTGTTATCAACTTACCTGCAACAGATAAGCGTGCAGCTGGTTCATGGGCAAAGCGACTCCGTAGTAAAACAAACAACTGACGATGAGGTAAAACAAAACCAGTCGATGAAGCTGTGAAAACTGTACTGCACTGAATTAGCTGTGACCTGCAGGCTGATTATAAGTACAGCACAACTGTAAAGCCTCACCGTAGTTGTTGACATCATCGCCCTTCAATATGCCACAATTTGGCTGTATCGACACGATTGATCAGACCACCGATGACTGGTCACATTATATTGAAAGCCTCACATTTTACTTTTTGGCCAAGGGCATATCGGAGGTGAAGAGGTGGGCGATCCTCTTATCAACATGTGGCAGTAAAACACACGGCCTAATTTGTAGTCCAATGGCATACAACAGATTCCTAAAGCTTCGATGAGTTGGTGAATCTAGTGAAACAGCAGCCATTAACAGACCAGCAAAAAGCAATTGCTTAACGGATAAAAACCACATTCATAACAGCAGAATTGGAATCAGACAGCCTACAAACGAGCGACAATTTAAGAGAACTGAATGCTTCTATTGCCATCGCAATGGGTACATTATGCGACATTGTAAGGAAAGATTGAGGCCAAAGTTCAAACGAAAAGGCAGAAGTCGTGAAATTTATATAATGAAAAGGAGCCATAAAAACGGGTGAAACAGAGCCAATCTATGTGACAGTAGAAGGCAACAGAAACCCATTCAAATGGAAGTGGATATGGTTGCACCCACGACATTCACAGGCGAACACACATTTAAGTACCTGAATGGAGGAGGCCACTCACTAAAGCTGGAAAACTCAGATGCTAGATTAAAGACATATACTGGTGAAAGCATATGAGTCAAAGGTACATGCAAGGCTCCAATACAATATGGAAACCAATCTGCTAACCTACCCCTGATAGTGGTAGCAGGGGAGGGTCCAATGCTACTTGGCCTGAACTGGCTTAAGGAAATAAAATTGTAGTGAACTGAGATTTCTCAACTCAGAATGAAAAATCTGCAAGAATTATTACAGAAATATGCCCCTGTGTTCAGGGAAGAGCTCGAGAAAATTCAGGGACTGCAAGCTAAAATCTACATGGATCCTGGAGCAGCCCCCAAATATTTGAAGGTGAGGCTAATCCCCTATGCATTATGAGGAAAAATGGATATTGAATTTGACAGGCTGGAAAAGTTGGGAGCCTTACAACCTGTACAATTTTCCGAATGGGGCAGCGTTCATAGTTCCACTAAAGCCTGACCAGAGTGTGTGAATATGCGGGGACCACCGTTGACTGTTGACCAAGTAGCCAGACTGGATAGGCATCCTATACCAAAAATTGATGAATTGTGCTCTAACCTGGCAGAGGGAACCATGTATACAAAACTCGACATGAGCCACGCTTACCAGCAAGTCAAGCTAGAAAGTCCTCTCGGGATTTTGTGACTATCAACACACATAGGGGATTACACCAGTATACCAGGTTACCCTTCAAAGTCTTATCGGCTTGTGCCATTTTCCAACAGACTATGGAAAATTTACTCCAAGGTCTACCCCATGTGGTGGTTTATCTCCATGATGTCCTTGTAACAGGATTAACTGATGAGGAACACTTGGCTAACTTGAAAGAGGTATTGAAGGATTTCTCACAAGCCGGAGTACATTTGAAAAGGGAAAAATGGGAAAAATGTATCTTTCAAGCAAAAGAAGTGACCTGGGTCATAGGGTCGATTTGCAGGGCCTTCACCCAGTAGAAGACAAGGTGAGAACTATTCGTGAGATGCCAGCCCCGAAAAGTGCCACAGAACTCAAGTCATTCTTGGGAATGGCTGACTACTAAGGTTGTTTGCTCCCAAATTTGTCGGCAGTACTGGCTCCATTTTATGGGTTACTCAAGAAAAATCACAGGTGGACTTGGCAAGTCCCACAACAATAGACTTTTATGTCAGTCAAGCAGTTACTACATTCATCAGTCCTGTTGGTACATTTTGACCCAAAGAAACCATTGATTTTAACATGCGATGCATCCCCTTATGGAATAGGGGCAGTACTCTCCCTCCAGATAGCGGATGGCTCTGACCGGCCCATTGGCTACTATCATGAGGCTATTAATGTACATAATATTACTGGAAAATATTTTTCTTTTAAAATAGAAGTTTAGTCTGTGGGTGTGTCTTAATTGGATTGAAGCCAGCTAGTCTGAGTGCTTTGATGTGTACTAGTTTTGAGATGTAGGAGAGGTCGAGTGCATTTGCATTTTTTGAATAGAGCATTCAAGAAGGCAAGTGAAATCTTGCACCTAGCTAGCAGAGACCAAGCAATATGTTTATTTACTAATAAAATTGGCACTATGAAAGGGGTTTTATTGTCAAAGAGGCCAGTGATACAATGAGAATTTACATTCAGTGAGCATGCTAAGTATAACTTTAGCAGTGATCATGTGTGCAGAGCAGAGGCAATGTAAGATCAAAGCCTGTAAGCCTACCACTGTGCCTGCAAGGAACCAAGTGAAAGGAACCACATTTTGAATTTGTATGGTGAAAATGCTTTGCCTGGTGTCTGCTTAAAACTCTATGGGTTGCTGTTGCTTTAATAGAGCTTGGGAATTTGTTTAAAGTTATGATAGTAGTAATTTGTAGCCATGTGTATATATGTAACTTGTGTAAATTAATAAAATGTTTCATTTAGTTTAATATAAAAACTCTTGAGAACTAGTGGTCTGATTCCTGAATTTAGAGTTGCATCTCAAACATACCACTTAAAAATGTAGGTTATGACAGTTATTTAAAGTTTCCTTCTGGGATTTTTAAATAACTCAGTTTTACCAAAAGGCTGTCTCATAACACTACATTTCAAGAACACTCAGTGAGGCAGAACAAAGATACTCACAATTAGAGAAAGAAGGCTTATCCATTGTATTTGGCGCTAAGAAATTCCACCAATACATCCATAGTCATCACTTCACAATAGTATCTCACCACAAGCCACTACTAGGCTTGTTTGGGGAAGATAAGGCAATACCCCCAGTTGCCTCGGCACACATCCAAAAGTGGGTGCTGATTCTAGCTGCTTACGAATATACTTTTATCTACCGGCCGGGAAGCCAGATTGCCAAAGCTGATGCGCTAAGCCAAATACCTCTAAATGACAGCAATGTGAATGCCCCCATCCCTCAAGAACTTGTCTTATTATTAAACTTTCTGGATTCATCACCAGTGAAGCCAAACAGGTCAGAGAATGGATCAACTATGATTCAGTTTTGTCTCACATCAGGGAACAAGTCTTGCAGGGATGGTCTAATGAGCCAAGGTCAGATGAACTGAAGCTCTATTTTAACAGGAGATACAAGCTCACCTGCCAGGATGGCATCTTACTGTGGGGAGCAAGAGTCATTGTGTTTCCCAGAGGAAGAAAGCCATTATTGATTGAATTGCATAGAGTACACACCGGCATTTGCAGAATGAAAATGTTGGCATGCAACTACTTATGGTGGCCAGGGATGGACACTGAAATCGAAAACATGGTCAAGAGCAGCATGCAGTGCCAACAGGTGCAGAAATTGCCCCCTTCTGCTCAGCTGCATCCTTGGGAATGGGCAGGAAGGTCATGGGTCTGCCTCCATGTTGACTATGTGAGGCCTTTTTTGGGCACAATGTTCCTCTTGATTATTGATGCTTACTCGAATTGGATGGATACATATGAGGTGAGATCACCCACATCTGCCGCCACCACAGACAGATTGGGTCAGAGTTTCATGATACACGATTTACCAGAGATAATAGTGTCTGCCAATGGAACAGCATTCAATAGCGGGGAAGTTACAACTTCTAATGGCATAGCATATGTCAAGATCTTGACATATCACCCTGCATTCAATGGGTTGGCCAAGTGGGCAGTTCAGACCTTCAAGGCCGGAATGAAAAAACTAGAGGGGTCTCTATAGCAACAAAGTTATTATGCTTCCTGCTCAGCTACAGGGCTATGACACATATGACCACTGGTAGTGCCTCCACAGAGTTATTATTGAAGAGACCTCTCAGGACCCAGTAAAGCCCCATAAAGCCAAATTTAGGGGTGAGGGTAAAGAGAAGTCAGGAGGCCCAGAAAAATGATCACGATTACCACAGTCATGAAAGAAACTTCACTGTAGGAGAAGCTGTTTTCACAAAGAACTTTGGAGATGGTCCCAAATGGCTATCAGGTGAAGTCAGTGCAGTGACAGGACCCCTGTCCTACCACATATCGGTTGAAGGTCGGATAATCAGGAGACATGTAAATCACCTCAGGAAAAGGGAAACAGATCCACAAGAAAAGGTGTGCTAAACATTCCTGTTGGAGTTTACACCACAGGTAGGAGGAACTCCTCTTACTTTGGACATACCTGTAGAACCCGTTCAGCCTGAGAGAGTCAAAGAGGCAAACTTACAGATTCCTACTGGAGAGTCTAGTGGACAGATAACTCCTGAGAGGGAGACCTCAGATAAACCAGCCAAAGTCATAGAGCTACGACTGTCGACATGTTTGAAAAAGCCTCCTGAGAGACTGAATTTGTAAATAGTTCATTTTTGTAAATAGTTCACATATTGTAAAATGTACTTCCAAGTAAAGAGGGAGGGATATGGTAATCTGAGGTGTAATACGCCTTTAAGAGACTGAGCAGATCGACCACATGACTGTAAAACCCAATAGTTGTGTAGCATGGGTTATCATGTTAATGTTAGTCTGGAGTAGGGTCTGGCTGGAGAATCACACATCATGTTAGTGCTCTGTTGTCTGTGTAAATAAATAACATGCGCTTCATTTCATATTAGTCTCTGTGTCTGCAGTATATTGTAATCAACTCACCTGCCCACCTGCCTACAGCTAAGTGTATGAGCAAAGCGACCCCATAGTAAAATATAGGAAGGTTAAACTCAAACGTGATAGACCGAGGGTGGAGGGGCATAGGTTCCAGGTAGAGGGTGATTTTGTTTTTGTTTTTGGTCAAACTTACAATTAAATAGGCAGGAGTCTAGGTCCAAGTGGGAGGAGGTCAATGGGGTTGGGAGGAGTCTCGGGTGTGGCCCATTGGAATTTGAAAATCTCAGCAAGTGTAAGGATGAAAGCAATGAACACGGAAGTGCTCATATCATTGCCTGCCTTCATCACATAGTTAACTTGGTGGATTCGCTAGTGGTCTGATACATCCAATATTCTTACAACCTTCGGAGCAGGTGGCGAGGAAGTGACAAAGGAGGGCTGTCGCTGGCTACTGTTATGACCAATGTAGTTGGTAAAGCTAAGTTATTTAAATACCCAGAGGGAAACTTTAAACAACTGTCATAACCTATGATTTTAAGTGTTATGTTTGAGATGCGACTCCAAATTCAGGAATCAGACTGCCAGTTCTCGAGGCTTCACATTAAACTAAATGAAACATTTTATTAATTTACACAGGGTAAAATATATATATATATATACACATGGCTTCAAAGTACTAGTATCATTTTAACAAATTCCCAAACTAATCTCTATTAAGGCAACAGCAACCCATAGACTTAATCAAACACAAGGCAAAGCATTTTCACCTTACAAATTCAAAATGAGGTTCTTTTCACTTTGGTTCCTGTGGAGGCAGCTGGAGGCTTAAAGCTTTGATCTCAGATTGCCTCTGCTCTGCACACCCAAAAACTGCTAAAGTTTTACCTACCACTGCCCACTGAATGTTAATTCTCATTGTATCAACAATCTCTGAGCTAAACCTCTCTAACAATAAAATCCCTTTCATAGTACCAATTTTATTAGTAATATAAACATATTACTTTGTATCTGCTAGATAGATGTCAGTGTTCACCCCACTTCTTAAATGCTCTATTCAAAAAATGTAAATGCACTCTACCTCTTTGTTTACATCTCAAAACTAGTACATATCAAATCACCCAGACTAGCTGGATTTAATCCAATTAAGACACACCCTCAGACTAAACCTCTATTTTAAAAGAAAAATATTTTCCAATAATAATACATTAATAGCTTCATGACACTACCAAGGGAGGCCACAAGGCCAGCAGCAGGCAGCACCAGAGATGGAGGCCAGTCAGGAGGCAGGCATCCAGAGAAGGCATAATGGAAGATGGGCACTGGTGTATCACAGCATCTTCAGGGCTATAATTAACTACCTGGAAATGTCAGAGACAATTCCAGAGATGGCTGAGGCTGTCCCGGGAAGCGGTCACAGAGACATGTGGAATCCCACAGCAAGAGCAGCAGTCACGTGGATTTGGTGGGAACCCTATGTTAGTGGCCCTCAAGGTAACTGTTGCACTCCATTTTATAGCCAACGGTTGTTCCCAGGACTTGACGGGTGACATGTGTGGCATTTCACAGTCTGCCATAGATAGGGGCATAAAGAAGGTGACCAATTCTCTCTTTCATTGTGCAAATGAATTCATCAAATTCTCCACAGATGAGCACAGCCAGGTGCCCAGGGCTATGGGCTTCCTAGCCACTGTTCACTTCCCTAGTGTGTAAGGGCTTATCAACTGCACTCATATGGTCATTCGAGCTCCCTGGGACCAGTCAGTAGCATATGTGAATTGCAAGGGCTTTGACTCTTTGAATGTGGAACTGGTCACAAGCACAGTGGAAGAATCACGCATGTCTGTGCTCGATTCCCAGAGAGCTCTCATGACTCTTACATCTTGCAGAACTCACATGTCCCAGAGGTTTTTGAGGCCTCAGCCCAGGTTGATGGATGGATCCTGGTGACAAGGGCTTTCTCCTCTGAACCTGCTTGATGATACCACTGGGTTGTCCGCATAGTGCAGCGGAAGAGCGGTAGAGCGCAGCTCATGCCTCCACCAGAGCCATCATTGAGCAAACCACTGGCTTGCTGACAAAAGGCTTTTGTTGCCTTGAGCAGCCTAGAGAGACTTTGCAGGACACATCACAGAATGTATCACAAATAGTGTGGTCTGCTGTGCACTGCACAACTGGCCATGCAACAAGGAGAACTCGCTTCAAAAGGAAGAACCAGAGCAGCAGCACTCCCCCTCAGATGAGAATGAATTGGAAGAACCTGAGAAGGCCATGAAAATGCATGAGCCCCTACTGGGTGCCAGGGCCATGGAGAGACGTGCAAGGGATAACAGGGACAAACTAATATACAAGCGATTTGGCCAAGAGTGAGGTACCTACATGACCATGGTCCCATCACCAGAACTCCAATGCCTTCTTGGGATGTCTACCAACCTCTGCCAGTCTCCCTCCCGGAGCTACATCTGAATCTTCATCCTTTGGCATCTAGAAGAACAAGGGGAACTGACCTTTGTTATGCACAGTCGCTTAGTGTGATGCTTCATCATTACAGAGCTTTGAGTGCACCTACAAATGTTCAGTTATCCCTGTTGAGAGTAATCTTGGACAATCTCCTTAACAATGCATATAAGCAGAACCCAGCTGGGTCTGAATGTTCAGCAATGTCCCACAGACTGGTGAGCTAAAACTGGACATTAACATGAACTTTCAATAAAGACTGAATGTAAACACACAACATTGTTTCCTCCACAATAAAGGAAACTCCCCTGTAGCCATCAGTGTGTGCCAACCATGAGGTGTGTCTGTACTTTTAGCTCTCTTAACTAAGCTAGTCTCAACAAATGACGATGATGCACAAATGAATAAAGTGAAACCAATATAAGGTGCAATATTTACATGTGACAAATTGAACTTTTTTAGAACACCTGTGCCACCTTTGTGCTCTCATTATGCTTTAAGTTTTCTCTTAGAGCCACAATACCTTGTTGCGATCCCCAGCAGAGCAGCTGAAGTGGAGGCAGTCTGCTCAGTTTGCTGCCCTGTTGTCTTTAATGATCACAATGGGCATCCTCTGAAGACACGAGGCCTTGAGGACTCCGGCCAACTGCATTGGTGCAGAGGCATCCTCCTCGAACTCACCTACTGGAAGCAATGGGGTCAATGGCAGAGGGGATGAGGAAAGGCCGCTCATCCTGGGGGTATCTGAGAGGAAGCCCCTAGGGTGGCCGCCACATACTCCTCCTCTGTGTGTGATGGGGCCTCCCTGTCTCCTTGAGAAGAAGGGGCACTTGAAGGGAGGTCGAGGAGCCTTGTCCTCTCTCACCTAGCTACTGTTGTGTAGAGTCAATGGCTAAAATGACGGGATGCAGGTCAAAGCACATATGGGTCATATGTTGGATCTGGAATTCCATGGTGGTTGCCAACCTCTCTATCAAAGAAGCCATGTGCTTACATGGTTTTCATGGAATCCTCCATCGCCCGCGCAAAACTGCTCATAATCTCTGGCATCTTCGCCATATTTTCCCTACCTTTTGCTGCATCTCCAGCAGGCTTATCATGGCCGCAACCAGAGTCCCGTCTTCAGCATAGGGCTCAGCAGGGACCTGGTCCCCAGGAGTCATCCGAGTGTCAGGGCCTTTGCCGTGACAGTCTCCGCCAGCTGTTGGGGCATGTGTGCCATGTGCTCACCAGATTGTGCCCACCATTCTCCACGACCCATGTGGGTGTAACTGCACTGGTGGAGGTTTTGGAAGATGGAGGTGGCAGTACATCCTCTGGGTCAGTGGTGTCATGGTCCCCAGAGGCACACTCTTCAGTCTCCTACTGCAGCTGTGGCCTAGGCTTGGGATTGCGAGGACCTGTAGCATAGAACAAAAAGAACCACATTAAGGGTTGTTGTGGACTGAATTTGTGTGGTCACTTTCCAGTTCATATTTGAGGTGTTTGTATGTAAAGTGTGTGTATTTCCTTACCCTCAGAGTGATTTTTCCTAATGTAAAATAAATTCCAGCAGCAGGCTTTTGGTGATTTTTAAAAATAAAGAAAGTTATTTATTATCAAACACTTTCCCTGGATGTTTAAAACAGAACGTCTCAATCACTCATCTCACTCACACTATCACACACACAAAGATTGGATATAGATGAAGTTAAAGCCGTAATTATAAAAATTGAATTTATAACTCAGTCTCTATATTGATGCAGACCTAACGTCTTCTTAACTGAGTTGATGTTTTAATCGGAACAAAGGGCTTTTTAGAAACAAAGGATTCTCATGAAGCTGCAAAGCTACTTGTAGATGAATTGATTCTCAGGTGGACTTGGAAGTTGGCACAAGTACAGTGCTTTGGTTGCATTAGATTTTCAGCCATGATGGTTCAGCTGTTTCAGATGTTTCTCTCCTGGATTTGCTTTGTTCAGGATATTTTAAACCACAGTACCCAAATGTTAGTTTCAATCACATGACTGCAGGGTTAACACTTCTGGGGTCAAGAACACCATGATACAATAGTAGTTAACAATGGTCATTCACTCTTATCTCTGCCCTAACTTGAGCTCAAATATTCTCCTTTGTTCAATATGTATCTCGGAGATAAACAGTCTGGAGATCCCATATTCTTCAAATGCTGGTTCATCCTTAAACAATGAGATGTGTAAACTTCACAGGTGGCTGCGGAGTACCCTTATTCGGGTCCATGTTTAACGAAATATTGGCCGCAGAATTAAATACTGTCCTCAGTTTGAATGTCCACAATCACATGTTAAGTTCCAGTCATTTTAATCCATTTTGTGGCCACTTCCACAAAATGTGATCTTGCAGTCTATTATATCTAACATCCTCATGCTTGAACTGAGCATGACAGAATCAGCACAGTTTATGTGTGCATCACATTTCCTTGTAGGCTCCTGTGTGCACACATGCCAGCACGAGGTTGGATGCATTCTCACTCTTGTGCCTTGCTATTCCAGCCTCACCGTCTGTGATCACTCGGCCTCCCTCCTCTCCTGTGGTCTGCAGTGCCTCTTCCTCGGCAGGGGTGAGCAACTTTAGGGCACTCCACCTCCATCCTTGCCTTCTCCTTTGAGTTGTCAGTTTGCTTCTCCTGCATGACAAAGTGCGGATTTAGTGACATGTCAAGTGACACCTAACCCCTTTGTCTGTGCACATCCCCAATCCCCATCACACATACTAGGTGGAATCGTCCCAGATTTGCACTTAGTGCAGTAGTGGGCAGGTAAGACAATGCTTTACTCGCTGGCTGCAATGGCAATTTTCACATCGTATCATCCCAAACCCGCCACCTTAATTATGCATTCCCTGGAAACACGCCATTTCAATGGCGGGTGGGCTCTCATTCGCCCGCCACACCATCACCTCATTGTTTCATCATGCTGGGCGCCATATTTAAAGTACAGCCGTGTGCATACCTCTCAGTGCTTCCAGCCCACAACTGCTGCAAAGAAGACATGACCCTGAAAGGCAGAAAAAATACAGCCCGCAGGTTCAATGATGCGTCCCTCAAGCACCTTTTGGACGCAATGGAGGCTCACTTTGATGTCCTCTACCTCTGCTCTGGCCGCAGGATGGGCAGCAACAGCACTAACCTGGCTTGGGAGGTGGTGGCAGTGGTGGTCAGCGCCAATACCCTGAAAAAGAGGACAGCCACTCAGTGCTTCAAGAGGATGAATGATCTCATCTGTTCCACCAGGGTAAGTCACTCTTCTCATCACTCTCAACTCACACACTCACAAACCCATTGCACATCCACAGGGATCTCACACCACAAGGGACAACACCACTAACTCTCACACACACCCTCACATCTCCATCAGGCTCATATCCTGTGGAGCTCACGTCCTCATCCTGTTCATGGCTCCGCTCACCACACAAACATTCTGCACAGAGCCATGTGTCCTGCTCACACTCTCTCCCTCGCTCGAGGAATGAAGGAGAAAGGAGAAGCCTGCTCACAACAGCAGGAAGAGGTCCCACACCGGCGGTGGGGGTGGTGGTGGTGGGGGCGGGGGGGGGGGGGGGGGGGGGGGGGGGGTGCGGGGCGTTGGGAGGGGGTTAGGGAGAGGTCCCAAACTGGGGTGGTGGTGGGGTGGTGGGGGATGAAGTGGCCCACATTAGGCCCCTCACTCACTTTGAGGAGTGTGTCATCACGCTGACTGGTGAGGACATGGACTGTGCCTACAGTGACGGTGAGGTCGGTGGCAAACACCCTCGTAAAGATCCTGCACCACATCATCCCTCTCTCAATGTAGCTTTGAGTGCTCTCTCTCCTGCTTTTGACTCTGCTGCCATGCACTCATTATCTCTACTTCGGTTCACATGGAGCTCGGCCAAGTGACCAACACCCTCAGCCAGCCAGTCCCTCAGCTCCATCCATGTCCTTACCTCCAGCCAAGGGGACTCCTCCTCCACTGAACAGCTGGAAATAAATAACCTGGAAGACCCATCACAGCACTTAGACACACCCTCCAGCAGCACAAGAGACACACACCTTGGTGGGATTTGGATCTAGAGCAGGCTTGGGTTCACAATCTGGTGGTCACAGCATGGGCACTTGCCCGCAACAGGAGGAGGCAGGTTTGACCGAGCTCCCCGGCACTCTGGGTGGAGGACTGCTGGGTGAAGAGGCATCTGTGAGTTCTGAGTCATATGACGAGCCTCTGGATTTGGCCTTCCAACTCATCCTGGAGAGTCAGCAGAAGGAGTGGGAAGCCCTCAGCAGAGTGGCATGTGCATTGGAGGAGTGTGACTGCCAGGTCTCTGATGAAGTTGTGCCCACATGTGTGTGTATGGAAGTCTTGATGGAGAGGATGGCAGATGCCATGGAGATGCTGGTCCAGCAGAATGTGGAGATCTGTGCAGACATGCACTCCATCGTGGGATTCAAGGTTGAGTTCCGGCAGTGGCAATGCGAGAGCGAAATGAGGCACCTTGATGTCCTTCCAGGTGCTCCTTCCCCTCAAGAAGTCAGGCCAAGTCCCCTGGGCAACTGAAGGGAGGAGGAGTGGCAGCTGGACATCCCTGGGACACCCAATCAGGAATCTCAGAGACTGTCCTCACCCCCCCACTGAGTCCCCTTTGCCTGTGAGCCCCTCAGCCCCGTCCTCTGTCACTGCGGGGGGAGCAGCCGGCTAAAGAGTAATTCTGGAGGGTGAAGCATGTGTGTGTGGTAGGGCCTTTTGGAGCCTCGTGCAGTCACTCTCCCGCGCACACAGAACATTCACATATTACACTCACCTCAATGTCCTGAGCATTTTCAATGCTGCCTGCTGGGGTTCACTTTCAGTTGTCCAGCTGAACTGACCTGCATCTCCACCCACCCAATGATCACACTCCCACGCAGCATCTGATCTCGTCCACCATGACTCTTGTTTCTCTTTCAATTTGGATGGCATGGTCTGGGTTCGGTTTTTCGTGGGTTCCCCTGTCTTTTCCCCTCCCTCAGTCACCCATGTCCTTTCGCCAATCACAATTGACCGCCCCACCCACCTGGCACCTTCCACCTCCCCTCCGTGACCTACCAGCCACCTTTTTCCTCCGGGGATGTCCATGTGATCGTGCATAATCCCTTCCTTCCCAAAAATCTCATCCCTATCCACATTAACCACCCCCCACCAACTTATTCCCTCCCCCTTCCTGACTCTGTCAGACACTCTTACTTCTTCTGCCTCTCTTAGTCATTCTCCCCCACCGACTCCTTCCTCCAGCCTTACCTCTTCCTCCAGTCTCATTTCTTCCTCCAGTCTTATTTCTTTCCCATTCCTGAATCCTCCCTTCACCTTTACCTATTCCTCCACCCTTACCCCCTCCCACCTTGGCACACCTTCCTTCCCCGGGACTCCTTCCCTGCTCCGCACTCCTTCCCCTCTCTGAACTCATTCCCTTACACCTTCAATCCCCTTACACCTACCTTCCCAGTTGCCATCTTCTCCCTGTTACTACCTCCTCCCCTTCATACTCCCTCCACCCCCTCCCAACCTCATCCCCGTGACACTGTCATTCAATCCCACCCAACCTCACCCATCTGACACCTTCATTCCCCCTCTCCCAACCTCACCCTGCTGACACCTTAATTCTCCCCCTCACAACCTCTCCTCCATGACGCCTTCATTGCATCCTTCCCAAACCTGACCCATCTGACATTTTCATTCCCCCTCCAAACTTCACCACCCACCAACACCTTCATTTTCCCCTCCCACCTTCACCCCACCGGCACCTCTTCCTCTCCCAGTCGATCCTAGACCTTCCTCTCCTACCCCTTGACCATCATCCGTTGTGAGCATCAATGGTGACTTTCCAACTTCCGTGAGCTGCTTCGCAGCAGAGTCATGTCCTTGAGAATCCACCCAGCATGCCATGGACATTCCTCCAGTGTGCCGTTGCTGTCGGGCACCAAATGCTTCTGCTCCTCGGATGTCTGTGATGTGAGCAAGGCCCTGATGGTAAGTCCCAACTTCTGCATATCACAGTTGTCAAGGAGTGTTCTGCACCAATGTGTTTTCCCACTGATGTGGGCGAACAATCCAGCGGGGCAAGGATGAGTCCGGCGGGCTGGCCTGATAATGATATGCTGATGTATTACAATGAGGTTCCTGACATCCGATGATGGGGAATGTGGCCCGCCATTGATGGGGCTGAGTGGACGATCACAAACTAGTTTCACGACGTTGTGAAACCGATTTTTGGCCTTCTCACCATATTGTCCGCTCATGCCACCGAACAAGCCTGATACCAGCGGGCACGGAAAATCCCAGCCACTGGCTCATCAATGGTGTGTTGGATCCAAGAATTCACGTAAGCCAAATGTTCACATTCTTTGGCTTTAATTGCCATGTGTTAATGAGGCTGATCACTCATCCAGCCACTTGGCCTGCTGCCCACTCGCAAAGATACATTAGTTAATGGCCCCATAAGCTATCCTTTGGTAACATGCTTCCGTGCCACATACCTTGGTGAATCGAAGCAGGTTGTTGACTCTTCCTGTACTGGACCCAGGGTCTTTGGAAGACCACATGTTTGCTCACCTTCACTGTGATCTCCTTTCAGGCTGCCATGGTCGGGCATGAGGGTCTTATTTTGCCATCTTTGGGAAAAAGCGTGTCTTGCCATTCCCTGATGGTGTGGAGGAGAATCTGCAGTGGGGTGTGGCACAAAATCATTTGGCCTGTCTCTGTCTGGGCTCAGACATTGCCAAAGATTCATAGAGCAGTTGAAGAAGCTTGGATGTGATGGTGGCCGGGTAGGGGGGGTGGGGGGGGGGGGGGGGGGGGCTGGGGGTGTGGAGTGGTGCCTGGGACATGAAAGAATAATAAGGGGGACAGTGATCGGGGACTGAAATTTGGGGAGTGCTGGGAGTGATGAGGGGCTGCAACAAGAAAGGGAACAAAATACTGATATATTGAAAGTAGACAGGAAAGTTGTGGCCAAGATGCCGAGCATCCTTGTTTGTCCAGGAGACTCTTTTTTAGCCTGCCCATACCTACTGTACCGGGAGGTGGTGGCGTAGTGCTATTGTCACTGGGCTAGCAAACCAGAGACCCAGGGTATTGCTCTGGGGATCTGGGTTTGCATCCCACTACAGCAGATGGTGGAATTTGAATTCTATTGAAACCATTGTCGTAAAAACCCATCTGGTTCACCAATGTCCTTTAGGGAAAGAAATCTGCTGTCCTTACCTGGTCTGGCCTACATGTGACTCCAGACCCACAGTAATGTGGTTGACTTTTAACAGCCCTCTGAAATGGCATAACAAGCCTCTCAGTTGTATCAAAACACTAAAAAAAAATCTAAAAGGAATGAAACTGGATGGACCACCTGACCTAGGCACCCGAAAAGACAACAGCAAACTCAACTCTGTTGACCCTGCAAAGTCCACCTCACTAACACCAGGGGGCTAGTGCTAAAATTGGAGGAGCTGTCTCACGACTAGTCAAGCAACAGCCTGATATCGTCATACTCAAGGAATCATATCTTACAGATAATGTCTCAGACTCCACCATTACCAACGCTGGGTAAGTCCTGACCCACTGGCAGGACAGACCCAGCAGAGGTGGTGGAACAGTGGTATACAGTTGGGAGATAACAGCCCTGGGAGTCCTCAACATCGACTCTGGAATCCATGGAGTCTCATGGCATCTGGCTAAACATGGGCAAGGTAAGATCCTGCTGATTAGCATGTACTGCCTCACTCACCTGATGAATCAGTGCTCCTCCATGTTGAACACCACTTGGAGGAAACATTGAGGGTGGCAAGGGTGCAAAATGTATCTGGGTGCAGACTTCAATGTCCATCACCAAGAGTGGCTTGGTAGCACCACTACTGACTGAGCTGGCTGAGTCCTAAAGGACATAACTGTTAGGCTAGGTCTGCGGTAGGTGTTGAGGGAATCAACCAGAGGGAAAAAGATACTTGACCTCATCCTCACCAACCTGCCTGCCGCAGATGCATCTATCCATGACAGTATCGGTAGGAGTGACCACTGCACAGTCATTGTGGAGACGAAGTCCCGCCTTCACATTGAGGATATCCTCCATCATGTGTGGCACTACAACCGTACTAAGTGGGATAGATTTCAAATGTATCTAGCAATCACCATCAGTAACCCCATGGCTTGAAATATCCCCCACTCTACCATTACCACTAAGCCAGGGGATCAACCCAAATTCAATGGAGAGTGCAGGAGGGCATGCCAGGAGCAGCAACAGGCAAAGCTAAAAATGGGTGAAGCTACAACACAGAAATACTTGTGTGGCAAACAGCATAAGCAGCAAGTGATAGACAGAGCTAGGCGATTCCACAACCAACAGATCAAAACTCTGCAGTCCTGCCACATCCAGTTGTGAATGGTGGTGGACAACTGAACAGATCACTGGAGAAGGATGCTCCACTAAGATCCCCATCCTCAATGATGGGAGTGTCCAACACATCAGTGCAAAAGATATGGCTGAACCATTTGCTACAATCGTCAGCCAGAAGTGCCAAGTGGATGATCCATCTCAGCCTCCTCCAGAGATCCCCAGCATCACAGATGCAAGTCTTCAGCCAATTTGCTTCATTCCACGTGATATCACGAAAGGACTGAAGGCACTGGATACTGCAAAGGCTATGGGTCCTGCTAATATTCCGGCTATAGTATTGAAGACTTGTGCTCCAGAACTTACCGCACCCCTAGCCAAGCTGTTTCAGTACAACTACAACACTGGCATCCACCCAGCAATCTGGAAAATTGCCCAGGTATGTCCTGTACACAAAAAGTTAGGACAAATCCAACCTGGCCAATTACCGCCCCAACAGTCTACTCTCGATCATCAGTAAAGTGATGGAAGGAGCATCAAAGGTGCTATCAAGTGGCACTTACTCAGCAATAACCTGCTCACTGACACCAGTTTGGGTTCTGCTAGGGCCACTCAGCTTCTGCCTCATTACAGACTTGGTTCAACCATGGACAAAAGAGCTGGACTCCAGAGGTGAGGCGAGAGTGACTGCTCTTGACATCAAAGCAGCATTTGACTGAGTGTGGCATCAAGGAGCCCTAGCAAAACTGGAGTCAATAGGAATCAGGGAAAAACTCTTCTCTGGTTGGAGTCATACCTAACACAAAGGAAGATAGTTGTGGTTGTTGGAGGTCAATCATCTCTTTTCCAAGGCATCACTGCAGGAGTTCTTCAGTGTAGTGTCCTAGGCTCAACCATCTTTAGTTGCTTCATCAATGACCTTCCTTCCATCATAAGATCAGGAGTGGGGATGTTCGCTGATGATTGCACAATGTCCAGCACCATTTGTAACACTCAGATACTGAAGCAGTCTATGTCCAAATGCAGCAAGATCTTGGCAATATCCTAGCTTGGGCTGACAAGCAGCAAGTAACATTTATGCCACATAAATGCCAGGCAATGACCATCTCCAAAAGAGAGAAGCTAACCATCACTCCTTGACATTCAATGGCATTACCATCACTGAATTCCCCACTATCAACATCTTGCTGGTTACCATTGACCAGAAACTGAACTGGACTAGCCATATAAATATGGCTACAAGAGCAGTTCAGAAGCTCGGAATACTGAGTGAATAACTCACCTCCTGTCTCCCCAAAGCCTGTCCACCATCTACAAGGCACAAGTCAGGAGTGTGATAGAATACTCTTCACTTGCCTGGATGATTGGCACCCCTTCTACAAACATTCACTCCCTCCGCTGCCGACGCATAGTAGCAGCAGTGTGTACTATTTACAAGATGCACTGCAGGAACTCACCAAGCCTCCTTAGATAGCACCTTTCAAACCCATGACGTATAGAAGGACAATGCCTGCAAATACATGGGAACACTATCACCTACAATTTTCCCTCCAAGTCACTCACCATCCTGACTTGGAAATATATTGCCGTTCCTTCACTGTCGCTGGTTCAAAATCCTGGAAATCCCTCCATAACAGCACTGCAGGTGTACCTATACCACATGGACTGCAGCGATTCAAGAAGGCAGCTCACCACCACTTTCTCAAAGACAATTAGGGATGGGCAATAAACGCTGGCTTAACCAGCAACGCCTTCATCCCACGAATGAATAAAATAAAAGTATCAGCACTGGACAGGGTGGATCCATGAATGAATACCCACCCCGTCATGTGTCTCATGTGCCTGCCAACAGCCTTTTAAATTTTAATTTGAATTGTGTGCGCTCCGGCTCCTAATACACAAGCGGAAGAGGCACCCAGTTCTGTTCCTCCTTTGGGACAATGTGTCTCTTATTAAATTCCATCCAAAGAATCGACTTTTTGATGTGCATATGTTAGGAAATTGAGTATGTGTCTTGATATGCTGTATGCTGCAGTTTAAAATGAAGAAACTGGTCAGCATTCAGGTGGCTGTACTGCTACCCAGCATGAACTTTAACAGATGACTGAGAATTTATCGGTTAATCCTCGGCCGGATTACATGTTTTTTTGTTGACTCCACCCCCTAGTGTATACCTTGTGCAGGCCTGGTGAAGTCTGAAGAAGTGGGATGCTCAAAGCTGGTAGCGTTTTGAAAAGTTTTTTCAAGATTTGCAATCTTTTTAAAGTGAGAGTTTTATTTTGCCTTGATTTTGCCTGGCGCATTTATATCTGAAACTTTCTACAACTTGATTTTTGTATAGAGAGGCTTTGACCAAGATATTTAGGTCGGTGAGCGGGGTGGGGGCAGGGCCCACTCACTGATGCGTAAAATAATGCGCGATGACGTTGGGCAGAACTCCTGATGTCACCCCACGTCATTTCCATTTTCAGGTTGGTGGGGGCGCAGTCGAATCAGCTGTGTGCCCACTGACCTGTCAACGGCCTATTGAGGCCTTTTAAAAATTAAGTCAAGTAATTAATGGACATGCCCATCCAACTTTAATGTTTGCGGGCAGGCCAGGAACCCAGGCGGGCTTCAGAAAAAGCAGGAAACCTCATCCACAAGCGGGATGAGGTTTCATGAGGGTTTTAAAAAATTTAATAAAAGTTTGATTAAAAGTGATGGGACATGTCCCAACTTATGTGACAATGTAGCATGAGGGGACATGTCAGGGAAATTTTATTTTTGTACGTTTACCATTTTTAAATTTAGCGCTGATCTCCCTGAGGCAGCACTTAGCCTCAGGGAGATGAGTGCGCTCTTTCATGCGCTTGCGCAAAACAGCGCACTCTGGGATGAGGGAATCCCCGCCCATCTGCAAGGGAGCGCATAGCGCTTCCTGGCAAATGTCACACTGGGCGGGCTTTAATTGGCCCGCCCACATAAAATGGCAGCGCGTCCCCAATCGGGGGCACCGATTAGAGGCGTGCCTGCATGCGCCCAACAGGCGGAAAATTCTTCCCTTTAATTTGTCAATTGTTTTCATACCTGTGCTAGAGATGAGAACTTGTAGGATTTTTTTCTTTATTCATTCCTGAGATGTGGGGGCATCACTAGAAAGGCCAGCACTTATTGCCCACCCCTAATTGTCCTTGAACCAAGTGTCTTACTTGACCATTTCAGAGAGCAGTTAAGAGTCAACTACATTGTTGTGGGTCTGGAGTCAGATGAAAGCTAGACCAGATAAGAATGACAGGACATTAGAGAATCAGATGGGTTTTAATCACAATTGATGATAGTTGTCATGGTCACCATTACTGAAACTAGCTTTCAATTTTGTAATTGAATTTAAATTCCACCAGCTCATGTCCCCGGGTTATAGCCTGGGCCTCTGGATTACTAGTCCAGTGACATTACCATTACACCAATCACCTCCCCACTGACTTGTATGTTCTCCATTAGTTTGAATACGATGAAAATTGGATTTATTCTACAATGGACAGATGTTCTAAAAGGTATCGGTCCAGGTTGCAAAGTTGAAAAAGACCTCATTGTATCCATGCCAGTCATTACCTCAGCACCTACAATTACACGCACAGACAGGACTACCTGGGTATTTTATTTTAGAGACCTGTTTTTCCCACCTCTGGTTCACACTGGAAGATGTCATAGAATTACGCCATTTCCTCCACATTGGCTTGCAGCAACCTCTACCACAGGGACAGCTCTTCATATAGCTGGAAAAGTCACCAATTGTTTTAAGCTTCTAAGCTATCAGATCCTTCCAAGCCACGAAGGGGACATGTGTCAAATTAAAAATAAAAACAGAAAATGCTGACAATACTCAAGTCAGGCCGCATCTGTGGAGAGGGAAACAGTTGATGACCTGTCATCAGATCTGGGGTATAATAGAAATGTAATAAGTTTTTGATAATGTAAGGGGGAAGGGGAAGAAGAACAAAAGGGAAGATTTGTGATTGGTGGAGGGCAGGAGCGATTAAATGACAAAAGGTTTAATGGAACAAAAGTCAAAGGGAGCGGTGAAAAGTGAAGAGACAAAAGATGTGTCCAGATGAGGTGTGAATGGCTGGCTAGCAGCTGTCCAAATTCAAAGTAAAGGAAGGAATGAGAAAAATACTGAATCAGCAAAGAAAAACGAAAAGCAAACTGGAGACGGAGGTTGTGATCTAAAATTGTTGAACTCAATGTTGAATCCAGAAGGCTGTAGAGTGCGAATTGAAAGATGAGGTGTGTGATTTTCCAGTCCAACCCGCTGTCGGGATCCTCTGGACCTGTTAATGGACTTTTGGCTGGGCCACCGAATCTGCCGCAGCTGGTCCCACCGTGACAGGACTGGAAAATCCTGGCCGAGGTGTTGTTTCTCAAGTTTGCATTGAACTTCATTGGAACACTGCAGCAGATCAAGGATAGAAAGGTCAGAGTGGGAGCAAGATGGAAAATTGAAATGACAGGCAATAGGAAGCTCAGGGTCATGTTTGCAGATTGAATGGAGATGTTCTGCAAAGCGATCATCCAGCCTGTGCTTGGACTCCCGAATGTAGAGAAGAACACAGTATGAACAGTGAATACAGTATACTAAATTAAAACATGTACAAATAAATGACTATTTTGCTTGGAAGGAGTGTCAGGGCCTTGGGTGGTGAGAAGGGAGGAAGTAAAAGGGCAGGTGTTGCATCTTCTGTGCTTGGATTGGATGGTTGTAGGAAAAGAAGGGGATGTTGGGGTGATTGAGAGTGGACCAAGGTGTTATGGAGGGGGCGGTTCCTTCAGAATGCTGAAAGGAGAGGGAAGGGGAAGATATGTTTGGTGGTGGCATCATGCTGGAAGTGGTGGAAATCGTGGAGGATGGTCTCTTGAATAGGGAGGCTGGTGGTGTGGAAGGCAAGGACAAGGAGAATCCTATCATGGTTCTGGGGGCGAGGAGCTGGGATGAGTGCAGAGGTGTGTGAAATAGGTCAGACATGGTGGAGGGCCCTGTCAGCCATGTTGGGTGGGAATCCTTGGTTGAGGAAAAAGTAAGACATTTTGGAAGCATTGGTATGGAATGTTGCATTGTCTGAACAGATCCAATGAAGATGGAGAAACTGGGAGAATGGAATAGAGTCCTTACTGTTATGATATAACAGATGGTAATTGCCAGGCTAAACAAATCCCAATGGGAAACCTGGCCAAGCTATCACAATGATTTTGCAATTTGTATTTATTACAAGAATGTATGTACACTGAAGTCAGAAGTAAAGAGCCCACTACCACCTTTGGAGATTTTAAAGGTTAAATTAAAACATTTATTAACAAAAGAAAAGAAAACTTAAGCACAAGATTATAGTTACGCAGTTAGTCTTACAACAGTTCCCAAAAGATTTCTACTTAACTAGTCTCCCACCTCCCTTTCAGGAAACAGTCTGAATAGATTCTTAATCTATAAAAAAACATCCAGCAATATTACCACAAGCACCCAATATTGCTATAAGGGAGGTATTTCATTGCTTCTCTTTCCCTCTCACTCGATAATGGAACTCCAAGGCTGCAAACAAAACCTTGCACAATGGACCAAACCAGCACCTCTCTAGGGTGGCAAGAGGCTGCTTTTTCACAGGGCTATTTCACACAGTGCACTTCTCCAGATATCACAGGGCCACTCCCCATACAGCTTTCTTTATGAGGCTTGTGTGTTTATGTTTGTGCGTGTGTGTATGTGTGTTTGTTTGTGACTAATTTTATTAAACTAAAGATGGTCAGACTGCAAGGTAGGAGATGTGTGGAATTTGGGAACAAAGTCAATGAAATTTTCCAGTTCAAGGGGAGAGCAGGAAACAGCACTGATACAGTCATCTATATATTGGAAAAAGAGGTGAAGGGGAAGGCCTGAGGATTGGAACAATGAGGAATATTCCACATATGCCACAAAAAGGCAGGTGTAGCTAGGACCCAACTGGATACCCAAAACAACACCTTTTGTTTTGAGGAAGCGAGTGGAGTTGAAGGAGAAATTGCTCACTATGCGAGCAAGTTCAGCCAGACTGAGAAGGGCAGTGGTGGATGGAGACTGGTTACACCTCTGTGCAAGAAAGAAGCAGAGTGCCCTCAGAACATCCTGGTAGGGTTAGAGTTATAGAGAGATTAGACGTTCATAGTGAAAAGGAGATGGTTGGGGCCAGGAAACTGGAAACTATTGATGGAGGCCATTGGAAGAGTCACAGTTGTAGGTAGGAAAAGACTGGACAGGCAGAGATAAATAGAGTCCAGATAGGAAGAAATAAACTCAGTGGGGCAGGAACATGCTGAAACAATGAGTTGACCAATACTGTCCTGTTCATGGACTTTAGTAAGGAGATAGAAGCAGGCCATTTGAGGTTGCAGGACTATGAAGTTGGAGACAGTGGAAGGAGGATCTCCCAAGGAGGTGAGGTCAGTGACAGCCCTGGGTAGAATGGTGGGAGAACTTGTCAGATAAGCCTGTCTGTTGATAACAGATGCATCTTGTGAATGATTGATACCATGGCTACTTCTGTGCTCACCAGCTATGCTTTAGCATCCATTAATTTTAATGGCAGAAAAATCATTGACTGGTGAACGCACAAGCAGGAAATTTGATCAGCATTTTCAAAGGGCTGAGATAGACAGATTTTTTAGTAATTCAGGGAATCAAGGGTTATTGGGGTGTAGGTAGGAAGATGGAATTAAGGCAGATCAGCTCTGATTGTATTGAATGCTGGAGCAGGCTTGAAGGGACATATAGTCTACTCCTGCACCTATTTCTTATGTTTCTTATCTTATGTCAGGTAGAAATAGGTGACCTTAGCGATAGTGCAAATGTGTGGCTGAAAATTCATCTTGGGGTGAAATGTGACACGAAGGTAGTGAACAATCTGGTCTAATCTCAGAATGTTGCCAGAGAGGGAAAGAGAGAGCTGCAGTTGGTAGTTAGGGATCGGAATTTGGACCGAAGCCCAAACAGCCCCCCCCAACGCTGTGCTTTAACAGGTCAATCCCAGAGGCAACATGTGGATGAGAAATAGGATGGATCTAAGGGTAGATTCATGGGAGACACCAGAGGTAACAGTATGAGAGCAGAAAGAAAAGTCATTGCAAGTGAGATTCTCCGGCTATGATTAGATAAATAAGATGGAATAATGTGAGAGCAGTCCCATCAATGTGGACGACAGTGGAGAGGAATTGGAGAAGGATGGTGTGGTCAGCAGACATTTTGAGAAGGACAAGGAGGGAAAGTTTACTTCTGTCACAATCACATAGGATGTCATTTGCAATTTTGATAAGAACCATTTTGTTACTGTGGCAGGGGTGGAAACTGTTAATTCATTCTGAAGCTGGATGCTGAAGTAAGAAAACAGGCGCCAATCTTTTACTTAATACTAGATTTATTTACAGAATGCAACATTACATATGTTGACTCCTCCCTGAACAACACCCTCTGCCCCGGAAGCCTCTCTTTACATGTGTTCAAGGTACTTAATCAATCAATGCCCTTTACCTGTGTATCCTTAACCTTAATAATACAAGAGACCTGATTGGTGTGATTCAAACATGGCATTCCAAGAAAGATGGAAATGGACTTGGGAGTTAATAACTCAAGGACTTTGGAGGGGACTGGGAGGTTGGAGATGGGATGTAGTTTGCAAGAATGGTGAAGTCAAGGGTTGGTTTTGTTGAAGGGTGGGGTGATGATGGAAAATTTAAAGGAGAAAGGGCAACATCAGAAGAGAGAGAACTGTTAATATTGGCTAACATGGGGACCAGGAGGGGAACAAAAACAGAATTACCTGGAAAAACTCAGCAGGTCTGGCAGCATCGGCGGAGAAGAAAAGAGTTGACGTTTCGAGTCCTCATGACCCTTCGACAGAACTTGCGTTCGAGTCCAAGAAAGAGTTGAAATATAAGCTGGTTTAAGGTGTGTGTGTGGGGGGCAGAGAGATAGAGAGACAAAGAGGTGGAGGGGGGGGGGTGGGGGTGTGTGTTTGTAGGGACAAACAAGCAGTGATAGAAGCAGATCATCAAAAGATGTCAACGACAGTAGTACAATAGAACACATAGGTGTTAAAATTAAAGTTGGTGATATTATCTAAACGAATGTGCTAATTAAGAATGGATGGTAATTAGCACATTCGTTTAGATAATATCACCAACTTTAATCTTAACACCTATGTGTTCTATTGTACTACTGTCGTTGACATCTTTTGATGATCTGCTTCTATCACTGCTTGTTTGTCCCTACAAACACACACCCCCAGCCCCCCCTCCACCTCTTTGTCTCTCTATCTCTCCGCCCCCCACACACACACCTTAAACCAGCTTATATTTCAACTCTTTCTTGGACTCGAACGCAAGTTCTGTCGAAGGGTCATGAGGACTCGAAACGTCAACTCTTTTCTTCTCCGCCGATGCTGCCAGACCTGCTGAGTTTTTCCAGGTAATTCTGTTTTTGTTTTGGATTTCCAGCATCCGCAGTTTTTTTGTTCTAGACCAGGAGGGGAAGTTGCTTCATCAGCAGTTTAGTGGGAATAGCGTTGAGGGAGAATGATATGGGTCTCATGGACAATATGAGCTTGGAGGGTGCATGAATGAGATAGAAGAGAAATTAGAGAAAGATGCCAGTTTGATGCTTGGGCCTGCGTGTGTAAGGCTTATCATATCTTTCAATATAGCTTCTGAATCTATCTAAGCCAACTCACCCCTTCATACTTACATAGTTTGCTCTATGTAGATTTATGACCTCAGTTTCAGGCTTAACTAAATCATTTTCAAACTCAATAAAGAATTTTATCATGTTATGGTCACTATGACCTTGTTACTGCTAGGATAGTGAATATTCACCAACACGGTGCTGGGTGCATGTTGCATGCCAACTGCACTTTAAGTGAGAGAGGACCCTTGGAGTTGTGGTGCACCTCCCTGTTAACTTATGGTAGCTACAAACCGATGTGTTTGCAGGTATTAGTTCCCTATACCATTGAGAATCACATGATCCTGGCTAAACCACCTGCTCACTCCTGTTCTTTTCTGTTTAGAGAGAATGCAATGAAGTGCCCTCTCCTCTGTAAATTCCTTGATGCACTGATACATCGCAAACTGTGAGATGTTAGACATGTTACTGGCTCCAGTTTGGAAGTATCCTGAGGCATAGAAATTGAAGATGCCACTGAGAATGCTGTTTTTGACCTGCTCTGTGGCTGCATGCCCAGTTTGAGCAGGTGACACAATTCAGTCTTCACCTCCTTAGTGAATAGTAACCACCTCAAACACTCCACCTGGCTGAGGTGATGGTAGGAGAAGTGCTCTCTGAGTACCCGAGGTGTGGCCTAGCTGCTGCATGTATGACCTTCTATTGCAAGTTCTGCTTCTGCTGCCTCTGCCCACAGCTTCCTCTCTCTGCTGCTTGTGCTCCATCTCCACATCAGCCCGCAGCACAAGAGGGATTGCAACTATTGCCCCCAAGATTGAGGCCTTCAAACTCCACTGAACTCCTTGGAAAAGTCCAGCACCATTGCTTCTAACTCCCAACAACTTGTGTGAGCTCCCCAACAACTCAGTAAATGCTTCCACCAACAGTGCACTAGTAAAAGAAAGACAAAAGTGCCTCCTGGAAGCACCATACTAATCTCTTTAAATAGCACGAGTGGGAGAAATGTTCACTCTCAGGTGCACACATGCACAGATGGACAGCAGCCCAGAAAGTACCATGCAGACTGCCAAATCAGCAGTAGATGTTGACTGATGTGCCAACTGTCCGCTCTGCAGGAGTCTGCTGCATGCAGAGTATGCCTGCATTAATGCCTTTCCAAGTATGAGTCACTACATGGGCTATGCCTAAAGTGGCTGGAAGCAGATTGGCTGCCATTTTCAGCACCTCTAGGCTCCCATAGCGTTGACACCAGTGGCACTATGGAGCCATATTTTGTGGCCAAAATCTCCTGGGTTTCATGCAGTAGTTGAGACTGCCTGCCAGTTCTCTTGGCTCCTCATATGACTCTCACCCCAAAAGATGAGGTATCCAGAGTAATAGAGGTGGTTGGAGTCAAAAATGTTGTTGTGGTGTGGTCATAACGTGGTTAATCGATATGGTATCCCAGGTCATTAATGACTTGCTGATTGGAGCAGAAGCATTGTGTTAATGGGAGGAAGGGTAAGACAGATGGTGCTGTGTTGCTGGGTCTGAAGACCGCGTTGTCTGAAGGATAACAGCCAGAAGTTAAATAATTGGCATAGAGAGATATTCAAGAGTTTTATTTCATTACCTTTAGGATAAGAGGGTATTCATACAAAACTGCTTTTCGGGAGAATAAATAGCTGCACAAAGTCCATGATTGGACAGGCTGTATGTAGTGTGTGCAAACATTAATAGATGAGGCCTTTATTATGCCTTATCATGTTCTTATCCTACCATCTGCTAACACATGGCACTAATATTGTTCTGGGCCTGCATCCTAACAGATAAGATGCTCATACAGCAGAGAGAGGGTCTGGAACTCATTTGTTCAGACACCAGGTTTCCCAACCAATCACAGAGTGCAGGTGCGATGATGACCTTCATTCTGTGAATGAGGTTTCTATTTAAAGGCAAGAGCTAGAATGGCTGCAGGAAAGGTTGCTTCTGTAGTAAACTGAAGGAAAGAAGGTGGAAGGAAGATATGGGAAGACTGCCCCCTTTCACCATTAGTTCTCTGACACTTCCCTGGAGACCATGTTGGAGGTGATATGAGCCAGGAGGGAGATCCTTCTTCCTGTGGACAGCAGGAAGAGGCCAGCCAACCAAACAAAGCAGGTGTTGCTAGAAGAAGGAGGCTATGAGCAGCAGGGGTGTGGTGTCCAGGACCTGAATTCAGCGCTGGAAGAGGTTGATTGACCTCATTTGGTCCGAAAGAGTCAGAAGCATAATAATTGACGAGCTGAGTGAGTGGACAAATGCATGGCAGATGCAGTATAATGTGGATAAATGTGAGGATATCTACTTTGGTAGCAAAAACAGGAAGGCAGATTATTATCTGAATGGCTATAAATTGAGAGAGGGGAATGTACAATGAGACCTGGGTGTCCTTGTACACCAGTCGCTGAAGGTAAGCATGCCGGTGCAGCAGGCGGTAAAGAAGGCAAATGGTATGTTGGCCTTAATAGTGAGAGGATTCAAGTACAGGAGTAGGGATGTCTTGCTGCAATTATATAGGGCTTTGGTCAGACCACACCTGGAATATTGTGTACAGTTTTGGTCTCCTTATCTGAGGAAGGATGTTCTTGCTATAGAGGAAGTGCAGCGAAGGTTTACCTGACTGATTCCTGGGATGGCGGGACTGACTTATGAGGAGAGATTGAGTCGGTTAGGATTATATTCGCTGGAGTTCAGAAGAATGAGGGGTGATCTCATAGAAACCTATAAAATTCTAACAGGACTAGACAGGGTAGATGCAAGAAGAATGTTCCCGATGGTGGGGGAGTCCAGAACCAGGGGACACAACCTGAGGATACGGGGTAGACCATTTAGGACTGAGATGAGGAGAAATTTCTTCACCCAGAGAGTAGTGAGCCTGTGGAATTCACTACCACAGAAAGTAGTTGAGGCCAAAACATTGTATGTTTTCAAGAAGGAGTTAGATATAGCTCTTGGGTCAAAAGGGATCAAAGGGTATGGGGAGAAAGTGGGAGCAGGCTATTGAGTTGGATGATGAGCCATGATCATAATGAATGGCGGAGCAGGCTCGAAGGGCCAAAAGGCCTACTCCTGCTCCTATTTTCTATGTTTCCATGTTTCTATATGAATCATTGCTCTCTGATCTCCCTAGTATTCTCCAGCACACCACTCTGACTGCCACATTTTAATATACATAATATATATATTATATATTACAATTATATACATACATTCATTTCTCTCCAGGCACCTCCTCAATCTTCATCTCAAAGGATAGCACTCACCCTCATCCCTTTGCCCTCTCCTGTCCGTCTCTCTCAGTCACCCTCCTCCCTTTTCCATCTTATATCCATCGCTCACAGTCATCCTTCATAAATGTTTTCATTTCAACCTCAACACACATTCCACTTCTCAAACTCATAACTCTCTGCCTTCTCTCATTGTAGGAGAAGAGAGCCCATAACTCCAGAGAGAGACAGAGAACTGGGGGTGGGACTGCAACCATTTCCACCCTGACCACAATAGAGGGGGAGGCTCTGGAGATTGATGGGGTGGCGCAGATATTAGGCATTGATGATTGAGAAATAGGGGTCATCCACAGACATGGTGACAACATTAGATGATGCACTGTCACTTGACACTTAACAGTCACTCCTGTTGAATTGATATCTCCAATAACTGAATTGTCATGATATTCACTCTGGTGAGTTTGAATTATTTTCCCTTTCCAGCACTAACTCGTGGCTTTGATCCTTTACAAGTCCTTCAAGGAGGATCTGGTGGAGGAGAAGATCAAGTGAGTCCTCAGAGGAGGACCAACACTCTGAGGATAAACAATCACATGACTCATGCACCTTCCACCACCTCAGATCTGCACACCTTGATGGGAACTGCATGTTATGATGCAGCAGTTGGTAAAGGCTGTTATTTAAAATCCCAGAGGGAAACTTTAAACAACTGTCATAATCAATATTTTCAAGTGGTATGTTTGAGATGCAGCTCTCAATCCAGGAATAAGATCACCGGTTCTCAAGAGGTTTTTATATAGAACTACATAAGACATTTATTAATTTACACAAGTTAAACACACACACGTGGCTACAAATTATTGCTATCATAACTTTTTAACAAATTCCCAAACTAATCTCCAATAAGGCAACAGCAACCCATTGACTTTAAGCAGACACCAGGCAAAGCATTTTCACCTTACACATTCAAAATGAGGTTCCTTTCACTTTGATTCCTTTGCAGACAGTTGTAGGCTTACAGCTGCTTTGAAGTTACATGCCCTCTGCCCTGCACATGCAAAACTGCTTTCTGTTATACCCAGCACTTCTCTTCGAATGTAAATTTTCATTGTATCACCAAGCCCTTTGAACTGTGCCTCTTCTAACAGTAAAACTCCTTTCATAGTACCAATTTTATTAGTAATATAAACATATTGCTTGGTGTCTCCTAGCTAGGTGCAAAATTTCACTCCCACTCTTGAATGCTCTATTCAACAAAATGCAAATGTATCTCTATCTCTCTGTTTATATCTCAAAACTACTGTACATCAAAGCACGCAGACTATATTACTTTAATCCAATTAAAACACAAACAGATACACTCACAGACTAAACCTCTATTTTAAAAAAATAATTTCCAATAACATTACATACATTAATATCTTTTCCTGACATCCCCCTTCCTATCGAAAAATGAACCGATATAATTCTAAAAGTCAGAGTCATTTTTTTAATAATCCATCTCACACTATCTCCTATACTTATTATGTTACATTTCTATTACATTATCAGATGCATGCATTAACATAACCAAGTCCCTGGTGTCAACAGAAATCACTCCAATTCAGTGTCCAGGTTTTAAAAAATGTCCAATTTTCCTTTAAGCTTCAAACTCTTCATAATACACCTTTGAACAGATTTTCTCCTTCAGCAATATAAATAATCCGTAGATTAATTGGTTGTAATAATAAACTCCATCTGAAAAGTCTTGCACTTTTGCCTGAAATTTATTCAAAAACTTCAAAGAGTTATGGTCTGTATAAACAATTATTTCTGATGAATTGTTTGCAACATAAATTTTGATATGCTGTAATGCCAACACCAAACCCAAAGTTTCTTTTTCAATCATTGAATATCTTCTCTGTTGTACATTTGGCTTCAGTGAAAAATACACTATCATTTTTTCAATTCATTCTTCTTGTAACAGGACAGCCTATATCACTTGCGTCAATAGCCAATTTGAATTGCTTGGCATAATTGGGTACTGCCAAAACTGGTGTCATAGCTAATACAGTTTTCAAACTATCAAATGACTTCTAACACTCCTGTGTTGATTGAAACTTGTTCTTTTTTAATAGTTCAGTCAGTGGAGCAACCACTTAGCTAAAATTTGGTACAAATTTCCGATAAAACCCACTCATGCCCAGAAATTTCAAAACTTCTCGTTTTGTTGTAGGCACTGGGAAATCCACGATATCCCTGACTTTCACACCTCTTGGAGCCACCTTACCATGTCCAAAGCTATGGCCTAGATACGTAACTTGCGCTTTTACAAATTCACTTTTAGCCAAGTTCATCAGGATATTAGCTTCTTGTAGTCGAGTAAATAATTCTTCCAGATGCTGTAAATGCTCCTCCTATGTCTGACCGAAAATGATTAGATCATCAATATAAATGGCACAATTGCTTAGACCTGCAATTACATTGTCTGTCAGTCTTTGAAATGTCACAGGTGCATTCTTCATACCAATTGGCATGATCTTAATCTGATACCGTCCACTTGACATTACAAAAGCTGATACCTTCTTTGCTCTCTCCGACAATGGTACCTGCCAACGTCCTTTTAGAAAATCAATCTTTGTGATAAATTTTGATTGTCCCAGTTGCTCAATACAATATTCCAACCATGGTATAAGATATGAATCTGCTTTTGTCACTGCCTTCACCTTTTGATAGTCCACATACAGTCTTTGTGTTCCATTCGGTTTCGGTACCAGTACACCAGGCAAACTCCAGTTACTGTAACTAGACTCAATGATATCATTTTGAGCATGAAATCAATTTCTTTTTGTACTTGTGATAATTTTGCTGGATTTAAACTATAAGAATATTGCCTTATTAAAGATGAAATTCCTATACATACATCATGTCTAGCTAAATGTATCTTTCCCAACTTATTTCCACAAATCGGTTTGTGTGACTGCAATAGCTTTTCCAAATCACTTTGACACTTGCTTGGAAGGTAACTCAATATTTCATTTAAATTTTTAAGCACCCTGTCATTATCCAATTTGTTTAGAGGAAAATCAATTTCAGAGTCCTTCACTTCTACCTCTTTCACATCATCTACCATCACTAATATATCTTTTTGTTCTTCTTCCCTGTCAAAATACTTTTTAAGCATATTTACATGACACACCCTCTGCTTCTTTCTTCTATCTGGACTATTTATTAAATAATTTACTTCACTCAAATTCTTTTCAATCCTGTAAGGCCCACTAAATCTTGCATTTAATGAATCACCCAGTACTGGTAACAAAACGTGTACTTTCTCTCCAGAAACAAAGCTGCAAGTTTTAACTTCCTTATCGACCTTCACTTTAATCACTTGCTGTGTGGTCTTTCACCTTTGTTCCCTAGCCAACTCTCATGCCTGTTCAATCTTTCCCTGAAATTTGATACGTAATCCAGGAGAATGGTTTCTGAATTTTGACACACCAATTACTCATGAATCAATTTCAGTGGTCCCCTTACCTCATGACCATAAACTAGTTCAAAAGTGCTAAAACCAGTCGGTGCATTAGGAGCGCCTCTAAAAGAAAATAGCAAAAATGGAATTCCTGCATCCCAATCCTGTGCATAATCCTGACAGTATGCTCTCATCACAGTTTTTAAAGTTTGATGCCATCTTTCCAAAGATCCTTGTGACTCCGGATGATAAGCTGTTGACCAAAACTGTTTTATCCCCAAACCGTTCATTTCTTCCTTAAACAGTTGTGAAATGAAATTTGACTCCTGATCTAATTGTATTTCTTTAGGTAAACCATGTCTTGAAAAAAAATTAATTAACTCCCTTACAATCTTCTTAGTTGTAACATTTCTTAAAAGTATGGCTTCAGGAAACCTGGTAGACACATCCATTATTGTCAGTAAATACTGATTTCCACTTTTAGTCTTAAGGAGGGGTTCTGCACAATCAGTCATGACCCTGGTAAAAGGTTCTTCAAATATTGATATTGGGATTAAAGGCGCTGGCTTAATCACTGCTTGTGATTTTCCTGTTATTTGACATGTATGAAAAGCTCTACAGAATTTGACTACAACCCTATGCAATACTGGCCAAAAGAGACCTCTGTATTTTTTCTGTGTTTTCCTAATTCCTAAATGTCTCCCCATTGGAATTTCATGAGCATTCCTCAGAATCTCATTTCTATGCCCTAATGGGATAACAATCTGATGCACCTCCCTCCAGCTTTAATTTGCTGAGACATGATCCGACCTCCACTTTCTCATTAAAATATCTCCCCAAAGATAACAACATACTAGAATACATTTTGGTTTTGTTTCTGAATAAGCTTTCTGATTTAATTGCTTTAATTGCAAATCATTTTCCTGTAACTCCACTAACCTCCTTGAGTTAAACAGTTCAGCTGAATTGTGCTATAATCTTTCCTTCTGAACAATATTATCAACACAGTGTCAACTAATTGGATTTCGACACCTTCTTTTTGCCTTTGAACTGCCTGCCTTTCTTGTTTTTCTTCTTCTTCCCTATGAGCCTTTGATCTCATTACAACACAATCAGGAAACAATCCAGGATGTTCTTTCTGTAACACCTCTGTTGAAAACACTTCTACAAGCTGCTCAACTACCCACATTTGTGATCCAGCTATATCATTACCCAGAATAAATTGAACCCCATGCAGTGGGTATTTTTTCCACCACTCCACACCATTCTGTTCTGTTGAAGGGTCATATGGACTCAAAACATTGACTGTGTTGCTCTCCGCAGATGCTGTCAGACCTATCGAGTTTTTCCAGGTATTTTTGTTTTTGTTTTGGATTTCCAGCATCTGCAGTTTTTTTTCTTTTAGCTTATAACTTCACCATTCTTCCATTTACTCTGTAAATTTACCTTCCACAATGGAGTAGATTTAGCATCTCCGTGAACCTGCTTATTATTACCTGCTCCTGCAATACTCCCTTTGAACAACAAATATCACTATCCCACAACATTAAGGGTTGACTAGTTCCTGTAGCTCTTAAAATTTTAACATCTTTACCTGCTCCACCCTGTACACATGGAAGGACTTTCCCTTCACACTCAAAAAGTTTAAATATTTCTGTAACCTGCTCCTCAGGATTTTCTTGAATAAACTGTGAACACATTCCCATTTCTTTACCTATCTCGGATTGTCCCAATTTCACCTGTACACAAACCATTGGTTTCTCTTGTGCCTGAACCTCAGAACACACAGTACTTTTACTTCCAGATCTTTTCTGTACCCCAATAATTCCTACAGATTTTTACTGCAATTTCAAATACACTGACTTCTTGTGCCCCACTTTATTACAATGAAAACACTTCCATTTTCGAATGTCACTTCTACCTTCAGCACCTCCCTTTTTATTCTGAGAAAAAAAAACTTCCTGGGAACTTCCAGCTACTCCTTCTCTTCCCTGACTACCTACCTTCCTTTCACCTTCCCACGTTTTATCCTTTTCCAATTTGAAATGGTGTTGAAAATCTAGCTCTATAAACTGCATCATAATCACCTGCTATCTCAACTGCTTGTCTTACAGAATCAACCTTCTGCTCCTTCACATAAGTTCCCACTACCAAAGGGATTGAATCTTTAAACTCTTCCAAAAGAATTACTTCCCTAAGAGCTGCTTACATTGTCTCTATTTTTAACCGTATCCACCGGTCAAAATTACTTTGTTTTGTTCTTTCAAACTCAATGTAAGTTTGCCCAGGCTGTTTTCTCATATTCCTAAATTTCTGCCTGTATGCTTCAGGAACCAATTCATATGCACTCAAATAGCCTTTATCATCACATCATAATTCACTGACATTTCTTCTGATAGTGAGGCGTATACCTCATGCGCCCTGCCCACTAACTTAGACTGTCATAGTAACATCCAGTTTTCCTGTGGCCATTTCATCTGTTTGACTAGCTTCTCAAATGAAATAAAGAATGCTTCAATAGCTTTTTTCTCAAAGTTTGGAAGAGCCTGTACAAATTTAAACATCTCCCCAAGGGGTTCTACTCTAGTGATAAGTCCTTCCTTACCTATCGGCATCTCTTTTTTAGCTACTAACATTCTCTGTTGGAATTCCCTCTCTCTCTTTTTTTCTCTTTCCTCCTTCTCTATCTTCACAATTTCTAATTCCCTTTCTTGTTTTCTTTCTCCCTTCTGCTTTTCTACCGGCTCCCTTATAAAAGCCATTTCTCTGTCCTATGCTTCAAATTCAAGATTTTTCAGTTCCTTTGCTTGTTCAAATTCAAGCATCTTCATTTGTAACTGAAGTCTCACTACCTCAAGCTGTGACTCACTAGTGTCAGGTTTCACTTCCAACTTTAGATGCAGTGCTATACTTTTAATTATATCTGATTTCCTAGAACCCTCAGGAAACCCTAATTTTAACTTATCTGCCAACTCTGTTAACTTACTTTTGGTTATTTTTTCCAACACAATCAGAATTATATCTTCTACTCCCAGGCAAGCCTTAGCAATTGCCAAAGCCACCTTGCAGTCTCACCACTTCTAAAATACCTCACCAATTCCTGAATTCATAGTGCTTCTCGTACTCATAACTTTAAGATTCACCAATTCCAAACCAATCAAGGAACTAGAAATATTTTTATCCTGCAAGAACCCCCAATTGCTATGACACAACAGTTGGTAAAGGCTGTTATTTAACATCCCAAAGGGAAACTTTAAACAACTGTCATAACCTATTTTTTCAAATGGTATGTTTGAGATGCAGCTCTAAATTCAGGAATAAGACCACCAGTTCGCGAGAGTTCTTTTATATCAAACTACATGAGACATTTATTAATTTACACAAATTAAGCATATACACATGGCTACAAATTACTACCATCATAACTTTTTAATAAATTCGCAAACTAATCTCCACCATGGCAAGAACAACCCATGGGGGAGAATTTCCACCCCGTTGGGGTGGGTTAGGCAGGAGTTGTTGTGGGCAGGTACACAGCTGATTGCCGCCTGCGATCGGCTGCGCGCCATCATTTTACGTGGACGGGCCAATTAATGCCCGCCCAGCGTGATGCGCACCCGGAAGTGCTGAGTGCTCCCTGCGTGGGCGGGGGGAGTAGGCTGAGTCGGGGCCTGCATTCTTTCACGCATCCGCGCAAAAGAGCACAGAAATCTCCCTGAGGCACAGAGCTGCCTCCGGGAGATCAGTTTGAGTTTCAAAAATTTTAATAAAGAAAAAAAACATTAGGTCATGTCCCCTCATGTGAAAGTGTCACATGAGCTGGGGCATGTCTATGAATTGTAATGAAAATCATTATTTCATTTGCAAATCATTTATGAAACCTCACCACACCTGCGGATGAGGTTTCATGAAAAGTGTGAAGGCCGCCTGGGCTCTAAGTGGTTTAATTAGTTTTTAAATGGCCTTAATAGGCCTTTGACTGTTTGGCAGGCGCACAGCCAACTCCGGTGTGTGCCCATCGAACTGAAAATTGGAATGATGCGTGATGACATCGGGACGCGCGCCCAATGTCACCATGCGTCATTTTACGCGTCGGCGAGTGGGCCCTGCCCCCATTTGCCAAACGGAAGATTCTGGCCATAGACTTTAAACAGACACCAGGCAACGCATTTTCACCTTACAAATTCAAAATGATGTTCCCTTCACTTTGGTTCCTTTGCAGGCATTATAGGCTTACAGCAGCTTTGATGTTACATGCCTCAGCCCGGCACACACAAAATTGCTTTCTGTTATACCCAGCACTGCTCTTTGAATGTAAATTTTCATTGCATCACCAGGCCCTTTTGACTTCCACCTCTTCTAACAATAAAGCCCCTTTCATAGTACCAATTTTATTAGTAATATAAACATATTGCTTTTTGTCCCTTAGATGAGTGTAAGATTTCACTCCCACTCTTGAATGCTCTATTCAACAAAATGCAAATATACCTCTATCTCTCTGTTTACATCTCAAAACTACTATTCACCACAGACTATCTGATTTTAAACCAATTAACACACACACAGACACACCCACAGACTAAACCTCTATTTTTAAAACTATCCAACAACATTATATACATTAATAGCTGCATGACACTGAATTAGAGATAGCTAGGTTGTCATATGGTGATGACCACAATGCATGTGAACAGGAGCAGGTGCTGGTGACAGAGACAGTATTGGGGAGTCCCCATTGGAGGGAACAGGGCACTCCAAGCTCTGTTCAGCTGGACTTAGATGCTAATCCTTTGGGATCATTCATGAAAAGGGAACTTGTGGAGCAGCAATGGGAAATGTGTGTCTTTCAGTCTGCATTTCCAGAGGCAGTGTTCACTCTTGGTGAGAGATTAGAGGTAGCTATCTCTAGAATGAGTGCCATGATGGTTTGCTATAGTAGGGATGTTTGCTACAGTTGTACAGGTCACTGGTGAGGCCACATCTTGAGTACTGTGCACAGTTTTAAGCTCCTTATTTAAGAAAGGTGTTATTATCTTTGGCCAGACCCTGGGTTGTTGGGGGAGATCCAATTAGGGACCAATAATGTTTTGATTAAGTAGATAAAGTTCGAGATTCAAGACGCCAACTAAGTGAATAAAGCAGCAAGATTCTACAGGTTTTGAAGAGACAAAAATAAACTACTGTACAAGTTCAGAAAAATAAAACAATTTACAATTGGGTCTACTTTTTGGGACCTCTCCCTGTCCCCTTCCCTAGTTTGGAACCTTCTCCCTGTTCCCACCTGTATACTGCTCCCTGAGGCGCACTCTTACAATGGCGTTCCCTTCCAGACCATTTAAGCTCCCTCTTCACGTAGTTCTCTTTTATCCTTTCTGTGCACGCACACAGGGCCGGTTCCTGGCCTGGAGAATGTAAAAATAACTGAACTGCGCATGTGCAGCCAGTTCGTGACTCACAAAGTTGAGTATAGGTTTCTTAACAAAGGACATAATTGTATCAGAAACAGTTCATAAAAGATTCACCTGACTGATTCCTGGGCTGGGGGGGTTATCTTATGAGGAAAGGTTGGACAGATTGGGCCTGTATCCATTGGACTTTAGAAGAATGAGAGGAGATCCTATCGAAACAAAGAAGATCCTGAGGAGACTTGACAGGGTGGATGCTTCCCCTTGTGGGAGAGACTAGAACAAGGGGACACACTTTAAAAATAAGGGGTCTCCCATTTAAGAGATGAGGAATTTTTTTTTTTCTTGGAGGGTAGCGAATCTCTGGAACTCTCTTCCCCGGAGAGTGATGGAGGCAGGGTCATTGAATATTTTAAGGCAGAGGAAATGGATCAATACTTGGATTTACATAGCAATGCAAATGGTGATATGCTGACATTTTCTTCAATTATTTTAACACCTTATTTGAATTCCTCATTCTCCTGATCTCTACATTGTTACAGCACCCATTCACCCCAGCTAGGAGCCTCAGGTGAATGGTAAGGTCAGTTTTTATGAAGATGAAAGGATCTCAATGTGATTGTTCATTGTTGACTGTTATAATGAATTGTCTCTGCTGGGGGTTGGTGGGGATGGTCGGCACAGAGTTTATGGTGGCATGGTCAGATGGCCTCACACACATAGATTAAGTAAAGCATGCCTGGATGAGGCCGTCAAAGGCTTTTTTGGCCATTAGGTGAGTGACTGCAGGCACCATGGCCACATCAGGCTCCTCCTCTTCTTCCACCACCTCCTCCTTGAATTTTGGTTGTTTTGCACCTTCCTCTCTCTATGGCTCTACCCCTGTTTGCATCGCAATGCTGTGAAGTCCCTAATCATTCTGGAGACCCTTGGTGGGGCACATTGAAAGACACTCCCAGATCTGTAATGGCAGCTGAACCTCATCTTCAGCAACCCTATGATTTGTTCTATTATCACCCTGGTGATGATGTAGGTCCTGTTCCAGCTCCCCTCTGGTTCACTGGTAGGATTCCTTACAGGAATCATCAGCCAGACCTTCAGAGGGTAACACTTGTCTCCAAGGAGCCAACTATCGATGCTGTGTGAAGTTGTGAAAACCTGAGGGAGATGTGACTGCCGCAGAATGAAAGAATCATGGCAGCTCCCTGGATATCTGGCACAGACATGTTGATAATCTTCTGGTGATCACAAATTATCTGAACATTGATGGAGTTGATTCCTTGTAATTAATGAAGACTCCAGGATGATCTGAGGGTGCCTTGATTGCCACATGTGTGCAGTCAATGACTCCCTGTCCCTGAGGGAATCCAGTCACTGCAGTGAAGCCGACAGCTCTCTGACTGGCCTGGTCAGTATCAAAGCTCACATAAGTGGTGGCTTAGGAAAATAAGGCATTGGTGAACTGGGAAACGCACATGGGTTGCAGATTGAGAGATCCTTGAGATGTCACCAGCAGATCCCTGGAACAAGCCGAGGTGAAGAAATTCAGGGCTCCGGTGACTTTGACCACTGGTGGCAATGTGTATTGGTTCTCTTGGAAAGAGGCTTCTTCCAGGATGCTCCAGATGTCAGAGTGAAAGCCTGAGCCTCCTGAAGCAGTGTTCCTCTATCATACAGAGGAAGTTCACCCTCTGTCTGTAGACCCTGTGCTGCGGGTATTGTCTCCTTTGATCTCGAGGTCAGTGCCTATCACCTCTGTCATGTGGAGAACCATGTGGCTACAGAGGAGGAAATTTCTGTTGGTGCTGTTGCTGCTTCTGGTGCTGCAGCTATTCTTCTGGCTCCTGGTTTTGCTGCTGGTGGTGTGGCTGTTCCTGTTGCTCCTCATCAGAGTTCCAGGTACTGCTGCATATGTTGCTCCCATACTGCAGTGAAGACGGATAGAAAGTAAGTTGAGATGAAGGTGAGTGAATCCACATCAAAAACAGAAAATGCTGGAAAAATCAGCAGGTCTGGCAGCATCTGTGGAGAGAGAAACAGAGGGAAGAATTTAGCAATCGATGGGTGGGCAGGCCCCACTGGCTCGGAGGTGGGCAGGCAGCCGAACTCCGCCGCCGAAATGGGCCCCGCCTCCATTTTAAGTAGGCGGGCCAATTAAGGCCCGCCCAGCGAGCTGCCTGACGGGAAGCACTATGCGCATCTTGTGCAGGGGAGGGAGGGATTCCCCAACTGTCAAAGTGCACTCTTTCACACATGCGCGCGAAAGAGCACACAGCTCCCTGAGACTAAGTGCTGTTTCAGGGAGAGCACTGAAAGTTTTATAAACGTAAAAAATAGCAAAATAAAAAAATAACATGTCCCCCTCATGTGACAATGTCACACGAGATGGGACATGTTAATAAATATTAAATAAAGTTTATTAAAGTTTTTAAAAATAGACATGAAACCTCATCCTGCTGGTGGATGAGATTTCATGTTTTTTCAGAAAGCCCGCTGGGACTCCTGGCCTGCCCACCAGCCTTAATGTTGGACAGGCAGGTCCTTTAATTGGGTTAATTACCCTGTCAATGGCCTCAATTGATGAGTCGGCGGGAGGACAGCTGATCTCGTTGTCCGCCCACCTTCCTCAATATTTAAATGGGGCAGGAAGATGTCTGGGGTCCTCCCGACATCACCCCACGTCATTTTTGCATCGGCAAGCGGGCCCCGCCCCCCAACTCACCGATGGGAAAATTCTGGCCAGAGTTAATGTTTTGAGTCTCTATTACTCTTCTTCAGGGCTGAAGAGAGGTAGAAATATGATGGATTTTATACTGTTTAAGAGGGGATGGAGCAGGTGGAGCTAAATAGAAGGTCAGGGGTAGGTGGGAGTTCAGGAGAGATTGACAAAGACATGGACACAAGACAAAGGGAGTGTTAATGCTAGTGTTAAAGACTAAAGAAGATGCATTAAGTGGCATAAAGATAAGATAGCAGCATGTGTTTGTGGCAGAACAAGGGTGAGTTCTTCCAGCATTTTCTGTTTTTATTTCAGATTTCCGGCATCCGCAGTATTTTGCTTTTATTTTAGTCGGTGACTCCAAGGCAGTTGAAAATTCTCCCAAAGAGTTGAAAATAATCACCTAGTCATGATTTCAGGCTCTCAAAACAAATTGTGCAAGCACAAGTCTTTCTTGTAGCTGGTCACAAGCTTTGTAATTTCACTTGTTAAAGGCTTCCTAGCCTGTCAGTTTCATTGATCATTGAGTCAATGATATGATCTCAGCTCATTGACTCTGGCAAGTTCCATAAATCTCAGAAAACTCACGCACTGTCTGTTAAAGCTAGGATGCTGTGTTAAATTCACATTTTTTTTATTCATTCATGGGACGTGGGATTTGCTGGCTTGGCCAGCATTTGTTGCCCATTCCTAGTTGCCCTTGAGGAGGTAGTGGTGAGCTGCCCTCTTGAACCACTGCAGTCTGTGTAGAGTGTGGGTACACCTGCAGTGCTGTTAGGAAGGGAGTTCCAGGATTTTGACCCAGCAACAGTGAAGAAACGGCAATACATTTCCAAGTCAGGATGGTGAGTGACTTGGAGGGGAACTTCTAGGTGGTGGTTTTCCCATCTATTTGCTACCCTGGTCCTTCCAGATCATCGTAGTTGTGGGTTTGGAAGGTGCTGTCGAAGGAGCCATGGAATTCCTACAGTGCATCTTGAAGATGGTGCATACTGCTGCTACTGTGCGTTGGTAGTAGAGAGAGTGGATATTTGTGGATGTGGTGCCAATCAAGCGGGCTGCTTTGTCCTGGACGTGTCAAGCTTCTTGAGTGTTGTTGGAGCTGTACTCATCCAGGCAAGTGGGGAGAATTCACTACATCCCCGAATTGTGCCTTATGGATCATGGACAGGCTTTGGGAAGTCAGGAGGTGGGTTGCTCATTGCACTATTCCTGGCCTCTGACCTGCTCTTGTAGCCAGTATTTATATGCTTAGTCCAGTTCAGTTTCTGTTCAATGGTAAGCTCCAGGATGTTGATAGTGGGGATTCAGTGATGGCAATGCCATAGACCATCAAGGGGCAATGGTTGGATTCCTTCTTGCTGGAGATGGACATTGCTTTACACTTGTGTGGTGCGAATGTTACTTGCCACTTGTTAGCCCAAGCCTGGATATTGTCCAGATCTTGTTGCATTTGGACATAGACTGCTTCAGTATCTGGTGCTGAACATTGTGCAATTGTCAGCGAACATCCCCACTTCTGACCTTATGATGGAAGGAAGGTCATTGATGAAGAAGCTGAAGATGGTTGGGCCCAGGATGCTACCCTGAGGAATTCCTGCAGTGATGTCCTGGAGATGTGATGTGATGACTGACCTCCAACAACCACAACCATCTTCCTTTGTGCTAGGTATGACTCCAACCAGCGGAGAGTTTTCCCCCGAGTCCCATTGACTCCAGTTTTGTTAGGGCTCCTTGATGTCACATTCTGTCAAATGCTGCCTTGATGTCAAGGGCAGTTACTCCCGCCTCACCTCGGGAGTTCAGCTCTTTTGTCCATGTTTGAACCAAGGCTGTAATGCGATCAGGAGCTGAGTGACCCTAGCAGAACCCAAACTGGGTATCAGTGAGCAGGTTATTGCTAAGCAGGGGCTGCTTGATAACACTGTTGATGACCCCTTCCATTACTTTACTGATGATGGAGAGTAGACTGATGGGACAGTAATTGGCTGGGTTGGATTTGTCCTGCTTTTTGTGAACAGGACATACCTGGGCAATTTTCCACATGGCTGGGTAGATGCCGGTGTTGTATCTGTGCTGGAGCACAAGTCTTCAGTACTGTTGCTGGAATGTTGTCAGGACCCATAGCCTTTGCAGTATCCAGTGCTTTTCAGCCATTTCTTGATATCATGTGGAGTGAATCGAATTGGTTGAAGACTGGCATCTGCGGGGGACCTCCGGAGGAGGCTGAGATGGATCATCCACTCAGTACTTCTGGCTAGAGACTGTAGCAAATGCTTCAGCCTTATCTTTTTCACTGATGTGCTGGGCTCCTCCATCTTTGAAGATCAGGATATTTGTGGAGCCTCCTCCTCTAGTGAGTTGTTTAATTGTCCACCACCATTCATGACTGGATGTGGCAGGACCACAAAGCTTAGACTTGATCCTTTGGCTGTTGGATTGCTTAGCCCTGTCTATCACTTGCTGCTTATGCTGTTTGGCACGCAAGTAGTCCTGTGTTATAGCTTCACCAGGTTGACACCTCACTTTTAGGTATGCCTTTTGCTGCTCCTGATATGCCCTCCGTACTCTTCATTGAACCAGGGTTGATTCCCTGGCTTGATGGTAATGGTAAAGTGGGGGATATGCTGGGCCATGAGATTACAGATTGTGTTTGAGTACAATGCTGCTGATGGCCCACAGCGCCTCATGGATGCCCAGTCTTGAGTTGCTAGACCTGTTCGAAATCATTTAGCACACTGGTACTGCCATGTAACATGATGGAGGGATGCCCTCAATGTGAAGCCGGGACTTCGTCTCTACAATGACGGTTGTGGTCACTCCTACCAATACTATCATGGACAGATGCATCTGCGGCAGGCAGGTTGGTGAGGATGAGGTCAAGTACGTTTTTCCCTCTTGTTAGTCCCTTCACAACTTGCTGCAGACCCAGTCTAGCAGCTATGTTCTTTAGGACTCGACCAGCTCAGTCAGTAGTGGTGCTACCAAGCCAGTTTTGGTGGTGGACATCGAAGTTTCTAATCCAGAGTACATTCTGCACCCTTGTCACCTTCAGTGCTTCCTCCAAGTGGTGTACAACATGGAGGAGTGCTGATTCATCAGCTGAGGGAGGGCGGTCCATCATAAGCAGCAGGAGGTTTCCTTGCCCATGTTTGGCCTGATGCCATGAGGCTTCATGAGGTCTGGCTGTTCGTAAGGGGGACTTTGCAGGGTCGACAGGACTGAGATTACTGTTGTCGTTTCAGGTGCCTAAGTTGATGCTGGGTACTCTGTCTGGTTTAATTCCTTTGTTCTGACTTTGTAGCAGTTTGTTAGAACTAAGTGGCTTGCTAGGCCAATTCAGAGGGCAGTTAAGAATTAACCACATTGCTGTGGGTCTGGAGTCACATGTAGGCCAGACCAGGTAAGGATGACAGATTTCCTTTCCTAAAGGGCATTAGTGAACTAGATGGGTTTTTACAACAATTGACAATGGTTTCACGGTCATCAGTAGACTCACTTTTAATTCCTGATTTTTATTGAATTCAAATTCCACCATCTGCCGTGGTGGGATTTGAACTAGGGGCAGATGCCCTGAGCATTAACCTGGGTCTCTGGATCACTAGCCCAGCTACAATACCACTGCACCATTGCCTCCTCCCTATCTGCCTCTCTGCATATTTTCATTAGTTAGTAGACAGCTGCATGGGAGTTCCCTGCTGCAAGTGGGCAGAATCATGTTGGATTCCCGACCCAATGCCACTTTTCGGGGCTATTACACCTCGCCTGCAAGCATGACCCCCTTTGTAGTTAAAATTCTGCCCATGAATTGGTAATTGAATGTATTCCAATCTCAATGTATTTCTGTGATGATAAATATCATGATGCAAGGTATGCTTTGGGGCAGAAATTTCACTTCGTCCTACTTTTAGTGCGGCCATTCTTGTGTTGATATCACATTCTTGATTGTACAATTTTAACAGAGTATTTACCTATTTAACAAACTGTATTTTACTGGGATTACCGTTCCTTTGTGCACTATCAAGGGCAATTAGGGAAGGCAATAAATGCTGGCCTTACCAACAATGCTCACATCCCATGTATGAATAAAAAAAGTTTCAAACAAATTAATAACTTTGTCAAATTAATGAACACAGAATCGACTCAAATGTATTAACTTTTGACTGAAAAAAACCCCAGCAAAGCAAAGCACTAATTCCAAAATGGAGTATGATAGGCAATCTTACACTCTTGTCCACAATCTCCCAAAAACACAGGCTTATTAAAAGCATGGATGAGTATAATAAAGGCAGTCTAAAAATTGGCATGGTTTTTAAAAGTAAACAAATGTTACGATTGTTCATTTCTATTTTAGGGCGAAGTCTCTGAATAAGGACAGTTTCTCATTTGGAGTGGATGGTATCTGAATTACATTAACTACTGGTATCATACTACAGTAGCTATGGATGTCTGTTTGGTTTTAAAGGCAAAATATAGTCTCATAATATCTAAGAATGCATTTAAAAAGACCCATTTTGGTAGCTAGTCTGCTTTGTCAAACTATAGTGCAGGTAGTTCATGGATAATATTTGGTCCAACTCATAAAAGTCACAATGCATCTATTGTATTAATGTTTCCTTTTGTGGCAGACCTGGCAAGAGCCACTTACTTTTGATTTGATAAGGACCTGTCCATTAATCTAAGGAAGGCATAAAAATGTAATGCTGTTCTTTTAAAAAAAAAAGCCATCCTGGCCATACCTCTTCGAACTGTGAAAGAATTGCATGCTTCAGCTTGCATTAGTGGAACACACTATCTCTGTGGTTCCTCTGAAAACATATGTGCTGCCAAAAAGACCATTACCAGGACAGAGTGGGCATATAGAGTTACACCTGAAGCTTATACATGAACCTTCTATCACTGCTATGTTCTCTTCTGGAAACAGACTCAAAAAATGTAACCACATTACATTAAGAAAAATGGGATTGATCCCTAAAACCTTTAGAAAAGGTAGACAATAAAGATGATTCTAATGGTCTGATACTTGACTCCATAATCCGAATAGATTGATAATTTCCATGTGTATGTTAAGCAATATTGCTTAATAGCTGGTAGGTCAGGGCTGATTTAAGCACATTCCCAGATTATATGAGAACTTATTCTGCGGGGGCATGATCAATAATTTTCACTCCTCACATGATGAACAATTCACACGAGAGCATTGCAAATGGTGATTATATGAATTTGTGATGTAATGGTTGATATCCATTGTTTGATCAAAGAGTTTAAGAGCAGGTTTAATGAGGTGCTTGATACTCCATTCTAGTTCAAACTAGCTAGAAACTTTACCCCCTCATTACAGAAACAGAGAAATTTGTGGGGGGTCATTTTAGCTTAACTTGCCGCATAAGAAACTTTAGGATTGAGTGGAGGCCAGTTTTACACTCTGGATGATATTCCTCTTTATTGATGTCCATTGAGAATAAAACCTGTATTGCACCCGATCCCATCAGTTTCCTGATGGATGATTAGGTTAAAATTGTTCCCTGAGCAAACAGCAAGATATTCAACCTGAGGGAAATCTTAACTGAACTCGATTCTGTCCCCACCTGATTGATATTCATGTACATTCACCTTCCAGCAACACCCTGGTTGATTTTTAGCTTTTCTTGGCAAAACACAAGCCTCAATTATAGTGGGAGCTCTCTTGTTTTCACTGTAATAATTTCAGCATTCCTTTAGATATTCTGCCACCGCTCCCACTGAAAGGTGTAGGAAGCACTCTCAGGTTTATTAGTTTTGGTATGAGCGTCTCAGTAGCAGAAGTTAACTCCTTTGGAGGTAGCTCAGCCATTCACAACTTGGAGTATGATTTGGTGAGGCAGTTCTGAGTGGTGATCTGATAGTCAGACTGTATTGCTAGATCCTTCCTTTGCTGTTTACCTGAATTGTAGCTGAGTTCTGATTGCTGATTATTGCCACCAGATGACAAGTAGAAAAATAGTTGGATTACAGTACTATCAAGTCTCTAAGCAATAACAGCATAGTGATTGAGAAAATTGGCTTATTATAGTACATTCATATCGATAATTGGTTCTTTTTCCCTTTTTCTCAACACAATAGAAGACCTATTCAGTATTATGTTTTATGTAACCCTTAAAGCACTGGTTATTTATTATGTCAGCTGTACAACTACCATTTTGTTCAGGATGGTATCAGGTATTAAAGGAGCAGAATTATTGTGTTACAGCATTTTGCAACAGGATTTAAAATATTTGTAAACATGTGAAGCAAACAGCAAAACGTTATCACAATTGTGACAATTATCTCATGTGCCATCCCTATTTTATTACTTATGGTTTTAGTTTTAAGAAAATGAACCCTCCTTTTAAGTTAAATAAAAACTAACCAAAAAGGAACTCAGACTTCATTTTCTGATTCAAAGAAAGAGGCCTCTTCCTGGGTAAAACAGATGGCATTTGCCTTGTTTGACTAGTCTCTGCAGCAATGTAACAAAAACCACTTCGCAGGTCCTCTCAAATTCACTGTAGAGATTAAAGGCTGTATTTTGGGGATTTGAAAATACATGTATGATTTTAATGTTAATCAGCATTTCTACCACACTTTTGGCAGTGTAAATAGTCTGAGAAAAGTCAGGGCTATAGTTTAGTGCCCCCAATAATATCAGCAACATAACTTCGCTGATTAACATAGCTACTTCCATGCTAAAGTCATTCCAAAGTTTTTATTAATATTAACAGTATAAAATCTGAACTCCCACTGTGTAGTGGGGCAGCTTTGCCTCTTGTCTTTTCATCTCTAGCCCAGGACTGTCACCTCTACATTTGTTAGGCAGCCTTCCATCTCACAAGATGATGGTTTGCGCTGTGGTTGTCAACAATTTGTTAAACATCACCTAGTGAGACTCAGGAGCCCCAGTCTGGCATGGCAGTCTCTGCCACCTTTGCTGTAGAGCAAGGCAGTGGGCTGAGAAGGTGCATAATTCACTGGCCTCTATTTTCTCTGGGCCCTCTTCTCAGCCAACTGAGTTTTTCATTTCTGTTTGCCTCTTCCAATGCCCTTCCAAACCATCAGCCTCCAGAGGTCATGGCCATCGGCGACTATCTCCCATTTGTCAGTGTCAATGACCGCCATCTTCATCTCTCACCTGTAGCAGAGGTATGGATGCCTAAGAAGTCATGACCCAGTGGCCAGTTCATTGTAAACGGCTGTTTTCCAGCTGATGAATGTGGCCGAGCCAGCGCATGTGTCATTGGCTTAACAACCAGTGTATTAGGATGGAATGAGCTCACTGCATTACCTCTGAGTTGGTGACTTTGTCCTGCCAAGAAATGCCGAGGATACGATTAAGACAGTGAGGGTGGAAACTGTTCAGCCTTTTCTCCTGCCTAGCATATGTTATCCAGGTCTCACCACTATAGAGGAGTGTGCTAAGGATGCAGATTTGTTAGAATCACAGTTTGGTGTTTGTCAGGTTGCTGTTGTTCCACACTCTCTTACTCAGAGTAAGCTGCAGTTTTTGTGGTGTGTGTGTTGATTTCAGCATCAAGTGACAGATTGCTGGTGATTGTGGAGATGATGAAGGCAATATATAGTGGTCTCTGTTCATGGCATTTCTCTTGCAGCTGCTGGACTGAGAAGATCATGTCGCTTGTAAATCTTCCAGTTCTGAAACTACACTGGGATTCAGGGTAGATACGTCAGCCAAGATCTGCAACCTGACAAGAGCAACACAGGCTTCTTCACTGGTGCTTTCAATATCCAACTCTGCCATGATAGGCAGGCTTCCTATTATGTCTACAGCTTTCTTGGTGACAGGGTTCTCCCTACAGTACAACTCAAGGTCATGTTCCACCCATCTCCCCGAATGTTTAGTGCGGTTGGTGTTTTCAATGGAGCTATTTTCTTTGCTGATGGGGCTTTTTGCCTTTTTGATCCCTTCATACATGCTCCTAGCATTCCTGGTGTCAAAGGACATCTGGTTATTCTGGCAAAGCTGTAACCAGTAGTCATTAGTGCACCGCCAAGCAGTCTGTTGGACTTTCTTTTGACCGGCTCTTAGTGCATTCAGAGTTTCCTGGCTGGAGTCTCTCTTCCACACTTGCCAAAAGCCAAACCATTATGCTAGCAAGAAAAAGCAAAATACTGCAGATGCTGGAAATTTGAAACAAAAACAGAAAATGCTGGAAAAACTCAGCAGGTCTAACAGCATTTTTGGAGAGAGAAACAGAGTTAACATTTTGAATCTGTGTGACCCTTCTTCAAAGCTTACAAGGAGAATACTCCCAGTCAAGGCAACCAACTGTGCAAGGACTAACTCATTCCCTGATTACCTTATAACCCAGGGGTCAAGAACAAACAAATTTGGTCAGCATTTAAACACACATTGGACTCAAAGCAAACAGAAGCATGACAATTAAGAAAATTAATACATCAATATATACTTGAAAGTGCTGTGTAATCAAACTGAGCTGTATTTCATATCAGGAAAGTAAATTCTTGATAATGCAACATTAAAAAATGGAGGAACAAAGCATATACGTATGTTTGTGAAAGAGGAGACCAGGCAAGACAACCACTGTAACTAAACTGCTATGAATTTTGTCAACACTAGGTGGCATTATGCCTGCATTATATCACAGTTGTTCATGGAATGTTCTATTCAGTAACTAAGCACAGAGCCTCATCCAGGCTAAGTTACAGGGCATGACTTGATGATGGTGTATTTTAAAATCCGACAGTTTAGATTTATCCATCCTCTTCTAAGGCGTTAAAAGATTTGATGAAAATATTGATGTTTTCCACATTTCCCAAATTCTCAACACATGTTTATATGAGGGTTGGCAAATATGTTGAGTTCCTTTGTCAAAAAACTTTGCTTAAGTGCGGGTAGAATCTGGCAAAGTCTGTCAAAAAAGCACTATATTTCAGAAACAGAATGGAAGCAACCCACTTTGGGGATAATTCAACTAGTAGCACGTTGCATAAACACAAATGATGGCTCTCCTCTGTCAAAACAGTTGTCAAGTGTTAGTGCAGGTTTGTTGGCTGTACTCTGTCAGGGCTTTTGCAACATAAATGGTTCTTAAGACAAAAGCATTAACAGGGAAAATATCAATGCATCAATGTCATGTAAAGATCCTAGTATTCAATGAACATTCCCCATTTTCCAAACCCCCCTCCATTCTGAAGTTGAAAGAAATGCTCAGCAGAACTGCTTCGTGAATGGAACAGCGTGGAGTTATGAAATGCCTGTTCTGAATTGTTGCTTCGAAATTGGAGGTGCTTCGCAATAGCAATACAGTATTATCATTACCTTACAGCTAAAAGTGTCTTGGATTCAGCACACAGGAAAAAAAAGATTCTTTTAGAGCTGTGAGCATGGGCGGCTTGCTGGAATCTGCTTTTGGCAAAAACTGGAATTTCTCCAGATTACCCCTTCCAATGGGTGAGCTATAAGGCTGTTTGCAGAGAGGGCTATTACACCTCTATGGATTTTGGTTAGATTGTCTAATTAAAGGATCCACTGAGCAGCTCCATTAGACTGGTTAAAGAGAAAGAGATTTGCAAAACAATTCACTTAATTGCCAATTTGCACTTTAGGGCGTACAACACAAAAACGTGGTTTTAATAGATAACACTTTTAAAAAAACTTAGCTGAGTTGTTTCAATTGTGAGATCTACAGGTCACTGCTACTCATTTTGCTCCCTAATAATGCTTGCAGGTCTCAAAACCAATCAATAAAATGTGACTAACCCTGCCTGTGAACCAGAATGAATAGTTCAACCACATCAACAACAAAAGAAGCCAAGGATCTTTTCATGTCCTTTCATGTGTACTTAAAAGGAATCTCCCCATTAGTACCCCTTTTACAAAGCTAAAATAATTATGATTAATGTGTGATGCTGAAGTGCTAAAAATGGCTAAAACACCTTGGGCAAATTTCTTTATGCGCTGATTTTACCTCAGACGCTTTACACTGCTGCACGGGAATGTCCCCAGGCCAGTTTTTCTGATGACATTATTGACACTCAGGCTTCTCAATGTGAAATAGTCAAAAATTAGATTGAAGAACAAAAGGTGGTAAGGTTAAGTAAAATACTTGAAAGCTATATGATTTTAAAAATGATGCATTCACTATTCCACTTATTATCTCCTTAATATTGTTGGATGCGTGTGTAAAACTTGAACATGATTACTTTGTCTATTGACTTACGCATGGATGATGTTACTTTATTATGGCATAAAACGGGTAATGTCCTGGTGGCTGTTCTGAAGTCAACGGCTCTGAAAAGTCCATGGACCAGTGATCCCAACACCCACTTGGAGCTTCCTCTGTTAATCATGGCAGGTAAGATAGGGGGAGATTTTGTACTTTGAATGTCATTGGATTGGCACTATGGTTCTATCTGAGTGTCTACTATTGTCTACTACAGCTGAAAGTCTAACCACAAAGGGTTGGGTAGGGATGGGATGTCTCCACATTGCATTAGGCGGTCAAACTGATTTCACCATATGCCTCTTCTGACCATATACTGCATCATTCTGAAGGCCCAAGGCATAGGAGGTTTTCATGTAGGGAGCTAGAAGAGAAGGAAGAACAGAAAATGGGCTGAGACCCCTGTGATGATTAACTAGATAATTAAAATTATTGAATATTAGACTAGCAAGGTATGAAACTGGATTCCTAATCTGAGGTGTTTTAGCTGATCTACAATTGCATAACCACAATTGAATATAAGAACAAAAGAAATAAGGGCAGGAGTAGACCACATGGCTCATCAAGCTGCTCCAGCATTCAGTACGATCTTTCATGTAAATGCTCAGGGAGGGTAATAGTCATTGCTCCCAATCAACATCCAATGTGTGTAGATGTAAATTTGGCAGACACATTTTGAACTCACTGGTTAAATAGTTGACCTAAACTTTACACCCACACCCCTTTTTGGAGAACTGTTCTGGAGGGTGTGAAGGTTAAGTCAGCAATTTAACCATGGAGCTCCTTAAGTGAGTCCCAAGTTGGCCCAATGACCCTGGCTATATTTGTGGTATTTATGCAAGCGAGATTGTTGCACAAGCCTGAGGACAGAGGCTTGTGGAAGAAGCCTGGGGCTTTCCACAACTGGGAAAAATGGAAGCCAAGAGCTGTCATTAAAAATTATTTTCATTGAAGTGGCTTTACTTGGGTGTTGAGGCCTATGCATGGCTGTGCTCTGAGAGAGCCTGTACAAGCATCTCTTCAGCTATTGCCCTAGTGCCCCCGTCGCCAATCTCAGGGCTCTAGGTCCCAGGGTTTAACAGATCAGCCCTGCATCCAGAATCTGAAAATGGCAAATATTGGGACATTTGGAAGAGCTATGGTTCCCATATTTACTACAGATTCATATGTCCACCCAAAAACGGACAGTTATGATTTCCCCTGGTGTGACCAACCACTAAAAAAAGCTGAGGGGAGGGTGGAAGCAACAGAACACATCCTTGAGTTGTTCTCAGGCTTCACCTCCCTCAGCTCCATTACAAATTCAGCGGGTGGATGGCAGAAAGCCTAAGCTTCACCAACTGAACTCATATAGCTAGAGGGACCATTTGGACAAGGTATTGGAGGGATGCCAGGGCATATGCAGTGACGAACAGTTGCCTACTTTATTGAGGCACCACTCTGTTACCTGGCTAATGGAAGCAATTGCGTTTTTTTTTCTGTAACATTTTAGTCTCAGTGAAATTGTGGATTCATGAAATCAAGGAAGATCAGAGGCATTGAAAGGTTTGCAGATGTGAGGCAAGGAATCTGGAATCTTGGTGATGTTGCTAACGTTTAATTTGTATCAACTGATGATGAAGATATCAAAAGAGATCACTGGATCTTACTGACAGCCAGCTGAATTGTTTACATCTGTTTCCCCTGCATTACACACGTCTGGAATGGATTACATTGGCTTGTGCTGAGCATACTTCACCTTCACAAAGAAATGGGCTGCAGTAAAACCACTGCCATTATTCAACTTTAGAAACTTATGCTGAACTCTAGAATAGCATTTTAAAAAAGACACATAATAAAATGGAGTGGGAAATAAGTCAAAATATATTGGCCCATATTTTGCTGGAAAAATAATACTGAGTTTAATGTACACATTATTAAGGTTTAAAATACCCAGCGATTTGTGGGAAGTGATAAACTGTGAGTTGCAAATTGTCAAAAATTACTAAAAGATTTGCGTTGCTGGCATTAGCTTCATGAAAATGTGATCTCAGAGTAAACCTCCACGTGAATTTCAAGAAATTGCTATATTTGCCTTGTTAAAATGAATTAAACTCACCACAGAAAGTGAGGGCTAGTTAATGATCTAGGGTACTTTTAATGATCAGATTTACATTCCTGCAGTGCCAGTCAACCTCGGAGACCCAGAGAGGGAGGAATTGAAATGTGGAGTTTCAAGCCTGCAGGTAGTAAATTGTTTCTATAAGTTTCCTTTTAAATTTAAAAGCTAAATTTGGAAGAGATGTACTTTTAATTTCTGTTGTTTTTCTCTTTCTTAATCTAATCTTTCTTTGCCTCTCTTTATTTTTCTTTCTGTATCTAATTTGACTCTGATTCATCCTGTTTCCTCTCTTTCTTGCCTTTGTTTCTTTCTTTGCTTTTAAATTGCTTTGGTTAGGGAGATAGTCTGTTGGCTCTGTCATTCACCAATGTCCCCGGTGCCCTGTTAATCTCATCATACCAGTATCAGCCTGCACTTCCAGCAATTTGTGGCACAAAACTTCTTTGAGCTGAAGGGGGAGAAAAAAATATTGACAAATGGAACACACCACGAAGATGTCTCAATCCAGCAAATTCTGGGCCATTATTTTGATTTTGTTAGCTTTACACCCAATTCTTAACACAGGACAATTTAAAAATATTATTTTCTCTTTGACTATGACAAGATAATTTTTAAAAATGACAAAAGCTTAGATATTCTAAATTGTGCCCCTCTGGTGTCCCCAGGACCAGGGTCCTTTAAATTCTATAGATGGGAGCTTGTGCCAGCAGAGACGCTATTGGTGTGTTCACTTCACAAACCTGGCACAATGTCAAAGCTGCCCGCCCCAAAGCAGGGAGGTGGCTTAGGCTGGTCCAGCTGAATTTGCTTGAGTACCAAAACCACAAAAAAGCTTCTTCCTCATCGATCAACTGATCTCTAATTGGAAAATGATCTCTCTTGGATCGACTGGTGCTTGAATATGATGGAGTGAAACCCAACATATGGCTGTAAATGTCAAGTATACCTGCTTCATGCTGGTGTATTTACCTCTGGCTCTATAGGAGGTGTAACAGATGGGTTTTCCAGGGAACAGTTCTCCCAAAAATGATCGAGAGAAACTCCATCCCATTTTCCAGACTCCCTAACCCAGACAAAGGATTTTGCTGCCAAAAAGTGAATGGAAGTTCTAGCTCAAGACCACTTTAAAATTGAAGCAGCTTTAAATCTCTGTCTGTCCTGTTTTAATCAAGGTTATTTGCATTTGTTTTTCTGAGAAATTCCATCACAATCTTTGATTAATATTAATGTTTTAAAATTTTAAAATTAATTATCTTCAACGTGCTTTTATTTATGCTAATTCAAGCAGCACAGAAGTGAGGGGCAAAAGTGTGCATTTATGTAATTTAGAGACAGCAAGTTAATGCAAAATACAAGGGTAAACACAATGAAAATGAAATTTGTTGTTTGCAGGTAGCCCGGAAATTGTGGCTGTTCCCTGTCAGTGAGCAGCTGGTATTTACCTAGTAGATTGCATTGGGCAGCTGGCTAATAGGACCTTCCAGCTGGTCATTTCTGCCCCATTCAGACTAGCCACACCTGCTCTAAACTGCAAACAAAAGTCTTTCTTCTATCAGTCTGTCATTGGTTCAATCATACATTCGCTGCTGTAATATTTCATAATTGCCTGGGATTCTATCAAGCCTTTACTAAGAGGAGAATTGTCCTTTTCCCCTTTGCCACACCATTCTCTTTAACACAACTATGTTATTATCTCCCTTTATCACTTAATCAACTTTATCCTTGCCACTAATTATCTCTTACCCTGAAAGCTTACAATGGAATAAGTATGAGTGCCTTGTATAAGAAATGGCAAAATACTTTAATGAAAGATTAATGACTTCCTGTAAGCACTTTGTATCTGATGATTAGCAATTATAAAAGTATGCCCAGAAGAAGGAGGGCTGTTGAGAAGTACTGGCTTGGCATCTACTGCCAAGGAAATGAGTAGGACTACAGGCTCCAGGGCCAGCTTCCACCACGTTTAGTTATAATATTAGTACTGTTCTCAAACTACAACGATCCTTTCCTGGACTTCTTTTGATATACATCAAAAAAATTAAACAAAAAATGTACTGAGGGGTTTGAAGCACACTGGGCCTATTAAAAGGCATCACTGTTTTGACTGTTCACATACAAGATCCCAAGTTAAACTTTACATTCAAAAGCATGTTTCTGGATTTGATTTCAATGGGAAAGATGGAAAATGGGGCAATTACAAGGTTTCAGTTGCTGAAGGAGTTCTTAATAATGTGTACCTTGCTATATGGTCCAGAAATAGACGCTGGAGATTTTATGAAAATGAGCATCACACATTGGGCCAGGTGTTCTCTTCATTAGTCCTGTTCTCCAAGGCTAGATGAAAAGTCTAATACACTTGAAATGGACTTTATAAAAAATCTCTTTGCAGTTGTGCATTTATTAGGCTGGACTATTCCCTTGGGTGTAGAAAACATCAGTTGACGCAGTTCCTGACTTCACCAGCCCACACCCATCACGTCCTCCCATTCACACCCTATTCCATCTCTGAGAGACATGGGCGAGCTAGGTTCAGATTTGGCACCTCTGGGTTAAGTGTGGGGTCGTGTTTGGGCACGGAAGGGGGTGGGTGCGGTGCAGATGCTTCCCATCCTTGGCCAAATAAAAGGGGCACAAACAGCACCCTCCTGACTGATCTGCCTGGCAACGACCCTGGAGTGACCACTTGGAAGCGAACTATGACCTTTGCACTGTAAGACTCACTTTTGATATCACTGATAGCTGAAACATTGTTACCCTCTGAAAAGGGCCCAATAAGAGTACTCACTAGTGTACTCACTAACCATTGCTGCGTCTGCTGTTGAACTCCAATGATGCCAATCAACTCCTACCTCTGAACACCCTGCTGCACCAAAATGCAAATCCCTGCATTTTCAAAAATCATCATGCAGCTGCTCACACAGCTCTGCAAGTGGGCCCAGCAGCACAGCTCACCTGCTGCAACCCCTCACCCAGTACTAACCCTGTGACACTCATAACCCCCATCTGAATGCAATCTGCTCTGAGGAGACACACCGATCACTCCCATGCTTACCCCTAACCCAACCTCAAACCAAGGCATGTATGCTCCTCAAAGAACTCAGGCCCTACAACATTGGCGATGAGGGACATAGCTTGCCATCCGGTCACTTGTCATGCAATACTGAGGCCACCAAGCCTGTACAGGCAAACTCTTCCCTCATAAGTCACACAGGGCAACACCATCCCCTCACTGACTAATGATGATGCATGCCATGTCCTCTTCCATCCTTATCCCAGGACGGTGGGTCTAGGCAGCACCCAGGATTTCAGGGATGCGGCAACATCCCCGTTTCACAGGCTACGAGCTGGTGAATGAGGTGTTCATGCAGAAGGATATTCTCTTCCCTGTAGACCATAAGCTGCACCAAAAGTGCCTAGGTGCAGATCACAGAGCTGGTAACCATCAACAAACCTGGGTCCAATGCAGAAAGTGTTTCAGTGACCATCTGCGCTCCAACAAGGTGAGAGAGATTTCTCTACTAGGTGTGTAGCCTGGCATCACAGGCAAAATGCCAGGCTTTGGGTGAACACGGCACATACTGCTAAGCAATGTTGCAGGAGCATATGCCCAGGTCAATGGCACAGCAAACACTGTGAATGTTAAAGGATGCCAATGAGGAGAAATCCCTGCAGATCTCTTGGAGGGTTCTCCCATATCCATTCATCACTGAACCATCAGATCAACCTTTCCCTCTTGTCCTTTCAGGAGAGTTCAGGAAGACTGGGGTTAGAACCCCACAACTCTGCAGCATGAGACCTGTGGAGGAAAGGAAAAGGCAATGCAGATTTTGATAGCGTTGTCATCGGAAGGTGTGGGTGACAGTGTTTGCCTCCTCTCAGGCACACAATGGTATGGTGTTGATGTGATTGTGCAGACGGTGGAGAAGGTTGCCGAGGGGAGGAGGTGGGGGGGGTAAGCCTGAGTAATGGCATCTTGGGCAGCTCTGGTTTTGGGTAATTCAAAGGCCTGACTATGTGCTGCCAGGGAACCACCGACTGTCTGAGTACAGGGATAGCTTTGGAGGAAGGCACTTAAAAATAAAGATGTTCTGCATGACTTCATTCCATGATTGCTATGTGCTTCTTTCACAGATCCCTGATGCTGCACTCCCACCCACCCTGGAGACGATTCAGGTCTCACACACCAAGAGGAGGGGGACTTGTTTGAGATGCGCTGTCACAGCTGTCTGGCGCAGCAGGGACCAGCCCAGAGGCTTGCAGTCTGATGAATACAATAGAGCAGTGAGTACTGGGTGATAAGCATAGCACTAGTGTGCAGGAGAAGGTGTCAGAAGCAAAAGCTTCTGTGCATAATGCCCCCACCCATGGAATGGGGAGGGCAGTTGCAGGGTGGTCTGTGGGGCAATAAGGCAGAGCCTTAGGAGTCTCAGTTTGAGACTCAGCATTTGGAGCTGCAGAGGCAGATAAATGCCCATCTGGCTGAGTTCCTTGAGGCATGAAGAGATCATGCACTGTGAATGGAGGAGTCGATGGCGAACATGTCTCAGGTTGGTGAACATATGAGCTCGAGCCACAAGAAAGAGATCAACCATGTGTTAGTCACACGCAGCAGCACCTGGAGTGCATGCAAAAAGCAACAAGATCTCCTGCACAGTTTGCATGGCTCTGTGGCAGTAGTGGGAAGGAAGCTAAGGGCACTGGACAAGACCAATGTAGCAGATCAGAACCTAGCGGAGATGGAAGCTGCACCCCAACAGCCCACCTTGTCCAGCCAATGCAATACCACACCAAGGGCTTAAGAATCTGAAGAGGAGGGTGAGGAATCTCTGCACTGTGAGGGAATCTCACCATCCTCGGCTTCCTCGGCCACTCAGTCAGAGGCCTGATCTGTTAGCCAGGACCAAGTGAGGATGGCTGTTCCTGCAAGGATGCAAACAGTGTAGTCGCAGGAAGGGCCTCAATGGGTCCCTGCATGATGAGGCCGATTGCCAAAGCCCTTACACCCATACAGCCAGAGAAGTGAGAAGCCTGCCTCCACCTCCTTGAGGCAACAAGGGTTACACTGCATAGGAGTGTCCGAGGGTGGAGGACACCATGTCAGTTAGAGCACTAAGTGGGTGTCAGAGGCACAGAGGTGTATAGGTCATCATTGTATTGATAGTGATGGAAGAAACGTGTCTATAGTGAAGACAAAACCTTTACATGAAAAATGCAATCTATTTACACAATATATACAATATTTAGAAGCCATTATGTCAGAGGTCATCATTTTTTCACTGGGCCTCCAGTAGGCCTTCCTCGTGTGCCACATGTGTTTGAAAGATTAATGAATTCAGTCATCTCATTTATGTCTTGTCCTTTGTCCGCTTCCTTTCATGTCTTGGCTGAAACTCTCCTAAGCACCCATTATGCGATCCTATGTCAGGTGAGGAAACCATCGGCCATGATGGCATCCTGTATGGACTCCTCTGCTCTTCAATGACCCCACTCTGCACCTTGTTTCTGTTGAGCCTCCCATGGTCCTTCCCCCTCTACCTCCACTCACCCTTCTTCCTCACTCTCCTGCTCCTCCTCCTCTTCCTCTTCTGAGAATAGGGACCCTTCCTTGCCCTCCTCTACCTCGAGCGCCAGACCCCTTCGCAGTGCCAAGTTATGAAGTATGCAACAAGCAACAATCATTCGTGATACCTTGGCTGGTTTATATTGCAGAGATCCCTTTGAGTGGCCGAGACATCTAAACATCATTCTGAGAAGATCTATGGCCTGCTCAATGGGAGTCCTCGCTATATAGATGGCTCTCTATATAGGGAGGCAATGTCACAGTAGTTTTGTCATTGGACTAGTATACCAGAGATCCAGGGTAATGCTCTGGGGACCCGGATTTGAATCCCACCATGAATTTGAATTCAATATAAGTCTAATGATGGCTATGAAACCATTGTTGATTGGTTCACTAATGCCCTTTAGGGAAGGAAATCTGCCATCCTTACCTGGTCTGGCCTACATGCGACTCCAGACCCACACTAATGTGGTTGACTTTTAAATAATGGCATCTAGGGATGGGTAATAAATGCTGGCCTGGCCAGTGATGCCCACATCCTACATCATGAATGAATTATAAGAAAAAATTATATCTTCTCTGATTGTCTGTTTGAGGCTGCCACAGGGTTGTGAGCAGTCACCTCTTCTGAGGATATCCCTCATCTCTGAGTACGCTTCTGTGCAGCAGTGGGATTGGTCTGAGACAGCCCTGATTCTCAAAGAATGCCACACAAGTTGGGCATGGAGCACTGGGAAGATCAGGTGATAAAGAAATTAAGGGCCATAGTGATCTTCAATGCTCCCGGTGGTGCATGCCTCTGGACTGATCTTGGCTGTAGGTCTTTGCTGAGATGAGGTGCACAGCTCAGACACAACCTCACTGGAGAGATGTAGGCTCTTCCTATTCTGTTGTTCACTTATCTGAAGGTAGATGAGCTGGTTTCTGTAGACCTTGTGCTCTGGCACACTGAGTTGCTGACGCCTCATTCTTGCAGGCAAATGACGTTGAGCTCCCTCCTGCCTGATATTGTGGCGTATGTGGTTCATGCTGCTGCTTCTGTGCCTCTATCACCCTTAGGTGGCCTGGAATAGCTTTTGTGATCAAAAGCATACTTCAACAGGATTGGAACACTCTTGCAGGCTCTCTGGCAGTACTAATGCCCTAATGCTGGCCGACATCTGGCTGGGCTGGGTGTATTCACAAATGATTCCTCTGCCTCCTCCCCCACCATCTTGATAGAGAAAATGGGCTTCTCCAGGCACTGGTAGATTTTAAAAAGTTGAAAAATACCTTATTAGGAGTGGTTGTTGAACTTTCCTGCACTCCTCACAGTCTCAGGAAGTGTCCCTGATCCTCTCAGCCTCATGGGGTTTCCACAGGCATCAGTGATGCACACACCCTGACAAAAGTACTGTGAGGGTTGAAAAACTAACTTCCCTTCGACATTTATATGGTGACCCCAAAGCCAAAGAACGTGCATGTGGGGTTGCAACCCCAACAATTTCCACCTAGGGGAAGCTGGTGAGCGGTGTACATGGAGGGAGACGTTTGAAATTTCAGCTTGGCCTATCTTATTTTATTGTTTCCCAACTCTATTTCTGCTTTTTGTGGGAGACAAGAATCTGGCCCATTAAGTCAGAATTTACTCATAGTGTCTGGTGAGTTTAGAGCATGAAATGAGTGCATTAATAGTTTTGGAGGTGGTTTATGGGCAGGACCCAATTCAAGTTGGTTTCCATTCTTTAATTACTCCTCTGTCAAATCTCCTCTTAGCCTTCTCCTCTCCATGGAGAACAGTCCCAACCTCTCCAATCTATCTTTATAACTCAAGTTTCTCATCCCTGGAACCATTCTTGTAAATCTCTTCTGCACTCTCTCCAATGCAATCGCATCATTCCTATTGTGTGGTGTACAGAACTGTACACAATACTCCAGCTGAGGTCTAACTAGTGTCTTATATAAGCTCAGGGTAGCCTCCTTGCTCTTGTACTCTATGCCCCAATTAATAAAGCCAAGAAAACTATATGCTTTATTAATTGCTCTCTCCACCTGTCCTGCCACCTTCAATGATCTATGCACATATACATCCAAGTCTCTGTGCTCCTGCACACCCTTAAAAATTGTACCTCTTATCTTATATTGTCTCTCCATGTTCTTCTTACCAAAATGAATCACCTCGCATTTCTCTGCATTGAACTTCATCTGTCACCTATCTGCCCACTGCACCAGGTTCTCTACTTACATGATGTTCTGTGAGGGGAAACCTGAGACAGAATTTTTCGCTTGGTAGGCGGGCGAGTGCCTGACCCGCTCGAGCGTGAAATAATGCACACTGTTGTGATATTTCGCTAGGCAGGTGTGCGACGGAGATGGAGGCGCGCCCGCCATTAATTAAGAGGCCAGTTAAGGCCCTTGACACACCAATTGTCTCCGACTTTACGTAGCCTGTGTGATTTTTCAGCCATTGCACGGCAAAACGGGCAGGTGGGTAGGCCACAATTAGCAAAAGCTTATCCACAGCAGGGATAAGAAGGGTCCATGGCATTGCCAAAGTGAATGGTGAGGAATTTTGGATATAACTTGCTGCTGGTTGCTTCTTGGAACTGGACAGCCTCATTTTGCTTCAGAGCTGCATTCTGAGCATTTCTAGGCTTCATTTCAGGACTCATTGTTGTCTTCCAGGCCTCCGGAGGATTCAGATCACATGGGCCCTTCCAGGTATCAGACAGCCTTCCGTAACCCTGGTAATAGGGATTGTGATCTCCACTGGAGGCACCTCCTCTGAGGAGGAAGAGATGGGCAGAAGGGAGAGGAGGCCAGGTGTCCCAATGCAGCTTCCAGGGGAGGGACCTGTATAAGGAGAGGCGCAGGCACAAGGGGCGCAGGGCCAGCATGAAGTCCAAGGTGGAAGGGGCCGCAGAAGACACCACTATCGTGCTGCCAGGGTTTACAGACAGTGGTGCAGCTACCTCAGTATGTCCAAGGTGCAGTGCCGAAGGAGGCTCCATCTCTCAAGGCAGACAGTGACCTCCATCTGTCAGAGGATAGAGCCTGAGATCAGCTCTGATTGTGTGGGAGGACACCCCATGCCAGTGGCCTTGAAGGTGACAGTGGCCCTTAACTTCTATGCCTCCAGATCTTTCCAGGGCTCGGTGGGGATCTTTGTGGTGTCTCCCAATCAACTGTCCACAATTGCATCAAGTTGGTGATAGAAATTTTTTTCAGCCAGGCATTGACTTTCATTCATTATCATATGCATGAGGCAGGCCAGGCAGAGAGAGCCAGAGGCTTTGCAGTGATTGCTGGATTCCCCCATGTCCAGGGTGCCATTGACTGTGCACATGTGGCCATCAAGGCGCCAGCAGGTGAGCCCAGTGCCTTTGTCAACAGGAAGGGCTTCCACTCCATGAACGTGTAGATAGTGTGTGATCACAGGATGCAAATTCTACAAGTCTGTGCAAGGTACCCAGGCAGCTCCCATGACGCCTACATCCTCAGACACTCCCAGGTGCTGAGGCTATTCAGTGCTCCAGCCTGACTGGATGGATGGCTGCTGGATGACAAGGACTATCCCCTGAAAAGTTGGCTCAGGACATCTCTCTGCCACCCAAGAACAGAGGCTGAGCAGCGGTACAACAGGAGCCATGCCTCCACAAGAGTAGAGAGAACCATAGGTCTTCTCAAGATGTGCTTCCGATGCCTGCACTGTTCAGGGGGAGCACTAGAATACCCCGCAGAGCGGTGGGTGTCAATGGTAGTGGTTGCATGCTGCGCTCTTCACAGTCTGGCCCTGGCAAGGGCGGACCCATTGAAGGAAGAAGATCTTGACGCAGCTGCACAGGCAACAGGTGATGAGTCCAGTGGTGAGTCCGAGGCTGAGCATGGTCAGGAGAACACTGAGGGGATAGATGCTGACCTGGGCAACCTCCAAGGAGCCAGGGACACCCGGGATGCTTTGATCTAATGCACCTTCAGCTAGCTGACCAAATAAGAGCCACCACCACATGCCAGGGCTGCAGGCTCCATACTCAATCCTTGACAGGACCAGTTCCTTGGCCTCAACATACACTCCGTGCCTTTGCAATAAAATTTCAGGAGACACACATCCATCAATACATATTGGCCTTCCCTGCACCTACAGAACAAATGAAGCATACAGAGGCCAATAGCACAAAATAACATTTCATTTAATTGTGAATATGAAACATAACTGAAATGAACATTGACCAGTGTTTTTAATCACACCATGAAAAAATTTAAAGCAAAAGGGGGGAAACAAAATTTCTTCCGTAAAAAGTCCATCTTGTGCTTAAGGTGCTTTACACATGTTTACGGGTGCTACGTCTTGGTGCTCCCCCCTCGCTGGTACCGGCATTGGAGACAGCCTGCTCACTCTGCTGTCTTGTTGGCCTTGATGACCTTGGCGATCATCCTCTGGCCCGTGGAGTCTGTGCTGGCCCCGCCTGGGAGGGAGCAGTCAGTGCTACGGCTGGCATCTCCCCAATCATCACAGCCTCATCAGATGCCACAGTCACTGGCAGAGGGACGGAGGAGCTGCTGCTGTCATCTGGAGGCGCCCTGAGAGGAGCCCGCAGAGACAACAGGCAGCTTGTGCGCCAATGTGAGGTCTCATCGGACCATCATTGATGGATGGGCACCTAGCTGGGATACTGGGTGCCCAATCCATCCCCTGCACAGACACTGACCAGCTGAGGTCATTGCCGATGTGTGGGCTTGCAGGTCCACATGCATCCCCAGGAACCCTTGATTCAGTCCCTGGAGCAGCCTCTCAATGAGATTCGTCACTCTCTCCATGGTGGAGGCATTGAGCTCAGCCACGAGGGTTAACGCAGTGGTCATGCTCTGCAGGGATTCCTCCACAACGGACACCATGGCACGCATTCCCTCATGTATCTCCGCCAGATCGTCCCTCACACCCCGCTGGACTTTCAGCATCTGCTGCCTAATTGACTCAGAATGTTCCTGGTCCCCTGCAGTCCTCCGACTGCCAGCGCCCTGGGCACTGTCTGCCTCCACCTGCACCTCAAGTGAATGTGAAATGCCCTCACCAATGTGTACCAAGAAACCAGACAGCGATCTTATGCCCACCGAGGTGATGGTATCTGCGCTGGTGCCTGCTTGACAGACAGGGTGTGACACAGATGCATGCTCAGCATGATGGTCCTCCGGGGTTAGGGGTGGGCCTTCAGGCTCCTCATTGTGACCACTGCTGGTAAACCTAAAAGGGACAAGAAGGACATGTCATTAGTTTAAGTCATGGCATTGTCACTGTGCATGCCAGGCACCCTGGTGAGACAGAGATATACATCATGGTGCCCTCGTCTTTCCATTATCAATGGGGACTTCAGGTTCGTGGGTCATATCAGTATAGAAGCCACACTAGAATGGTTGCAATAGCCAGCATTTTCAACTCAGTGCACTGCACTTCATCTGGCACCCCAACATCACCACGGCCGCTTGACCGAGATGCATGGTGCCTCTCCAGCTCCAGGGCCTCCTGCTCAAAACGGATGAGGTTTAGGAGGTGTGGGGGTCCCCAGCCAGTCTACGACCTCTCAATATTGTCATGAGATGCCTTCTCCTGAAAGAACAGAGGAGCATTGATTAGTCAACTCTCTACCACATCATGGCCAACCCCACCTGAGGGATACCTCGCAGGGCTCAGCTGATTCGTGACCCTGGAACTGCAAGGCATTCAGCTCAAGCAGCCAGGGTTCAACCCCTTGACCAGCTCTTGCCTCATCGATATTTTCCACTCACATTCTAACACCTCTGATGTCCACGGTGGGGTGGCCAGCTCTTAACTGTCCTGCAAAGTGGCCCAAGTCAACACGGTACTCACCCTTCCTGATTGCAGAAGATTGTTGAAGTGCTTCCAAAATTGAGCCCATGTGTGCCTCACCACGACATGGCTGCTGACGCTGGATGCCACCTCCTCCCAGGCCTTTATGGTGAGGTGGTGGGGAGGGCCTCCTCCTCCCTGGGGACAAGGGTTTCCCTCCTGGCTGCATCCTCCTCCAGGAGGGCTGTGAGGCACTCGTTGGAGAAACATGGGGCCGACTGCCCCGCTGACCTGCCCTCCCGCCTGCCGTGTCCAACCGCAATGGGATCCATGGAGACTTCAGTGTCCTTCTGTGGCAGCCTTTCAGGGGCTGCCTGGGCCAGTTTTGAATTGGCCGCCGGGTCGCCATTGGACCCGACGGACATCATGCCACCGCCCGCCCCTTTTCGCGGATTCCCCAGCCGCCTTTCATGCTGGGGTGGGCCTTAATTGGGCCGCCAGTGTGAAATCAGAATGCGCTGCCGATCGCGGACGGTGGTCAGCTTCCCGACCGCCCCTGCTTGCCCCCTGCTGAGCACGCACGCCAAGGGTAGAATTCTGCCCCTGATGCCTGTTTGAAGCTGCTGAAAATGACAGGCTCATGTAGGTTTACTACCAATACACTAGGCCGTGGAGCTGTGCGACCACCAATCAGTGGGCTAGCTGGGATAATGGTAAGTGTCAGATCCTGAAAGATAGAAAGATTACAGCTTGCACATTAATTTACACCACGTTAAAGACTTCTGTGGAAGTGGAGACATTGCTGGTCCCAGCTGTTTTTTGAGGTGAGATCCTGCTGCTGAGTTCAGGAGCTGCCACATTCTGCATTGGTGCCTGAAACAAAGAAAAAGCTTTCAGGATATTTCCACAAATGAGGGCTGTACACCTTAGAGGCTCAGTTACAGCACAAGTTCAGGTACTGACCTCAGTCTGCAGGTAGGTGTCACATTTCCTGAGTGTTGTGGATGTCACAAGTGTGAAGTCATGGACAACCTTATCCTGCCTTGGCTGGGATGGTGACTATTCCTCACCCCACCCACTCTCCACTTTTATGGTTCCCTTGTTTTCAGTGTATTATTTGGTACCACATCCTTATTTTATCTCATTACATCCAGATGTGTGGGACCAAAGATGCAAGGGGCACAGGGATGACATTAAGGGGGACGTGGCAGAGGATTATGGGATCTCTTCAGGGGCTCCTGTTAGGCCTAGTCCTCATGGAGATCCTCTGTTCCTCATTACCATGTTGAAAGGAAAGGAGGTTATAGGCAAGGAATGGGCAGGTACTAACCCCTTCGATTTGAGGCAAAGAAAGGGGTGAAAACTTCTGAATATGTGTTGCTTCACAGGGGCACAATGTTGACTGTCCAGATCCGCAACCATTAATGTGCAGCCTGCACTGTCCAACCACTTGGCAACCCTACTGCTTGAACACTAAGTCCAGCCTGAAAAGGGGCTGAGTCTCCAATGTCGGGGATAACCCCTCCTAAACGCTGTCATTCACAGGCGTTTGCAACAAGATTAAATGCTTTAAGGTAGTATTTGAGGCAATTCAAAACAAAAACAGAATTACCTGGAAAAACTCAGCAGGTCTGGCAGCATCGGTGGAGAAGAAAAGAGTTGACGTTTCGAGTCCTCATGACCCTTCGACAGAACTTGAGTTCGAGTCCAAGAAAGAGTTGAAATATAAGCTGGTTTAAGGTGTGTGTGCGGGGGGGGGGGGGGGGGGGGGGTGGGGGGGGGTGTGGGGGGGTGGTACGGAGAGAGAGAGAGAGAGAAGTGGAGGGGGGGGTGTGGTTGTAGGGACAAACAAGCAATGATAGAAGCAGATCATCAAAAGATGTCAACAACAAAAATGAGGACTCGAAACGTCAACTCTTTTCTTCTCCGCCGATGCTGGCAGACCTGCTGAGTTTTTCCAGGTAATTCTGTTTTTGTTTTGGATTTCCAGCATCCGCAGTTTTTTTGTTTTTATCTTTGAGGCAATTCTGTTCTCCCAGGTGAAATCAGATGGTTAGTGTAATTTTTTTCTTGATTTATAAGATGTAAGTATCGCTGGCAAGGTCAGCATTTAATGACCATCCCTAATTGCTCCTGTGAAGGTGGTGGTGAGCCACCTCTTGATCCGCTGCAGTACATTTGTTTCCAAGATTTTGATCCAGCAACAATTAAAAAGTGATGATATAGTTCCAAGTCAGTACAGGTGTGATTTGGAGGAGAACTTGCAGGTGGTGGTGTTCTTATGTACCATTGTCCTTATAGGTGACAGAATTTTTGGGTTTGGAAGGTGCTGTTGAAGGGGCCTTGCTGCAGTGCATCTTGTATATGGTACACGCTGCTGCCACTGGTGGTGGAGGGAGTGAATGGTTAAGGTGGTGGATGAGGTGCTGTTCAAGCGGACTGCTTTGTCTTGGATGGTGTGCAGCTTCTTGAGTCTTATTGGCAGTGCACTCCTTCAGGCAAGTGGAAAGTATTCCTTCACACTCCTGACTTGTGCCTTGGAGATGGTGGACAAGTTTTGGGGAGTCAGGAGGTGAGTTATGCACCATAGAATTTCCAGCCTCTGACCTGCTCTTGTAGCCACAGTAGTTATATAGCTGGTCCAGTTAAGATTCTAGTCAATGGTAACTCCAAGGATGTGGAGGGCGTGAGATTTAGTGATAGTAATGTCAAGTGGAGTTGGCAGGTGAATGCTAGACTGAACTTTATTTTTGAGTGTCAAGGGATGAAAGTGAGAACTGACCTTGCTCCGGTGAGTGACAGGATCCTGAGGTGGCATTTTGCCAGTAGTGCCCAGTTAACAGGCTGCTACTGGGGCCGCCATCCAATTGAGGCTGGCAGCCAACACCGCCTCCCCCCCAAAACTGTCAGACCAATCAGAGGACCTACAGATCAGTAGCCTTGACAACACCATCGCTAGTGGTAGTACTTCTGAGACTCCATTGTGAGGGAAAGGGCGCCTCAATGCCTAGGTGCCCTTGAAGAGCACTAAGCTTTTGTGAGGAAGCTGGGATCAGGCAGGCAGACCCTGTCAATTGGGGTTAGGGGGAAGGACAGAAGGTTGTGTTGCTCCGATGGCGCTGTTGCTGTATGGGTGGCCTTTGCTGCCAAGGGGTCTCCCCCGTGGCATGGGGAGTGATCTAGTTGAGAGGCTGGTGCACCTGGTGCTCTACCCATGCAGTGGTGAGCCCTCCCTATGCAGGTGAAATACTGGTGGAGGTGGGAAGTGGCTTAATTGGGCCCTTAAGTGGTTCAATTAGCTTCCTGGTGCTGAGGTTCCCAACACTGGCAATATGCCATGGTGGTGAGAAGGCATCGGGCTCTCCTCCTGCAACCTTCCTCTGTCATGTTGCCAGCTCTCCTGTCTCCCAAGCCTGAATCTAAATGGCTGGGAAAATTCAGCCCCATTATTCAGTTTCACGCCAGCTTAGATACTAAACCAAAAACAAAAAAACTGCGGATGCTGGAAATCCAGTTCTGTCGAAGGGTCATGAGGACTTGAAACGTCAACTCTTTTCTTCTCCGCCGATGCTGCCAGACCTGCTGAGTTTTTCCAGGTAATTCTGTTTTTGTTTTAGATACTAAACTATGTATGCTTTAGAGGATAGCTTGGATGCAGGATGGACACATGGTGAGTCATGAGCTACACTGCTGCTTGGCCTTGGTAGCACAAGAGCCAGTTCCTGGGTGGCACACAAGTTCTGCTGTAGCAGATTCAGCTGAGCACATTGATAGGGCAACCCACAGAAAAAGGCTGATGTATATTAACAATGGTGCATTGGTGGGCCTGCATACAATGTCAAGGAGCATAAAGGAGCCCAGCACTAAATTTGCACAAGGTTTTGTACAGAGCTTGGAGCCCAATCTTTTCAGAGCGGAAGTTGTAGCCAACTCACTAGCACACTTCTGGATTGAATAATGAAGGCCGATGTCCTAGCTTCCATTACAGCACAAGCAGAGCCACCCTTCATCTGGGTGCTGCAATGAAAGTTCAGACTGCAGTCATTCTTGGTGTCATTCAAGTTCAGATAGCAGTCATAATGGTTATGGAGACCAAGAGGATTGCAGGGTGTCACAAAAGTCCAGCAATCCATCCTCCAACAGATTATTAGGGTTGCTGAGACTACACACTGGGAAAGTGGCAGTGGCTCTGTGGAGCACAAACTTACTGTCCTTTCACAGGATAACAGCATTTGTTCTTCTGCCACTGTCACTCGCCAAAGACCTTGCTATTGCCTATCTGCCAGCAAGGCAGCCCCATGCCATCCATGCTGAAATAGTGTAATTCAGGGCTGTTTGAGAGTGTCTTGTAAGGCCATCTGCAGTCCCCTCTATTGAAAGTCAACAGCCTTCCACTATTCATGCTGCAGCCCACTGGAGTAGTACTGCACAGGAACACTAGGGCCCAGATTTTCGTCGTGGGTTGGGAGCATGGAGTTGCCTGATCTTCCAGCTTGGCAAACCCAAGCTTTAAAAATGGACACCCCACAGGCGGGGCTTTCGATTGGGGGAGGGCGATGGGGGCAGGTTGAAGAAGTCTGGGCAGGAGACCCCGGGATGAATGTGCAGGTTGTCAGGCATGGGGACAAGCTCGGTGTAAGGCCTGCCTCTGTGGCCTGGCACTGTGTTCGAATAAATGAAAAAAAATAATAAAACAAAAAACCCCCTCCAGACCTCATCCCTCACCCGCCTCAATCCCCACACACTCCCTAAGTCCAATCCATGCCAACCTGTGCCAACCCATGACCACCACACCCCTTTGCCAACTTAGTTATCCTCTACTCACACCCATTGTCCCCATACTCTCTCTTCCAACTTAGGGCCAGCTCATGCCAATCCATGTCCTCTATCATCCTTTGCCCTTAACACCTCCATGCTAACTCACCTAGTACCATTGGACAGCTCCTTTACAGCTTTGATGCTTCCTGGATAGCTTTGACAGGTTGGCAAGCTGGACAACTCCTTAACACTTCATTGACAGCTGGACTGCTGGACATCTCCTGGACAGCTGGACAGTTTCTGGACAGTATCAGAATCAATACTCCTACAATCTTCAATGATTTGGTGGTATAAGCCATGTCACAAAATGGGGAATGAATGATGGCTGTTCACATCTGCTTGTGATAAGGTAGTTCCTTCACATCCCTCCTTGTTACATTTCAAGTGTGCAGACACCAAGCTTAGGGTGAACATGTAATTTGAATTTTTCTAAATATCCTGAAAATGGTAACTGTTAATTTCACAAGTGATATTTTGCATCGTGATGTCTCTTTAACGAAGGGTCCTCCAAAAGGACATTTACGTTTTAAAGACTTTCCAGTGGCATGTCCAGACATACATTAGCCCTTTGTCTGTACAGAAACCACAAAAGAAGTTACCTGACCCCCTGGAGTCCATTTTGTCAAGGTTAGCTCCATATTCCATGCTGTCACAGGCTTATGATGTGACCATACCATTGCCATATTATAAAAAGAAAGTGGAGGCACTAGAAAGGGTGTGGAGAAGAGTTACAAGGACGATATCAGAAATTTGTGGGTATACATATCACAAAAGGGTTGACCAGCTCTGTATCTTGTCTCTTGGAAAAAATGGCTGAGAGGTGACCCAATAGAGGCCTTTAAAATTATGAAAGTTTTTGATTGAATGGATAGAGGGAGAATGTTTCCTCTTGTGGGAAAGAGCATAACTAGAGGCCATCAATATATGATAGTCACCAAGAAATGCAATAGGGAATTCAGAAGAAATCTGCGTGTTATGTATTTGCCAGTTTGCTGTAGATCTTTGATGTCTAATTTATCTCAGAACAGTGCAGAGATGACATTAGTTCCAATCTACAACAGGTTTATATACAATATCTTAAAAAAATCTCAGAATTTACTAGATTTGTACACACATGGGGCAGAATTTTTTGCTCTTTGGGCAGGCGCACGCCCAACCCTTACATGTGTAAAATGACGTGCGATGATGTCGGGCGCGTGTTCCCATGTCATCACACACTCACGCAATATTTCGGTTGGCGGGTGCATATGGGAATTGGCAGTGCACCCGCTGACAACTAAAAGACCTATTAAGGCCATTAACAATCTAATTGAATTAAATAGGCGAAAAGGCCAAGTGGCCTTTGCATTTTTTGCAAAACCTCATCCATGGGCGGGATGAGGTTTCGATCCGTCATTAAAAAAAAAATTTTCATACTAATTTCTAACATGCCCCTGCTCAGGTGACATTTTTTTAACATCTTAAAATGCTTTATCTTTAATTTTTCATATCTTCATTGCCTTGAGGCAGCTCTGTGCCTCAGGGAGCTTGTCCTGCACATACTTGCGTGCATACACGAAGTTCCCCACTCACTCTCCTCCACACAGGCAGTGCTGAGCACTGCAGTATGCGTTTCACGCTGGGCGGGTCTTAATTGGCCCACCAGCATGAAATCACGGTCTGGTCCCAATTGCGGCCGGTGGTTGATTTCATGTCTGGTCCTGCCCGCCCCCGCTGAGCTGCCCGACAAGGTAAAAATTCTGGCCATGGTGTCAGTAGAACCCAGGCTGTTTCTTTAGAAACTTCTCTGTATAATTAGTTCTCTAGCTCCATCCACAGGCTTAAGCAATCAAGTACTGTTACATTGGTCAGAAAAGAGATTAACATAAGCAAACACAGATCAATCAAACCATTCAACAGTACACTCTTCATCCAAAGACTAATAAAAATATGGAGCTTGCTACCACAGGGAGTGATTGAAGTGAATAGTACAGATGCATTTAAAGGGAAGCTAGACAAGTATATGAGGGAGAAGGGAATAGAGGGTTATGGTGGTAGACTTAGATAAGGAAAGATAGGAGGAGGCTAAAGCAGAACTTAGATGCTGGCTTGGACTATTTGGGCCAAATGATCTGCTTCTGTGCTGTATTTCCATTGTATGTAATCCTATGTACTAATAGTCTGCACAAAAGTGATTAGTTGATGTTTATGTGCAATATGGAATGCTTTGATTTATAAATTTGGTTCAGAATGTTTATTTTGTGGTGGCTTTTACTTTGCATCGTGGCAAAGTGGATGCTGTGATGGTCTGTAACAGAGGGAAGGTGAGGCATGGAGACTCAGATTGCATTCACTGGTACCGCAGTCAGATGAGATGTTCACAGAAACCCCACTGGAAAGAGATTATCTGGATTGTCTTCTTTCCTCTTCCTTTTTCTTTTCCTTTTCCTCTTTCTCCTCCTCCTCAGCTGCTGGTCTTATAGCTGGTGACAAGGGCTGTGCCCTCATGATGATGAGGCTATGTAGCATTCAGCAGGCAACCATGAAAACTCCTGCTCTGCTGAGTGCAGTGAGCCTCCTACAGAGCAGCCTAGGCAGCAAAAATGTTGTTTCAACATGCTCGTGGTCTGCTCTATTCATATCTATTTCATGTGGCAGCATGGGTTTCATTGTATGCATGCAAAGCAACATGTATGTGATTAATGACACCCAACACCACGGGAAAGCCTACAATCCTCACAAAGCTGTGTGCTCGCTCCACCTACTGTTCTCTGGTAAAAGAATAAAAAGCAGTCAGTTGCCTTTGAATAGGAAACCTCAGTGACCTCCCTTACGCAGGAGTGAATATAGCAAACTGCAAGATGTTGCAAATATCTTTAGCTCCAGCCTGGAAGGAGCCTGATGCACCATCTCCTTCCCAACGATTACCAATCTGGTCCCTGCCCTGCTCTGAGATTGCAGTTGTGATTGTAAAGGGTGGCCGTTTTCAGAGAAGACATCCTTACTGAAGTACAGATGTCTCACATGTTGTTCCCTGCTGAAGTTCAGATCGGAGAATTGCTCCCTCAACACCCTAGGTGGATATGACCTCTTGCTGGGAGCCCTTCTACCTTTCCTCCTCTTCGAAAAGCTTGCCCTGTTCTGTGTACCTTTTGCTCATTCTCCCAATAATGCTGTTTTCCAAAGGGAATGCCAATTACTACACCCATGTTTGGAAGCAACTGGTTTGTGCAGAACCTTTGAAGCCAATACAAAGTCCTTCAGTATCTCCCGCACCACTCACTATAGACTTTAACAACTTTAAAGAACTTTAGAAAGCACCAAAGACTTGTACTGTCAGCAACTAACCTGAAAGTAACTGATAATCATTTTCTGCAGTGCTGATGGAGTATCTTCCTGCTGCTTCACATGTTTGGTCATGCATGATTGACGCCATCAGCTGGAGCATTGAGCTCTGCAGTGGCAGTGCTGGTGTCAAATCAGCATCACACGCTCTTTGACGTCATGATCTGTCTGCTCTACAAACTTCCAGGACTCTCTGCTCATGTGCTAATGCCCTCACCTATATGGCGTCCTGCATGACCCAAGCCCATAAAACAGGCACTAGGAGTGCCAATTTTGTGACGTGTGCAAGTCTTACTATAGCCATAAACAGTGAGAAAAATTTGAAGTGCTGGTATTCTCTTAAAGATCTCTGGCAGTTTTAAAGGGCTGGAGAATCTCAGAATCGGAATTCCATAGGCTGAGCCTGGGTGAACAGTATGTGTAGACAAGTGTGCCTGAATAATTGTGAAAATTGATTTTTACCAGAATGTAATTGTTGAAGTGAAAGTGGAAAGAGCAAGATTTCAAGTCAGCAGGAAGAAAGTAATAGCTTTTAATCCATCAGCATGCCAGGAAAGCAGGCTGGATGTTTAAGAGCAGTTGTTTCAGGACATACAGCAATGGAGGGATGTCTATGTTTCCACCTTGGAAGGAAAGTGAGGGCAGGGACATGCCTGGCATAGGTAGAGGCGGCTGAGACTATCAACAGAAACACCATGCTATTGACATGGGTGCAATGTGGAAGGAAATTTAGTGACTTTTCATCAGGAAAGGGATGCTAAGTGTGAACATTTACACCGATTTCAAAATATTCTGAGCACTTTGGCTATATGTTTCTTGTCATGAAAGGATGGTGATATGGGTTGACTCACTGGTCATATCATACTCACACTGCACAACCATATACAAGGGTCTAAAGCATGAAAGGTCAGTGAAACAGCACAACCTCAGAGTAGCTGCAATTATTTCTGAATGCAAAGTGAAAGGCTTTGATAATGTTGTAGGGGTTTGCTGCAGTAATACATCTCTGCAGGAAAAGCCTGTGTTTAACAAAAAGCAAGCATGACCTGTGGAGCGAGACCTGCTACAGCTCAAAAAGCAGTCCCATTAAAAGAATGGGCAACAGAGTTCCAGCAACACAACTTGAAAGAGGTGGCAGGAAATGGTTAAGTGGGTGAACATGACCCTGACAATTTGTTTGGATTTTTCCCTTCCAGCCCTGATCATTGTGTCTGAAAATGCCAGCTTTCAGGACGTTGTATGCAGTTGAGCTTAATAATGAAACTCAAGAGTACTCTTAGCTAATTACTGATTTGCCTTTATGTTTGTCCCCTTCACAATGTGTTTACAGGAACAGCGGAGTTATCAGAGGAAGGACCACGCCCACCCCAGCAGGGTGATAAAGTTCCCATGTATCTTCTTCCCTTGGCTTTCTAAGTACACAATGCTGCCAATGTGCATTGGTGGTGGAAGGAGTGAATATTGAAGATGGTGGATGGGGTGCCAATCAAGTGGGCTGCTTTGTCCTGGATGGTGTCAAGCTTCTTGAGTATTATTAGAGGTTTACTCATCCAGGCTAGTGGATAGCATTCCATTCCAATCCTGACTTGAGACTTGTGGATGGTTGACAGGCTTTGGGGAATCACGAGGCGAGATACTTGCACAGAATTCTCAGCCTCTGACCTGCTCTTGTAGTCGTAGTATTTAATGGCTGATCCAGTTCAGTTTTTGGTCAATGGGAACCCCCAGGATGTTGATTGTGGGGGATTCTGTGATGGTAATGCCATTGAATGTCATGGGGAGACAATTATATTGTATCATGTTGGAGATGATCATTGCCTGGCACTTGTGTGGCACAAATGTTACTTGCCACTTATCAGCCCAAGTCTGAATGATGTCTAGGTCATGTTGCATTTGGACATGGACTACTTCAGTATCTGAGGAGTCGCAAATGGTACTGAACATTGCGCAATCATCTGTAAACATCCCTACTTCTGACCTTACGATGGGGGGAAGGTCACTGGTGAAGCAACTGAAGATGGCACTACCCTGAGGAACTCTTACAACAATGTCCTGGGACTAAGCTGATTTAATTCCAATAACCACAACCACCTTCCTTTGTGCTAGGTATGACTCCAACCAGTGGAGAGTTTTCCCCTGAATCCCATTGACTCCAGTTTTGCTAGGGCTCCTTGATGTCACACTCTCTCAAATCCTACCTTGATGTCAAGGGCAGTTACTCTCACCACATCTTTTGAGTTCAGCTCTTTTGTCCATGTTTGGACCAAGACTATAACGAGGTCAGAAGCTCAGTGGCCCTGGTGGCCTCAGTTTGGGCATTAGTGAGCAGCTTACTGCTGTGTAAGTGCCCCTTGGTATCACTGTCAACGATTCTTTCCATCACTTTGCTGATGAATGATTATCTTTGATTGATGTAAAAATCCATCTTGTTCACTAATGTCCTTTAGGGAAGGAAATCTGCCATCCTTACCAGGTCTGGCCCTCATGTGGCTCCAGATCCACAGTAACGCAGTTGACTCTTAACTGCCCTCTGAAATGACTCAGCAAGCCAGTCAGTTGAAGGGCAATTAGGGATGGGCAACAAATGCTGGCCCTGCCAGCAACACCCATATCCCACGGAAGAATAATAAAAAAAAATTCTCAAGAGGTGACTGATGGGGCTGTAATTGGCAGCGTTGGATTTGTCCTGCTGTTTTCCTGATAAGGCTTGTCCAGGTGATTATACCAGTTTGAATTTCACCGCATTCGGTTCTATTTACATCCTCATTCTCCTGATTTGTTGAGTCTTTCTCCTTCTTCTATACCGGCTGCAGCTTTAACAACTCCAGACAGATGTCAATTATCAATAGTCAGGTTACGGAGTCAGCATTCTACTCTTCTGGGGGTATTTGACCATCCTCACATCCACCAGTGCTTCCTCCTCCTCCTTCCTCATAACCATATAAGTGAGATTCCAAAGAGCAATATAATCATCTACCTTGCACTAATATTCATCCATCAGCCTCAAATTGTATGACAAGTAATCACAAGTGAATGTCTCTTTAAATAGTTCACAGGTCAAATTACTAATTACATTTCAAAAGTAATCTTGAGTCAGGTGTCATGTCCATAAGACATGAAAGAGATCATAAATCATAAACTGTTTAAATCAAACCTTACTTTCTGCTTATTTAAAAATGGACTTTGCTGGACATGTCACATGATTTGAAAGTTGGCTACAGTCTGGAAACTTCCAACAGTGATTACAGGACAAAGCTAAACCTTCATTCTTGTGGAATCTCATGCTTATCATTGTGGGGACTCATTGCAATCAATGAAACAAGGGAGCAGGAGTCAGTTTATCTCCCTATCCTGGATTTATATCAAATCTCATTATAACTCTGGAGGTGCTAATAGCCATCACCTATCTCCTAAGGTGAACAATGGATTTTGATCAGAGCCATAGAAACTGATTATTAACTTGAAACTGACTCATCAACGGGCAATGCCACATGACCTAAGCTCCTCTGGCCTTTGGAAAGTTTTAATGTTACATTCCTGGACTCCCAGGGCAGTTAACACCCAGCCTGTCAACACCAAAGCATGACTCCAGACTGACAACAAAGCCTGCTTCAAGTCTAAACGTTGAAACCTGGATCTCTTGACGATTCCTTCCATTGCCTGAATAGCGAACCAAATATCTGCATATTAACCTCATCTCCCTGTGTCTTCACCAACTTTGAAGGAATTCGGTAACTCCTGCTTTCAGCTAGCTGAACCCGTGTGAACTTTAATTCCTATGTGAAGGAACCCTCACTGAGCTCTGGTATTCTGGACTCTAACATTCATGTGAGGTAGAATCCCTATATTTGTTTTATTTGTTCTATGTTATTCCTAATTGTAAAACTCTTTTCTTTCCCATCCCCTTCTTGTGTGCTTGTGCTGTGTGAATGTAGTTGGGATGACCACTCCCCGGGTTTAAATGTATGATTAAACAATGCTTCTGATTTAACCCTAAACAGTGTTTGCTGCATAGTGGTGCAGTGGTTAGCACTGCTGCCTTACAGTTTCAGGGACCTGGGTTCAATCCTGACCTTGGTTGTCTGTGTGGATTTTGCATGTTCTTTCCATGTCTGCATGGGTTTCCTCTGGGTGCCCTGGTTTCTTACCACCCTCCAAAGATGTGCTGGTTAGGTGGATTGGCTATGGTAAATTGCCCCTCAGTGTATGTGTGCCCTGTGATGGACTGGTGTCCTGTCCTGGGTGCACCCTGCCTAGCTCCCATTGCCTGTCAGGATAGGCTTTGACTCCCTGGGGCCCTGAATTGGATGGAGTGGTTCTAGAAAAGTGAGTGAGTACTTGCTGTGAGTCACTTTAAAATTGACTTCAGAGGATTTGGGGAAATATGCTACAGTCTATTTCAAAATATTAAAACACCTCTGCTCACGGACAGACGGTGAGAAAATAAAGGAGTTCAGTTTACCCCTCTCCCATATCGGTAACTTAGGCCTCAAGCAATCTAACAGTTCTTTAACTTTTCACGGGCCTCCTTCCCATGACAGCAGCTTATTCACAACTCCCAACTAACACTGCTATGGAAAATTGAAGTGCAGCTTCCTATGATGTTGTAAATGTGATAGAACTTCTAATTTCATGAGGTGCAATGAGGAACTTCAGCAGGACGAATGTGGAGATCCTGATTGGAGCAGAAGCCATGGCGTGCAGCTCTCCCGCTACATTTCCAATTCACTTGTGTTTCTTCCACAAGTGCTCCTGCGTGCCAAGGCCAAGAATATTAGCCCTATGGTGTTTCCACTGTGGACAGAGAGCAATTTATCCCTCTCTTGTGAGATGATTGTCATGCCAAAAATTTACTCCTTCACCATTTTGGCATTCTCTTGTATGTGTCCCATGTGTCCCTGTGGAAAGGCTTCTCAAAGGTGGCTTTGCATGATAGTCAGAGATGTCAGAAATACTTTTAAATAAAATTACAATGTTCTATTAGAATAAATTTAATGCAGCTCTGAATGATCACTTTTAGTATAAAAAGAACCATTGATGGCTGCCCACAGCAATTGACCACCCAGCTTATGAGAATTTACAAAGAATTAGAGAATCTATCAGTACTTCAGCAAGTACAAGTCATGTCATTAATCCTATACAATAAAGCCTTTTTGTGCATTATCTCCAAAGACTACCTGGTGTTATCCAGCACAAACGTCAATGGTTCCTTTTTCCATTCCTTCAGGAATGTTACAGTGAGGTTATTTGTGCACCTAAGCAATTGTCCATTGTGACATATTTGGGTTATTTTGAAAAAATTGTCTTGATATTCTTTCAGCTTCATTAGTATAGGAAGTTAGATCAATTTCATGTCATCATTTTTCTCCTTTTTTTGCAGATAACTTTGCTTCAAAACAGCTGTTTCCTGACTTTAATGAGAAATGTCAGAAAAGTTAGTAAATAAACCTCAAAATGGCAGCATCTAAGATGCTTTAGTGAAATGCATATGATGAAAACTGATGACCGTGCTGGAGAGCAAAACAACTGCATTTTGTAGTCTCATCTGTACATTAGTGTGATGTCATATTGTTGCTAAAATATAAAGGATCATGTATTATGAAATGGCATGCCTAATATATGATTCATATAAATACAGCAAATTCATAAATTAAAAATTCTAGAACACACCAGATGAGGGATAAGGAGATGGTTATTTCACTCAGATAAATCACTGTGGCTTTGTAGTTAAGGATCTTTCACACATGCACAGAAATCATACACATTGCAAGATAAATTACTTCCCATTGTGAAACAGGCAGAAATGAAATTCTATAAGATTTCTCAGTCTTGCACTGAATTCTATAGGCTGGATTTCGCCATTGGCGAGGAGGGGGCGGGGCCCGCTCGCTGACGGCAAAATGATGATGGGATGGTGCAGGGAGGAACCCCCGATGTCATCCTGCCCCATTTAAATTTTCAGGAGGGCGGGGGCACAGCCAAATCAGTTGTCTGCCCGCAGACCTGTCAATGGCCATTTGAGGTTGGTGGGCAGGCCAGGAGCCCCAGCAGGCTTCTGATTTAACATGAAACCTCGTCCACCTGCGGGATGAGGTTTCATGTAGGGTTTAAAAAAGTTTATTAAAGTTTCAGTGAAATTTATTAACATGTCCCATTTCATGTGACAATGTCTCATGAGATGGGACATGTTAAGGATTTTATTATTTTTCTATTTTTAAAGTTTATACAGCTGTCAGTGATCTCCCTGAGGCAGCACTTAGCCTCAGGGAGATGTGTGCTCTTTCATGTGCATGGGCGAAAGAACTCTCACATTTGGGGAATCCCCCCCTGCCTGTGCAGGAAGCACATAGCGCTTCCCGGCGGACGTCACACCTGGGCGGGTCTTAATTGGCCTACCCACTTAAGATGGTGGCAGGGCCCGCTTCTCTGGCGGGGATCGGCTCCCCGCCTGCTGGAGATTGGTTCGGGCCCACGTGCCCGCCGGGCAGAAGATTCTGCCCTATATATTTGCAACTAAGCATGCCACAAAGCTTCAACTGGCTCAAAACCATCTTTGTATTTCTCTGTTTTCTTTCATAAATACTGAGTTCTCTCTTGTTTGCAAAATTAATTTATTTCTTATTATATAGAAACTTAAATGGTGAAGCTTAATAAAACTTGATTAAACATTTGCAGCTAATTTATAATGGAGGTCATTGGTAATCTAAGGTTGCAGAATGCAGGTTCTGTGCAGTTCAAATTTTGGTTGAAATGAAGAAATCCCAATTTTTCAAACAGAAATATTCCAATCCAAAAAGCTACAATTCTGGAATTTTGTCACATGTAACCTCTTGAATTGCTTGAAGTGATTATTCAGTGATTTCTAGGCAATGCCATAATGCCAAATAATTTTTAATGTCATATAATGTGTATTTTTATTTCAGATCACTGTCATTACTGGGACAAGTTCTTAATGCCTGTATTAAATTGCCGTGCAAAATGGCCATCATCATTCAGAAACTGGTTGCTGAAAGCAGAATGTTGACAACACTGCATTTATTGCCCTCCCCTAGTTGTGCTGAGGGGTGGTGCCTTCTTGAACCACTGTAGTACTTGAGGTTTATTTACAATGGACAGGCTTGTGAGACCATTTTAGAGTCTTTGCAATTTAAAAGTCACATTCGGATTGGACCAGATGAGGACAACAGGTACTCTGTGTGACATTAGTGAATCAGGTATTAATGGTAATGCAGCAGCTTTTATAGTAATAACTCACATATTTTTTATATTTATTAAATATAATTTCATAGCAGCTTTTTGAACTAAAGAACTCCAGATTGCTAGCCTGGTATCGTAATTACTATCCTGGTAGAGTAGTAAAATGCTAAGAGCAAGATCATAGATTTGTGTCACAGGTGTGCAACAGAAGTTTTTGTTTTTGGTCTCTTTGTTGCAGTGCTATTATTTGATGTTGCATCGTATGCCTGCAGAAAAATGTCTCCACGTGGAAATCAGTTAAGAAATATGGAACAAGGGCTTAGTAATGACATGTCTCAAATTCCAAGCAACTGCACCTGGTGGAAAAAGCGAAAACCATATATTGGCAAATCTTTCACTAATGTTGGAAGTAGTACAGATAGACTGATAGACTAATGCCAATGCCAAGGTATTGGGAAGAACATGCTGAAAAAACATGGTACCTAATATTAGTGACAGGTACAATCATGGAGTTGATCTAAATTATAATGAGTTCTTACATTTTTTCTTGGCTGCTGAAGTTGAACAATCATTCTGTGCTAATGGGTAATATTTCAGACATGAATTTTAAGTTTTATAAATATCTTCTCAATTCTTAGCTATTTGACCCCTCTTTTGGACCTGTTATGCTATTGCAGGCAGGAGAAATGCTCAGCATCTCTGTCAGTTGCTAGGAGACTCGTAGTCCTCATCCTCAAATACTCTTATTTTTTCTGACCAAGTACCTCGCCTTCCTCCAGGTCATCTGCTGTGGAGAATAACTAACAAAAAACATTCATCAACCTGCGGATGATGTCAAATTAATATAATGTGTCATTAATACTGAAAAGTGGTAACTTAGGTGTATAAAATTATGAGGGGCATAGATAGGGTAGACAGGAAGGAACTTTTCCCCTTGGTGGAGGGATCAATAACCAGGAGGCATAGATTTAAGGTAAGGGGCAGGAGGTTTAGAGGGGATGTGAGGAAGAATTTTTTCACCCAGAGGGTGATGGGAATCTGGAAGTCACTGCCTGAAAGGGTGGTAGAGGCAGAAACCCTCATAACATTTAAGAAGTATTTGGATGTGCACTTGCGATGCCATGACATACAAGGCAATGGGCCTAGTGCTGGAAAATGGGATTAGAATAGTGACACAATTGTTTGACTGGCGCAGACTCGATGGGCTGAAGGGCCTTTTTCTGTGCTGTAGACCTCTTTGACTCTATGACTCTATGACATATCACTTTTTCACAACTCTTTTTCCTGTCATGAGGTGAGCCATGAGACATTGTACCATGCTACTACATTCCTAGAAATTTCTGCTGCTTCCTAAATGCCAACACAATAAAAATTCATACAGGTGTTTTAGGCCTACCTCTACTATAGCCAAGGCTATCACAGCATAAAAGCCACACAAACCTTCCAGCACAGCAACTAAGATAAAATACCTGTGCTGTGTCACAAATCACTTACATACTTATCTTAAAATGAAAAACATTACAATTACACATTTTATAAATGGAATGCCACAATACCTTATTGGGATTTGGCCCAATAATCAGGATTAATTGGTGCACCTTACTTATTAAGCTGCATCTAATCACAAGGGGATAAAGTGGAATTTTGATAATTATGGTAGCTCTTAATTTATTGCCAGTGATAACAGACCACAATAGGTTGTGGTAGAATAATATACTGGATGATCTAGCCGAGTCATTTCTATTGTGGTGACAAAGTGAATTTACAAAATACTTCAATTAATTTTTGCTGAAAAATTCAAATATGTCGAAGCTTTTCATCTTGCAATCATCAGGACACTTCACAAGAATAACAATATAATGGGGAAACAACAATTTATACTGTATGTCAAGAGTGCTGATTGGTTGGCAAATGGACTCTAATTAATAGAGGTGTTGCCATGGAGAATGCACCAATGATGATTACTCACAGTTAACTGCCAAACATTGTTTGACATTTAAACCAGGCAGCTTGATCCTGATTGGTCAAGGTGTTGCCCTGAGGAATGAGTCAGCAAATGGCTGTCACTTACTTTGTTTAGCTAAAAACAGGCACAATGTGTGTACATGTTCTTTCTGGTTTGCAAAGAATAGGGCTTTGTGTATTAATATATGTAGCTTCCAGTACACACAAATGCGCCACACTGCAAGTCTGACTGACGACCTCAAATTGGTTGTCAGTGTAATTTTTAGCACACTGAGGATTATTTTGCAATTGCGGTATCACATCTAATATTGGGACATTGTGTTTGAGTTTTGCAAGCATGGGCTGGTTAGGTACAGTCTGTACCTTGCCCATTGCGAAAAGTGGCTGGACATGCTGTTTGATATGACCTGCCAGTCTTTGGGACATGCAGCCTACGTACCTAGCATCACACTGACACTGCAATTCATACACCACATTACTCATTTATGTCATAGGCAGAACATTTTTTTGGCTTGACAGCAGCATCCTGTTAGTGGCAAATACCACTTGTATTGCTACAGTATGGTAGCAGCGTAAGACAGCTAGCTTCACCTGTTGCTCAAATTTTTGAGATACCTTGCCCTTCCAGGGCCATCTGAGGTAGACTTGGCAATTTTCAGGGCAGAAAGTGATAGCCTTAGGCATGTTCATGAGTTTGTGTGATATACAGTGCAATATAATCTGATCAGGATAGCCATTATCCTGCAGGATGCCTTTGATGCACTCTATTTCATCATCAAGCGTGCATTATGAGCAAATGACTTGGGCCCTATTTACAAGGTTACCGATAAGACCAATCTTATAGTGGGTGGAACTGTAAGAATCCCAACGCATGTATTGACCAGTGAAGGTAGACTTGCAGTAGACTGTGGTAGAGAACCTTCTGGTAGGTTTCTCAATTAGTATGTCAAGGAAAGGGAGTTTATTTTAAAGGTGAATCTGAGTGCAGGGCGGCACCCATTAAGACATGTAAGGAAATTATTACACGCATCTGCAGATTTAAATATAGCAAACGTATCATCCACATATCAGAAATATGCGAAGGGTAAGAGCTTAGGTGTCATTCTAATGTTTCTCATGGAACCCAACAAAAATGTTTGTGAGAGCTGGGCCTAGAGGGGATACCATGCCAATACCATCTATTAGGGCAATTATGATGTCATTAAAACTGAACTCAACTGCCTGATACTGATTCATGCAATTGTGGCGGGTCTAGATCAACATGATATAGTGTTGCAGGGCAAATACCTATGGCTTCCTTAAGTGGAACATTGGTGAATAGGTTAGCAATGTCAAATGAGCACATGGACACAGCATTGCTATCGATATGTAAGTCCTGTATGGCCTTCACAAAGGTGAAGGAGCCTTCACCGTGTCTGTGGAAAACTTGGTCAATACTGGTTGTAACAATTCGTCCAACCATTTGGCCAATTCCGGTTGTGCAGGACTGATCATAGATGAGATAGGACATAAAGGGACATCACTTTTGTGTGTCTTAGGCAGCCCATACATACACAGACGAAGTGAACCGTGAGGGCAAACCCTGTCACATTTATCACGCAGTAGCTCATCACTCTTATACATGTCCAGCAACAATTATTTTAGCTTACTTTCCAGCAAGGCTGTCCAGTCATGTTGAGTGGCAGGTCCAATGGATACGAGTTTGGACCTGTCATTAAGAATAGTGGATGACTATTCCCATCCCTTTGTCAGGTTTACTGATGTGTATGTCCAGGTTGGCTTTGAGGCCTCAGAACGCTGTAAGACATTTGCGTTGCATCTAAAAGTCGGACAGGTCATTTGGGATCCCACAATATGGGTGCGTTAGATCAGCTAGGCTCACATTCAAGGGTTTAGCATCTTCAGTGGACGCTGGTTTGCTGCGGAGTAGAGGAGTTCGAACTCAGCAAGTACCTCTTCCTGTTTGATTTGGGATGAAGGCACACCAAAACTGAAACCATTCGCAAGAACAAACTCCTCATTTTCTGAGAGTGTATGGTCAGAGAGATTTGTTATGCGTTTAGTGGCATGATTAATTGCGCTACCAAACTGCTTCCGCTTAAGTGAGTTTATGGTGCAGATGTGTTTCAAGTGGGTACTGTTTATGGTGCAGTCATCTATTGAAGCAATATGGCAGCATAAACGGATCAAATCAAAAAAAAGGAATTTGCGCACCTCAGATCAAGTGCAATGTAGGACATGACGTAAATTAGTAACCTGGAGCAGAAAACTCCTCCCGTCAGGGGGTGCTGTGCAGGGGCGGGCACAAACCCAATCAGTGACCCCGATCGGGGCTGCGCTGCCATTTCACGTGGGCGGGCCAATTAAGGCCCGTCCAGCGTGACGGGCGCCCGGAAGCACTGAGCACTCCCTGTGTGAAATTTTACAGCAGTGGATTTGACGTTCCCGCTGAGGCCAATGGGGTTTAGAATGTCTCGCCACATTTTACAGCTCCGTCCCCACCGAAACGGGGCAGTAAAATTCTGCTCCCTGTGTGGGCACGGAACTGCCTCAGGGAGATTAAGTTCGGAATGAAAGTTTTTAATAAAGACAGAGAAAAATTATTTAGACATGTCCCCTTGTGTGACAGCATCCTATCTGTATGTTCATGGAGTGGAATCCCTTCCTGATGACGAAGGCACCAGGCTTATCTGCTGGTGTCTTGATGGCCTGATGTGTACAGTCTATTGCACCCTGGACACGGGGGAAGCCAGCAATGGCTGCAAAGTCTCTGGCTTGCTCTGTCTGGCTGGCCTCGTCCATGCGGTAGTGAATGAAAGTTAATACACACCTGAACAGAGCATCTGTCACCAGCTTGACACAACTGTGGATAGCTGATTGGGAAACTCCACAAAGATCACCTATCTACACCTGGAAAGAGCCGGAGGTATAGAAGTTGAGGGCCCCTGTGACCTTCAGCACCGCTGGCATGAGGTGTCTACCCACACGGTTGGAGCTGATCCCAGGGCCGATTATCTGACAGATGGAGGTCACTGTCTCCCTTGAGAGACAGGGCCTCCTTTGGCATTGCACCTCTAACATTTTGAGGTAGCTGCATAGCCGCCTGTAACTCAGGCAGTAAGATAGTGGCGTCTTCTGTGGCCCTTCCGCCTTGTACTTCCTGTTGGCCCTGCTCCCCTTATGCCCACACCTGTCCTATCATGGGTCGCTCCCTGTGGAGGGTGAAAAGGGACTCCTGGCCTCCTCCCCCTCCTGGCCCTCTCTTACTTCTCAGAGGAGGTGCCTCCAGTGGAGAGAACAACCCCCATTGCCAGGGTGAGGGAAGGCTTTCTGGAAGGCCCCAAGTGGTATGACTCCTCCGAAGTCCTGAACTGAAGCCTCTTATTTCTGTCAAAGCAGCTCTGAAGCGAAATGAAGTTGTCCTGCTCATACAAACAAGCTGCGGCAACTTATAAGCTGAAGTACAAACAACTCGCATTAGCAAACCCACTCATTCCTCTTGTCCCGCCCGGGGATGAGATTTTTGAAAACGTGGCCTACTCACCTGCCCGACGCCCTGAAAATTGCACGGGCTACGTAAATTTACAGACTGTTGGTGCCTCAAGGGCCTTAACTGGCCTGTTTTCATTGCACACCTACCTAGCGAAATATTGCGACGGCACGCGGTGACAATGGGACACACGCCAAAGCAAAAATTCTGGCCATTGAGTATTGAAGTGAAACGCCAGTGTGGATATGGGTGGTCGCCATTTTGAAATTCCAATCAAAGAGTGGGCATGCCTTAAACTTCTGCATCTTCGCAATACAGCCCTTATCGCCTGCTTGATCCCTTGGGCCCAGTTATAAGGTGTTGTTAAGTAAAACTTGCATTTGTGGGTGAAAAATGGGGCCTGATTACTAATGTGAACATAGCATGTCATGGCTGAAAAGTGGGTTTGACTTATACACTGAGTGTATGGAAAAACATGAATTTTGGGGCTGGAAAAATAGGGTCGCCCTACACATCGGGTTGACTTATACATTGAGAATTACATTATCTCTCCTCACCGATTACCATAAGTCATCACTTATAAGTTATCTTGTCAGCCTCACATATAAAGCCATTTAACATAATTCATGGTGGGTCTTGACATTTAACCCATACAATGGGTATTGAGCACAATATTGTGTAAACACATTGGAATTCAGACAGAAAGGGGCCTTTTGTGACACAGCACAGATGCAGCTACTTGTTTTCAAAACCAAAATATGGAATATGATTTTATTCATGTTGTTTTACTTCTAAAAGAGACAAAAATTTGGGTACAAACCAACCTTTGAAAACAGCTTACATTTTTTCGGCAAGAACCTGGGAGAGGAAGTCAGACTATTGTGGAATTTGACTTACAGAATAGGCAGAAAAGATTCTTACCAAGCTGCTCACTGTATCTCTTCCATTAGTTACACAGCTTTTTATATACTTCATTCCAAGCATTACTGAAAACAACATAAGACAACGAAAATTCTTATCAAAGGGGGGCTTGAGGGGCCGAATGATCTACTCCTGTTCCTATTTCTTATGTTCTTTCTTATGTTTTTCTTAAAATGGAAAACAAGTTTTTGAATTATCTTGATATTTTATAATTGCCTTCTGAAAAATGTTTCCTTCAAACAATTTTTTGAATTGCTAACAGATTCAAATTTGGGTAGTGTTTTTTAAAATTCATTCACAGGATGTGGGCTTCACTGGCTGGGCCAGCATTTATTGCCCATCCCTAGTTGCCCTTGAGAAGGTGGCGCTGAGCTGCCTTCTTGAACCGCTGCAGTCCATATGGTGTAGGTACACCTGCAGTGCTGTTAGGAAGGGAGTTCCAGGATTTTGACCCAACCACAGTGAAGGAACGGCGATATATTTCCAAGTCAGGATGGTGAGTGACTTGGAGGGGAACTTCCAGGTGTTGGTGTTCCCATCTATCTGCTGCCCTTGTCCTTCTAGGTGGTAGTAATCGTGGGTTTGGAAGGTGCTGTTTGAGGACCCTTGGTGAATTCTTGTAGATGGTACACACTGCTGCTACTGTGCATCGGTGGTGGATGTGGTGCCAATCAAGCGGACTGATTTGTCCTGGATGGTGTCAAGCTTCTTCAGTGTTGTAGGAGTTGCCCTCATCCAGGCAATTGGGAAATATTCCATCACATTCCTGACTTGTGTCTTGTAGATGGTGGACAGGCTTTGGGGAGTCAGGAGGCAAGTTACTCAAGTTGGACGATTCCTAGCCTCTGACCTGCTTTTGTAGCCACAGTATTTAAATGGCTGGTCCAGTTCCGTTTCTGGTCAACAGTAACCCCCACGATATTGATAGTGGGGGATTCAGTGATGGTAATGCCATTGAACATCAAGGGGCAATGGTTGGATTCTCTCTTGTTGGAGATGGTCATTGCCTGACACTTGTGTGGTGTGAATGTTACTTGCCAATTGTCAGCTCAAGCCTGGATATTGTCCAAGTCTTGCTGCATTTAGACATAGATTGCTTCAGTATCTGAGGAGTCGCAAATGGTGCTGAACATTGTGCAATCATCAGTGAACATCCTCACTTCTGACCTTATGATGGAAGGAAGGTCATTGATGAAGCAGCTGAAGTGCTTGGGCCGAGGACACTACCCTGAGGAAATCCTGCAGTGATGTCCTGGAGCTGAGATGACCGACCTCCAATAACCACAACTATCTACCTTTGTGCTAGGTATGGCTCCAACCAGTGGAGAGTTTTCCCCCTGATTCCCATTGGCTCCAGTTAAGGACGTGAGATTTAAATTAGAATGCATTCAATTTTTCCCAGGGAGTTGCAGCAGGAAAAGAATATGTTGCGACACAAGAAGGCTGGGAAGGCTGAGTAATGAACAGAGAGAAGTGATGGACCGCAGAAAGAGGAGAAACCATGAATGCTAGGCCAATAGGGGCTGCATGACACATAGGTAACATAGAGCGAGAGGGCAAATTTTCTTGAGCAGCCTTTAAGGTATGAATCTTGGGTGAGGCAGAACTTGCATCTGCCTACCAGCAGCATCCCTGATCTTTCCCCACTTTCTATTTCCAGGGGCATTTGCATAAAGTTGGAGGGAGCCTTGCAATTAATAGGGCATCACCACAAAAGCTTGCTTCCCGATCTGGCTGTAGCATAATGCTGCTGGCCTAAAGAACTGATGGAAAAATTGTTGTTTATTTTCTGTTCTTCATTTGATCACAGGCATCTTTTTGACTAGAGTTACAAGGGTTATGAGATGTGAGAATGATATTATAGTGTAATTCCTCATTTGCAGGTGTTGCTATTACCCTAACAGGAATTCTGGTGGGTGATGTTATTTTACCTGTTTTGTCTTCCTTTGATATCATTTGGAAAGTGTCTGCCTTCCATCTTGAAGATCCCCCACCACCTCTCCCCAAAATACCTCCAGCACAAGTCAAATGGCCAGATACCCAGCATCAGCAGGTCCTGACCAACCTCAACAACAACTAACCCCTGCCCCTGCCTAGAAATGCCCAAATAACCACCACCCCTTGAGGAAATTCAGGCTAAGTAATCATGGAATATGTAACATTACTTGAATTGATTCAGTCTACCCCCTACCAATTGCTAGTTTGCAATCTGATTTAAGTCCATCTTAAATAATGTATTATGGGTTGATATCACCTAATGAACATTAACAGCTTTTGAATGACATTAAATCAATGAAAACACTCTAATAATATTCTCCGTACATCTCTGTGTCCCCTTTATTCCCTTTCTACAGCTTCACTGGATTTCTAGCATGTCAAAATGTAAGTTGTTTATTAGTGCTCAGAATATGATGGCAGTTCACCCATGTAAGTAAATGAGGACTGACCATCAAAATGGATCAGGCCTGTTACGACATTCATCAGGCAGATATTGCGTTCACACTACCAAACACATTCCAGCTGTACGCCAGAGATAACGAGGGATTTATTGCCTTGGTACTTTGAGCCATTGTTGTGGACTATCCCATCTCTTGCTGTGTCTTTTGATAGGATATTATGATGTTGGAAAAACTTTTTCCTGGTTACTAGCATTCAATGACAACATTCTAGAAGTAGTACTGGAAACATGTGCTCCAGAACTAGCCACACCCCTAGCCAAGCTGTTCCAGTACAGATACAACACTGGCATCTACCCAGCAATGTGAAAAATTGTCCACAAAAAGCAAGACAAATCCAACCTGGCTAATTATCGTCCCATCAGTCCACTCTTCATCATCAGCAAGGTGATGGAAGGTGTTATCGATAGTGTTATCGAATGGCACTTACTCAGCAATAACCTGCTCTTTGACACTCTGTCAAGGCCACTCAGCTCCTGACCCCATTACAGCCTTAATCCAAACATGAACAAAAGTGCTGAACTCAAGAGGTGAATTGAGAGTGACTACCAGGCAGCATTTGACCGAGTGTGGCATCAAGGAGACCTAGTAAAACTGAAGTCAATTGGGTGTTCACTGGTGATTGCTTAATGTTCAGTACCACTCGCAACTCTTCAGATACTGAAGTTGTCCATATCCATATGCAACAAGACATGGGTGACATTCAGACTTAGACTGACAAGTGGCAATTAACATTCATGTAATGCAAGTGCGAGGCTATGACCATCTCCAACAAGAGAGAATCTAACCATCACCCCTTGACATTCAATGCCATTACCACTGCTGAATCCTGGGGGTTACCATTGACCAGAAGCTGAACTGGACAAACCATATAAATATTGTGGCTACAAGAGCAGATCAGAGGTTGAGAACTCTGCAGTAAGAAACTCATCTCCTGACTCCGCAAAGCCTGTCCACCATTTACCAAGGCACAAGTCAGGAGTGTGATGGAATACTTGCCTGGATGAGTACAGCTCCAACAATATTGAAGAGGCTCAACACCATCCAGGACAAAGCATCCCAGTTAAGTAGGACCCTATCCACCATCTTAAACACTAACTACCTCCACTGATGCCCAGTGGCAACAGTGTGTACCATCTACAAGATGCACTGAAGCAACTTGTCAAGCCTCCTTTGGCAGCAGCTTCCAAACCCCTACTACTTAGAAGGGCAAGGGCAGCAGATGCATGGGAACCTGGATGTTCCTCTCCAAGCCACACACAATCCTGATAGGAACATAAGAACAGGAGAAGGCCTTTCAGCCCATCAAGCCTGTACCGCCATTCAATTAGACCATAACTGATCATCTACCTCAATGCCACTTTCCCGCACTATCTCCAAGTTCCTTGATGTCTCCAGAAATCTATTGATTTCTGTCCTGAACATGCTCCATGATTGAGCTTCCACAATGGGAACATAGGAACATAGGGACAGGATTCCAAACATTGGATACCGATCTACATCACAGTTCCTTCACTGGTTGCTGTGCCGAAATTCTGGAACTCCCGCTCTAACAGAATTGTGGGTGTACATACACCACATGGACTGCAGAGGTTCAAAAAGGCAGCTCACCACCACAAATTAGGGATGAGCAATAAATGTTGGCCTAGCCAATGACCCGCACATCCCATGAAAGAATAAGTAAAAAAGAAATTACATCTTTTGCTTGAAGATATATTTTTTACAATTATTCAAATTGTAAAACATCATTGGACAGAATTCACTATTAATATTCTTACTGTCTAAAAATATTTTAATGGAGGCATTAAAGTAAATTGATTAACGCTTCCTCCCCCCATTAAAATAGTAGATTGAGAAATATGATTTGATCACATTGAATAATTGTGGAACAATGACTTAAAACCACATAGCATACAACATCCCACTTAAACTGATTCCAAGGAATAAAAATCATGGGCCAAATTTTCACAGAGTCAAGCTGACTCCAGAAAACTTTAGCAATGGCAGGCAGAGCCCATATGCCCCCATATCTGACAGATTCCATTTTTACCGGCCGGGTAAACTTGAACTCAGCAGGGCAATTTGAAACTAGTATTGAATTCAAACAGATGCCATTCTTGCTGTCCCAAAGGCCTTAACCCACAGTGTGAGAACAACAAATTTATGGAGTAGATGTAAATGCTTGTGAAGGCAGATGAGGTCTGTTTAAGTGTCATGATCTGAAGTTTTTTATTGCCCCCTGAAGTTTTTTATAGCCTCCAGACCTTTACACATGAAAAACTAAGGCTGAAGCTGTCAGATAGAGTTAAAAAAACATTCTCTGCTGGACCACTTTGATCAACAGACCATCTGGTGTATGTTACAAAAAGAAATTACCATCTGTTTCTGAAGTTTTGGTAGAGTTCTTTGTTGACATTTCCCAAGTGCTGTTATTACAACTGAGGTGATCACATATGCTTGATTAAGTTTGAAAAGCTACAAAATCACTAATTTCAGTGGGGGAGGGGGATGGGAGTGGGCTGTGTTCACATTTTGATTGTCAGTTTAAAGACACTATTAAAAGATTAGCCGCTGTTGATGTGGTTGCTGAATAGAACTTTGAGGTGGCTTGAAGGTTATGAGGGAACATGCAGGGCATGAAAGGAACATGAGATGGCATGGAAGGGGCATGAGGTTATGGGGACATAAGGCAATGGGGGCATGGAGAGGGCATAGGGTGTGAAGAGGCATGGAGGGCAGCGAGGAGGTATTAATTAGCATAGAGGGGCATGAGGGTATGGGGGGCATGGAGCTCTTGCAGCTCTCTCTCTGTCCCTTTCCTCTCCTGCCACTTTAAGTTTTCAATGCTCTCTCTGCCTCTCTCTTCCCTTCTCCTGAGAAAAATCCTGCAGGAACAACCTGGAAAAGACATTCAGTTTGTTGGGTGCAAAATTGAAAGTACATCATGGCAGCCAACCAGAGAGGAATATTGAAGGCAGCAGCCACCAAGTTCCATTGTCTCAACTGTAGTAGGAAGAAGGTCCACAGGCACAAAGAATGTCCTTACCAAAACACACAGGGTCATGGGTGTGGCAAGGTTGGTCATGTTAAAACATTATGTCAATGAGAAAAGCCAGTGTTTGCAAAGTAAAAAGAGAAGTTTTTCAAAGAAGTTCAATGCAAAAAATACAGGAACCGGACAACCAGGAAATCACCTTTCTAGGGGAAGTAAAAGGAAATAAAAGCCAATACTGGAGCACTAACATTGAAGTCAATGGATACCCTACTGAATTCAAAGTGGATACAGGAGCTGGAGTTTCGGTTTTATCTGATAAGAGTTTAGTGACTCTGCAACCATCATCAATCCAACCCCAAGGTCCAGGAGGAATCAAGCTAAATGTCAAAGGTCAGCTTGATGCATCATTAAGAATTCAAAGAAAGAAAAATCTCTGAAACACTGCGGCCTGAATTTTGCACATGTTGTGCACGTTCAATCAGTGGGCCCGGAAGCGGACGCGATGTCCACTTCTGGCCGCAATTGCAACTGACACGTGCTTTCACGCTGGCTAGCCAATTAAGGCCCGGCCAGAAGAAACGCACCTGGACATTAGGGCTGGCGGGGTCAGGGGTGGGGGGCGGGAGTGTGGTGGGCGTTGTGTCCAATGGGGACTGGGATAGGTGGGTTCAAAAGCTGCACAGGCAGCTCCCCGAAGGCTGCCAGGAGTTGATGAGGAGCCTCAGGGAACTGTCCAGGACGGAACCTAATATCTGGCAACAGTTATGGCCTCAGCACCCGTGGGCCATGCCAGGTGGGAGAGCAATGCTAATGGGCACTCTGCCCTACGATTCTCTGGCGAGTGCACTCTTGTGGAGGCAGTGGGTGCCCAGCGTGTAATTCTCATTTGCAGGAAGGCAATGGGAGGCCACCCCACCTGATGACAAAGGCCTAGATGGGAGTGGCTGCCCAGGTGAGTGGGCATGATGTTGTGCACCACACATGGATCCAGTGCCAGAAAAGGTTCAATGATCTTCTGTGCTCCACAAGGGTGAGCACTGACTTTGCGTGGAACTGTGTACAGATGTCTTGGAGGGTGGCCGTCCATCATGGCTCTTAGGGGTATAAGGTGAAGAGTACCAAATAGCACATACCCCTGTGCTCGTGAGGGCTGGGAGATGTGTCTGCTTGCCTTGAGTGTATAGAAGGGTAAGGTGTGCCAATCTGACAGGCCACCTCAAACTGACTGTCCTGGGGGTGAGGATGGCATGGTGTTGCAAGTAGAGGATGGACCAATGAATGCAGTTTTGTGCATACAGGAAAAGAGAAGCCATAATGTGCTGAAATGCGTTAGAACGGGTGATGGGATGTCCAACATCCTGATCCTCGCCAGGTTTGAGATGGATGCCCTAGATATGGAATGTGAGTGAGGAGCAAGGTCCACAGGTTGCGGGGAAGCAGGAGCCTCAGAGGATGTTAAGAGTCCAGTGGTCAGATGAGAAACTGGGGGAGTGTGCAAGAAAGGTAGGGCCATGGCATCTCCAATGAGAAGTTTAAATCCAGAGAGTACCCATTACTTGTCCAATCACAATGCCTCAGTGAGGCAGTTATCCTTTGTGACAAGCAACTGTTGTGCATGCACAGTCACTTAACAATGACATATTCTCTTCCTCCCTGACCCCCTCCTAATGCCTGAGGAGGAGTTGCCGACTGATGCACCCACATCACATCCTCTCCCTGCACTAAGCACTAACGCAGATACAGGCACATTGGTGGGCAATAGCATGTCTGCTCAGTTGGTAATTGATGTGCTCAGAGGGCACATCACAATCACATGAGGAGTTGGTGGAGGCAGAGAGTGCACAGGGAGCCAGTAGTCGGAGGATCGCTGGACGCCAGGACCATGCTGAGTCTGAGACAGATGATAAGCCCCTGGAGTTCTCCATCAGGCAGCGGATGCTGGATGTCCAGTGGGATGCCCGTGGAGATCTGGTGGAGACCCCTGGGGGTCTTTGTGCCACGGTCCCTGATTTGGAGGAGTCCATGTGGAGTATGAGCACTGTGGTGACCCAGAGCTCCTAGTGCACAGCCGCCTCCATTGGGAGAGTGGTGACTCTTATGGAGAGGTAGTTCCAGGAACAGAACCAGGGATTTCTGGGGCTGCGCTCAGTCCTGCAAGTCCACAGGCTGGCAGTGACCTCAGCAGACCCCCAGGAGACAAAAGTCAGAAGAGAGTTATTGCTGTACCTGAATTTCACCAAACTACAAGGGTTTATGAATGTCAACCAACTGGGGAAATTCCTACCTCACCTAGCTCAAGTAACTGAACCATTAAGAGAACTTTTGCGACAAGACCAGGCATAGTGTTGGACTGAGCATCAACAGCAATCCTTTGAACAAATCAAAATGATGTTGTTAACTTCGGAGATTTTAGCTCACTACAATCCCAAACTTCCAACTATTGTAGTGATGGATGCATCAGCAACAGGACTAGGAGCAGTGTTATTCCAGGGCCAGAGTAATGGAACAAGGAGATCTATCTATTATGCATCAAGGTCCTTATCTGAGACTGAACTGTGCTATGTTGTTATACAGAAAAAAGCCCTTGCAGCGACTTGAGCATGTGAACAATTCTTTGGATGATTCTTGTTTCTAAATGGACCAAATATGACATTGGTTGTTGTGACTTCTCCATTACAGTACCTTCTCACTGCTGGTCTCTAATCCACACCACCTCTCCTGTTTTGAGAGAGGGAATGTTGTGAGCCATGTGTCATTGGTTGTAAGTGTGGGCTTGACCAACTCTGTAACTTTCTTCCCTTTTTTTGGCATGACCGCGGTCTTTCACTGTGACGTGTAGTGTCAACATGTGAGGAAGGAAAGAAAGTTGGGTTCTTAGCCTGCGGCCCATCAAAAACTCCCATGGGTGAAACCATTCTGCAACTGTGTGGTGTTATGACACAGTCAATGGTAAGTGTTGAGTTGTTCAAATCCCAAAGGGAAACTTGAAATAACTGCCAAGTTGTTTTATAGTTTGTATGAATTTTGAGATGCAGGCCTTGAATTCAGCAGTAATAAGACCACCAAATCTTATAGGTATCAGAAAACTAGATTAACATTTATTAATAAGATAAATGATTTTAAATACATACATGGATCCACAAATTACTACTATGATAACTTCTAAATCTCCTAATCAATCTAACTCCCAGTTGCACTTTCATTAAGGCAACAGTAAGATACAAAGATTTTAAAAGACCCAGGCAAAGAAACATGATACCCTGAACAAGTTGAACTCAAAGTGAGTTCTCTTTACTTCAGTCCCTGGAGATAGCAGCTTGAGGCATACATGCTGAATGCTTTTTCACAGTTGTAAGATCTTAAAAATCCCTACCCTTATACACAGCCTTTGCTCCTTTATACATATTTTCTCCTTAGAAGGCGAATACCCATTGTTTCACTAGGTCTTTGAACTTTACCTCCCTGATAATAAAACCTTCTCATAGCACTAAGTTTTACCAGTAATCTTTGGGAAAAATAAACACACTGTTTCTAAACTTCACCAGGCTAGGTGACACATTTCACCCCTCCTTTGAAAAAATCTAGACTGGTTTATTTCAAAATGCAAATGTTCCCTTGATGCTGATGTTTCTAAACTCCCCCATGTTTACCTAATTAACATTTCAAACCTAACCTCTCTTCTTAGATCAAAGCACCCAGACTAATTCAATTAAGTCTCTCTCTCTCACATACACACATACGTATAGACACATGGACACATCCCACTATTACTCTATTTTACAATAAATTCCAATAACATTATGATAATTATTATATCTTCTTGACAGGGCTAGCTCAAAGTCTTCACTTTTTCTGAGTAGATCTTTAATGATATGTATCGCTCTCTCAGTTTCTCCATTGGCCTGATGGCACATTGCGACATGGACAAATTCATATGATGTTGCAAAGGATTAGAAACATTCATTGGCAAATTGTGGCCTATTGTCAGAGATGACAATGTCCGGTATGCCTTGTGTGGAAAGATCCTCGTCAGAGAGGTCATAATGGCTTCAGGGGTGAGTCCATGTAATTTTTGCACCTCAATCCAGCAGGAATAATAATCTACAATAATGAGAAGCACTTACCTTTTGAATTCCCATAGGGCCACACCAAGGCCTGGGTGAGAGAGAGAGGAGGACAAATGGCTCTTCCTGCTTCTGTCTGTGTATGGTGCAGGTGATGCAGTTGTAAACCATGTCTTTGACAGAGTGTGAGATACCTGGCAACCATACTGACTGTTGTAACCTGGCCCGACATTTGGTAATACCGAGATGCCCTTGGTGCTGTCTGATAATTAGAATGATTGCGGTGTGCAGTCCCACACTGAACATACTGTTGAAAGGCTGCAATTCACTGCAAGGTTCCCAAGTTCATGGAAATTCTGCACAGGGCTTCGCACAGAGCTTGGAGCCCACGTTTCAGTGTGTAACTAATGGCCAACTCCATGAGAAAACTTGCATACCCAACCATGAAACAGCATCTGATGGCCGATGTCTCATCTTCCACTGTAGTCCAGGTGAAAGCCATCTAAAGCCTGGCTACTATATGAAAATTCAGATTGAGGTCATGAAATCTCAGCTTGTTACTATACAGGTCATCATGTTTGCAGGTACCAGTGCTCAGAGGGGCTTTCAGGCTCTCAAAGTCCCACAATCTCTGCTCCAGCAGATTACTAGGATTGGCGTCTCCCCAGGGAGAGTGGAATGGCTCTGTGGAGCTTGAACCTGCTGTCCTCTCTCAGGATGACAGCCTTCTCGCACTGCCACTTTCACTCTGCCAGTGTCCTTACTGCTGCCTGTCAGCTAGCCAGTCCAGATTGCTGGTGCCCTTTCTGAGGTCCTGCAATCCGTAGCTAGTCCCTCACCTTAGAGCTGCTCAAAGGCGTCATGCAAAGTTATCTGCAGCCTCTCCCACTGTAAGCCTGCAGCCTTCACTAGCCATGTTGCAGCCACTGGGGTAGCAGTGCATTTGAGCACACAGCCAGGCAAAGGCACTGAAAGACAGGCACTAAGGGTATGCACAAAGGTGTTATTTGAGTTTTTAATTGGAATATTGGATGTTTTGTTGGGCAAAGTTGGTAAAGAATGGTTGTTTTCTGGTGGCTTTTGTTTCAGGATTGTGGCTAAGAAGACACTGAGTTGGTCTCTGACTGAGTATGTAAGGTATGAGACTATTGTACACAGTGGATCTAGGGCTGTATTCAAGGGAACTGGAGTCAGATTAAGATTTGCGGACGGATGGACTGGAATGTGGCTGTGCCGGCTGCCTCCCCCCTTCTTCCTCCTTCTCCTGTTCCTTCTCCCCTGAGGTGCTCATTAAATCCTTTGTGGCAAGGGCTATGCCTTCATGATAGGCAGTTTGTGGAAGATAAGCAGACCATCATGAATTGGGGAATGCCATATTGGTGATTACTAGAGGGCTCCTCCACAGCAGTTGGAACTGTTGTTTTAAACCCTCAGTCCTCTGCTTAATGGTGTTTCTTGTGACAATATCCCTCACATTGTACGTGTGCCTGGGTTGCAGAGGATGGGTTATGGATCAGGTACAGTGCGGATAGTCCTTGTCTTCCAGCATCCCTGCTCTGGTTTGATGTTCTGGGTGAAAGTTTGATGGAACAACAGACTGCTGCAGAATGAACACACCATGACTGCTGCCAGGATAGTGGGCATTCATCAACTGGATGTACTGCAGCAGTAAGTGGTAATTTCTGTGGTTGCAGTATATCTCAGTGCAGAGATGCAATGTCTGAAAAGTCACATGCATTGGTGCCCTGCACCATGGAGAAGCTCACTATCCTGGCAAAGCCATGTGTACACTCCTCCTGATTCTATCCGTTCAGTAAGAAGATAATAAATTTCCCCTGTCCTGGTGTACAGAGCCTCTGTAACCCCTGTAACGCAGAAGTGGACAGTGAACTTGGGAATGTTAGTTATGACACCTATTCCAGCCTGAAAGAATCCTGATGTGAAGAAATTCAGGGCCATGCTCATTGTCACAGCCATTGTCCTCACATGGCTTTGAAGCTGCAGGTTTGGTTCCAAGAGTTGGTGCAATCTGTGAGCACCTCCTTTGTGAATCACAGGTGACACACACACTGCTCCTGGCTTAGGGTGAGATAAGAAAACATTTCCGGGAGGCCCTATTTGGATAAAGCCACTTGCTGAGAGCCCCATTCCCCCTCCTCCCATCTCTGCAATCAGCTTGTCTTATTTGCTACTCCTGCACCATTTCCCTCTCATGCTGCAGCCTAAGGGGTCTGTTACTATGATTGGGAGCAAGTGGTGTGCCCAGATACCCTTTAGTCTCAACCAATGCCTTCCCCACATGCAGCACCACTCCCTGAAAATAACTGTAACCGACTCCTACAAGCACTTACACAAACTCAAACAGAGCCAGTAGAAAATAATCAGTAACTAACCTGCAAGTTGTTGATAAACTCTTTAAATAACACTGGTGAGGATCCTTCCTGCAGCTGGAGGTGTGCTCAGCTGTACATGTTTAACTAGGGCAGTGAGGTCTAAAATGGAAATGCTGCCATGAAGTTAGTGATAGACATTGACTGATGTCATAACTGGCCTAATTTGTAGGCTTCGGGCACCGAAACCACTGGTGCTGTGGAACTGAATTTTGTGGCCCTTGTGTCTTAATCGTATGCTTAATCTCTTAGTTAAATGATTCTATAGAAAGAAAGGCTTGCTCGTGGAAAGCAGACCAGAGGAAACACAAAACCAACCATTTTGTTGAATTAAAGTTGCAAATCATTTGGATTCTCTAAAAGTCAAATTTGAGCAGGCTTGCTGCCTCAATGACATAATTCAAACCAGGAGTAACAATCTCTGGAATAACTCCAGTGAACAAGGCTTGTAATATAATTTAAATCAGGAGGAATTCTACACTGAACAATCAGCACCATCTCTTGCTTGCTTGGATAAACAATGCTATTTAAGTTGGCTCTCCTGCTTATGTGTACAGTATTTAGTTTCTCACTGAAGTCCAATGCAACAACTATTATTAAACTGATACTCATTGCACTTTGGAAATACAATGTGGCAAAATACAGTACATAACAGATTACAGTGTCTCTCTCAATTTGCATCATGTGTTTATGTAGCTTAACATAGAAGTTTAAAGTATATATAAGAACATTAAAATGTGTGGAATAAAAAGCACCATTTACATCACTGGGCCTGCCCATTCCAACAAATTATGCACAACATGTCAGCCTAGCTTAGTTGGTGGAACATTTAGAAACATAGAAACTAGGAGCAAGAGTGGGCCATTCGGCCCTTCGAGCCTGCTCTGCCATTCAATATGATCATGGCTGATCCTCTATCTCAATGCCATAGTCCCGCTTTCTCTCCATACCTATATCTAATATCTAATATCTAAAATTGTATCAATTTTATTCTTGAATATACTCAGTGAACTGGCCTTCACTGCCGGGTAGAGAATCCCACAGGTTGAACACCCTCTGAGTAAAGACATTTTTCCTCATCTCAGTCTAAAATGGCCTGCCCCATATCCTGAGACTGTGGCCCCTGGTTCTAGACTCCCCAACCAGGGGAAACATCCTCCCTGCAGCCTGTCTGTCTAGCCCTGTTAGAATTTTATACGTTTCAATCAGATACCTTCTCATTCTTCTAAACTCTAGTGAATACAGGCCCAGTCGAGCCAATCACTTCTTATACAACAGTCCTGCCATCCCCACTATCAGTCTCGTGAACCTTCGCTGTATTCCCTCTATGGCAAGTATATCCTTTCTTAGGTAGGGAGATCAAAACTGCATGCAATACTCTAGGTGTGGTCTCAGCAAGGTCCTGTATAACTGTAGTGAGACATTCCTACTTCTGAACTCAAATCCTCTTGCAATGAAGGCCAACGTACCATTTGCCTTCCTAATTACTTGCTGCACTTGCCTATTTACTTTAATTGACTTGTGTACAAGGACATCCAGGTCCCTTTGTACATCCACATTTCCCAATATATCACCATTTAAATGTTTTACATCTTTCTGTTTTACACACGGAAGCGTATAACTTCACATTTATCCACATTATACTGCATCCATATGTTTTCCCACACCCACAACTTGTCTAAATCAGCCTGAAGCCTCCTTGCATCCTCTTCACAACTCACAACTCCATCCAGTTTTGTGTCATCAGCAAACTTGGAAATATTGTATTTGGTTCCCTCATCCAAGTCATTTATAGATATTGTGAATTGCCAGGGCCCAAGCACTGATCCCTGCGGTACACCACTAGTCACTGCCTGCCACCCAGAAAAAGACCCATTTATTCCCACCCACTATTTCTGGTCTGTCAACTAATTCTCAATCCATGCCAGTATATTACTCCCAATCCCATATGCCTTCATTTTTCCCACTAGCCTCTTATGTGGGACCTTATCAAAAGCCTTCTTGAAATCCAAATACACTACATCTGGTTCTCCCTGATCTATTCTACTAGTTACGTCCTCAAAAAACTTCATTAGATTAGTTAAGCATGATTTCCCTTTCATAAACCCATGCTGACTTTGTCTAATCCCATTAATGCTTTCCGAGTGTTCTGTTACCATGTCTTTTATGATAGACTCTAGCATTTTCCCCACTACCAATATTAGGCTTACTGGACTATAATTTTCTGTTTTTTCTCTCCCTCCTTCTTTAAATAGTGGGGTTACATTTGCCACCTTCCAATCTGTACGAACTGCTCCAGAGTCTATAGAATTTTGGAAGATGATCACCAATGCATCCAAAATTTCCAGGGCCACTTCCTTTAGTACTCTGGGATGTCTATTATCAGGGTATGGGATTTTTTGGCCTTTAACCCCATTAATTTCTCTAGTACCATTTTTTTACTAATGCTAATTTTCTTCAATTCCTTCCCCTCACTAGACTCTTGGTTCCCTAAAATTTCTGGGAAATTGTTTGTGTCCTCTTTTGTGAAGACAGAACCAAAATATGTGTTCAATTCTTCTGCCATTTCTTTGTTCCCCATTATAATTCCTCCCATTCCTGACTGTAAGGGATCTAAGTTTGTCCTCACTAATCTTTTTCTCTTCACATATTTACAGAAGCTTTTACAGTCAGTTTTTATGTTCCTTGCAAGTTTACTCTCATACTCTGTTTTCCCCTTCCTGATCAATCTTTTTGTCCACTTTTGCTGAATTCTAAACTGCTCCCAATCCTCAGGTTTGCTGCTTTTTCTGGCAATTTTATATGTCTCCTCTTTGGATCTAATACTGTTACTAATTTCTTTTGTAAGCCATGGTTGAGCCACCTTTCCTGTTTTATTTTGTGCTAGACAGGATGAATAATTATTGCAATTCATGCATATGTTCCTTAAATATTAGCCATTGCCTATCTACCATCAACCCTTTTAATAAAGTTTCCCAATCCATCACTGCCAACTCGCGCCTCATACCCTCGTAGTTCCCTTTATTTAGATTCAGGACTCTAGTTTCGGATTCAACTTCTTCACTCTCTATCCTAATGAACAGTTCTATCATTTTATGGTTGCTCTTCCCCAAGTGGCATAACAACATTGTTAATTAATCCTTTCTTATTGCAAAATACCCAGTCCAGGATAGCCTGCTCTCTAGTTGGTTCCTCAACACGTTGGTCTAAAATATCACCATGTACACACCCCAGGAAATCCTCCTCCACGGTATTATTGCTGGTTTGAGTTGTCCAGCCTATATGTAGATTAAAGTCACCCGTTATTGCATATGTCTCTAATTTCCTGTTTAATGCCTAGCCTTATATCTCCATCACTGTTTGGGGGCCTATAGACAATCCCCGCCAACATTTTCTGCCCCTTGGTGTTTCTTATCTCTACCCAAACAGATTCCACATCATGATTTTCCAAGCCAACACCCTTCCTCACTATTGCATTAAGTTCCTCCTTTACTAACAATGCTACCCCACCTCCTTTCCCTATTTGTCTTTCCTTCCTAAATATTGAATACCCCTGGATGTATCCTTGGTCACCCTGTAGCCATGTCTCCATAATTGCAACTATATCATAACCATTTATATCTCTTTGTGCTGATTATTCATCTACCTTATTGTGAATGCTCTGCACATTAAGATACAATGCCTTTGGGCCTGTCTTTTTAACCTTGTTAGTCACCTTAGCTTTATTTTGCACTTTTGTCCCCATTTGTTTCTTGCCCTTGTTTTTTCTGCCTTCCACTTTTGCTTCTTACTTTTCTATCTTTTGTTTCTATCCTTGTTTCTCCCTCCTCTGTCTCCTCGCTCAGGTTCCCATACCCTGCCATTCCAGCTTGTTTCTGTTATGTCTTCTTGTTCCTAGAGGTTTGAAATAATCACACTTTTGGACTCAAGCATTTAATTGAGCAAGATCCAGGCCAGGATTTTCAGCTCAGCACGTGGGTGCGTGCCCAACACGCCCGAGCATGAAGTAGCCCGTGATGCTGCCAGGTGGGCGTCCTAACATCATCACACATTTGCGCAATATGTCGGTCAGCGGGCACGTCTGAGAGTCGGCAATATGCCCGCCATCAATTAAGAGGCCTATTAAGGCCCATAAGCAGGTAATTAATTTGTATTTTTCGCTGCTCGTCCAACCGTTTGGTCGAATTGACTAGGTGGCCTTTGGATGTTTTATGAAACCTCATCCACTGACAGAATGAGGTTTCCAGAAGTAATTAAAAAAATAAAATCTTTTAAACATCATTTTAAACATGGTGCTCTTCTTGTGACTGAGTCACATGTGGGGACATGTTTCTCTCATTTTTAAAAAATTCATTTTTGTATCCACAATTCTTCAGCTCCCGGAGGTAGCTCTGTGCCCTCAGGGAGTTTTCAGTGCGCGCTCCTCTGTGCATGTGCAGACTTCTGCGATTGCCCTTCTCCCACCCCCATCAGAGCAGTGCTGAGCTCCTCAGCGGGCATTTCACGCTAGCTGGCTGTTAATTGGCCAGCCAGTGTGAAATCATGGTTAGGGCCTGATCATGGGTGGTGGACTGTTTTACGGCTGCTCCTGGGCTTGCCTGCTGTGCCTGACCGACAACCGGAAAAACTTGCCCCCAGTGTATTTCTTACAGCTCTCCAAGTGGCTGGTGGACTGATACATTGTTGCCCAGCACCTGACTGCAGTGCGGCAGTATATATGGCACACCAGATGCACATCTGCATAACAACCAGTTCCTCTTCCTCAATAAATAATATCACAATCTAACAGTTTCTGAGTTAAAAGACTATGGGGGTGATTTTCTCAGAAACTTCAGGCGCTAAAGAGCTTCTGAGGTGGCTAAGATGGAGTCTCATGCTTAAATGCAGGTTTAATCTGTGTTAGATGCAAGAATCACCTTGATTAAGGAGCTAAAGCTTGCACCAGGAACATTTGCCTGCTGGGTCGTTGAGGGGATGATTGGCACTTAAATTGCCTTCTTGCACTCATGGCATTTTGGTGGATAGTACTTGACCTAATGCCCATTCATAACACTGACCAGCTGACTGGGAATAAAATTAGTAATTGCAAAGGATTTTGAACACTACTTAAAGATAAATCACCTTTTACTGTTCACTTGCTGTTGGGGTTTGAAGAGGACTTTTGGAACTCATAAGGAGATTTTCTGGATCAATTTGTCAAGACTCTGCCAACACTTCTTTACCAACACTTCTTCAAACTAGCCTGTGCCTCTAATAGTTGAGGTGTGTTTTGGCTGCAGGAGGTGCTGAAAGTCAATCCACGATTGAATCCAACCTGTGAAAGACATCAGAATGGCACACTATGGGAGAGCATAGGCTCCAAGCTGTTGTAAGGCATTGAGCATTGTTCAGTAGGTCTTATTAAGGTATTTATAGTTTTAGGTAGTTCAACAGTATTTATTAACTACTATAAAATATACATAGGAACAGTAAAGGTCCAAGCTAGGATCTGTCTCCATGCTTGTTTCGACACACAGCTCTATCCAACACTACATTGACCCCTTGATGCAGACTATGCATTTTCTTACATCACTGTGTGGGTAGCACTGTACTCAGTCTTATGCTAAACCTTTATGCGTCAGATTCTTATACTACACCTCCCCCAAGTCTTTATACAATGTATTTACAAGTTATCCCAGTTTACCCCATGTATTACATCATTTCTACTAACCCCCGCCCCCCCCCCCCCCCCCCACCCCCTCAAGTCTCTGAGTTCATAGGCTCAGGTGGTCTGGAGGCCACATAACCCTTCCATATCTTATTCGCACTACTAGCGGAGGAGTGGTAGGCTGTATCGCTGCAGGTGAAATTAGTTGAATTGGAGGTTGTTCAGGAATCTGGGTATCTTCCCCAATTTCTCTCCACTTTACAGTGGGAGGGATCCTTCGAGGAATGAGGAGGAGACTCCTGTTTCTCCTGACCATACCCTCTGGGGTGCCAGCCAGCTGTGATCAGGATTGATCATCATGTTTCTGGGTGGTCTTGTCATCCTTTTGTAGTGTGACAAGTGTCTGGTTTAGTACATTTTGTTGTAGCATCTACAAGATGCACTGCAGGAATTCACCAAGCCTTCTTAGACAGAACCTTCAAACCCACAACCACTACCATCTGGAAGGACAAGGGCAGCAGACACGTGGGAACATCACCACCTGGAAGTTCCCCTCCAAGCCACTCACCATTCTGCCTCGGAGGGAGTGGTCCAAGACCGGAGCCGGCCTGTCCGATATTTGAATCCTGAACCCATTTGAGAAGGAGGCTGCAGAGCTAGCCAGGGAGGAGAAGGACTCTGCCTCTGCCGAAGGCCTGATCGGGCTCCCCCAGCAAGCCAATGAGAATGCCTCCAGTCTGCAGTTGTCAGATGTGCCCACAGAGTGAGACATTGCTTTAATAAGGGAGCCTGCTTAGGCATTCACTAAATCTTTCTTTTCTCCATTCCAGGTACCAGCAAGAAAAGGGAAAGCCAACAAGGGAGACCAGCCACTGAACCAGCTCCAACCCCATCTCTGAGGAAGTTGCCTCAGAAGTCTCAGATGATGCACCATCATTGTGTTTACCTACTCCCTCCACCAGCTCAGGGACATTCATCCCAGTGGCTGCATGTTCTAGAGTAAGCTCAGGGTGACAATCTGGTGATACATCACTGACATGGGTCCACAGCTGGTGGAGGCAGTGACAGCTGAGGTCTCTAACGCTTGGTGGATCACTGGAGACCAGACCTCTGCTGAGCCCCATGCAGAGACCTGTTGGAGATGCAGAGACGGACAGGGAACATCAGGCAGAGATTCCAGAGGTCATGTGCAGACTGAACCAAAGGCTGGAGGAGTCTGGCCATTTTCTGCCTGCTCTCATGGCTCTGGCATGTGAATGCTTGGCTGCCTCTTTGGAAAAGTTGATGGCTGCCTTGGCAACCAAAGGCCAGTAGAGTACACAGTGGCTGCTTGATATGTGCTTAGTTGCTCTAGCCTTGGGTGCAGTGCAGCTGTGACTAGGTGAGAGGGGCTGAGGCACCTTGACCTCCCTTCGGGTGCCCCTTCTTCTCAAGGGGTCAGGGAAGTGCCATCAGCCACAGGGAGGAGTGCCAGCCAGACCCCAGGGGCTTCATCCCAGGATCCTCCCAGGGTGCCCTGCCAATCTACCTCACTTGCCAGTGACCCCCATCGCCTCCAGCAGATCAGGCTGAGGAGGGTGCACCTGCATTTGTGCAGGAGATCCTTAGCAGCCCGGGGCCTTTTAGGCCTTCTAGGACACCCGGTGAAGTCATCACAGTCTACAGGGCCTAGCAGTCAGCAGGCTGCCTTCACCTCAGCTGTGGATATCGGGGCTGCATCTAGATGTAGTAATAGAAAAAGAAAGATAAAGAAGCTTTGAAGATACGCAGGTGTACAGCCATCGTATATACTTTTGGCACTTGTAAATATATGTTCATGTATATAGTTTGGAAGCGATTTGGATTCCATCTTGCTGCTAGTTGCTTCAACGGTCATGGGCATTTAAGGCTGTGGAATTTGGGCCCCCATCAGAGTCCGATAATGAACTCCTACAGATTCACTTCTTTCACATTGTCAACGTAGTGATTACTCAATAATCCCACATGTGCATGATTAAGTACTAGCCATCATTTGTGAGCGTGCAGCCTGGGCACGTATCATGCAAGCCATTACTTGCAGCTCACCATTTTCTGAGCTTTGAAAAAGCTCAATGTTCAGTGAGGACACTGCATATCCTGCTGCTGTTGCCCTGATGTGAGATGTGGGTGGATAAAAGGAACACACAAGGGGAGTTAAACAATGCTATGTGAGTGGCAAGGAGCACTGTAGATGTAGTTTCAGGGTTGAAAGAGTAAAGCTCCATGCTGTCTTTTAAGAATAGAAAACCAGAGGCTGGCCTACTTGTTTGGAGGAAGCTGTGGTGGGCACTGGCCCTCCTTGATGATTTATCTTTTTGAGTTAACATGCAGCTGAAGGCTGCAAGGAGGCAACAGGCAAGTTAGCCTTGACTGCAAGAGGGATTAAGTGTAGGTTTAAAGAGGAGTGTGTGCAGTTGACTGAAGCCTTTGTCAGACCTCACCAGGTGATTTATTTGGCCTGTGTGTCCCCTTATCAAGTGTGGCAGTAGAGGCATTATGACTTTGCCACCAAAGTATATTGGGCCTCATTGAAGGACCTGTGTCCATTAGGTGAGAATGGGCTTGTGTGCTTGACTTTGCTGAGGACTGTGAGGCTCTCCATGTGAAGCATCAGCAATTCAAATAGGGCTTTGCAGGGTTCATGCAAGAAAGATGTTTATCTTGGGGTATCCACAATGACGGATCACAGTTTTGCACTAATGCTAAGGCCATCTAGGACTGAGACTTGTAGGAGTCTCTGCCACTGAAGGGTCTAGAGTGGTTGCTACTCAGCAACCAATAGTGCAAGTGAGGCACTCAGTGAATAGGTTTCAGGGTTACCTCGAAACTTTTCAGCATGATAAAGATGTCAAGAGATATGGGTTTTCTATGGGCAATTGGCGACCTGGGGGCAGTAACACAATCTTCCCTGATCAATCTGCATGGAGGAGCGATCTCGAGTGGTCAAATGCTGTTCCTCCCTGCAACCAAATCTCTGGTTCTGCCTGAAAGAGCTCTCTGCAAGATCTGCCCTGCTTTGGGAGCAGCCCAGGAGGAAAAAAACAATTCAAACCAGTACTCTTATTTCCCAGTTTTTACTGTTTTTTCCCTTCTGGGAGGTGTGAGGGTGACATGAATGCATCCTTGCTGAAGTCAGATTTCATGTTGCTTTCAATGTGCCATATATACAGACTTTGTGAGGACAAAGAAGAAATCTCATTTCTACATACAGGTGCCCAAGGTCACAAGAGAACAGAATGCTTTGCAGCTTCTAATATGTGCATTAGGGCTCTGTACATCAGCACGGTTTGGTGCATGCAAAGAGTCAAACCACCAGCTGGGCAGACATTAGGCAGTGCAATTTAATTCAATTATGACAAATCAAGGTACATTTCAGCAAAGTATAATGTCGTGACCAAACAAGAGCCTGCCAGCCAGCAGAGGATAGAAAACCAAATAGTAAAGGAAATGTCTCAGCAGTTTACTCTGCCTGTAATTTATTAGCTATTAGATTGTCACGGGTCTCTCTGCCACACTGTACCCTTGCAATGGCCTCTGCTTGTGGCTCTGTGACATCCCGGCCTCATCATCACCATCCCCTTCACCGTCCTCATAGTCGTAGGAGACATCTCGGTCCTCCATGTCTCCCTCAGCCAAGAAATGCCCCCTTTGTAGCGTGAGGTTGTGCAGGGCATTGCAGACAACGATGACCCAGGATACGTTCTGTGGTAAGTATTGGACTGTCCTGCTTACGCATTGCAAGCATCTGAACCTCATCTTTAGGAGACCTATCATCTACTCAATTGTGAACTTTGCGGAGGCATGTGTAGCATTGTAGCTCTGCTCAGCAGCACTCTGCGGATGGCGAACTGGCTCATCAGGCAGGTCTTCTAGGGTACCCCTTGTTCCCAAGGAGCCGGCCCTGCAATCGTCGAGGTCCTTCAAAAACTTGTGTGCCAGGGAGTGGTTTGGAATGTAGGTGTCGTGAGGGGTCCCTGGGAGCCGAGCACAAACATGCAGGATTTGTCTGCATGATCATACATCAGCTGCATGTTCAAAGAATGGAAACTTTTCCAGTTGATGAATGTGACTGGCTGACTGGCTTATGCTCTCAATGCCACATGTGTGCAGTCAATAGCCCCTTGCACTTATGGGAAACCTGTGATTTCTGCAAATCCCAGTGCTCTGGCAGCCTGGCTTTCAGGGTCCAGGAGGAATTGGATAAATTGGTGCACTCTCCTGAACAGAGCTTCTGTCACTTCCTAGATGCACTTGTGTCACTGACTGGGAGATACCTTGCAGGTCCCCAGCGGAGCCTTGGAAGGAGCCAATGGCAAAGAAATTTAGGGAAGCGGTGACCTTTAACGCCACCAGCATGGGATTGCCTCCAAGTCCTTGTGGATGCAGGTCCTTGTGGAAAAGCTGGCAGATGTGAGCAATCACATCCCGGGATAACTTAAGGTGCCTCTGGCACTGTATTTCCCTCATCTGTAGATAGGCGTACTGCCTGCGATGCACCCGTGCCTGGGCCAATATTCGCCATCACACTAGCCCCTGTTCGCCAGCATCCTAACCTTCTCAAGGCCCTGCTGCTTCTTGCTGCTCAGGCTGTGGCTCCTCCTGGCCCTGTGCCAACCTGTGCTAATCCCTTCTCGTCCTCATCTGGATGAAAGCAAGAAGAAAGGCAAGGTTGCCTGGAGACGTCATCATTTCGGCCTCAGTGGATCTGTGAACGAATTGCAGTAATCAGTCTGGTAAGCATTTTCTTTTCAGATTTGCCTCCATCTCAGATCCACAGTGCTTAGCCCTGTGCCTGGTCTCCTGTAGACATGGCATCCCCAACCCACCCCTTCCAGGTGATCTTGCCTCCTGTGACTACGCAGCTTGGCCCACCAGCACCTGATCTCAATCAAGAGGCTGACATTTATAAGTGTCACCAAGAAGGCCAAAGAAGTGGCTACTCACTTCAAAGTAATGGAAGGAGTCTATGCCACTCATACACAGTTGTGAATGTGAACATTCTAATTTCTGACTGGTGGGGATGTAAATTTGGAGGTGGAACTTAATTCTGGCAAGCCAGCCTTTTAATGAGCATGCATGACATGCTAATCCATGCAAAAGGTTGCTTGTCGGGAAGCTCAACTTGCCTTTAAAGTCCAGGGAACATAATTGCAAAAGTTTATGTCTCTGTTCGGAAACTGAGTTTTGGCCTCACACCACATTAAGATCCCCTGCCCGCCAAGCTCACTGCTGTTGGTGAGCCTGGGAGATTTTGTCCTTAGTTTGGGATGTTTATTTTGTGTTGGCCTTTATTTCTACATTGTAGCCAAGCGGATACTGTGGCGGTCAGTGACAGAGGGAAGATAATATGTGGGGCTGTTGGGGAATTGGGGTTGTATTCATTGGTATCACTGCTGGGTGAGTTGTTCACAGACAGCCCAACAAGAAGAGGCTGAGTTGGTTGCCTCCTCCCTTCCCCTTATTCTTCTTGCCCCTCTTCCTGTTGTTCATCATATAGCTGGTGGCTAAACTGTCCCCTCATGCTGATGATGTTATGCAGCACTTAGCAGATCACCACAAATCTTGATACCCACTCTGCAGAGCTCCTCCAGTGTGATCCATGCAGTGGAAGTGTTGCTTCAACACGCCAGTGGTCTGCAGCATCACATTTCATGTGCATATGCTGACCACATGCTGCGCACAGGAATCATCAGCCACATAGTTGATGGATGACCCTTGTTGCCTAGTAGCCACCCTTCGGTCTGCCATTGTGGCACAAATGCAGATGGGACATTGGACTGCTGCAGAATGAAGGAGTCATGACTGCTGCCAGGTTACCTGGCATGAACCTACATGATTTGCTGCCTATGGTCACATACCAGCTGGACATTGAGGGAATTGAATCACATTCAGTTGCAGTATATCTCAGTGTTGACATGAAGCACCTACAAATCAACACGCCTGTAGTCAATGACACCCTGCGCCACGACGAAGCCTGAAATCCTCATGAAGCTGCATGTTCACTCAGCCTGCTGCTCTCTTGCAAGACAGTGTGAAATGAAGTCAACTTCCTTTGATCAGAGAACATCAATGGTCTCCCATATGCAAGAATGGATGGCAATATGTGCAAATATCTCCAGTTCCTACTAGATGTTACCTGTGCATGGCCACACATCTTCATAGCCACTAGAAATGCTGCCCTTCTCTGAGATAACAGTTGTGGCTACAGAAGGTGGCAGATTTCAATGAGAGCATCCTTATTGAAGTGCAGACATCTCACATTTTATTCCTTGATTAGATTCAAGTGGGAGAATTATTCCCTCAATTCTCTGGTGGCTATGGCTTCCTGATGGGAGCCCTTCTCCCCTTCTCTGCCTCCTTCATCTTCTAGTGCTTTGTCCTGCTCTTTGTGCACTCCATTCATTCTCCAAATTATGCCATATTCCAAGGGAAGGTCTACTATTGCACCGATTTCTGGGAGCCACTTATTAATGTCAGCCTCTTGATTAAGATCGGGTGCTGGTAGGCCAAGCTGCGTGGACAGAGGAGGCAATATCATCCGGAAGGGGTGGGGTGCAGAAACTTTGAAGTGAGGAAAATGTCCTTCAGCACCTGCCACACCACTCCTTGTAGACTTCAGCAACTTTACAACACTCTAAAAACCACCAAACGCTTGTATGATTGTAGCAACAGCCAGTAGAAATCAAGTAACAACTAACCTGAAAGCAGGTTTTCCTGTCACTAATGTACCAGAATGGAATTCTTGCACTCTCCATGGATGGGATTCAGACCTGAGTGCAGACTCAGGAACAAGGTGCTGAGATATTTGCACATGTCACTAAATATGGAATCCTCTCAAGCAATCAGATATGATCTGCCTGGGGATGGGGAGGTGGAACGATGCATTCATGACTAAAAGTGTTTTTAATTTGTAGGAAGAATTGTCGCTCCTATTTTAAAACATCAGCTCTTCTTAAAAGAGGTATAGGAAGAATTGACTATCTGCCACAGTCTTTATTAATAGAAAATCTATCAGTCTAATGCAAGAGCTTTAGCTTACACGAGACTTCTGGTCCTGAATATTTAAGACCTTTTGAGATTCACTGAAATAGGAACAGAGTCTGAACATGAGATGAACTCAAATCTACAGACTCTGTCTTGGTATAAGTCTGACTTGGCTTCAACTTATTGATGCAAACAATTATATTCAGAGTGAACAATATCTCACACATAAACCATTTTCTTTGATGCTGATATCCCAATTTAGCTCTCATCCTTATTGTAGGCCTTCAATGGCCATGAAAAATAATAGATGAGGAAAGGTAATCATGTGGTGAACTGTAAAGTAGCTCATGGAATCATATAGCACTGAAATAGGCCATTTGGCCAAATATGCCTGTGCTAGATCTTTAAAAGGGCTATCCAATTTTTCTCATACCCATGCTCTTTCTCCATAGCCCTGAAATTTGTTTCTTTTCAAGTATTGATGTAATTCCCTGTTGATAGTTACAATTTCCACCACCCAGGGCATTCCGAATCATGAAGACTTATGGTGTAAATAAATGACCCTCATCCCTTATCTGGCATTTTTGCTAATTATCTTATATCTGTGTGCTCTGGTTACTGACCCTCCCACCAGGAGATTTGTTCTATCAAAACCACTCTTAGGACGGAATTTTCCGTGCCGCTGGTGTCGGGCATATCCAGTGGCACGAGCAGACAATATGGTGAGATGGCCAGAAAACGGTTTCACATTTTGCAATAGCCTGTTCAGCCCGTCGATGGTGGGCCGCATTCTGTGCCATTGGACGTTGGAAGCCTCATTGTAATACATCAGCATATCATTATAAGGCCAGCCTGCTGGAATCATTCCCCCTCCCCCCGCCCACTGGATCGTCCGCCCACGTCGGCAGGAAAACATGCCGTTGCAGAACACGACTTGACAATATGATGTGCAGCAGTCGAGACGTACTGCCAGGGCTTTGCTCACATTGCAGACATCTGAACAGCAGAAGATGCTGGAGCCTGACAGCAAAGGCACACTGGAGGAACGTCCATGGCATGCTGGGTGGATCCTCATGGGCTTGGCTCCATCGCGAAGCAGCTCATGGAAGGCGGAAAGTCACCATTGAGGGTCTGGTCACAATGGATGATGGTTGAGGGGGTGGAGAGGAAGGTCCAACTGTGTTTGGGAGAGGAAGGTGTACGGGGAGGAAGGGGAGAGGAAGGTCTAGAATCGACTCAGAGAGGAAGAGGTTTCAGGTGGTCGGTGGGGGTGGTGAGGTTGGGAGGGGAGAATGAATGTGTCAGGATGAGGTGAGATTGGGCCAGGGGGAATGAAGGTGTCGGGGGGAGGTTGGGTGTTAGGGAGTACAGGGGGAGGAGAGGGTAACAGGGGAGAAGTTAGAAACGGGAGAGGTAGGTGTAAGAGGGGGGAAGGTATAAGGAAAAGAGTTCAGAGGGGGCAAGGAGCGCAGAGAGAGTCAGGAGTCCGGGGAGAGGAAGGAGTGTGGGGAGGACAGGGAATAAGGCTGGAGGAAGAAGTAAGGGTGTCTGAAGGCGTCAGGAAGGGGGAAGGAGTAAGCGGAGCTAGAGTCGGATTGGGGAAGAGGACCAAAGTGGGGGGACACTGGGGGGGTGGGCGAAGGGATTCTAAGGGGAAGGGGTCTGGAGGGGGGGGAAGGGATCCGGAGGGGAGAAGGGGTCTGGAGACCGAATGACCAAATCAAGACTATGCTGGCTAAATCGAAAGTAAAATGAGAGTCGTGGTGGGCGACATCAGGTGCTGCATGAAAGTGTGTTCAGTGGGTAGGTGGAGATGCAGGTCAGCTCAGATGGACAACTGAAAGTGACCCCCAGCAGGCAGCATTGAAAATGCTCAGGACAGTGAGATTGGCATGATTTGGAAAGGATCTATGTGAGTGGGAGAGTGCTTGCATGAGTCTTCGTAAGGCCCTGCCACACACACACTTCTCCCTTCACAATCACTTGTTGGTCAGCTGCTCCCTCTATGGTGATGGAGTACGAGGTTGAGGGCGTCACAGGCAAAGGGGACTTGGGGGGAGAGGACAGCCTCTGAGATTCCTGAGTGGATGACCCAGGGGTGTCCAGCTGCCACTCCTCCTCCCTTTTGGTGCCCAAGGCCTCCGGCCTAACTCCTTGAGGGGAAGGAGCACCTGGAGGTTCGTCGAGGTGCCCTGTTTCCCTCTCACGTTGCCACATGCCTCCCGTGATGGAGTGCCGGTCTGTGCGCATCTCTGCATTCTGCTGGACCAGGGTCTCCAGGGCATCCGCCTTCCCCCCAATTTAAACGTCCATACATGCACACATGGGCACCACTTCATCAGAGAGCAGGTGAACACACTCCTCCGACTCGTGTGCCACTCTGCTGAGGGCTTCCAACAGCTCTGTGTGATGTTCCCACACCTTCTGCTGACTCTCCAGGGTGAGTTGGAAGGTTGAATCCAGAGGCTCGTCATCTGATTCGGACCTCACTGAAGCCTCTTTCCCAGCAGCCTTCCGAGTGCCGGGAGCTCAGTTGAACCTGCCTCCACCTACTTCGGACACGTGTCCATTTGGTGACCACCAGATTGTGAACCCAAGCCTGCTCTAGGCCTGGGTCCCGCTGAGGTGTGTATCCCTGCACTGGTGCAAGGTGTGGGTAAGCACTGTGATGGGCCTTCCAGGCTGCTTATTTCCAGCTGTTCAGTGGAGGAGGTGCTCCCTTGGCTGGAGGTGAGGACGTGGACGGAGCTGAGGGACTGGCTGGTTGAGGGTGTCAGTCACTTGGCAGAGTTCCCTGTGAACCAAAGTAGAGATAATTAATGCATGGCAGCAGAGTCAAAAGCAGGACAGAGAGCCGTCACAGTTACGTTGAAAGAGGGATGATGTGGTGCATGATCTTCACGAAGGAGTTCGCCGTCCACATCCTCACCAGTCAGCGAGAAAGCACACTCCTCAACGTGAGTGAGGGGCCTAATGTGGGTCACTCCACCACCTGTCTGGGACCTTTCCCTGCTCATGTGAGCAGCATCCTCCTGCATGGAAACAGATGGAGAGAGTATGAGTAGGACGCATGGCACTGCATGGAATGTTTGTGGTGAGCGGAGCCATGGACAGGATGATGATGTGAGCTTGAGAGGGCATTAGCCTGATGGAGATGTGAGGGTGGGTGTGAGAGTTAGTGATGTTGCCCCTTGAGGTGTGAGATCCCTGTGGATGTGTGATGGATTTGTGAGTGTGTGAGTTGAGAGTGATGAGAGGAGTGAGTTACCTTGGCGGAACAGATGAGACCATTCATCCTGTAGTGGCACTAGGTGGCTGTCCTCTCTTGCAGGTCATTAGTCCTGACCACCGCCTCCCATGCTGGAATAGTGATGCAGCTGCCTATCCTGCAGCCAGAATGGGGGTAGAGGACATCACGGCAGGCTTCCACTTGAGGGAGGTGTCACTGAAGCGAGGGGGCTGCAGTCTTTTTGCCTTTTGGGTCTATCCTGTCTCCTGTGCAGCAGTTGTGGGCTGGAAGCACTGAGAGGTGTGCAAGCAGCTGCACTGTGAATATGGCACCTAGCGTGATGAAGTGGAGAGGTGATAGCATGGCGAGTGAATGAGAACCCGCCGCCTTCGAAACGGCATTTTACCCGCCCGCTACTGCACTTAGTGCAAATCTGGGATGATTCTGCCCATAATTACAAATATATCTATTAAATCTTGCACTAACTTTCTCTTCCCCAAGGAGACCAAACACAGCTTCTCTGGTCTCTTCACATAACTGAAGTCCTTCATTCCTAGTATCATTCTGGTAAATCTCCTCAGCATCCTCCCCAAGGCCTTGACATCTTTCATAAGAGTGCGTCTGTAGTAACTGAAGGTATAGCCTCTCTTGCTGTCTATTGGGGGTCACATGATGTTGTGGGAGGCTCTGGCCAATGATCCCTAAGTGCAAGCAATCCAGGGGGTGGGGCTTCCTGACGAGAGTCACGATCGAGCGTGTAGCACCTGAAAAACTCTCTGTAATAAAGTTTTTCTGTTTCTTGTTGAAACCTGTCTGTTCTGTTGAGTCATTACATTTGGCGATGAGGGTAAAATAGCTTCGATGCTGCACTTTGCCTTGTTATTGTGAGTACATTGAACCTTAAGAAAAAGAAAAGACTACTCACCAGTCATGCCGCTCTTCAGCAGAATTGATCCTTATGATGAGACTATGGAAGACTGGAGTCAGAAAGTAGAGTGCCTTGGATTTTATTTTGTAGTGAACAAAATAACGACGGAGGAAAAGCAGAAAGCAATCCTTTTCAGTATATGTGGCAGTAAGACATACAATCTCATTCACAACCTGACGGCCCCGAGTGCTCCCAATTCTCAGTCCTATAATGAATTGGTGAGCCTCATGAAAATGCACTTCCAGCTAAAGCCATCTGTTATAATGCAGCGGTTTAAGTTTAATTCCAGAGTTAGGGCCCCGGGAGAGTTCATCACAACCTATGTAGTGAACCTTAAGCATTTGACAGAACACTGCAACTTTGGGACACAGTAAATGAGATGCTGTGGGACTGATTAGTTTGTGGAGTTCAGGAGGATGCCATTCAGCCCCATTTACTCGCCAAGGTCGACATCAACTTTAAGCGCACATTAGAAATCTCCCTCGCCATGGAAAGTGCTGCGAGAGGCCCTCAGGCTTTGCAACACGTACAACATGGCGCTGATATTCATGTGGAGCAGAAACCTATCGCCCAGCGTGTGTGAAAGCCAGATCCAAAGAATTGAAATGAAATATAATGACCGCTGTTAGAAACATGAAAAAGGCTAGTAGAAATGCGTCAGCAGCGAATCCAAGGTTATCGATGTGGAGGTGACCATGGACCGATACCTATAAATTCAAGGAGGCAGAATGCTTTTACTGCCATAAGAAGGGTCATGTAGTAAAACAATGCAGGGCAGAGTCGAAACAGCCGGTAAAGCAGCAAACCAATATGATTGAATTAAAAAATACAGCAGAACCTGAAGCTGCCGACACCAACATCCATTCCCTATATGACGTCACCCATTAAAAAACCAAACCTATCACTGTCACAATCCAAGTTAATGAGAAGCCACTAATAATGAAGGTGGATTCAGGTGCCTCAATTACAGTGGTGGGAGAGAACACTTTCAAATACCTTGATGAAAGTAGACAGCCAATAAACCTGGAGTGGACAACAGCTAAATTAAAGACATAAACTTCAAGAGTTCAAATCTCACAATGGCAAACTATGAAACAATGTAACTTCATCTGATAAACAGATGGAAACGTGTTTGTACTCGAAAGAGTTACAATATGAAGGATAGCTGGGAAACTAGGTGTGTGGGAGGAGAGCTACGAGACTGAGCAATTCAATAAACTCTCTAAAGACATAAACTGAAGAATCTAATCAGGTAAAGGGCATCACCACAGCACCAGTGTCTTACAGGCAACAAACAGGCCACCTGGTGGTATCCCAGCCACCTGTGATAATAGTGAAAGGAGAAGGACCCAGTGTTTAAGGCCGAGACTGGTTACAGAAGATCAAGCTTGATTGGTCTTAAATATTTCACCTGAAAACAGGAGGAGTTCTTGGCCAGCTGAAGAAATATGACATGGTATTTCGGGATGAATTAGGGAAGTTAAAAGGCATGCAGGCCAAGATATATGTGGATCCTCAGGCAACATCATGTTTCTTTAAGGCCAGACATGTGCCTTATGTTTTGAAGGAGAAGCTGGATGCATAACTGTGTCAGTTAGAAAAGCTGGGCATCATCCAAACTGTCCAATTCTTGGAATGGGCAGCACCAATAGCTCCAATGGTTAAGCCTGACCAAATCATATGCATTTCTGGGGACTATAAATTGACTGCAAACAAATAGACAAGTATCCCATTCCAAGGATAGATGACTTATGTGCAAAGTTGGCTAGGGGCAAGTCCTATTTTTCAATGAAGCGTGCAGGAGGCTATGCCAGGAGCAGCACCAGGCATGCCTAAAAAGGAGGTGCCAACCTGGTGAAGCTATAAAACAGGACTACTTGCGTGCCAAACAGCATAAGCAGCAAGAGGTAGACAGAGCTAAATGATCCCACAGCCAACTTATCAGAACTAAGTTCTGCAGTCCTGCCACATCTAGTCATGAATGGTGGTGAACAATTAAACAACTCACTGAAGGAGGAGGCTCCACAAATATCCCCATCCTCAATGATGGGGGAGCCTATCACATCAGTGCAAAAGATAAGGCTGAAGCATTTGCTACAATCTTCAGCCAGAAGTGTCAAGTGGATGATCCATCTCAGCCTTCTCCGGAGGTCTCCAGCATCACAGATGCCAGTCCTCAGCCAATTCAATTTGGAAACGGCTGAAAACATTGGATACTGCAAAGGTTATGGGCCCTACTAATATTCCAGCAATAGTACTGAAGTCTTGTGCTCTAGAACTTGCTGAACCCCTAGTCAAGCTGTTCCAGCACAGCTACAGTACTGGCTTCTACCCGGCTATGTGGAAATTTGCCCAGGTATGTCCTGTACACAAGAAGCAGGACAAATCCAACCCGGCCAATTACAGCCCCATCAGTCTACTCCCGATCATCGGTAAAGTAATGGAAGGGGTCATCAACAGTGCTATCAAGCGGCACTTGCTTAACAATAACCTGCTCACTGACGCCCAGTTTGGGTTCAGCCAGAGCCACTCAGCTCCTGACCTCATTATAGCCTTGGTTCAAACATGGACAAAAGAGCTGAGCTCCCGAAGGGAGGTGAGAGTGACTGCCCTTGACATCAAGGTTACATTTGACCGATTGTGGCATCAAGGAACCCTAGCAAAGCTGGATTCATTGGGAATCAGGGGGAAAATGCTACACATGTTGAAGTCATAGCTAGCACAAAGGAAGATGGTTGTGGTCATTGGAGATCAATCATCTCAGCTCCAGGACATCACTGCAGGAGTTCCTCAGGGTAGTGTTCTCGGCCCAACCATCTTTAGCTGCTTCATCAATGACCTTCCTTCCAACATAAGGTCAGAAGTGAGGATGTTCGCTGATGATTGCACCATGTTCAGCACCATTCGCGACTCCTCAGATACTGAAGCATTCCATGTCCAAATGCAGCAAGACCTGGACAATATCCAGGCTTGGGCTGACAAGTGGCAAGTAACATTCGCGTCACACAAGTGTCAGGCAATGACCACCTCCAACAGGAGAGAATCTAGCCATCACCCCTTGATGTTCAATGGCATTACCATCACTGAATCCCCCAATATCAACATCCTTGGGGTTACTGTTGACCAGAAACTGAACTGGTCTAACCATGTAAATACTGTGGCTACAAAAGCAGGTCAGAGGCTAGGAATCCTGCGATGAGTAACTCACCTCTTGACTCCCCAAAGCCTGTCCACCATCTACGAGGCACAAGTCAAGACTGTGATAGAATAATCCCCACCTGCTAGATGAGTGCAGCTCCCACAATACTCAAGAAAGTTGACACCATCCAGGACAAAGCAGCTCGCTTGCTTGACACCACATCCATAGACATTCAGTCCCTCCACCACTGACGCACAGTAGCAGTAGTGCGTACCGTCTACAAGATGCACTAATGGAATTCACCAAGGCTCCTTAGACAGCACCTTCCAAACCCACGACCACTACCATCTAGAAGGACAAGGGGAGCAGATAGATGGGAACACCACCACCTGGAAGTTCCCCTCCAAGTTACTCACCATCCTGACTTGGAAATATATCACTGTTCCTTCACTGTTACTGGGTAAAAATCCTGGAACTCCCTTCCTAACAGCACTGTGGGTGTACCTACATCACATGGACTGCAGTGGCTCAAGAAGGCAGCTCACCACCGCCTTCTCAAGGACAACTAGGGATGGGATGGGCAATAAATGATGGCCCAGCCAACAAAGACCACATACCGTTAATGAAAACAAAATACAAAATTTAATATGAGCCATGCCTACCAACAATTAGAGCTGGATAGCACATTGAGAGAATATGTAACTATTAATACACACAATGGTCCTTATCAATACACTCACTTACCCTTTGGGGTATTGTCTGCAGGTGCAATCTTCCAAAGGACAATGGAGAATCTTTTGCTAGGACTTCCCCGAATAGTAGTGTACTTAGATGATGTTCTGATCACAGGGTCAAACGAGACCGAACACTTGGGCCAATCTGGAGGAGATGCTAAGAAGATTTATGGAAGCCGGCGTACAGTTAAAGTAGGAAAGCTGCACATTCCAAGTGCAAGAAGTTACTTACCTGGGTCACAGAGTGGACACCATGGTTGGCATCTGGTAGAAAAGAAATGAAAATAAAAGATGCACCTTCACCGTCCAATGTAACTGAACTCAAGTCTTTTCTGGGTATGACCAGCTACTATAGCCACTTATTGCCTAACTTATCAACTGTGTTGGCACCATTGCACTTGTCAAAAAAGGATCACTGTTGGTCATGGAATTCACAATAGGAAGAAGCCCTTGTGAAGGCAAAGCAACTGTTGCGTTCGCTGTGTTTATTGGTGCAGTTTGACTCATCGAAAGAGTGGGTATTAACATGTGATGCCTCTCTTTATGGTGTAGGAGCCATGTTATCACATAGAATGGAAAATAGATCAGAAAGGCCCATTGGCCATGTCTCAAGAATCCTCTCCACAGCTGAGAAGGGTCATTCCCAGGTAGCAATTAAAGGTTTATCGGTGATATTTGGAGTGAAGAAACTCCACTGGTGCCTACATGCATGACATTTCACCATTGTGTCGGACCATAAACCATTAATGGGTTTATTTATGAGGATAAGGCCATTCCACCAATAGCATCAGCAAGAATAAAACGTTGGGCTTTGATATTATCTATGTATGAGTATACCTTTATGTGCCATCCTGGATTACAAATTGGAAATACGGACGCACTCAGTCATCTCCCATTATAAGGTAGCATTGTACATGCTCCTGTTCCACAAGAAGTTGTGCTATTACTGAATTTCTTGGATCTTTTGCCTGTGCGTGTGAAGCAAATTAGAAACTGGATGAACAGAGATCCAATATTGTCGAAAGTCAGGGGGTTTGTTTTGACAGGTGGTCATATTTGCCTGTATCTGAAGGTTTGAGACCATTCCATACCAGAAACACAGAGTTAAGTTGTCAAGATGGAATTTTGTTGTGGGGATCAAGAGTTGTTGTCCCATCACAAAGTAGAGAAACACTCTTGACAGAGCTTCACAGTATGCATCCAGGCATATCAAAGGTGAAAGTGCTTGCGCAAAGTTATGTCTGGTTGCCAGTGACATTGGAAGCATGGTCAAGCACTGTCTCCATTGTCAGCAACAACAGAAGTTCAAAACAAAAACAAAATTACCTGGAAAAACTCAGCAGGTCTGGCAGCATCGGCGGAGAAGAAAGGAGTTGATGTTTCGAGTCCTCATGACCCTTCCACAGAACTGCTGGCAGTCAATTAAACACAGAGATAAAAACAAAAAATTGCGGATGCTGCCTGTTTCAGCTCCTCTGCATTCGTGGGAGTGGCCTGGTTGACCCTGAGTTAAACTACATATCAATTATGTAGGACCATTCTTAAGTACTATGTTGTTGTTGACTGTAGATGCACATTCTAAATGGATGGAAGTATACGAAGTTAAATCAAGAACATGAGCGCAACTATCGAGAAGCTGTGTCACTGTTGGCATCTATGGCCTACCTGAAAACATCATTTCTGATAACAGTACAGCCTTTACCAGCACAGGGTTTCAGAAATTCATGAATGTGAATGGAATCAGACATATTAAAACAGCCCCTTAATATCTCTCATCATATAGTTTAGCCGAGAGAGCTGTACAAACCTTCAAGCCTCGTATGAAAAGGTTATCAGAAGGTACTCTAGAATCTTGACTTGCCTGCTTTCTTCTTCATTATTGTACAATGCCACATTCGACTATGGGTTCAAAACCATCTGAATTATTGATGAACATGTACATGTTCATGCCTGGTATTTCCAAATTCAGAGGGGAAGGTAGAGTGAAATCAGAGTAATCAAAAATTGAACCATGATATACACAGCAAAGCTCACACATTCAATGTAGGAGACATAGTATTCATGCAAAACTTCAGAAGTAGACCTTGTTGCATTTTTGGAACAATTGTCTCAGAGACTGCTCCATTATCTTTCCAAGTACAAGTGAAAGATAGAATTGATTGTAAGCACACAGGTCACATTCGTGCTAGAAAGTCATTCCAAAAACCAATTATTCCGCCTGTGATTAATGTCGAACCGTCAACTCCTGAGGTGATAGATTGACCTAGAATAGACATGCCTAATGTCTCTGTAGAGTTGCCAAACCCAGAACTACCAGTTTCTAATGATGTGTCTTGTGCTGTAGTTCCAGATACTGTTGTTCCTGTTGAGGAACCTCAAGTGGTAGAGCTACGCCACTCTAGCTGTATAAGAGCACTTCAGAAACTTGATCTTTAATCACCTGAAGCTGTACGTATGTATATGTTGTTGGATATTCAAATGTTTCCCTGTCAATAGAAATTGTAAAATAACTAAAGGGGGAGGAAATGTAATAACTGAAGTTATAGCCTCTCCTGCCATCTATCAGGGGTCACGTGATGTTCTTGGAGGTTTTGACCAATGAGCCCTAAGCGTGGGCAAACTGGAGGGTGGGGCTTCCTGACGAGAGTCCTGATTGAGCATGTAGTACTTGAAAAGCTCACTATAATAAAGTTTATTGTTTCTTGTTGAAACCTGTCCGCTCCATTGAGTCATTATAGCAACCTAGCAATGGTTTATAAAAGTTTAAGCATAGCTTTTCTTTTGCACTCTGCGGAAATCCATGGAAATCAAAACTGGAATCAAAGATCATGCGTCTGCATGCGGGATGGAGATCAACAGGATGATCCATAGAATTCTACATCAATCTTACTGCTGACATAATTCTCTGTTGATGTTTCCCTTCAATGTGATCAAAGATCTTCTTCATATCCATGAAGGAACAAACTAATACATTGCAGCCACTTTAATATTCAAAAACTTCTGCATAATATTAACACCGATTAAAATCTGTTTTTTGCAAACTAATTTATGGACACTGGGTACATTATCATCTTTATACTTGTGTGCAATATTTTTGCTGAACACAAGAACATATAACTTAACATCATTAAGAAGAATTTACAAATTTTAATGAAAATATTCAAGAGTGGAATAACTACATAGGAAATGCATTAAAAGGCATCACACTTTGTTTGTAAAATATCCAAGGTGATTTTCACCTTCCAAATATTCAGTATGATTCTACCTTGTAAAGAACTGAGATCCAACAAGAATAGTGCAAGCTTGGGAGCAAGTGCTTTGTCAATAACATAGGCAGAAGGTCACACATCTTACCAGACAGTAGATTTTATTGGTGCCAGATTTTCCTCCAATGAGGTAGTAGAGGCTAGCAACCCATGAGTGCCTCCTACAATATAGGGGAGTGACAGATAGGTTGTGTTGTTGAAATGGGAAAATGTGAATTCAGATTGGTATAGTTTTGATAAGAATTCCAAAGACACAGGGGTAGTTGTCTGGGATGATTTATAGAGGAACAGTCCTCAAGGCATGCCTTGGATAGCTTTCTCCACTTCGTTCCTTTTCAATGGACTTGACCTAAGTTAAAAATGCATGTCAGTGAACTGGATCATCTATTCCATCAGTGTAGCAAGAAGAAAGCCTAGATACCTCCTTGTCTGCACTTGTGCCTGCAAGGCATTAGGTAAATTGTTAGATGCCTTGGCACTCTCCCAGAGAATGGAAGGGGTGGAAGTCGTTCTATTACAAGAAGACCTTCAGTTCTAACCATAACAACAGTTATGAGGAATCTGGTTTCCCAAAAATGCAATGTTCAATCTCCAAAGACAAGTTTGGGGGTCGGGGGGGTGGGGGGTGCGAGGAATGATATAATATTTTCATTCAGAAATTCAAATTGTTAGACAATCTCTGCATATAATGACTGTTGGAACTGTTTATTATTTCATATGCTCCTGAGTAAATGAACCAGCAATTTGTATTTTTAAAGTGACATTGACCAAGGTCAAGGATTAATCTGAGATCCTATTAATTATTTAATGCTCTTTCTTTATTCAAATGGAACTTTTGACCAAATTTAATGTACCTCATTGATCTGGCTTTTTAAAATCTCTAATGATGAAATTAAATCCAACTACTCCAAGTTGGAAGAGATTAAAAGCAATAACAGTCAGAGTTTATTACCTTATATCGTGTATTAACTCCAGGTGCACTTTTCTTGACCCCGACAATTTTTTCATCAATATTCAGTGACTCAACACCTGCCCTGAATATGTGATGTGGGCATGTTCTCAGCTCACATTCTTTCGTGCCTTCCTGTATAACAAGTGATACTTTAATGTCAAACTGACAGCAGAAATTTGTTAACTCACTGTCTTTACCAACTCATTTTGGAATCTGCAGATACAAAACTGAAATAAGTTCTTGCAGCAACCTGTAATGCTGATTGCAAAGTTTAACTTTTATAGTTCCAGGGTTATAATGAGTGCATGCTGATTAAGTGACAGTCAGCCAGATGATGTAAAATAGTTGGTTAGAGAGGAAAGTTTTTTTTTCATGTTTGATCATATGTAAAGAGGACTAAATTGGATAGCATTTGAAATTGGGCCCAGGGATCATGATGAATCAGTTCAAAGTGATGCAGGTAGTGCACAACCTTCTTGCCATCTGCTTACTTGAATGATCATAGTGTGCAGCCAATGCTGAGTATGCTGCTGAGTGGTTGCGTGCCTCAGCAGGGGACCCAAGCTCATGCGAGGCTAGCACTACTAAAAACTAGCTATCACCTCTTAAAAGTGAGGCGCATTCTGGCTGCAGCAGGGGAGATCTGGAGAAAGGAGCAGGAATGGCACGGCAGACCAGATGTTGTGCCCCCAGTTTTCTGGTTGCTGCCCTGGATTCATTGGTGTGGGAGGTGGACAGGGGGAGAAATGTTTTCTTCCCTCAGACAAGTGCTGAGAAGGTAGTGGGAGCAGGTGGCACGTTGGTCAATGCCACCAGTCTAGTTCCAAAGACCTGGTGCTGCAAAATGTTTAATGACCTCACACAACTGAAGGGTCAAGTTAGAGAATGCATCCTTACATAACATTCCCTACCAACTAGCTTCACGCACTACTTCATTCACCACAGGCCCTGCACTCATCCACCAACAGAAAACGTAAACCACGACTCAACCCTTACACCTTATATGTTTCACCTCACCCTCATACACTAAAACACTACTGGAAGCTATGCACTGACAGCTCAGAGCTTGCACACACTGTCAGCTATTCAGGCTAATTAGCTCTGGCAGTCACATCTTGCCAACACAATTCTCTCTCTTTTGCAGGCCAAGGTGGATCATAATAGGTGAAGCAGCAGCTGCCTGGCTGGGAGTAGGCATGGCAGCATTTGCTCATGGCCATGGAGGAGCCACAGCCGGGACTAACTAGAGTGGCTGTCACTGAGACCCGGGCCAGCAGCGGGGCTGAAACCCTTGAGGATGATAGTACAGACCTGCCTAATGCCTTTTCTCAAGTCCAACTTCACCCTCATTCCACAGTCTGGTATGATGTACAACTGCAGAAGGTGTGATCATGCAACTCTCACATTCCTCTCCACTTCCCTCACCCCAACTCTGCCCTTGTGCACTTTTGCTTGCAGATACCTCCTGGCCAGAGAGTGATGTGGGAAGCTGAAGGCCTAGAGGTGAACAAACTGAGGGGAAAGAAGCACTGTTGCATGATCTGACACTCACAGCCACAAGCCTAGATACTGGCACTGCATCAACCTTAGAGGGCAGTTCAGAGGCAGTATCTGCACATGGTCATTAGCCATGAATGAGCTGTAGTCAGGCCAGGGGGAAAGGATCATGTGCTTCCAGTTCCCCAGAGGGCAAGGTTGCTCATGAGTTCTGCTGCAGAGGACTCAGATGAGGACTTTTGATGGAGCAGTGCATAAAAAAGGCTCATTGACATGCACCATGCCTGAGTGCCTGTTGTCAATGGCCAGGAACATGGAGGAGCCTGACAACAACTGGCACAGGGTTTTGTGCAGAGTTTGGAGCCCATTCTTTTCAGTGTAGAAGTGGGGGCCAACTCAGCAAAACTGTTGCAGGCCCAACCAATGTCTGATGGCCGATTTTTCAGCTTCCATTTCAGCCTCAGCCTTGTGGTCATGAAAGCTTTGCTTTTTGCCGGTCGTGCTCAGGCAGCTCTGGATACCAATGTTCAAAGGGGCTTACACGTTCTCACAACAATCCAAAGAGGGGAAGCCCAGAAGTGCCAGTGACTCCATGGAGTACAAACCTCCAGTTCTCCCTCAGAATGATGGTGCTGTATTTGTGATCCTACCACTGCCACTTTGTCAGTGCCTTTGTCATTGCCTCGAAGCAGCCAGCCCACACTGCTGCCACCCATGCTAAGGTGTTGCAGTCCAGAGGCTTCCAGGCTCAGAGTTGCTCAAGGATGATCAGCAGCCTTCCACCAGCCATGCTGCAGCCACTATGGTGGAACTGTGTATGAGCACTTTGCTTCAATTCTCCAATGGTCTGATCTATCAGATTTTTTGTAGCAGTATGGCTCTCAAATGCATTCATTCTGCATGTGTGTATGTGTGGGTTGCAGACCAGAGTCATGAATCATGTCATTATGAGGTAGCCTTTGACGTCAATTGGATACTCTTTGGTTTGCTGAGGAGGCTGAAATACAGCTGGCACAGGCTCCTGTAGAATGAATGCATCATGTCTGCTGCCAGGATATCAAGCGTGAAGCTGCATGCTATGCTGCCTATGGTCACACCCCATCTGCGGGAGTGGAATCCCTTTCAGTTCAGGTACATGGCATTGACTGCATGCACATTACTTTGACTGCTCTTCTCAGTCTGAGTTATGTGCATGCAGTCAATGGCACCCTGCACTATGGAGAAGCCTGTAGTTCTTCTAAATCTTCATGCTCACTCCACTTGCTTCACTCTGGAAAGAGGGAATAAAATGAAATTTCCTCTCTTTGATTAGAGAGCCTCAGTGAAATTGCTTATGCTTAAGTGAACTGCAAACTATGAGGTGTTGCTAATATCTTCAGCACTAGACTGAAAGAAGCCACGTGCATGAACTTTCATTGCCGCTGTCACTTGACAACCACTGACAATGCATTTCCTGCTCTGCTCTCAAGTTGCACCTGCAGCTGCAGCAGTTGACAGATTTCACTGATGACCTCCTTGGTAAAGCGCAGACATATCATATATTGGTTGTTGCTGAGGTTGAGTTAGGAGAATTTCTCCCTGGTGGGTGGTGAATGCTCCTAGGTAGATAGTGGAATGTCAGGTGGAGGGAAACGGGTGGCGAATGGTTGAAGATGCTATGGGCAATAAGTGGTGGATGGTGGACTTTGGATGGCTGAAAGTGGACATTGGATGGTGGGCGATGGGTGCAGGGTGCAACCCAACTAGTCACATTTCTCCAGAGCCCTGCAAGTTTATTTCCTTCGAGTGCCCATCCAATTTCCTTTTGGAATCATTGATCATTTCTCCTTCCGCCACCCTTGTTGGCAGTGAATTCCAGGCCATTAGCACTCACTGTGTAAAACTGATCTTCCTCACATTCCCCCTGCATCTCTTGTCCAAAGCCTTATACCTGTGTCTCCTTGTCCTTGTACCATCAGCTTTTCTTTGTCTACCTGATGTAAGCCTGTCATAATCTTACATTTCTCTATAAAATCACTGCTCAGTCTCCTTTTCTCCAAGAAGAATGACCCCAGCTTCTCCAACCTAATCTTGTAACAAAAATCCCTCATTCCTGGAACGATTCTGATAAATCTCCTCTGCACCTCTCAAGAACCCTCACATACTTCCTAAAGTGTGGTGATAAACACAGGGACACAATGCTCTAGTTGACCTAACCAGAGCTTTATAAAGGTTCAACATAACCTCCCTGTTTTTGTACTCAATGTCTCTATTCATGAAGCCCAAGATCCTACATACTTTGCTAACCACTCCCTCGTATGTTTTGCCACCTTCAAAGATCAATGCACATGAACCACTAGGTCCCTCTGTTTGTGCACACTCTTTAGAACTGTGCCATTAAGTCTATACTGACCCTCTCTAACCCTGCTGCTATAAATGTGTCACTCCATACTTCTATGTATTAAATTCATGTGGCACTTATCTGCCTATTCTTATAGCCTATCTATGATCTATGATCTATTGCAGTCAATTCGTACTATCCTCACTGCATGCCACACCTCCATGTTTGGTATCAGCAGAAAATTTTGAAATTTTATGCCAGATTCCAAAAGCCAAGACATTTACATGTATAAAAATAAGTATTTCTAGCACTGATCCTTGGAGATGGACCACTGTCTATCATCCTCCAGTGTGCAAAATAATCATTTACCGTGACTTGTTTTTTTCAATCCTGAAGTCAATTTAGAGGCACAGGAGGCAACTGACATCCAAGCTGACACCGACCTTCCTATTCCATGAGCCTCAATTTTGTTAACCAGTCTTTTATGTGGTACACTTTCTTAAAATCCATCCAGACAACATCAATTATATTCCTTTCATCAACCTTTTCTGATAATTCATCAAAAAAATCAATTAAATTAGTCAAGCATAATCCACCATTCAGAAATCCATGCTGGGTCTCCTTAATTAACCCAAACCTCTCCAAGTGCTTATTGATTTTTTTCCTTAAATACTGCTTTTTAATCTTACCCAGCAATATGTTAAACCAACTGGCCTGTAGTTGCTTGCACTGTTTTTACATCCTTTCTTTTGTCCAAGCTGACTTTCTTGAATAAAGGTGTCACATTTGCCACTCTCCAATCCTCTGATACCTCCCCCAAATGAAGGAAGATTATGGCAAATCTTTCCATTTTCTCCACCCCTACTCCCTTTCACAACCTGGGATGCAAACTGTTAAGACCGGGTGACTTATCCAGTCTAAGCACAGCCAGCCTTTCTAGTACCTCCTGCCTCTCAATTTTCATTCCATCCATTGCCTCTACCATCTCCACTTCTACTGATATTTTGTCAGCATCCCCTTCCTTAATAAACAACGATAGAAAATATTCATTAAGTTTCCCGTGCCTCTAAGCATATATCACCCTCTTTGTCCCTGTTAGATCCCACATGGCCTCTTCATACCCACTTACTATTGACATGCCAGTAGAGGATTTGTGGATTCAATTTTACATTGACTGCCATTCTACTCTCATATTCTCTCTTTGCCATTCTTATTTTCCTCTTCACTTCCTCTCTCAACATATTGTATTTGACCAGGTTCTCACTTGAAGAGTTTGCCTGACAATTATCACATACCCTCATCATGTTCTCTATCTCTCTCATCATGCAAGAGCAATGGCTTTGGTTTCCCTACCTTTCACCCTTGTTGGAATGTATCCTGCCTGTACATGAAGCATTTCCTCCTTCATGATCACCCATTGCTCTTTTCCAGTTTTTCCTCTCAGTCTTTGGTTAGATCCCTTCTCATCCATTGAAATTAGCCCTCTTCCAAAAATTTAGACATTCTACTTTAGATTGTTCCTTGCTTTGCTCCATTATTGATCTAAACCTTATGATATGTCCATCACTCTTACCCAAGTGTTTTCCCATAGACATGAGGTTTCCTTCACCCAACTCAATCCCTAGCACAAGGTCCAGTAGATTAGAGAGAAAGATAGGATGCATAAAATTATGGAAGATTCAGGGCAGGAACACCAAGGGCAGAATTTTACTGCCCCGTTTCGGTGGGGATGGGGCTGTAAAATGTGGCAAGACATTCTAAACCTCATTGGCTTCGGCAGGAACGTAAAATCCTGCTGCCGTAAAGTTCTTCCCCAAGAGAAGAACTATAAAATGTCATAGAGAACACAAAGAATTTGTTAAAGTGCAATCGTGTAACATGGGAGAAATGTAGGAGAAAACATAGAGGACAATAAGAAATTGAACTATGGCTGGGATTTCCTGGCCCTGTCGTGGTGGGACCTACCATGAATGATTTGCTGTCCCAGCCAAAAGTCCCTTGACTGGACAATCCCGTGAGTGGGTGGGGCTGGAAAATCCTGCCCAATATCAGGATGAAGTGAGACATTGGGATGGAGTTTACACTCTCCCACCCTGGCGGGTTTGAAGACAGGGGTGCATGTAAAAGCCAGTGTCTGATCTTTCCACCCCCTCCCCCAATCTTGTCAAATTTTACAGGGGATAGGGGAGGCATCGGGCCAGCCGGCCTTGAGCCCATTGATTAATGACTACTTAAGGGCCTCATACCAACACCACTGATATTTTGCCCATGGCAGGGGGAAAGGCCTTGCCTTTTGGGAAACTTGGTACTTTTAGCTGTGTGGGCTGGTGCAGAGCAAAGTGGGGAAGTGACTTTCTTTACAGGTTTCTTGGCCTCATCTGAGGCACCCCCCACCCAAGGTCATTCCCCCCACCTTTTAACCCTTCCACCAGCCTCTTGAATCCAGTCCCCTGACCTCCCTCACCCTCCTCATTGAGATTCCTGCCTGAACTTATCTGGCTCCCAGGTGTGGTGGAACTGCTGTAGCTCGAGCAGTGACAACAACCCTGGCTAGAGCTGTTGGGACTACAGAGCTGCCAGCCATCCAATTGGTCAACAGTTCCCCAGGGTGGGACTTCCTCCTGAGATAGGGCAGAAGTCTAACCTTAAAGCAATTATTGTTGCTCCCAGCATTAACTTTCTGTGGACAGACATTGGGATCGTGGACAGGCTTTCCTGCCCCTACTTCTTAGCTGGGAGGGGGGATGGGTACCACAGCACCCCATAAAATCTAGCACTTTGAACTGTTTACAAGTGACATTAAGGGATTTATGTCTGATGACAGTGGAGTGATGGAAACATTATGTTATGACGATTTTTGTCATTGAAAGACATACAATTTCTAGGTCAGTGTTTTTGGAGGAAGTTCCACAGAGGGCTATGAAACTGTTTCTTGAATGTAGTGAGCCAGCTTATGAGGAAGAGTGTGAGAATTTGGCAGAGGTGTTTAAGAATTTCACAGGTGTTAAGAATTCAGAACATTCTATTGACTACAAAATTCAATGTCTAGGGGATGTAGTTTGAAGTTAAGAGCACTGTTTAGAAAGTAAATAGAAAATGTAGGCAACCTAATGGGTTGGGTCTATAGATAAAAAGTCTTGCCTTGCCTAAAACATTACAAGCTTATATATAAGGCTTTGGCAGAGTGATTTAATGGTGAATATATCACACAACATGGTGCACGATGACACCACATAGAAAATGGTGGCATTTTTAAAAGTCATTTTTGGATATGATTGGGTACACTGTTTTGAAAATGAATATCTTATTTTTGGGACTGGTTTAATGTTGAATTTGTAACTAATCTCTGCAAATTCTCAGATGGAAAAACAAAAACTTCTGCCCAATAATCAGTCGGCTCCATGTCAAGAAGCATTAGCGCTATCTAGTTTTTGTACTTTGCTCAAAAATAGATGCAAATAAATGGGTTTTCTTTATTATGTGTTAGGCGAATGAAATCAGACCACAACCTTAACTGAACCCATCATCATTTTTCCTGATAGTCACCTTTACACAAAATATTTGTGGAGGAATTGAAGTTAGGCTGCTGATTGTGCCTATATATATAAATGGACTTTGCAGACTTTGGTGTGCATATAATGATAAGGTGGATTAGAATACTGTTCACCCTTTGGGACTTTAAATCTAGTACAAGCAGATGGATGGAGATCTTCTCTCTCCTCTCTCTAATGGCTATTAAGGATCCTAAATTAAATTAGTTCTAGTAGTTTCAGCATAATCACAATGGATATGAATCCACAATAATTAAATTACTCCAAGAATTTGGGACAAAAATTGCCATTAATTGAGAAAATGCAGGCAATGTGAAAAATGCAAATAGCCACTCTTCAGATCCCAGCATTGAGATGAATTGTCGGCGAAACTGAAGTTGCATTGGGTCTGTTCTACAATTTTTTTGGCCATGGATTCCTTTCTGTCATTTCTCTCCCCTTGATGTTGTTGATGATATTAATGGTAGTCAGGAATATGTACAACATAATCTAGAAACAGATCAAGGAGGAGGAAAAGCAGGCAAAGAGCAACAGATGGATTTCTTCCTTTCCTCCTTATTCACAAATTATCATTAACTCTCATTCAGTGTACGCTAATCTACTACATGCTTCCCATTTCGATAAAAGTTAATATTCTCAATGGTTTAATAACAAGGAAATTTAATACTCAAATCAATCGACACATGTAGAATAAATGTTTCTGAATAGATTGGGTTCAGGAACTAAAAAAGAGTGGGTCTGAAAAAATGTATATTTGAACTTAACCTGAGCAGCATTTGGATTGTTGTACATATTTCAGATAATTTGTCAATCTGAGGATTTTCGCATCTGCTTTTTTTATTTTGAAAGTAAAGGCAAGTAAACAATAAAATATAACTTACAGGCACAGTTATGTAACTTGAATAAGCCTGACTCTATTATTTAAAATTTCATATTGAAATCAGGCCCCCTATTATTTTTATGTAATAACGTTCCTAATCATTACCTCTCATCATCATTAGGAAGGCTTTTTGCTTCAGCAATAATTAAATCAAACATGTTTTATGCAAACATTCAATAATTCTAAATCCCAAAGGGAAACTATGTCAATCTTGTATGTAGCTATATTTAAATAAACAATGGAAGTGATTAGACATATCTACTATTGAATTAGTTCTTTTCTAGGGCACAATTACATAGAATAACACAGAATGTACAATACAAAAACAGATCAACACAAAAGCAAAAAACGCTGGCAAAACTCAGCAGGCCTGACAGCATCTGCGGAGAGAGAAACAGTTAACATTTCGAGTCCGTATGATCCTTCTTCAGAGCTAAAGAGAAGTAGAAATGTGATGAAATTTATACTGTTTAGGGGGGTGGAGAAGTTGAAGCTGGAATGAAGGTCAGCGATAGGTGGGGGCTAAGGAGAGATTGACAAAGAAGTCATGGACAAAAAGACAAAGGGAGTGTTAATGGCAGTGGTAAGGGCTGAAGAAGGTGCTGCTAGTGGCTAAAGGTGAGAAAGCAGAATGTATTAATAGCAGAACAAGGGTCAGTGTTCTGTGAAGGAACAACATGGAACAGGTAACAGATGGCCCTTTTGCGGGTGGAGAAGGGGAAGGGGCAGTGGTTGGGGAAAAAAGCATGGAAAAAGGGATAAAAAAGGGATAAAATTATGAATAAATGAATAAAAAAAGTAAAAATGAAACAAACAGATGAAAAATAAAAATACATTTTAGAAAAGGGATTAAAAAAAGGGGTGAAGATAGAGGAGAGAGTTCATGGGCTGAAGTTGTTGAACTCATTGTTAAGTCCCAAAGGCTGTAAAGTGCCTAATTGGAAGATGAGGTGCTGTTCCTCCAGTTTGCGTTGGGCTTCACTGGAACATTGCAGCAGGCCAAGGATGGACATACGGGCATGAGAGCAGGGTGGTGTGTTGAAATGACAAGCGACAGGAAGGTCTGGGTCATGCTTGTGGACAGACCGAAGGTGTTCCACAAAGCAGTCACCCAGTCTGCGTTTGGTCTCCCCAAAGTAGAGGAGACCACATTGGGAGCAGCGAATGCAGTAGACCAAGTTGAAGGAGGTGCAAGTGAAGCGCTGCTTCACCTGAAAGGGGTGTTTGGGCCCTTGGATGGTGAGGCGGCAGAAAGTAAAGGGGCAGGTTTTGTACCTTCTGCGATTGGATGGGAAGGTGCCATGGGAAGGGGATGAGGTTTTAGGGGTGAAAGAGGAGTGGATCAAGGTATCCCAGAGGGAATGGTCCCTATGGAATGCTGACAGGTCTGTTTGGTGGTGACATCTTGCTGGAGTTGTCAGAAATGGCTGAGGATAATCCTTTGAATGTCGAGGTTGGTGTAGTGAAAAGTGAGGACAAGGGGGACCCTATCATGGTACTTGGAGGGAGGGAAAAGTGTGGGGGCAGAAGCACAGGACATGGGTTAAACACAGTTGAGGACCCTCAACCACAGTGGGTAGGAAACATCAGTTAAGGAAAAAGGAAGACATGTCAGAAGCACCGTTTTGGAAAGTGGCATCATCAGAAATGATGCGATGGAGGCAAAGGAACTGAGATAATGGTATAGAATCCTTACAGGAAGCAGTGTGTAAGGAGCTGCAGTTGAGGTAGCTGTGGGAGTCCGTGGGCTTGTAATGAATATTTGTGGACAGCCTATCACCAGAAATGGAGACGGAGAGGTCAAGGAAGGGAAGGGAAGTGTCGGAGATGGACCATGTAAAGGTGATAGAGGGGCGGAAATTTGAATCAGATTGATAAATTTTTCCAGGTACAGACAAGAGCATGAAGCAGCACCGATACAGTCATCAATGTACCGAAGAAAGAGCTGTTGGGGGGGCTTGAGTAGAACTGGAACAAGGAATGTTCTACATACGGCATAAAGAGACAGGCATAACTAAGGCCCATGCAGGTATCCATAGCCACACCTTTTATTTGGAGGAAGTGAGGCAAATTTAGGGAGAAATTGTTCAGTGAGTGAACAAGCTCAGCCGGGCGGAGGAGAGTGCTGGTGGATGGGGATTGTTTGGGCCTCTGTTCAAAGAAAGTGTGGAGACCCTCACACCACCTTGATGGGGTTGGAGATGTAGAGGGATTGGACATCCATGGTGAAGAGGTGGAGGTTAGGTCCAGGGAACTGGAAATAGTTAATATGACGTAGGGCATCAGAAGAATTGTGGATGTAGGTGGGAAAAGACTGAACAAGAGGACAGAGATTCAGACCGTTGTTCTTGCCGCATCCTGAGATCCACACTCAGTGCCATGTGCCACCATATGAACACACCCGACCTCTCTCTCCAGCAGCACTGACTCATCCTATCTCAAAGCTGCCCTTGTCCCCAGTTTCATTTTATTCTTTGTCTCATCCGACACCTGAACAAAAAACTTTTCCTCTTCCTTTAAGGTGTTAAGGAACACAAGCTCCAACAACTTATTGATGCCAACGTCCATCCAGGACCCTCCACCCCTTCCTGTCCTTCTGACTCTATCCTGCCTTCTAATCCCAAGCCCGGCCGTGCATTCACCATACCCTCTGACCTTCCCTTCTCTGATGCTGAATGTTCAGTGCTCAGCAAAGGACTCAGTTTCATACTCTTACGCCCTCACCTCAATGAATCCCGGGCTCGGCACGATGTTGAACTCTTCTTCCACTGCCTTTGTCTCCATGCTCACTTCATTGAGCAGGAGCCCTCCCTCAGTTCAATGAATCCTTTCACCCGCCTCAAATATTCTCCCTTCACCTGGATCCCTCCCTCTGGCCTCTTATCTGCTCTTGATCTTTTCATTGAGAACTGTCGGCATCACATCGGCTGTCTCAATCCCTCCGCTCCTCTCACCCACTCTAACATGTCTCCTTCTGAACTTGCTGCACTCTGTTCTCTTAGTTCCAACCCTGACTTTGTTATCAAATATGCAGACAAGGGTGGTGCTATTGTTGTCTGGCATATTGACCTCTGCCTCGCAGAGGCTGAGCACCAACTCTCAGACACTTCTTCCTACCTCCCCCTGGACCATGACCCCACCATCGAACATCAAGCCTATGTTTCCAGGACTGTCACTGACCTCATCTCCTCTGGAGATCTTCCCTCCACAGCTTTCAGCCTCATAGTCTCCCAACCCCAGTCAGCTCTTGTCTACCTCCTTCCCAAAATCCACAAACAGGCCTGTTCCTGCCCCATGGAGCTCATTTCTTCCTATCTTGACTCCGTTCTCTTTCCCCTTGTCCAGTCCCTTCCCACCTAGCCCGTGAGTCTTCTGACGCCCTACATCATATCATCCATTTCCATTTCCCTGGACCTAACCGCCTCCTCTTCACCATGGAAGCCCAATCCCTCTACGCGTCTATCCCCCACCAGGATGGCCTGAGGGCTTTCCATGCTTTCTTTGAACAGAGGCCAGAACAATCCCTATCCACCACCACTCTCCCCTGCCCGACTGACCTTGTTCTCTCACTAAATAATTTCTGCTTAAATTTGCCTTACTTCCTCCAAATAAAAGGTGTGGCTGTGGATACCTGCATGGGCCCCAGTTATGCCTGTCTTTTTGTGGGATATGTAGAACATTCCTTGTTCTAGTCCTACTCAGGCCCCCCTCCCACAACTCTTTTTCCGGTACATCAATGACTATTTCGGTGCTGCTTCATGCTTTCGTCTGGACCTGGAAAAGTTTATCAAATTTGCTTCCAATTTCCACCCCTCTTATCACCTTCACTTGGTCCATCTCTGACACTTCCCTTCCCTTCTTTGACCTCTCTGTCTCCATTTCTGGTGATAGCCTGTCCACCAATATTCGTTACAAGCCCACTGACTCCCACAGCTACCTCAACCACAGCCCCTCACACCCCGTTTCCTTTAAGGACTCCATCCATTCTCAGTTCCTTCGCCTCCGTCGCAGCATTCCTGATGATGCCACCTTCCAAAACAATGCTTCTGACATGTCTTCCATCTTCCTTAATCGAGGTTTCCTATTCACTGTGGTTGTCAGGGCCCTCAACCATGTCCAACCCATCTCCCGCACCTCTGCTCTCACACCTTCTCCTCCCACCCAGAACCATGATAGGGTTCCCCTCACTTTTCACCCTACCAGCCTTCACAATTCAAAGGATCATCCTCCACCATTTCTGCCAACACCAGTGCGATGCCATCACCAAACACATTTCCTCTCACCCACCCTGTCAGCATTTTAGGAACCGTTCCCTCCGGGATGTGCTGACCCACCACTCCATCACCCTGAACACCTCATTCCCTTCCCACGGCACCTTCCCATGCAATCACAGAAGATGCAACACCTGTCCCTTTACTTTCTCCCTCTTCACTGTCCAAGGGCCCAAACACTCCTTTCAGCTAAAATAGCATTTCACTTGCACCTCCTTCAATTTAGTCTACTGCATTCGCTGCTCGCCTGACATCATCCTCTACATTGGGGAGACCAAACGCAGTCTGAGTGACCGCTTTGCGGAACACCTTCGGTCTGTCTGCAAGCATTACCCAGACCTCCCTGTTGCTTGCCATTTCAATACACCACCCTGCTCTCATGCCCGTATGTCTGTCCTTGGCCTGCTGCATTGTTCCAGTGAAGCTCAATGCAAACTGGAGGAACAGCACCTCATCTTCCAACTAGGTACTTTACAGCCTTCTGGACTGAATAACTTCAGACCATGAACTCTCTCCTCCATCCCCACCCCTTTTTAAATTTCTTTTCTAGAATTTACTTTTATTTTTTATTTGTTTATTTTTATTTTTACTTTATTTATTTATTCATCATTTTATCCCCTTTTTATCCCCTTATCCCTTTCTCTATCCTTTTTCCCCAACCACTGCCCCCTCCCCCCACCCCAAAAAGGGCCATCTGTTACTTGTTCCACGTTCTTTCACAGAGTGCTGACCCTTATTCTGGTATTCACACATTCTGCATTCTTACTTTTGTGCCACTATCAGTATTCTCTAGCCCTTACCACTACCATTAACACTCCCTTCATCTCAACTCTCCTTAGCCCTCTCACCTATCGCTGACCTTCATTCCAGCTTCACCTGCTCCACCCACCCCCTCCACAACCTCTGCCCCCTCCCCCCTCCCAACCCAACAGTATAAATTTAATCACATTTCTACTTCTCTTTAGCTCTGAAGAAGATTCATACGGACTCGAAACGTTAACTCTGTTTCTCTCTCTGCAGATGCTGTCAGGCCTGCTGAATAATTTCAGCACTCTGGCTCCAACATTCATGGGGTGGTTTGTTTGGAGTTGTGGATGGGAAACCCAAAAGTACAGGTTTCCTGGATGCCCTGCAGGTTTTTAACCACAGAAAGTCTATAAGATTTTTCTGCGGGTTTCTCGCCCGAGTCTAATTGGCAAGCTGTCTGCCTGTCTGGCAGGAAAACCTGCTCACCAAGCTGCAGACGGAGACCAGGGAGTGGAAAGGGAGGCAGGGAGAGAGTGTAGTCAGCGGTGAGAAGGTCCTGTAGTGGGGGTGCAGTGGTCATTGGAGAGTGTGGAGAATGTGGGGAGAAATCATGGAGGGGAGATCACCGCCTGGGGGCAATAGATGCTGGTCAGGGAGGAGAGGTGGAAGTCAAGCCTGAGAGAGATTGTGGGGCTGGTTGGAGATTGCAGAAGAGGGGTGGGTGGTTGGTGATCATGGAGCTGGAAGCAGGTCAGCTCAGTGGGCTGCGGAAAACACTTCTGTTCCTTCTGGCTCACAAGCCAGGCTGCAAAGGCATTTACCTAATGGAAATAGCCTCTCACCTCCTTTTATCTGCTATATTTCCTGAAACCTGGGAAAACAGGCTGAAATAAGTTGAAAATAAAAAGCTTGCTAAAATAGAGGCATACTGCCTCTTTAAAAGTTGTTACTGACTGACTTGGCTTCTGAGAGTTCCACCTGACCCTTTCCATTAAAACCTGAAGCTGGTCAGTTTGAGGTAGGCTAGAGTTAAGTTAGAAATTTTTAAAATCCACCTATTTTAGGTGATTCAAATTAACCATAATGCGTCCATAGCAAACAATAATCATAAAAACTTTCTAAACTAATGAACTAATGTATGTGAAATTATTGGAAGATAATATGTGAAGGATACAGTATTATGGGATTTATAACACATGGAGGATATATAATTTACAGATAGCACAGGTTTAAAAGAATTTTAAGATGCTGTTCACAAATTAAATAAATATGAAATGCCTGCTCAACCCTATTTACTATGCATACTATGTATTCATTAAACTATTCTGTGGGTAACTACATTGTGAAGTGTGCAGTATTTACACTTTTCACCATAATCCTTTGTGCACATTGGTTCCAATTCATATTCTAGGCTTGCCAGTTTTTCTTCTCTTTCAATGACCTTGTTGTTCTTTTGGCGCAGGCAGATCACATCATTTGCAAATCTTTGGAGATTGGCACATTTCCCAGTGTCCTTTCATTTGGAATAGGTGTGGCAAAATAGAAGACTGGATCAACTACCATTAATTTAAAACATCATCCTTTGTAAGCCACGTATAGTGTTCTGGGTTATATTTCTTGGACTTGATTCCAACCTCAATCATATGGTACATAATATTCAATACAGGATGAATGGTTATAATGTGCTATTCTCAAAGGTGAGCCACATAACATTATAAATGTAGATGTACAGTTCCACTCATAACTTTTGCTGTTATTTATCAAGCAAAATGACTTCCCTTGCTCTGTATGGTCTATTCCTTTTTGGATACAATGTAAATGAAAAGCTAATTATTGCTGTTTTTAATGTATACATGTCTGAAGGGATAAAATATCAGCAAAGAAATAAAGCAGTTTGCCAAATAACCCTACTTAACTTCAGATTTTGTTGGTATTCTGCTTAATTATTCCTGTTTTGATCCCCTGTTTTACTTAGTTTATTTCCAATGCTATTTGAAGTGGTTAGTTGCAGCTTTCATGTGTAAAACGTCTGGATCCAGGATTCGAGATTAGACTTTAATCACACTGCTGATTTATTTATACTATTGCCAACTGCTCCAGCAAAAACATTCCTTCCTTTTATAGCATTCTATTTCTTCTTTCAAAGACATACAGAATTCAAACAATTACTTTTAATTTTATTTCTTCTGTTTTTCTCCCTATGGGATTGCTTACCACCATGGATTCTTGTTCAGGATCCAGGCAGGCTGGGTTTAGATCAATGTTTTACTGTCATCAACAGTAGAAAGTGCCTCTTGAGTAATGGCTGCCATTTACTTATTCTTCCTTGTGAAAAGTGATAAAATATAGACCAATTTTAAGATTTCTGGCTTGCAACAAATAAAGTCAATGAGGTAACCTTTGTCAGTTTAATGTGTTGCACAGCAGTTGTGGTGGAAAATCTACAAGCCAGAATGTACGCAATTTTGAGATTCCGAATGCTGATATTTAAGCGAACAGTTGCTGTCAGAAACATATTTATCAGTTGACACTACTTACTGCCATTTCATTTTCAAATGTAATCCTTACCATCACAGTCAATAATTTCATTGCGCAAACAAAACCCTTCAGATTGTATTAAAATTATTGGATAAATTACAAGCTTCAGTGTATTTATATTATGTGATGATAAAGGATTAGAAAGATTCCTGAGGCCTGTGCAATAAGCATGATTCCCAGTTTAAACATTATCTATTACAAGGAAATACCCCAGAGAAACCTGGGCTCTTCAATCTTTGAAAAAAGATGACTGAGAGGTGATTTTACAGGGTTATATGCATTATAAGTGGTATAGAAAAGAAAAATCTGGCAAATTCCTTTAAATTGCAATAGGACCAGTGGTGATGGGCTTAAATTTATTAAAAGCAAATTGGGACGGGTACCAGGAAGTTTTCCTTTCACAAAGATTTCTCAATACATGATATGGATTTATGAATAGATTAATGGAAGCTAATTTTTCTTGAATCATTGAAGAATCCAGTTGTTATGCAATAGCAGCATTTTAACATCATTTTGTGTAGATGAATTAAAGTGAGATGAATGACCTTCTACATCTGTCAAGATCCTGTAATCCTATAAAAGAGCTTCAGCTACAATTTTAAGCTCATTCTTAGTTTTTGTCTTTTCCTTCAAGTTACCATGGTCATACCTTTATCAGTGTTCAAGAACAGGGCTAACGACTCCATTCTCAGGCCTCTGCAATAGTATTAACACAGTTGCTAGAAGATCAATTGAGGCTATTGCGAAACAATAAGTGATGTGACACTGGGTGGAAAGTAGCAAATTGGATTAAAGACTAGTTAGAAGAAGGAAATGGAGAGTTTGGGCAATTTCTCAGGGTGGTTGGAAGTGGCTTACGGAATCCTCATGGTTCTATTCTCGAGCTGCTTGTTTGGTTAATTGGTGCATTTTGGTTAATGAAAGGAATTGTGGGGGAAACCTGGATGAAGTGGAGGAGCAAAGGGATTTGAGGGTTTATATTCACAAGATATAAAGAGTAGCACTCCAAGGGCATTCAAGTGGATAAGATCAGAAAAAAGCTACTTGCTAGAATTTGTTGTTAAAATAACAGAAGGCTAATGACAGTCACTTTTTTACACGTAAATAATGCAGCAACTTGAGGCAAGGAACAGAAATACAGTTAAATACCAATATCCATAAGTTTTGCCAAAGGCATGCGCTGAATGTCATGTTCTTGCCATATTTATGTGGTTGATGCAAACTAAACTTGCCACAGAAAGTTTATTATTGTTGGGCAGAACTTAATGCTCCCAGTGGCGGACCTGTCCTGCTTAAGAGCCACAGAAACTTTGCTGAGGCCATTCCGCACCCTCGGACCTGACTTAGTACCAATCCAGCTCTTAATTGGTTGCAATTGGGATCCTCATCATTTTCAGGGTGGGTATCACACCTCTGAGAGCTGCCTGCCAATCGATAGTGCCGCTGAGAGCCGTGGTCACTGCATTTACTGCAGGAGGTGCAGGCTACAGGATCACCTATGGAATCTGGAGCGCAGGAAGATAAGACGGGCTTGTCGGGGCCAGTAGGGAGGCCCCAGTGAAGTGAAAGGGAGGTGTTTGTATTTAGGGTAGTCATGGGTCTTCACCCATGGGTGATCCATTCCACTGGTGAGTCTATCCACTGGGCATGGGCTGCCTAAGTAGCAGAGACACCCCACTAGGCCAAAGGCATATCCACCAGGATACCAGCAGTGGCAGTTGAGGCCCTTAAATGGCCTTAATGGCCTTAATTGGCTTCCAGGCGGAAAGGCTGCCCGCTACTCCTCCCACCCTGGACCTAACTGGGGAGAGTCGGAAAGATAACAGGTCTCCAGCCCACACCTTCCCTCCTGATTAAATAGATCCATCTCTCAACCTGCCTCCAGGGGAGATTAAAATTCTGTCCACTGTTACAATTACCCTTTTAATGATATGCAATTGAAAATTACTGTCAATAAACCTCTCTGGCATTGAAAATGATCTATTACAAGTGGACGATCTCATTCTTCCAGGTTTTGAATTTTTCAAGGGGATTTAAAATTGGCAAGTATTAAATTTAACATTTTTTTCTTTCCTTTCCTTTCTATCACCTTTCTCTGTTGCTTAATCTAATCTTCCTTTCCCTCTCTTTCTTCCTCATTCTGTTCCTGATTGGAGACTGAATTCATCCACTTTCATTCATTCCTTCCTCTCAGTCCTTTTTGTGTTTATTTCCTAATCCTTAAAACTGTGCGGTTAAGGTGATATCCGGTTGGTTCCCCTGTTCACTCAAGCTCAAAATCACCGATTTCTCTCATTGTATTCAAACTTCCAGCAACTTAAAGGGCAAAAAGGTTTTGAGCTAATGAGTGCAAGAGAAAATTGAACTAATGGCTCTTACAGGTTGAGCATCCTTTATCCATAAATCCGAAAACCAAACACATCCAAAAGCCACATTTTTTTGAACCTCATTGACCTTTAGTGCGGGAAGTCCTGTTGCTTGGCTGTACTGTTTACCTTGTGATTTTTGTGGTGAACATGTCAAAATGAAACTTATTACAGGTACCCTGTATTTATTACTCAGTGATACATCTTACTTTTCCAGCCATTTTATTTACTTTCGCCTATAGCTAGCCTAGGATTAGGCTATTGTAATGTAAGTTTATATGTAGTATTTGAAAACTGGAATTATTTGAAATCTGAAATGCAATCAGCCCCAAAGGTTTTGGATAAAGGATACTCAACCTGTGGAAGCACTGCTATTGCAAAATCTATGCAATGGTTTTATGGTAACTTCAAAGTTCATATAAGAGTGAATGTATATGAAACCACAGTAAGACCACAATTGGAGTACTGCATGCAGTTTTGGGTATTAGGCAATAGGATGGTCATTGCAGAGTTTCACTAGATTGTTGCATGTAAAGCGATGTACAAATACAAGCAAAGACTTTAAAAATAAGTAGTGTTTTCAATTACAGCAGGATATTGCAAAGTGATTTGATAGAGGTGTTTAAATTTATGAAAGGATCAGACAGAGTTATGAACATAGACTGTTTCTAGTGGTTGATGAGTCTAGAATAAGGCGCTGTACATAAAAGATTAATTGTAAGAGATTTAGAATAATCAGTAGGAACCTTTTTGCACTGAGAGTTGTACAGCTGTATGTGCATTATTCAAGTTAATAATTGCTCCAGAGGTCATAGGCTGGGTTTCCATCTCCTTGCGGAGTTGGGAATTGCCTCACAAAACACAGAACATAGCTGTTTTTCATAGGGAAAACAATATTCCAGTGCCTTCCTGACTCTGTGTCATTTTCATATGGCCTTTTCGTGGGTCAGGAAGGCCTCGGGTGCAGAACGCATATGCGCGTCTTCTGAGGTCGGGGCTCCCATTATGAGGACGACAGGAAAATTGCATATCGTCTTTCACACTATTTTCATGTCCTGGTGCCGATTTTGGAAGCCCAAAAAATGTGTCTCCTTGCAGTGTTTGTGACCACTGGGGGAAACTTGCTGAGGAGACTGGAACGTTCTGACAAATAAGTGTAAAACATTTTGACATCTTCAAATGTCACTGTTACATGCTGTATTGTAATGTAGATGTGTTTTCAATGCAATGGTTCATCATAGGGCTCCATCCTGAAAAGGTAAGCTGATCATTACATTGACCAGCACTTTGTAAGTGTTTGCATACATTACAATACTTTTTCCATTGGAGAACGTAGCATAATGCATTCAGAAATGTAGGAAAATGTGTTGTTAAACCCTCCTATCATGTTTGGTTCTGTGATTTAAATGTACTGCCAGCTCTGGGTTTGAAAAAAAATCTCCTGCTGTTGAACGTTAAAGAAAACTCAAAGCACCTGCTCCACTCAATTGATTGACAGGCAAGCTGCTTTGAAGTGGTAATGTAACACCATTTGTTCTTCAATTTCGGGGTCTTGTAACTGTAATGGTTTGCTTTGATTTCTCTATTATGAATGATAGGCTGAGTTACAAAAGCTTAAGGAGTACTCAGCTCAGTGTATGGGCCATCAACACAGCTACTCAGTGAATGATTGACAGTTTAGAGAAGCTGTAATAATATATTCTGCCTTTGATGTGGTTTCTGAGTACATGTTTCTTGGTTTACACAACTTAATGACCACTTAAACTTTTTTCTATGGAGCACAGATTTTTCTGTATCAATGACCAATTTCTGACTGAGAGATTTATATGATTGTCACAGGTTTAATTTTTTTTACACCTACATTTAAAATTATTCCCATTGCTATTGCATGGCTCCTGAGAACTGTACGTAGTAGATGCTGGCTGAGTCGCTATGCAGGGTACATGGGAGGCATGGAGGGTGTGTGCGGGTGAGGGGTGAGGTTTAGGGGGCCTTTAAATGATGTTGGGAGCTAGACTGCTGTCTTCAAGAACTGAGGTTTGCCTTCTAACCAGCCAACATCTGCATGCGGTGGCCAGTGCCAATGCAGCAAGTGAGATGTAAGCCACCCAGTGCAGAAGGAGGATGAATGATCTCATCCGTGTCACCAGGGCAAGTCAACCATCTCTTTCCTCAACTCACACATCACCAGCCCATCACACATTCACTGGCATCTCACACACTGCCAGCTCAAGGGACCTTATCACTAACCCTCTCACACACACTTTCACATCTCCATCTGGCCTCATATCCTCTGCAGTTCGCATCCTCATTCTGTCTATGGCTGCACTCACCACCCATACATGGCAGGCATCCTTATTATCTACCCTGGTATGCGCCCTGCTCACACTCTCCATCTGTCTTTATGCAGGACGAGCTCTCATACAATCGAAGGGAGAGGTCTCGGACTGGGGATGGAGTGGCCAAAATAAAAGTCCTCACTCCCTACCAGAATCGAGCCATCAAGCCGGCCAGAGAGGACATGGACTGTGCTGCACTGATGGTGCCAAGTGAGGGTCCTGCATCAGCTCATCTCTCGGACAACAACACTGGGTGCATTGTCACCAGCCATGTACTAATTATCTCTCCTTTCTTTCATTGGCACCTCTGGAAAGCGACCGAGGGCATCCATAAGCCAGGCTCTCAGCTCAAACCCAGATGACACCTTGGAGGAGGAACCAGAGGAGAGCACTACAGAAGGCCTGTCACAGCGCTCACCCACACCCTCCAGCATTGCAGAGACACACACCTCGGTGGGACCTAGTTCTAGAACAGCTTCGGGGTCATAATCTGGTGAGATCAACACACAATCTGGCCCACAGCAAGTGGAGGCAGGGACATGCGAGGTCGCCGGAGGACTGCTGGAGGCCAGGATTCTGCTGCACCCTAGTCAGGTATGCCTCTGGACTTGGAGCTGCAGTGACAATCACGGGAACATCAGGAAGGGATGTATTCCTCGGATTACAATGGACGATGGAGGAGTTCATCTGCATTCAGTCTGAGTTGATAATTCTGGCATGCCAATGCACCGAGGTCAACACTGGTAGTATGGCAGCCGCCATGGAGACCTTGGCCCAGGACAATGGTCCTGCACCATTGCAGAAGCAGCACTCCATTGCTGTAGCCATTGGTGGCATCCATCAGTGGTTACACGAGAGGGGGCAGGGCACCTAGATCTCACTTCAGCTGCCCCTTCTCTTCCAGGAGTCAGCCGGGGCCCTCAGTCAACCATAGGGAGGAAAGCCAGCAACTGATCACCCCGGGGCCATCCACCCAGGTGACTCCGGGACTGAGTGGCCAATCCCAATCCTCTCTTCCTGTGACTCCATCACCTCCAGCTCCATAGGACATTTGTGAACATTATATAGATCTGGTGAACACCTATCTATATAATGTTCACAAATGTAAATAGAATCGCACCCATTTCACATCTTCTTTTGCGTATGCCTCCTTTTTATGACGAGCTGGGTTGCTGTCAATCAGGTGTGATACCATGGTGCCTCCCCCACTTATCAAAGGTATCACTATCATGGGCCTTTCGTCTATGTAGTGTGCTTCCATATCAGCACAGCATGTGTCCCTTTTCCAGATCATTCTTGACATTAGTGATGCCTCGACCTTAATATAAAGTGTGCTTATGGAACAAACCTCATTCACATGCTTTGCAAGATCATGTCATGTTTACTCTTGGCTGTGTAAGATTAAGGCAGAGGTGTTTTCCTATCTTGTCTGCATTCTTGTAAGGTCAAGGTGTAGTGTACAAGAACAGATGTGTTAACCCATGGAGAAGCGTCATATATCATGCAAGTCCATGTGCTCTCTGTCTGTTGGCAGGGTTTTCATGCTATGAGCCCATACTCAGAGCTTGTGTGTGCTGCTGTGTGCCTACCACATTTCTGACTTTCCAAGCATATCTTATGGCATAGCCAATGGTAAAGGCTGAGTTGCTCAAATCCCAGAGGGAAACTTGAAACAACGGTCATAACCTATTTTTGCAATTTGTATGTTTTAAGATGCAGGCTTGGAATTCAGTAGTAATAAGACCACCAAATCTGAAGAGGTTTTTTATAAAACTAAATTAAATATTTATTAATATAAGAAAAATTGTAAGCACATACATATATCTACAAAATCACCTCTATGATAACTACAAAAATGCCCTAATCAATCTGACTCTCAGTTACACCCCTGCTAAGGCAACAGTAAAACTCACAAATTTAAAGAGACCTCTGGCAGAACACACCCTGGCCAATTGCATTCAAAATGAATTTCTTTCAGCCCTGGGTTCTAGCAGATAGACTTGAAGTTTACAGGCTGGAGGCTTCTCATACTTGATAAATCTTAGAGTGCCTCTCCCTCCTTTCTTCTTTCCACAAACTCCTTTCTGTTCATGCCTAGCTTTTCCTTTGAATGTAAATTTTCCATTGTATCGTTAGGCTTTAAATGTTACATCTTCTAACAATATTATCATTTCTTTCCACCAATTTCATTAGTAAGCTGAAAAAAATAAATACATTGCTTGGTATCTTCCAGCTAGGTGCAAGATTTCACCCATTCTTTTGAATGGTTTATTCAGCAAATGCAAATGTATACTATACCTTTTAACTTACTGTTTCCTCAATTAACATCTCAAAACTTTTAAACATCTAAGCACCCCGACTAATCCAATTAAGACACACACAGATGCACACATAGGCACAGACACCACTAAACCCTATTTTAAAAAATCATTTCCAATAACGTTATAGACACTAATCAATTCATGACAATGTATACCTGCTAAACTGACCAATAAGCGGGAGGACCTTGCCAACTCAAGGTGCCAAAACTCTGCCTCTCTCAGCCATATTATTTCTCTGGCATTTGAACCTACAACCTTGAGTGTTTCTCAACCTGTAATTGTCTGGATTGTAGCCACAATGGTCTTGTCACAACATTAGGATGCAGCGCTTGACTGCCCCATCACCTAGACACTCACCGAGTCGAGTGATGCTAATTGCAAATTGTGATATATAGCAGTCAATAGAGCCTTTGAGCTGCTCTGGAAGTGCACATCATGGCTTTAGACAATGTTGAGGGATGTAATGTGATTGGAGCAAGGATGTACTGAAGCTGAAGTCAGTTCTTTATTAGCAATGACTCATAGCCATAACAGCACAACGTGTGTCTTAAAGAGGAGGCATTTAAATGTCTGGCATGCAAGTGGTTGAACATCATCATCCTCAGGTGGTCCACATGCATAGTAAGGTGAGGATAAAAGCAGGCCAGCATCCCTGAGAGTGCTGGATGTGAATGTGATAGAGAAGAAGGTGACACAGAGAATTGAGTCATTTCAGAATAGTTGCAGACCTGTGGAATGTCCCCGGCTGCCTTGGCCTAGGTGTCACTTGTCAGTTTTACCATCGACGTTACACAGAATGTGTTGCCCCATTGCTGGAGATGGATCAACTTGAGGGGCTTTGTCACACTGAAGGCAAACAGCCACGAACCCACTGAGGATAGTGGAACAGCTCTTGGCTCTTGTCGGCAGCCACTGTGATTGGGATTCTAGAGAGACACTTGAAGAACCAATACTTTCTGACGTCTGATGCCGGGACTCCCTCTTCCAGTTAGCATCTCATCTCAGCAAGGACACACTCCCAAGGCTCCAACATCCTTCAAAGGGGTCAGGACAATGTGAACCAGATGTCTAAATATTCACTCTCAGATTGAAGTGCATGGTTGAAATGAAAGGAATAGCAATGCTGGTGTTCAGGTTGGCCCATGATGGAGGGCACTTGTCCAAGAGGGTACACACTGCACCTTGTCATCCTCCTTGTGGAATCAGGTGGCAATGAGGGCCTCATGTGCACGCGTGTCTCATCTAGCCCATGCTATGGCCTCTTCCCCTGAAGCCTCAGCTTCCTCCAACTCAAAGCCCTCATCCCTTTTGATGTCCTCATGGGAGGAGATGTGTCGCTCCTCCATGTTGGCATCTGCCAAGTACTTCCCATTTTGTAGCACCAGGTGGTGCAGCCTGCAGAAAGCTACGATGATCCGTGAGACCCTCGGGGAAGTGTGCTGGAGTGCTCTGTCAGATCTGTCCACACATTGAAATTGCATCTTTGGCATCCCCATGGTGTACTCCGCCAATGTTTGGCTAGTAGCATGACCCTTGTTGTACCTTCTCTTTGAAGGAGTCTGAGGCCGCCACATGGGCATCATCAGCCACGTCCTTTGCAGGTATCCTTTGTCACTGAGGAGCCGACCTTTGAACATGTGTGGTTCCTGGAAGATATCTGGGATCTGCGAATCATTCAAGGCGTATGAGTGGACACTAAAACAAAAACAGAAACAGAAATACCTGGAAAAACTCAGCAGGTCTGGCAGCATCGGCGGAGAAGAGTACAGTTGATGTTTCAAGTCCTCAACAATAGAAGGGTCATGAGGACTCGAAATGTCAACTGTGCTCTTCTCCGCTGATGCTGCCAGACCCGCTGAGTTTTTCCAGTTATTTCTGTTTCTGTTTTTGTTTTGAATTTCCAGCATTCGCAGTTTTTTGTTTTTATCTCATATGAGTGGACACTTCCTGGGTATCTGGTGTAATCCTGCATGATCTGTTTCTATGGTTGCAGGCCAGCTGTACATTGACTGAGTGGTAGTCTTTCCTGTTTATGTATTAGAGTGCCTGTTGGCAGGGAACTTTTATAGCCACGTGTGTGCGGTCGATGGCACCTGGCACCTGTGGGAATCTGGAAATCTCAGCAGAGCCCACTGCTTTGACGTCCTAGCTTGCTCGATCGCTGTCGAAGTTAACGTAATTGTGGGCCTTGGACTAAAGGGTGCCTATGACCTCATGTATGCACTTGAGCATGGGTGCTTGAAAGATCCCACAGAAGTCCCCAGTGGAGCTCTGGGAAGAGCGACTGGTGTAAGAAGTTGAGTGTAACCACTACTTTCAGAGTCACTGGCAATGGACGTCCTCCCAGTTCCCGTGGTGCCAATTCCTGGAGAATGTGGCAAATGTGAGTCACTGGATCCCTAGACATGCGGAGGCGTCGGCGACACTGGTTCTTGCTCATCTGCAGACAAGACATGTGAGTTCTGTGCACCCTCAGCTTTGTGAGTCGCCTACGCATGACGTTTCTGTGAGCCTCATCCTCCGCGTCCGGACAGTGCCCTGTTGGCTCTTGGACTTGAGGGTTTTATATCTCCCATTGGCGAGTCTGGCATCTCCATCATAATCTTCTCCTTCTTCTCTCCTGCCTGTATGTGATTACATAGGCAGCAATATATCCCGGCTCTTCCTTCCTGATGGTCTCCCCTCTGCAGTATCAATGAGAAACAGACAAGAGTCAGCATTAATCTCCAAAGGTCCTCTTTCTGTCAATGACTCATTAATGAATATGGGTTCCAGGACTTTGTTCCTTTGTTGGCAACTACTCTCCCCTGAAGTGATTCTCAGTGAAGGATATGTATCAAGGTCCCCAACACCCCCTGCCCACACCCCCATTACATGACTGCTATGACATTGCTTTGGGCAGGCACTTGGATGTGTTGCTTTCAGCACGGGCACTGGGATCCTCATTCACTGCATTCTAAGACTTGACTCTTGGGAATAAACATGAGGGTAAATGTTTAGTCAGGAAATGAGAGTATTTGAGGGGTCTTGATGCATCTCTTCTGTGAACCATGCTACGCCATGATTCTAACACACTTCTGAAGCTTGTTCGGTTGCCCAATTGCTCTGGAGTTTGTTATCACTCTGAGTAATTTACACACTGTGAACAAAGGGTTAAAATAAGGTGATCAATTAATGCTACGTTGCGGGATTAGCCTCGCATGAACGTGCATCATTGCTTCACTTTCCTGATTTCCTGCATTGTCATTGAAAGGCTCCTAACATGTCTCAGCTGTGCCTCTCTTCTCATTTGGGAATGCACAGTTCAGTTGGGTGCCCCTTTAACTGGTTCCTCCAGTGCATGCACCTGCCCTCCAATCTACCCGCACAGCCCTCACCAGCAGAGCTTCTCCACGGTTTAATTTTGTACTGCACCATTGCTGCAGGTTGGAAGGTGATGGTGTTGAGCTCTCACTGCCAGACCAGCTTGAACTCTCCCTGTGTGAGTGTGGAAACCCCTCCCATTATCCTGGAGGAGCTTAATGTTCAGGTTACCCTCCCTCACAGATCTCTCAATCCTGTCCCTGTATTCCTTGATCCCAGTGTGATTGTGTTGGATATCCGTTTGTTAACCCCTGAACATTTTGACGTGGATGTGCCAATGCCCCATATGTACTTCACCCGTCCTCATCTTGAGGCCACTCGCACTGTTAAGCATATACCCCGCCAACACCCTCAGATATCTCCACAATGCTTTTTCCCCATCTGCAGGTGCCTCCCCTGACTGAGTGGGCCATCTGTGGCCCCAGTACGATGCCAGAAACCCCACGGACCGAGGCGAGAGATGTTACGACAATGTCCTGCACGCAACATGCTGGGCACGACTGAGACTGGGCTGACATGCCCTCCTCCTCCCTGGACTGGGACAAGGACAGTCTTTGCCAGCTCAACAATGTAAACTGAAGTGCCTCTTCACTCAGTGCTCCTCCCATTCTGGCCCCAATTGGCTTATGTCATTCAACATACTCTCCCCACCCTGGCACTGAGGACACTAACCCCCCCCCACCCCACCTCACCTTCCCTCCCACCGCACTGTCCCCCAAGTCATGCGTCTGAGTGCCACCTTCACCACATGTAACCCCTGGTACAGCCCTAGCCTCAGGCCAGTTTGCCCCCTTCCGTAGTAGAGGCCTTACCCTGCAGCCCGTTAAAAGCCACCCCCCCCACCTTTATCACTGGTCTGGTCGGTAGAGACTTGCCTGTGACCCCTGAAAGTGCCGTGGTGCTGTCTGAAAAGCCTGGCACTGATTACTCCAAGCGCTGTGCAATGCAAGGCAGGTGAATGAACCTCGAAGTCACCTGTGAAGTGCAGGTTGGCAGGTGCATGTCGCTTATATACCCTTGTGAAACATGTCATTCCAATTGCACGCCGATGTGCCCTGATGATCCGGCTTGGGGGGATGATTTTGGTGACGCGTTCTTATAATAAGATGCAAATATATTGAAATGACGTCCCTGACATACCATGGTGGGAAATGCAGCGTGCCATTGAAGGCTGCATCCAGTGCCGGATTTACAGTTAATGGAGCCCTGTGCTCAGCTTCATTTGTGGCCCACCCACAATCCACAGTCCCGGGAGCCCCCTTCCCAGACACAACCCAAAACTACATGGCATTGGCTATGTCACCAGCTTTATCATAGCCACGTAACTGCTTCTGGACACTATCATGTAACCTCAGTTTCACAAGCACAGTATTCGAGTCTTCACGGATTTTACAATCCTGAACTCACCACACACTCTTTCATGGCAAATATCTGCAATGAGATTTTTAAAAATATATATTAGAACGACTGTCTTTAATTCCTGGAGCCCACCTTTTCCAGTTGCTGGGGGAATGGCCCTTCTCTGACTGAATTGATAATCAAGTCATGTTGCACATGTCTCCCAGTCAGGAATGCCTTATCGCGATTTGCCTGTTAAAGGCTGCAAAAGTAAAGAGGACCCCTTCAAACTCGGACCACTCTGAGCTGGGGCTACTCCAAGCTGGGACCACTTTGAGCTGGGACTGGTCTAAGCTGGGGCCACTCCACTGGATGGGTTACTCAGCTTCATCTGAGATTGCTGCTGCTGCTGCGCTAGTTGAACAAGCTGCCTGTTGTTCCACCTTCCGGAATGAGGAATTTGTTGTTCTCTCTACTGTGGGGATATATTTGTGAGGCAGCTCCATGCTGAGGACGCTGTGCCTGTTTGTGTGTGTGGGCGTGCATGTGAGTGGCAGTTCACGCTGGGGATGTGCTTGCATTGAAGCTAGTCCTCTATCCAAAGTGGCTTTAAGGGGTGAATAAGTGCAGAGCTGACGGGGAGAATGAGTCAGCCCAGCTCACTGAGCAAAAGACAAAATGCACCAATCCATCGATTCAGGTCTTTGTTTAAAACAAAACCCTGCCGAGAATTTTGAGGGTATCGTTATTTGCAGACTATTATTTATTGAAGTTAGAGTTCCGGAGTTGAGCTGTTTTGTTTTTGCAGTTTCGTTCACAAAGATAAAATCCCACTGCAGTTTCTAGTTCTGGACATTGAAAGGAGCTTTTGTAAGGGTTACCAGTTCTCATTGAAATGGAGTCAGTGTGAGAATATTACAAGAGCTGATCATTCTAACACAGGGCAGTGTAACACATTCAGGTCTGTTTTACACACTGGGAGCTGTGTGACACTCAAGGCTTTGAACATCCCATATCCAGCACCCGTGCATATGGTGATGATGTTATCAGGAGAATCTCAGTAGACTCAGTAACAGTCTTCATTGTATAGTTGCAGCAACTCTCCCCTTGAATACTCACTCAGCATTTTGGGGCCTCCTGTCATTTGGGGGCCCTGTGTCATGGTGTGTTTCATTGTAAGTGGGCTCCTGGCTGCAGTGCACAATTACAAACTGTTTTTACGACACTGTAAAAGCAATTTTTGGCCTTCTTGCAACATTTTCCGTTCCTGCTAGCCATGATACCTGCTGCAGAAAATCCCAACCATGGGATTAGGGCTCATATGGAGGATAAGCACCGACTTATTATTTAAATGGCCTGTTCCAAGTTGTAATTTCTATATAATAATAAAAATGACCTGGGATTACTTGCCTGCTAATTCCCCACCCTTGAGTGGATATGTCTGGGTAGTATGGAGTGCCTCCTCCTGATGGTACAAAAGCATTATGAACCACTCTATGAAGAATTGTTAGCCTGAACACACTTTCTGTTGCTCCCCCTCTGAGTGCCCAGGAGTTCCATCACGCAGCCTGAAAAACAGGGCCTTTTGCCTTTTCAATTTAAGAAATGATTATTTTTAAAGCAAGCAAACTCATACAGCAGAGTCAGTCTGTGGAAGTATAAATATAATCACATCTTTGAGTACTTTTGCAATGTAGAGTGTCAGGGCTTGCCAAGTAACGCAGGCTGGTACAAGCATGTTTAAAAAAATCATGTGCAATAAATCTGGTGAACATCAAACATGGACCTGAACTTGAAACTAATACTGTATTTTAACATTGAAGGTTTTCTTCTTGATCCAGCAAATAATTAATAATTACTTGATGTGCTCTTGCAATTATGTTGAACTGGCAAAGTTCCTATAGGGAGCTTATGGATAGTTAGATGATACATATTTTATAACGACCTGAATCACCAAATTGATGGGTATTATTCTGTTGCTAATTGCTTGGAGGCTTATGGATTGATCGCCCAGGGTCAGAGGAATCCAGCACAAAATGATTGTTTCTTCTTTTTCATATTTTTGATAATGTGAAGTGTGACATCTTTAAACTGAGAGACACAAGCAGTGAACATAGGACCTGAGGGGTGAGCATCAATGTTGTTCCAGCTGGCCAACGTGAGGACCTCAACCAGTTTAACTCCCAGGCAACATTTTTTTTCATTTATGGGATGTGGGCACCATTGGCTAGGCCAGAATTTATTGCCCATCATTAATTGCCCTTGAGAGGATGGTACTGAGCTGCCTTCTTGAACTGCTGCAGTCCATGAGGTATAGGTACACCCACAGTACTGTTAGGGAGGGAGTTCCTGGATTTTGGCCCAGCGATAGTGAAGGAACAGCGATATAGTTGCAAGTCAGGATGATGAGTGGCTTGGAAGGGAACTTCCAGGTGATGGTGTTCACATCTATCTGTTGTCCTTGCCCTTCTAGATGGAAGCAGTCATGGGTTTGGAAAGTGCTGTCAAAGGGCTTTGGAGAGTTGCTGCAGTGCTTCTTATAGATAGTACACACTGCTGCCACTGATCGTCAGTGGTGGAGGGAGTAGATGCTTGTGGAAGGGGTGCCAATCAAGCAGGCTGCTTTGTCCTGGATAGTGTCAAGCTTCTTGAGTGTTGTTGGAGCTGCACTCATCCAGGCAGTTGGGGAGTATTCCATCACACCCCTGACTTGTGCCTTGTAGATGGTGGACAGGTTTTGGGGAGTCAGGAGGTGAGTTATTTGCCACAGGATTCCTAGCCTCTGACCTGCTCTTGTAGTCACAGTATTTATATGGCTAGTCCAGTTTCATTTCTGATCAATGGTAACCCCAGGATGTTGATAGTGGGGGATTCAGTGATGGTAGTGCCATTGAATGTCAGGGGGCAATGGTTTGATTCTCTCTTGTTGGAAATAGCATTGTTTGGCACTTGCATGGCAAGAATGTTACTTGCCACTTGTCAGCCCAAGCATCGATATTGTCCAGGTTTTGCTGCTTTTGGACATGGACTGCTTCAGTATCTGAGGAGTCATGAATGGTGCTGAACATTGTGCAAACATCAGCGAACATCCCCACTTCTGACCTTAAGATGGAAGGAAGGTCATTGATGAAGCAGCTGAAGATGTTTGGGCCTAGGGCACTACCCTGAAGAACTCCTGCAGTGATGTCCTGGGGCTGAGATGACTGACCTTCAACAACCACAACCATCTTCTTTTGTGCTGGGTATGACTTCAACCAGCGCAGAGTTTTCCCCTGATTCTCATTGGCTCCTGTTTTGCTCAGGCTCCTTGATGCTACACTCTGGCAAAACTCTGGCTGCCTTGATGCCAAGGGCAGTCAATCTCACATCGCCTCTGGAGTTCAGCTCTTTTATCTATGTTTGAACTAAGATTGTAATGTAGTCAGGAGCTGTGTAGCCCTGGCAGAATCCAAACTAAGCATCAGTGAGCAGGTTATTACTAAGCAAGTGCTGATTGATAGCACATTTGATGACATCTCCCATCACTTTACTGATGATCGAGAGTAGTTTGATGGGGCGGTAATTGGCTGAGTCAGATTTGTCCTGCTTCTCCTGCATAAAACATACCTGGGCAATTTTCCAAGTTGCCAATTAGATGCCAGTGTTTTAGTTTTTAAATATACCAGGTTCAACTCTATAAATCCCTTTGATTCCCAACCCAGTTTCATGAAACCCCCCAGGACTTCATCATTATAGGAAAACCTCAGATCCATCATTAACCTGCTGGTAACCCCTAGAAGCTTCATCTCATTTCTGCCAAACCTCAGGAAAAACAAATGCCAGGATTTTTAGGGTGGCAGCATTTCTCCTCTCAGTACCATCCGATCAGCCGACGGAACTTCAATAATCTCATCCTAATATTATCAAATTCTAAGATCACTCAAATCCCAGAGCATCTCTCTGTGCAGGCAAGCATCAAGACTGCAACAGTAATGGTGCCAAACCCCAAGGCCGACTCTCTAATGCTGTCAGCCATCAGGTCTCCCCTCACATACTGCTCAATAGCAGTGTCCTATTTCCCTAATACTGCAACATCTAAGAACCTCAATGTAGGATCCCCACCTCCGTTCTGCCAGTTAACAGGAGCATCTACATGACTACCAAGGACCAGGGGTTTACTTCAGTGCTACTAAATTCCAGAACACTTCCCACCCATGCTTCTGAATGTCAGATTCCATACTTTCAATGTGAGAATGTTGTCCTACCATCCTAATTTATATACTGTGTTTGTAAAAGGTTGTGATAAAATATGAGTGTAGAGGTACAGGAGCGCATAATAATTATAATCACCTACATATAGTTTTATTGAAAATGGGAGACAATTGCAGAATTTAATCTGCAAAACATTAATTCAAAATACTAGGTTACAATGGAATAGAAACACTGTTTGAAGTATTCAGTCACCACAAATCAGTGACCTTGCTAATGTGAACACTCCATAGCATCGCAGTCCAATTATTGTGAAATGGCATATCCTGCAACTCACATGACTAACATCAGAAGAGCTCAGTTAATTCATGTAAATAAAATGTAAATTGATAACAAACCAGTATGTAGTCGACACAGGTTCCAAAATAAATACTTTTATTAAATTCAGCTAAACTAGGATATACAGAATTAATTAGGTCATACGATATCATTCATTGGGTTCTGATAAAAGGTCATTGACCTAAGACATGGGCTTTTCTTGTTGGAGGTAGGAAGCAGGAGCGGGATTAATCCAGATGTCATGATTCTGCCTCTAACCTTGCAGTGCTGACAGGCAGGATTTTCATATTGAGGGTGGGACAACCTTGAGTCTGCCTAGATGGAGAGAAAGGCAGAAATAGAGGTGGGCCAAAGCCAGAGCGAGCAGGTTAAAAGGCCCGCTTCCATTTACAGAAACATTGGCCCAGTTCTTCATTGCCATCAGTGGCTCCTCCAAAGTTAAATCAGATCAGTGTAAAGCCCCCCTCAGCCCTCTCAACCCCTTAGTCTCCTCACCCACTTCATCTTCCTTTACCTCCCTACCTATGTCACCCCTTCACCCCCATACTCCTCACACTTACACCCTACCCCCTCACCCCCTCATTCCCCCACTTCCTTACCCACTACCCCCTCACACACCACCCAATCCCCTCACCCCACCCCCCCATCCAGTATCCATTTTATAATTTGAACTCACAAGCCCCATAACATTTTGAAATTGTTGAAAAACTCAAGTCTGTCAAAATAAACAGATAATCACATGAATAGGGAACTGAAAAACCATTACACTCTTCAGAAGCTCATAAATTGGTCAAACCCATTAAACTCAAATTACCAGAACAACTGAATAAACAAACTCTCGACTCAGAATCCATTTGTGCTTTTGAAGGCAGCCAAAAACTCATACATCTGACAATGTTTTCAAACAGCCAAACAGATGGTTGATCTCATCTGTAAAGAATTAATGAAAGTAATGGGAGAGTTTAAACAATTAGCCCTGGATTTCATACTGGACTATCCTTTCAACATTGTGCAATGCAGAATAGTGCTTTATCCAGTGGATACCCTATTCTAATACATCTGAAGATGTTTCCACTTCTACAATACTGTTCCTTCATTTGGCAGAGTGCCAATTATCTGAGGTAACAACCTTGCAGCAATATTATTTAATGGTCACTTACATTTCACAATCACAGCAATGTCATCACTCCCTTCGGTAAAAACAGATATAACTCAGGCTACAGCATTTCATGATGAATTCTTAAGGAGGCAACATTACTCTTACTCACCTTTTATTCTCCACTCCATGGTTCATGCTCCACAATGCAGGTGTGGTTTAGGAGGGCTTCCAAATCTTGGCTGCTTCCATAAAAATTCCAGGAGTTCTGAATTGCCCACTTCTACAAAAGTGAAAGAACTTCTAAATAAGAGTCTGTTGGGTTCCCGTGCACCCACTTTCCAGTACCGCTGAAAATGACCAGAAAAGAAAATGGACGTGGAGCTTTCACTTTCCTGTTTTGACAGCTCTTTTTTTTTTTACAAATCCTGCTCCGTGTGGTCTCATTTCAGGGCCACAAAATCCTGGGCATTAACTCTGTTTCTCTCTCTGCAAATGCGGCCAGATCATGTTATAATCCCCGCAGAAACCGTTTACTTTAAAATAAAGGAATTCAAAGTTCCAATTGATAGCTGAACAGATGAAAAGATTTCACACTTTAAGATGTCTATTGTAACAAGCTAAAAGCACTATTGCCTAAACACTGGGCAAGATTGTTATCTTGTCAGGTAGGCATGGCGGGCAGGCCTGGGAATGGTCACGAAACTGACCACCGCCTACGATCGGGCCCCAACCACAATTTGACGCCGGTGGCCAATTAACGGCCAGCCAGCGTGAATCGTGAGCTGCAAAGCTGAGTGCCGCTGAGGCGGAGGTGGGAGGAGGGTGAGGGCAGACGTTTGCCCCTGCGCAGGGGTGCTCACACTGAAAGCTCCCTGAAGGCACAGAGCTGCCTCAGGAAGCTGAAGATTTATAAAAACATAAATAAAGACTTTAAAAATGTTAAAGATGTCCCCTCATATGACTCTGTTACATGAGCAGAGACATGTTATAAATGAGATTTCAACATTTTAATTTTATTTTTAATTCCTGTTGGAAACCTCATTCCGACTGTGGATGAGGCTTCATAAAAAATCCACTGGCCGCTTGGCCTTTTCTCCGGCCGCCAACCGAATGGTTAGACGGCCAGTGATAAATCAGATTTAATTAATTGATTAAGGGCCTTAATAGGCCTCTTAATTGTTGGTGGGTACGCTGCTGCCTCTCACGTATGCCCACCGAGTGAAATATCGCCAGGATGCGCAATATCATTGGGACACTTGCCTGATGTCATTGCGCACTATTTTACTTTCTTTCGGGTCAGATGCGTGCCTGCCCGATGTGAAAATAATTCTGCCCATTATTTTTGTAGGCAACTCACACTTTAAAATACAAAACTGAACTTTTAACACATTTGAAAAAACACATTTCACAGGTATGCTTTGCACTGTCCTTTAAGTAGACATTCAATTCTCCCAGCATCAGTCCAAAATGCTCCTTAGCTCCTGACTTCTGATAGTTTCCTTTCCCAGCCTGGAAACTTTTAAACCCAGAACAGCTGCAAGTTTTCCTGGTGACTTCTCCTTCTAGCTAAAGCTAGGCAAATGTTCCAGCCTCACTTTAACTCCTCATGAATTTGTTCTTTCCAATCTGAGTGCAAGCTCCCACCTGCATTCCTGTGTAATGAACCACAGAGACTGAAGTGTGGCCTTCAATGGAGTGGAGGGAATCTTAATTCTTTTTCTAAAAATCTAATATTGTTTGTATTTAACATTTAACATTTAACTGAAAGCACGGTTTAAATTCTAAATCTCTTCTGGGGTCCCAAGCAGGGTGATAGAAGCTATCCACTGGGGAGCAGTGGTAGATAGTTAATTAAAGAAACTAGCTTGAACTGGGTTTTCCCTATCTGGGCTCAGCTAGTCCCTTTAGTTCAGAATATATAGAGCAGAATTTTCTGTGCCCGCTGCAGTGGGCGTGATAGGTGCTGTAAGTGGACAATATGGAGCGATCAGCTTCATGATGGTGGGAAGGTAAGTAATGATTGTCCACTCAGCCCGCCTACAGCAGGCCAAGTTTCCTGCCATGGGTCATTGGAACCTCATTGTTATACTTCAGCATATCGTCATCAGGCCATCCTGCCAGGCTCTTGCAGCTCCGCTGGGTCGTCTGCCCACATTGGCAGGAAAGCAACATGTTTCACAACAGCACAGAAGTGACGTGCACTTGGTGGCCTGCACTTTGGGTGAACTGGAGGTGAGTGCACAGCAACGTTCCGCAGAGCTTGCCAGGGTCTTCTGTTGCTTTGCAGGTTTCAGGGGCATCGGGCTTAAGTGGCGCCCTGCCTGACTGGTGACGGAGTGGGTGGGATCAGGGGGCAAGTGCAGCCTTGCCATTGAGGTGACTGGTGGATGGGGTGGCGGTTAAGGGCAGCCTTGTCATTGAATATAGCTTACAAGCATTCGGGGTGGAGAGGAGGGGTGGGCAAGGGAAGTGGCTGTGCATCTGGGAAATCTTAGAACGTGACATTCCTCTGCAACTGAGGCAGTTCAGGCACAGCCACATTGATATGATATTTTCCCCATCCCCTTTTTCCAATAATTTATAATTTTTTATATATGTATATTTTTTAAATATATATTTTTCTTTTCCCACCCATTTCCATTATTTTTAAGTGTATTTCCATCCGTTGTTTCATCTCTACCTTTCAGCCTATTTTGATCCCTTCCCCCACCCCACTCACACTAGGGCTATCTGTACTTTGCTTGTCCTGCTTTCTGCCCTTAATGTCACCATTAGCACATTCCTCAGCTAATATCACCACCTTCAACACTCCTTTGTCCTTTTGTCTATTACATCTTTGGCAATCTGTTCTTTGCCTCCACCTATCACTGGCCCTCTATCCAGCTCTACCTGTCCCACCCCCCTCTACCAGCTTATATTTCATCTCATTTCTCTATTTGTTTGTTCTGATGAAGAGTCATATGGACTCGAAATGTCAACTGTATCCCTCTCCGCAGATGCTGCCAGACCTGCTGAGTTTTTCCAGGTATTTTTGTTTCAGATTTCCAGCATCTGCAATATTTTGCTTTTATTTTATTATATTGATATGATTTGGGTTGGGCTCCTAGCTTATCTGTCCAATCAAGCAACTCAGAGGCATCAAAGTGCCACCAAGTGTTCCAGAGCTCCCCCCAGCCCTATCCCCCCCAGCACAGACTGCAAATTCATGAGCATTTTAGTAGACTGCAGAACAGTTGGACTGCACATACTGTGCAATCTCCTTGGTAAAGCTGGCCATGTAGAAGTCACTGCTGGAGGTGCTCGCAGCCCCTTGCAATGTCAGCATCTTGGTTTGAACCAGTCTCCCCCCATGGTTCAAGTTAACAGGACAACCTTGCAGTGCACTAATCTCTGGCCATCCAAGTGGTGGCAAGCACTCCGGGAAGCGTTAAGGGGCCATCACACTTAACAGGTTCTTAGTACGCCCGTGCTAACCATGTGTCTCTGTCTTTCATCCTGTAGGAGGAGTACATCAGGCTCATGGAGCATGGTAAACTAGCTGTATGCCTGATGGCCTACAGAGCACAAAGACAATGGAGGAGAGAGCGACTGAGGCTTCTGGCTATGCAGAGGCAGGAGCAGCAACCTCAGGAAGAAGAGGCTGCTGGGGCTCCCGCACACGCTGCCCAAGAGCCACAGAGAGCCATCGCAGGCCATCACCTAGCTAGACCCATAGTCTATAGACACTACCTTTCATTCCTACAGATGACCGAGAACCAGTGTCGCCAAAGACCGCTCATGTCTAGGGAACTGGTCGGTCACACCTGCCACCTGCTGCAGGAATTTGGTGCCACGGGGACATGGAGGGCATCCAGTGCCTGTAGCTGTGAAAGTGGCCCTGGTGCTCAATTTCTATGCCAGTGGCTCCTCTCAGGGCCCCACAGGTGATCTCTGTGGGATCTCACAACCTTCAGCCCACAAATGCATCCATGAGGTAACGGATGCCGTTCTTGTGAGGGCACACAACTTTGTGCATTTTGCCCAGGACCAGGATAGCCAGGATGGAAGAGCAATTGGATTTGCCCAGATCTCGGGTTTCCCCCAGGTGCAGGGTACAATCGACTGCATTCATGTGGTGCTTAGATCTCTGTCGCAACACACAGTGGACTACATCAACCACAAGGGCTGCCATTCGCTGAATGTGCAGTTGGTGTGCGACCACTAGAAATGCATCCTGCAGGTCCGTGCATAGTTTTTAGGGAGTGTGCAAGGTGCCTTCATTCTGAGTCAGTCACAGATCCCTGGAGTCTTCCAGGGTCCACAGAAGTTGCAGGGATGGCTCCTCAGGGTCAAGGGCCACCCGGAGAGGCCATGGCTGATGAACCCGTCCGGCAGCCTCAGACTGCAGCTGAATGACGATATAATGAGGCTCATGCTGCAGCTCACAGCTTAGTGGAGAAGACCACCGGAATGCTGAAGATGAGGTTCCAGTGCCTGGACCAGGTTGGCAGTGCTCTGCAATACAGTCCGCAGAGGGTGTCATGCATTGTCATCATCTGTTGTGCCCTTTACAACCTGGCGCTGCAACAGGGAGAGGAGCAGGCTGAGAAGCAGATGGAGGAGCTGCATGTCTCCTCTGATGAGGAGGACGCTGAAGGGCCGTTGCACTGGCTAGACGAGGGAGGCACGCTCGGGAGGCCCTTATACCTGCAAGATTTGTGGAGGATGATGACGACATGCAGTGAGGAGACATCATAGATCCTCACATGGCATTTGTGAATGTTTGACTCCAGTCTGACTTATGGATGCGTGGATACCCTCTGTGAGAATGCTCCTGTCATGGAGAGGCAGTGGAGGCCCTAACAGTCACTCGATTGCAGGAGGATGATGATGACATAAATTTAGGACACTTCATAAATTTTCACATAGCCTGTGAGAATGTCTGACTCCTGTATGGCTGAGGGCAGCTCACTTGTGCTCCGTGATCAGGGCCATATCATAGAGACGCAGCCATGAAACTTTAGAAGTATCTGATGCTTTGTCTGCCTTCAGTGCCTGAATCCTTAAAGAACTGGAGCACAGCATCAGTGGTCATAGATGCTGCAGAGATGGGGGCCAGCCCCTCCTTAAAGGTACTGAGAGCACGAGAGAATGAGAGAACTCTGTGGCACCAGCCCACTACATTCTGGCAGCAATGACCAGCATCACCAAGGTGCAGGCATCAGTAATGTTTCCAGGGATTGTGAGGTCGGACCATCACTTTTGTCTGAAGGTTGTGCAACTAAGTCTCCTTAATTGTCCTAACCGTGCTGTTACGTCTTGGTGCTCCCTGGACATCCACAGCGGAGGTGGAGGCAGCCTGCTGACTGTGACACCCTGTCTGTGATGACTTTGATGGGTATCCTCTAGAGGGCCGAGACCTTGAGGGCCCTGGCCTGCTTTCAGGTTCCTGCCGTATGCCCTCCTCGGCCTGTGGAGCTGGAGCTGCTGATGTCACAGGATGAGGGGAGTCAGATGGGCCGGACAGTCTCGGAGTTACCTGGATGGATGAGCCCGGATTGTGCACCTGCGGATCCTCCTCCCTATGGGTGCCAGGCTGACTTCTTGAGGGGAAGGGGTGGCTGGAGTGAGATCAAGCTGCCCAGCACCCCTCTCGCGTACACACTGTTAGAGGCCAACTATGGCATCAGTGATGGAGTTAAGCTCGCACAGCAGTGCAGGATTGAAGTCCTAGACCAAGTTCTCCATGGCGGCCGTCATCCTGCCAGTGTTGACCTTGGTGTGTTGCAATGCCAGCGTTATCAGCTCAGAGTGAAGGCAGACGGATTCCTCCATCGTGCCTTGCAATCTGAGGAGTGCAGCAGCCATCCCTTCCTGATGTTCCTGAGCTTGCCTTTGCAGCTCCAGCTCCATTGTGACATGACCAAGCCCAGAGGCTCATCATCTGACTTGGACTCAGCAAATTTCTGACCTCCAGCAGTCCTCCGAGTGCCGGACACCTGAGAAGTCCCTGCCACCACCTGCTATGGATCGGACAGCGCGATATGTGCACCAGATTGTGATTCCGAGCCTACTTTAAAGCTCGGTCCCACCGAGGTATGTGTATGTGGTGGAGGGTGTGGGTGAGCGCTGTGATGGAACTTCAGGGAGGGTGCCTTCAGATTCCTCTTTGGAAGTTTCTTTGGGAATTGATTGGAGGCCCTGGGTCATGGACTCTATCGGCTGATTGGCAAGGGGAGATAATTAGTGTATGTCAGTAGCCTGTGAAACAGGACATATCACTCACAACATGGTTGTCTGATGGATGCTGCACTGCTGGATCCTCACTTGGTAAAGCAGCGCCGACCTCACCGTCAGCACAGGAATGTTCCAGATCCTCGCAGGCCAGTTGGAAGGCTCTGTTAACAAAGTCCGTGAGGACCTTGATTTCAGGCTTTCCACCACCAGTCTGTGGCCTCTCTCTCTTGCTGTGTTCCAGCTTTTCCTGCATGGATAGAGATGGAGAGAGTGTAAGCAGGATGCCTGCAAGGCCAGATGACAAGTATGCCTGGTGCGTGTGGGTGCTAAGTGGTCCCATGGATGGGATGAGGAAACGATGGTGAGTGTGAGAGAATGAATGGTGATGACCCTTGAACCATCAGTGAGTGAGGGCCCTGTGGATGTATGATGGGTTTGTGAGTGTGTGAGTTGAGTGATGAAATGGGTGGCTTACCCTGTAGAATGGAGGAGCTCATTCATCCTCATGAGGCACTGGTGGCTGTCCTCTTTTGCGGGGTGTTGGCACAGACCACCACTGCCATTGCCTCCCAAGCCAGGTTAATGCTGTTGCTGCCCATCCTGCGGCCAGAGTGGGAGTAGAGAACATCATGATGGGCCTCCATGGCATCCAAACATTGCTCAAGAGATGCGTCATTGAACCTGGGGGCTGCAGTCTTCTTCTGTTTTGGGGCGTGTCCTCCATTCAGCAGTGGTGAGCTGGAAGCACTGAGATGTGTGCTTGAGGCTGGGCTTTAAACATGGTGCCTGACAGGATGCAGCAGTGGTGTGAGCGTGGGTGGGTGAATGACAGCCCGCCTACCATGGAAATCCTGGAAGTGCATAAATAATGAGGTGGGTTCGGGATGATACAGCGTGAAAACCCGCCATCGCAGCCGGCAGGTAAAGCTTAATGCAAATTTGGGAAAATTCCGCCCATAAATTCAGACATCTCAGTGGGATCTAACACTGGAGTGCAACCTTCAATGGAGTGCTGGAGTTTGATGAGTTGAGGGAGTTAGGTGACGAGGGCAAGGAGATGCTCCATTGCTTTTTCTAACTTTTGCTCTACTACAGGGAAGACACTGGCTCTATGATGAGAATCTGGTGAGTGGTTAGGTCCATTCTTTTCCTAAGTTTAAAATAGTACAGGAATTTGTGGTGAGATTAATTAAATACATAAAATAAATTAAATAATTGAATAAATAATTAAGTAGTTCATTAAAACACGTAAGGATAGCAGGACAGATGATGTTTCAAGCCTGTAGCACTTGGGCGCTGTGTGATTCAGGGCAATCATATCTGCAGTAAGTGTTTGTGGCTCAATGAGCTTCGGCTCAGAGTCATTGAGGTGGAGGCTGAGCTGCAGACACTGCCACACATCAGGGAGGGGAAAGTTACCTGGATGCTTTGTATCAGGAGGTGGTCACACCTGTTAGGTATTCTTATGTGGTCAGTGGTCCAGGACAGGAGAGTGCAACTTCAGCTGAGGCAGGTAAGGGGACCCAGAGTGCAGAATTGTCAGCCTCTGCAATTGTCCAATAGCTTTGGGGTTCTTTCAACTTGTTTGCATGAGAGTAGGTACTGCAGCGTGGATGAGCTGACTGACCATGGCACTGTGGCACAGGAAACCATTCAAGTAGGGGGAGCAAGAAAGGAATGTAATGGTAGTAGGGGATAGTTAGTGAGGCAAATTGAAACTTCTCTGCAGCAAAGCGCGAGAGTCCAGACAGCTGTGTTGACTGCCCGGTGCCAGGATTCAGGACATCTGCTCAGGGCTAGAGAGAAATGTGGAGCGGAAGGATCCAGTTATCAGAGTTCATGTAGGTACCAACGACATAGGCAGGATGAGGAAGGAGGCTCTGCATAGTCAGTATGAGGAGCTAGGTACTAAATTAAGAAGCAGAGCCTCAAAGGTAAAAATCTCTCGATTATTACCTGAGCCACATGCAAATTGGCATAGGGAAAATAAGATTATGAAAATGGACATATGGCTCAAAGACTGGTGTGGGAGAAGTAGGTTCTGAGCACTGGCACCAGTACTGGGAAAGAGGGGATTGGTACCCCATGCAGGGGCTGCTCCTCTAGGAAGCCACATAACTAGGGAGTGTTTTAAACTAAATAATTGGGGCAAGGGATAAAATTCTGGAAGATGTGGCAAAGAGGCAAGAGAGAAAGGTTTTAATATGGGAAATGATAAACAGACCGTGGCAGGAAGGGACAGAGACTACAAGTTTTTTTTTATTCGTTCATGGGCTGTGGGCATTGCAGGTTAGGCCAGCATTTATTGCCCATCCTTAATTGCCCTTGCTCAGAAGGCAGTTAAGAGTTAGCCACATTGCTGTGGGTCTGGAGTCACATGTAAGCCAGACCAGGTAAGGACAACAGATTACCTTCCCGAAAGGACATTAGTGAACCTAATGGGTTTTTACGGCAATCGGCAATTTTCATGGTTTCATGGTCGTCATCAGACTTTTAATTCCAGATCTTTATTGAATTCAAATTTCACCATCTGCCATGTGGTGGGATTCGAACCTGGGTCCCCAGTGCATTATCCTGAGTCTCTGGAATACCAGTCCAGTGACAATACCACCACCTCCCTTAAGAGTAAATCAGCAGATAAGGTTAGAAGTTACAAAATATAAGTCTAGAGGATACAAAAATAATAAAAGAACAAAACTAAAGGCTCTGTATCTGAATGCATGTAGCATTCAAAACAAAACAGATGAACTGATAGCCCAAGTAGAAATAAATAAGTATGATCTGATAGCCATTACAGAGTCATGGCTACAGGATGACATAAATTGGGACCTGAATATTGAAGGGTACACAACATTTGGAAAGGACAGGATGTGAGGAAAAGGTTGAAGGATAGCTCTATTAATTAATGATGGTACTCGCACATTAGAAAGGGATGCCCTAAGTTCAGGAAACCAGGATATAAAAGCAGTTTGGGTTGAGATGAAAAATGATAAAAGCAAAAAGCCATTTGTAGGAGTGGTGTGCAGGCCCCCTAATTGTAACCACCTGGTCGGACAGAGTGTAAAGAAAGAGATACTGAGAGCTTGTTGGTAAGGTACGGTGACAATCATGGGGGATTTTAATCTGCATATAGACTGGAAAAATCAGATGGGCAAAGGTACACTAGATGAAGAGCTCATAGAATATTTTCAGGATAGTTTCTTAGAACAGCACATTCTGGAGCCAACTGGAGAGCAGGCTCTACCAGACCTGGTATTGTGCAATGAAATAGGATTAATTGATAACCTCATAGTGAAGCCACGCCTAGGTAACAGTGATCATATTATGATTGAATTTTACTTACAGTTTGAGGGACAGAAGAGTGGATCCAAGCCTAGTATTTTATACTTAAATAAGGGAAATTATGAGGGCATGAAAGCAGGATTAGCTTAAGTGAATTGGCAAATGAGGTTAAGGGATAAGTCAATAGCGATGCATTGGCAGATATTAAAAAGGATATTTCAGAATTCACAGAATAGATACACTCCAACCAGAAAAAGGTTAATTAAAAAAATTAAATAGAGTATCAAACTTAAAGAAAAAGCATATAATTGTGCAATGATGGGTGGAGGTCAAAAGATTGGACAGAATATAAAGAACAACAAAGAATGATGACAAGGTTAATAAGGATGGAAAAATTAGAGTATGAGAGAAAGCTAGCTAAAAATGCAAAGACAGATAGCAAGAGTTTCTATAGGTTTTTAAATAAGAGAAGAGTTAACAAAGTGCGCATTGGTCCTATAGAAAGTGAGTCTGGGGAATTAATAATGGAAAATAAGGAGATGGCAGATGAATTGAACAGATATTTTGCATCTGTCTTCACTACAAATGATACAAATAACATCCCAGAAATAGCTGTAAATCAGGAATTGAAAGGGAAGGAGGAACTCAGGAAAATCACAATCACCAGGGAAGTGGTACTTAGCAAACCTTTGGAGCTGTGGGCTGACAAATCCTCGGGTCCTGATGGACTTCATCCTAGGGTCTTAAAAGAAGTGGCTAGTGAGATAGCTGATATGTTGGTTTAAATTTTCCTCAATTCCCTGGATTTGGTGAAGTTTCCATTAGATTGCAAAATAGCAAATGTGACTCCTTTATTCAAAAATGGGGGAGACAGAAAGCAAGATACTATAGGCCAGTTAGCCTAACATCTGTCATAGGGAAAATGTTAGAAACTATTATTAAAGATGCTGTGGCACGGCAATCAGGCAGAGTCAACATGGTTTTGTGAAAGGGAAATCATGTTTAACTCATTTATTGGAGTTCTTTAAAGGAGACACTTGTGGTGCGGATAAAGGGGATGCAATGTACTTAGATTTCCAGAAGGCATTTGATAAGCTGCTGCACCAAAGGTTATTGTGGAAAATAAAAGCTCATGGTGTAGGGGGTAACATATTAGCATGGAAAGAAGATTAGCTAGCTAACAGGAAACAGAGAGTAGACATAAATGTGTCTTTTCCTGGGTATCAGGATGTAACAATTGTTCTATACAGGGTCAGTACTGGAGCCTCAGCTTTTTACAATTTATATAAATGACTTGGATGAAGGGACCAAAGGTATTGTTGCTAAATTTGCTGATGATACAAAGATAGGTGGGAAAGTAAGTTGTGAAGAGGACATAAGGAAGCTACAGAGGGAAATAGATAGGTTAACTGAGTAGGCAAAGATCTGGCAAATGTGAAATTGTCTATTTTGGCAGGAAGAATAAAGAAGAAGCATATTATCTAAATGGTGAGAGCTTGCAGAGCTCTGAGATTCAGAGGGACTTGGGTGTCCTAGTGCATAAATCACAAAAGGCTAGTATGCAGGTACAGCGAGTAATCATGGAAGCTAATGGAATGTTATTTGTTTATTGCAAGAGGAATTGAATATAAAGTAGGGAGATTATGCTTCAGTTGTACAGGAGACTGGTGAGACCACATCTGGAACACTGTGTGTGGTATTGGTCTCCTTATTTAAGGAAGGGTGTAAATGCATTAGGAGCAGTTCAGAGAGGGTTTACTAGACTAATACCAGGAATGTATGGGTTGTCTTATGGAAAGGTTAGACAGGCTAAGTTTGTTTCCACTGGAGATTAGAAGAGTAAAAGGTGACTTGATCGAAAATTTTAAGATCTTGAGGGGTCCTGACAGGGTAGATGTAGAGAAGATATTTCCGCTTGTGGGGGAATCTAAAACCAGGGGCCGCTGTTTAAAAATAAGGGGTCGCCCATTTAGGATAGAGATGAGGAGCAATTTTCTCTCTGAGGGTAATGAGTCTTTGGAACTCCCTTCCTCAAAAGGCAGCGGAGGCAGTCTTTGAATGTTTTTAAGGCAGACGTAGATATATTCTTGATAAATAAGGAGGTGAAAGGTTATGGGGGTAGGTGGGAAGTTACAATCAGATCAGCTATTATCTTATCGAATGGCGGAGCAGGCCCAAGGGGCCAAGTGGCCTCCTCCTGCTCCTAATTTGTATGTTCCTATATTCGAATGAGACTTTCACCCCACGAACTGCCCTTTCTATCCTGGACCCTGGCAGACTAACTTTGCCTGTGAATTTTCAGAGCTGTGTCAGACCTTTCCCCTCTCAAAACCCACATCCATGGCAATGTAAATCACTGGGGCCTTGTATCCAAGTAGAAATGCTGATTAGTTATCCTTGAGAATCTAACTCTCTTTTATCTTGGAAGTAAATGGACTGTTTAAAGTACATTGTTTTCAACCTGACATTCTCAACACTTTTCTGGGACTTGGGAAACTCACAGTCTATCCACTGTTCATGCACAGGCTACTGCCATTCTCTAGGCTCCTTTTAATCTCGAAAAATCAAACCATGCAGGCTTGCTGTCAGGCAGTCTTCAGACAATGTCACACGACCCTCTTATTTTGCATTAAATTAAAGACACAGTCCAAAATATTTCAATCTGATAAACCTCATAATTGCAACAACTCGCCAAGTGTTTCCAGTATTTTCTGCATTTATTTCAAATTTCCAGCACACAATATTTTGCTTTTTAATAACATTCATCCAGTTGGCTTCAATCTTCCTTACTGCACACACACTGCATATAACGTCTTTTCCTCAATTTTTTATATTTGTTAATATTAGACACATATTTACTTAAGTGAGATATTTGTGTGCTAACCACGTACATCATAATTTGAATCGCAATTAATTGTTTACATATGCTGTCAATCTCAACTGAAACACCATCAATAGGGACCTAGCAATTAGTTATGACCCATTTTCGGGTGCATAGCCAATATCGCACAAACAGTATATGCCCCATTGGGTCACGGACCTCATTTACATTACTTGCTGAGTCTCCAGCAACTGCTTAAGAATTCTGAATAGAGTAGGCCTGTTTCCTGCTCTGCTTTATAATATCCAATTTAATGGAGCAGTCCTAAAACAGATGTTGAGGGTCTTATTGTCATATATAAGGGGCCTAGCAGCTAGCCAGTGGCTGCCTGAAAAATTGTCCAATATTAGGCTAGACGTCTTTCAGACATCCTTGGGGCGCAGAATGTGGATCACTGAAATTGACTTTAATAGTATTCATTTTGCATGGATAAAATGGATGCAACAAGGTGTAATTTCTACCCTGGAGCGTCTGGGCTAGCTGGACCCCACAGTTCCTCCCTACAACATATTTCAGAATGTGATGACTTTTTAAATGCTAATGACTGCATCAATGGAAATTGTGTAATTGCCAGTTTTCTAACTGAATTGAGTTCCATTTTGTTTCTTTAACAGCAGGTCATTGGAGTAAAGTATGCAAATGAAAATATACCTTGGCTTCTGCTGTATCTTGTCTGTTTGCTGAGAAATTCCAGATACAATCTCATAAGCTAATCAGATAGCATGAGTGATTATTTGTCCTTAATAAGGCATGTTTGAAATCTTGTTGGAAAAATGGCTTCAATACAACAAAGGGTTAAAAAATGGAATATTTTTTCAATTCAGTCGTTCATCATGAGCTCAGTCTAGGTAGCCAAGGGACTTCACAAGTTGAGGCTTGCATTATGTGCATCATGATCAAGACTCTGATTTATGGTAACTAAATAGGTCCATTTCTTTTTTGTGTGCAAGGTTCTGTTTCTTATTCTTAACCAGCATTTTGGGAATTGCGTTCCATGATTCCATCCTTTATAATTAGGGCCACAAGTAACTGCTAAGTCAAATTTCACTTTTATTACATGGTATTATGGGATCTTTACCAGTGTATTGGGATCATAATCTCCTGTTCCATCCAAAACTGCAAAATGGTCTTGATCATGATTTAATTCCAACTGAAAGTGAGACCAAAAGATGATAAGAGTTTGATCAAAGGTAGAATCAGTCAATCAAAAAACTATTATCCAAATACGTTTCTCAAAGCAATAATTTACCCATGGCAGACTCGTTTGTTAAACTTAAGACTAATATTTGAGTTTTATGATACCTATTAAATTATTAAATGCTTCAGGTTTCCATTAAATTGCAAATGTTTTAATTGTAAATACACTAGTCTGTTTCTAGAGATTGAAGTGCATAGGACAATATGTGTTTCATCTAGCAAAAAGATAAGGTAGATTTTCATCTTTATTGCCAGAGCATTAAGCATTACCTGCTTACAGAAGGAGAATGTGGTAGAAGGATCATGGCCCCTGACAGACCTTGTTAGATTTTTCATCCCTCAATTTCACTGGAAGGCGAACCATTTGGGTTCTTTGAGTGAATCTTCCAACAATATTTTCTGATCTATCCTCCTCCCAAGTAACATTTAATACCAAACACAAATCTGCTCAATTGTTTTGAGTAGAGTGGTTGTTAATTCTTGGGGGTCATACAATTCTGAAAAGAAAGATTTACTGAGAGGTACATATTTCACATCAAAGAGCTCAAGGGCTGCTTAAATAAAATGCTGTGAAATCAATGAACAACAACTACCTGTACTTACATAGCACCTTTATTGTAGCAAAATGTCCCAAGGCACATCCTTTGAGCTCAAAGAGAAAATAGTTTCAAAAAACACCCAAAATCATAATAAAGGATGAGATATGATAACTTTATAAATTTATACCTATGGATCTGAGTACAGTGCTTCTACTCTCTGGTTAACTTTTTTCTTATTCATTAATGGGGTGTGGGTGATGCTGGCTAGGCCAGCATTTTTATTGTCCACCCCTAATTGACCTTCAGAAGGTGGTGGTGAGCTGTGCCCTGGAACCGCTGCAGTCCATATGGTGTAGTTACACCCACAGTGCTCTTAAGAAGGGAATTCCAGTATTTTGACCCAATGACAGTGAAGAAACGGTGATATTTTTCCAAGTCAGGATGGTGAGTGGCTTGGAGGGGAACTTCCAGGTGGTGGTATTCCCATCTATCTGCTACCCTTGTCTGCCTAGATGGTAGCAATCATGGTTTGGAAGCTACTGTCTAAGGAGGCGTGGTGAATACCTGCATTGCATCTTGTACACATTGCTGCCAATGTGCATCAGCGGTGGAGGGAGTAAATGTTTGTGGATGGGGTGCCAATCAAGCAGCTGCTTTGTCCTGGATGATGTCAAGCTTCTTGATTTTGTTGGAGCTGCAGTCATCCAGGCAAGTGGAGAATATTCCATCACACTCCTGACTTGTGCCTTGTAGATGGTGGACTGGCTTTGGGGAATCGGGAGGTGAGTTACTCGCCGCAGAATTCCCAGCCTCTGGCCCGCTCTTGTTGCCACAGTATTTATATGGCTAGTCCAGTTCAATTTCTGGTCAATGCTGACCCCCAGGATGCTGATAGGATAAAGACAAGGGCCAGGATTTTTTGCCCTCATTTGCAGCAGGCATGTTCAGTGGCGAGATCAGAGAATCTTGTGAAAAGGCCCCTGTCGCGTTCCCCAACAACGTAAACCCATGATGCGATTGTCCTCTCCCCCCGTCAAAGGCAGGCTACGCTTTGTGCTGTCGAACGTCAGGAACTTAATTCTAATAAATTTGCCTATAATTACAGTGGCCACACGCTGGAATCATCCCTCACGTCAACTTTAAATCCAATCATGTCGACATGATTTACAATTGCCTTTAAATGGTGTGAACCTGGTGACCTCAGCTTTGAGGGGAACCCTGAGGTGAGTGCACATAACTTTGCGCAGCACTCTCAATGATCCCAGCTGCTCTGTGGATTTGGGGGGTCTCAGGAAAGTCTCCGCAACAGCTCCTTCTTGCTGGCTTGTGGTGCCGGGGGAAGGACAACAGTGCCGGGTTGGGGGCAGGGGGGCTCATGGCAGCACCGACTGAAGTTTAAGCACGAAAACATGTGGAGGGGACGAAAACAGTCAGGCCAATGGCAAAACACGTCAAAGATGAGTGCTCCACTGCAGCTGAGAGCGTTTAGCTTGAGGTCAATTAACATGCTTGGAGTCAGCCTTGTCAAGCAATTGTGCCCAATCAAACAGCATTAATTCCTCACAGTGCCAATGATTGCTCCTCTACTATAAACCCCTCGTGTGCATACTTCAAACCTGAATGAGTGCTGTGGTGCTGCCGAACCTTTGCACGAGTGGGCAAGCCTGAGGATCCTGTTGGGAAAGGTGGCCATTGAACACTGATGGAGGGGTGCGCTCCACATCTCTTGCATTATGTTTCAGTAGACTTTGAAAAGTCACCCTCGTGGTACAAGCAAACTGTGAAGCCTTGGAGTCCAGGTTAGGAAAATACCTGAGGAAGCCATCATGCACACTAAACACTGGGCATCCAGGTGGTGGCCTAGCCCCTCTGGCATGCATTAAAGGACCATGAGGGGCAGCTGCAGGTGATGACTTGATCAAAAATGGTCCTTAGAGACAATTGGTGACCCTTTCAACTCTCTCTTTGATACTGCAGTGAGGAGACATTCAGGAACATGGAGTTGGTGATCTCGCTGTCTGCCTTGTTGCTTATAGGCAAAAGAGAAGGAGGAGAATGCGATAGAAGTGCCTGGGTCACCAAAGGGAGGAGCAAAATCCTGAAGACCAAGGGAGGGCATGGCATCCTCCTCACTCAGGGAATGAACCCCACATAGCCATCGGCCATAGCGCATTGCTAGACCCAGGGCCTACTGACGGCGCATTGCTACCTGCAGATGAGTGAGAGTCAGTGTCGCTGATAGTTGCGCATGTCACGGAAATTAGTCACACAGGGTTTGGCACCATGGGCACTCAGAGGGCATCCACAGCCATTGGCAGTTAAAATTACTGCCATGCTCAATTTCTATGACAGTGGCTCCTTCCAGGACTCCACTGGGCACCGGTGAGGAATGTTGCAAGTCTCCATCACAAATGTATCCAGGAGTCACAGATGCCCTTTTTACCAAGGCTCACATCTTTGTCAATTTTGACAGGGATCAGACAAACCCGGAAGCGAGAGCGCTGGGATTTGCTGAGATTTCCAGATTCCCACAGGTGCAGGGTGCCATCGACTGCACTCATATGGCTCTTAAATCTCCCTGGCAACAAGCAGTCCAGTATGTGAAACACAACGGGTTCCACTCTCTCAATGTTCAGCTGGTCTGCGACTATAACAAATGGAACATGCAGGTGTGTGAAAAACACCCTGGAAGCGTCCATGACTCATACATCCTCAGCAGGACTCAGATCCCTGACATCTTCCAGGGACCACACAGGATGCAGGGTTGACTCCTCAGGGACAAGGCCCCTGCCCTTTTTCACGTTAACACTTAAAGATGCCTGCAAGTGCCTCAGTGATGGAGTGCAGCTCCTGCAGGAGTGTAGGACTGATGTCCTGGACCAAAGTCTCCATGGCGGTCGCCATCCTACCAGTGTTGACCTCAGTGCGTTGGCATGCCGGCGCAATCGCCTCAGACTAAATGTGGACAGACTCCTCCATCGTGCCTTGCAATCTGAAGAATGCAGCAGACATCCCTTCCTGATGTTCTAAAACTGCCTTTGCAGCTCCAGCAACTGAGGTATGACCGAGTCCAGAGGCTCCTCATCTGACTCGGACTCAGCAAATTTCTGGCCTCCAGGTGTCCTCAGAGTGCCAAAAACCTGGGTAGTCTCTACCTCCGTCAACTGTGGATCAGACAGTGCGATGTGCTCACCGGAAGTGATCCCGAGTCTACTCTAAAGCTAGGTCCCACTGAAGTGTGTGTCTCTGAGCTGGTGAAGGGTGTGGGTGAGTGCTGTGACGGGTCTTTAATGTCGGTGTCTGCGGATTCCTCTTCTGTGGTGTCCTTGGGGCTGGGGTTGAGGTCCTGGGTTGTGGAACCTCTCATCTGTTTCCCAGACGTGCCTGTGAAAGCAAGTAGAGATAATGAGTGCATGGCAGGGGACAGCGGAACAGGGGAACTCACTCACAGTATGTTACCTGATGGATGTTGCACTGCTGGATCCTCACTGACCTCACCATCAGCACGGTCCAGATCCTCGCTGGCCAGCTGGATGACTATTTTCAAAGTCTGTGAGACCTTGATATCAGTCATTTCTCCACCAGTCTGCAACCTCTCCCTTTTGTTGTGTGCCAGCTTGTCCTGCATGAATGCAGATAGAGAGAGTGGAAGCAGGATGCCTGCCAGGCCAGATGAGAAGGATGCCTGGCATGTGTGGGTGTTGAGTAGTGCCATGGATGGGCTGAGACACAATCCGCAGGGCAGGTGAAGGTGTGTGTGAGAGAGTGAATGGTGATGTCCCTTGAACTGACAGTGAGTGAGATCCCTGTGGATGAGTGATGGGTGTGAGTGTGTGAATTGAGAGTGATAAGAAGAGTTACTTACCCTGGCGGAATGGGGCAGATCATTCATCCTTTTTTGGCACTGGGTGGGTGTCCTCTTTTGCAGGGCATTGGTGCTGACCACCACTCCCACAATCTCCTATGCTGGATTTGTAATCTTGTCTACTGGCCATTGCCCATAGCTGGGGTAGAGGACTTCCAGACCGACCTCCACTGTGTCCAGTAGGCACTCGAAGAAGTGTTGCTAAGTTTGGGGGCAGTATGGTTCCTCCTTTTGGCAGTCATGACTTTTCAACAGCTTCTGATCCCTTAGAGAGAGCTAGCTCTGTGCAGGGGCGCCCTTTAAACATGGTGCCCGGATTACTGAAGGCCTGAGGTGAGAGCAGCATGGGCAAATCAGAGGCTGCCCTGCCAACAATCTGACCTGAAACCCATGCCTCTCCACTTTTAAACAAAGTCTCACACGATATGCTGGAAAAAGCTGCCACTGTTGTTGGCGAGTCATACACCACTTTCCCTGCCCGATATGGGCTTTGCCGATTTCTGGGATGATTCTGCCCAAGGGGTGCAAATTTGGATCTGTGTCACGACATGAACTGGCGCTAAAGAATCTGGAGGACCTCTGCGTGAGGCATGTGCTTCCTCCAGCAGCTTCAAGCGGTGTCCACAGGGCACCCATGTATGTAAGGGTACATTTACAGGCCTGCTGTGTGTACACCAAAACTCCCCAGCAGGCCAAATCATGCCATCAACAGTATTACAGGCTTACTTGATGCATGACTTACAAACTTGCACCATGCAATTACATGCAACATGTTTGGTTGTCACTCATCAAACTACATGTACACAGCTCCAAGAAGAATCCAACACGCATGTTAATAAAGAGTCAGATACCCACTGGCAGGTAAGATGATTTAGACTAACTTTTGCTGTTGCAAAGTGATTAGAAGTTCTGTGGTATACTTTTGGTGAGTTATTGGATTTGGCAGGGAATGTTGCTGCACCCTCACAGGGAGAGCAGAGTATTTGGTGACCTGACCACACAAAAGGCTACAATAGGTTTGAGGGCTTCACAAGTAATGTTCCTGTAGTAGCAATGCAGCGACCAATAGATGTGAAAGCAGTGCAGCGATTAGTTGGATTTGTGAACTGTTTGTGCAGTGGTATTGGGGCACAGAACGAAAAGCAGCATTCACTAAAATAAAACAACTAGTGATGACAATGCCAGTGCTGAAGTACAATGATGCCAATGATGAAGTCACTTTGCAGTGTGACACCTGCAAGACAAGTCTTGGAGCAACCCTAATGCAGCAAGGCCAACCAGTCATATTTTTTTATTAGTTCATGGGATGTGGACATTGCTGGTTAGGCCAGCAGTTATTCCCTCATTTTTAAGAGTCAATCTCATTGCTGTGGGCCTGGAGTCACATGTAGGCCAGACCAAGTAAGGATGGCAGATTTCCTTCCCATTAGTGAACCAATGGATTTTTATGACAATTGGCAATGGTTTCATGGTCATCATCAGACTTTTAATTCCAGATTTTTATTGATTCAAATTTCACCATCTGCTGTGGTGGGATTAGAACCTGGGTACCCAGAGCATTGCCCTGGATTTCTGGAATACTAGTCCAGTGACAATACCACTAAGGCATGACCTCCCCTTTGCATCCAGGGCATTAATGCAAACTGAATGATGCTATGCTCAGAATGAGAAAGAGTGCCTGGCTATTGTTTTTGCTTGTGAGCATTTTCATCAATACCTGCTTGGGAGAGACAAAATAACAGTGGAGTTCGACCACTACTATCTTCTCTAAAGCACTTGTAAAGAATGTTACTTCATTTACAGAGATATCATCTGGATGTAATATACAAGCAAGGGAAACTGATGTACATTGCTGACATGCTGTCAAGAGCAGCACTCCCCATGAAGAAAGTTGAGGATGCTATAACAGAATGTGAAATCTTCCAGATTCAACATGAAGCTGCAGCTCGACATGCCCTGAAGTCATCACCCCAGCAGAGACATTGAAACTGAAGGAGATGAGAGGAGAGATGCTGAAATCATCCATGTGAGCCATCAAGGAATTGAATTGAATCTGAGGAAGGCAAGAGAAGTGCTCTACAGGCCAAGCATGAGCAATGAAATTAAAGATCATGTCGGCCAGTGCAGTGCCAAGCTAAACAAGTTGGAGAGCCATTGATGACACATGACATCCCAGACAGACCATGGATAAAGCTGGGAGTAGACCTCTTCACTATAGCAGGAACGGATTATCTTGTCAATGTGGACTACCATTCTGACTACTGGGAGTTAAATCAGCTGATTTCAATGATGACAGGAGAAATAGTAGAATGCCTGAAAGCACACTTCATTCGCTACGGCATTCCAGACATTATGATGAATGACAATAGCCCTCAGTTCACAAGTGAAGAAGTCAGATGCTTCACAAAGCATTGGGAAATTCAACACTATACATCATCTCCACACTATTCCCAGTTGAATGGAAAGGCTAAGGAGGCAGAGAAAATTGCCAAAGGAATCATCAAGAAATTGAATAAATCTAGCACAGATGTATACAAGTCAATCCTTGAATGGAGAAACATACCGACTGAAGGCGTGGAAATTAGTCCCATTCAAAGACTAATGTCACACCAAACCCAAACTACTCTTCCAACAGTAAAAAAGCTATTGAAACCAGAAGTAGTAACAGGCATGAGTGAAAAAATCAAGGTAAAATAACAGAAAGCCAAATTTCATTTTGACAAGATTGCCAAACAACTACCAGAGTTGAGCATTGGAGAACCAGGGTATAAACCTCAATGCTCTCTAAAGGAGTTAGCCCATGTAACAAGTTGGGACATGTGTAGAGCAGTTGTCACCCCAATTGTACATAGTCGCAGTGAACAACCAAAGATACTCATGCAACGTCAGGCATATATGAACAATGAAAGAAGCTATTCCTTCAATGCAGGCAGCCAGCCGATCAGGAAGATGTGATCTCACCAGCTTCACAGAGTACAGAGTGACCAACACTCCCAGAGGTCCACTGGCCCCAACAACGGAAATGGAACAACAACAACAGTTACCATGGCAACAGCAAGTGCCACAGGACAACACTCCTCAGAGAAGGAACATAGACCAGATGAAGAGCCAAAGACAATGCGCATGTGTACCATTAAGGACCTGCACAATTTAACATCTATGTATGCAATGCATGTGCAGAGACTGACCAGAAAGAACAACAGTTGTTAATGCATGTTGTGATACAGTTGTGATATAGTGGGTAACTTGGGCAACTCACTGTTACACATGATAGTGCATACAAATTTATCTTTTGTTTGTTATGAAAAGCGGAATGTTTGGGTTTTGATATGCAATCATTAATAAATGTCCTATCTGGCTTTCCATTGTCATGTGACCTCTGCAATGAGGAACTCCTTGCAGGCTGCCACCTTATATTCAGTCCAATAAAGACATTACATAAGAAAGACTGTAAACTTCAACCATGTAACAGCTGCCTTCCACTAAGTGCAACTCCCCTTTAAGTGGGGCAGACTGCATTAAGAAGAGCAGGCTGTCTGCATCATGTGATATCAGTGGATGCTGCTTGGTCTGCTGCTAAGTGCTCAGGCAACCAACAGCATAAGCCCTGCTTGGACCAATGCTACATCAGATAAATGAGGAAGCCGAATGAAGTTTGGGTTCGGCCTGCCTCAACAGCAACAGGCACAAGCAGGTCATGAAACAAGAACCCCACACCCAAAAACAGATTATAAGCAATTTCTAACCAAGGATTTGTATCTGCCTCTGTGAATTACCAGAGTTTAGAGAAGCACATGTAATGCTTTTGCATGATTTAAATTAATTTGCCAAGAGTGGCTAAAGAGAAGCCCTCCTTTACAAAGCCATCCTGATTATTCCCAATGTTGGTGAACTAAAGGACTTAAAATTAATTTTAAAATGGAGTAGTGACCCAACTAATAGACAGCAATTTACAAATGAATGTTGTTATGATCTCAGCTGATGTTACTACCAGACAACTCAGATCCCAGGGTGGAACCTGGTTTGATAGATCTTAACTTTTATTTTTTGTTTAGAAATGTGGAGGGTGGCTACTGAACAGAGTTACAGGAGTCAGCTGATGAATGTAACAAAAGAATAAAGCATTTATTAAACAAGAAAAGATTAATTATATCACAATACTCCTTCACCCACAACTATACCTTTGCAGATATATACAGATTTGTAACGGTATCACAAGTTACAAAAGCTATTGTATTCTCAAATGTTCACAGTCCATGTAAACCAATAGGCAACCAGTGGTCAGGCACCACAAATGACAGATGCCACCTCAAACAGATGCTATGGATTTCTCATCAACTCCTCCCAGACGCTTGTCACACTGTGAGCCAACCGGTCTCACTGAACTCAGTCTTTCACATGAAGGTTTCCAGAACTCACTTTGGAATGTTCTGATGAATAATGCTTTTTCTCAGACCACAAGGACCACCTCCAGGATTTTGAACTATCCTTCTGATGTTCCTGTCCCCTGGATTGCCATGTGCATTCAAGTTTTGCCTTTCATGCACTCTCTCTCGAATTCTCAGCCATGCCAACTGAATGCCACTGCTTCACATGACCATAGTAAAGAATTACAGATCTTCAGCTGTCTCCTTGGATCTTCTGGTTTCTCGCAAACTATTTTGCTTTAAGTCTGTGGCCTGCAGCTTTCTTCATTGAAGCTTGGAGCCTTTCTCTGCTCCTCACTTTTAACTCCACTTAACAGGATCTTTTCCAGATTCCTGTTCTTTCCGTTTGAGTAGAAGGTTGTCTTGGGAACCCCCTTTCTTCTGTTCTTTGGGGAAACCTCCTTCCTACAGCCTCCTCCTGTCCAGCTTCTCCTATCACCTAGCTTCAAATTTAGTTTGGGACTTGCTCTCTGTCCCTCTCCTATGCTGCTTCTGCTGGCAACTCCTTTCAACCTTAGAGCATAATTAAACTGAATTCAAACTGCTTTACTGTTTCTCTCTGTGTCCCTGCATGGGCCTCCTGTTGCTAGGCAACGTCCTAGTTTTTCTACCTGTTGTTTGTTTTAACTCCCCTTCAAAAGTCGTAAAATCTCATTAAAATGCAGGCATCTTTTAAAATGAAACTAAAACTCAAGTTCCCCGTTTTCTTAGCACACAAATACAGAAATACAAATTAAACTGAAACATAAAGCTACAACTAATTACTAACACCCACAAATAGAAATATAACTTACTTCAACTATCTCTGGCTCAGAACAATGTAAACATGTTAGAATGACAAAACATAAGCAGGAAGACAATTGAAGGTAGAAATTCCTGTCAGAGAACTTTGCCTACAAAATTGATATTATGTGGATGAATGCCTACACAGAATTGTGCGAATAGGATTGTAGTGCTAGTGCATTTAGTAGTTACGTGTGAAGTTTATTGTTGGGAATTTCTGCCTTCTCATAATTTAGAACCTTATAGATAAACAGGAAAGTGATTTGTGCCAATACCTGCAATATGTAATGTGAATAATGTAGTATTGGTGAACAGGTGATCCTCTCTTATGCTAGAGATGGGTGACAGTTGCACGGGAAGTATGTATTATTTGCATGGTTCCTCTCTCCATCAAGAAGCATAACAAATAGACAACAGTTGCTCTAGCACAGGAACAGACTTCCCCATCGGTATTACCAGTTTCTCTGAATTGGTGAATGTGCAAAGTACCAAGAAACAAGACTACCTAAAGTACATGCAGCACTGCATAAGTCACTCAGAAAATAAAATCATTATTTTAATTGCAACATCCTATAGGTTGAAATGTGTTTCAACAGTAAAAAAAACCTCTAATTCAGTCTGAATTTTCATACGGACACATTACATAACTATTTAAAACAATGAAATACCTCAGTTAATTAGATTAAGATGCTACTTTTGTTGTTTCGGACTTTTGATACAGAAGGCTTTTGCAGTTTGGGCAAAAATTCATTTCATTTCATGGGCATATTTCCTGGTTCTGGTACTTTTACTATCAATCAGAAAATGCAGTAGCATTTCTGGTAATTGTTTGACAGACTCTAAGTGCAACATATACCCTTGTCATGTCAAATAAATGGATTTGACACTGGAATTAGGAAATGAGAACTTCCTGTCCGAAGGCAAAAACACTGCACATGTGAAGTCATGTCATAACCAATATACTCATAATCAAAGAGCTTTTGTTTCTTGATTTCAATGCATGTAAAGAACTTGCTATTACATGCTTTTTCACCTGTCCTGTGGCAGTAAATTCCCCAGTAGATGAATATCAACACATTCCTGGACAAGTACATGAATTTGCATATCTTTAAAACATTTTACTTGATTTTTGATTAGTGTTAAAGGGCAAAGTATAATCAGTTAAAAATTAAGCGATCATCATGAAGGATATTTAGAAAAGAACTATAGAAAAAGATATTTGCACCGTTACAAGCTTTCATTCACCCTTTGTTAACCTGTTTTACCTTTTTGTGTAGAACTCATGTTTATACCATATCATGAATAGTTAATGATGCTTATAATGAACTATCTCCATTCATGATATTACTGGGTTGAAATATCTCAATGCTGCACATCAGCAGTGCAGTGTATCCCTTATCATTATTTAGGATAATGGTTCACTAGCACACATGAGCTCTTTAATAGTAGCCTGATATTTGTACAGTATGAATGGATTTTCTAGGACTGGAAAGGTAAAGATATAATATTTATGGTAAATTGTTAATAACCTGTTACTTTACCTTTAGCAAACCAGAGGACACAGGCTTGGCTTCATCTCTATTCAAGTTGTTTGATCAAAAAGGAGCCCTTGTGCCAAAGAACCTTGAGAGTTTTATTACTTTTACCAGAGTACACTTCTCCACTTTTTGCTAACTGAATATTAAAGCTTTCAATACTTCAGGTTCAGAGATACCAATGATAACTCTCTCCATAGTGATCCTCCTGCCCAACTAGTGAGCAATGTCCTTTTTTTTATTACTGACGAGCAGCTTAGTTCATGGTTTCCCTTTTGGTAAATTATTTTGTCTATATTTCAATTAAAACCATATGGTTGCATTTTTCCATCTATGGCTAACTTTTAAGTTGATTTTCTAAGCCCATTTTGTATTTGCTTTTAACTGATGGGCATGAAAAGGAGAGAAAGAAAACTGATAAAAATAAGTTAGAATGTTTAAATAGTCCATTCAGGTTTTTCGAAAGTTTGTGGGCACGATTACTCATACATTAGTAATGACAAGTGTCTGCCACATTTCAGATATCACACTTTGTCACACATGCAAATTTACGTGTTAGACTACTTCTTAAAAAAAGAAAGAAAACCAGTCATTCCCTTTTGGTTTCTTCCGATCTCAAGAAGGAGCCAGGATTCATTAGCACTAACTGATCTACAGAGAGCCTTTCCTAGATACAGAAACTAGTCTCTAACTGATCCCAGGTTTTGCCTATTTACAGGAACTAGATCTTGTGGCTTTAAAGAAAGAAAGGACAGAACTTAGTTTTAAATAGTGCCTTTCACCACCTCAGGATGTTCCAAACGTTTTACAGACAACCAAGTATTTTCTGAAGCGTAGTGACTGTTGTACTGTACAGTGGATTAAACACAGCTGCAAACATTGCTGCAAAATAATACATTGTATAATGCTCCTGTCCTAATAAGACTCAATGCAGGGAGAAATCTGTTTGTATAGCATTTGGCACTATGAAGACTACATTCATTTCTCGGGGACACACAGTGTTACAGGCTGCGCTTGTACAGGCCTTGCCACATTCTTCAAAAATATAAATGGAGGAACCTGCACAGGCCATGCAGGTAATGGTCCATGGCGCTATTCTGTCCCCAGGGAAGCAATGCTACACAAATGACTTTCTACCCACTTTCTTTCAATTACATTTGCCATTTTCAGTAGTGCAAGAGGGAGGAGAATCGAAAGAATAAAATTGCAGAGCAAATTAATAATTAAATAATTAGTTTCACTCACCACCCCACCCCCCCATTCCATCCCAATCCTTCCCCAGGTTAACTTAATTATTCCATTTCTTATGTGTAGTTCTGAACTTGTTTGTAGGATAGCGATTTAATACATTAATACTGGTTTTGAATTTAAAATGTTTTTGATATTTTTTGATAAAGTAAAATTTTATTTGTGTTTCCCATCTCACAACAGTAGTTAGTGTTAAAACATCAAGGGGCTGAAGCTGGTCTTCATGGGCTGCTTGAAACAGGCTTGTAGAGAATTGACAGCAAATTTTTCACCCTGTCATATCTTCTTTCGACTGAAGTTCACAGGATGATAGTTCAAACTCTTTTTGGAGACTCGTTTGCGAATCTCACTGTCGGTTTTACTTGATTTAAAATTTAAAATCTTAACAATGGAAAATAAAAACTAGCACTGTGAAAAATCAGCTGCTGATTCACCGGGAGCCTGTTTCATACTGCTGGCATAGAACAATTTAACCCTCCTAGGGTTTCTCCTAGTAGACAGCATATCACGTATTTTGTGTGATGATCTTTTACATATTCATGTGTATAGATTGTCACTAGTTTAATCTTATTGCTCATATTTAACTATACTAGTTAAATATTCATCTAACTGAAATATTTTGTTTTCATTACTATTGTTTCAAGAGAACTTGAGGTCATTTGATACCGGTTTATGACTCTTTAAAATCAACTTTAAAATTCTTTTCAATTAAATGCTTATTCTGACAGATGTTGTTGGCATTAGTGAGGGTCCATTCTGTCTACAGCAACAAAAATGAAGATATTTCAGGAATTAACCTATAAATCATTATGTGTGTAATGGTCTGTAGTATTTCAAATCAGAAAGTGGTAGCAGATGCGAATTCAGTCCATCTGTTTTATTGTCTCTGAGATGTATCAATTTCATCACAGTGTCTGGGCAATCGAATTGCATATTAGCTATGAAATATGGCAAAAATTACAATTTAGCTATCAGTCATTAAATGTACCCCACCGAAAATCACTGATATAGATAATGCCCCACCTCAGCATTTGACTAAATTCTATATTATGAAGGAGCTAAGAATCATCTTTAAAAAGCAAATTCTCTGAATGAGTGGCAAGCTTTTAGAGCACCATATATAGAAAACACGCCATGCATGAATAATTTATACAGAAACTCTATCATGATGTTGTATCAGTTTCTACCATAAAACCTGGCTCTGGAGGTGGGGTGGGGGGTAGTGGGGTCGGTTTGGTGGATGTACGAGTACATCTGTGACAGGCAAGGTCCAACAGTTGCAAAGCCATTCAGACACCAGACTGGGACAAAAGGATAATAAATTTACTAAGTATCACATTTGTTCAAGCTGAATAATGGCACTATGTGCAGTCAGGACTGTTTGTCATAAGTGAGTGCATGAAAAAATGATCAAAACCCACTTGACAATATTCCCATTTTCCACCTTAAATTAGACTTTATATATGTAGACAGTCTAATAGCTTTGTAAACCGCATACCATTAAATTTAGTTCATGTTTGTCAAGATCCAGTAAGACTGTTACAAATCACATTTTTTGAATATTAAACCAAATGGCATATGGCTCAAATTTTGATGGTAAAGCCATTTCATTTTAATGTTTTTTGTTGCTAATTTGTAAGGAATGAAGAAAATTTACCTCAGCTTCTGAATTGCAGAGAGAAAAAATAGATAAGGTTAATAAAATTTAGGAGTCTGCATGCAATAAAATAATTTTAGAAAAGAGAGAACTTGCATTTATATAACACCTTGTTATGTTCTCAGAACAGTACATTATGACCAATGAATGGCTTTTTGAAGTATAGCTATTGTTATTATGTAGCAGCTGCAGCAGTTAATTTGAATGCAGCATGACCTACAAATAGCAAATAAATGGATGATGAAGTAAGCTGTCTCTTGGTGATTTTGATTGAAGCAAGAATGTTAGCCAGGAATTAGGAAAACTGCTTACTCTTCCTCAGACAATACCATGGGATCTTTTACATCAAGTTGCGCTTGAGTGCTTGAGCACAAGGCTGACCTTTCAGTGAAGTACTGAGAGGGCATTTCACTGTCGGAGGTCCTGTCTTTCAGATGAGATGTTAAACCGAGGCCTCATCTACCTGCTCGAGTGGATATAATATATCCCATGGCACTATTTCAAAGAAGAGCAGGGCAGATATTCCAAGTGTCCTGGCCAATACTTATCCTTCAAACAATGGGCGGGATTTTCCGCACCTGCCTGCCGCTGGGATCTTCCGGTCCCGTAGCAAGTCAATGGGCTTCCGGCTGGGGGGCTGCCTCGCCCGCGGTGGGTCCTGCCCGGGATGGGGCCGGAAAATCCCGGACCCTATATCACAAAAAACAAGTTATCTGGTCATTATCACATCGCTGTTTATGGGAGTTTGCTAAGCGCAAATTGACTGCCACATTTCCTACATTACAGCAGTGACTACACTTCAAAAACACTTCATTGGTTGTAAAGTGCTTTGCAATAGCTGGTGGTTGTGCAAGATGCTATATACATGTCAGTCTTTCTTTTTTTTTCAACACAATCAGCTAAATGGGGTTGTGTTAAGCATCTTAACCAAAGGATTGCCCCTGAAGAATGCAAGTCACCTCTAATGGTAAGAGCAGGACTCTAAGAGCTGCTGACCCATGGTTTTCCTCTCCTCCAACCTCAGCACAATTGCTGTGAATCAGAAATCTGCCCAGGGAGTGTGAAAAGTAGGAAAATAAGCTGAAAATGAGTCATGGTGGATATCTCCCGGTTAAATCACCTAGGGAGATCAGTGAAGAATTTTTCTCAGGCCTGAATCTTCTGGTTGGCATGCGGGGGCAGGCCTTGCTCGCCAACACGTAAAATGACACGTGGTGGCATCAGGCATGCATCTACCAAACTGTCAAAGGCCTATTAAGGCCATTTAATTAGTAATTGAAATGATTAACAGGGCTACCCATCCAAGGGTAAGGTTGGCAGGCAGGCAGGCGGCCTTCGCATTTTTCATGGAACCTTATCCACAGGTGGGATGAAGCCTTCATGAAGGGTTTATAAATGTAACAAATATGTTTATTAAAATTCATTGACATGTCCCAGCTCATGTGAAACTGTCACATGATGGGACATGTCTGAATATTTTTTTTTCCCCTTTATTTCAATTTTTTATACCCAAACTAATCTCCCTGAGGCAGCTCCATGCCTCAGGGAGATTTCTGCATTCTTTTGCATGCATATGCGTAGGACCGCAGGCCCCGACTCTCCCTCCTCCCCCAGCCCGCATAGTGCTTCCGGGTGAGTGACATGCTGGGCGGGCCTTAATTGGCCTGCCCATGTAAAATAGCGGTGTGCGGCTGATTGCGGGCAGCAATTGTCTGTGCATCCACCCAGGCCCACTCCCGCTTAGCCCCCCTGATAGCAAGAAAATTCTCCCCATAATTTTTTTCTTTAACTAACTTTGGTTTTTTGCGTTAGTTTTGATCTCTACCTTGCAAAATCATAATATGTCAGTTGACACACTATTTGCATGACTGGACCTGCCTTGCAATACCAGCAAACAATTGGCCTCATTGTTTCAACCGGAAAGACTAGCATTTACCAAATTCTATAAAAATACATTCTTTTAACCATTTATGAACTCATTCCACAATTGCTGCTTTTACATATTGTGCTTAATGTTTTGCTATATTTACCTGGTTAATACATTATTCAAGCTATAAGTTAGTTAGTAGTAGCCTGTGTATGTTGGCCTGATAGTGTGATGTTTTCTATCATTCAGAGCAGTTAGGAGTTCATAATGAGCATTCTTCATGATCTCCAGTTTTAATATAGAAAGTCAGGGATAATTGAATTGTTGATCCTGAGCATGCAGATGCTCACATGACATACATCAGCCTACTCAAGGAAGTCACTACTGTAGGGAATACAAGACAAAGTATAGTGAGAATGCTTCGATTGTAGTCCGAAGGCAAATAGAGATATTTACAATGTCACTGTTATTTACCCATCAACGTAACCAGGCCTGAATATTCCAGTCTTCACCGGTCTGACACCTCTCTACCAGTGGTAGAAAATGGCTTATTATGTTCAATCAAGTTCCTCTCCCTTGCATTGATCTGCTGGCTTTACTGCTCTTTGGGAATAGTGTTGCCACGGTCCATTGTAAAACAAGATGCGAATGAGGGTAGGATGCATGTTTCCCATGATTCTAATTTTTTATATCAGTGACAGGGACCACTGGAATGAAACACCTTCAGCAACAGGATATAAATTTCAATGGATGATGGAAACAAACAGTCTAATTCTGTTAGGTTTAACTTACGGTAAGGAGAGGATTTATCTTCGGAGATATTTTATTGTTGTTGTCTGTGCTGCAGTGGAAGCTGAGACAGGAATGACCGGACACTGCATCCTGGTCAGGTCCACAAATGCTGTAATGAAACAGGCCACCATTTCCACGCTGGAAGGAATGGGCTCCAAGTTCTGCATGATGTCCTCTGCTGCATTGGATCTGGATTCCTTCCTGCTCATTGACAGTGATAGGAGGCTGTCTGACAGGCCTGCCAGTGTACTAAACATCTTAGAATGCATGGTCCTGTATGCTGCTGAGTCCTTTGTGCAGAACCTGTGTGTGACCTTACCCTCCAGTGAACTGGTCCTTTCTCCTTGCCTGGCTGCAGCACACTCATGCCTAGCGACTCACCACATGCAGATTCCAACTGTGTACTAGCCTCTAAGGTACATGCTGCACCAGTATCTGAGCTGATGGCTGCAAGTGTCAGATCAAGTGATGGTGTTTTTACCTCAGCAGCCTGTAGCAGCTTTTGTCTTTCCTCATCAGACTGAGCTAACTGGTCAGGTGGCAATTCTCAGGTGTCTGAAAGCAGGAAATCAGAAGGGAGGGTTTATATGAGGGAAGTGGGTGTGAGTTAGAAAATAAGAGATCCATGGTCCCATGACCGGCAGCTTGTGCCTCATGCAAGATAGCAGGATGAGGGTGAGATGGAAGTTTGGAAAGGCATGAGGCAAGAACACACTGTCATCTTGGATGTTCTCAGTGACATCAGATGCAACAACCTCTGTTACAGTTGGCCCCATGATGCTGAGCACTGCCTTCTCCACAGGGCTCAGTTGATGAAGCCTTGTCTACACCCCTTTGGTTCTGCTCTGCTCCCTGCAGTTATGAGCCACCTTGTATGCCAAGAGAGAGTGCAGAATGTCAGTGAGTGTGTTGTACCATGATTAGGTGATGTACCTGTTACAGATCAATGGTTGGAATGAGAGATGGCTGTGAGACTGGCATCATTGGTGGTTATTGTCATGAAGCTGTTAATGTATATAATATTACTGGAAAATATTTTTCTTTTAAAATAGAGATTTAGTCTGTGGGTGTGCCTTAATTGGATTAAAGCCAGCTCGTCTGAGTGCTTTGATGTGTACTAGTTTTGATTTGTGAGGGAGATAGCGTCCATTTGCATTTTTTTGAATAGAACATTCAAGAAGTGGGGTGAAAACTATCACCTAGCTAGCAGATACCAAGCAATATGTTTATATTACTAATAAAATTGGTACTATAAAAAGGGTTTTATTTATAAGGTGGAGTTCAAGGAAGCTGGTGATACAATGAGAATTTACATTCAATGGGCAGTGCTAGGTATAACTTCAGCAGTTTTTGGGTGTGCAGGGCAGAGGCAATGTGAGATCAAAAGGCAGCTGTAAGCCTCCAACTGTCTCCACAGGAACCAAAGTGCAAAACCTAATTTTGAATTTGTAAGGTTAAAATGCTTTGCCTGGTGCCTGGTTAAGTCTATGGGTTTCTGTTGCTTTAATGGAGATTAGTTTGGGAATTTGTTTAAAGTTATGATAGTCATGTGTATATATGTTTTAACCTGTGTAAATTAATAAAATGTTTCATTTAGTTTAATGTAAAATCTTGAGAACTGGTGGTCTGATTCCTGAATTTAGAGTCGCATCTCAAACATAACACTTAAAATTATAGGTTATGACAGTTATTTAAAGTTTCCCTCTGGGGTTTTTAAATAACTCAGCTTTACCAATTGCATCGGTCATAACAGTTACCTAAGGGTGAGATGCAGTTTCAGAGCAATAAATCTGGGTCCTTTGATAGGGATTGGTGCTAGATGATTTACAGGGCTATAGTGCATTGCGCAGTTTGAGAGGCTGGTTGTGTGGTAAGTAGGTCATTTGGAGATACATTCATTGGTCCCCTGACCACCCATGTGATGCCATTGACCTGCTTGTTACCAGGTCCTTAGGTGCAAATGCCAGGAATTGACCTCCCTGTCCAACTGTTCCCATTCACTTCTAAGGGTGTTCTTTGAGAGCAGGAACATGGCCTCTCTCTTCCTATTGATTTTCAGGACTAAAGTCACCATCTGAGAACCTGGGAACCCTTGCTCTTCCCTGTTGCTCCATTTGGTTCCTGTAGTAACTGAAGGTATAGCCTATCCAGCTGTCTATCAGGGGGCACATTATGTTCTTGGAGACTCCAATCAATGAGCAGTAACCCGGGTAATCTTGGGCTTCCTGATGAGAGTCCTGATAGAGCATGTAGCACCTGAAAAGCTCCCTGTAATAAAGTTTATCTATTTCTTGTTGAAACCTGTCCGCTCCATCAAATAAAATAGCTCCAATGCTATGCCTCGCCTTGTTACTGTGAGTACATTGAATCTTAAGAAAAAAGGACTACTCACCAGTCATGCCACTCTTCGGCAGAATTGATCCTTACGATGCCACCATGGAAGACTGGAGCCAGAATGTAGAGCGCCTTGGTTTTTATTTCGTAGTGAACAAAATTACCAAGTAGGAAAAGCAGGAAGCAATCCTTTTGAGTGTATGTATTAGCAAGACAGGCAATCTCATTTGCAGCCGAACGGCCCCGAACGTTCCCAATTCTAAGTCCTCTAATGAATTAGTGGACCTCGTGAAAACGCACTTCCTCTCTAAGCCATCATAATATTGCAGTGGTTTAGGTTTAATTCCAGGGTTGGGCTCTGGGAGAGTTCATCGCAACCTATGTAGCAAAGCTGAAGCAGTTGACAGAACACTGCGAATTTGGGGGCATGCTAAATGATATTTATGTTGCAGGATCAATTAGTTTGTGGAATTCAGGACAAATCCATTCTGCGTCGTTTACTCGCCAAAGTCAACATTGATTTGAAACGTGCCCTGGAAGTATCACTCACCATTGACAGTGCTGCGAGAGACTCGCAGGCTTTGCAACACAGACAACATGGCGCTGTTCTCCATGTTGGGTGGGAACCTACCACCGGTCGTGGTGCGAAAACCAGAAACACAGCAGCGAAGTGAGAAGTAGTGTCCGCTGTTAGAAACATGAATAGGCCTCATAGAAAACTTCAGCAGCGACTCCAAAGTTAATCTGTTATAGATGTGGTAGTGACCACGGACTAGACATCTGCAGATTCAAGGAGGCAGAATATCATTACTGCCATAAGAAAGGTTATGTAGTAAGGCAATGCAGGGCAAAGTCAAAACGGCCCATAAAGCAGCAAACCAACATGATTGAATTAAAAAATACAGCAGGCCTGAAGCTGCTGCTATCGACGTTTATTCTCTATGTAACGTCACTGCTGTAAAAATCGAACCTATCACTGTCACAACCCAAGTTAATGAGAAGCCATTAATAATGGAGATGGATTCAGGTGCCTCAACCACAGTAGTGGGAGAGCACACTTTCAAATACCTTAATGAAGATGGACAGCCAATAAATCTTGAGTGGACAACTGCTAAATTAAAGATATACACTGGAGAATCTATTCAGGTAAAGGGCATTGCCACAGCACCAGTGTCTTATAGGCTGCCAGTGATAATAGTGAAAGGAGAAAGACCTAGTCTTCTGGGCTGAGTCTGGTTGCAGAAAATCAAGCTTGACTGGTCCAAAATACTCCCCTGAAAACAGGGGGATTTTCTGAACTGCTAAAGAAATGTGACGTGGTATTTCAGGACAAATTGGGGAAGTTAAAAGGTGTGCAAGCAAAAATCTATATGGATCCTCAGGCGGCACCACGTTCCTTTAAGGCCAGTCCTGTACCTTATGTTTTGAAGGAGAAGGTGGATGCAGAACTTTGCCAGTTAGAAAAGGTGGGCATCATCCAACCTGTCCAATTCTTGGAATGGGCAGCACCAATAGCTCCAGTGGTTAAGCCTGACCAAATCATACGCATTTGTGGGAACTATAAATTGACCATAAACAAGGCAGCCAAACTGGATAAGTTCCTCATTCCAAGTTTGGATGACTTATATGCAAAGCTGACTGGAGGCAAGTCTTATACAAAATTGAAAATGAATGATGCCTACCAACAATTAGAACTGGATAGCACATCTAGAGAATATGTGATAATTAACACATAGAAAGGTCTTTATCAGTACACTTCCCACACTTTGGAGTACCACCTGCATGTACAATCTTCCAAAGAACAATAGGGAGTCATGTGCGAGGGTTTTCCTGAGTGGTAGTATACCTAGATCTGATCACAGAGTCAACCAAGGCAGAACACTTGGCCAACCTGGAGAGGGTGCTAAGTGGGTTCATGGAAGGCGGTGTATGGTTAAAGAGGAAAAGTATACATCTCAAATGCTGGAAGTTACTTACCTGGCTCACAGGGTGGATGCCATGAGTTTGCATTTGGTAGGAGAGAAAGTTGAGGCAATAAAAGATGCAGCCTCGCTGTCCAATGTAACCGAATTCAAGTCCTTTCTGGTATGATCAACTATTATAGCTACTTCTTGCCTAACTTATCAACTATGTTGGCACCACTGCACTTGTTAAAAAAGAATCATCACTGGTCATGGAATTCACTACAGGAAGAAGCCTCTGTGAATGTAAAGAAACTATTGCATTTGTCATGTTTATTGATATACTACAACCGATCGAAAGAATTGTTATTAACATGTGATGCCTCTCCTTATGGTGTAGGAGCCATGTTATCACATAGAATGGAAGATGGATCAGAAAGGCCCATTGGCTGTGTCTCAAGAACTCTCTCAGCAGCAGACAAAGGTTATTCCCAGGTAGAAAAGGAAGGTTTATCAGTGATATTTGGAGTGAAGAAAGTCCGCCAGTCCCTACATTGTGTTGGACCATAAACCATTAATAGGTTTATTCAGTGAGGATAAGGCCATTCCACCAATAGCATCAGCAAGAATACAACGTTGGGCTCTGATATTATCCATGTATGAGTATACCTTCATGTACCAGCCTGACTTACATATTGCAAATGTGGATGCACTCAGTTGTCTCCTGTTACCAGATAGCATTGTACATGGTCCAGTGCTACAAGAAGCTGTGCTTGTACTGAATTTCTTGGATCCTTCGCCTGTGACTGCGATGTAAGCTAGAAATTGGATGAACAGAGACCCAATTTTATCAAAAGTCAGAGATCTTGTTTTGACGGGTGGTCAAATTTGCCTGTATCTGAAGAGATGAGACCATTCCATGCCCAAAAAACAGAGTTAAGTTGTCAAGATGGAATTTTGTTGTGGGGATCAAGAGTTGTCGTCCCATCGTAAGGAAGAGAATCACTCTTGACAGAGCTTCACAGTGCGCATCCAAGCATATCAAAGATGAAAATGCTTCCGTGAAACTATGTCTGGTGGCCAGGCATTGACAATGACTTTGAAAGCATGGTCAAACACTGTCTCTATTGTCAGCAACAAGAGAAGTTGGCTGTTTGAGCTCCACTGCATCCGTGGGAGTGGCCTGGTCGACCCTGGGTTACACTACATATCGATTATGTAGGACCATTCTTATGTACCATGTTGTTTTTGATCGTAGATGTGTATTCTAAATGGATGAATGTATACGACGTCAGATCACCGACATCGAGCGCAACTATCGAGAAGTTGCATCATTGTTTTTATTTATATGGCCCACTGGAAATAATCGTTTCTGATAACGGTATAGCCTTTACCAGTACACAGTTGCAGAGAATCAGGAATTTAAATGAAATCAGACATATTAAACAGCCCCTTACCATCCCTCATCAAATGGTTTAGCTGAGAGAGCTGTACAAATTTTCAAATCTGGAATGAAGAGGTTATCAGAAGGTACTCTAGAAACTCGACTTTCCCGCTTTCTTCTCAGTTATCGTACAATGTCACATTCCACTACGGGATCAGCATTGTCTGAATTATTGATGAAATACCACCTATGTGCAAAGTTAAGTTTAGTGTTTCGAAACTTAGAAGTGAAGGTAGAGAGGAATCAGAGTAATCAGAATTTAAAGCACAATAGTCACAGCAAAGCTCGCAGATTCACTATAGGAGACACGGTATTTCTGTGGAGTTTTGGAAGTGGACCTTGTTGGGTTCCTGGAACCATTGTCTCAGAGACAGGTCCCACATCCTTCCAGGTGCAAGTGGAATACAGAATCATTTGAAAACATTGTGATAGAGAGACATTCCAATAACCATCTATTCTGTCTGTGATTAATGTTGAACCATCAATCCCTGAGGTGACTGATCTACTTAGAATAGAGATGCCTGATGTTTTTGTAGACTTGCCTAACCCAGAACTGCCACTTTCTAATGATGTACCTCATTCTGCAGTTCCTGATCATGTTGACCCCGTGGAGGAACCTCAAATGGTAGAGCTACACTGCTCTAACCAGTGGAGAACTCTTCAGATGCTTAGTCCTTAATCACCTGAAATTGTATATATATATGTGTTGTTGGATATTCAAATGTTCTCTGTAAATAGAAACTGTAAGAAACTAAAGAAGGAGGAAATGTAGCAACTGAAGGCATAGCCTCTCATACTGTCTATCAGGGATCATGTAATGTCCTTGGAGGCTCCAATCAATGAGCCCTAAGTGTGGGCAATCCGGGGGTATGGGGCTTCCTGACGAGAGTCCTTATCAAGCATGTAGCATCTGGAAAGCTCTTTGTAATAAAGGTTATCTGTTTCTTATTGAAACCTGTCAATCAAGTCATTACAGTTACCTTCTTCTTACAGCCAATTCCTGCAGAGACAATCAGAAGCAGCTTCTTTACAATCAGTGTAGATCCCGTTAAAAGCAGCCTTTAAGAGCTGGATATTAGGTGGAACTTGTGCTAACCACAAGTTCTGCTAAGTTCCCTGCTGAGCATTCAGCCAGCCAATGGTACAGGTAGCACTCAGATAAATGTTACAATAATGGAATTGAGGGTGCAGCACTAAGTTTGCATGCTGCTTGCCTTAATGGGACTGGGTGTGGGCTGACCTAAAATGGAAGCAAACCAAGTTTTCTCCCTTTGTCTCTTAAAGGGCTAAAGGGAAGAGTGAGGGGAAGAACCTATCAGTATCTCTGGCTATTCCTCTGTATTTGGTATTGCATGATGATGATGAGGAAGAGGAGGAGAGGGGATGGGGCATGTGAAGGCTCTAAATGCTTCAGAGAAAGGAGGGTAAAGAGTCACTCAGCCATAAAAGATACAGAGCATGATGCACCTGTCTGAATTTGTCTGAAAGGAGGTGAATGGGGAGATGCAAAAGATACACTTGATGAGCTATGCAGAATTCTGGAACCTGACCTGAGGTTATCCTGAAGGAATGTTCCTGCTTTATCCATGGCTGGGGGGGAGGGTTCCATTGAACTGACATTTTACACCTTTGGACCCTTCCAGCCAAGAATCTGCATAACTTTTCACAGTCTGCAGTCTACTGGTGTAACAAGCAAGCAGCTTGTGCACTTTTGATTAGTTGGCCAACTAATTTTCACTAGTTCTCAACAAGAGGAGACTTTTCTAGATTGGCAGGAATCTCAAGGTTGCCTTGGCCTCAGGGACTATAATCTCGAGGCTATCTGGTTATCAATTAAAGAAACAGTGAGCTACAATGACAGAATGGGCTACCTTTTCTTAAAAAAGTAGCGGAATGTGAGCATCGTCACAAGGAGGTACATGTCACAGTTGTCATGATGTGTTCATGATGAGATGGTTGTCTGATCTGCTGTTGGTTTGCAGAGTGATGAGCATTTACAACCAGCTTGAATGGAGTGGGGAACAGGAGTAAGTTGTGGTAAGAGCAAAGCCATATTCTTTGGGGAACTGGACTGACTGATCATTTGTCCCTTTACTGACAGGTCAGATACCTGAAGGTACTGGGTTATGGTTCAGAGGAGCAGGGGCTTGCATTAAAACCTTCATGGGATGTGGGCATCACTGACTAGGCCAGCATTTATTGTCCATCCATAATTACCCTTGAGAAGGTGGTGGTGAGCTGCCTTCTTGAACCGCTGCAGTCCATGTGGTGTAGGTACACCACAGTGTTGTTAAGGAGGGAATTCCAGGTTTTGGACCCAGTGACAGAAAAGGAATAGTCATATATTACAAAGTCAGGATGGTGAGTGGCTTGCAGGGGAACTTTCAGGTGGTGGTGTTCCCATGCATCTGCTGTCCTTGTCCTTCTAGATGGTAGTGGTCATGGGTTTTGAAGGTGCTTTCTAAGGAGGCTTGGAGAGTTCCTGCAGTGCATCCTGTAGATGGTATATACTGCTGCCACTATACGTCGGTGGTGGAAGGAGTGAATGTTTATGAATGGGGTGCCAATCAAGCGGGCTGCTTTGTCCTGGATGGAGTCAAGCTTCTTGAGTATTGTTGGAGTTGCAATCATTCAGGTAGTGGAGAATATTCCATCACACTCCTGACTTGTGCCTTGTAGATGGTGGGCAGGCTTTTGGAAGTCAAGAGGTGGGTTACTCGCTGCAGGATTCCTAGCCTTTGAAATGATCTTGTAGTCACACTAGTTATATGGCTAGTCCAGTTCAGGTTCTCGTCAATGGTAACCTCCAGGATGTTGATAGTGGATGTCCAGTGATGGTAATGCCATTGAACATCAAGGTCCGATGTTTAGATCCTCTCTTGTAGGAGATGGTCATTGCCTGGCACTTGTGTGGTGTGAATGTTACTTGTCACTTATCAGCCCAAGCCTGGATATTGTCCAGGTCTTGTTGCATTTGGACATGGATTGCTTCAGTATCTGAGGAGTCTCAAATGGTACTGAACATTGTGCAATCATCAGAGAACATCTCCACTTTTGATCTTATGATGGAAGGAAAGTCATTGATGAAGCAGCTGAAGATGGCTGAGCCTAGGACACTACCCTGAGGATCTCCTGCAGTGATGTCCTGGAACTGAGATGATTGACCTCCAGCAGCCATCTTCCTTTGTGCTAGATTTGAATCCAACCAGTGGAGAGGGTTCCCCCAGATTCCTATAGATTCCAGTTTTGCAAGGGCTTCTTAATGCCACACTCAGTCAAATGCTGCCTTGATGTCAAGGGCAGTCACTCTCACCTCTCCTCTGGAGTTCAGCTTTTTTGTCCATGTTTGAACAAAGGCTGTAATGAGGTCAGAAGCTGAGTGGTCCTGGCGGAACCCAAAATGAGCGCCAGTGAGCAGGTTATTGCTAAGCAAGTACCGTTTGATAGCACTGTTGATGATCCCTTCTGTCACTTTACTGATGATCGAGAATAGACTAATGGTTTGCTAATTGGCCGGGTTAGGATTGTCCTGCTTTTTGTGTACAGGACGTACCTGGGCAGTTTTCCACATTGCTGGGTAGATACCAGTGTGGCAGCTGCATTGGAACAGCTTGGCTAGGGGTGCGGCAAGTTCTGGCGCACAGGTCTTGAGTACAATTGCTGGAACATTGTCAGGACTCATAATATTTGCAGCATCCAGTGTCTTCAGCTGTTTCTTGATATCAAGTGGAGTGAATTGAATTGGTTGAAGGCTGGCATCTGTGATGTTGGGGACAGCCGGAGGAGGTTAAGATGGATCATCCACTCAGCACTTCTGGCTGAAGATTGTTGCAAATACTTCAGCCATGCCTCTTGCACTGATGTGCTGGGCTCCCCAATCATTGAGAATGGGGATAATTGTGGAGCGTCCTCCAGTGAGTTGTTTAATTGTCCACCACCATTCATAACTGGATGTGGCAGGACTGCAGAGCTTAGATCTGATCCTTTGGTTGTAGGATCGCTTAGTTCTATCACTTGCTGCTTATAGCGTTTGGCATGCAAGTAGTCCTGTGTTTTATCTTCACCAGGCTGATGCCTCATTTTTAGGTATGCCTGGTGCTGCTCCTGGCATGCCCTCCTGCACTGTTCATTGAACCAGGGTTGATCCCCCGGCTTGATGGTAATGGTAGAGTGGGGGATATGCTGGCCCATGAGGTTACAGATTGTGGGTGAGTATAATCCTGCTGTTTCTGATGGCCCACAGTGCCTCATGGATGCCCAGTCTTGAGTTGTTAGATCTGTTCGATCTCTATCCCATTTAGCATGGTGGTAATGCCATACAACATGATGGAGGGTATCCTCAATATGAACAGAAGCTGGGCATGTGGGAGTGATGCACCCTCTCCATCGTGGGTAAGAACCTTGTCATCAGATGTGAGGTGCTCTCATTGTTGCTCTGTGTGTACAGGCCTTGTGCATTACCCATGGTGGTTATCCGAGCCATCTTCCACACTGCCTGGAGATCAAAAATGGATTATGTCCCAAGGGACACAATGTACAAATCTCAAGACAAAGGGGTAAAATACAAACCCAACATTGCCCCCATTCTGATGGCCAACTACATATGCGGCTGCATCAATTTGTGCGTAGATCCCCTAGTATGCAAACACCAACCGTCACTATGTGCTGAAGTTCTCTCTGTCTCTGGTGTTGGAAAGATGGGGCTGGTCACTTTGCTGTGGAATGCAGCAGTCAGTTGAACCGTGTTGTGGCACCTGTCCATTGCGGAAATGTTTATGCAGAAAAAAAGCCTTTGACCACAAGTCCATCAGGCAGTTCCTCAAGGTCCTGTGGAAAAAGAAGATGGTGGACCCTGTCGGATGGTTCCTTGAACAGACTATCAAAATCATTTGGCAGAATATCTCTTCACCAAGCACAAGGTGTAGCTCGGCTGGTAGAGAGAAAGGCCCTTCCCATCACATCCTTCCTGCGTGCCTGGAGTCTCACTGGCACTGCATGCTTCCATTGAGGTAGCTGCAGTGGGGAAGAGACTATCGCCCATCCTCTTCTGGAGTGTGCTTTTGCAAAGCAGTCAGGAAAGTTTGGAGTGGCTTTGAGCAGGTTCATCCCGAGCAGCTCCATAACGAAGGACTCTATGCTCCAGGGCTGTTCCCAGGCACACACACTGAGATAAACATCAACTGCAGATGGAGGACCATCGACTTGGTGAAAGATGCTCTTTGCTCTGACTGAAACTTGCTCTTCCAATGTAAAGAGCTGCTGCCAATTGGATGATGCAGACTGGCACTTTCCAAATTCCAGAACTATGTACTGAGGGACGCACTAAAGCTTGGGGCAGCCACTGCACAGGCTCAGTGGGGAAAGGCCAGAGTCTAAGGCCTTCCTATCATCGTATGCTGAAAGGCTGGAAAATCCCTTGGGCTGTATGTTTGACATGAAACGTATATTGTAAACATAATCGGTAATTACAAGTGTAGTGAGGCACCTCAGTGTGCCACACTGAAGGAACAATCTGTTTTGCATTTCATGAGATGTCAACTTTGAATTGTCATGTAATATACTTCTATAAATTTTATGAATAAAGTATATTTTTCGAGAAAAAAAGCCTTGGTCGTCTGATGGTCTTTGTAGTATATTTTACTTCACTTTATAATTTCAGTTGAATAAAATGCTAATTTACAGCGGGAGCACCATTTTATGTTTCCATCTTCTTTTTTGCTAAGACTGTCCAATGCAGGAAAATATGCACCCAGCTCGTCTATGGAAGTCTAGAGTAATTGTGTTGCACAAAATTTGTGGTGGTTCTGGTAAAGACAATCTTGGATAATATTAATGAATTCCATCTGTGGTTTTATATGTCACAGCTGCTGTCTAAACTAAATAAAGTATGTTTTTATTTTAAAAATCTAAGGGGAGAAGTAGCTTGCTTGGGGCCAGAAAGACACTCTGCACTAATATGCACATAAAAAGTAGATAGTTATCCACATTTCCATATGATAAATCACTGCCAGTGGGATCTTGAACTACGGGTGTCCAAGTTTTTTGTCTTTGTGAACTGCATTGGTGCAACTCCATGGAGCCTTAGAGGTCACATTTAAAGCTTGAATTCCTGCCGCCATTACTTTGCATACATCAAAAGTTGTTGATAGTTTCAGATTTTGGTGGTCTCAGGATTTATCCACCAGGGAGGCAACTGTGCTAAAAAAATTGCCAAACCTCCAGGCCCACAAAGTTCAAACAGGACAAACCAACAAATAAGAAATACCTTACCACAAGTAGATCTGACATGACAAGGCTCTAAGGACTGGATTGGCAGGACTCGGGGGCTGCTTGTGTCTGGAGGTCTGATGAATATGGCTCAACCTCCTCTCCGGTAAACTGGATAAAATTAAATGAACTTACTAACTGATCACCTAGAAATAAAGTATTTGGCACGCATTGTGTCTGTTGTGCAGGAGAAACCTATTCACAACAGCAGGGAGAGGTCCCAGACCAGGGGGTGGAGTGACCCACATTAGGCTCCTCACTAACTTTGAGTAGTGTGCCATTGCGCCATCACACTGACTGGTGAGGATGTGGACTGTGTCTACGGCAATGGTGAAGTCAGCAGTGAACACCCTTGTGAGAATGCTGCACCACATAATCCATCTCTCAAAGCAAATGTGAGTGCTCTCTCTCCTGCTTTCGACTGTGCTGCAAAACACTAACTATCTCTACTTTGGTTCACCGGGAGCTCTGCTAAATGGCCGACACCCTCATCCAGCCAGTCCTTCAACTTCAGCCAGGTCCTCACCTTCAGCCAAGCGGACACATCCTCCATGGAAGAGCTGGAAATAAGCAGCCTGGAAGACTCGTCACAGCGCTTACCCACACCCTCCACCGTGCAAAGACACACACCTCGGTTAGACCTAGGTGTAGAGCAGGCTCGGGTTCACAATCTGGTGGTCACCGCTCGGACACTTGTTCGCAGCAGCAGGAGGCGGGTTCAGCCAAGCTCCTGGCATTCAGAGGACTGTTGGGGAAGAGGCATCTGTGAGGGCTGAGTCAGATGACGAGCGTCTAGAATCAGCCTTCCAACTCATCGTGGAGAATCAGCAGAAGGCGGGGAAACATCACATAGAGCTGTTGGAAGCCCTCAACAGAGTGGCATGAGAGTTGGAGGAGTGTGTCTGGCAGCTCTCTGATGAAGCTGTGCTCAGATGTGTACATATGGAGGTCTTCATGGGGATGATGGCAGATGCCCTGGAGACCTTGGTCTAGAAGGATGCAGAGATGTGTGCAGACCTGCACTCCATCACGGGAGCCATGAGTGAATTCCTGCTGTGGTGATGCGAGAGGGAAACAGGGCACCATGACATCCCTCCAAGCGCTCTTTCCGCTCAAAGAGTCAGGCCAGGGCCCCTGGGCACCTGCAGGGAGGGGGACCGGCAGCTGGACACCCCTGGTTCATCCGCTCAGGAATCTCAGAGGCTGTCCTTTCTCCCTGAGTCCCCTTTACCAGTGACTTTCTCAACCCCGTCCTCTGTCACCACAGAGGGACCAGCCGGCCCACAGGAGGACAGCCAAAGCAAGATGATGCACCTAAGCCTTGGCCCTCCAGAGGACCCAGGCTGAAGGCATCAGAGGCAACAGTGTCAACCATTGCACAGGCTGTCTCCACCCCTACTGCAGATGTCAGGGAAGAACCTAGAAATCTAAGGCGTTCAAGAGTTAAGAAATTCTGATCACAGTTGGTTGCATCGATGAACACATTTTATAACTTAACAATCTAGAAATATATCCACTTTCGCAGAATAATATATAATGGTGTCTTTCGGCTTCTTTCACAGGCTTTGCGAGTCCTCCCACTGCATCCACCCCACCCACTAGCAGTTCAGTTGCTTGCAGCTGGCCTATGAGTGATTCTGGAGGGAGAAGAGTGTGTGTGGCAGGGCCTTTGGGGCCCCACGTACGTGGATCCTTCCTGTATCACAGTCATCTTAATGCCCTGAGCATTTTCAGTGCTGCCTGCTGGGGTTCACTTTCAGTTGAGCATCTGAGCTGACCTGCATCTCCGCCCATCCACTGATCACACTCCCATGTAGCAACTGATCTTGCCCACCACGACTCTCATTACACTTTCGATTTAGCCAGCAGGGTAGTAATACAGTTTTTCTTTTGCTACCCTGCCCTTTCCCTGCCCCCAGTCATCCATTTCTTTTCCCCCATCACTGTCGACTCCCCTGGCATCACCTTCCACCTCCCCTTTGTGACCTACCAGCCACAACCCTTTTCTTTTGGGGATGTCCAGGTGAATGTGTACATTCCCTTCCTTCCTGAGAATCCAACCTCCTTCCAGGTTAACCTCCCCGATATCCTCCTTCCCACCCCCAGGGTCCGAGCTGCCTCTGAATCCCCACTAACCACCCTCATTCTCCCTTCTACCAATACTGTTGAACCCTCACCCTCCCACCCTACCACCTCACTCTGCCCTGGGTCATTCTCACCGTTCCCATGTACCCACCCATCCTCAGTTTACTCCCCAGGAGGCAATTGTGGACTCATCAGAGCTCTCCCTTGCACGTTCATCTGGACATCCCCACCCCTCCTGACTCCTTCCGGCTTGGAACTCATTCCCCTCTTGGTACTCCTTCACCACTGGACTCCACATCACCTTAGCCCTCCCCCCCCCGCCCCTCCATTAGAAACTCCCCACCTCCAGACTGCTTCCACTCACTTTGTCCTTTCCCCTTCCTGACTCCTTCAGACACCCTTACTTCTTCCACCAGCGTTACTCCCTTCCCTCTCTGCACTCCTTCCTGCCCCCCGGACTCCCTCCCCTTTCCACACTCCTTCTTCCCCCTAGACTCCTGCCTCCCCCTGGACTCCTACTCCTCTCTGCACTCCTTCCCCCTTCCGAACTCCTTCCCTTACTCCTACCACCCCCCTTCCACCTACCTCCCCAGTTACTGTCTTCTCCCCATTACACCCTCCTCCCCTGTAGTCTCCCCCAACAACCTCCCCCTGACATTTTTGCTCCCCCCCCAACCTTCCCGCTGACACCTTTGTTCCCCTCCTTCCAACTTCACCCCCACCGACACCTCTGCTCCCCCCCTCCCAACCTCAAACCCCACCCCGCAACACCTCACCCTCTCTGAGTCAGCCCTAGACCTTCCTCTCCTACCCCCTCCGACACATCTTCCTCTCTCAAACACAGCTGGATCTTCTTCTCCATCTCCTCGACCATCATCCGTTGTGAGCAGACTCTCAAAAGTGACTTTCCACCTTCTGTGAGCTGCTCCACAGGAGAGCCATATCCATGAGAATCCACCCAGTATGCCATGAATGTTCCTCCAGTTGTGCCATTGCTGTCGGGCTCCAGCATCTTCCTGTTGACGTGGGTGGATGATCCTTCAGTGGGGGGATGACTCCGGTGGGCTAGCCTTATAATGATATGCAGATGTATCACAATGAGGTTCCCGATGCTCAGTGGTGGGAAACGCAGGCCACCATCGACAGGCTGACAGACAATCGCAAACTGGTTTCACAACATCGCAAAACCGATTTTTGGCCTTCTCACCGTATTGTCTGCTCACCCCACCGAACATGCCCGATGCCAAAGGGCATGGAAAACTCTGCCCACAGTGTTTCACCGCCAAGGGTGCCATTTGTGAATGCACTGCAGAATGTTCAAGTTTGTGGATGGCGAGACTGTCCCGAGCAAACACATCTGTGGGACAGTCTCCATCTTGAATCTCTCTGGATCAGAGTCATTCAGCTGGAATAGGAGTTGGAGAGACTCTGACTCATAAGGGAGGGCGAGGAATTTCTCAACAGTTTTATCCAGTCACATCCCAGCTGAAAACACAGATCCTGAAAAGGGAAGCCGTGAATGATAGGGAGGCAGGTAACAGGGGTTTAGGAAAGGCTGACAATGCAGACCAAGACACCATGGCTCAGAATACTGTCCAGGGAGGGGGAGAGCAGAATACATTTCATGTAGATGCCTGACACAGAACAGGACATGCTGCTGGTAGAGGGAGGAGGAGGACATCTCTTGTAGATTCTGCCTCTATCTTACTAGACTCTTTGCCACCTCCCTATTTACCCTTTCCACTAAGCCAAAGGTCCCAACCTGGTTCTGGTGGAGCCCATCCCATTGGCATAGCTCCTTGCTGTCCCAGAACTGCTGTTCTGGTGGTAGTTATAGGGACTCTAAATTGGGGAATAGATACTGCCCTCTGCCACCAAGATTGAAGATCTCGAAGGGGGTGTTGTCTACCCAGTGCTAGGGTAAGGGATGTCTCATGGCGGCTGGAGAGGAACTTGGAAAGGGAGGGAGTAAATCCAGTTGTTGTGGTCCATGTTGGAACATATAGCGCAGGTAGGAACAGGGAGGAGGTCAGGAGTTAGGCTTTAACTTACGAAGCAAAATCTTGAGAGTAATGGTCTCTGGATTACTGCCCTAACCATGTGCAAATTGGCCTAGGAGCAGACAGATCAAAAGAATTAATACATGGTAAAGGACTGGGAAAGAAGGGCTCCTTTTCATGAGAAACTAGCACCAGTTCTGGGACAGCAAGGAGCTATACCAATGGGATGGGGTCCACCAGAACCAGTGTGGGACCTTTGTCCTAGTGGAAAGCGTAACTAGGGATGTGGCAAAGACGTTAGTAAGATAGAGGCAGAATTTAAATGAGATGTCCTTCTCCTCCCTCTCCAGCAGCTTATCCTGTTCTATGTCAGGTATCTACATGAAAGGTAAGTAGCCTAAATATAAACAAAACAGCTCAGAAGAACATAGGAAAGAATAAAGTACAGAAGGACAATGATAACAAAGGAATAAATAGAGTTATAGAATGGACGTTAGAAAAATGGTTATATGTAAAGTGACAGGAAATTCTATTAAAATTGAGTGAAAATGTTTTTACAGCAATGCACATTGTCTCTGTGATAAAACAGGGGAGCTGGAGGCTATCATGCATTGGGAGGAACCAGACATGGGCAGAATCTTCCGCTCCCACCAGTGGCAGGAATAGTGGCAGGCAGGGGCACTAAATTTGGCGTGATGGAAAAAGTCAGTTTCGTGCCAGTGGGAAATTAGTTTGGAATTTTTTCTTCCTGACTTTGATGGTGTGTTAAAGTTAGGTCGAGTTTCCGGCTCATCTATTTTGGAAACCATATTTGTATTTAATGAATATTCATTAAAAGGACAGCTCACTGGAATTACGTTTCTCTCCAAAGTAAGTGCCCTGCCAACAAATGATTAAAACGGTCTGTTTCATGGCTGTCTATAAGTAGTGTGCAACTGGATCCCGCCTGTGGATGAGGTTTCATGATAAATGTGAAGGCGGCCTGGGCTCTTCACCTGCCCGCCAACCTTAAGGTTGGACGGGCAGCTTAGTTAATCACTTTAGTTAGTTTTTAAATGGCCTTTGATAGTTCAGCGGGCGTGCCCACCGAACTGAGGATCAGAATGATGTGCGGTGACATTGGGTTGCAGCGCCGAAGTCACCGCACGCCATTTTATGCATCAGTGAGCAGGCCCCGCCCCCATTTGCCAATCCGAAGATTCTGGTCATAGTTTTCCAACAAAAATACATTCCTTTAATCCACAAAAACTAGCAAGGGGTGTGTTCGAATTGTGGCTAATGAAAGAAATCAAGGATTACATTAGGTCAAAAGAAGAGACATATAAAATTATTAAAAAATGATAAGCCTGAGAACTGAAGTGTTTTAGAATTCTGCAAAGGAGGATTTAGAAAAAAAATTAAGGAAGGGAAAATAGAATGAGAATAAACTAGTGAGAAACATGAAAACAGACTATAAAAGCTTCTCTAGATATGTAAAATGGAAAAGGTTAGCAAAATCAAATGTGGGCCCATTACAAGCAGAGTCAGGAGAATTTATAATGGGGAATAAGGAAATGGCAGAGAAACTAAACAAATGCTTTGTGTCTGTCTTCCCAGAGGAAATTACTAAAAACTTCCCTGGAATAATGGAGGATCAAGGGACTAGTGTAAAAGAGGAACAGCAAAATATTAATATCAGTAAAAAAAAGTACAAGAGAAATCAATGGGGCTTAAAGTAGATAAATCCCCTGGACTCATGATCTATATCACAGAGTGTTAAAAGAGCTAGCTATAGAGATAGTAGATGAATTGGTGGCCATCTTTCAAAATTCTATAGACTCTGGGATGGTTCCTGCAGATTGGAAGGTGGCAAATGTAATCCCACTATTTAAGAAAGGAGCGATAGAGAAAAAAGGGGAACTACAGACCTCTTAGCCTAACATTAGTAGTAGGGAACATACTAGAACCTGTAATAAAGGATGTGATAACAGGACACTTAGAAAATAATGACATGATTGGGCAGAGTCAACATGGATTTATGAAAGGAAAGTTATGTTTAACGAACCTGTTAGTGTTTATTGAGGATGTAGCTAGCAGAATAGATAAGAGGAACTGGTGGATGTGGTATATTTTCAGAAAGCTTTTGATAAGGTCCCACACAAGAGGTTAGTAAACAGAATTAGAGCACATGAGATTGCAGGTAATATACTGGCATAGATTGAGAACTGGACAGAAAACAGAGAGTAGGAATACTTGTTTGGTAGTACAGAACTTGAGTATTGCTGAAAATAGAGATATGTCAAAGCTTTTCATCTTGCACTCAGCAGGACAAAGGCACCACTCTTTGCAGTAGCAACACGAGTGGTATTTGCCACTAGCCGGATGCTGCCATCAAGCCAAAAGGACATTCTGCCTATCACACAAATGAATAATGTGGTATATGAATTTCAGTGCCAGTGTGATGCTAGGTATGTAGGCTGTATGTCCCAAAACCTGGAGAATCAGATCAAACAACATGTCCCAGCTGCTGTTCACAATGGGCAAGGTACAGTCCATACCCAACCAGCCTGTGCTTGCAAGACTCAAAACACAGTGTCCAGATTAGATGTGATTCCATGATTGGACAACGTTTGCTAAAGTGCGCTAAGAATTACACTGACAACCAATTTAAGATTGTCAGTTGGGCTCGCAGTGTGGTGCGCTGGAAGCTACATATGTTAATACACAGGGCCCTGTTCTTTGTAGACAGAAAGAACATGTTCACACATTGTGCCTGTTTTCAGCTAAACAAAATAAGTGACAACCATTCACAGACTCATTCCTCAGGGCAATGCCTTGACCAATCAGAGTCAAGCTTCCTGGTTTAAATTTCAAACAATGCTTGGCAGTTAACTGGCAGTCACCAGTGATGGTGCATTCTCCATGGCAACACCTCTACCAATCAGAGTCCACTTGCCAACCAATCAGCACTCCTAAGATACAGCATAATTTTTAAAAATTCATCCATGGGATGCAAGCATCACTGGCTAGGCCAGCATTTATTGCCCATAGATAAAAACAAAAAACTGCGGATGCTGGAAATCCAAAACAAAAACAGAATTACCTGGAAAAACTCAGCAGGTCTGGCAGCATCGGCAGAGAAGAAAAGAGTTGACGTTTCGAGTCCTCATGACCCTTCAACAGAGTTCTGTCCACTTAGGGACACACTCCTCCACCTCACCAGCTGGAGTTGATGGGGGCAAAGGCAGAGGGGATTTGGAGCTGCAGGACACGCTTGTTTATCCTGGGTAGATGCCCCTGTGGTGTGTGGCTGGTGCTTCTCCTCCCTTTGGATACCCGAGGGCTCCTCCCTGACTCCTTGAGGAGGGAGGTCGAGATGCCCTGTCCCCCTCTCACCTAGCCACTGCTGGTACATACCCATGGCTAGAGTGATGGTGTGCTTGTCCGAGCACAAATCCGGCAGAAACTGCTGGACCTGGGTCTCCAAGGCAGCTGCCACCCCTCCCATGGAGACTTTGATACGCTTGCATGCTGGAGCCAGAACATCAGACAGAACATGGGCAGACTCCGCCATCCTTCATTCCAGTCTGGTGACAGCCTCTTACAACTCTGCCTGTTGTTCCCTTGCCTGTCTCTGCACCTCCAACGTTTCTCTCAGGGCTGTTTCCAGAGGATCAACATTGTACTCGAACGCTGCAGGGCCCTAGTCTCCAGCATCCTCTGAGTGCCAGAGATCTCGGCTGATACTGCCTCTGCTGCTTTGGACATGTGTCTATGAGGTGATCATCAGATTGTGACCCCCGAACCTACTCTAGAACTAGGGCCAGCCAAGGTGTGTGCATCTGTGCTGGTGGAGGGTGCAGGTAAACGTAGTGATGGATCTTCATCTGATGCTTCCTCTTCCTCCTTACCTGAGGTGCTTTGGAGGCTGGGGCTGAGGCGCTTGCTGGAACTCTTCATCTGCCTTTTCTTGCTGGTGCCAGGAATAGAGAGAAGAGATAATAAGTGATTAACTAGGCAGGCTCCTACATTATAAGTCACTCACAGTCAATGTCTGCATGTGGCCGATATATACTGGCTGGACCCTCACTGGCTTGTTGGTGGATGTCTATCTCGCCTGCCACACAGGAATGATCTCTGTCCTCTCCAGTGAGCTCTTGTTCCTCATGGGGAGACAGTGTCCTCAACTCTGGGGTCCCGCTCTAGTCTTCACTCTCTCCTTTCTTTTGTGGGAGATCTTGTCCTACAAGAAGACCAATGAATTGACTGTGAGAATTGTGGCTGAAAGAGGGGTTCTGAAACATGCAAGCCTGTTGTGTCTGCTGAGCCTTCCCCGGTCAGGGATTAAGATGCTGTGTGTGAAGGAATTTACATGAGGTGATGAACTTAAAGTGGCTGGCAAACATTCAGTGCTGATGTCTCAGCTGCTGATCCCTGTGAACTCTAACCTTTAGGCTGCCTGATACCCTTATGAGAGTGTGAGTTTGGAGTGAGCAGAAGTTCCATTTGCCCTGGTGAATTGCACCGGATCCATCGTTCTTTTCCTGCACTGCTGGGAGGTCCTTTTTTGTTGCCCACAGGCAGGCAGTGACCTCCCTGGTGACCGCTTTCCAGGCTGATGTGGTCAGGTAGGAGGATCTCCTGCCTTTCCTGGAGGGCTTGGAAGAGAATACCCCAGGAGGTCACGTTGAACCATGGAGCTGAAGGCTTTGTTCTTTTGGGCACCATTGAGAAGAAAAACTGAACAACACACCTGGCCTGCACTGCGTGAATGTCTGTACTTCTATTTAAATATAGTGCCAGGACGTTCCAGCCCAGACGAATCCCTGCAGCCCCACCACAAGATACGATAAACTCCTTGCTGATGCATAATTAATGAGCTGAAAAGCAAAAAATCACATGGATTAATCCCACCCACCGCCCAGCGGGAATCATGACTTCCCTACCTGCTACCACGCTTAGTCTTCAGAATTGAAAATTCCGGCCATGTTAGGGTTTACTGAGATGTGGGGCAGAATAATACTCTGGCACGCCAAGGGCAGGTTCCACACCCAGAAGTCAGCGGCGGTTTGACTTCTTGGCCTGCCTTTGGAATGATCAAATAATACACTGATTGGGCCTCATTAAACTGATGGGTGGATCTGAGGTCTTCATCCTGCCAAATGAGTGCTGGAGTGTGGGGTGCTTGGTCTCTGAAGTTGTTGCTTGTGACATGGAACAAGATCACAGCCAGCCCTTTAAAGGGCCCCTGGCATGGGACAGTGCCAGGGGACCGAGTTGATGCAGATAGTGTGAAGCCTCTCTAGAAATATGGTAATTGTTCAGTTTGCAGACCTGTAATGTGAGAGAATTTAATTTGAATTTCTGTCTCTCAACCTTGGCACTCTTCATAGCTGGCAGAATTTTAAAAATCTCAGCAAATTTCCCACGTCTTCACATGTGGGAGAAGCACAGTTGTTACATGTTTCCATGTAGAGATGTTAGCGCCATTGGAGTGAGGGGAGAGGCGGGGTGGAGGGCCAAACCTGCCTCTAGATTCAGCAAGATCTCACTCAGAGCCGTCCTGTGTGCAGTCTCAGACTGACGTGAACGGCTGATGCCAACCCAAGGCAAAAGGAGGAAACCGAGCCAGACGCGAGCCAGACGCGAGCAGTGTGGGAAGAGGTGGCTGAGTGCTCAACGGTGTCGGTTTGGTCAGAAGGACTTGGTCCCAATGCCAGAAAAGGCTCAATAACCTAATGAGTTCAGCAAGGGTGAGTATGGCCTCATTAAGACCAATCTTGGGTTAGTGTGCTACAGGGTGTGCTCGTGAATGCAGGAGGGAATTGAATGTGGCTGCTCCTCCAAGGCAGCATGATTCAACAAGGACACATCTGTCCTTAACGTTGTCATTGTGCATTTCAAGCAATGGTCTAGATTTAGGCCAGTGGGTTTGCAGGAACAGCATATGACACATGAGGATGGCATCCAGGTTGGCATGCACTGAGCTGAGAATGGGTTAGAGGCATGCTATAAGGTTAATTGAAATTGCTAATGAATGCAAACTTAAAAATCTTTTTCAGGAGAAGCGAGCCCACAATGGCTGTGAGAGAGCCTGTACAGGTGGGTGTTTGTCAAATCTGGAAGTCCCAAGTCCTTTCAAAGAGGAGGTTCTGATGCTTATGGAACCTGATTCCTCCAGGAGTATGGGCAGAGGCAAGATTGGAGGAAGGCCTGGCCTGATGAGATGGCAAAAGGCTCAAACAGATATAAAAGTGGGCAGAGCTAGTGGAAAGTTAATGGAGGGTAGGCATTGTTCAATGAAACTAGTTAACACAAATCAGACATTGGAACCCTGATAAGTTTCATCACTTGAAGCTTCAGATTGTTCAAGTATATATTGTGTCTGTACAGTATCACAGTCATGTTGTACAGTAGAACAGCTGATGAAATTCCTGTAATAGTATTCTGAAACCTCATTCTTAATAATGGACTCTAAAATCTTACCAATGACCACGGTCAGGCTAATCGGCCTGTTATTTCCCGTCTTTTGCCTCACTCCCTTCTTAAATCGGGGTGTTACATTAGCGATTTTTGGACCCTTCCTGACTCAAGTGATTCCTGAAAGATCACCACTAACACCTCCACTATCTCTTCAGCTATCTCCTTCAGAACTCTGGGGTGTAATCCATTTGGTCCAGGTGATTTATCTTTCAGACCTTTCAGTTTACCTAGCACCTTCTCTTTGGTAATGGCCACCATACTCACCTCTCTTGAACTTTGGCGATGTTACTCATGTCTTCCACCATGAAGACTGATGCAAAGTACTTATTCAGTTCCTCCGCCATTTCTTTGTTCCCCACTACTACTTCTCCAGCATTATTTTCCAGCGGCCCAATGTCCACTTTTGCCTCTCTCTTACTCTTTATACATCTAAAAAATTCTTACAATCTTCTTTTATATTACTGGCTAGTTTACCCTCATATTTAATCTTCTCCCTCCTTATTTCTTTTGAAGTTGTCCTCTGTTGGTCTTCCCAATCCACTGGTTTCCCATTGCTCTTCGCCGCATTGTATGCTTTCTCTTTAGCTTTTATGCTGTCCCTGACTTCCCTTGTCAGCCATGGTTGCCTTTAGTTTGCTTCTTCTTCCTAGGGATGAATTTTTGTTGTGTCTCCCAAATTACTCCCAGAAACTCCTGCCATTGCTGTTCTACTGTCTTTCCTGCTAGGCTCATCTCCCAGTCAATTCTGGCCAACTCCTCCCTCATGCCTCTGTAGTTGCCTTTATTTAACTGTAATACTGTTACATCTGATTCCAGCTTTTTCTTCTCAAACTGCAGGGTAAATTCTATCATATTATGGTCACTTCCTCCTAAAGGTTCCTTCACCTTAAGCTCCCTTATCAAATCTGCCTCATTACACATCACTAAATCTAGAATTGCCTGTTCCCTAGTGGGCTCCACCACAAGCTGCTCCAAAAAGCCATCTCGTAGACATTCCACAAATTCCTTTTCTTGGGATCCACTATCAACCTGATTTTCCCAGTTTACCTGCACATTGAAATCCCCCATGATCACTGTAACCTTGCCTTTCTTACGTGCCTTTTCTGTCTCCTGGTGTATCTTGTGCTCCACATCCTGATTAATGTTCAGAGGCCTGTACATAACTCTCATTATGGTTTTTTTTACCTTTGCGGTTCCTCAACTCTACCCACACAGATTCTACATCATCTGACCCTACATCATTTGTTGCTATCGATTTGATTTCATTTCTTACTAACAAAGCAACCCCACCCCCTCTGCCAACCTGCCTATCTTTTTGATAGGATGTATATCCTTGGATATTTAGCTCCCAGTCCTGATCCCCTTGCAGCCGTGTCTCCGTGATGCCCACATCATACCTGCCAATTTCAATCTGCGCCACAAGCTCATTTACCTTATTTCGTATACGGTGTGCATTCAGATACAACACCTTAAGTCCTGTATTTCCCATTCCTTTTCTCATTGTCGTCCCTTTATCTGATGTGCTTGAAGTTAGATTCCTAGCCCTTTCCAAGCACTCTGTCCTATTTTGCGTTCTGGAGACTTTAATAGCCTCTCCTGGGCTCTCCTTTCTTTTCAGTTTTTTTCATAATTTTCCATGAAGTTGAATCCAGCCCCCCCATATGCTAACCTGCTGCTTTGTTTCATCTTCCTTTGTGGAAGGGAGATGAAAGAAAAAATATGCAGACAAATTAGGGAATTGAGTAAAAAATATGGAATAATAATCATGGGGGATTTCAACTACTCCCAAGGGCACAACAAGAAGGCAGCTCCCGGATAATTCCGCTTTTAGTGAGCACAAGTTCCACTACAGCCTGCAGTCCAGCCTAAGGTCGACACCATTACACATGGCAACCGTGAGGCAACAATTGAAAAAAACTCAGCAGCTTAAACACGATTCCCCAGTGGGAGGAAAGCCATGAACAAAGTAATAGTAATTTCCAGTAATTAATTTTAAATCTCTGGGAAGTTTAGGAACCAAAAAGGGTCAACGACTACAGCAGGGGCTCAATTTTTAGATTGGCAGGCGTGCGTGATCAGTGGGTCCGGATCAGCTGAGGAATGGACCGCTTACCACGATCAGCCCCTGGCCCCAACCATCAGGTTGGATGAACCACGAAACATAACAGATAATTGCACCTTTAATTACATTAATTTGCCTCTTAATTGTCAGCAGGAGTGCTTCCGACTTTTGCGCGCGACGGCCAACTGAAATATCGTGCCAGCGCGGGATGATGTCAGGATGCTCGCCCCACGTCATCTTGCGTGATTTCACGTTAAATCAAGGCGGGCGGACGCCCACCCGTTGAGCTAAAGATTCTGCCCCAGGTTTCAGTGAAAAACATGTCAGCACGAGAAAGCTGCAGTAATGCAACAGAAGCTTAAAAAACCAAGGCAAATTTCCCAGAAGTTTAAAGCAGCTATGGATTCCAAATTCACATTACCTGAGAGATTTGGGCATGTGGAAGGACCAATTCAAACACAGAATTGGGCAGCATGGAGGAAAACATTTTTAAGGTTCTGAATTGCTTCTGGATTTGACAATAACTCTGAGGCTGAACAAATCATTACATTGCTGTATTCCATTGGACCAATTGCGGATGATATTATAGCAAGACAAGGTACTAATGAAACATCAGTCAAATTCACAAAAGTCTTAAGAGCCTTTTGCAATTATTTTAATTTATGGAGTAACAAGATATTGGGAAATACAAATTCAACAAGAGGGTCCAGAAACCAGGTGAACCACCAGATGCCTTTATCAATGACCTGTGTCATTGGCTGGAGGTTACCAATATGGTGATCTTAAGAGTGAGCTAATATCAGACTGCATTGTAGTCGGTGTTACTGATGACACCCTATTTGACCTATTGCAATCCAAAGAAGACTTAACTTTGGAGAAGAAAATACAATTGGTTAGACAAACAGAGGCCGAGAAACAAAACTGAGCCATACTCAGAGGAGAAGAAAAACTGTGGCTCAGAAAACCCTCAATGATGGCACAACTTATTAGACAAAAGAATGCAAAAGACACTCCAGCGAAGAAGGCACCTTATGGAACAAAAGTTCAAGATGCCATCAAGCCATGCCAGTGAAGCCCCACGGGTGCGAACAGTGTCCTGCAAGCACTGCAGAATGCTTTCACTACATTGGACACTTTGGGAGGATGTGTAGAACTAAAACCTCTAGATACACAGAGGATAGCGAGAGAGTCTTCACACACAAGGACATCAATGAAATTAAGGAATTTCAACAAGAAGGACAAAAATGTTTCCTAGGTGAGTTAAAAGACCCCAGATAGACTTACTAGAATGAAAATATTTGTATCAATCTACATATCACTAATTTCAAATTGGATACAAGAGCAAGCATAACTGTCTTGTCCAACAAAATCTATGACCAGTAATACAACCTCTGAAGCCAACTCCACCCCAATTACATGGCCCAGGAGGGATCAAGCGACAGGTCAAAGGTACATTCCAAGAGCACTCCAAAACAATAACAGACAGATATGGCAAACATTTTGGGCAGAATTTTTCGCTCATCAGGCGGGCATGCGCCCAACCCAAACGAGGGTAAAATGACGTGCAATGATGTTGATCGAGCATCCTGATGTCATCGTGCACTCGTGCAATATTTCAGTCGGCGGGCGCATGCGAGAGTTGGAGCAACGCCCACCATTAATTAAGAGGCCAGTTAAGGCCCTTGACAACCCAATTAATGGTGATTTAACAATGCCCGTGCAATTTTTTGCTCATCACACGGGCAAAATGGGCAGGCGGGCTTCCCATAATTTGCAAAACCTCATCCACGGGTGGGATAAGAAGGGTCAACAGCATTGTCAATGTGAGTAGTGAGGAATTTTGTAGATAATTTGCTCTTGGTGGCTTATCGATACTTAACAGCTTAATCTCTTATCGGGCCTTCATTCTTAGCATTTCCACATGTCATTTCAGGGCTCATTTCTCTCCTCAAGGACCCTGGAGAATTCAGGCCATGTATCAGATAGTCCTCTGTTACATTGGTAATAGGGATTGTGGACTCCGCTGGTGGCACCTCCTCTGAGGAGGAAGAGAGAGGCAGTAGGGAGAGGAGGCCAGGTGTCCCAATGCAGCCTTCCGGGGAGGGACCTGTGGGAGGAGAAGCATAGGCACAGGGGGTGCAGGGTCAGGTGGCAGTCCAAGGAGTTAGGAGCCGCAGAAGATGCCTCTATCCTGCTGCCAGTGTTTACAGGCGGCGATGTAACTACCTCAATATGTCCCAGGTGCAATGCTGAAGGAGGTTCCATCTCTGAAGGGAGACAGTGACCTCTATTTGTCAGAAGATTGGGCCTGAGATCACCTCCAACTGTGTGGGTGGACACCCCATGCCAGTGGCTCTGAAGGTCACAGTGGCCCTCAACTTCTATGCCTCTGACTCTTTCCAGGGGTCAGTGGGGGATCTGTGTGGAGCCTCCCAATCAGCTGTCCATAGTTGTGTCAAGCTGGTGGCAGAAGCTCTGTTCAGGCGGGTACTGACCTTTATTCTTTACCGTATGGACCGAGGCCAGCCAGACATAGTGAGCCAGAGGCTTCGCGGCGATTGCTGGCTTCCCTCGTGTCCAGGGTGCCATCGACTGCACACATGTGGCCATCAAGGCACCAGCAGGTCAGCCAGGTGCCTTCATCAATAGGAACGGATTCCGCTCCATGAAAGTCCAGACAGTTTGTGACCATAGGATGCATATTCTGCAAGTCTGTGCAAGGTACCCTAGCAGCTCCCATGACGCATATATTGTGAGATGCTCCCAGGTGCCAAGTCACTTCAGTGCTCCAGCCCGACTGGATGGATGGCTGCTGGGTGACAAGTGCTGTCCCTTGAAATGGTGGCTCATGACGCCTCCCAGCCACCCAAGAACACAAGTGGAGCAGCGATACAACAGGAGCCATGGCTACACAAGGGCGTTGTTAGAGACAATTATTGGTCTTCTCAAGATGCGCCTCCGATGCCTGGACCATTCAGGGTGCGCACTGCAATACCCCCCAGAGTGGGTGTCACTGGTATTGGTTGTATGCTGCATTCACCACAATCTGGCAGTGGCAAGGGGGGACCACTTGAGGAAGGGGATGGCGACGCAGCTGCGCAGGCCCCAGATAATGAGTCTAGTAGTGAGTCAGAAGAGGAACACGGTGAAGAGAATGCTGAGGGCATGGAGCCAGACCTCGGTAACCTCCAGAGGGGAAGGATCCAAAGTCCCTTCTGCTAGGCTGTCAAAAAGAGCTACCACCTCATGCCAGGGCTGCTGCCTCCATTCTGGATTACAGAAATGACCTTTTCCTTGGACTCCAAGATACACTCAGTGCCTGTGCAATAATGTTTCGAGCCGCCTATGTCCAGCATTACATAAGGGTCTACCCTGCACCTACAAAACAAATGAAGCATACTCAGGCCAATAACACAAAAGGAAATGTTGGAAATCTCATAGGATTGAATGGAACAATATCTGGTGTTGGTGATGACATCTTTAAGAAAAGAAAAACAAAATGGGGGAACAAAATATCACCCATGACCAGTCCCTCTTGTGCTTAAGATGCTTTAAACTTACGTTTATGGGTGCTATGTCTAGGTGCTCCCCCCTCACTTGCACCAGCATTGGAGACAGCCTGCTGACTCTGCTGACTTGTTGGCCTTGATGACCTTGGTGATCGTCCTCTGGCCAGCGGAACCTGTGCTGGCCTCACGTAGTGGGGAGCAGCCAGTGGCATCTCCCCTGTCACTGCAGCCTCATCTGATGACACGGTCACTGGCAGAGGGACGGAGGAGCTGCTGCCAACATCCAGAGCTCCCTGAGAGGAGCCCACAGAGATGATAGGCAGCTCATGTGCCAATGTGAGGTCACTGTGGACCTCCCTGCTCGCCATTGATGGACGGGCACCTAGCTGGGATACTGGGTGCCCCATCAATCTCAAACACTGACACTGACCAGCTGAGGTCAGTGCCTGTGTGAGGGCTTGCAGGTTCGAGTGCAACCCCATGAACTCCTGGATCTGTTTCTGGAGTAGCCTCTCCATGAGAGTCGCCATTCTGTCCATGGAGGAGGCAGTGCGCTCAGCCATAAGAGTCAATGCAATGCTCACGCTCAGCTTGAACTCCCCCACAATGGAGACCATGGCATGCATTCCCTCATGTATCTCCACCAGATTCCCACACACCCCACTGGACATCCAGCATCTGCTGCCTAATGGACAATTCCAAAGGCCCATCATCAACATTCGACTGAGCATTGTTCTGATCCCCAGCAGTTCTCCGATTGCCGGTGCCCTAGGCACTTTCTGTCTTCGCTTGCTCCTCAAGTGAGTGTGAAGTGCCCTCACCAATATGCATCGAGATACTAGCCTCCGAACTAATGCCAATGGAGGTGTTAGTATCTGTGTTGCCGCCTAATTCAGAGAGAGCTTGGGGACCATGGTGGTCCTCCGGGTTCAGGGGTAGCTCTTGGAGGTCCTGTGTTTGGCTGCGTGGTGGCAGATCTAAGGGAGAAGAAGGACATGTCATTAGTTAAAGTCACCACACTGTCACTGTGCATGCCAGGCACCCTGGTGAGACAATGGGGATGTGCATCTTGGTGCCTTTGTCTTTCAATGATCAATGAGGAATCCAAAACAAAAACAAAAACAGAATTACCTGGAAAAACTCAGCAGGTCTGGCAGCATCAGCGGAGAAGAAAAGAGTTGATGTTTCGAGTCCTCATGACCCTTCGACAGAACTTGAGTTCGAGTCCAAGAAAGAGTTGAAATATAAGCTGGTTTAAGGTGTGTGTGTGGGGGGCGGAGAGAGCAAGAGAGAGAGAGAAGTAGAGTGGGGGTGTGGTTGTAGGGACAAACAAGCAGTGATGTGTTTAAATGAGGAATCCAGTTTTGAGGCTCCCATCAATGAAGAGACTACACAAGAATTTTTGAACCATTCGAAACTCTCACCTCAGTGCGCTGCACTCTTACCAGCGTCTGACACCCCAGCATCACCACAGCCAGTTGACCAAGGTGCATAGTGCCTCTCAAGCACCAAGGCCTCCTGCTCATACCTGGAGAGGATGAGGAGGTGTGGGGATCCTCTGCCAGTTCGTGATGTCTCAATATTGTTATGGGGTGTCTTCTCCTGAAAGAACAGAGAAGCATTGATTAGTCTACTCTCTACCTGTAGCACCATTGCAGCCTGGCCAACCCCAGATGAGGAGCACCTTGCAGGGCAGATCAAAGTCGTGGCCCTCGAGGCACAAGGCACTCAGTTAAAAGAGCCAGGGTTCAGCCCCTTGGCCAGCTCCGGTGTGATTGACAATTGGCACGCACACTCTAATACCCCTGACCTCCAAGGGGGGGTGGGGGGGCGGTGGCCAGCCCATAACAATTCAACACACTGACCCATGCCAACGCGGTACTCACCCTTTCTGAGTGCAGCAGATCTGTGAAGCGCTTCTGGCACTGCACCCACGCTACATCATGGCTACTTACCCGGGCTGCAACCTCCTCCCATGCCCTCTTTGTGAGATGTGGGGGCCTCCTCCTCCCATCTCTGGGGACAATGTTGTCCCTCCTGACAGCCATCTCCTCCAGGAGGGCTGTGAGGCTCTCATCCGAAAAATGGGGTGCCGTGTGCCCAGCTAACATCGTCGCCCGTCTGGTCTCTGCATCCTCATTTGCAGCCATGTCGCTGCTGTAGCTCCAACAGGGGCAGCTTCCCTGGGGCTGCCTGCACCATTTTTGAACTGGCCACCGGGTTGCCATTGAACCCGGTGGGCAATAGACCCCCCACTCCCATCCACACCTTCTCGGAGGTTCTCCAGCCTGTTCTTATGGAGGTTCTCCTTAATTGGCCCCCCAGCATGAAATCGCGTTGCGGCCCCGATCGCGGGTGGCGGTCGGCTTCCCAACTGCTCCCACCTGCCCCCGCCAAGCCCACCCGATGAGGGCAAAATTCACAGTCAGAAATTCTCTCCTCTAAGTCAAAAAGCCTGTATCGACCTCAATCTCATCCAAAAGGTTGAGGAAATCAATCAGCAAGGATCTGGGTCTGACTTCAAAAGGATTTTCTAAACTATTCACTGGTCTGGGAAGACTGAAGACTGGATACAGCATAATGATAAGGAAAGATGCTAAGCCGTGTGACTTTTCATACCAAGGAAGATACTACATTCACTAATGAAACAGGTCCAACTGTAACTTGAAGAGGTGACCAAGATGGCAACCATCTCCCCGTCACTAAAGCTACAGAGTGGTGCTCCGCAATGTTTCCAGTTCCAAAACCAAATAGGTTCCTTTGCAACTCTGTGGACTTGACTCAATAATAAGGCTGTGACAAGGGAAATTCACCTGATATCCTTGGTGGGAGACAGCTTGACTAAGATGCCCAAGAGCGCAGTGTTCTCGAAACTGGATGCCAATAGTGGCTTTTGGAAGGTGCTGTTAGGTGAAAAGTCCAAATTATTAACGACCTTTATTACTCCATGAAATAGGTTTTGCTTTAATCACCTGCCGTTTGGTATAACCTTGGCACCTGAAATTTTTTAACAAACAATGGGTCTCCAAAAATGCAGGCCTTGTAGGTTTAATAGGACACATGGATGGCATCCCTGTCCACGGAACAACTGCCAAAGAATACGACCTGAGGCTTAAAGCAGTTTTGAACCTTCTGCAGGAAGAAGACCTGACGCTTAACGATAAGTCTGAATTCTCCAAAACATCCATTCAATTTTTAGGCCACATTGTGAGTTGTACAGGCATAATGACTGACCCACAAACAACAAAGGCCATCAGTAAACTTCCGACCCTGTCATCCATTCCAGATCTTCAACAGTTCCTGGCTATGGTAAATCAGATGGCAAAATTCCTGCTGAACCGAGCACAAGTCACAGACCCCTTGATTCGCCTATTGAAGAAAGCTCAAACATGGTGTTGGAATGCATCTCAAGGGCAGGCATTCCACCAGATTAAGGACATGCTGCTCTCACCAATCATCTTAGCTCATTACAACATGTCCCTACTGGCCACAATCGCAGCTGATGCCTCATCTACAGGGCTGGGGGCAGCCCTGTTTCAAGACTAACTGGATGGGTGCTGTGGATCAGTCTATTACCCGTCTTGGGCTCTATCCAACATAGACATGAAGTAAAAACAAAAACAGAATTACCTGGAAAAACTCAGCAGGTCTGGCAGCATCAGCGGAGAAGAAAAGAGTTGACGTTTCGAGTCCTCATGACCCTTCGACAGAACTTGAGTTCGAGTCCAAGAAAGAGTTGAAATATAAGCTGTTTTAAGGTGTGTGTGTGGAGGGCGGAGAGAGAGAGAGAGAGAGAGGTGGAGGGGGGCCGGGTGTGGTTGTAGGGACAAACAAGCAGTGATAGAAGCAGATCATCAAAAGATGTCAACGACAATAGTACAATAGAACACATAGGTGTTAAAGTTAAAGTTGGTGATATTATCTAAACGAATGTGTTAATTAAGAATGGATGGTAGGGCACTCAAGGTATAGCTCTAGTGGGTTTTTTTTTTAAATAATGGAAATAGGTGGGAAAAGGAAAATCTTTATAATTTATTGGAAAAAAAAAGGAAGGGGGAAACAGAAAGGGGGTGGGGATGGGGGAGGGAGCTCACGACCTAAAGTTGTTGAATACAATATTCAGTCCAGATGGCTGTAAAGTGCCTAGTCGGAAGATGAGGTGTTGTTCCACCAGTTTGCGTTGGGCTTCACTGGAACAATGCAGCAAGCCAAGGACGCAGCACCACCGTACCCTTTTTCAAAGATGCGCGTGCCCCCAGTTTCATTTTATCCTTCGGCTCATCCGACGCCTCAACAAGAAACTTTTTCTCTTTCTCTCAAGTGCTAAGGAACGCAAGCTCCAACAACTCATCAACACCAACACCCATCTAGGACCCTCCACCCCGGCCTGTCCCTCCGTCCCCACCCTGTCTTCCAATCCCAGCCCCAGCCATGTATTCACCATACCCCCTGACCTTCCCCTCTCCGATGCTGAACGTTCATTGCTCAGCAAAGGACTTAGTTTCATACCCTTACGCCCTCACCTCAATGAATTTCAGGCTTGGCATGATACTGAACTCTTCTTCCGTCGTCTTCGTCTCCGGGCTCACTTCTTTGGGCAGGAGTCCTCTCCCAGTTCAGCGGATCCTTTTACCCATCTCCAATATTCTCCCTCCACCTGGACCCCTCCCTCTGGATTCTTACCTTCTCTCGATCTTTTCATTGAGAACTGTCGGCGCGACATTAGTCGTCTCAATTTCTCTGCTCCTCTCACCCATTCTAACCTGTCTCTCTCTGAACTTACTGCACTCCATTCTCTCAGGTCCAACCCTGACATTGTCATCAAACCCGCTGACAAGGGTGGTGCTGTTGTTGTCTGGCGCACTGACCTCTACCTTGCGGAGGCTGAGGGTCAACTCGCAGACAATTCCTCCTACCTCTCCCTGGACCATGACCCCACCACTGAACATCAAGCCATTGTTTCCAGGACTGTCACTGACCTCATCTCCTCTGGGGATCTCCCTCCCACAGCTTCCAACCTGATAGACGCCCAACCTCGGACGGCCCGCTTCTATCTCCTACCCAAAATCCACAAACAGAACTGCCCCGGTAGACCGATCGTCTCAGCTTGCTCCTGCCCCACAGAACTCATTTCTCGTTATCTTGACTCCCTTCTCTCTCCCCTTGTCCAGTCCCTTCCTACCTACATCCGTGATTCCTCTGACACCTTACGTTGCATCAACAATTTCCAGTTCCCTGGCCCCAACCGCTTCCTCTTCACCATGGACGTCCAATCCCTCTACACCTCCATCCCCCACCAGGATGGTCTGAGGGCCCTTAGCTTCTTCCTCGAACAGAGGCCCGAACAATCCCCATCCACCACTACTCTCCTCCGTCTGGCTGAACTTGTTCTCACGCTGAACAATTTCTCCTTCAACTCCTCTCACTTCCTCCAAATAAAAGGTATGGCTATGGGTACCCGCATGGGCCCCAGCTATGCCTGTCTCTTTATGGGGTATGTGGAACATTCCTTGTTGCAGTCCTACTCCGGCCCCCTTCCACAACTCTTTCTTCGGTACATCGATGATTACTTCGGTGCCGCTTCATGCTCTCGTCGGGACTTGGAAAAATTTATTAATTTTGCTTCCAATCTCCACCCCTCCATCATTTTCACGTGGTCCATCTCTGACACTTCCCTTCCCTTCCTTGACCTCTCTGTCTCAATCTCTGGTGATAGACCGTCCACCAATATCCATTACAAACCCACCGACTCCCACAGCTATCTCGACTACAGCTCCTCACACCCCGCTTCCTGTAAGGACTCCATCCCATTCTCTCAGTTCCTTCGCCTCCGCCGCATCTGTTCCGATGATGCTACATTCAAAAACAGTTCCTCTGACATGTCCTCCTTCTTCCTTAACCGAGGTTTTCCACCCACGGTCGTTGACAGGGCCCTCAACCGTGTCCGGCCCATCTCCCGCGCATCTGCCCTCACGACTTCTCCTCCCTCCCAGAAACATGATAGGGTCCCCCTTGTCCTCACTTATCACCCCACCAGCCTCCACATTCAAAGGATCATCCTCCGCCATTTCCGCCAACTCCAGCATGATGCCACCACCAAACACATCTTCCCTTCACCCCCCTTATCGGCATTCCGTAGGGATCGCTCCCTCTGGGACACCCTGGTCCACTCCTCCATCACCCCCTACTCCTCAACCCCCTCCTATGGCACCACCCCATGCCCACGCAAAAGATGCAACACCTGCCCCTTCACTTCCTCTCTCCTCACCGTCCAAGGACCCAAATACTCCTTTCAAGTGAAGCAGCATTTCACTTGCATTTCCCCCAACTTAGTCTACTGCATTCGTTGCTCCCAATGTGGTCTCCCCTACATTGGAGAGACCAAACGTAAACTGGGCGACCGCTTTGCAGAACACCTGCGGTCTGTCCGCAAGAATGACCCAAACCTCCCTGTGGCTTGCCATTTTAACACTCCACCCTGCTCTCTTGCCCACATGTCTGTCCTTGGCTTGCTGCATTGTTCCAGTGAAGCCCAACGCAAACTGGAGGAACAACACCTCATCTTCCGACTAGGCACTTTACAGCCATCCGGACTGAATATTGAATTCAACAACTTTAGGTCGTGAGCTCCCTCCCCCATCCCCACCCCCTTCCTGTTTCCCCCTTCCTTTTTTTTTTCCAATAAATTATAAAGATTTTCCTTTTCCCACCTATTTCCATTATATAAAAAAAAACCCCACTAGAGCTATACCTTGAGTGCCCTACCATCCGTTCTTAATTAGCACATTCGTTTAGATAATATCACCAACTTTAACTTTAACACCTATGTGTTCTATTGTACTATTGTCGTTGACATCTTTTGATGATCTGCTTCTATCGCTGCTTGTTTGTCCCTACAACCACACCACCCCCCCCACCTCTCTCTCTCTCTATCTCTCCGCCCCCCACACACACACCTTAAACCAGCTTATATTTCAACTCTTTCTTGGACTCGAACTCAAGTTCTGTCGAAGGGTCATGAGGACTCGAAACGTCAACTCTTTTCTTCTCTGCCGATGCTGCCAGACCTGCTGAGTTTTTCCAGGTAATTCTGTTTTTGTTTTGGATTTCCAGCATCTGTTTTTTTTTTGTTTTTATAGACATGAAGTATGTGGTTTTAGAAAAAGAAGCTCACGCAGTCATGTGGGCTTGTGAGAAATTCTCCGACTATGTCATCGGACTAAAAGTCATCATTGAGACAGACCACAAACCATTAGCCTCATTACTGGATGAAATGGAACTCACCAGAATGTCCCTGAGAACCCAGAGATTCTGTTTAAGACTAATGTGCTTCTCTTACAAAGCTAGGTCCAGGGCAAGCTACAAACAACAGTGGATAAATTGTCCAGGGGCACAGTTGACCACCCTGCACCACAGGATATCAACCTAGTCAATGAGATTGAGTTCTATCCTCTGTTCATGGCAGCACAATTGCCATGAGCTCAAAATAGCTGCAACAGATATGCCAAGAGCAGATGCAGGATGAGGACTGCATATAGCATTCACCAATACTGCATGCAAGGTTGACCACAGCAGCACCCCTTGGAACAGTATTGAAAACATACTTTGAACAAAGGAAGCCCTTTACCATAATTGATGATCTACTGGTGCATGACAAGAGGTTGGTGATTCCAGTCCCACTCTGGCCAGAGATTCTAGAAAGAATTCACCAGGGTCATATAGGCATCATAAAATGCAGAGCACAAACCCAATCTGCTGTGTGGTGGCTGGGAATATTGAGATCTGTAGAAGAAATGATTTCTCAGTGCCAGGTGTGTACAGTGCACAGGCCTGACCAAAGGAGCCCCTTATTCCCACTCAATTCCCTTCTCAACAATGGCAATGCTTGGGAATAGATCTATTTAACTACAATGGGAAATCCTTCCTTAATTTTTGACTACTTCTCCAGGCGGATCAATGTCAAACGTTTATACACTAAGTTGGCTCTTTGGTCATTGAAATGAGTCTTTCAACACACAGCATTCTGGACCAGGTGGTGTTCTACAATGGCCCACAATTCACCAATGGCTATTTCACCCATTTTGCTGAGAACTACAGGTTCCCTGAGGGATCCCCAATCCAATGGTAAAGCAGAAAGGGGCATCTGCACTATTAAAAAACTTTTAACAAAAATGAGGGTTTTCCAGTGGCACTTTTAACATACAGGTCTACTCTACTGCAATGTGGCTGAACTGCTGATGGGCAGAAAGTTTCAAACACAGCTTCCCACCCTACCCAAGAAATTAATCCTAGGGATAGAAGTCCAAGACTATCAGAAAGTTCAGGGCCAAGAGCAATCCTACACAAAACAACTGGCTTCCAGTTATAACTGGAGGTACTGTACCTGAAACCGGCCCAAGTTGAAGGAAGGAGACAAAGTATGGATAAGAGACCAATGCAGAGAAGGAATCATTGCCCAGAGGAATGACAATCAACAACAATCCTATTTAATACATACTCCAGAAGGCATGATAAGAAGGAACAGGATAAACCTTATCCTCATTCCTCAAAGAGAACCATCCATTATACACTTGGAAGAACCAGATGTTGAGTCCCAAACTGACAATACACCAAATACTGCAACTCTTACCCAACACCAAAGCAAAGAAATCCATAGGGAGGCTATCGATCTTCCAAGTCTGGCAAGAATACGATCAAGGAGGATCGTGAAACTTCCTGACCGATTCCACCTATGAAGTCAGAGATGTGGGGGGAGATGGGGTAGTATGTGAGTATAAATGTAAAAAATAAATGGACAAAGACTTTTTGGAAGATGTAGTATTTGAGTGATCAGGGGTGAAAGGGTTAATGTCTAGGACTGGAGAAACGGTACCATCCACATAATGATATAAAAGGCACATGACCAAGAGTTGAGAGGGAGAATACTCATGGCTTAGACTGAGTAACATCTAGGGCAGGATCTTCCAGGTTGGTGAGCAGGGGCGGTCCCCACTCACCAATGCGTAAAATGACGCGGGATGCCATTGGGTGGAACTTCCAACGTCACCCTTCGTCATTTCCATTTTCAGGTTGGCAGAGGCACAGCCAAGTCAGCTGTGCGCCCGCCAACCTGTCAACGGCCAATTGAGGCCATTGAAAAGTAATTAAGGTCATTAATGGACCTGCTTATCCAACAGTTCCAGGCCGAGAGCTCTGGGGGGCTGTGGAAAAAGCATGAAGGCTCATCCATGGGTGGGATGAGGTTTCACGAGGGTATTTAAATTTTAATCACATCTTTCAATAAAAGTTATGGACATGTCCTAACATATGTGACAATGTCAAGATCCCTAGCCCCCTAATCTTGTATGTCTATATATAGCTATGTTCATCCAATAAACCAGTTACTACCCAGACATACCTATGTATCAACAATTGTTCTTTAGCCAATCATAACCAACATACAACAGTCCACACCAATCTACCCATTGCAGGTACATCTGTCTATGACAATACTGGTAGGAGTGTCCACTGCACAGTCCTTGTGGCAACAAAGTCCCATCTTCACACTGAGGATACCCTTCAACATATTATGTGGCACTATCACCATGCTAATTGGGATGGATTTAGAATAGACTTAGTTACTCAAAACTGGGCAGTGATGAGACACATTAGAAGCAGTAGAATTTTATTCAACCACAACTGTAACCTCACTCTACCATTATCATCAAACTAGGGGACCAAACCTGGTTCAATGAGGAGCTTAAGAGCATGTCAGGAGCAGCACCAGGTTTACCTGAAAATGAGGCACCAACCTGGTGAAGCTACAACACAGGATCACATGCAGGCTAAACTGCAGCGTGTGATAGACAGAGCTAAATGATCCCATAAACAACAGATCAAATCAAAGCTCTGTGATCCTGCCATTATATGACACCAACCATGAATGGTGGCAGATAATTAAACAACTGGGGGAGGAGGGGGCTCATGAACACCCCCATTCTCAATGATGCCAGAACCCAGTACCTGAGTGCAAAAGACAAGGCTGAAGCATTTGTTGCCATCTTCAGCCAGAATTGCCAAGTGGATGATCCATCTCAGCCTCCTCCTGAGGTTCTCAGGATCACAGATGCCAGTCAGTACCAACTAGCTTTAATTGGTAGGAGCAGCTCACAAAGTTGTGCTCTCTGCCAAGGCATGCAGCCACTCAACAGTGTGATTAGTGCTGGCTGCACCCAGCGCACCAATCTCTGGCCATCCAAGTGGTGGCCAGCACTCTTTGGGATGCATTAAGGGGGCCTTCAGACTTAACCAAGAGAGGCTTTTAGTACATTCAAGCTAATCCGCGCATTTTTCATCCTGCAGGAGGAGTACATTAGGATCATGGAGCCTAGTGAACTAGCTGTATGTCTCGTGACGTACAGAGAGCAAAGACGATGGAAAAGAAGGCGACAGAGGTGCCTGGCAGTGCAAAGGGAGGAGCACCACTTTCTGGAAGAAGGGGAAGCCTGGGCTCCCGCACACGCAACTGAAGAGCCACAGCAAGTCATCACTGGTCAGCGCCTAGCTAGACCCAGGACCTATAGATGCCGCCTTTCATTCCTGCAGATGACTGAGAATCAGTGTTGCTGAAGACTGTGCATGTCTAGGGAACTGGTCGGTCACACTGTCCAGCTATTGCAGGATTTGGCACCACTGGGCCATGGATGCATCCACTGTCAGTGGCTGTGAATGTGACTGTGGCACTCAATTTCGACACCAGTGGCTCCTTTCAGGGCTCCACATGTGTCCTCTGTGAGCTATCACAGCCTCCACCCACAAATGCATGCACGAGTTCATGGATGCCAACTTCACGAGGACACACAACTTTGTACATTTCGCCCGGGACCAAGAGATCCAGGATGCAAGAGTGATTTGATTTGCCCAGATCTCAGGTTTCCCACAGGTGCAGGGTGCCATCGACTGCACTCACGTGGTGCTCGGTTCTCCATCGTAATACGTGGCCAACTATGTCAACCGCAAGGGATTCCGTTCGCTGAATGTGCAGCTGGTGTGTGACCACCAGAAATGCATCTTGCGGGACTGCATGACTCCTACATTCTCAGTTCGTCACAGACCACAGACATCTTGCAGGGTCCACAGAGGCTCCTTGGGGAAAAGGGCTACCTGCGAAGGACATGGCTGATGACACCCGGGTGGCAGCCTCAGACTGCAGCAGAGTGAAGGTATAATGAGGCTCATGCTGCAACTTGCAACTTGGTGGAGCAAACCATCTGGATGCTGAAAATGAAGTTCCAGTGCCTGGACTGGTCTGGTGGAGCCCTACAATACAGTCCACAGAGAGTGTCACACATCGCCGTTGCCTGCTTCTATCTCTATGGACACCTTACCAGCTTATACACTATCCTCAAAACTTCCTATCTCCTTCAATTAGGAATGAGCCAGTCTTGTGTACATTGCTTCTCAGACTTTCTCAACAATTAACAGCAATGAGTTTGATAGGAATAAAGTATTTCCAGTTGGATAACACTGCGTGCTGTTGTCCCACGAGGAGCCAAATTAGGCCCTATTATCTTTTTAATCATCAAAAACAACATCTGTATTGATAACACTGCGCCTATTCATTGCTATAAATATGTGGATGACCTGGCCCACTTGGAGTCTCATAATCAAGGTATCGCATTCCACTTTGCTGAGTGACTGGAAAACAGCAAATCACATGAGACTGAACCTCAAAAAGGGCAATGCTATGGAATTGTGCTTCAAGAGCATTCCTCCTGATCTTCCTCTCATCAACTTAGACAAAGTTGAGATTGCTCAACAAACTTGCATTAAACTATTAGGAATCTGCATTCAAAGTGATCTCAAATGGGATTACCAAGTAAGTGAAATGCTTCATAGAGCAAATGGAAGACTCCACATGATATAACTTCTCAAGGATCATAACATATCTCAAACTGACCTATTCACTGTGCTTAATAGTTAAGTAGGACCCATTGTTGAAGATGCAGCCCCGGTTTGGAATACTGGAGTTATCAAAGGGCATGTGAACAAGCTTGAAAGCCTTCAGAAATGAGCACTGAAACTGATCCCAGGTAACACGTACTAAAACTATTGTGACACAACTAAACAATTGAATATGTGTTTCCTTGCTGAAAGGTGGAAAAAGCTCTATCTGGATTTTGCTAGAAAACTCTTGAATCACACCTGCCACTACCACAATCTCTTGTCGCAACCACAAGAAAGTAAATGTCCAATGGAATTTAGAGGAAAAGTCGCCATTCTGCAAATAAGATATTGTAGCACAATATCTTTATGGTGCAGAAGGAGTCCATTCAGCCCATCGAGTCTGCACTGGCTCTCTGAAAGAGCATTCCTCCTAGTTCCACTCCCCTACCCTATCCCTGTAACCTTGCACATTACTTCTTTTCAGGTAACAAACCAATTCCCTTTTGAATACCTGGATCGAAACTATCTCCGCCACCCTTTCAGGAAGTTTATTCCAGACTCCAACCATCCTCTGGGTGAAAAACAAATTCCTCACATCACTCCCTTGTTAATTATTTTGAATCTTTGCCCTCTAGTTCCCAATGTTCTCTTGAGTGGAAACAGTTTCTCACTATTTACCCTGTCCATACCCCTCAGGGCCTTGAATACCTCTATCAAGTCTCCTCTCAGCCTTCTTTTCTCCAAGGAAAAGAGTCCCAACCTCTCCAATCTATCTCATAGCCACAGTTCTTTATCCCTGGAATAATTCTTGTGAATATAGAATGAATAGGTTACAAGACAGCCCAATACCCTATTTTATAAAACTCATACAAGGTATGTAAATGATCAAGAATGTAGTGGACTCAACCTGACAACATATGATCTATGGAGTATGATACAAAACACAGAGTGCAGTAGACCTTTCATTTTTATTCTGTAAATTAGGGAGACCTGAATCTTGTGATGTATTATAATTTTTCGTAAGCATAAATATTCATATTTGTGCAATCCCTTTATTATTTTACACTTAATTTTTATTTTGATGATTGTCTATTTCTATGTCATGAATGATAATTACTTGCTTTATTTGTATCATCATCACAATTTGGCACCTGATGCCATGACGATTTTCCAATAAAAAAATTCTCTATCTACTTATCAGAAATATGTAAGAGAGAATTGCTTCCCTTACAATGTGCAGTAGGAGATGACTTGTTTTTATTTAAAATAACATGAAATTCCTTGTTCTTTTTGATTGAATTTCATAAAGCTGTACAACAAATTGAGGTTCAAATTTAAGTTTTGAAAAATGATTCATTGTGCTGTTTCAAAATTAAGAAATTCATTATTTTTGTGTTCATACCATAAAATATTAATTCAAAACATATGAACATAAGAAATGAGAGTGGAAGTAAGTCATTCAGCCCCTTGAACCTGCTCCATCATTCAATAAGATCATGGCCGATCTGATCATGGTCTGAACTCCACCTTCTTACCTAACCCCATACCTCTAAACTCCCTGTAGATCATAAGCCTGTCAAACTCAGCTTCCAGTATACTTAATGACCCAGCCTTTGCTCCTCTCTGGGACAGAATATTCTACAAGATTAACCGCCCTCTGAAAGAAAAAAACCTTTCTCATCTCCATCATAAATGGGGGACCCATGATCCAAAAACTTTGCCCCCTGGTTCTGGATTGCCTAATGAAGGGAAAAATCCTCTCCACATCTACCCTGTCAAGCCCCCTTAAAACCTTACATTTTTTTTATTCATTCACGGGATTGGTTGGGCCAGCGTTTATTGCCCATCCTTAGTTGCCCTTGAGAAGGTGGTGGTGAGCTGCCTTTTGAACCTCTGCAGTGCATGTGGTGTAGGTACACTCACAGTGCTGTTAGGAAAGGAGCTCCAGGATTTTGACCCAGCAACAGTGAAGGAGCGGCGATATATTTCCAAGTCAGATGGTGAGTGAATTGGAGGGGAACTTCCAGGTTGTGGTGTTCCCATCTATCTGCTGCCTTTGTCCTTCCAGGCAGTTGTGGTCGTGGGTTTGGAAGATGCTGTCTAAGGAGCCTTGGTGAATTCCTGCAGTGTATCTTGTAAATGGTACACACTGCTGCTACTGAGCGTGAATATTTCTAGATGTGGTGCCAATCAAGCAGACTGCTTTGTCCTGGGTGGTGTCAAGCTTCTTGAGCGTTGTGGGAGCTGCACTCATCCAGGCAAGTGGATTCCATCACACTCCTGACTTGTGCCTTGTAGATGGTGGACAGGCTTTGGGGAATCAGGAGGTGAGTTACTCGTTGCACAATTCCTATCCTTTGACCTACTCTTGAAGCCACAGTATTTATATGGCTTGTCCAGTTCAATTTCTGGTCAATGGTAACCCTCAAGATGTTGATAGTTGGGGAGTCAGTGATGGTAATGCCATGGAACATCAAGGGGCGATGGTTGGATTCTCTCTTGTTGGAGATGGTCATTGCCTGACACATGTGTGGCGTGAATATTACTTGCCACTTGTCAGTCCAAACCTGGATATTGCCCAGGTCTTGCTGTATTTGGACATGGGCTGCTTCAGTATCTGAGGAGTCGCAAATGGTGCTGAACATTGTGCAATCATCAGTGAACATCCACACTTCTGATCTTATGATGGAAGGAAGGTCATTGATGAAGCTGCTGAAGATGGCTGAGCCAAGCACACTACTCTGAGGAACTCCTGCGGTGATGTTCTGAAGCTGACATGACTGACCCCCAACAATTGCAACCATCTTCCTTTGTGCTAGGTATGACTCTAAACAGCGAAGAGTTTTCCCCCTGATTCCCATTGACTCCAGTTTTGCTAGGGGTCCTTGATGTCACACTCGATCAAATGCTGCCTTGATGTCAAGGCCAGTCACTTTCACCTCACCTCGGGAGTTCAGCTCTTTTGTCCATGTGTGAACCAAGGATGTAATGAAATCAGGAGCTGAGTGACCCTGGCGGAACCCAAACTGGGCAACAGTGAGCAGGTTATTGCTAAGTAAGTGCCAATTGATAGCATTGTTGATGGCCCCTTCCATTACTTCACTGATGGGGTGGTAATTGGCTGGGTTGGATTTGTCCTGCTTTTCATATACAGGACATACCTGGGCAATTTTCCATGTAGCCAGGTAGATGCCAGCATTGTAGCTGTACTGGAACAGCTTGGCTAGGGGCGCGGCAAGTTCTGGAGCACAAGTCTTCAGTACTATTGCTGGAATATTGTCAGGGCCCATAGCCTTTGCAGTATCTAGTGCCTCCAGCCATTTCCTGATATCACATGGAGTGAATCGAATTGGCTGAAGACTGGCATCTGTGATGCTGGAGACCTCCGGAGGAGGCCAAGATGGATCATCTACTTGGCACTTCTGGCTGAAGGTTGTTGCGAATGCTTCAGCCTTATCTTTTGCACTGCTGTGCTGGGCTCTTCCTTCATTGAGGATGAGGATATTTGTGGAGCCTCCTCCTCCTCTAGTGAATTGTTTAATTGTCCACCACCATTCACGATTGGATGTGGCAGCACTGCAGAGCTTAGATCTCATCCGTTGGTTATGGGATTGCTTAGCTCTGTCTATCATTTGCTGCTTATGCTGTTTGGCACCCAAGTAGTCCTGTGTTATAGCTTCACCAGGTTGACACTTCATTTTTAGATATACCTGGTGCTGCTCCTGGCATGCCCCCCCTGCACTCTTCATTGAACTAGGATTGATCTCCTGGCTTGATGACAATGGTAGAGTGGGGGGGATATGCTGGGCCATGAGGTTATTGATGTGTTCAAGTGTAATTCTGCTGCACCACAGTGCCTCATGGAGGCCCAGTCTTGAGTTGTTAAACCTGTTCGAAATCTAATCCATTTAACACAGTGGTAGTGGGTATCGTCTCCACAACGACTATGTGGTGGTCGCTCCTACCAATACTGTCATGGACAGATGCATCTGCAGCAGGGAAGTTGGTGAGGATGAGCTCAAGTATGTTTTTTCGTCTTGTTGGTTCCCTCACCACCTGCTGCATACCCAGTCTAGTAGCTACGTCATTTAGGACTTGGCAGCTCGGTCAGTAATGGTGCTATCGAGCCACTCTTGGTGACATTGAAGTCACCCACTCAGAGAACATTCTCCACCCTTGCCACCCTCAGTGCTTCCTCCATGGAGGAGCACTGATTCATCAGCTGCGGGAGGGCAGTATGTGGTAATCAGCAGGATGTTTCCTTGCCCATGTTTGACCTAATGCCATGAGTTCATGGGGCCTAGAGTTGATGTTGGGGACTCCCAGGGCAACTCCCTCTCGACTGTATACCACTGTTCCTCCACTTCTGCTGGGTATGTCCTGTCCCTCTGGCACTATTGACCAAGCTGGCCAAGTCCTAAATGACATTGCTGCTAGACTGGGTCTGCAGCAGGTGGTGAGGGAACCAACAAGAGGGAAAAACATACTTGACCTCATTGTCACCAACTGCTTGATGCAGATGCATCTGTCCATGACGGTATCAGTAGGAGCGACCACCACATAGTCATTGTGGAGACGATACCCACTACCACCGTGTTAAATGGGATAGATTTCGAACAGGTCTAAAAACTCACACCCAGGGATGGTGATGGTGGTGTCTGGGACATTATCTGTAAGGTATGATTCCGTGAGGATGACTGTCAGACAGCTCTCCCGATTTTGGCACTAGCCCCCAGATGTTAGTAAAGAGGACTTTGCAAGGTTGTGATTGCCATTGTCATTTCCTGTGTCACGAGTAGACCAGACCATGTAAAGATGACAGATTCTTTTCCCTAAACGGCATTAGTGAACCAGATGGGTTTTGACAACAATCATTCCATGGTCATCATTAGACTTTTAATTCCAGATTTTTATGAAATTCAAATTCCATCATCTGCCGTGGTGGGATTCAAACCCAGGTCCCCAGAGCATTACTCTGAGTCTCTGGACTACTAGTCCAGTGACAATACCACTATGCCATCACCTCCCACCGTATATGTTTCAATACGATCACTGCTCATTCTTCTAAGCTCCAATGAGTATAGGCCCAACCTGCTCAACATTTCTTCCTAAGATAATTACTTCATCCCAGGAATCAACCTAGTGAATCTTCTATATCCGTCTAAAACTGTACACAGTACTCTAGGTGCAGTCTCACTAATGCCCTGTAAAATTGCAACAAGACTTCTCTTCTTTTATATTCCATACCCCCTTGCAATAAAGGTCAATATTCTATTTGCCTTCCTAATTACCAGCTGTACTGGCACATTAACTTTTTGCGATTCATTTATAAGGACTGTCGCATTCTGTAGTGTGTCTCCATTTAAATAATATTCTGCTTTTCTATTCTTCTTACCACAAGTGGATAACTTCACATTTTTCCAAATTATACTTCATCTACCAAATTTTTGCTCATTAACTTAGCCTGCCTATATCCTTTTGCAGACTCTTTGAATGGAATTTAATGTTGGTGGCTTGGGTCTTGCCCACTTGCTGGAGAACCGGTGGAAGACTCACGTCACTTCCGTTGGTGAAGGCCCACTGGAATTAAATGCCTTAACTGGCCAGCAGCGAACCTTCCAAAGACTTAAAACCCCCAGGATGGAAATCCCATTCCCGAGATCTGGGTGCCAATTAGACGCTGACAGCTCTCTATTGCCTTTCTGTGCCACCGGATGTCTAGGATCACTGAGGGTCCCAGGCCACAGGTGAATGAGGATGAGATGGGGTGGTGGGGAGGGAGTTGCTGGCTAGGGAAAGGGAGGGTGGTCAGAAGAAAGGGCAAGGGGTGGCTTTCAGTGCCATTCCTCCCTTCCTGGTGCCTCGTGCCTTGATAAGCACTGAGTGTTTTTGAAAGAGACTCACCATTCCCCCACTGGGAGCCCACAAGGCTTGGTGACTACCCTGCCTGCTGCTGATTGAATAAGAATGGTGGTGGAATGATGTCCTTAAGTGAACTTTAATTGCTCACTTAAGGGCCTCAGTAAGTGTCTGGGTAGGAAGGATTTGCATGAGTATTCCCACCCTGGACTTAATTGGGTAAAGGTAGGGAAGTGACGGGGTCCCCACCCTGCACCCTCCTACCCAATTAAATGCCCCCTGTCTCCAAGCTCACCACTTGGGGTGCATTAAATTCTGCCCTTTTTATCCTCCTCACAACTTGCTTTCCCACCTATCTTTGTATTTTCAGTAAATTTAGGTACAATACACTCTGTTCCTTCATCCAAGTCATTAATATAGATTTCATGCAGTTGGGGGCCCAGCACTGATCCCTGTGGCACTCTGCTAGTTGCAGTTTGCTAACTTGACTAATATAATTTAGGGAAGGAAATCAGCTCATATCCCATGAGAGAATGAATTTAAAAAAGCAGAGCTACCCCATTTCCTTTCTTCTTATTCTTTGAAAACATCTGATACCCTGAATACTCAGTTCCCAGTCTTGGTCACCTTGCAACCATGCCTCTGTAATGGCTGTCATATCACATGCATTAATTTCGCTTTGTGCCATAAATTCACTCGTATTGTTACAAATGTGGTATACATTCAAATAAAGAGCCTTTAATTCTGACTTCTTATATCTTTTCCCTACTCTGACCCTATTTGCTGGTGCACTCATGTTTGTACATGCTGTTTCTTCCTGTCACACTCTGCTTTTTATAACCCATATTACTACCTGCACTATGGCCCTGTCCTTTCTCTTTAATTTTCTAAATTTCCCCCCAACTGAACCCTTCCCCCCAAATCTTTAGTTTAAAACCTTCTTTGTGGCCCTAGTTATTTGATGTGCCATGACACAAGTCCCAGCGGAGTTCAAGTGAAGCTTGCCCCAGTGGAATGGCTCCTTCCTTCCCCAGTAGTGGTGCCAGTGCCACATGAATTGAAACCCATTTTTCCCACACCAATCCTTGAGCCATGCGTTCAACTGTTTGATCTTATTTACCCCATGCCAATTTGCTTGTGGCTGAGGTAGTAATCCAGAGATTATCACCTTTGTGGTTCTGCTTTTTAATTTAGCCCCTAACTGCAAACACTTCCTCAACAGAACCTCTTTGGTATCTATGTGTATCCTTCCACTCGCACTTCAAGCTCCTCTAAAGCCCTGAGGAACTGTTCTTAACCCTGGCACTGGGCAGGCAACATAGCCTTCAGGATTCATGCTTTCTGCCGTGAAGAACAGTACCATCCTCCTAACTATATTATTCCTACCACTAATGTACAGCATTCCTTTTAACTCCCCCAAACTGAATATCCCCCTGCACTGTGGTCACTTTGCTCATATTCATACTTTACATGAATGGGCTGAATGACCTCCTTCTGCACCATAACAGATCTGTGATTCTGAATGGTGCTGAACATTTCGCTAATGATTACGCAATGTTCAGCACCATTCACGATTTCTCATATACTGAAGCAGTCTGTGCCCATATGCAGCAAGACCTGAACAACATTCTGGCTTGGGCTGACAAGTGGCAAGTAACATTCGTGCCACACAAGTGCCAGGCAATGACCATCTCCAACAAGAAAGAATCTAATCATTGCCCCTTGACATTCAATGGCTTTACCATTGCTGAATCCCCAACTATCAACATCTTGAGGGTTAAGATTGACCAGAAACTGAACTGGACTAGTCATATAAATACTGCGGCTACAAGAGCAGGTCAGAAGCTGGGAAGTCTGTGGAGAGTAACTTACCTCCTGACTCCCCAAAGCCTGTCCACCATCTACAAGGCACAAGTCAGGAGTGTGATGGAATACTCTCCACTTGCCTGGATGAGTGTAGCTCCAACAACACTCAAGAAGCTTGACACCAGGACAAAGCAGCCCACTTGATTGGCACCCCATCCACCACCTTCAATATTCACTCCTTCCACCACCAACACACAGTAGCAGCAGTGTGTACCATCTACAAGATGCATTGCAGCAACTCACTAAGGCTGCTTCGACAGGACCTTCCAAACCCATGACTGCTACCATCTAGAAGGACAAGGGCAACAGATGCATGGGAAAACCACCACCTGAAAGTTCTCCTCCAAGCCACTCATGATCCTGACTTGGAAATATATCACAGTTCCTTCACTGTCGCTGGGTCAAGATCCTGGAACTCCCTACTTAACAGCACTGTGGGTGTACCTACACCACATGGACTGCAGAGGTTCAAGAAGGCAGCTCACCACCACCTTTCAAGGGAAATTAGGGATGGGCAATAAATACTGGTCTAGACAGTGATGCCCACATCCCATGAAAGAATAAAAAAAACTCCCCCCAGTCCCTGCTCTCATCAACAGAAGCTACAAATACTTTGAGCCTGTTGGACAAGTGCAAGGACTGAGGCTCCTCCACTGTTACCTTCTGGATCTCCTTACCTGCTGCAGTCATAGTCACACCCTCCTGTCCATGTCCACAGATCAAATCTGATGTAACCTAAGGAATGTGCCTGCCTCCTGGAACAAAGTGTCCGGGTAGCTTTCTCCCTCTCTGATGCATTGTAGTGTCTGATGCTCAGACTCCAGCTCATCAAATCTGAGCTGAAGTTCCTCGAACTCCAGAAGCTACAGACATTGTTTCTGTGGATCACATTAGTGTCTACCCCACCCCACATACTGCAGCTGCAACACATCTCCTACTCTGTGTTTTGTTTAACTAGGTTTTCAAGTCTTGAAATATCACTCAACTATTATTTGTAGTTATATTAAGTGGTTTAACTAGATAAGCTATTAGTTTAATATCGTACTTATATCTCCCTGGTCTGAGTTTAGAGAAGAAAAAGCTTAAAAATCAGGAGCCAATCATCTATTTTCTAACCTAATTAATGCCTCCAGACCTCAGCTCTCAGGTTTCGCTGTCTCTCACTTCCTCTCTTGGACTGCTCCTTGTTTTTTAAAATATCAGAACAGCATCTCTTCCCTCCCTGCATCAAATTCCCTCACTCACCCAATTCCCAATTTCAGTGCTGTATAGAAGCTGTATTCTGCCAAAGTAGACTCCATGCTACTTACTCTGTGGATAGTTAACTGGAGCTGAGATTATCATGGTTTTTGAGAAGGCACAAGATTCTGAAAAGAAGATGCAACCCAAAGATTCTCTGGCTCCAAAATTCTGGGGACAGAAAAGAGTCCATGTGCTTCATGGCAGGAATCTTTTCATGTCACCTCTGATTTATCCTTGGGCCAGATTTAAAGATCGGAGAACACTGGCCACAGTAGACCACTGCACACTCAGAAATTGTTTTAGAAAGAAAGTGCTTCAGGGCTAAGGGTGCTAGAAAAATGTGTATTACTCTGAAACCTGTTTTACATCAGCTACGCAAGTACACAATTTCTAAACATAATAGTTTAGACTGGATCCAAAGACTGGGTCCAAATTTATTCGTCTAACCTTTTAAAAAAAATTTGCACAACCAAGAATCTATCAACGCACAGTTCAGAGTTCAGTCAGATCATCCTGGAACCTTTAGAAAACAAGTTTAGTACATTTGAGAGATGCCCTCAAATCCTCCAATACTGGACTGCCATTTCTCTCTAAGCCTGAACTATGGAGAGTTTCTTTAGATACATTCAGTTGAGCAGTATTCCTCTAGCACTGTTTAAACAAAGCTTTCATGCAATTGCCAAACTTTAATTATTTAGTTGTGAGGTCAACTAGTTAATGTTTTTCCTTACTACTTAATGTGCATTGCCCTTTTTTATTGAAGACTTATTAAATAATACATTGTTTCAGATAATTCTTACTTTCAGCATACTATTTCTTTAAAGCAGGTGAACAGTTATCTGTCCTAGCCAGGACTGCCAATCCTCCAGGATTGTCCTGGGGTCTCCAGGATTTAAAGATTACTCTCCTGGGCACTGCTACAAGCAACCCAGGGGAAAAATAATAGAGGTATTCAAAAAAAAAAGTACATTTTCATTTTAGTTGAAAACTTTTGCTTCTTCATGATAAAGATATTAAAGACGGGAAGGGATGAAGGGGTTTTGACTGGTTGGAGGCAAGAGGTCATGTGATTAAACCTCTGGGAATATGTCCTACAGAGTTGGCAACTTTAGTCCTAGCTACTCTTTATGTTGAATATTATTCAGAAAGATGAAAGAAATATAGAATTAAATGATCAAAGGTCAAATGTTTTAAACTGTTTTAACACTTTGGGCTTCTCCATTTCTTCAATGCACATCCTGACTCAAAGCCATTGATGTGATAAAGGTAAGTATTAATTGGTGTTGTGCATAAAAAGACTTAACAGTAAAGTTGAACTGAAAGGCTATGATATTTGACCCAGTTTCAGCCCTCAAGCTTCTATCATTAATTCCCTGATTTGGTTAAAGCCCTGGCTGCAGGCTGCTACAGTCTAACCGCAAGACCTCAAACATAACCTGTGCTTTGATGAATCAACTTGCTTCAAAACCAGGGAAATAGCTTCCTAAATTAAAGCTATTTTGTTCCTTTCTCTATGCAGAAATCAATAACAAATGTAATTTTGGAATTATCTCCTTGATTTTCTAAGTTTACTGTGTAAAGAAATTTATGATAAAGTACTATGTCATCCATTTTTCAAAGTTCGCTTTTAATGTAAGATTTTTTTTCAATTTGTGGGTTTTGTGGAGCTTATGGAGGACAATTAACTATTTTGGTAAGTGACATCCACCAAGTCTTCTTTAAAAGAGAAGCAGACAAATGAGCTGATCCCCTGGCCACACAAAGAACTTACCTTCACACAGTTTCATTTACGGGCAGTAGGCCTCTGAGTTGTGGTTAAATCTCTAAAGTAGGGAATAGACTATGGAGCTACGAACTATTTACCACACAAAATCACTTATAGAGAATGAGTCATTCAGCTCCCTGCAGTTTCCTTCAGTGGAGAATAAGTGAGGGAATTGTGATCCTTTCACTTTCATGTGGTTTTCCGGAGTGACTTGCTTCTATCTCACCTCCAACTGAATCTCCCTCAATGTGGACAGATGAAAAGTTTTGAATTTCTTCATCACTTTAAGCCGGTGCCAATACTATTCAAAAGTTAACATGGTCACAAGTCTATAGGGATAATATATGAAAATCAAAAATAACTGTTGTTTTCAAATCAGCCAAAGTTAATAGATATCATTTATTACAATGGGTGCATATAATACATTCCAACAGTGACTACACCTCAAAAACACATCATTGGCTGTAAAACGCTTGGGGACATCTTGAGGTCATGAAAAGTGATATATAAATGCAAGCATTTATTAATTAATACTGTCAAAGTGAAATTAAATCTCATCGCTGTTAACACATACTAGTGACAAGTTGCAAGGTCTTGTGGTGCAATGGTCGTGCCCTACTTCTGGGCCAAAAGCTCTGGGTTCAAGTCTCACTTCAGGATTTGATGGTCAGAGAAGGTCTGTTCATAATATGGGCAAACAGTTTGATTATCAGCCTTTAAATCCTTCAAATACGTCTGATAGCAGGCAGTAAGAGCAGGAGAGTTTCCTGGTCAGCCAGAAGGTAATGGCAAACCACTGCAGTACTTTGCCAAGCATTGTCGTGGGCCAATCCAATGAAAGTCTATGGTCGCCAACACACTCTTAGGCCTCCTTCGTTGACCTCTTACCTGAAGGAGGGTGAAATTAAAGTATCAGTTATGTCAACTTATTTAAATCTGGCTATCTTTCTAAGTTTTACATCCATGTTGCTAAGACATATGTTTAATTTTAAACAGTGATATATTTTCTCAGTACATGTTTTTACATATTCTTTGACATTTGCATCGTTTATAATGTACTCACAATTTTACCTGCATTAGACAGCATCTGCAGTGGTCAGACATAAAACATGCAGTCTGAGAAACCACGAACAAGCCTATTTCCTTCCTAAACATCAACTTCCATTCTGTCCAATATTTAATCCAGTGCCAGCTACATAAAGAGGATGATTTAACTAATAGAGTCTTGACTACTTCTGCATACCCTGAAGTCACTCCTTCATTGTTTGCTTACTCTTTTGAAGCTCTGGGAAAAAATATATATCAAAGTGTCGCAGTTTGACAGAACTTTGCACACTTAGACACTGGCTCTGTGACAAAAGCGCATTCAACAGAAAGGTTTTTCATGTCCTGCTACCCCAGAGCACTTCACAGGGACTTGAAAGGTGGGCTGCGTCAAGGTACAGATTATATGCTCCTGCATGAATCTGACAAGGCTGTGTGAACTGACTGCTCTCTTTGGCTTCCACTTGTACAGACCAGGAGCCCCAGATAAAGCTATCCTGATATATGACAGTTTGACAGGTGAGCCTGTATTAAGCACCAGTCACAGGAAGCAAATAACGAGGCCCAGTATTCAGGTAACAATGTGAACACACCAGCTTTGTCTTTGATTTGAGACTGATATCAGGTTGTAAGTGGTGTTCTTGAAGAAATTGGTGGTACAAATGTTTATTTAATATACCAACAGATTGTTTACATCCCTGACATTACTTTTTGGTACTTTTCACCAAATTGAATTTCATTTCAGTAACAACTTCAGATAGAAGTTTAAAAGGGAAATGGTTAAAAAGTACTAAAGCTGTAAACCAGTATATAATGTTCTGTTGAAATACCAACAGCTCCTAAAAATGCCAGCTTTGAAAAAGACAGCATCTGCCTCAGTAGGAGATGTTAAATTATGACCCTGTACCAACTGTTATGATCTTGTGTAACATCTGTTTATTTGAAGTCATTGCATAATTATAATACAGTCTGCATATAATGAACTCTGACACAGTTTGCAGAAAATATTCCAATGTTCAAATTCTGTTACCACAAGATTGAAAAGAATAATACACATGACAAGAATTTAGCATATTTTATATGATGAATAGGCAGCCAGTGTACACTCATGCTCATGAGATGCAAATAATTGGGAATATTTTGCATGACATATATCGCTCATTTACTCTGCAATATAGTGTACTCATACATACTTCCATCCGACATCAGTTCTGACAGGAAATTCCAGAAGTTCCATGGGCTGGAGGGAGCCAGTTGAATGTTACCATGCCTGACTTGCCTCCTGCAGCCACCCACTTGTTCCCCTACATGATAGGAAATTCAGGACTACTGTGTTGCTAGTCTGACTTGATTCATATATCACCATGATGAACTATTTTCCACAAGTGAATCTAAATTTAACTCTGACCTCACTATGACCAGAAATATGGTAACCGATAGCAAAGGCAACCAGTAAGTTTATGTTGTGGCAATTTTTCCCTGAAATTTGAGATGGCCATCCAATCAATGCTACCAGTGCCCACTTGAAATTTATAACTTCTCTGACGCTGAAATCTGGGTTGGGTGGCTCACTCCACTAAGCCTTCAACAAACTTGTGTTTTTGTGACTCGTGACTTTGTGAGTGCTGGGTAGCTGTTGTGTGGCTGGGAAGTCAGATGCCCCACCACTTCCATGTGATGAACCATTGGTTGAGCAGCTGATCACCCTATGCATTGTGATGCCGTATCAGTGTAACCAAGCAGAATATAGAAGGGTGAACCAAGAAAGATTCAGTGTGAGAAGCAGCTTAAGGTCTTTACAAAGTTCTGTGGTGAATTAGGGAGATAGAGTGAGGCCAACACTTCTCCACTGTTGTCCTGCTGGGTGGGGCTGTACTGCATTCTTATCTACTTAATTGTACCCAGGGTAACACTTGCAATTGCTTCTCTTTCCACTCCAGTACCTTTAAGTTGTGTGTCCCCCAGGGATCTATCCTTAATCTGCTCCTATTTCTCAACTACATATTGCATGTGAAAATACAATGTCAATTTCCACATGTAAGCTGTAGATGGATATAGATAGATTGAGTGAGTAGGCAAAAATCTGGCAGATGGAGTTTAATGTGGGAAAGTGTGAAGCTGTTCATTTTGGCAGGAAGAATTAAGAAACAGAGTATTACATAAACAGAGAATGGCTGTAGAATTCAGAGGTGCAGAGGGATCTAGGTGTTCAATGCATGAGTCACAAAAACTAAGCATTCAGGTACAGCAAGTAATTAAGAAGGCTAATGGAATGCTATTCTTTATTATGTGAGAAGTTGAACATAAAAGTAAGGGTGTTATGCTTCAGTTATAAAGGCCATGGTGAAACTCCACCTCAAATATTGTGTGCAGTTTTGGTTTCCTTATTTAAGGAAGGATGTAAATGTATTGGGAGGTGGTTCAGAGGAGGTTTACTCGATTGATACCTGGAATGAGTGGGTTGTCTTATGAGGAAAAGTTGGACAGACGGGGCTTGTTTCCACTGAATTTTAGAAGAGTGAGGGGTGATTTGATTGAAGTATATAAAATCCTGAATGGTCTTGACAAGGTGGAGGTGGAAAGGATGTTTCCTCTTGTGGGTGAGTCTAGAACTAGGGGGCAGTGTTTTAAAATTAGGGGTTGTCCTTTTCGGACAGAGATGAGGGGAACTTATTTCTCTCAGAGGGTTGTGCAACTTTGGAACTCTCTGCTTCAGAAGGTGGTGGACATGGAGTCACTGAACATTTTTAAGGCAGAGGTAGACAGATTCTTGTTAGGCAAGGCAATCAAAGGTTATCGGAAGTTGAAGGGAATATGGAATTTGAAACACAAACATATCAGCCATGATGTTTTTGAATGGCGGAGCAGGCTTGAAGGCCTGAATGGCCTACTTCTGCTCCTATTTTGTATGTTCACATGTTCGTAGGTACAATGATAGTACCTATCCTTAGCTCACCGCTAGCTCAAACCCTCCACCATCTCTAAATTATCAGACTGCTCATCTGGCATCCAATACTGTACTGGATAAGCAAATCTTTTCTCCAATTAAATATTGGGAAGACAAAAGTCATTGTCTTCAGTCCCTACCACAGGCTCTGCTCCATCACCACCAACTCTATCCCGAGAGCAAGAGTCTGAGACTGAGCGAGACTTTTCATAATGACTGAGTCACATTTTACCCCTAGATGAGCTGTCAACTTATCCTTGCCATCATTAAGACCGCCTATTTACACCTCAGTAATACCACCTGATTTTAGAATTCTCATACCTGTTTTCAAACCCTTCCATAGCCAAGTCCCTATCTGTGTGATCTCCTCCAGCCATACAACCCTCTGAAATATCTAGGTTCCTCTAATTCTGGCCTGTTGAGTATCCCCAATGTTAACCGTTCCACCATTGGCGGCCAATCCTTCAACTACCTAAGCTCTGGCCTCTGAAACTTAAGCTCCCTAAACCTCTCTGCCTCTCTACCTCGCTTTCCTCCTTTAAGGCACTCTTTAAAATTTAACTCTTTCGACCAAGCTCGTCTGTCTTAATATTGTGCCTTGGTGTCATATTTTATTTAATAATGCCTCGGTGAAGCACCTTGAGACATTTTATTACATTAAAGATGCTGTATGTATAAAAGGTGTTGTTGTTGTTGAGTGCTGGTACATGGTAACCATGGGCAAGGAACAGATTTTATGATTGTTATCCATAGTTGCGATGAATGTGAGGCAAATGATCAAGTTGAATGACTCAAATGCCTAAAATGTCCTCCTTGGAATGCCCAGGCAATGGAATAAATAGTAAAAAATGGTGTTTATCCTGTTTCTCAATAATAGTTACCAAGCAACTGATAGAGGCTCAGAAATTGTGTCCAGAAGAAGACCCAGGTCCCTGGTGAACCCTAATTCTGCCAGGTGAAGAATGAGAAAATCTCTTTCCGTCTGCATACCAGCTGCCTAACGGATTTCAGGCCAGGCACAAGAAAGCCCAAGCTTGGGAGTCCTCTTCCATCGTTCATGTACCTTCTAATGCAAGTGACAATGTCTAGGACCAGATTCATTCCAAAGTAATGCCCAATCGATACCAGTAGGGCAAGGGATGTCCTATTGTATAGCAATGCATAAGTGTTCAACTGAAGGTGGTATTGCAGCATGCTGCAGAGTTTTTCTTTCCTAGGTCACTATGCAGCAAAAGTAAGAGGAGATGCAGGGAACCTTGAGTAAGATAATGGCAATGAGCACAAGGAAGAATTGTCTAATGCATTGAAGTCATAGTCAGACAGAAGTCCATCAACAAGTTGGAATTTTTAAAATTAATTTATGGGATGAGGGCTTCGCTGGCTAGGCCAGCATTTATTGCCTATCCCTAATTGCCCTTGAGAAGATGAGGTGCCTTCTTGAACCGCTGCAGTCCATGTGGTGTAGGTACACCCAAGGTGCTGTTAGGAAGGGAGTTCCAGGATTTTGACCCAGCGACAGTGAAGGAACAGCGATATATTTCCAAGTCAGGATGTTGATGGCTTGGAAGGGATCTTCCAGGTGGTGGTTTTCCCATGCATCTGCTTCCCTTGTCCTTCTAGATGGTAGTGGTCATGGCTTTGGAAGGTGCTGTCTCAGGACACTTGATGAGTTTCTGCAGTGCGTCTAGTAGATGGTACACACTGCTGCTACTGTTTGTCTGTTGTGGAGGGAGTGAATATTTGTGGATGGGGTGCCAATCAAGTGGGCTGCTTTGTCATCGATGGTGTCAAGCTTCTTGAGTGTTGTTGGGATTACACTCATGTAGGCAAGTGGAGAGTATTCCATAATACTCTTGACTTGTGCCTTGTAGATTGTGGACAGACTTTGGGGAGTCAGATAGTGAGTTATTCGCTGCAGGATTCTCAGCCTCTGCCCTGCCCCTATAACCGCAGTATTTATATGGCTAGTCCAGTTCATTTTCTAGTCAATGGATGATAGATAGTGGGGGATTCAGTGAAGATAATGCCATTGAATGTCAAGAGGCGATGGTTAGATTTTTCATGTTGGAGATGATTATTGTTGATCATTGCCTGGCACTCGTGTAGCACGAATGTTACTTGCCACTTGTCAGCTCAAGCCTGGATATCGTCCAGGTCTTGTTGCATTTGTACATGGACTGCTTCCGTATCTGAGGAGTCACGAATGGTGCTGAACATTATACAATCATCAGCGAACATTCACTTTTGACCTTATGATGGGAGGAAGGTCATTGATGAAGCAGCTGAAGATGGTTGGGCCTAGGACACTACCCTGAGGAATTCAGGAAAATGTCCTATGGAGAATGTTATAGTCAAGAAATACTGCAGGAATAGTGATCATAGTATTATAAGGGTTGTATTACTTTAGGAGAATTATAAGAAGCAATCTAGAATAAAAATACTTATCTGGATGAGAGCTATTTTGAGAAAATTGAGGAGGAATCTAGCTGAGTAAATTGGAGTCAAAGACAGGAAGTCAGAAATGTCATCAAGCAATGGGCAGCCTTTAAATAGGCAACATGAAGAAAAACAATTTTACACACAAGTGGTTAGGATTTGAAATGTACTGCCTGATAAGGTGATGCACTTGGTTCAATAGTAACCTTCAGAAGGGAATTGGATGAATACTTGAAGAGAAAAAAATTGCAAGAATATGAGGAAAGGCCATGGGAGTGGGACTAATTTCAAAAGAGCCATCGCAATCTCAATGGGCCTCATGCGGTGCTGTACTAATCAATACTTCTGTGGATTTGAACATCTAATAGATATCATTTACAATCACGTTTCAGCATAAAAATTGCTGAAAATGTTTTCTGATTGAATTGCCACATCAAACACCATCTCCACCCCCCTCATCCATCATGAGAGTTTCCTGTTACAAAAATGTGCCTATTACTAAGAAACCTTTCACAAAGTGAAAATGGCATAAATAATTTGTTCACCCAATAAGTGCTTGGTTGTTTCAATGCTTTGTTACCAGTCCACTTTGGAAATTGCACATGACTTGTACCTAGAAAAATCTAAACTGGTGCTCCTTCTAGGCACTATCCATTAGGGATGTAAAGGTGCATGGCTGACTGTTCTTGGGATGACAATGGTCCCGCATGTTTTTTTTTACAGTTTCTGAGTTGGCCCTAACAAGATAGGGCCATGTTCAAGGCTGTATTGACTGCATTGACTCCCTTGTCCTGCTCTCTTTCTGGTTCAGTATGGGTTGTTTGATTGGAATGGATGGAATTATAGGGCCAATTCTCTCATTGCAAGTTCTTGGTGAGGAGTGGAGCTGCAGGAGGGCTGATAAAGAAATTATGGGCCTGCAGACCATGTCTTTTCACCCACCTAAGGTATTGCCTTAGGAATGAATTCAACAGGGTGGGATGAAACAACTCATATAAACAAGTTCATAGTTTTGTGAATGATCTTGGACTAAAGGAGCATTAGAAATGCAGGAAGATTGTTGCAGATGCCAGAAAGGTACAAACTAATATTGCAGTTTAAAAGGATCCTGCGAACAATCTTTTCAAACTGATACTAGGATTGAAGAAGGACTATAAATCAAGCTTCAAACAACTTTTGTTGTGTCGGCCAATTTTTAGTTGGCAAAGAAATATTTCACTCTTCAAAATCCAAAGTGTTATTTCCTTTGCTGAGTTATTTGAAACATTTGCCCATTATTTGCTCAAGGCACCTAGCTTTTAGGGACACATACTGGTATTGTGGTCGTAATATTGTACCTGGTTAATATTTGATACTTTATTTGAAAACAGAACAACCAATTTGCTGCAGGTGTGAATCTGCTGATGGAAACAAAAGCACCTTCACTTTTTTTCCCAATGCAGCTTAAAAAGCTGCCATTTATATACCTGATGAGATCTGCTCTCAAGCCTGTGAGCTATCACAATTTTAATAAGCAAACATGCATATTTGTGCTTGCTATTTTCTACCAGAGACCTGCAGCAGTTTAAGGGCCCAGGCATTTGCAGGAAGCCAGAAAGTTCATCATCAGTCAATGCCAGTACAGCCACCCCAATCACAGCAACTGAGTGTTAGTAAAAGTTTAATGGCCTTACTAGGAAAGGCAAGATAAGAGGAACCATACACTTTCCAAGAACCTGTGTCTTCTATTTACTCACCATATTGTCCTCTAACACTATGTTAATATGCTTAAATTGCTTATCATTCAGCAGGTGTTTCTGTAGCATTTACTGCAACATTCCATCCAAATTCCCCCCCTCCCAGTAAACACAATGGGACTCAGGTCTAAGAGGTGTAGATCCCATTGTGAGCTTACTGTGGAGTCAGAAGCAACAAAAGCAGATTGCAATTAATCTGCATCAGCTCAATAAAAATAAATAAAATTCCTGGTACTTATCATGGGCTCTTTGAGCAGCAAGCCATTGCAATGACCTTTGGGATCCTGCTATGCCATAAAGAGGGCACTCCCCCTTTTACACAAATTACCTCATCCCTAGGCCTATGGACAGGTGGAGGTAACTGAGGAGACGTCCACCAAAATGCAGTGGGAAATGCAGCACTGCCCTACACCTCTGACTTCCACTGGCACAATGGTACTGTGAAATTTCTCCCTCCTTTTCTAAGCGGAATGAATTTATCTGTTAATGGTTAGAATATAAAGAGAGGAATATGTAGGAGAATATATTTGGAGCTCAGAAGGAGCAACAGAGGAGAATGAAGAGAAGCACCGACTATTATAGTAATGATTGATTAGAGAAACAAACATGGCTGTAAGAGAAAAAAAGAAATTGAAGGCCAGTAGGGAGAAAAGGTCATCTTCACAAAACAATGGATATCGTGGAAGCAAATCAAATTACCTAGGTAAGTATTCAAAAGATAAACTGGCTGAACTAAAATCATTGATGTATTAATACAATAACTGTGAATGTATATGGCAAATCCATGGTTTAAGCTAACCAGCTTAACCTAACACAATATTTACTAAACAGCTTCAGTTAATTAATGCCACACATTTCAGCTAGGATAAGAAAATAAATTGACTGAAGTATAATTCAAAGCAGATTAAACTAATCTTAAACACACGAAGGAACAATAAAAACTAGAATTGTACAAAAATCTAAATGATAACAGGGCTCTAAACCTAAAGGCTGTCCTTTCCCCCACCAACTAGACAAAGACAATAATAGCCCCTGCAAGCTATATTTATGCAAAAGACAAGACACTAATCAGATTTTGACTCTTTTTTTTACTTTCTTGGCACAAATATGCAAGGCCCTAAGCATAAACTGTAATGGTTCAAAAGGAAAACAATGGATATTGGAAAACCAATTTAAGCCAGATGTTATCAAAGGAAAAAAAACAGATCTATACTGCAGGGATTAAACACAAAGTGACTTTATTGTAGAACTGCCATAACCTCCAAGCTTTGCTCCCTGTTGCTGTGCTAGTTTGGCTACACTAGCTTTTATATAATCTCAAGAAAGGACTACCCAATGTTTAGACACATTAGTACCATGTATATCACAGAAATAAAATTGCTCCCCTATGACAATAATAAAATATTTTGTACATGGATTATTTCTTGCTAATCACAACACACAGAGGTTTGAAACTGGTTACCGCGAGCAATTTCTGCAGGCTGTGATAGAATATGTAATCTTAAACTGGTTGATATGTGTGGATTGATTGCTGCCAATATCCTTGGGCAGAGTTTCATTTAATAGTCATTCAAAGTGTTTGGAATTGATCAATGGGTTAAGCCATTCCATTCAATTACAAGCAACTTGTGTCTAGGAACAGGACATTTTGCTTGACAGCAGTATTTATAAAGACAAATGCTATTTTGAATCCCATGAAGAGCTGACCACACAACACAGTTAATTAAATTAACTATTTTAATTCCTGGCATCGTGGAAATTAATTGACGCTGTTTTTTGAAAGTGGTCAGTGCAGAGTCATTGGAATGTCAAAACTCGACAGATAGCAGAAGTAAAGAACCCATTTATCATGGGTAGGTTTTCTGTTGCAAGTTAGTTCAAGGTAAGAGTTTTTGTTATTTTGGCTGCAAGAAAAGTGGCGAAGTTTGTACTTGTTACAGATCTATTGTTTGTGTTCAATGCTGTTTGTTTCAGAATTCAGTTAGTTTGACCGTTGTTTACAGCCCAGACATGGTCTGCTAGAGAATACACTCTTGTGCTTACTGAAGACAAGACGTAATGGTACATGAGATACTTCAGTAAGTCAAAACATGGTGATCTCTGCTCAACTCTTGGTCTCAGTACATTCACCCAGATATCGGGTGGGGAAAGGCATACTCTGGTTTGTGAGGGACACAGGGGCCTGAATCTTCTGAGCATTGCTGCTGCCACATTATAGGAAGGATGTGAACACATTGGAGAGAGTGCAGAAAAGGTTTACAAGAATGGCTCCAGGGATAAGAAACTTCAGTTACAAAGATAGATTGGAGAGGTTGAGATTGTTCTCCTTGGAGAGAAGAAAGGTAAGAGGAGAATTGATAGGGCAGAACTTTTGCTGAGCGGGCGGGCGCCCGATTCACTCAAGTGTAAAGTAACACGTGATGACGTTGGTCGAGCGTCCCGGCATCATCGTGCACTCGCGCGATATTTCAGTCGGCAGGTGCATGCGGGTGTTTGAGCCGCACCCGCCATTAATTAAGAGGCCGGTTAAGGTCATTAAAATGGCAATTTACATCAATATTTTGTTGCCCGTGCAAGTTTTCTCTTGTCGCACGGGCAAAACAGGCAGGCAACCAGCTGACAATTTCAAAAACCTCATCCATGCGGATGATGGGCGGGATAAAAAGGGTCAGCAGCACTGCTAGTGAGAGTTGTGAGGAGTTTGGTAGATAGTTTGCTGCTGGTGACTTATTGGTATATGGCAGCTTCATCTCTGTTCAGGGCTTCATTGTTGGCATTTCCAGGCTTCATTTCAGGACTTATTGGTATCTCCAAGGCCCCGGGAGGATTCAGACCATATGGACTCTTCCAGGTATCAGGCAGCCTTCCGTTATCCTGATAATGGGAATTGTGGTCTCCTCTGGTGGCACCTCCTCTGAGGAGGAAGAGAAGGGAGAATAAGCCAGGTATCCCAATGATGCTTCCAGGGGAGGGACCTGTAGGAGGAGAGCCGCAGGCACAGGGGGCGCAGAGCCCGTGGCAGTACAAGGCGTTAGGGGCCGCAAAAGACGCCACTATCCTGTGCCAGGGTTTATAGGCAGTGATGTAGCTACCTCAATATGTCCGGGGTGCAATGCCGAAGGAGGCTCCGCCTCCCATGGGAGACAATGACCTCTATTTGTCAGATGATTGGGCCTGAGATTACCACCAACTGTGGCTCTGAAGGTCACAGAGGCCCTCAACTTCTATGCCTCCGGCTCTTTCCAGGGGTCAGTGGGGGATCTGTGTGGAGTCTCCCAATCAGCTGTCTGCATCAAACTGGTGACAGAAGCTTTGTTCAGGCGGTTATTGACATTTATTCATTTCCAGACAGGCTGAGTGAGCCAGGGGCTTTGCAGCGATTGCTGGGTTCCCCTGCATCCAGGGCGCAATCAACTGCACACATGTGGCCATCAAGGTGCCAGTGGATGAGCCGGGTGCCTTTGTCAACAGGAAGGGCTTCCACTCCATGAACGTCCAGATAGTGTGTGACCACAGGATGCATATTCTGCAAATCTGTGCAAGGTACCCTGGCAGCTCCCTATATGCATACAACCTGAGACACTCCCGGGTGCTGAGGCTCTTCAGTGCTCCAGCCCGACTGGATGGATGGTTGCTGGGTGACAAAGGCTATCCCTGAAAAGGTGGCTCATGATGCCTCTGCACCACCCTAAATCAGAGGTAGAGCAGCAGGATAACAGAAGCCATGCATCCACAAGAACCATAGGTCTTCTGCCGATTTGCTTCCGATGCCTGGACCATTCAGGGGGAGCACAGCAATAGCCCCCCAGAGTGTGTGTCACTGAAAGTAGTTGCATGCTGCGCTCTCCACAATCTGGCAAGAGGGGACCCACTGGAGGAGGAGGATCTTGATGCAGCTCCACAGGTCACAGACGATGAATCCAGTGGTGAGTCAGAAGAGGAGCAAGGTGAGGAGAACACTGAGGGCATGGAGGCAGACCTCTGTATCCTTCAAAGATGCAGGGGCACCATGGATGACTTGATACAACGCTACTTCAGCTAGGCTGCCAGATAAGTGCTAATACCTCATGCTGGGGCTGCTGCCTCCATCCTGGATGTCTGAAATGGCCCCTTCCTTGGGCCCCAAAGTCCACTCAGTGCCTGTGCAATGAAGTTTCAAGCCACTCACGTCCTGCATTATATACTGGTGTACCCTGCACCACATTAAATAAAAAAGGTGAAGCCATTATGACAAAAAAAATTTATCACATGCTGGCAGTCAAAACAAAGTAACAGAACCTTCTTTAGTCTTCAACCCTAGACCATAAACTTCAACAATTTGGCATAATGAGAGCCACTGAACTGATTTGGGATAACAAAACTGGATGCTAACTGGATGATGAACTGGTATGTACCTTAACAGTAGTGAACAACCAGTACCGATGTTATTATGACAAGATGAAAAAAAATGCAAATGCTGGAAATCTGGAATGAAAAAGAGAAATTGCCAATGAGTAATCAGTTGACGTTATTTCAGTTAAATCTTTCATCAGAACTGATTTATGAGAAACACAGTACAGCTAAACAATACTGTATAGCACAGAGTTCATTATTATATGAACAAAAGTATTCAGAAATTTACACAGACAGTTTACTTATAGCTGTATTCTATTTATAAATCATAATGATACTCATACAAAGCTCCTGTCTCAAATTGTTAAGAATTGCTTGAATGCGGCACTCCTAAAATAAAACATAATGTTCTAATTTATATGCTCTGTAATTTAATGAAAAGATGCTGGAAATAAATTGTTCATGCAAGCTTTGCACACACATTAATGATGGAAAGTGTAGAACGAAAAGTATTAATTTTTAAAAAGTACGCAACATTTCTTGTAAAGAGGTTTTTTTTTTACCAACTTTAGGGTCCAGATGCTCAAGTCTTTAATTTACTAAGGAAATAATTGCTTTAGTTAATACATGTAGCAATATAGGAACCTTGACTAAAATGTCTACTACCTACAAGATGCAGTTCAGCAACTCGCTAAGGCTTCTTTGACACCATCTTCCCAACCCACGCCCTCTAGGACCTGGAAGCACAAGGGCAGCAGACACACCACCATATCAAGTTCACCTTCAAGCCACACTCTGATTTAACAATGTGTTAGGTGTCAACCATAGCTCAGTTGATAGTACTCTTGCCTCTGAATCACAAGATTCAAAGTTTAAGTCCCACTCCAAAGCTTGGGTTCAAAACCATGGGTGACACTCTAGTGCAGTACTGAGGAGATGCTGGGCAGAATTTTACAGCCCCATCGCGCAGGGCGGGGCCATAAAATGTGGTGAGCCATTCAAAAGTCCATTGACCTTGGAGGGACCGGAGAATCCCCCCGGCAGGAGGGGCCGTAAAATTCTGCCCGCCGTCTCTCAAATGTGATGTAAAGCAAGGCACCAGCTGCCTGCTTGGGTGAATGTATAAGATCCCATGGCACTATTTTGAAGAAGAGCCAAGGTTTTATCCCCGGTGTCCTGGTCGATATTCATCTCTCAATCAACATTACAAAAACAGATTGCCTGGTTATTATCACATTGCTGTTTGTGGAGTTTGGTGCGTGCAAATTGACTGGTGTGTGACCACACTTCAAGAGTATTTAATTGGTTTACTTAATTGAAATGTCTGGCAGTCATGAAAAGCACCATATAAATGCAAGTTATTTTTCTTCCTTAATTGTTGCTGGATCAAAATCCAACCTTGCTACCTAACAGCATTGTTAGCACCACACAGAATTCAGAGGTTCCAATAAGGCAGCTCACCACCACCTTTTCAAGGGCAATTAGGGATGGACAATAAAGGCTGGCCTTGGTCAGTGATGGCCACATCCCATGTAAGAAAAAGAAAAATGGAAGTACATTCAAAAATATAGGATAAATGTTGCTTTACACTGCCTGGGCAGGGTGCGGAGAAGAAAAGCTGAAAATGTGGACCATGCATCAATAGCTGGACTTGCTTGGCTTTCCTTCCATTAAAATGGATTGGATTTTAAAGGTTTGTGCAACCCTGCCAGCTGGATTTCCTTTCTGTGCTCTGCCCAGCTGATGGCCAGGCAGTGAAAATAGAACAGATAAAAAAATCTAACTGAAAATACAATAAAAAATACTCAGCATGGATTTCAAAAGGGAAGGTCATGCTTGATCACTCATATTGAGTTCTTTGAAGAAGTTGCATAAAGGGTGAAGTAGGATAATGTAGAAGATTTAAGATATTTGAATTTTGTAAATGTCTTTATGCAGTAGATTCATAACTGAGGTCAGAACATGTGGAGTCAGAGGCCAAGCATGAGTCAGAGGAGAGTACATTGGTTATAAAACAGGATAGAGAGAGTAGGGGCCAAGTTTTTGCTCCAGAGGCGAGTAGCACAAGTTGGGAAATTTCCTGCTCTCTGCACAACCTTGGGAGAAAGTGCCCAGCCAACACGATTTTCATTCTGGAGCGGGAGGTGGGGAGGTGGGGGCAGGGGAGAGGGGGGGTGGCGGGGGGATGGGTGTTGGGGGCGTGGGAAGTGTAGTGGTGGGCAGGTGCGGGATGGAGTCGGGCTTGCTGCCCCCTCCCCTGACAATCCAAGGTTGCCACAGGGGCTACCAAGTGCCAGGGTGGGCTGTTTAAAAAGCCCGCCATGGTTCCCAGGGATTTCGTCCCAGTTATTTCCTTAAATTTTAGACTATCTAGCCTTCACTCTTCACACCCCATCAACACCACACCCACTCCTCATGCCGTCTCCACATCCTCATGCCAACTCATGCCAGCCAAAGGCCCCCCACACCCTTTTCTGTCCACTCCAGGCCCCCTATAGCCCCCATGCCAACTTAATACCAACTTCTTCCCACTCAGTCCCCACAACCACTCCCTGGCCCCTTGTAGCCCCCATGCCAACTTAATGCCAATCCATACATCCCACTAACCACCCTTCTGCCTTATGCACTTCATGCCAGTATCTGTCCATGACCAGACCACAGAGCCATGTTGAGTAATATAAAATAAAGGTCTACATATCCATTACAGCTTTTACTATATAAAAAAAAACTCCAATTACTATTGGTCAGAAACTGAACTGGACTAGCCATATAAATATTGTGGTTACCAGAGCAAGTCAGAGGCTAGGAATCCTGCAATGAGTAATGCACCTCCTGACTCCCCAAAGCCTGTCCACCATCTACAAGACACAAGTCAGGAGTGTGATGGAATACTCCCCACTTGCCTGGATGAGTACAGCTCCCACAACACTTAAGAAGCTTGACACCTTCCAGGACAAAACAGCCCATTTGTTTGGCACCCCATCCACAAACATTCACTCCTTCCACCATCGATGCACAGAAGTAGCAGTGTGTACCATCAGCAAGACACACTGCAGGAATTCAGTCCTTAGAAAGCACCTTCCAAACCCATGACCACTACCATCTAGAAGGACAAGGGCTGCAGATAGATGGGAACACCACCAGCTGGAAGTTTCTCTCCAAGTCACTCACCATCCTGACTTGGAAATATATCACCATTCCTTCAATGTCACTGGGTCAAGATCCTGGAACTCCATCCCTAACAGCACTGTGGGTGTACCTACACCACATGGACTACAGCAGTTCAAGATGGCAGCTTATCACCTCAAGGGAAACAAGGGATGGGCAATAAATGCTGGCCCAGCCGGCAAAGCCTACATCCTAGGAATGAATAAAAAAATGAAAGCCCATTCAAATGTTTTAAATCCCCTCAAGTTCTTAATCCCTTATAAAAAGAAACAGACTTGTAACTCTTTCGAGTACAAACACGTTTCCATCTGTTCCTATTCAGATGAAGTTACATTGTTTCATAGTTTGCCATTGTGAGATTTGAACTCTTGATCTTGAGGTTACGAGCCCAGTACCATAAACACTTGGCTATTTAGGCCAAGCAGAAACAGACTTGTATTCATATCCCACATCAAAAGCAGCTTATTCTTTAATAACCTCTTTGATCTGTTAATTAAACCGTGAAATTAAGAACCACTGCTGGGGTAATTGTTGGTTGTGGAAAGCAGCTAAACATTAATAATGACATAAAGATTGTCCTGGGCAAAATATCAGCAAACAACTACTGTAACTATGAAAACATTTTTTTTTATCAATTCTCATTGGCATGCAGCTTTTTTTAATTTTTAAAGGGCTGGAGATTTAAATAACTTCACAGCTTGACAGTTCTATAGACATTATCCACCCTTCATGAGCATTTATGTCTATTCTAAAAAATTATGATTCCAACACTGTGGGCTAAGGCCCTTGCTACAGAGAAAATGGAGTCCTTTTGAGCACAGCACTGAGTTTGAGTTTCCCTCATCTGTGAGTCATGCCCTGTTCACTTTCCCCTACTGACAAAAATGGATCTGTTGGAAATGGGGGTGGGGCTTCCAAATCTGGGTCCCTTCCACCATTTTTAAAGATCCACAGAGTCTCCATGACTCCTTAAAAATTCGGACCTAGGAGTTAAAGGTTGTTACTAAAGTTAGCAAAAAATGGAAAATGCTGCTCCACAAAGATCAAAGCTGGGACCATGTTACTCACCAATTGCATAAATTGTTTGAGCTCAGGAATTGGAAGTACAATTTCAAAATTGGTGGCAGACACTAAATTGGGGCATTGCTAATGCTATTATTAGTTAATAATAGCTAATGGCAGAAGCAAAGTACAGGGAAGGATTAATAAGTTTGTAAAGTGGCTTTGTAATTAGAAAGTACTCTTCATTATAGATAAATGTAAGGTGCTACACTTGGGGAGGAAAAATAAGGTCACATACTCTTTGGAAAAGGAACAGTAATATAGTTGTAATGCTACTGGCCTAGTAATTCAGAAGTCTGGGCTAAAGCTCCAGAGACTTGCATTCCAATCCCACCCTGCAGCTGGGAAAACTTAAATTCAATGAAGTAATAAATCTGGAATAAAAAGCTAGTTTTAGAAATGGTGACAGTAAAACTACTGGATTGTCATAAAAATCTATATTGGTTCCCTCCTTCAACAAAGGAAATGTACAGTTCTGTCGAAGGGTCATGAGGACTCGAAACGTCAACTCTTTTCTTCTCCGCCGATGCTGCCAGACCTGCTGAGTTTTTCCAGGTAATTCTGTTTTTGTTCTGTCCTTACACAGTCTGGCCTAGAGACTCCAGACCCACAACTTAACTGTCCTCTGAAATGGCCTAGAAAGCCAATTAGTTGTATCAAATCGCTGCAGCAAACCTGAATAAGAATAAAATCAGACAGACCACCCACATTGATCTATGCACCAGGAATGACAAAGGCTCACCTTGCCTATTCAATCCTGCAAAGTCACCCTAACTATCATTTGGGGACTTGTGCCAAAATTGGGAAAAAAAGGACTGTGTGGTGGTCATTCCTGCCAATACTGTCATGGATCCATCTGTGACAGTAGATTGATCAGAGTGGAACCAAAAAGGTTTTTCTCTAATGTTGATTCTCTCGCTACCTGCCACAGGCCCAATCTGGCAGATATCCCACCATACTAAATGGGACAGATTCAGAACAGATCTACCATATCAAAACTGGTGATCACGTGACACTGTGGGCCATTAATAGCAGTAGAATTGTATTCAATCACAATTTGTATATTCATATTCCTCAGCCGATCATTACCATCAAGACAGGGGATCAACCCGGTTCAATGAGGAGTACAGCAGAGCATGCAAGGAACTGCAAAAGTCATTCTTAAAAATGAGATGTCAGCCTGGTGAAGCCACAACATAGGACTACATGCATGCAAAACAGTAGAATCATCATGTGATAGGCAGAGCAAGGTGATCTTGCAGCCAATGGATTGGATCAAAACTGCGGTTCTGCCACATTGAGTCATGAATGGTGGTGGACAATGAAACTCTCATCCAGAGAATAAGGCTCCATAGGCATCCCCATCCTCATTGATGAGGGAGTCCAGGCTAATACATTTGCAACCATCTTCAGCCGGAAGTCTGGAGTGGATGGTTCATTTCAGCCTCCTCCTGAGGTCCCAGGCATCTCAAATGCCAGTCTTCAGCCAGCTTGATTCACTCCACATGATATCAATAAACATCTGAAGGCAATAGATCCTGTAAAAGCTAAGGGCCCTGACAACGTTCCGGAAATAGTACCGAAGTCTTGCGCTCCAGAATTAGTTGCACTCCCTAACCAAGCTGTTCCAATAAGGCTACAACACTGGCATCTACCTAGCTATGTAGAAACTTGTCCATGTATGGAAAAAGCAGGACAAATTCGATCAAATCAATTACTGCCACATTAGTCTATCCTCAATCATCAACAAAGTGATGTAAAGTGTTGTTGACAGTGCGATAAAAATGGCCCTTACTCAGCAATAACCTGTTCATCAATGCTCAGTTTAGGTTCCACCAGGGCCACCAGACTACAGGCTGAATTTTATAAGGGGGGAACATATTGGGCCCATGCCCGCTCCCCCCCGCCCCCCATTTTACAAGCTGGGGAGCGGGCATGGGCCAGCAGTGATAGAAAGCTCCCTGAAACCAAAGAGCTGCCTCAGGAAGCTGAAGACCTGAACCAGTAAAAATAAAGGTTTCAAAAGCTGAAAAATAATGTCCATGCATCATAATCAGTCACCTGAAAATTTAACTGATGAAAATGCTGTCCACAGAAATTTATTTATATTTCATTTCATCACGGAAATGTCATCCTGCCGGTGGATGAGGTTTGATGAAAAATGCAAAGGCCGCCTGGCCAATTTGCCCATCCACCAACTGTAAGGTTGGATGGACTTCATAAAATGACAGACAATTGAGCCATTAATAGGCTTAACTGTCCTCTTAATTGTCGGCGGGTGCACTTCCAATTTTAGTGCACACCCGCCAACCGAAATATCAGCCCTTGGTCCCCAGGAAGAAGACAACATGAACACCAGACTCAGATAAGTCCAGACTTTTTGGACCAGGAGGGACCAAGGGGTGGGTGGTGGGGGGTTGGGATTTGGAGGCCATTGTGGGAGGTACAAAGTAGGGTACCCCCCATGTGCACAGGGCACCCAACCAAAGGAAGTACCCTTCCCTTCCCACCTTCTCACCAGAGTTGGCGAAAACGCGGCCTGCACACTTTCCTCCACCTTCCACCACCCACTGTATTATGGCGGTGGGGTGGAATTAGGCCCTTAACCAGCTCTTAATTGGCTAGTTAAGGGCCTCAATTGGCCTAAGGGTGGGTGAGCTGGCAGCTCAAGTGTGGGTGGGAAACAGTTGGCTAGCCACCCGTCCTGTGTTACGTGACCTCCCACCTCAAACATGCCCAGAAAGGGGGCTGTAAAATTCAGCCCTTCATTACAGCTTAGATCCAAACATGGTCCAAAGAGCTCAGTCGAAAAGTGAGGTGAGAAGGACTGCCCTTGACATCAAGGCAGAATATGACCAAGTGTCGCATCAAGGAGCCCAAGCAAATTTGAAGGGGGATACTCTCCACTCGTTGGAGTCATATCATACAAAGAAAGATGGTTCTAGTTCCTGGAGCAAAAGGCAGTGGACCTGAAAGGAATCGGGAACAATGGGGTGTGGGTAAATTGTGAACCAGTCTCAGGACCTATCACTTGTCTGGAGCAAGAGTTGGTAGAAGCGTTGAACTGGGGCATGCTCAAGTTTTAAAGAGAATAAAGAACAAAATGTGACATTACAGGAAGACCATGGGCAGAATTTTCAGCCTACAGGCGGGCGGGTCCGACCCAATCTCCGGCGCCATTTTAAGTGGGTAGGCCAATTAAGGCCCGCCCAACGTGATGTCCGCCGGGAAGAGCTATGCGTTTCCTGTGCTGGCGTGGGGGATTCCCCAAATGCGAGAGTGCGCTCTTTCACGCATGTGCGTGAAAGAGCACACATCTCCCTGAGGCTAAGTGCTGCCTCAGGGAGATCGCTGAAAGTAGTAAAACATTAAAAATAGAAAAAAAAGAAAAATCCTTAACATGTCCCCCTCATGCGACAATGTCACACGAGATGGGACATATTAATAAATTTCACTAAAACTTTATTAAACATTTTAAATCCCTACATGAAACCTCATCCTGCCGGTGGATGAGGTTTCATGTTTTTCCTATTCGCCGCCGGGGCTCCTGGCCTGCCCACCACCCTTAAGGTTGGACCGGCAGGTCCTTTAATTGTTTTGATGATCCTGTCAACGGCCTCAATTGGCCCTTGACAGGTCGGCGGGCCCGCAGCTGATTTAGCTGTGCCCCCCCGCCGTCCTGAAAATTTAAATGGGGCGGGATGATGTCAGGGGTTTCCCCCGATGTCATCCACGTCATTTTACGCATTGGCGAGCTGGCCCCACCCCCTGCTCGCCGACGGCAAAATTCAGCCCCATGAGATGATTGACTGGTGAGTATTGTAGCTGTATGTCCCTTCTTGAAGGAGCTGGGAAATTAAAATTTTCGATTTTTTTTCAAACAATAAGGGGTTAAGTTGAATGTTTCAGTTAACTTCCTTATATCATCCCTGCAAGATCAGAAGGGAAATGAATAGCTGGTGAGTCTTTTTAAGCACAGCAGTAAGGTTTATTATCTAATAGACAGAGGAATGGTAGAGCAGCTCTGACCTCTCCAGTGCTAAACTATGCCATGTGGGAATTCTAGGACATTTGCTGTGTCCTCAATAACCATAGTTAAAAGCAGTGTTGTCAGGTGCAACAGCTTGAGCTGCAGTTGCTCATCCCTGGAACCATTCTCATGGTACAATTCTAAAGCAGGTACAGGGGCAGAGAGACCTGTGTGTATATGTGCATAAATCATTGAAGGCGGCAGGACAGATTCAGAGAGTTGTTAATAAAACACACAGCTTTATCAATACGGACATAGAATACAAAAGCAAGGAATTTTTGTTAAATTCGTACAGAACACTGATTTGGCCTCACATCGACTTTTACATCCAGTTCTGGGCATGACAATTTAGGAAAAATATGAAGGCATTAGAGAGAGTGCAGAAAAGATGAATGAGAATGGTCTCAGAAATGATCAGTTATGTAAATAGATTGGAGAAATTGGGGTTGTTTTCCTTGGAGAAGAGAAGCTTGAGAGGTGATTTGATTGCAATATTCAAAATCATGAGGGGTCTGGACAGAGCAGATAGGGAGAAACTGCTCCCATTATTGGAAGGATCGAGAACCAGAGACGTTCAATGTAATTGGCAAAAGAAGCAATGGTGACATGAGAAAGAAGTTTTTTCACACAGCAAGTGGTTAGGATCTGGATTACGCTATCTGAGAGTGTGGTGGAGGCAGGTTCAATCGAGGCATTCAAGAAGGAATTGAATTATTATCTGAAAAGGAAGAATGTGCAGGGCTACAGGGAGAAGGCAGCGAGGGGGTGGCAATAAGTGAATTGCTTCTTCAGAGAGCCAGGGCAGACATAAACGGGTCAAATGGCCCCCTTCTGCACTGTAACCATTCTATGATTTTATGATTCTATGGTTGTTGAAGGTCAATCATCTCAGCCGCAGGACACTGTTTCAGAAATCCCTCAGGACACTACGTCCTAGGTTCAACCATCTTCAGCTGCTTCATCAATGACCTTCCTTCCATCATAAGGTCAAAAATGAGGATGTTCGCTGATGATTGTAAAGTATTCAGTACCATTTGCAACTTTTCAGATGATAAAACAGTATGTGCCTATGGGCAGCAAGGCCTAAAAAATTCAGGCTTGGGCTGATAAGTGGCAAATGACATTCACATCAAACAATTACCATCTCCAACAGGAGAGAATCCAACCTCCAAGACAATTTCCTTTTGACATTGAATGACATTGCCATTGCTGAATCCCCCACTATCAACGTTCTGAGGGTTACCATTAACCACAAAATGAACTGGATCAGCCATATAAATACTGTGGTTTCAAGAGCTGGTTGGAGGCTGGGGATTCTGCGGTGAGTAACTCACTCCTGACTCCCCAAAGCCTGCCCACCATTTCCAAGACACAAGTCAGGACCATGGTGGAATACTCTCCACCAATTTAAATTCTCGCCCTCCACCATTAGTGCACAGAGGCAGGAGCATGTGCCATTCTACAAGTTGCACTGCGGCAATGCACCAAGGCTCCTTTGACAACACCTTCCAAACCTCTAACACTCCAAAACAGAAGGGCAGCAGACATATGGGCACACCACATCTTGCAAGTTCCCTTGCAAGCCACACATCATCCTGACTTGGAACTATATCACTGTTCCATCACTGTCACTGGGTCAAAAACCTCACGTTTTAACAATAGGGTGGGTGTACCTGCGCCAGATGAACTGCAGCACCACTTTTTCCAAGGCGAATAGGGATGGCAACAAACGCAAGCCTTGCTGATGATGCTCATATCCTATAAGCAAATAAATAGGGTAGATGAGCAGAGGATAAAGTAATGAGGCAGGTTAATAAGGCAACAAAAAAAAGCAAACAACTCAACCGTGGTTCATCTCTAGAAAAATATAACTGAAAAGTGGAGAAGTTATTTGAAGCTTGTATAAAACCTTGGTTATTGTGAACATTCTTCATCTCTATATTATAAAAGGGATCTAGAGACAATGGAAAAAGTTCAACAAAAATTTATTAGGATGAGATGGGAACTGAGAGGTCATATCTATCAAGAAAGATTAAAGGGGCTGCTGCAGTTTTCTCATATGTAGGTCTTTAAGAATATGAAACGATTTGATGTTGTAGCTCAAAGAGTCATACAGCACAGAAACAGGCTCTTCGGCCCATCATGTCCATGCCAGCCACCAAGCACCTATCTATTCTAATCCCATTTTCTAGCACTTGGCCCATAGCCCTGTATGCTATCGTGTTTCAAGTGCTCATTTAAATACTTCTTAAATGTTGTGAGGGTTCCTGCCTCTAGCACCCCCTTCAGGCAATGTGTTCCAGATCCCAACCACCCTCTGGATGAAAAAATGTTTCCTCAAATCCCCTCTAAACATCCTGCCCCTCACCTGAAATCTATGCCCCTCTGGTTATTGACACCGCCACCAAGGGGAAAAGTTTCTTCCTATCTACCCCATCTATGCTCAGAATTTTGTATAACTCCATCAGGTCCCCCCCTCTCCCCCCAGCCTTCTCTGCTCTAAGGAAAACAACACTAGCCTATCCAGTCTCTCTTCATAGCTGAAATGCTCCAGCACAGGCAACATCCTGGTGAAACACCTCTGCATCCTCTCCAGTGCAATCACATCCTTCCTAAGTATGGTGACCAGAACTGCACACAGCATTCAAGCTGCGGCCTAACTAGGGTTTTATACAATTCTAACATAACTTCCCTACCCTCATATTCTATGCTTTGGCTAATAAAGGTATGTATCCCATAAGCCTTCTTAACCACCTTGCCTACCAGTGGTGCTGCCTTCAGGGATTTATGGGCATGTACTTCCAAGGGTCCTACCATTCATTGTGTATTCCCTTGCCATGTTAGTCCTCCCAAAAGGCATCACCTCACACTTCTCAGGATTAAATTCCATTTGCCATTTTCCATTTAGGGAGATGGTGATGTAGTGGTAATGTTACTGTACAAGTAATCTGGAGGTACAGGCTAATACTCTGGGGACAGGGGTTCAAATCCCACTGTGGCTAGAACAGAATGGGACTGGAAGGCAGCGTGAGAGGACTAGTGAATTTAAGTGTGAGGAAAACCAGGCCCTAGACCAGAGCGGGACTGGGAGGCAGTGCGAGAAGAGTGGCAGCCTTGGTAAGATTTAAAAAGAGTGGGAGCTGAGAGTCAGAACAGGGATTTAAAAAGAGCAGGAACTGAGAGTCAGAGTGGAGATTTAAAAAGAGCGGGAGTTGAGAGTCAGAGTGGAGATTTCAGAAAAGCAGGAGCTGAGAGTCAGAGCGGAGATTTAAAAAGAGCAGGAGCTGGACTTGGAGCTGAAAGCGGCGTGAGGACAAAGCGAGAGTTTGGGGAGACTCGAGGCTGACCAGAGAGGAGAAGCCAACAAGAGCAGCATAAAAGGATGTGAGAAACAGAGGCTGAGACTGGAGAAAAGAGGCCAGCGAGAGCGGTATTAAAGGGTGGGAAAAACAATGACCGAGACCAGAGAGAAGAAACAAAACCTCAGGACCTTCAGGTGGTGGAGTTCGAAGTGATGTCACGATTCAAAAAGTGACGTGATACAAGGGAGGCAGCTGATTGGTAAGTAGGGTGAATACTTCTACTTTTATTTTTTCCACTATTTAAACTGCTGCAATCCATTAGCTTAAACAAAATAAGGTGATGTCTTTTGACTGCAGAGGGAGCATTTGGAGTGGATTAAGGCCCCTAGAGTAATTAGTATTCTTTAAAATGAGTAACTAATGAGCTTAATATAAAGGGAAGTCATGGCAGCAGAGCTCGCACCCGTGACATGTTCCTCCTGCGCTATGTGGGAAATCATAGATAGTTCCAGTGTACCTGGCAACCATGTGTGCAGGAAGTGTGTCCAGTTGCAACTACTGGGCTAACCATATTTCAGAGCTGGATGTGCTGGTGGATTTACTCTAGAGCATCCACAATGCTGAGATTATCATGGACAGCACATTCAGTGGCCACCCCTCAGGTAAAGACTGAATAGGCAGAAAGGGGATGGGTGACCACCAGGCAGAGTAGAGGAAGGCAGGTGATGCAGGAGTTCCCTGTGGCCGTCCTGGTCTCTAACGTATTATATCATTTTGGATACTGTTGGGGAAGACGACTTCTCAGGGGAAAGCAGCAGGAGCCAAGTCCATGGCACCATGAGTGGCTATGCTGCACAAGAGGGGAGGAGGAAGAGTGGCAGGGCTATAGTGATAGGGGATTCAATAGTAAAGGGAACAGACAAGCATTTCTGCTGCCCCAAAAGAGACTCCAGGATGGTATGTTACCTCCCTGGTCCCAGGTTAAGGATGTCTTGGAGAGGCTGCAGAGCATCCTGAAAGGGGAGAGTGAACAGTCAGTGGTCGTGGTACATATTGGTACCAACAATATAGGTAAAAAAAAGGTATACAAGTTGAATATAGGGAGTTAGGATGTAAATTTCAAAATAGACCCTCAAAGGCAGTAATTTCAGGATTACTGCCAGTGCCATGTGCTAGCGAGAGTAGAAATAACAAGATATATCAGATGAATATGTGGCTGAAGAAATGGTGTAGGGGGGAGGGATTCAGATTCCTGGGACATTGGAACCAGTTCTGGGGAAGGTAGGACCAGTATAAACAGGATGGGTTGCATCTGGGCAGGACCAGGACCAATGTCCTGGGGCGGGGGTGGGGGGTGTTGCTGTTTGTTAGTGCGGTCGGAAGGGTTTATACTAGATTGGCAGGGGGATGGGAACCTGAGCAGGGAGACAGTGGGGGGTGGGGGGGGGGGGGGGTGGAAAGGATAGAAACAAAAGACAGAAAAGTAAGAAGCAAAAGTGGAAGGCAGAAAAACAAGGGTGAAAAACAAATGGGGTCATAGTGCAAAATAAAGCTAAGATGACTAACAAGGTTAAAAAGACAAGTCTAAAGGCTTTGTATTTTAATGTGTGGAGCATTCACAATTAGGTAGATTAATTAACAGTGCAAATAGATATAAACAGTTATGATATAGTTGCAATTATGGAGACATGGCTATAGGGTGACCAAGGATGGGATCTGAATATCCAGGGGTATTCAATATTTAGGAAGGACAGACAAATAGGGAAAGGAGGTGGGGTAGCATTGTTAGTAAAGGAGGAAATTAATGCAATGGTGAGGAAGGATATTGGCTTGGAAAATCATGATGTGGAATCTGTTTGGGTAGAGATAAGAAACACCAAGGGGCAGAAAATGTTCGCGGGGGTTGTCTATAGGCCCCCAGACAATAATAGAGGGAAGGTATTAAGCAGGAAATTAGAGACACATGCAATAAAGGTACAACTGTGATCATGGGCGACTTTAATCTACGTATAAATTGGACAAACCAAACTAGCAATAATACTGTGGAGGAGGGTTTCCTGGAGTGCGTACATGATGGTTTACTTTAGACCAATACATTGAGGATCCAACCAGAGAGCAGGCTATCCTAGACTGGGTATTGTGCAATGAGAAAGGATTAATTAACAATCTTGTTGTGTGGGGTCTCTTGGGGAAGAACGACCATAAGATGAGAGAATTGTTCATTAGGATGGAGAGTGAAGAATTTGAATCCGAAACTACGGTCCTGAATCTAAATAAAGGGAACTATGAGGGTATAAGGCGTAAGTTGGCAATGATCGATTTAGGAACCTTACTAAAAGGGTTCACAGTGGATAGGCAATGGCTAATATTTAAAGAACGTAAGCATGAATTACAACAATTATTCATTCCTGTCTGGTGCAAAAATAAAACAGGAAAGGTGGCTCAACCATGGCTTACAAAAGAAATTAGGGACAGTATTAGATCCAAAAAGGAGCAAGTATGAGGATTTGGAACAGTTTAGAATTCAGCAAAAGTGGACAAAAAAGATTGATCAAGAAGGGGAAAATGGAGTATGAGAGTAAACTTGCTAGCAACATAAAAACTGTTTGTAAAAGCTTCTATAAATATATGAAAAGAAAAAGATTAGCGAAGACAAACATATGTCCCTTACAGTCAGAAATGGATGAAAGTATAATTGGTAACAAAAAAATGGTAGAAGAATTGAACACATATTTTGGTTCTGTCTTCACAAAAGAGGACACAAATAATTCCCCAGAAATGTTATGGAACCAAGGGTCTAGTGAGAGGGAGGATTTAAAGAAAATCAGTATTAGTAAAAAAATGGTGCCAAAGAAATTAATGGTCTTAAAGGCTAAAAAATCCCCTGGGCCTGATAATCTACATCCCAGAGTACTAAAGGATTTGGCCCTTGAATTATTGGATGCATTGGTGGTTAGCTTCCAAAATTCTATAGACTCTGGAGCAGTTCCTCCAGATTGGAGATTGGCAAATGTAACCCCAGTGTTTAAAAAAGGAGGGAGAGAAAAAACAGGATTACAGACCAGTTAGCCTAACATCAGTAGTGGGGAAAACGCTTGAGTCTATTATAAAAGACGTGGTAACAGAACACTTGGAAAGCATTAATGGGATTAGACAAAGTCAGCATGGGTTTATGAAAGGGATATTATGCTTAACTAATCTAATAGAGTTTTTTGAGAACGTAACCAGTAGAATAGATAAGGGAGAACCAGTGGATGTGCTGTATTTGGATTTCAAGACGGCTTTTGATAAGGACCCACATAAGAGGCTAGTTGGCAAAATTAAAGCACATGGGATTGGGGGTAATATACTGGCATGGATTGAGAATTGGTTGACAGACCGGAAACAGAGAGTGGGAATAAAAGGGTCTTTTTCCACGTGACAGGTTAGGGGTGTAATGCAGGGATCAGTGCTTGGGCCCCGGCTACTCATAATATATATAAATGACTTGGATGAGGGTACCAAATGCAATATTTCCAAATTTGCTGATGACACAAAACTGGCTGGGGTTGTGTAGTTGTGAGGAGGATGCAAGGAGGCTCCAAGGGAATTTAGACAATTTGTGTGTGTGGGCAAACACATGGCAGATGCAGTATAACGTGGATAAATGTGAAGTTATACGCTTCAGTGTGAAAAACAGAAATGCAGAATATTATTTAAATGGTGATATATTGAGAAGTGTGAATTTACAAAGAGATCTGGGTGTCCTTGAACACCAGTCAATGAAAGTAAATAGGCAGATGCAGCAAGCAAATAGGAAGGCAAATGGTATGTTATCCTTCATTGCAAGAGGATTTGAGTTCAGAAGGAGGGATGTCTTACAACAGTTGTATAGGGCTTTGGTGTGACTGCACCTGGAGTATTGCATGCAGTTTTGGTCTCCCTACCTAAGAAAGGATATACTTGCCATAGAAGGAGTGCAGCGAAGGTTCACTAGGTTGATTCCAGGAGAGATTGTTTTGACTGGGCCTATATTCAATTGAGTTTAGAAGAATGAGAGGGGATCTCATTGAAACGTATAAAATTCTAACAAGACTAGGCAGACTGGGTGCAGGGAGGATGTTTCCCCTGGTTGGCATTTAAGACTGAGATGAGGAAAAATTCCTTCACTCAGAAGGTGGTCAACCTATGGAATTCTCTACTACAGAGGGTTTGGAGGCCGGGTCGCTGAATATATTCAAGAAAGAAATTGATAATTTTTTGGATATTAGGGGCATCAAGGGGTATGGAATATGGCATTGAGATAGAGGATCAGCCATGATCATATTGAATCATGAGCAGGCTCGAAGGGCTGAATGGCCTACTCCTGCTCCTAGTTTCTATGTTTCTGTGCCACTGCTCTGCCCATCTTACCAGCCCATCTATATTATCCTGTAATCTAAGGCTTTCCTCCTCACTATTTACAACACCATCAATTTTCGTGTCATCTGCGAACTTACTGATCATACCTCCTAAATTCACATCCAAATCATTAATGCACACTACAAACAGCAAGGGTCCCAGCACTGATCCCTGCAGTACACCACTCGTCACAGGCTTCCAATTGTGAAAACAACCTTTAACCATCTGTTTCCTGCCATAAAGCCAATTTTGGATACAATTTGCCAAATTGCCCTGGGTCCCATGGACTCTTACCTTCCTGACCATTCTCCCACATGGGACCATGTCAAAAGCCTTACTGAAGTCCACGTAGACTACATCAACTGCACTATCTTCCTCCACACAACTAGTCACCTCCTTGAAAAATTCAATCAAATTTGTTAGACATGATCTGCCCCTGACAAAGCCATGCTGACGATCCCTGATTAATTCTTGCCCCTCCAAGTGGAGATTAATCCTGTCCCTCAGAATTTTTTCCAATAGTTTCCCTATCAATGATGTTAGACTTACTGGCCTGTAACTTCCTGGTTTATCCCTACTACCCTTCTTGAATAATGGTACCACATTCGCTGTCCTCCAGTCCTCTGGCACCTCTCCTGTGGCCAGAGAGGATTTGAAAATTAATGTCAGAGACCCTGCAATCTCTTCACTTGCCTTCCATAGCAGCCTGGGATACATCTCATCTGGGCCTGGGGATTTATCCATTTTTAAGCCTGCTAAAACCGTTAATACCTCCCCCTCTTCGATGCCAATTTGTTCAAGTATATCGCAGACCCCTTCCTGATTTCCACACCTATATCATCCTTCTCCATCGTGAACACAGGTGGAAAGTAATCATTCAAAACCTCACCTACATCCTCCGGCTCCATGCACAGATTGCCACTTTGGTCCCTATTGGGTTCTACTCTTTCTCTGCTTATCCTCTTGCCCTTAATATATTTATAAAATGCCTTGGGATTTTCCTTTATCTTGCCTGCCAATGTTTTTTCATGCCTCCTCTTTGCTCTCCTAATTACTTTTTTAAGTACCCTCCTACACTTTCTATACTCCTCTAGATCTTCCGCTGTTTCCAGGCCTCTGTATCTGCCATAAGCCACCTTTTTTTTCCTTATCCAATCATCTATATCCCTTGACATCCAGGGTTCCCTGGACTTGTTGGTCCTACTTTTCACCTTTACGGGAACATGTTAGCCCTGAACTCTCACTATCTCCTTTTTGAAAGACTCCCACTGGTCAGATGTAGACTTACCTACAAGTAGCTGCTCCCAGTCCACTTTGGCCAGATCCAGCCCTATCATATTGAAATTGGCCTTCCCCCAATTCAGGACCTTTATTTCCAGTCCATCTTTGTCCTTTTCCATAACTACCTTAAATCTTAGAGTTATGGCCACTATTCCCAAAATGTTTCCCCATTGACACTTCTACCACTTGCCTGGCTTCACTCCTTAAAATTAGGTCCAGTAACACCCCTTCTCTTGTAGGACTTTCTACGTGCTGGCTCAAAAAACTCCCCTGGATGCACTTTAAGAATTTTGCCACCTCCAAGCCTTTCACACTAAGACTATCCCAGTTAATATTGGGGAAGTTGAAATCCCCAACAATTAACACCCTATTATTTTTGTACTTCTCTGAGATTTGCCTACATATCTGCTACTCTATCTCCCCTTGACTGTTTGGAGGCCTATAGTACACTTCCTGCAAAGTAATTGCCCCCTTTTTGTTTTTATATTCTACCAATGTGGCGGCATTTGAGGAACCTTCTAAGATACCATCGCTCCTTACTGTAATAATTCACTCCTTGATCAATAGTGCAACGCCATCTCCTCTTTTAACATCCCCCCTGCCCCGCCCCACCATGCCTGTAGATTCTATACCCTGGAATATTGAGCTGCCAGTCCTGCCCTTCCCTCAACCATGTCTCTTGTGATCGCAACAATATCTTATTCCAATGTGTTAATCAACACCTTCAATTCATCTGCCTTACTTGTAAGAGTCCTTGAGTTAAAATAGATGCAATCCAGCCTTGCATGATTCCCTTGTGCCTTAATAGACCTATATTTGCTCTGCCTTCCAAACTGATTAGTTCCTTCTCAGTATTTGGCTGTGCATCATCCCCTACTGTTCCTCCACTCTGTACCTCATCCCCCTGCCAAATTAATTTAAGCCCCCCCCCAACACAGTACTAGCAAACCTCCCCACAAGGATGTTGGTCCCATTCTGATTCAGGTGCAACCCATCTGACTTGTGCAGACCTCACCTTCGCTAGAAACAGATCCCGTGTTCCAGTAAACTAAAGTCCTCCCTCCTGCACCATCTCTTCAGCAATGCATTCATCTTCTCTTTCCTCCCATTGCTATACTCACTAGCATGTGGCGCAGGGAGTAATCCAAAGATTACAACCTTTGAGGTCCTGTTTTTTTAATCTGCTACCTAGCGCCCTAAATTCTTGTTGCAGGACCTCATCCGTCTTTCTACCTATGTCGTTGGTACCAATGTGAACCACGACCTCTGACTGTTCGTCCTCCCCCTTCAGAATGCCCTGCAGCCGTTCTGTGACATCCTTGGCCCTGGCACCAGGGAGGCAACATACTATCCTGGAGTCAGGTCTATGGCCGCAGAAACACCTGTCTGCACCCCTCACTATTGAGTCTCCTACCACTATTACTCTTGCACTCTTACTCCTCCCTCCCCCCTTGTGCAGCTGAGCCACCCACAGTGCCATGAACTTGGCTCTGGCTGCACTCTCCAGAGGAACCTTCACCCTCATCATTTTCTAACACAGAAAAACAGTTCTTGAGTGAGATGCACTCTGGGGCTTTCCTGACTACCTGCCTGCCTCCCTTCTTCTGACTAGTGGGCACCCATTCCCCCTCTGACTGCACTTCCTTAAGCTGCTGAGTGACCACATCTAGAAACGTACTGCCCATGTAACCTCAGCCTCGCGGATGCACCGCTGTGTCTCCAGCTGACGCGTAAGCTCCGAAAACTGTTGCTCAAGCTGGTCAAGCCGATGGCACTTCCTGCACATGTGGTCATCCAGACTGCAAGGAGTGTATAAGAATTCTCACATGTTGCAGGCTGTACAACACATGGGGCTGAGCTCTTTTGCCATACTTTTTGTTTGTTTTTGATTAAAAGACTTTTTCCTTAAATTTAAGCCCCGCTCTGCTCACTGAAGACTTGCTCTTTACAGCCCCGCTGTCAAAAAGGTGATTCCACTTGTGGCGGGGACTGGAACTGGGGACTATTGCTACAAAATATTCAGCCTGATGGGGAATTCAAGAGAAATACCTTTACCTAGAGATTGGTTAGAATGTGAAACTAAGTACCACAAGGAGTGGTTGAAATCACTAACATATGTACATTAAAGGGCAGGCTAGATAGACATGTGAGGGAGAAAGGAATGGAATGATGTGTTGATGGAGTTAAATGAAAAAGGGTGAGAGGAAGCTGGTGTGGAGCCTTTGGGCTGAAAGGCCACATTTTGTGCTGTAAGTTCTATGTTATACAACGTAATGCCAACCTTCCCCACGTGTTTGTAATCTTACTTCATGTGACAAAAATCTTGTAAGAAATGTTACACAGTCATAGGGCAGAATTTACATTCCCCCTCTGCAGTTTGTAGGTGGGGGTGGCCGTAAAATTCTCTGTATGACTTTTCCACTCAGCTCTCACACACCCTAACCCTTCTGCAATTTTACGGTGGGATGGTTCAGTCACAGGCCAGGTGCCCCCCCATCCCACACCCTCCACCCCCCTTGTCCCAATTCAGGCCCTTAAGTGGCCAAATAATAACCACTTAAAGGGTACTTCCTGCCCAGCCTCAATTTTCAGGCTGTTGGGAGGAGTTCAGGGGCAAGGGGGAAGCCTGAAAGGTGGCATTGCTCAGGCCTCGAGGTGGAAGGTTTGGGAGCGGGGGGAGAGGTGCTTGGCACCACCATCAACAGCCTCCTTTTAACATTGGGCGCCACCAGCCTCACCCCAAAAAATGTGCCTCCTGTGTGTGTTTCCTCCCCCCCCCCATCCCAGCCTCTCCACCAACACTCCTACCCCTCTTTGCCCATCCCCCTGGGTCTTACCACCCCCCCCTGCCTTGAGATGCCCAAAATTTACCAGGTCCTGGACTTCTGGGACTCAGACTCTGGGGACTGCTTGCGGCCCCAGTCCTGTCCACCACAGCTTCTGACGTTGCTGGGACTGGAAGTTAATGGCCAATCAGATTGGCTGGCAGCTCTCTGAGGCAAGACTTCCAAGTGAGAGGCAGAAATCCTGCCTCCAGCCAATTAACACTCCTTGGAGCATGAAATGGCTGTGGAGCAGCTTATATCAGTGGTAATTTCTTCTCTGCCAACTCCTCGGAGGGCAGCAAGGGGAATTCCACCATTTGAAAATTCCTGGCTATAGAGTAAATCAAAACTCACAATTTTCTTCTATCATATTTTCCATTAAATGTGTTATAAAATTTGTCACAAACTTCCTTTGCTGATCATATTTAAATAAAATACTTATAACCACAAACTGAAAATATTCAAGCAAAATGCAGAATTGTTGGCAAAATATTAAAATAGTTTTTAAAAATATCAAACAGTAACTTATATTGCTAAGCAAACAGGTTTTTTGTCAAAGCTTTTCACCTTGTTCTCATCAGGGCAATTAGAAGAGTACCAAATGTAAAGGTAACAACAATTTATACTGTCTGAGAAGAGAGTGCAGATTTCTTGACAAGTGGACTCTGATTGGTAGAAGCATTGCCATGGAGAATGCACCAGTTGATGGTGACTGACAGTTAGCTTCCAAGCATTGTTTGAAATTTAAACCAGGCAACTTGACTCTGATTGGTCAAGGCATTGCCTTGAGGAATGAACCAGCGAATGGCTGGCACTTATTTTGTTAACTGAAACAGGTGCAATGTGTGTACCTGTTCTTTCTGTCTGCAAAGAACAGGGCCCTGTGTATTAATATGTGTAGCTTCCAATACACACAAATGCACCACACTGTGAGCCCTACTGACAATCTTAAATTGGTTGTCACAAAATAAACAAAACAAAAAGTAAAAAAAAAATAAGTGACAGCCATTCATTGGTTCATTCTTCAGGGCAATGCCTTCACGAATCATAGCCAAGCTGCCTGGTTTAAATTTCAAACAATGCTTGGCAATTATGAGTGTGATGGAATACTTTCCATTTGCCTGGGTGAGTGCAGCTTCAACAACAGTCAACAATTTTGACACCATCCAGAATAAAGCAGCCTGCTTCATTAGCATCCCATCAACAAACATTCACTCCCTCCACCACCAACGCACAGGGGCAGCAGTATGTACCATCTACAAGATGTGCTGCAGGATCTCACTAAGCTTCCTTAGACAGCACCTTCCAAGCCCATGACCACTACCATCTAGAAGGACAAGGGCTGTAGACACATAGGATCATCACCCCCTGGAAGTTTCCCTCCAAGCCACACACCATCCTGACTTGGAAATATATCACTGTTCCTTCACTGCTGCTGGGTCAAAATCCTGGAACTTCCTTCCTAACAGCATTGAGTGTACTTACACCATATGGACTGCAGCAGTTCAAGAAAGCAGCTCATTACTGCCTTCTCAAGGGCAATTGCGGATGGGCAACAAATGCTGGCCTAGCCAGCGATGCCCACATCTCAGGAATGAATAAAAAAAATCACCATCAACTGGTGCATTCTCCATGGCAACACCTCTACCAATCAGAGTCCACTTGCCAACCAATCAGCACTCCCTTCTCATACAGTATAAATTGTTGTTCCCTTTACATTTGGTATTCTCGTGAATTATCCTGATGCGTGCAAGATGAAAAGCTTTAACAAAAAATGTCTCTTTTCAGCAATACTCAAGTTTTGTATTACCAAATGACTATTTATATTTATATCGTGCCTTTAAAATAATGAAACATACCAAGGCACTACAAAGGAGCATTATAAAACAAAATACGACACTGAACCACATAAGGAGGTATTTGGTTAGATGAACAAAGGCTTGGTCAAAGAGAAGGTTTTGATGAATGCCTTAAAGGAAGAAAGCAAGGTAGAGCGGTGATAGGTGTAGGGAGGAGCTTGGGGCTACAGCCACCAATGGTAGAGCAATTATAATTGGGACTGAGGCCTGAATTAAGGGAGCACAGTTTTGTTGGAGGATTGTGGGATGAAGGAGATTAAAGAGAAAGGGAGGATGTAGGAATAGTTTGTAGGAGTAACTTGTAGGAACAGTTTGTCAGAATTCTGTATATGCTTATTGCTGCGTAAATGTTAAACTAAGAACACTGAGAAATAATGTCAAGCCACTATGTTATGAAGCTTGTGTTGAGGAACTTATGCTTATACTTGGGAGTACACTGTGATTGTATCTCTCTAAGTGACCTTTGTTGCAGACTGGACAGCTGACTTCCAAAGCAATAAAGGGCAAAGGCTTCAGACATCCTCAGGTGATTAATGGCAATGTGCAAAAGGGTCACATGAGAAAGCAGACTGTCTGTAATGTCTTGAAATAAGTCTAACATGGTATGGACCAACACAAACTGATCAAGTTTCGAATGAAACAATCAGGTAGCCAAGATGGATCATGCAGGACAGCTCCCTCATGCATAGACTAACATAAGAGAAACTGGAAGGCCCTATTCAGCACTGCAGAGAAGAAGGAAGACCCAAAGATCGAAGACAAGAAGACAAAAAAAACCAGAACTGGAATTGGGTGCTCAGCCATCCGAGCTTGATACAGGAACTAAAGTCTGTGTTGACCTGTTCATTGCTGCCTAGTTTGTAAGTTGTTGTTCTTAATGAACTTATTCCAAACTTGTTGTGGTAACCTGCTTGTCTCCAAAATTATTTGTCACTTCCTGATCTAGTTGAAGGGAGAAATTCTTTACAAATTAAATTTCTTACAAGGGGTGAGGCCATGGAGGAGTTTGAAAATAGGAAAGAGAATTTTAAAATCAACATTGCTTGACCAGGAGCCAATGTAGGTCAATGAGCACATGGGTGACAGGAGAACAGAACTTGCTCCGAGTTAAGACATGGGCAGCGGAGATTTGGATGGCCTCAAGTTTACAGATGGTAGATTGTGGGAGACCAGCCAGAAGTGCACTGGAATTGCCAAGTCTGGAGGTAGCAAAGGCATGAATGAGGCTTTTAGCAGCAGATGAGGTGAAAAATGGTGAAGTCGGGTGATGTTACTGAGGTAGAAATAGACCTCTTAATGAAGGCATGGATAGGAGGTTTGAGGCTCATCTCAGGATCAAATATGACTCCAAGGTTGGGAACAGACTAGCTTAAATCTCAGACTCTTGCCAGTGAACAGAATCGAGTCAGTAGCTAGGGAACAGAGTTTGGAGTGGACATCAAAAACAATGGCTTCAGTATTTCAATATTTAACGGGAGGAAATTTCAGTTCGTCCACTATTCAATGTAGGATAAACTGGAGGCATTAGGTCAGATGACTAAAAGTTGGGCACAGAGGTAAGCATTAAGGACGGTCTCAGAGGAAGAAAGTGAGGTAGAAAGATGGAGAGATGTAGTGAGGGTATTTCAGTTTTTGGGGCCGAGATAACTGAAGGCACGATTATCAATGGTGAAACAATGGCGGTCTTAGCATTGGCACAAGTATCACATGGATATGTAGAAAATTATATCACCAGATTAAATTTTTGTGTATCTTATTTTGTCTCCAGTGTGAATGTGCCACAAATGTTCAATAACAACTATATTTATTGGAATATTATAGGTAAAATACTTAGCAGAATCACCTGCTTCAGGCACTGGAAAGGGAATGATAAATCATTATGTTTATTTCAAACTTTTGCAGCTTGCAGTTCATTTTACTAAACAGGTGTAAATTATTGCTGGTGTTTTCTGTCAAATATATTAAAGTTTTTATCTTCCCTCTGGGGTTTCGTTTGATGCCCTTTAATCCTCTTGTTACTTTCTTTCAAGTAGGTAATCGCCTCTTTTGGGTTTTGCTCTTTTAGACCAAAGGTGGTGGTGAGAGTTTTGATGTTACTGAGCTATTTAAAATGAACCTAGTTTTAAAGAATTAAAAATTTAAATCAATCTTAAGGATTGGCTGTTGGGGAGAGGCGGGTGGGTGGCTGGGCTGGGGATGGTTCTGGTGGGGGTAGGTGAGCAAAAGTAGCTCAAACGTTTCCTGTCTATACCCATCCACATTATCTTTAAAGGCTACTTAAGGCCATTAAAAACCTAATTAATCCCGAGTTCACGTTGCCTGCGCGATTTTGCGCTCGTCGCACAGCCAAAGCAGGCAGGCGGGCAGCCCATTTTTTGCAAAACCTCATCCAAGGGCAGGATAATAAGGGTCAGCAGCATTGCCATTGGGAGTAGTGAGGAATTTAGGAGGTAGTTTGCTGCTGATTGCTTATTGGAACTTGAAAGCTTCGTCTCTGTCCTGAGCTTCATTCTTAGCATTCCAGGCTTAAGTTCAGGACTCATTGGTGTCTTCAAGGCCCTCAAGGATTTTGGCCGTCTGGACCCTTCCAGGTATCAGGCAGCCTTCTATAACCCTGGTAATAGGGATTGTGGTCTCTGCTGGAGGAAGAGAGGGGCCGAAGGGAGGGGTGGCCAGGTATCCCAATGCAGCTTCCAGGGGAGGGACCTGTGGGAGGAGAGGCACAGGGACAAGGGGCGCAGGGCCAGCAAGTAGTCCAAGGCACTAGGGGCCGCAGAAGATGCCACTATCCTGCTGCCAGGGTTTACAGACAGTGATGCTGTTACCTCAATATGTCCGAGGTGCAATGCCGAAGGAGGGTCCACCTCTCCAGGGAGACAGTGACCTCCATTTGTCAGATGATTGGGCCTGAGATCACTTCCAACTGTAAGGGTGGAAACCCCATGCCAGTGGCCCTGAAGGTCACCGTGGCCCTTAATCTCTATGCCTCTGGCTCTTTCCAAAGGTCGGTGGGGGATCTGTGTGGAGTCTTCCAATCAGCTGTCCATAGTTGCATCAAGCTGGTGACAGAAGCTCTGTTCAGGTGGGTAATGACATTACTTCATTTCCATACGGATGAGGCCAGCCAGGTTGAGTGAGCCAGAGGCTTTGCAGCGATTGCTGCAGGGTGCAATTCAGCCGGGTGCCTTCATCAGCAGGAAAGGATTCCATTCAATGAATGTCCAGATAGTTTGTGACCACAAGACACACATTCTGCAAGTGTGTGCAAGGTACCCGGCAGCTCCTATGACGCATATATCCTGAGACACCCGCAGGTGCCGAGGCTCTTCAGTGCTCCAGCCCCACTGGATGGATGGCTGCTGGGTGATAAGGGCTATCCATTGAAAAGGTGGCTTTGAAGCCTCTCTGCACCCAAGAACAGAGGAAAAGCATCGTTATAATAGGAGTCATCCCTCCACAAGGGCGGTGGTAAAGAGGACCAAAGGTCTTCTGAAGATGCACTTCCGATGCCTGGACCATTCAGCGTGTGCCACTGACAGTGGTTGCATGCTGCACTCTCCACAATCGGGTTCTAGCAAGGGGGGACCCACCTGAGGAAGAGGATCTTGAGGCAGCTCCACAGGCCACGGAAGATGAATCCAGTAGTGAGTCAGGAGAGGAACATGGTGAGGAGAACAATGTGGGTGTGGAAGCGGATGACTGTATCCTCCAGGGAGGCAAGGACACCAGGGACACCTTGATCCCAAACACATGCCTGGGCTGCTGCCTCCATCCAGGATGCCTGCAATGACCCTTTCCTTTGACCCCAAAGTCCACTCAGTGCCTGTGCAATAAAGTTTAGAGCCACTCACGTCCAGCATTACCCACTGGGGTACCACAAAAAAGGTGAAGCAGACCATTACGGCAAAAGCAAAATTTAAGTCATTTTCACATTCAAAACAAATGAACATTACCATCTCTGGTGTTTATTTCCACATCAGTAAACATATAGACAAAACATTACAGAATAAAAGATCACCTGTGACCAGTCCGTCTTGAGCTCATGGTGCCTTAAACTTATGTTTACGAGTGATGCCTCTTGGTGTCCCCCCCACTCCGCACCCCCCTTGCTGGCAGCGGCATTGGGGCAGCCTGCTGACTCTGCTGACTTGTTGGCCTTGATGACTTTGGTGGTCATCCTCTGGCCAGTGGAGCTTGTGCTGGCCCCTCCTGGGAGGGAGCGGCCAGTGCATGGCTGGCATCTCCCCAATCATTGCAGCTTTATCAGGTGCCATGGTCGCTGGCAGAGGGGCGGAGCTCAGAGCACCCTGAGAGAAATCACAGAGACAACAGGCAGCTCGTGCACCAACGTGAGGTTGCTCTGGACCTCCCTGCTTGCCATTGATATGATGGGTACCTGGCTGGGATACTAGGTGCCTCATCTAACTCCCATATGGCCACTGGCCACTTGAGGTCAGTGCCTGTATGAGGGCTTGCAGGTCTGAGCGCAACCCCAAGACCCCTCATTCTGTCCCTGGAGCTGCCTCTCTATGAGAGTCGCCACTCTCTCACTGGAGGAGGCAGTGCGCTCGGCCATGAGGGTTAACGCAGTGTTCATGCTCTACATGGACTCCACCACAACAGAGACCCTGGCACACGGACCCTCATGGATCTCCATCAGATCCTCCCACACATCCTGCTGGACATCCAGCATCTGCTGCCTAATGGACGACTCCAGAGGTTCATCATCTGCCTTCCGTTCAGCATGGTCCTGCTCTCCAGCAGTCCTCTGACTGCCGGCTCCCTGGGCAATCTCTGCCTCCGCCTGGAGCTCAAGCAAGTGTAAAGTGCCCTCACCGCTGTGCACCGACATTCTAGCCGAAGATCTAACACCCACCAAGGTGCTGGCATCTGTGCTGGTGCCTGGTTCAGAGAACGGGTGTGATGCAGGTGCATCTGGAAACTGGAAGCTCTTCGGGATCCTGTGAATGAATGCCTGCTGGCAAATCTAAGAGAGAACAATGACATGACATCAGGTTAAGTCATCACACTGTCACTGTGCATGCCAGGCACCCTGGTGAGACAATGGAGATCTGCATCATGGTGCCATCGTTTCAATGATCAATGGGGACTCCAGTTTTGAGGCTCCCATCAATGAAGAGACTACACAAGAATGGTTGCACAATCCAAAAGTCTCACATCTGTGCACTGCACTCTTATCTTTGTCTGACACCCCCACCTCTCCACGCTCAGCTAAACGAGGTGTGTGGCAGTTCTCCAGCTCCAAGGCGTCCTGCTCAAATCTGGTCAATATTAAAAGGTTTGGGGGGCCTCCGTCTGTCCTTGACCTCTTGATGGTGTTATGGTCCGTCTTCTCCTGAAAGGGCGAGGAGCATTGATTAGTCCACTCTCTACCTGCAGCACCATTGCAGCCTTTCCAACCCCATCTGAGGAACACTTTGCAGGGTACATCCTAGTCGTGGCCCTCGAGCCGCAAGGCACTCAGGCCTAGCAGCAGGGGCTCACCACCTTGGCCAGCTTTGGTGTTATTGACAGTTGGCACTCAGACTCTAACATCCCTGATCTCCATGGAGGGATGGCCAGACCTTAACATTTCTCCACACTGATTTATGCCAACACGGTGCTCACCCTTCCTGAGTGCAGCAGGTTGTTGAACCTTTTGCAACACTAGACCCATGTTTGCTGCACAACATCATCGCTGCTGACCTCGGCTGCCACCTCCTCTCAAGCTTTTTTTGTCAGGTGCGTTGGCCTCCTCCTTCCATCTCTGGGAACGAGGGTGCCCCTCCTGGCAGCCACCTCCTCCAAGAGGCACCCATCCAAAAAACGGGGGGTGGGGGCTGAGTGCCCATCCGACCTCCCCTCCCACCTGGCATCCCCAGCCGCTGTTTAGGCCAGAGCTTCCATCTCCAAACACAGAATATACGATTCTTCCCTGGTGGCCTTCAAGGAGCTGCCTCTGCTGTTTTTAAACCACCAGCCAGGTCACCATTGGACCCAGCACCCAACAGGCCCCTGCCCGGCCCTTGCCGGCCATTGGGAAGATGCGTTTCACACTGGGCAGGCCTTAATTGGGCAGCCAACATGAAATCACGGTTGTGGGCCAATCGCGATCTGGGGCCTGTTTCCTGACTGGTCCCGGGCCTGCCAATCGCAACTGCCCGCCAAGGGCCTAACTACTTCTTGTTGAAACCTGTTCACTCCGTCGAGTCAATACATTTGGTGACAAGGGTAAAATAGCTCCAACGCTGCACTTCGCCTTGTTACTGTGAGTACGTTGAACGTTAAGAAAAAGAAAAGACTACTCACCAGTCATAAAAACAAAAAAACTGCGGATGCTGGAAATCCAAAACAAAAACAGAATTACCTGGAAAAACTCAGCAGATCTGGCAGCATCGGCGGAGAAGAAAAGAGTTGACGTTTCGAGTCCTCATGACCCTTCGACAGAACTTGAGTTCGAGTCCAGGAAAGAGCTGAAATATAAGCTGGTTTAAGGTGTGTGTGTGGGGGGCGGAGAGATAGAGAGACAGAGAGGTGGAGGGGGTTGGTGTGGTTGTAGGGACAAACAAGCAGTGATAGAAGCAGATCATCAAAAGATGTCAACCACAATAGTACAATAGAACACATAGGTGTTAAAGTTAAAGTTGGTGATATTATCTAAACGAATGTGCTAATTAAGAATGGATGGTAGGGCACTCAAGGTATAGCTCTAGTGGGTTTTTTTTTATTTTTTTTTTTATTTTTATTTTTTTTTTTATTTTTTTTTATATAATGGAAATAGGTGGGAAAAGGAAAATCTTTATAATTTATTGGGAAAAAAAAAGAAGGGGGAAACAGAAAGGGGGTGGGGATGGGGGAGGGAGCTCACGTGAGCTCCCTCCCCCATCCCCACCCCCTTTCTGTTTCCCCCTTCTTTTTTCTTCCCAATAAATTATAAAGATTTTCCTTTTCCCACCTATTTCCATTATATAAAAAAAAATTAAAAAAAATAAAAATAAAAAAAAACCCACTAGAGCTATACCTTGAGTGCCCTACCATCCATTCTTAATTAGCACATTCGTTTAGATAATATCACCAACTTTAACTTTAACACCTATGTGTTCTATTGTACTATTGTGGTTGACATCTTTTGATGATCTGCTTCTATCACTGCTTGTTTGTCCCTACAACCACACCAACCCCCTCCACCTCTCTGTCTCTCTATCTCTCCGCCCCCCACACACACACCTTAAACCAGCTTATATTTCAGCTCTTTCCTGGACTCGAACTCAAGTTCTGTCGAAGGGTCATGAGGACACGAAACGTCAACTCTTTTCTTCTCCGCCGATGCTGCCAGATCTGCTGAGTTTTTCCAGGTAATTCTGTTTTTGTTTTACTCACCAGTCATGCCGCTTTTCAGCAGAATTGATCCTTATGATGAGACTACAGAAGACTGGAGCCAGTAAGTAGAGTGCCTTGGATTTTATTTTGTAGTGAACAAAATAAAGACGGAAGAAAAGCAGAAAGCAATCCTTTTCAGTATATGTGGCAGTAAGACATACAATCTCATTCACAACCTGACGGCCCCGAGTACTCCCAATTCTCAGTCCTATAATGAATTGGTGAGCCTCATGAAAATGCACTTCCAGCTAAAGCCATCTGTAATAATGCAGCGGTTTAAGTTTAATCCCAAGGTTAGGGCCTCGGGAGAGTCCATCACAACCTACGTAGTGAACCTTAAGCAGTTGACAGAACACTGCGACTTCAGGACACAGTAAATGAGATGCTGCGGGACTGATTATTTTGTGGAGTTCAGGAGGATGCCATTCAGCGCCATTTACTCACCAAGGTTGACATCAACTTTAAGCTTACATTAGAAATCTCCCTCACCATGGAAAGTGCTGCGAGAGGCCCTCAGGCTTTACAACACATACAACATGGCACTGATATTCATATGGAGCAGAAACCTACTGCCGAGCGTGGTGTGAATCCAAAGAATTGAAGCAATATTCAATATCCGCTGTTAGAAACATGAAAAAGCCTAGCAGAAACACTTCAGCAGCGACTTCAAAGTTAATTTGTTATAGATGTGAAGGTGACCACGAACCAGACACCTGTAACTTCAAGGAGGCAGAATGCCATTACTGCCATAAGAAGGGTCACGTAGTAAGGCAATGCAGTGCAAAGTCGAAACAGCCCGTAAAGCAGCAAACCAAAATGATTGAATTAAAAATTACAGCAGAACCGGAAGCTGCCAATACCCACATCTATTCCCTGTATAATGTCACCAATGTAAAAACCGAACCTGTCACTGTCACAATCCAAGTTAATGAGAAGCCACTAATAATGGAGGTGGATTCAGGTGCCTCAATTACAGTGGTGGGAGAGCACACTTTCAAATACTTTAATGAAGGTAGACAGCCAATAAACCTGGAGTGGACAACCACTAAATTAAAGGCATATACTGGAGAATCTATTCAGATAAAGGGCATTGCCACAGTACCAGTGTCTTATAGGCAGCAGACAGCCCAGCCACCAGTGATAATAGTGAAATGCCAGTGAAAGGAGAAGGGCCCAATCTTTTAGGCTGAGACTGGTTCCAGAAGATCAAGCTTGATTGGTCTGAAATATTTCACCTGAAAACAGAAGGAGTTCCTGAACTGCTGGGAAAATACAATGTAGTGTTTCAGAATGAATTAGGAAAGTTAAAAGGCCTGGATATATGTGGATTCTTAGGCGACACCATGTTTGTTTAAGGCCAGACCTGTGCCTTATGTGTGGAAGGAGAAGGTGGATGCAGAGCTGTGCCAGTTAGAAAAGCTGAGCATTATCCAACCTGTCCAATTCTTGGAATGATCAGCTCCCATGGCACCAGTTGTTAAGTCTGACCAAGCCATATGCATTTGTGGGGACTATAAATTGACCATAAATAAGGCAGCAAACTTAGACAAATTCCCCATTCCAAGAATAGGCTACTTATATGCAAAGGTGGCTGAAGGCAAGTCCTTTATAAAATTGGATAAGAGCCATGCCTACCAACAATTAGAACTGGATAGCACATCGAGAAAATATGGGACTATTAACTCACATAAGGGTCTTTATCAGTACACTCACCTACCCTTTGGAGTATTATCTATATGCGTAATCTTCCAGAGAACAAGGGAGAGTCTTTTGCATTGACTTGCCCGAGTGGTATCATACCTAGATGATGTTCTGATCAAAGGGTCAACCGAGACCAAACACCAACTTGGAGGAAATGCTAAGAAGGTTCATGGAAGCCGGCGTATGGTTAAAGAAGGAAAAATGCAAATTCCAAATGCCAGGAGTCACTTACCTGGGTCACAGGGTGGATGCCATGGGTTTGCATCCGGTAGAAGAGAAAGTTCGGGCAATAAAAGATGTACCCTCGCCATCCAATGTAACCGAACTCGAGTCCTTCCTGGGTATGATCAGCTACTATTGCCACTTATTGCCTAAGTTATCAACTGTGTTGGCACCATTGCACTTGTTGTTAAGAAAGAATCACCGTTGGTCAAGGAATTCACGGTAGGAAGAAGCCCTTGTAAAGAAACTGTTGCATTTGCCATGTTTATTGGTACACGACCACCCATCAAAAGAATTGGTATTAACGTGTGATGCCTCTCCTTATGGTGTAGGAGCTGTGTTAACAAACAGAATGGCAAATAGATCAGAAAGACCCATTGGCTACATCATTGGCTACCCTCTTCACATCCGAGAAGGGTTATTCCCAGCTAGAGAAAGAATGTTTATCAGTGGTATTCGGAGTAAAAAAATTCCACCAGTCCCTACGTAGATGACATTTCACCATTGTGTGGGACCATAAACCAATAATGGGTTTATTCAGTGAGGATAAGGCCACTCCACCAATAGCATCAGCAGGACTTCAATGTTGGGCTCTGATATTATCTGCGTATGAGTATACCTTTATGTACCGCCCTGGCTTACACATTGCAAATGCAGGCACACTCAGTCATCTCCTGTTACCAGATAGCATTGTACATGCTCCTGTTCCACCAGAAGATGTGCTAGGGCTGAATTTCTTGGATTCTTTGCCAAATTGGAAATTGGATGAACAGAGATCCAATACTGTCAAAAGTCAGAAACTTTGTTTTGCAGGGATGGTCAAATTCGCCTGTATCCAAAGATTTGAGACCATTCCATGCCAGAAACACAGAGTTAAGCTGTCAAGATGGAATTTTGTTGTGGGGATCAAGAATTGTTATCCCATCACAAGGAAGAGAACCACTCTTGACAGAGCTTCACAGTGCGCATCCAGGCATATCAAAGGTGAAAATGCTTGTACAAAGCTATTCTGGTGGCCAGGCATTGACAGTTACATTGAAACTACTGTCAGCAACAACAGAAGTTGCCTGTTTCAGCTCCCCTGCATCTGTGAGAGTGGCCTGGCCGACCCTGGGTTAGACTACATATCGATTATGTAGGACAATTCTTAGATACCATGTTTTTGTTGATCGTAGATGCACATTCTAAATGGATGAATTTTTATGAAGTCAAATCGCCAACATTGAGCGCAACTATCGAGAAGTTGTGTCACTGTTTTAGCATATATGGCCTACCGGAAATCGTCATTTAGATAATGGTACAGCTTTTACCAGCACAATGTTTCAGAAATTCATGAATCTGAATGGAATCAGACATATTAAAACAGCTCCTTACTATCCCTCATTGAATGGTTTAGCCGAGAGAGCTGTGCAAACTTTCAAGTCTAGTATGAAAAGGTTATGAGAAGGTACTCTAGAATCTCGACTTTCCCGCTTTCTTCTCCATTATTGTACAATGCCACATTTGACTAGGGGTTCAACAACATCTGAATTATTGATGAAATGCTGTCAACATACATGGTTAAGCCTGGTGTTTCCAAATTTAGAGGGGAAGGTAGAGCAGAATCAGAGTAATCAAAAATCCAATCACAATATACACATCAAAACTTGCACATTCAGTGTAGGTGACATGGGTATTCATGCAAAATTTCAGAAGTGGACCTTGTTGGGTTTCTATAACAATTGTCTCAGAGACTGGTCCATTATCTTTCCAAGTGTGGGTGGAAGATAGAATCGTTCATAAGCACATAGATCATATTCGTGCTAGACATTCCAACAACCAACTATTCCACCTGTGATTAACATCGAACCACCAATTCCTGAGGTGACAAATCAACCTAGAATAGACATGCCTAATGTCTTTGTAGAGTTGCCAAACCCAGAACTGCCACTTTCCAATGATGTGTCTAATGCTGCAGTTCCAGATCCTGTCAATCCTGTAGAGGAACCTCAAGTGGTAGAGCTACACCACTCTAGCCGTATAAGGAGAGCACTTCAGAGACGTAATTTTTAATCACCTGAAGCTGTATATATGTTGGATATTCCTGTAAATAGAAATTGTAAAAAACTAAATGGGGAGGAAATGTAATAACTGAGAGTATAGCCTCTCCTGCTGTCTATCAGGGTTCATATGATGTTCTGGGAGGCTTCAACCAATGACCCCCAAACACGGGCAATCCAAGAGGTGGAGCTTCCTGACGAGAGTCCTGATCGAGCATGTAATACCTGCAAAGCTCTCTGTAATAAAGTTTATCTGTTTCTTGTTGAAACTTATCTGCTCTGTTGACTCATTACACATGTGCAATGCATTTATGAACTTCTCTTTGGTACTGGGAAGAAAAGTTACCTGCCAGTAATCCAAAGTCAAAAAAAGACTCCACTCATTCAGTTTCTCTCACTCAGCACAGGCCAGGGCACAGTTAGTGCTTTACATATCCTGAATTACAGTCATTCTGTTTCAGAAACAAGATATGGACCATGCAAAATGGTCTTAAACAAAATTTAAAATTCATTACCAAAGTTTCAGGGTCGCTCTTCTACTTGCAGTAAAGAATGAAGATGCTGTCCCAAATCATGGGAAAACAGTTGTTTCGATCGTTAGAGGGAGTGTCCCATGTCTGTACCGGTGCAACAGAAGTGATTATCTTAACTGTTAGGAGAAAAAAACACTGCTGAGATGGGATTTGTTGGGCCTGATGTAGAGCACACTGAGAAACATTCCTGGGGTCACCTGACCCTGACAATTTCCCCTAACAATTCTCCAAAGCTTCCTACTAATGTTGTGGGTGGAACGGAATTGCGGGCTGATGAAATGAGGGAAGCTGGAAGAAAAGTCTTCCTCTTCCACCCTTTCCCAAAATTTAGGTCAGGTTTTATACAAGGTACAAATCTGATGGATTCAAGTTCTGCCCCAAATTCCACATCCTCCCCTAGGGTGATCCTCCCATTCTATACACATTCCTTGATCCCCTTAATTATGATTCCTTAGTCTATAAGCCGAAAAGAGTTCATTTGCAATTTTTGACTGAGATTCGTATCCTGTTTTAGAGTTTCTAGATACTCTAACAGATACTCCAAATCTTTGAGGACTATTTTGCGTCAAAGTTTTTATACCAGCTGTTGCCATTTTCAACCTGCTCGGGCTTCTATGACATTTTCTGCATTCTCAACACCTCAGTTTCCTTTTGTCTCTAAGTCTGATTACACCTGCGCACCATCATCCTCACCACCACCCCATCTCCCACCACCCAATTTCTGAGACCACAGAAATATGTAATACTCTTTGGCATGTAGCTATGGTGACAGCTTGATTCAGTTAGTAGCACTCTTACCTTGGACTCAGAAGATTGTGAAATCCAGCCCTATACCAGATTTCAATGGAAATCAAAGTCAGGCAGTTTTATAATGGGTGACCAATCCACAGTATCAGTTTACGTCTCGGTGGCCTGTTGAAAATCCACCATTCATAACGTCTTAATGTTGGTGCTTGTTTTGAGCCAGACCAAGTAGTCCTGGGTAATGATAGCAGGAATCAGATGCACAAAGTTTTTCTGTACTCTCTGAACAATGTTTTAATCTTAAACTTATGTTCCTACTGTGCCAAAGTATACTGTGTAACACAATTTCATTTGCAATTGGCTTCTCCAGCTTCTGCTGAAACTTGACTCACATAAGGCACATCCATACTGGGTAATCTACACAATGTATGACTCACCACGTGTGGTGACAATGTAAGTTTTGGTGCAAACCAGGGACGAGGAACTTCAGTTACGTGGGGAGGCTAGAAATGACAGGGTTGTTCTTTTTACGGTAGAGAAGATTAAGGGGAAATTGAATGAAGAATTTTAATAAAGTAAATAAAAAGAAAATATTTCCACTGGCAGGCAGGTTGGAAATCAAAGGATAGATATTTAAGGTTTCAGGCAAAAGAATCAGAAGGAAGATGAGAATTTATTTTCATGTAGCAAGTTGTGAATGCATTGCCTGAAAGAATGATGGATGCAATTCATTATAACCTGCAAAAGTGATTTGGATACGTACTTGAAAAGGAAAAAATTGCAGGTCAATATGAATAGAGTGAGAGAATGGAACTAATGGAAAAGCTCTTTTAAAGAGCCAACACAAGCATGATAGGCAAAACGTGCTATAAGATTCTGTCATTCTATAACCTCTTCAGGAACACCAACTATTCACCTAGAGAAGCAGGCAAAACCTTATGTGGATCTAGGTGGGGAATTTTAAAGTTTTACAGCCTTTAGGAACTGTTACATTAGCTTAGCTTGGCCCATTATAATGCAGATCCGGTTATGGCACAGTGGACGGTAAATGCTGTGCTGCTCAAATCCCAGAAGGAAACTTGAAACAGCAGCCACGAGTTGTATTTTATTTTGAGAAGAGGGCCTTGAATTCAGTAGTAATAAGTCCACCAAGACTTAGAGGTTTTTTCAAAACTAAATTAAACATAAATTAATAAAAGAAAATATTTTAATATCATACATAGGTCTATAAATTACAATAATAATTTCTAAATCCCCTAATTAATCTAGATCCCAGTTACACCTCTGTTAAGGCAACAGCAAACAAAATAGATTTCAATAGACCCAGGCAAACCACACAATACCCTGGACAGTGATATTCAAAGTTAATTTTCTTAACTTCGGTTCCTATAGATGGCAACTTGGTGCACAGAGGCTGGAGGCTTTTCACACTTGGGTTGGATCTTAGAATGCCTTTCCCCTTACACATAACCTCATCTCCTATATACATGTTTTTTTCCTTTTTAATGTAAATTCCATTGTTCCAATATATCTTTGTAACTTTATTCTTCTCATAATATAAATCTTTCATAGTACTCATATTATCAGTAACCTTTGGGAAAAATAAACACACTGTTGGGCTTAGATTCTTATGGCTAGGTGTAACATCTTACCATCTCTTTTAAATTCAAACTAACCTAATTTATCTAAAAATGCAAACGTTCCTCACACTTCACATTTTAAAACTTCAGTCGTGTTTACGTATTTAGCATTTTGAACCTGGTTTCCCTTTTGATAACGCAAAAGTTTCAGATCAGCTGTCTCTAATTCAATTAAAGTCCTCCACACACACATCCACACAGAGAAACTAATCCAAACCCCACTATTAACCTACCTTTACAATAAATCACGATAATATTATGAAAATTATTATATTTTCAGGTCACTTCGTAGTTCTTCATAGACCTGGTTCATGGATTGCACTTCTGGTAATCCAAATAAAATATGGACTAAGGTAAAATGGCTTATATGAGATTTCCATAGCACCTTCTTATTGCCCTGAGTCTAACATCTTAACATATTAAAGGCAAACAATACACCTAATTGCAGTGTATTATTTCTATCTTCCACAATTGCCTTCTGTGGGGCATGCCTGAGTTAATGGTAATTGCGCAGTTTTTTGCTCGGGACTGTGAGTGCCAATGATTGGCTGAAAACAATTTCAATCCATTTCACTTGGGACCATTGCAGCTGGTAAGACATGTAAAAACAGGCACTCAGAACTCACTCCATTCAACCCCAAGCTTCACAGGTGAAAGGAAGTAAGCTCATTCACTATGATATCCAGCCCCTTATGGATCCTCTTGTGGTTAAATTAAAAAGAAAGATTATAACAAGAAAGATAAAGAGAAAGAAAAGTGGGCAAGGCAGTTTTTTTTTTGTCTTTTTTATCTTTCTTTTTTCCTACTGTCAGAAGAAACTCACTTTCTAAAATCTAATCTTGTGACACCTAGACCCAACAAAAACACACCTTTCTCTCCAGTTTCAGAGTTAGAGGTTACTCCTGGGACAATTTGTTTTTACAGAATGAAAGAAGCATGGTCATAGTAGCACAAGCGAAACTGGAACCAAGCACTGACATCAAAGTGAAACAAAGGCATTTGCACTCACTTCAACTGAGTTCACCAAGGGTGCAATTTTATGCTGGCAGGATTTTACGTTCCTGCCAAAGTCAATGGACTTTTAAACAGCTTGCTGAATTTTACAGAGGAACCCCTGCTCCCATGGGTTGTAAATTCCGTCCTATTGTTGATCAGCGGGCAACCATAGGCACAGCGCCTACTCATGTGACATTTTGAGCTTTAACTTCCGAGCTCCCCAGTGTTGGTTTGGAGGGGGGTACCCCAAAGATGCGTTCGGGAGTCCCTTTTGGAGATTCACAGGTAAGGATTTGCATAGCAATTTCCCAGAAGCGCAACTTCCCCTCTGCAATTGCCCTGCACTGGGAACCATTTGGAAATGTGATTTAAATTACAAACCTTGGATGTTTCTGATTGGGTTACATCAATAGTTACCCAGAAAATGCTAGAAGAGCTAAAACCACTTCTAACTTCCGGGTAACTATTGTACGGACCCAGACATCCCAGAGACCACAGGGGACTTCCTCACTCCCTGACTGCCCCTCCCCCCCCAATGGGGTTTGCTTCCCCCCACCTAACCCCTCAAGGTGTCCCCCACTACTCCCCCAACAGGATTCCCTAACCCGCACAGGTCTCCTCCCCATCCCTGGCGAGTCCAACTCTCACCCCGGCCAGCTGCCCCCAGGCCTGACTGGACACAACACAAGGCCTGACCTCCACCCCCACCCCCCACCCCCTCCCCGAGGCTCAACCCTCCCCTGAGCCCTGCACCCCCCCACCTAGACCTGACACCCTCCACCCCCACTGAGACCCAACCACCACTCCCACCAAGGCCCGACGCACCCCCCCCAACTGAATCCCAATAGGCTCCCACCCGAAGCCCTTCACTTATACCCCCCTGCAGGCCCGACCCCCGACCACCGACCTCCAACCCCTGACCTCCCATACCCCCAACCTACAACCCCACCGATATCTGACCACCACTCCAGGCCTCCGATCCCTCCATACCCACAAATCCTATCGACTTACCTTAGATACTTACCTTCTCCCTGGCCTGTCATGGACCTTTAAACTTACCTGGTTTACAGCAGTTTGCCATAGAAATGGAGGCTTGGCCTCCTTCACTTCAACTCTCCTGCACTTCAACGCTGGGGCCCAGGGACTTGCCCGGCCTGAGTCAGAAGTTCAGGCAAGATAGGATCTAAGGAAAGTTTAGCTAAATAATTGGGCATGGAGTGGCAATCCGACACTGATTGCCATTCTGAGGAAGTTCAGGCCCATGATGTGACTTCCACTCAACAAAATCCAGAGTCATTCTAAAATTGGGATTTGGGTGGAGAAACTAAATGGTATTATAATTCTACTCAACTGGAAAGAACTTGCATTTGTATAGTGCCTTTCCTATTCGTAGGATAGCCCAAAACATTCTTTTTAAGATGTAGCTATTACTTTTAATATGAATGAACTGAGTGACATTTTGATGCTTCTCAAATAGGCAATAAGTTACAAGTTTTATTTTGATAGGCCAGATTTTCAAAAGCCTCTGAAGGAGAGTCTAAGTGCAGATGTACATCGAAAATTATAATCCCGGAGGCTGTCCCTGGATCTTGGCTACTCTAGGATGCTACGCAATTTTCAAGGAGAATGTGGGAGGGGATAGCGAGCAACCCGCATGCCTCCAATTAACCAATTGCTAAGCTCATTGTGGAGGTCATTAACAGTCGTTTGAGCAGCAGTTTGCCATTTTTAATTGGGAGGCATGGGGCAAATGGGAAGTCTGGGACCTTTAAGGGTACATTGTCATGAACACAGCGGGGGAGCCATGAGAGCTAATGGATGCATTGGTCAACAGTTGTGAGAAATAGAGATTAATACTCAGTTGCTTAACCAGTTGCATTGAGTTACCATCTCTGGTGCTGAGAGGCTTCTATTTGTGAACTGTGAGCAGTTGGACTCATGAGAGAGACAGGAGGCTGCTGGCATCACTTAAGTATCAGAGGTGGGTACAGGAGTGTACTACACAAGAGTGAGCTATCTGCAAATAACAGAAAGCCAGTGCCACAGGAGTCTGCGCCTATTCAGGCAACTGGTCTCAGACATTTGCGTTCTGGTCCACAATGACCTACTGACTAATAGTACTCTTGGCAGTCCCCTAACTGCAGCCATCAAGGTCACCATGGTGCTGAAGTTTTATGTATCTGTATCATTCTAGGGAATTCCACCTTCTCCTTGAAAATTGCGTAGCATCCTAGAGCAATCGAGATCCAGGGACACCCTGCGGGATTACAATTTTCGCTATGCATCTGCACTTAAACTCTCCTTCATGGGCTTTTGAGAATCCAGCATATCAACATCAAACTTGTAACTTATTGCCTATTTGGGAAGCATCAAAAAGTCACTCAGTCCACGTCTGCAATTTTTAAAGTCCGCAGCTCATCATGCCACCTGGAAAATCAAGGTTCCCCTCATCCATGTCATGGGGAACTTCATCCATTTTGAGGTAGATGGGCCAGCGGAGGCAGAGAAGACATTGGGTTTTCTGCCATCAACAGATTCGCTCAGTTCATCGATTGTACCCACATGGCTACCAAAGCCCCAACAGCCCAGCCAGCCAGATCCCTGAAGAGAAAAACTTCCTCTCATTGAATGTGCAGCTGGTCTGTGACCACAGGAAGTGTATCTCGCAGTCTGCACTCAATCCCCAGATAGCTCTTATCATACCTTCATCCTTCGAGAGTTCCAGATGCTGTATATTTTCAGGCCAACATCCAGATTCCATGGGTCGCTGCTGGGGGATAAGGGTTATCTCCTGATGAGCTGTCTCCTGATGCCTGTCCAGTACCCAGATATGGATGGAGAGAGACACAACCAAAGCCGTCTGCTAACAAGTACCTGCACTGAGCAGCCCATTCACATCTTGAAAATGTGCTTCCATTGCCTTGAACTGCTTGGGTGGTGCCCGCCAGTATGAGCTGCTAGGGATGTCTTATATTGTGGTTATCTGCTGCGTGCTGCACAACATGAGTATACAGAAGGGTGTGGAGCTGGATAAAAAGGAGAGCCTGAAATGCCACTCTTCCTCAGAGAAGGGTGAGGAGGAAGGAAAGGATGAGGGTGAACGTGCAACTCCACATGAGCCAAGTGCCCAGGCATTGGGGGAAGACCACTGAGGCCATGCTCACCTGTCATCTGAAAGCAATTATCCAGTAGGCAGATAAATCTGAATAATCCCAGTACCACTCACATTGATTGAAAATGGAGTCTCCATCACCAACAGTCTCCCTCACTACAGACCATAACAATGCTGGAAACCCATCCTCTTCTCTGCCCCAGCTCTTCACTCTATGTTCCTTTTGACATCAAGCAATCACAACACTGCTCGTTGGCACAATCAATAACATAATATATGAAAAGTCAGTGAACATACCAAAAAACATCACCCAAATGACCCACAGAGTGCATCTAATGATGTGGCATCTTGCTTTCATGACCCCTCCTACAGGGTTCTTCCCCTGGGACTGAAGATAAGGTAGAGACAACTTGCTCCCTTGTCTCTGCTCACACCTGAGATGCACATGGCTTTTGTCTCAGTGAGGAGCTGCCCATGGAGGGCATCTCTGTCGTAAATGGGTAACCCGTTATTTTCAAACAGTGACGCCTAGTTCTATTTCTCCCATAAGACAAAACATCCTTTCCACATCCACCCTGTCAAGACCCCTCAGGATCTTATATGTTTCAAACAAGTTGCCTCTTATAAACTCCGGCAGATACAAGTCTAGCCTGTCCAATTCTTTTCTAGCAAGAGCAACCGTTTTGTCTTTCAAAGCTTAACTTACATTAATGAACATGTATCCTTACTCGCAGCTCTATGGTGTCAGCACTGAATGCAGCTAGGTCATTCTGTTTCAAAGCAGTTCTTTCCTTTGCTTCATCATTAGCTTTGAGAACCATCACTAAGGGAAGAATTTTACGAGTCAGTGAGTGGGGGGGGGCGGGGGGGGGGCGCGCGCTTGCCGACACGTAAAATGATGCATGGTGATGTTGGGGGGAACTCCCAATGTCACCGCACCCGATTTAAATTTTCAGGAAGGCGGGAGCGCAGCAAAATCAGCTGCGTGCCCGCCAACCTGTCAATGGCTAATTGAGGCCATTGACAGGTCAATTAAGTAATTAAAGGACCTGCCCGTCCAACCTTATGGTTGGCAGGCGGGCCAGGAGCCCCAGTGGGAACTAGATAAAACATGAAACCTCATCCCGCCCTTGGATGAGGTTTCATGTAGGCTTTAACAAATTTTAATAAAGATTTTGTAAAAATTATGGACATGTCCCAACTCCATGTCAGGGAACTTTTGTTTTCTATTTTTAATATTTCTGAAGCTAGAGCCGATCTCCCTGGTGCTGCACTTAGCCTCAGGGAGATGATTGTGCTCTTTCATGCGCATGCGCGAAAGAGCGCACTCTCGATTTTAGGAATCCCACACCCCCCCCACCCACCCCCACTGCCCCACTGCCCGCACAGGGAGCGCATAAAGCTTCTGTGCGGATGTCACACTGGGTTGGCCTTAATTGGCCCTCCCATGTAAAATGGTGCCGCGCCTCTGATCAGGGGCGCCAGTTGGAAGCACGCCCATACGCGCCTGCCCATCAACTTGCCCCCCAACGGGGGGAAAATTCAGTGTTCAGTTACACCTTGTTCATGTTTTGCCTGCATGTTTAATTTAGATGCCTTTACCATGTCTCCAATTGCAATTAACTCTTTATTTTTGGTCTGAAGCTCCAATATTCTTTTAACATTAATAGTTTGAGTTTCTTACTCTTTGGACAAATCTTTAGTCACAGGAAACTGTTGATTCTTTTAAGTCACTTGATTTTTCCTGCATAACTTCAGTTTCTGCAGCCTCAATGGGTCTTTCCAGAATGACTCGAGATAACAATACTTTATCTGTCATGAAGCTATTAATGTATATATTTTGGAAAATATTTTTCTTTTAAAATAGAGGTTTACTCTGCAATTGTGTCTTAATTTGATTAAAGCCAGCTAGTCTGGGTGCTTTGATGGGTACTAGTTTTAATATCAAAGAGAGATAGCATGCATTTGCATTTTTTGAATAGAGCATTCAAGAAGTGGGGTGAAAATTGATGCTTTTCTAGCAGCTACTAAGCAATATGTTTATATTACTAATAAAATTGGTACTATGAAAGGGGTTTCATTGTAAAAGGTGAATTTCAAAGAGGTTGATACAATAGGAATTAACATTCAATGGGGTTGGGAGATATAACTTCAGCAGTTTTCGGGTGTGCAGGCAGAGGCAATGTAAAATCAAAAGGCAGCTGTAAGCCTCCAACTGGTCCAACTGGCTCCACAGTGAAAAGGATCTAATTTTGAATTTGTAAGGTGAAAATGCTTTGCCTGGTATTTGGTTAAGTCTATGGGTTGCTGTTGCCTTAATGGAAATTAGTTTGGAAAATTGTTAAAAGTTATGATAGTAATAATTTGTAGCCATGTGTACATAAATTTTAACCTGTGTAAATTAATAAATTGTTTCATTTAGTTTAATGTAAAACTTTGAGAACTATTGGTCTGATTCCTGCGTTGAGTCACATCTCAAACATAACATTTAAAATTATTGTTTATGACAGTTGTTTAAAGTTTCCCTCTGGGATTTTTAAATAACTCCGCTTTATCAACTGCATCGGTCATAACAATCTCCAGCCAAGTTGCTCCCTGATAATAAAATCTACAACATCAATGGGCAAATTAAGCACAAACCCCACAACAACAGGACCATTAATTAAATTACATTTTAAAGTGACTCGATACAAAAGAACGGGTAAACAATTTCCATCAATACCCTCTATAAATATGTTTTTATTTATGCATTTTCTGGAGGGAAAGTCCTGTCACCTACCAACACCAGTGACTGAGCTGATTCGGTATTTCAAAGAATAATTATTTGCTTTCCAGCCTCACCAGACAAGAATGAGGACACTTCACCTCTAAACAGGAAACTTCCATATATTCCTGCATCCTGTCCCAGTCCAGTAGTGAATACAGGGAAGCATATATGTTTGTCATCATCTTTACCCACTGGGACCATATTTTTTAGGAGTACACTGTGCAATCTTACAATTGCTGCAGTCTTGCTTTTAATTTCCAGTATTCTGCCTTTGCATGTCCTTTTTTATCACAAAGCTAACAGGCAGAATTTTCCATTAGTGAGATTAAGGCTGGGATTTTCCTGCCTTGTCACAGGCGGGAGTGCCGTGGGCACCCCAGCCAGAAGTCCATAGACTTGCGGCGGGTCCGAAAGATCCCGGTGGCTGGCAGGCGTGGAAAATCTTGCCCTAAGTGTTGTGGCAGGCGGTTTCATCAGCGCCCACCCCGCTGGCCAGAATGGTAGGAACACATGCCCAATTCTGCTCTTGAAGGGTCATTAATTATGCACAGGTGCGTATCGGTCTGAATCGCCTGCTGGGTCGGGAGTGAATCGTCTGCCGAGCTGGCGGGGTCAAAGGTCCAGGTGCCATATTTAAAGGCCAGTCCAACACATAATCTCACTCTCTTCAGCCCACCAGAGATGTCTCGCAGCCAGAAGAAGAAGGCCGAGAGGCTCAAGAAGAAGGCAGCACCCCACTTCACGGACCAGACCCTCTAGACCTTGATCAGGAGTGCGGGCACAAGGCAAGTCCCCTATCCCAGGACGGCTGCAGGAATCACAGCAGCCTCACTTCTCCAGCCTGGGAAGCTGTCAGGGAGCAGGTCGGAGTGGCTGGCAAAATGCCACCCAGTGCAGGAAGAGGATGAATGATCTCATCAGCTCCGCCAGGGTAAGTCTTCCTTCAACTCCCTACAATATCAAACGCTCATCATGGCATTATGCACTCAAACAGCTACTCTCTTCAGGGGTCTCACACAACCATTAGCAGGGGACACATATTAACATTCATTCTCTCACTGGGACTTTCACATCACCACCATCCCATCTATCATGTTGCCGCAGACCACGTCCGAAGAGGAAGCTCTGGAAGAGCCATCATGGCACTCCCACGCACCCTCCATCAGCTCAGAAATGCACACATTGGTGGGGTACAGATGTAGATTAGGCTTGGGTTCACTTTCTGGGGAACACCTCATTGACAAGTCCCCACAGAAGTCAGAGGCAGGGACAGCCCAGGTCTCCGGCACTCACAGGGCTGTTGGAGACCAGCCACCTGCTCAGTTAGAATCAGATGATGAGCCTCCAGAAGCAGTCGCCAACTCAATGCTAGAGATGCAACAACAGGTAGGGGGACATCAGGAAGACTTTCGGCAGTCATTCAGCAGACTAGAGCGAATGATGGAGGAGTACCTCCGCATTCTGCCTGATGTCATAACTCCAATATGTGAGCACCTCAAAGTCACCATGGGAAGGCTGGCGGCCGCCATGGAGACCTTGGTGCAGCAGTTCTTGCCAGGTATGCACTTGGCCCTGCACTCCATGGCCACACACTCTGGTGAGCATCATCAGGATGTAGGCAGCATGGGGACGAGGCACCTTGACCTCCCCCCAGGCGCACCATCTCCTGCGGGGATGATAAGCGCCAGCCAGACACCTCGGGAGCCTCCTGTCAGGACACTTCAAGGGTGTGCAGCCACTCACAGCCCCTTCTGCCTGTGACCCCATTCACTCCAGCTTCTCAGGCCTGCTTGAGCAATTGACTTTTATCAGGCCGGGAAACTCCAGGCCACGGACCACCAGAGGATGTCCGCCAAGGTCATCACAGACATCAGGACGTAACAGTCAGCAGGCTGCCTCCACCTCTACTGCGGCTGTCAAGGTTGCACCCAGGCGTAGTGATAGAGTTGGGGAAGTTAAGAAAAATTTATGTCATTTTCTGGTCACTTTTGTTAATATATTTGATGGTTATGTGAATGTTTTTGACAACTGAAGGTGTTGGGATTTTGCATTTTGCAATCCTCTTATTTCGAGATTTAGCCACCCTCCCACTCAGTGATAGGGTCCCACTGTGAAATTCACATTCCTGTGATGTCAACCTCATTTGAACTAGTCTCCGCACCCTTTGTCAGGTAGATGTGTTTAAATCTTTACTGGAAATGTGTGACATAAGCATTTCTCACCCTTCTTCCTCAAGAAACACCATTGGGTGAAGGCAGCTCATCAACATTGATAATCTAGCAGCATGCGTGTCTCCTCAGCAGTAGTCACAGAAGCAAAGACATTCACGGCTGGAGGAGATCCCTCCCTGGATGGAAGCATGACCACATCTCAGTCACAGCAGTGATTGCCTCATTAGATGGCGGCGAAGCTGGTGAATCTCACAGCCTGGCTATCTTTGTCCAGAGCAAACCTGACAAAATGATGAGCCTTCCTGTAAAGGGCATCTGTGATCTCCTTTATGCATCGATGTGTTGCAGACTGAGAGATGCTGCACAGGTTCCCTGTTGATCCTTGGAAAGAACTAGAGGCCAAGAAATTTAGCACTGCAGTCACCTTCAAAGCCACTGACAGGGGAGACCCTTCAACTCCACATGGCATCAGGTCTTCACGACGAATGCAGCATGTGTGATGTACCAGAGCTCAGGACAAGTGCAGACGTGCATGACATTGCCTCTCACTCATCTGTAAATAGGAGACTCTTCTACGATAAACCCTAGGTCTGGCGAGTCGCCCCTGTTGCCTGGGCCTCTCCTCCTGACCCTCCTGTTCATGGTCTGGCTCCGCTTGACCATGTCCCTCCTGTTGGAGCTGTGCGCGGAGTCACCTCTCCCTCCACCGCCTCCTCCATTGCATTAGGAACCTGACACAGGCAGCATTGAGCCCTCGATCCATACGTGCATTTTCCTTCTCCCTGAAAGGAAACATTGAAGACATTAATGGGGGGAGGGGGGAGGCAGAGGCAGAGGCGTATTGTCACTGGACTAGTATTCCAGAGACCTAGGTTCAAATCCCACTATAGCAGATGGTGATTTTTAAATTCAATAAAAATCTGGGATTAAAAGTCAAATGATGACCATAAAACCATTTCCAATTGTCACAAAAACCCCTCTGATTCACTAATGCCCTTTAGGGAATTAAATCTGCCATCCTTACCTGGTCTGGCCTACATGTGACTCCAGGCCCACAGCAATGTGGTTAACTCTTAAATGCACTCTGAAAAAAAGGGCAATTAGGGTTGGGTGATAAATGTTGGCCTAGGCAGCAATGCCCACATCCCATGTACTAATAAAAAAAAAGATTCAAGGGGCAAGAAAGTGAAGCTAAGAGGATGATACGTTTGAAGACTGAAAGGATCCATAGTTTTTCCTGACCTATTTGCATGGTGGCTGATGCTGCCTTGTCCCTGAGACACTAGGACACTCATCGAGGTGACCAAGATGGCATTGAAGATATATAAGATCTTGAGCCCTGCATGGGATGCTAAAGTTTAATTGAGATGAGTGACTGAACCTAGCTCTGTGCTCCAATCTCTGATGTGGCATATTAGTGACCAATCAGTTGTTCATGGTCAATGAGTGGATGCCCTTTGGCCCATTAGGGGTGTCAATTCTGGTGAACACGTGACATGTCTTCATTGATGGAATGCCATATTTGATACAGCTGTGTCTGTGTTCCCAAATACTACATTCCTATGTGTTACTCTTGAGATGCAGTGACTGTGATATAAAGCCACTGAGTTCTGAGTAGCCCTTTAACAGTGCTAATGAAGCCATTGGCTTTCATAGGCTTTCATCACAAAGTGGGCTTCTTCCTTTCTTTCGAAGCAGACTCTTTCTCACTCCTGTGGCAACAATAGGTTCGAGGACAACTCCAGAAAAGCCCACTTCCCCCTCACTGCCATTCCACAGCCTTCCCTCCCTGTTGCCCCCCTCATGTTCCTCAACCCCACCCTTGTCTCACAGCCCACCCCTGGTTGAATTGCTAGTTTCTGAAAATGGAGGCTTGCATGAGTACGACAGCACAGTGGTGTTCTTTGGGACAATTTCAGCAAAGAACAGGAGCAGACCAACCCTACAGCCCCAGGAGTGTGGAGTTCATTACAGGAACAGTGCAGCGCTATGACAGGTGGGCTAGTTTGTACTACTCACCATGAAGTTGCCAGCATACCGAGATCCAACTTCTGCATGCCACCCCTTTTCAAACGGGTTCGAGGCCCATGTAATTTTCTTGCATACGCAAGATTGGAAGGCGTGGCAAGGTACCAGTGAGCAGTTGTTTTAATGAGCACTGAAAACATGTTAATGAATGTAAATAGCGTTCATGCCAGTAGTCGGCGGGATAACTGACGCGCCATAAACCCACCATCGGGAGAACTGCAAACTGTTTTTACACCGGCAGATTTCTGACTTTTTACCTGTTGCTAGATTCTCTGCTCCCACTCGTTCCCGCACACCAAGTGGCGGGATGGGAAAGTTCCACCCAACATCTCGGTACCCTTGAACCAGCATTAACCTCTGGATTGTCTCTCTCTTACTACTCAGCATAGAGCCTGTTTCTTCCCATGGGCTATTTTCCTTACTTTGGTCTGATTTTTTACCTCTCCAATTTCTCTGTGAGTTCACAAATAATGACTTGTTACTAACATGCTTGTGAGACAACTTGTAATCATCCACGATTGCTGTAGCCTCTCTTATCTTAGAAACCTTATGGTCTTCCAGGTGAAACCTTATTCCAAAGAAACACTTAAATTCTTCCATTAGCATCACTTCCCCAAGTTTTCAAGATCTTGTTCAACCTTCGCAGATGTATGAAACCTATTAAAAATATCATCTCCTTTCCTCTTGCAAATTTCATAGAAGCCTGTTTCTTCTCAAATTTCTAAATTTCTGTCTGTAAGCCTCTGGTACTAATTCATAGACATTGAGAACAGCAGTTTTCACTGTGTCATAGGGCAGGGCTTTTCATATGGCAGTGGGCTGGGTGGGAGTAGGTGGGGGCAGGTGTAGAGCCGATTGCCACTCGTGATTGGTTCCGTGACGCTATTTTACACGGGTGGGCCAATTAAGGTCTGCCTAACGTAATACGTGCCTGGTAGCACTCAGCAGGGACGGAGGGAGAGTCAGGGCGAATTAACGCTGCTCCGGACCTCAGAGATATTGAATGGATTTTAAAAGGATTGAATAAATGATTAAAAAATTTATTTAAATGTACCCCCTCGTGACTGTGTCACATGAGTTGGGACATGTTTTTATATTTATAAAAAATTATTTATTTAATAAAAGCTTCAGGAAATCTCATCCCACTCGTGGATGAGGTTTCCTGAAAAACGCAAAGGCCGCTTGGGCCTTAAGGTTGGATGGGCAGCATTCACAAGTGCTTCAACTAATTTCTCAATGGCCTTAATAAGCAGTTTACATTTCAGTGGGCATGCAGCTGACTCTGGCACGCGCCTGCCGAATGAAATATTGTGATGGTCTGCGATGGCGTTGGGACGCATGCCCAACGTCACCGCGTGTCATCGCGTGTCAGGCCTGCTCCCGCACGCTGACTGGAAAATTCTGTCCACAGTCACCAGACTATAAGTCTGAAGGAGATGAGCATATCTCTAAACCCTTCCCTATAAACATACTCTGCAATAAAATAGTTCAATTTTCTTTTGGCCACTGCAGTTTTGTAGCAATTTCATCAAGTGACACAAAATACATTTCAACTCCTTCCTCAATGAATTTAGGCACTAAATGAATATTGTTTGCCAAATCAAAAGCAGGAGTTAAATTTGAGTCTTCCTCAAGTTTTCCTGCCGTACCCCCCTGTTTGTGTAATCAAAGCTTTCCTTTGTCAAGCTCAAATTTTCTTGCTTCTCTGCCATTTGGAGAAATGCTAATTCTAATTCTAATTTTTCATTTCTGTTTCTTTTTCATCCCTTTTCAATTCAAGTTGTTACATTTGTAATTGAACTCTAGCTAACTCAGATTGAGTGCTATTGGAATCACTCTTTTCCTTCTCAAGGTTCAATTGCTGAGCCAATACTTAACAATCTGCCTTTATAGCCTCTGCTTTCAAATTGAATTTCTCTGCTACAGCCTTCAAGTTAACCTTTGTTAACTGCTCTAAGGCATTAACAGACAGGTTATCTCTTCCCAGAAATACCGAAGGCTCAAATGTAACCATGTTGACTTTTCACTGAATACAACAAAAGTAAATGTAAAATCTTCTTTGTTTAAGGTCTGGAAATTCTAGTGTACCCATTTTACAGCCTCTGTATTTGCATCCCACAGGAGCTCTCAATTTGTGATGATTCTCGTAGAGACTGATAACCTTTAAAAAGATATGAATTTCCCAGCGACTGACTGAAAGAATACCATGACACGATTTCATGTTTTAAGACTTTTAGTGTAACAAACAAGCTAAAACCAACATAGACTAAACAATACTTAATAGGCAACTAAAATACTAAAACTACAGAAAAGATACTAAAATAAAAGCAAAATACATGGATGCTGGAAATCTGAAGTAATAATACAAAATGCTGGAAAAACTCAGCAGGTCTTTGCAGCATCTGCTCTGGTGAAGTGTTATGTTAGGTTTGAAAAGTTAACTCTGTTTCACTCTCCACAGCTGCCGCTTGACCTGCTGGGTTTTCCCAGCATTCTTTGTTTGTAATTGCAGAAAAGCCATTAAAAAATTAACTCAACCAAAAACACTTCACATCCCATTTCTACGTTACGATGTGCTCTCAGATATTGTACAGCTTCGTAGGATAAGTCCCACACTCCTCCTGGAGCTTAAGCAGACTCCCTTCTCCCTGTCACATCAAGGTGAGTTTTTCAATGTCCTTCAAAAGTCATTTCACTCAGTCTTCTGAATATTCCTGAACTGACTTCCAGCAAAAAAGTCCGCTCCGGCCACTCCTTGGGCTGCATTTCACGTGTCCCTACCAGATATGTTTTCAGCAGGGGTGGGGGGACACGTAAATGGGTGCACACCCCACCACCTTGCCACCTACTCCTGAGCTCAGCCCATAATACAGGGGGTGGGTGGACACTAAAATTGGCAGCCTGCCCACCATATTTAGATAAATAATAAGGGGTCAACTGAGCTTGTTAACAAGACAATTGATCCCGATAATATGCTGCCCATGCCTTAGAACGGTTGGCATGGACAGTCCGACAGGAATGGGCTGGCCGCTTTTTCAAAAGACTTTTTCAAAGGGAGGGAAGTCGGGGTGGGTACTACCTTCAGGGGCACCCTTTCCGAATCGGGAAGCAACAACCCCTAAGGTAGAACACTGCTTCTTCCTAACTGCATGCTCCATTAATCACACCACACCCACCTCCAACCCACCCACCCCCCGCCTAGCCTATGTCCATTTCTAGCCCCCTCACATAACAAGTGATATAGAGATTTTGGAAAAGGTTCAGAGGAAGGCCATAAGAATGAAACTGAATTTAAAATAGCTTAACTACCCAGATAGGTTTAAAGAGTTGTCTATGTACTTTAGAGGAGTGTAGGCTCAGAGGCAATTTGATTAAGGTCTATAAATAATGAAGGAACCAGATTGTGAAACACTTTGTGAAACGATTTCAATTTGACAGGCTGGGGAGAATATGGGGCCATCAATATAAATGATAAAGGCAGAAACATATTAAATGCTGGGTGGTTCTACTTTTCCCAGTGACTAGTAGACCTGTTGGTTATTTGCTTGTGTGTGGAGTGTTAATTCACTGTATAACTTCAGACAAGAACTGGACTGAGTACTGGCAGGAGTTGAGATCACCTCATAAAAAAGGTAGGCACCAATTACTGCATGTGATGATCGATGTGGTCTCTTGAACTAATTTAGATTGCCTAAAGGCATCAGATAGGAATTTTCCAATGCTTTCCCCCAAATTAGCCATGAAACTTGATTTAATTTTTCATTTCTCCTGGGGAACTACATGACACCTAGGAGGTAGGAAATTCCTTGACATGATCCATAAGGCATTACTACCATATGGGAGAGTTTAGATGGACAATATTTTCCTGTTTGACATTTTTGTGTGCTTGTTAATCAGCCCAAGTGTCAAAAGCTTTCTTTATCCAGGAAGGTAGTTGATAAATGTAGTAGGAAATAGCTAAACAACAGCAGTCCTGGCTTCCCTGCTCAAGACTGACTTGGTGTACAAGATAGATAAGCATGCAAATTATTGACACTGATGGTAGCTTATTGTGGTTTTATCTCAGGATTCATTAGTTCTTACTATAAAAGGGATCCTGCTGGAGGCAATGGTCTTTTGCTGAAATTTATTTACATATTATTTTACATATTACATTATTTACATATTTATTTACATACTTAACCTTTATAGATAGTTAGCAAGACCAAGACATGGCTGGAGCTACTCTCTAAGTTGCTTCTTAGTCAGCTTCTATCACTGAGTGACATCACTGTGACATAGCTTCTTATGCACCTGCTCAGTAGCTATAATTAAAGGTAACCCTTTACTCGACATTTCCCTGCGAATCTTTATCCGTATACTATTCTTCATCTATTCCCCTACACTTCCCTCCAAAATCATTTCTATTAAAGGAAAAGTCTCTTTGGTGGTTTCACTAGCCTTCCTGAATGGCGTGGAGCTCCTTCTGTGATAGAACGGTATGGAGCTCCTTCTGTTGCTCTCTGGTCAGTTTGTGGGGGTTGTCACTCCTGCTTTCCTTCATTTGTGGTTCAGTGGGTGTGATGCTCTCTTGAGGTCAGGGTACTTTGTCCATGCTGTTAATGGTGTTCTGTCCATTGAGATTAGGGCAGATCTGTTCCTTCAAATGATGCCTGACTGTGTCTTGACCAGGTATGATTTTGGTTGCTGTAGCCTCTCAATTACCTTACCAGCATGGTTCTGGTCTCTGATCCATATCCTCTCTCCCCTTTCAAGAACTGGAATGTTCTCAGCCCTTTTCCTCAGGTAAAACGTACGAGCTTGACTCACTCAGTTAGCTTCTTCTTTCTTCCTAGCTCGACGATGGTCTTCCATCATGAAATTTGGTAGTAAGGTGTGGGGCAGGATAGGAATTTGTGTCTTTAGCTTGTGACCCATCAAAAGCTCACATGTGGCAAATACCACTATGTAATGGTGTCAAACAATAGCTAACCAGAGTAAGCTCAAAGTGGTTATTCTTCTTCAAGAGGCCTTTGACAGTGTATACCTTTTGCTCAGCTTCTCCATTAGACTGTGGGTGTTTTGGGGAAATTATGACATGTACAAATCCATATGACTTTGTGAAGGACTGAAAGCACTCATTGGCGATTGTAGTCCACTATCAAAGATGACATTGTCAAGAATGTCATATGTCGAAAACATTTTCTTTAATGAGGTAATAACAGCTTCAGAGGTGAAATCATGTGGCTTTTGCACTCTATCCAGTGGGAATAATAGTCTACCACTATAAGAAATATTTCCCCATTATAGTCCAACAAATCCAAGCCAAGGCAATCACCAGGCCTTAATGGAAAGGAGGAGGGCAGAAGTGACTCTTTCTGCTCCTGCTTGTGGATGGCACAGGTGACACAGCCAGAGACAACCTGTTCAATTGAATGTGAAACTTCTGGCCACCGTACAGAGTGATGTGCCCTGGCTCGACACTTGGCAAAGCCAAAATGCCCTTCGTGGATCTTCTAGCGAACTTCAAGACGGAGAGCTCGTGATACCACTGCTCTTGCATCATATACCAGGAGGTCGTCTACCATGCTGAAGTGGTGCCGCTGTCCAAAATACTTCCTCAAGACAGGGTTGCTTTAGATATACTGTGGCCATTCATCCAGGCAGTACATGCAAATCTGGTGCACTCTTCATCTTGTCTTTGGGCCATACCAAATTCACAACTTCTTGTCTGTTGCCAGCAAATATTTCATAGTCAATGCTGTAAAGACTTCAACTTCTGGATAAGTGGTGGGTATCCTGGGCAGTGTATTGGCCATAGTCTGATATTTACCCTGTATGTACTCTGTAGTAGCGTCATATCGCATGAGTCGCATTCGGAATCATTGAATGCTGGGTGGCTTTTTTGTGATTTCCTTTGTGTTCAACAATGTTGCTAATGGCTTGTGATTGGTCTCAATCTTCAAATGCAGGCCCAGTACATAATCAGAGGATTCCTCACATGCCCAAGTCAGTGTGAGGGTTTCCTTTTTGATCACAGCATTGCACTGTTCAGTCTCAGAAGCTTGACACCATCCAGGACAAAGCAGCCTGCTTGATTGGCACTACATCCACAAACGTTCAGTCTCTCCACCACCAACACACAGTAGCAGCAGTGTGTACCATCTACAAGATGCACTGCAGGAATTCACCAAGGCTCCTTAGACAGCACCTTCCAAATCCACAAACACTAATATCTAGAGGGAAAAGGGCAACAAATACATGGGAACACCACCATCTGTAAGTTCCCCTCCAAGTCGCTCACCATCCTGACTTGGAAATATATCGCCATTCCTTCACTGTCATTGGGTCAAAATCCTGGAACTTGCTTCGTAACAGCACTGTGGGTGTCCCTATGCCACATGGACTGCAGCAGTTCAAGAAGGCAGCTCACCATCACCTTCTCAAGGGCAACTAGGGATGGGCAATAAATGTTGGCCCAGCCAGCGAATCCCGTGAATGAAACAAAAATAATGACCTGGGTGTGTAGTAAACAGGTCTTCTTTTGCCATCACTTTGGACTTGGAATACCACTGCTCCCAGCCCCATTGTAGATGCATCCACTGCAACAATCGTGGGAAGTTTTGGTCATAGTGGGCTAGGACATTTGAGGGTGTTAGCAACATTTTGATTTTTTCGAATGATTGCTGCTGATGCTAAGTCCAGCACCATGCCTGGTCCTATTGTAAAGATGTCTGAGCGGTTCATTTATCTGGGCTAAGTTAGGCACGACTTTGTCTAGTTGGTTGACCATGTTCATAAACCTTTGTAGCTCTGTTAAATTTCTAGTTGGTGGGAATTCCTTTATTGCCTTTATTTTCTGTGGGCCTGTAGTAATCCCAGCTGCTTGTTTAATGGGCCCTAAGCACTTTGCCATGTGCCTAGAAAACTCACATTTGTGTCAAGCCAGCCTCTTGAAGTGTAAGACTTTGCTTATCGTTTGTGTGGTCCAGTTTCATTGACCCACAGATCAAGATGTCATCCAAGTGGCATATAACACAGTCAATTCCCTGCTGTATTTTGAACATTGTGCTTTGGAATATTTCAGTGGCCGACATGCCAAATGGCAGACGGTTTAAACCGTACTGTCCAAAGTGTAAAATGGAAGTAGTTAAGAGTTTGTACTCCTGATCCAATGGCAATTGCCAAAACCCACTGTTGGCATCAGGTTTGGTGAAGATGGTGCTTTTTGCAAGTTTAGCCAAGTTCTTATCTACTGATGCCATTGGATATATTTCTCTTTCAACTACCTTATTGGGGTGTATTAGATCAACACAGACATGAATGGAGCCATTAGACTTCAGGACTATACCATATTGGTACCATCAGCTTACCCAGATCTGTAAATAGTGTGGGGAATTCCCTCCTGAATTCATCATTGTGTGTTTCTGCATTGACCTCTCCAACTTTTAGAAACAGGTTCAGAAATATGCAGGCTTTTCTGCTCATCACATCCTTGATCCTTGATAATGTACAATATTTCAAAAATTTTTCTTTGTATTTCTGTGTCATCTCTTAGCTGACCTTGAACATTTAACTTGGCCCCCTGGTCCTTGAAGTTGAATAGAGGATGATTGTTGTGTCACTTTATTCAGCCATGAAACTCTATCAGATAACATTGGCTCACCAGTTCCTGTGTCTAGCTTGAATTCAGTCAGGTGCCCATTTTCATCAATGTCAGCACTCCAATACTGGTTTTTATTTTCCTTTATTTATCCTAGGAAGGTGGTTTTCTGGTTGTCAAAGTCTTGAATTTCTTGAATGGAGGTTCAGTTAGCTGATTTCTCCTTTTCTCTTGTGAACACAGGTTTCCTGGAATGGCAGATCACTTGGAAATGGCCTAATTTGCTACAGCCATGGCATTGCGTGATTCAGATGGGGCATTCCTCCTGCCTGTGGACCTTTTCTTGCCACAGCAGGGGCATTGGAAAATGGCGGTTGGCACCTTTTCATGGTGTTTCCCTGGTTGCTGCCTTGCTATACTTTCAGTTTTGCAAACAACAAATTGAACAACTTCATTGGGCTTTCCTTCGGAAATTTCCTTCACATCTTTGAAAAAGCCTTATTCTGCCTCCTCCCTTTGGTCTGTCTGGCCATTTGTACAGCTTTGCTTAAATTTAAATTTTCCTTAGATTGTAAGAAGTCAAAGGAACTATCATGTAAAATGCCATTGACTATTTTACCCCTGAACATGTCATCTGTTAGCGTTCCATGCTCACAATTTTCAGCTAGGTGGTACAATTTGTTAATGAATGAGTCAATCTCATCATCCTGCTTTTGACTGCACCAATTATATTTTGTCCTCTCAATGGCAAAAGTTTAACGAAGACTGAAGTATGAGTCAAAAGTTCTGAGGAGCTCATAGGAGGCTGTCTCTTCATTCATCCCCTGTCTGGCTAGCATGTCATCTGCTATGCTCCCAACAGCATATAACAAAGTGCTTAACTTGATCTTTGTTCCCTTTACTTGCAAGACCTGAGGGGTTGTGATACTGAGTAAGACACCTTTGGCAATTTTTCCATTGCTCATCGCACCTGTGCTCTCTATATTTTTTAAAGATTCTGATAGGGACAAAGTAGTAGCCATTTCTCACCCTAGTTGGATGTTGTCTTTTCCCACACTGCTTGTTTTGTCAGTCACTGGGCTGTCCTTCTTACTTAGCCATCTCCGGTGTGGTTGCTGGGTTGGCCGTGAAGTCCTTCACCCATTGAGCTGCACTGTTGCTGGGCTTCACTTGAGGAATTTCCCACCATTTTTTACTGTTTCTTTGCGGGTGTAGTCACTGCTGCCACCATCTGTCATCGTGGTTTTATCTTGGGATTCGTTAGCTTCTTACTCTAAAAGAGATATTGCTGGAGGCAACGGTCTTTTGTTGAAAACACATTTATTTTCATACTATTTACAAAGATTAAGTAATACCAAGGCACTGCTGGAGCTACTCTCTAAGATGCTACTTTGTCATCTTCTCTCAGTAAGTGACATTACTGTGACATAGCTCCTTCCGCACATGCTCAGTAGCTAGCATTGATGTTAACCTTTTAGTCCACACTACACAGCAGCCTGATCAAGCTATTAGTGTATGTTTGGAATGCAGCTACTGATCTAAGGCTGTTGATTGTAGTTTGAGTTTCAACCAGACAGTATGCCATTCAAATTTTGCAGCTAAACCTTCAAACCATTCATACGGTGTGTTGGCCATATTGTATACCCATTTAAGTTAATTACATGAAGGTTTAAAAAGTTCCCAGGACATACTTTAATATCTGGTCTGATACTACACTGGGGTGTAATCTGTTTTTGATTGGGCCCTCACAGCAGATTTACACTATGAGGGTAAAAATCAACATGAAGCTGAGGCACAAAATGGATGTGGTGGAACAGCCATTTGTTATACCCCTGTCTGATTTTCCTAGCCGCCACTGCCCATTTTGTACTTCAACTTTATTCCCAGTAAATTTATTAAGGTTGAGAGGCCTTATATCTTTGCTGAAATAACTGTAAAAAGTACAACTTTACATTATTTTCTGAATTATGATACAATTTTAAGTTGCATAACTTTGTTTGCTTCAAAATAATAACATTGTATCAAAGCTTCATTACCCAGTCAAGAATAATAACTATCAGACATTATGACCATAGATTATATTCAAAACTCCTAAAGCTTAATACAGTATCATTAGAATTTGTTGTCAGTATTTACTGTTATGCTATTTCTTAAAAGGAAACTCTTTACAGTTGATATTTTCCCATCTGCACTAAACCTTATGTATATGAAGCTATAATGTGAAGATCAAGGCTGAATTATTACCATGGAGAGGGGACAGAGAAGCCAGTTTTAATTTCAGATCAGAAACCCACCTCCAGTGGGATACTGTTTAAAGTTAAGATTTTCACTGGTATAAGCCCTTAATTAATATAGAGCTGGGTTTCCTGTTAATTTAGAGCCAGTGAAGGCAGGTCAGATGAAGAGTGAGACTGATTTAGACTCCTCTACACTGAGGCTGCTGGTTGTCCTAAGGAAAAATCTGATGATGGTGCTCAAGCATCAGAAGGCATCAAAATGCCAGAGGTCTGGCACACAGGGCAGGACTGCCCTTCACTTCATCAGTGCCAACCTGGATCTAAAATTGGAGGCTGTGATGGAGAAGATGGTGGTCCTCTTGCCAGAGGGTGGCAGGAAGAGGATGTTGCTTGGGTACATGCATGTTCAGCTTCGTCTCCCTCTGCCTCCGATTCCTCCGCCGCTCTTATTTCTTGCTTCTGCTCCTCCCCTTATGAACAGTCGCTTTCCAGGGCCTTACTGTCCATCAGGCCCACACCTCGCTGGAGGGCCATGCTATGGAGAATGCAGCAGACCACCAAAATGACTGCAGGAGGGTATTGGAGAGCATCACCCAAATGATCGCATTTTCAGAAGTCTGATTAAGGTTGCCTGATTGAGCAGGTGACATTGTTGTATCATCTCTGTCTAAGCTAGAAAAGTCAGTAACCAACTCTTCAAGGGATATCTTTCATTCCCTGTGACCCACCTATAGACTTTGGGAGTTTGAGTGAAGATCTGGACAGGTGGAGGATGAAGGAAAGACATGGCAGTTGCCTGGAAAGTGAACAGCTGGAAGAACTATTTCGCAAGCGTGACCTGAGCTTTCATTTTGACTCTTTGTCCCACTCCCGTTCTAATCACTCTGTCTTTTGCCTCCCACCTACAGTATTCCAATGAAGATCAGCAGAAGCTTGAGGAACAGCACCTCATCTTTCAGATGGGCACTTTACAACTTTTTGGATTCAACACTGAATTCAACAATTTCAGATCATAATCACTGCTCCCATTATTTTGGATAGTTGCTGTTTGTAATGGTTCTACCGTTGTCATTTACAGCTCCTCTAGACTCATCTTTAATTTATTCCTTTGTCCTATTACCTTCCCCTTTTGCCTTGCACCATGATCCTTTTTATAATTTAACCTTGCCTCCGATCCAAACACAGGCCTTTCCTCCCCTCCTCCCTTTGCTTGCCTTTGTATTTGTTTAAAAACCTGTTACACCTCTCACATTTTTCAGTTCTGATGAAAGGCCAATGACCTGAAATGCTAACTGATTCTCTCTCCACAGATGTTATCTGATCTGCTGAGTATTTCTAGTATTTTCTGTTTTTGTTTTGTTTTGGTCCATTATTTCATTGACCATCAAACCAAAGTATGAAGATTGTTAACATTTTGTTTGCTTTCCTTCTTGAAAGAAATCACTTTATTCCAAAGAAGCTTGAGCCCGAACCTCCAGGAGAGGAAGCAAAACATTTACAGTCGACAGCACCTTGTCAAGTATCTTTTACAAAACCACTAAATGCCACTTCTCCATGGTTTGAGGTTAGAGGAAGGTGGTGCATATATTGGACCTATTTATCCAATTAGTGATTTATTCTCTAATTTTAGCCATCACATTACAAACTACCTAGCTGCTTCACTTGAAAGACTCCTTATTACTGAAACCAACATAACCACCCATCAATAATGCGTTTTTCCCACATGCAACTTTAAAGAGAAGTATCAACTCGCCAACAGCAGCTTATTAAGAAAAGATTGCTCCAAACCCATCTCGAGCACACAAATCAAAAGACAAGAGCTGCACTGTCTCATAGAGTTGCAATTTTAAAATTAATACCAAACTATATTATATTTTATTCCACAATGAAAATATATTTGAAACATAACAACTGTGCCATAACGAATACCTGAAAATTCAAGTATACATTTATTATTTAGATCACTATTGTTAATCCCGCAATATTGAATAAAAGTCGGTTTACTGAAATTTTGAGTGCATTAATTAATTGGGTTTCAAAAGTGCAATGCAGTTTCATCCACTTGAACTACTGAAGTACCTAGTTAGATCCAAATGGGAATCATTTGATTTTTGAAGTCTGATCTGCATCATAATTGGAATGAATCAATGGAGCCAAGCTGGTAAAAGGAAATGATAGCAATTAATTATTTCAACGGATGTTGGCTCAGATTGTTTCAGGTATATTGTGGAAGCAGATTAACCCTGACAAATCAGTGCTCAGGAAGTGCTTAAGTTCTGCTACCTTGCATCTCCATGAGCTGACCAGAGCCCAGTTTTTCCATGCCTGCGGTGCCAGGCGTGTTTGGTGGCGTGAGCGGACAATATGGCATGATCGGATTCACAATGGCATGAAACCAGTTTGTGATCGTCAGCTCAGCCTGCCACATTTTCCACCATCGGACATCGGGATCCTCATTGTAATACATCAGCTTATCATTATTAGGCCTCCAGAGAGGGGAGGGTGTTCAGGGGGAGGGAGAGGCGCAGAGGGGGGATGGAATAAGGTTTGAGGAAGAAGTAAGAGTGGGGGAAGGAGTCAGCAAGAGGGAAGGGGTAAAGCTGGAGGAAGAAGTGAGGCTGGAGGAAGAGGTAAGGCTGGAGGAAGGAGTTGGAAGGGGGGAGGGACTAAAGGTGGCAGAAGAGGTAAGAGTAGAATAAGGAGACAGGAAGGGGAAGGGACTAAATGGTGGGGGGAGTCCGGCAGGGGGTGGGTAGGAGGCTTTCCGGGGGGGGGGTGGGGGAAGGGTTTCCGGGGTGCAAAGAGGGGAAGGGGAGTGGAGGGGGCAATGTGCAGGTCAACGTGCATGTAAGGGGTCGGCTCATCCATGTCCATCTCCTAGGGAGTGAACTGGGGATGGGGGTGGTATGAGGGAATGGTGAGAATGACTAAGGGCAGAGTGAGGCAGTAAGGTGGGATGGTGAGGGTTTGACAGTAGCGAAAGAAGTGATAGTGAGGGGGCTTGGTGCGGACCCAGAGGCAGACACGGACCTTGGGGGTAGGAAGGAAGAGGTCAGGGAGGTGAATGTGGAGGAGGCTGGGATTTTCGGGAAAGAAGGGAATGTGCACATTCACCTGAAGGAAAAGGGTTGTGGCTGGTAGGTCATGTAGGGGAAGTGGAAGGTGATGCCGAAGGGGTGAACTGTGATGGGGGAAAGGAAATGGGTGACTGGGGAGAGTAAAGGACAGGTGAGCAAAAGTAAAACTGAATTAGCACCATGCTATCCAAATGGAAAGTGAAACGCAAGTCGTGGTGGGCAAGATCAGGTGTTACATGGCGGTGTGACCAGTGGGTGGGTGGAGATGCAGGTCAGCTCAGATGGACAACTGAAATTGAACCCCAGCAGGCAACATTGGAAATGCTCAAGGCATTGAGATGAATGTGCAATAGGAAAGATCCACATGCGTGGGAGAGTGCTTGCACGAGGCTCCAAAAGGCCCTGCCACACACACACTTTTCCCTCCAGAATCAAACGTGGGTCAGCTGCTCCCTCTCCAGTGAAGGGGCTTCCGGGCTTCTTATTTTCACCTCTTCACTGAAGGAGGAATACTCTTGGCTGCAGATGAAGACGTGGATGGAGCTGAGGGACTGGCTGGCTGAGGTTGTCAGTCCCTTTGCAGAGCTCCCTGTGAACTGAAGTAGAGATAATTAGTGCATGGCAGCAGAGTCAAAAGCAGGAGAGAGAGAGCACTCACAGTCACATTGAGAGAGGGATCGTGTGGTGCAGGATCCTCACATGAGTGTTCATCGCCGACCTCACCATCACCGCAATGGGTCCACATCCTCACCAGTCAGCGCGATGGCACACTCCTCAAAGTGAGTGAGGAGCCTAATGTGGGCCACTCCACCCCTGGTCTGTGACCTCTCCTTGCTGATGTGAGCTGGCTTCTCCTACATGAAAACAGATGGAGAGAGTGTGAGCAGGACGCATGGCACTGCATAGAATGTTTGTGTGGTGAGCAGGGCCATGAACAGGATGAGTATGTGAGCTCTCAAGGATATGAGCCTGATGGAGATGGGGGATGGGGCATGAAAACCCGCCATCACAGCCGAAGGCTAAAAAGGCATTTTACCCACCCACTACCACACTTAGTGCAATTCTGGGACAATTCTGCTCCAGGTCTCAGCAAAGACTATTGTGGTCCACACAGACCATGCCTTTTCTCATAAAAAAGATCCCTTGAAATCTTTCAATTTTTAACAACACCAACCCTTAAAATAGTAATGAGCCCTGCAACAACCGGAACCTAACTGAAGTCACAACACACATGTGGATGGAAAAATAAGACATGTGACCACCCCCTCTGCAAGATGGTCCAGCGATTTTAAAGGTCCTGACATCTAAGATTTGCTTGCAGGCTTATACTGAATGTAGATTATGGGTAGAATCTTCGGCTCAGCGAGCTGGGGTGGGGCCTGCTCGCCAAGGTGTAAAATGAAGCACAGTGACGTTGGGCATGCATCCTGATGTCACCATGCATCATTTAGATTTTGAGCTCGGCGGGCAAGCAGCCAACTCAGCTGCATGCCTGCCAAACTGCCAAAGGTCTATTAAGGCCATTTAAAAAGCCAATAATGCAATGTGCTGAGCTACCTGTCCAACCTTAAGGTTGGCAAGCAGGTGAAGAGCCCAGACGGCCTTTTCATTTTTCATGGAACCTCATCCATTGGCGGGATGAGGTTTCATGAAGTTTTTAAACTGTTTGAAAAAATTGTAATAAAATTAATGGACATGTCCCAGCTCATCATGTGACAGTTTCACATGAGGAGACATGTCCTTAAAATTATTTTTTACCCTTATTCAATGTTTTATAAGTGAAAGTAATGCCTCAGGGAGATTTCCGCACTCTTTCACGTGCATGCGTCACGCTGAACGGGCCTTAATTGGTTCGCCCATGTAAAATGGCGGCACCCAACCGATTGGGGTCGCTGATTGGCTGCATGCCCACCCCCCGCACAACCCCCCTCCCCCCCCAACAGTGAGAAAATTCTCCCCTATGGGCAGAATTGTCCCAGATTTGCACTAAGTGTGGTAATGACATTTTACCCACAATGGTGCGTTTTCGTGCCATGTTGTCCACTTCCTGCCTCATTAATTATGCAGCCACAGGAAGCACTCTTGCTGGCAAACAGCCTCTGAATTGCCTGTCGCACAGTTACTTCACCATTTCCTCACTCTGGGTGCCATATCTAAATTGCACAGTTCTCAATGCTTGCAGCCCAGGACTGCTCCAGTGAAGATATGGCCCTGAAAGCCAAGAAGAGTTTAATGACCCTTCACTGGAATGCCCTTTGGAGGCCCGTTGTGATGTGCTCCACCCCCGCTCTGGCTGCAGGATGTCGAGCAATCTCACCACTCCGGCTTGGGAGGCGGTGGCATAGGTGGTCAGTGCCAATGATGCACAGAAGAGGTTGGCCATCGTGTATCGAGTGCAGAAAGAGGATGAATGATCTTATCTGTGCCACCAGGGTAAGGCAGCCATCTCATCACTCTAAACTCACATACTCACAAACCCATCACACATTCACGGGCATCTCACTCACCGCCAGATCAAGGGACATCACCACCCACTCTCTCACACACACCCTCACATTTCCATCTGGCCTCATCACCCCTGGAGACTGTCTCCTCAGCCTTCACCATCTTGAGGCCACTTGAGCAGATCAACACACACCCTGGAATACCTCCCTTCCCTAGTATAGTCCTCGCCCTGCTGCCTCTTTCCTTGCCTGAGGCCACTTCTCCCCCTTCCCCAAGAAAGCCTTAGCCCTGCAGCTGGTGAAAAGCCACCCCCTGCCTTATGCCTGAACTGGTAGGTAGAGACCTGCCTGCGAGCGCCCCCCACACCCCACCCCCCCACCAAAAGTGCTGCCTGTGAAGACTGGCACTGATGACCATGAGTGCTGCCCAAAGCAGATAGGCAAACAAACCTCGAAGTCCTGAGTGAAGTGCAGCTCACCAAGTGCATGTCGTTTATGTTCAGTTGTGAAACACGTCAGTGTGCAATCACGCCAACACGCCTGTATGATCCAACATAGGGGCGCTGATCCTGGCGAGCAGCGCTTATAATGAGATGCTGAAATATTGAAATTAGTTTCCTGACATGCAGCAGTGGGAAACGTGGCCTGCCATTGACGGGTGGAGCAGGCGATCGCAAACTGATTTCACGACGGTGTAAAACTGTTTTTTGGCCATTCCAGCCATATTGACCGCTCACGCCTGCCATGATGCCCACCACCAATAGGACCGGACAATTCTGCCTTATTACTCGAAATCTCAGAACAATCATAGCATAAACTTCATGACAATCCAATGACCTTGATAGTAAATATGAAACAGGACATTGGTAATCTACCTGCTGAATGCCATTTGCTTACTTATTTTCCTGATGATTTAAATAATATCATATGCATGCTGGGCTATTTTATATAAAATAGAGAATAGGGAAGTGAAAAACTCTCAGCATTGTAATTAGGCCCAAAATCCCACATTGTGTACTGAGTATGAAACCAATGCCAATAACTGATTGACATTTCTTTAATGTCATTGTTTAATTGAAGAGAGCAAGGAATAAACACCATTAGCATTAAATATTAACGCGCTCCATCTAGACACAGTGGGGGTTGGCCATAATACTTGCCTATATTAGGTTTCAAAGCATGAATTGTGTTAGCTATTAATAATACAGTACATTCAGTAATGACAGCCAAGCCCTCTTTTTAGCAGGGAATTAACATGGTCATTTAATTTTCACAAACACAAAAGCACAAATCACTTTAGGTATCCCTGAGTTAAAGGTGATAGATTTGCTGCATTCATTAGTGCTTGCGAAGTGAAAAAAAGAGGGCAGTGTTCTAAAGAACAGGTTTCGAATTACATGGTCAGAAACTATTAAATAAGAATGCAGCTGAATGCACCTAGGCTGTCTTGGCTTAGACATGTGCAAGTTCAATGCCTGAATGCACACATTGTGAAAAATAAGCAAGGGCCATCAGTTCCTGAAATTTATTTTATGCAGAAATAATTTCCTGGTATGGGTGTCTCACCTTTACAATATAGGATTTAATAGTTGTAGTGCTCGCTGAAGCAATAGTAAAATAACTGAGAAAAAAATGCTAATTGGCACATGTGAACTATATCACTTAACTGCTGGCTTCAAATTGCTATGTTGCAAAGTCCATTTAAAAGTTTGCTTGCTCTGACTGAATGAAAAGATTGTGGGGTTGTTTTAGCCAAAAGGTGAAAGCAGGTGCTAAATGGGTGCCATGATAATAAAACCAGTTTGTTTGAAAGTCTGGTTTAGCATGCAATTTCATCCTAGCTGCTGATGACCATAATTTGAACTTGTTGGAGGTGCTAAACAGACACTTGCAGATTTAGTACACCAACACCGTTTGACACAATTTTCATGGAGTATTATATGTGGGCTCTTCACAGCCACTGAAGGTGCTGAGTGGTCTGGCTGGTACACAGTGACATGTTATTAGGACCTAGAGAGATGGCACACAGAATATATTCATTTTTAATTTAAATATCTTTAGGAAATATTAGATTGCCAGTGGTTAGCCAGATCATCCAACCTGAGAATTATTTTGTAATACTGCAAAAGAAGTGAGTAAAAGTGGAAGAAAAATGATCACAGTTACAGTAAATTAGAATATTTTGGAGTTTCTCGCCCATTCTTTTTTTCAACAAAACAATTAAATGGAAGGCATTTGATCTGAATTCCAGGATTCACAAGGGGCCCAGACACACACTATAAAGCAAATCTAAAGGCATCACTGGGAATACAGTGGCAGAATCTAGGAGTAGCCTGAAGGCTGTAATAAAAAAGGAGGAGGTTTGGGATGGATTTCTTCTGTGTTCTACATGTAGCAAAATCAGAAAAACGTTTTTTACAAACAGATTAATGATTTTGTTATAGATGTTGTACATAAAGCTTCCCCCAGAATTTCTCTCAATAACTTTCATGAAGTTCTTGCCTTTGAGATTCTTGTGGTTTTAACAATGAATAGTTTCACTTGATTTTTCAGTGGAACTCTAGCCTTACCATTGCTACAAAAGTGATCAGTAACCCGCACAGAAAGAAACAGAAGACAGATGCTGGGACCACACTAACATTTGGTAAATAGCCCTTCCAATTCACTCTCATTTTCTAAATATTTGTCTACATTTTAGAATACACTGCCATTAGTCTAATTACTTAATTTACTGGAATATTTTATATTTTATAACAGACTGAATAAATCAAAAGTTTGTGGCAACTTGAAACATCTAGAGGCTTAATGCACTGAGTGACTACTCAGCACATCTGGTTAAACCCTGCTAATCCAGCACATCACTGAAAATTCACCATTACAAAATTATGCAGCATCTTATGGGATGGAAGGTCTTTCTGTCTGAGGTCCGGAGTTCCTTTGAATGAGTTCTGTGACAGATAGCTCCTGCTGCCACCATTATCTCCCCTGGTGACCCCTGCTAGTTATAGCAATTATTTTCCAACCCAGCAAAAAGGTCACTTATCAAACATTCAGAAAAAAGTCTTGGGGGAAATAAATCTCTTGGACAACCATCCATTCTGGCTGGTGTTTTGTGAGCAGTTCCGCTGGTTCAATTTTTCTTTACTTTTGGTTTAAACATGGCTGTTTCTACTTCAAACGAAAAATCAAAAAATAATGAAAAGGGTAGTCCCTTTCCATAACAACAGAGGAAGATCAATTTCTATCAAAAGCAGCTCAAGTATGTTAGGGGGGACATTAAGGGTGATTGAGGGCGGTTCAGTGGGGAGGTTGGATGAGTGGAGGGTAACTAAAGGCAGGTCAAGGGTGTTACAGAGGAAGGGACGAGGGGATGGGGTTAATGTTGGAGTGGGGGGAAGCTCGATGGTGATGGGAGGCAGCTCAAGGTTGACAGACAGTTGATTAAGGGTGATGTGAGTGGCTCGAAGGTCACTGAAGGCAGGCAAGGATGATGGAGGATTGATGGTGATAGAAGGAAAGTTAAAGGTGAATGAGGAAGGGTGTAGGGTCTCAGAGCAGGAGCATCCAGTGACATAGTTGCAACAGCAGGAAGAGGTAGCTGGAGACAGGTGGCAGAGGCAGTTGGCCGTGATGGGCTGAGTGGAGACAAGGGTGTGGTCAATACAGAGCAATGGCTCCCCATTTGTCCACAGTCCTCAAATCAGGAGGGAGGGCCAAATGGGCTGCACTGACCAGATCTTTGCCAGCCTTCTGTCTGCAGTTCACTTCAGGTAGACAGGATGGGTCTCCTGCACCCAGTGAGTCTTGATGCTGTGGCAGAGGAGAAGAACTGTCAGGGCCAGGCACATCAACGGCCAGGAGAACAAAAAGGGGCAGCAGGGGGTCAGGCAACTCAGAATGATGGCAACCAGTGGCCAGTGAGATGCCAAGCAATGGCACATAACCAAACATACAACAGGTGGACTACCACCTGCAAATAGCAGAGAGGCAATGCCAAAGATGGCTGAGGATGTCACAACAGTCAATCACGGACCTATGTCAGCTCCTGCAGGAAGGCTTACAGCCCCCTGGAATGGGACACAATCAAATGCCAGTACCCTTAAAAATCACTGCGGTTTTGAATTTCTACATCATTGGGTCATCCCAGGCCTCTACAGGGAACATGTCCAATATCTCTCAGTCAGTCAGATGCATCTGAGAATTCACCAATAGCATATTCAAAAGGAGCCAATGATTTTGTGCAATTCATCACAGACCCTGAGTGCCATTCAGCCAGAGCTGATAGGTTCAGCTCTATAGCTGGAGTTCTACAAGTACAAGGAACAGCTGATTGCACACAAGTGGTGCTGAGAGTTCCCAGGAAACAGACAGCAGCATTCAACTGAAAGGCTTCATTCCATCAATGTGACCCTGGTTTGTGACCACTGTAAACGAATGTGCTCACTTCCAGGGAGTTCTCATGGCTTTTACATCCTCAGTCACTCTCAGGTGCCACAGCTGTTTACTTCCCCTCAGCAGCTGCTGCGAATGCTCTTGGGTGACAGGGAATATCTTCAGAAGAAAAACAGAATTACCTGGAAAAACTCAGCAGGTCTGGCAGCATCGGCAGAGAAGAAAAGAGTTGACGTTTCAAGTCCTCATGACCCTTCGACAGAACTTGAGTTCGAGTCCAAGAAAGAGTTGAAATATAAGCTGGTTTAAGGTTTGGCAGGGTGGGGGAGGGGGGGTCCCCCCGCACCCCCCCGCAACACCCCCCCCCACCCCCCGCCCCCACACACACCTTAAACCATATTTCAACTCTTTCTTGGACTCGAACTCAAGTTCTCTCGAAGGGTCATGAGGACTTGAAACGTCAACTCTTTTCTTCTCCGCCGATTCTGCCAGACCTGCTGAGTTTTTCCAGGTAATTCTGTTTTTGTTTTGGATTTCCAGCATCCGCAGTTTTTTTGTTTTTAATATCTTCAGAAGACCTGGCTCATGACACCTGTGCAGAACCCACAAAAACCAGCAGAGGAGAGGTACAGTGCCACCCATGACTCAACAAGACAAAAATAAAATAGAACATTGGGCTGCTGAAGATAAGTATCTGCTGTCTGGACCACTCAGGTGGAGCACTACAGCTGCCAGGGCGATGGACTGACATGCTAGGCAGGCCAATGAGGCCTTCATTGCATCCCAATTTCAGCCAGAGTGAGGCCCCTGCAAGACCCCTTGATTTCCTCCTCAAGGAATGTTGTTGTGGAAGTGCCAGCAGATCTGGTACATTCACTCCAGACCAAACTACAGGCCCGCAACCTCTGGCACCTGGAAGGGAAAAGGCTTCAGGCCGTCAGCATGGATATGCCCGTTTGCATGGTCCTATCAAAGCCTCACACACCTCTGACTTGGAAGGAGGTCGCACATGACTCAGTCACATACGCTCTAGACCATAAGACCATAAGACCATAAGACATAGGAGCAGAAATTAGGCCATTCGGCCCATCGAGTCTGCTCTGCCATTCAATCATGGCTGATAAGTTTCTCAATCCCATTCTCCCGCCTTGTCTCCATAACCTTTGATCCCCTTACCAATCAAGAACCTTTCTATCTTGGTCTTAAATATACTCAATGACCTGGTCTTCCCCACGCGCTCTATCCAGGCCTTTCAGTATTCTGTAAGTTTCAATCTGATCCCCCCTCATCCTTCTAAACTCCATCGAGTATAGACCCAGAGTCCTCAAACGTTCCTCATATGTTAAGCCTTTCATTCCTGGGATCATTCTCGTGAACATCTTCTGGACCCTCTCCAGGGCCAGCACATCCTTCCTGAGATACGGGACCCAAAATTGCCCACAATATTCTAAATATGGTCTGACCAGAGCCTTATAAAGCCTCAGCAGCACATCCCTGCTTTTATATTCTAGTCCTCTCGAAATAAATGCCAACATTGCATTTCCCTTCCTAACTACCGACTCAAACTGCAAGTTAACCTTAAGAGAATCCTGGACTAGGACTCCCATGTCCCTTTGCACTCCAGATTTCTGAATTCTCTCCCCATTTAGAAAATAGTCTATGCCTCTATTCTTCCTACCAAAGTACATGACCTCACACTTCTCCATGTTGTATTCCATCTGCCATTTCTTTGCCCATTCTCCTAACCTGTCTAAATCCTTCTGCAGCGTCCCCGCCTCCTCAATACTACTTGTCCCTCCACCTATCTTTGTTTCATCTGAAAACTTAGCCAGGATGCCCTCAGTTCCTTCATCTAGATCATTAATGTATAAAGTGAAAAGTTGTGGTCCCAACACTGACCCCTGCGGAACTCCACTAGTCACCAGCCGCCATCCTGAGAAGAACACCCTTATCCCCACTCTCTGCCTCCTGCCAGACAGCCAATCTTCTATGCATGCTAGTACCTTGCCTCTAACACCATGGGCTCTTATCTTACTGAGCAGCCTCCTGTGCAGCACCTTGTCAAAGACCTTCTGGAAATCCAAGTAGATAACATCCATTGGCTCTCCTTTGTCTAACCTACTCGTTACCTCCTCAAAGAATTCTAACAGATTTGTCAGGCATGACCTCCCCTTGATGAAACCATGCTGACTTTGCCCTATTTTACCATGCACTTCCAATTATTCTGAAATCTCATCCTTAATAACGGACTCTAAGATCTTGCCAACGACCGAGGTCAGGCTAATCGGCCTGTAATTTCCCGTCTTTTGCCTCACTCCCTTCTTAAACAGGGGGGTTAGATTAGCAATTTTCCAGTCCTCTGGGACCTTCCCTGACTCAAGTGATTCCTGAAAGATCACCACTAATGCCTCCACTATCTCTTCAGGTATCTCCTTCAGAACTCTGGGGTGTAATCCATCTGGCCCAGGTGATTTATCCACCTTCAGACCTTACAGGTTTCCTAGCACCTTCTCCTTGGAAATGGCCACCATACTCACCCCTGCCCCCCAACTTTCTTGAACTTTGAGGATGTCACTCGTGTCTTCCACCATGAAGACTGATGCAAAGTACCTATTCAGTTCATCTGCCATTTCTTTATTCCCCACTACTACTTCTCCAGCGTCATTTTCCAATGGCCCAATGTCCACTTTTGCCTCTCTCTTACCCTTTATATATCTAAAAAAAACTCTTGCAATCTTCTTTTATATTACTGGCTAGTTTACCCTCATATTTAATCTTCTCCCTCCTTATTTCTTTTTTAGTTGCCCTCTGTTGGTCTTTGTAGGCTTCCCAATCCCCTGGTTTCCCACTGCTCTAATCCCAACAAGGCCTGGCTAAGAATTCTGTGTGTTCACCTGCAAAATATGGAATGCCCCAGCTGCAGACACTGTTGAGACAACAGCTTCTGAGTGGTGATAAATGGTTGAGCCATGTATCCTGGCTTGACAGCAAGGTTCCACTCCCCCAATCTAACAAAGGTTAACAAAATAGAAACCAGCATATGTCAAGAAGCTCAGATTTGCCACATCTTCCAAGGCTCAGCAATAAATGATGTGTCCATAACCCCCACAGCAGCCATCACTGAGTTTCAATGAAATACCAAGCCCTGACAAGTCCCTGTCTAGTTTCAAAAGTCCCAAAAAAATGACCACTCAACGCATACAAATAAATTGCTCAAACTATATATTTGCACATAATCTTACAATGTCATAGAATGATTAGACACCTGTACCATTTTTCTGCCATTAGGTTTTTCACTTATACTTTCAACCACCATGCCTTTGTGTAACTCCGACATCTGCAGCTGAGATGGAGGCAGCCTGCTTACTGCTATGCCCCTTTGCCTAAGATGACTATTGCTCTCTGGAAGATCCTGACCTCAAGTACAGGTGTACCCTCTTCGGCCTCATATGCTGGAGGTGATGGGGTCACTGGCAGAAGGGAGGAGCTGTGGCAGAGAAATGTCTTGGAACATCCTGAAATAATGCCCTTAGGAGGCTGGCCTGCACTCCTCCTCCCTGCTGATGTGTAATGGCACCTCCCCAAATCCAGGAGGATAAGAGGCACCAGGAACCTGGAGGTAGATCTAGGTGCTTCATCCCCCTCTCACTTAGCCAATGGTGTATAGAGCCCATGGCCTGAATGATGGAATGTATGTCTAAGCATATATCTGGCAGCCACAGACTAACCTGCTGGACCTGGCTGTCTATGGTGGTCATCAACCTCTCCAGATTTTCACCAGACCTTGCCAGCATCTCTGCTAGATGTTCTCCTGCCTGTCTCCACATCTCCAGTAGGTTTCTTGCTGCCTTGCCCAGCAGTACGTCATCATGGGCCTATGGTGGCAGATTATTATAAAACTGCTGGTCTTTAATATGAGGATTTTTAGGGTGAATAGGGGAAAATGTAAGTTTCATCTTTGTCTAGAGACATCATCCACAATGGGGCTCAGCATGGGCCTAGTCTCCAGCAGCCCATCAACTGTCAGGGTCCATGGCTGCCATAGTTCCCCTCAGCTGCTGTGATGTTTCTGTTATGTGTTTGCCAGATTGTGACTCTGAGCTTAATTGTGAATGCATTACCACTGAGATGGCTGTCTCTGTGCTGGCAGAGGGTGTGGGGAGTATTTTGACAGTCCATCCTCTGAGTATTTCTGTCATCATCTGCAGAGGTGGAGTTCTGTCTTGCTGCAGGCTGTGTTTGACGTGGCTCCTGAGTGTGAGGACCAACAATGAAGAACACAAGGAATTAGATTGAGATGATGTGCAAAGCCCTTTCCCTCACATTGAGTTCACATGTTCTATCTGGTGCTGAAGCTTAGAACTCAAACTCCTGCCTGACATACCTCTACACTTGCGCATTTACATTGTTTGATGTCAGTTAATCAGGATTCACAGGTGGGTAGGAGGTGGCAACAGCTCCAGCTCAAAATCCTCCTCTCAGACAGAATGATGCTGCTAGGCTTGCAGGGAGTGGATACCTGTCTGGGCAATGTTTAAATATGGTGTCCAGGCCTTTAACCCTGTGAGGTAATGATGGGGATTGTGACTTCCTGCATATCCCCACTGCTCAAGTGGTCAGGCCCCTCAACCATGCAGGGCTAATTGGCTGGCTGCTAAGTGATTGCACATGACCTGCCTTCCTGTCTAGCGGAAGTGCCATTCACTTTTGGTCCCGCAGTAGGATATTTGCCACCACAAAAAGATTCCACCTAAAGTAAGCAGCAGGACATTCTCCGAAGACATGTGAATTTTTCTTATGCTTTCATGGGGCGTGGGTGTTGCTGGCTAGTCCAGCATTTATTGCCCAACCCTAATTTCCCTTCTGAAGGTGGTGGTGAGCTGCCTTCTTGAACCACTGCAGTTAATATGGTGTAGGTGCACCCATAGTGCTGTTAGGAAGCAAGATCCAAGATTTTGATGCAGTGACAGTGAAGGAACGGTGATATCATTCCAAGTCAGGGTGGTGTGTGGCTTGGAGGGGAACTTGCTGCAGTGGTGTTCCCATGCATCTTCCATTTCATCACAGTGTGTTTCTATACAGGGACTGAGTTGGGATCAGCCTACGCAGAGCAGCATGCTGTTTACTGAATGAGACACAATGATCCTAAATTGCAATTGAGATGGATCCAGTCTAAACACCCACCCCTCCGCCACTGGCATATCATAGCTGCAGTGTGTATTATCTACAGGATACACAGGAGCAACTCACCAAGGTTCCTCCAGTGTCATCACACATAAAGACAAGGGCGGCAAAATGTCTACAAATACTATCAAATCCAAACTCTTCTCCAAGTCACATACCATCCTGAGCTGGACATATATTGCCATTCCCTCATTGCTTATTGCTGGATCAAAATCCTGGAACTCTCCATCTAGCAGCGTTAGGTGAGCACCTTCTACAGGCAAATTGCAAAGGTTTAAGAGGAAAGCCCACCATCACCTTCTCAAGGGGAACAAGGGATGTGCAATAAATTTTCCCAGAGATGTCCATATCTAAATAATTTTAAAAATGTTAGGTAGAAACATAAGACCTTCTGTACAAAATTGTGGGTTGTTTATAGTGTTTCACTATGGTGACTTATTACTGTAAAACTACTGAGCCAGAATTTTACATCCCACAGGTGGGCGGGCGGGTGTCCTGATGTTATTGTGTGATATCTTGCTTCTGACTGCCACCTGCACCTGCCGACAATTAAGTGGGCAATTAATCCCATTAAGGAGGCAATTGAAAGCAATCTTTCGTGGCTGTCCACTTTTATAGATGGTGGATGGGCCAATTGGGCAGGCAGCCTTTATATTTTTGTTCAAACCTCGATCCCGGGCAGGATGAAATCTCTGTGGGGAAATAAAATAAAAAGAGATATTTGGGGACTGTTTTTTTATGAAGCATGCTTTCAGGTGTTTGATTGTGCTGTATGGACATTTTTTGCAGCATTTTTGTTGTCTCTGTTTATTGTGTGGAGGTCTGCAGCTCCCTGGGGCATCTGTCTGCCTTCAGGGAGCTCAGTGGAAGCGTTCACCAGCACCCACGGTAACGTCAGCGCCCGCCCTCTTCCCGCCCCCACCGGCAGTGCTGAGCCCCTCTCAGCACATGTTTCACGCTGGATAGCTGTTAATTGGCCAGCCAGCGTGAAATCGCGGTCAGGGTTTGATCGCGATCGGCGGCCGTTTTCTGTCCACTCCTGGGCCTGCCAATCACGCGTGTCTGATGAGCGAAAACTTCAGATCCTGATCTTCGATATTTTACAGAGTGAATGAGGGGAAGATTGTTTCACCTTTGCCTAGAGACATTATCCACAATTTATTTGATTTCTGTTGGCATTTTTAAATTTATGTTCAACACATATGTTATTATTAAATCTAAGACATGGAATTGCCTTAGACATGATTTGTGAGAGTGGCGTTTGAGCAAACAATGCTTTGAACTGTAACCTTCAACCAAAATGACTAAGTACCTCTAGCTATAGTGTAAAGATGGAAGGAGTGCACATTGAAGATACATCTAACTGTACTCAGTCATTTTGAACATAGCAACAGTGTGTACCACCTACAAGACACACTGCAGGAATTCAACCGCACCTCCAAATCCATGACCACTGCCGCCTAGAAGGACAAGGGCAGCAGATAGATGGGAAAACCACCACCTGGAAGTTCCCCTCCAAGTCACTCATCATCCTGACTTGGAAATATATCACCATTCCTTCACAGTCGCTGAGTCAAAATCCTGGAACTCCCTCCCTAACGGCACTGTGGGTGTACTTACACCACATGGACTGCAGCGGTTCAAGAAGGCAGCTCACCACAACCTTCTCAAGGGTAACTAGGGATGGGCAATAAATGCTGGCCCAGCCAATGAAGCCCACATACCTTGTAAGAATAAAAGAAAATGCAACTCTCCATTCTCAAAGGGAGGTGAGAGACAGGTAACCTTATTTGCATTTTCTTCTGTTTCTTAGTGATATCCCATCTAATATTTCTCTAATTCTCAAAGGCAGTGGTTAGTGTTTTCATAACATCACAGAAGTCTAGACGTGGAAGAGGAACTCATTGTGGTCGATCATTGATTGTCGATGATTTTGTATGATATTAGTGGAATGTATTCGGTTTTACATCTCTCCTGACTTTTATTTTCTTCAATGGATCCCCTCAGCAGAATGCTGATTTTAATTTATCAGTTTATTGATTACGGCTAGGTTTTATGCTTCAAGTCTCCACTGAGTAATGGTTAACAGTGTTTTTGGCCATTTTTAAAATGTTTCTTACAGAGATAACTTTTTTTTTAAATGGAAAAAGGATTTAGTGGTCAATAAGTCAAGAAGTAACAATGCTGGTCATTGGAATTTTTTTCACTTGGTTCGAAATCAAGCACAGCATTGAATAGATCCATATTGCTCAGAATATTATTTTCTATAACTCCAGCACAGGATGCATTTCTTTCAAAAACAATAACTTGCAATAATATAGTGCCTTAATATGGCAAAAATAACCCCTCAGACTAGCTTTTTTTTTCATTTAGATACTGATTGGCAACTATGTATTTCTGGCAAGCCTCCTTTGATTTCAGATTTCCAACATTTGTAGTTTACTTTTATTCAAATAATGTATTTGAAATTTGCTTTTTTGCTGTTAACCTTGCATGATAACATTGATTACAATTTCGTCAGTTTATAATTTTGTTCAGCAAAAGCTCTATGGCAAACATTTTTATGTCTTTGAGGTAGATACAACTGCAATAGAAAACATACATTTAAAGAATTAGTGAAGAATTGCTTAATTTGGTTCAATTGCATGAAATTGAGAGAAACCTGATAAATTTAGTTACAGAATGTTTCTTCAATTCTTGTCATTAGAATAAATGAGTTCAAGATTTTCAGAATTTTTTACATTTGAACTTCAATGTAAAACTGAAAGCTTGGTCTCCTGGAAACAAAAGCTGGCTGGATCTTGTAATTGGATATGTTACAATCCAAAGAGTCCTGCTTTGATACAAGAACTTGCCTCCAGCAAAGGGAATATCTCACATAAATTAATAGTCAACTTGACAGAGTTAATGATAAAAACATGACATAATGAGCATATATGATTCATTCAAAACATTTACACAGAAAAAAATCTTTCTACCCAAGAAATGGCACATTGGAAGCCATTTTATTACTATTGACATGATATCATTGTTAAAGCTGATATCTGCAAATTTAATTACCATAACATTGAATTAAAGACTTCAGTTAGATACTAATCATTATTTCTGTCTAGCAAAGTTTAATTTCTCTATGTTTTATGGTCTCAAGCTGTGCGGCATGTGCTCAAAAGTCTGAATTTTCACTAAATCCCAAAGGTGATGTTTAAATAAACATTGATTACAGAAAATTTAATTAAATTTTGATTTCAAATTTAGTACTGTATTTTATTCATACACAGTAATATTTTCCTACACACAGGATTTATATAGGAAAGGTAATTTACTCACCAACTGCCCTTTCAGACCTGGAAAATTTGGGTAAGTTGCTACACGAAAAGAGGAAGACAGAAAGACCTCGACAACAATTGTTAAGTAAGTTCATAACTAACTGCAAAGCCAATTAGTAATACAATAGAATAAAAAGTGGAAAGGGTGGAAAATCTTACAAAAATCAGTTGAAGATAAATAGAAAGAATGTTACACCGGGAAAGAAGCCAGGAGCGAGGCAAATTGCAGAAGACAGCGGAAAGGATCTATGTTGTGTTAAACTCTGCTTTGAAGAGCAGAATGTTCCCTTAAAAATAGGCAAGTAATAATATAGGAAATCAATATATGGTAAAGATTTCTTAAAATCAGTCTTCACAAAATAAAAGGAAGTCAAGCTCCATATAGAGTCATTTTAGCTCAGAGTAAAGGTAGATAAGGAATGAGTTTGGGACAATAATTATAAGTTTCCAAAGTCTACTGTTAAAAACAAATGCCAACTATCTTCAGAAAAACTGTGATAAACCTCAATGATTGGAAATTGTGAGGGGTGAAGAGGAGGGAAGATTTATTCTGAATAGAAACAGTTTCCACATATTTAAGGAATCTGGCAGCTTGTTGTTCAACTCAGAGTTGATGTTAAGGGGAGAACGCTTTTGCCCAATCTGGCAATTTTATATGAAGCAGGGCTCCAAACCAAATGTTTAGAATTTTTCTCAGAGATGGCTTTGCAAATTTGTTGGGAAGAATACTCTGTTTTTTTCCAATGATTTTCCTAGAATGAACCCTTTTTGTTCCTAATGCACCTGCCATTTGCTTTGGGAGGATGCAGGGGAGAGTGAGAAATCAGGCACAGAATGGAAGATGGCCAACTGTCTATACAGCACAAAACTCAGGTTCAGGAGTCTAATCAATTTCTTGTAATTTCTTTGAGGATTTTTATGTTTATTCCATCTCCCTCCACCATAGCAACACTGTACTAGAGGCATGCACTGACATTCCAGCATTAATGATAGAAAATGTGTCACATTGCATTTTCCCATTGTTAGTGTACAATTTGAATACACCTGCCCATATTTGGACAGATGCATTCAATTCTCGCCTTTTACTTCTAGTGAAAATTCCTGCAACTCTCAGAAGTCTGCTAGAGTGGTGGAATGATTTTCTGAAGCCCACCCACTTACATGGGAAAACTGGTATACCAGTGGAGGAAGCTTTGTGGCTCTGCTGCCTCTGATTAGCAGTTGAACGTGGCCATAACATGTGGCTGAAAGATAACAGCAAGTGTTATGAAGCAACTCAATAGACTACTTCCACTGCAATTTTGCACCTAGTCAATTTGTTTCAGGCATATTTCGTGCGTCTGTATTTTAGGAGAGTAAAGGATGCATATGAACATCTAAAGATAGATACAATACTGCCGACTTGGTAAGAGAACACAGATGCTTCAGTTGACATTCTCAACACGTTCATCACTCCATAACACATTACTTATTTTCTGTGAAACTCCCTAAGGTATTTGAGATTATCTTTCTCCTAAAACAAGCAGTATAGAATTTTCCTGTGGGATAAGAGCAGGGCCAGAAATTCTTTAGCCGTAATTGAACTCTGCAGGGAATTAGGAGACTAAGTACTAACCCAAACCCAAAATACCATACAGCCTTCCAATTAAACCTGCATTTTGGCAGGATGCCATGAGCAGCCATTAAAAACCATACTGCTTACTAATTGAAAGAAATGTGCAGATTGTACACTTATTGAACTTTATATCCCAGAATTGCCCAGAAAGGAAGTGAGCTCATGCCTTGCCATGAGAAACAGTTTTTTCTTACAAACAATTAATATGGTTCTGAGATAGAATGGTTAATTGAAGAAACTCTTTACTCTAGAGATTCCCTTATTGATTGATGATAGTAAATACATAAACACATTTGTGTAATTGCTACATTATTCTCATGTACTTGCATGTATTACATGTTTAAGGGTGATTCTGATATTACTAGCAGGGGGTATTTCATGGCAAATAAAGAGATGTGCACTACAATTTTGCAGGATAAACTTCTTGTGAGCACCATTCCACCCTGGAGTGCCAAATTGCACCCTTGTTACTTACATTTTTCAATTTTCTCTCTCTTTTCTTCTCTTCTCTCCTATGTGTGCTGACTCATGTGGGCATTGCTTCCATTTGATATCACCAGTCCACTGAGACCTCATTAAAATAATCATTCTTCATGCAGGATCCTGGACAGGGAAACCTCAGAAATCCATGGGACCATTTGCGCTGTCCCTGTAGGAACCCTGCTTCTTAAGGCTTGGCAATACTGAACCTACTATAATTTGTAGAGCTGTCGCATTTACACCCAATTATTGTTGAGGTAGTTCAACTCCTGTGTAGGACAGGAGTGGTTCTCTGTCACAACGGGTGGAAATGTAATGCAACTGCTTTTCATACAGGGATTGAGAACAGCAGTGGCAGATTGGGGGAGCAATAGATAAGTACTGATAGCTCCAAAATATATAGCTAGCATATCAGATTATGTAGGTAAATGTATTACCAGCAAATTTCTGCAATTTAATAAGAATGATTTCAATTTCTAGAACACAAGGACCCAAGGAAGCAAACAGATCCCTGAAAAAGGTAGAAAAAGAGAATTCATTATGAATCTGACTTTCAGATTCTTTATGGATCTGACCCAAATAAGAAAAGGAAGACTGCTGGGTTGTCACAACAGAAAAGCATTGCTTTCAGGCAGTACTTAACAATCTTTCATCTGTTTTTACAGATGGTCAGTAACATCAATCCTCTACTACCACCAGGGAGACAACCTATACTTGCTAGCCTTCACCTAACTCCCTCAGTCATATTGCAGAAACTGTAGTTGTTAATTCCTGTGATGGCTGTCTATCTTCCACTCTACATAAACTTGAGCTCATCCAAAACCCTGTTGTCCATGACTTGTCCCAAAAGTTGTTCACCCACCAACCCTGCACTCACTGACCTCCACTGGCCCCCAGACCAGCAACCCTTTGGGCGGAATTTTCCAGTCCCCATAGCAGGTTTAATGGCGAGCAGGAAGCGACAATGTGGTGGGAGCTGAAAAGTCTACTTCCTGTCAGGGTAAAATGATGGAGGGATCTTCTGCTCCCGCCCGCTATGGCAGGACACCATTCCCAACAGAGGCCGGCGTGAAAACTGATTTGCATCTCGCTAATGGGGTGCAGGTGAAAGCTTGACCGGAATCACCCCCCCACCAATTGTCCATGCCGCCAATGGGAAATCACACTGGTCCAGAGTATGTCTGGACCAATGTGGCATGTACATATTGGCACTTACCTGAAGAAGCCTGGGACTGCCTCCAAAGTTTGGGATGGAGGTCTCCAGGAATTGTGGACCCTGGAAGATGCCTATGTCATTGGTACCTACACGGACCATGACCTGGTAGATGTTTGCCAGGGGAATATCAACCAGGTCGTGGTCAATGTAGGTACCAATGACATAGGCAGGACAAGAAAGGAGGTTCTGCATAGTCAGTAAGAGAATCTAGGCAGCAAATTAAGAAACAGAACCTCAAAGGTAATGACCTCTGGATTATTACCTGAGCCGCATGCAAATTGGTATAGGGCAAATAAGATTAGAGAGGTGAATGCGTGGCTCAAAGACTGGTTTGGGAGTAGTGGGTTCCGGTTCATGGGGTACTGGCATCAGTACTGGGGAAAGCAGGGGCTGTAGCGTTGGGATGGTCTATACCTGAACCGTGCTGGGACAACTGTTCACATAAGTAGGGAGGGCTTTAAGTTGAACAAGGGGGGAGATGAGGGATCAAACTTGGGTAGATGTGCCAAATCAAGGGGTAAATTCAAGACAGGAGACCATAACAGTAACACAGGAAATGAGGGCCACAGGATTTCAGGAGGGGGCAGAGAGATGAAAGCTAAGAATATACCAATAATCAAGATTAGATGTTACAAAGATAACAAAATGACAAAACTAAAGACTCTGTACCTGAATGCACATAGTATTCATGTTGATTGCTCAATTTGAAGTAAAAAAAACTGGCCTTGAACCAACCAGAGAGCAGGTTATTTTGACTTGGTATTGTGTAATGTGACAGGATTAAATAATTAACTCAGAGTGAAGGCACCCCTAGGTAGCAGCGACCTCAATATGATTGAATTTTACATCCAGTTTGAAAGGGAGAAGAGTGGGTATAAGACTAGTATTTTAAACTTAAATAAGGGCAACTATGTGGGCATAAAAGCTGAGCTGGCTGAAGTGAACTGGGATACTAGGTTAGGGGATAAATCAATAGACAAGCAGTAGCAGACACTTAAGGGGATATTTCAGAATACTTAGAATAAGTATATTCCTACTATAAAGAAAAATTCTAAAGTGAGGACCCACCATCCATGGTTAACTGAAAAGGTTAAGGAAAACATCAAACTTAAGGACAAAGCATACAACTGCACAAAAATGAATGGTAGGTCAGATGACTGGTCAGAATATAAAGAATGGCAGAGAATGACCACAAAGTTATTCAGGAGAAAGAAATTAGATTATGAGAGGAACCTAGCTAGGATAGCAAGAATTTCTACAGGTATTTTAAAAGGAAAAGAGTAAGTAAAATGAGTGTTGGCCCTCTAGAGAGTGGCAATGGGGAGTTAATAGTAAATAATGAGGTAATCGCGGAAGAAATGAACATATTTTTAGCTTCTGTCTTCACTAAGAGAGATACAAAAAACATTCTACTAAAAGCTGTAAATCAGGAGGTGGAAGGTAAAGGGGAACTTGGTGAATTTACAATCACTAGGGAAGCGGTACTGAGCAAACTGATGGAGCTGCGAGCTGACAAGTCTCCGGGTCCTGATGGATTTCACCCTAGGGTCTTAAAAGAGGTGGCTAATGAGGTAGGAGATGCATTGGTGTTAATTTTCCAAAATTCCCTAGATTCTTGAAAGGTTCCATCAGACTGGAAAATAGCAAAAGGAACGAAGGCAGAAAACAGGACACTATAGGCCAGTTGGCATGACATCTGTTGGGGGAAAGTTATTAGAATCGAACATTAAGGAGGTTATAGCTGGGCACTGAGAGAAACTCAAGGTAATTGGGGAGAGTCAGCATGGTTCTGTAAAAGGCAAATTATGCTTAAGCAATTTATTGGAGTTTTTTGAAGGAGTGACATGCGCAGTGGATAAAGGGCAGCCTGTAGACATACTGTACTTGGATTTCCAGAAGGCATTTGATAAAGTGCCACATCAAAGATTATTGCAGAAAATAAAAGCTCATGGCATAGTCGGTAACACATTAGCCTGGATAAAAGATTAGCTGGCTGGCAGAAAACAGAGAGTGTGCATGAATGGGTCTTTTTCTGATTGGCAGGATGTGATGAGTGGAGTCCTGCTGGGGTCTGTGCTGTGGCCCCAACTTTTACAATTTATATCAATGACTTAGATGAGGGGAGTGAAGGCATGGTAGCTCAATATATAGATGACACAAATAATGTAGGAAATATGTTGTGAAGAGGACATGAGGAGGTTGAAGACAGATATAGATAGGTTGAGTGGGTGGCCAAAAATCTGGCAGATGGAATATAATGTGGGAAAATGTGAAGTTATTCACTTTGGCTGGAAGAATAAAAAAGCAGAGTATCACTTAAATGGAGAATGGCTGCAGAATTCCGGTGCGGAGAGGGGATCTAGGTGCTCTAGTGCATCAGTCACAATAAGTTATAATGCAGGTACACCAAGTAATTAAGGAGGTTAATGGAATGCTACCCTTTATTACAAGAGGAATTGAACGTAAAAGTAAGGCTGTTATGCTTCAGTTATACAGGACATTGCTGAGACCACATCTCGAATATTGTGTGCAGTTTTGGTCTCCTTATTTAAGGAAGGGTGTAAATGTGTTGGAGGAGGTTCAGAGAAGGCTTACTAGGTTGATGAACAAAAACAAAAATACCTGGAAAAACTCAGCAGGTCTGACAGCATCTGCGGAGAGGAACACAGTTAACGTTTTGAGTCCGAATGACTCTTCATCAGAACTAAGGAAAAATAGAAAACAGGTGAAATATAAGCTGGTTTAAGGCGAGGGGTGAGGGGGGGTGGTGGTGGTGGTGGGGGTGGTGGGGGGATGCGGTGGTGGGTCTATTTTTCCTTAGTTCTGCTGAAGGGTCATACGGACTCGAAACGTTAACAGTGTTCCTCTCTGCAGATGCTGTCAGACCTGCTGAGTTTTTCCAGGTATTTTTGTTTTTGTTCTAGATTTCCAGCATCCGCAGTATTTTGCTTTTACTAGATTGATACCTGCAATGAGTGGGTTTTCTTATGTAGAAAGTTGGACAGACTGGGCTTGTTTCCATTGAAGTTTAGAAGAGTGAGGGTGACTTGACTGAAGTATATAAGACCCTGAACAGTATTGAAAATTTAGACATGGAAAGGATGTTTCCTCTTGTGGGTGAGTCTAGAACTAGGGGGCATTGTTTTAAAATTAAGCATTTCCCTTTTAGGACAGAGATGAGGAGATTTATTTTCTCTCAGAGGGTTGTGTGACTATGGAACTCTCTGCCTCCAAAGGCAGTGGAGGCGGGGTCATTGAATAGTTTTAAGGCAGAGGTAGATAGTTTCTTGTTAGGCAAGGGAATCAAAAGTTATCGGGGGTCGATGGGATGTGGAATTCAAAATACAAACTGATCAATCATGATCTTATTCAATGGCAAAGGAGGCTCAAGAGGACAAATGGTCTACTTCTGCTCCTATTTCATATATTTGTATGTGTGTATGGGTCTTGCAGTCTCAGTCTTCCGGGGTCCATCTTCCATTCTTCCTACCAAAGTGCATGACCTCACACTTTCCTACATGAAACTCCATCTACCAAATTTTTGCCCACTCACTCAACTTATCTATACCCCTTACAGATTCCTTATGTCATCATCACAACATGCCTTCCCACCTAGTTTTGTATCATTAGCAAATTTGGATACATTACACTCTGCCCCCTCCTCCATGTCATTAATCTTGAGTTCTGCTTTCTCATCCCTTATTTTTTCTAATCTTCATAACTTTGGCTTTTTTTTACATCAAATTTCATTCTGTAAGTTTTCACCACTTCATTCACTCTACCATTAATATCTGCAGATCTTCTGCTGTGCTAGCCACTAGAGCCTTGTCATTTGTAAATCTCACTACCTTCACCCATTGATCTCCTACTTTGACACCATACTATACTTTATCTAGTGTTTCCTTTATCATGGCTTCTGCATAGATGGTAAAGAGAAATGGTGATAGTACACAGCCTTGTCTCACCTCATGCCTGTCTATTCAGTTTCACCACTTATTGCCCTGATTGCAGCAGTCTCTTCCATGTACAAAGCTACAATCATTTTTTTTTAATCTCTCCAATCAACTCTGATCATATCCAGGGCTTCCAACAGCTTTTCCCAGTTCACCAGTTCAAGACTATGATTTGGCGTGTCTTGTTGTAAGGGGCTGAAACATGGACCATGAGATAAGCTGACATTCAAAGACTGGAAGTTTGTGAAATGTGATTCTGGAGAAGAATGGAACTGGTCAGTTGGAGAGAACACAAGAGCAATGAAGAAGTTCTCAGGATAGTGGAGGAGGGAGGATCATTCATGAATATCATCAAGAAAGGCAACAAGGTTGGATTGGCCATATTCTAAGGCATAGGAGCTTACTGAAGGAGGTGATTAAAGAAAGATTAGATATATGTAGACCAAGTGAATAGACCAAGAGAAAGAAAATAATGGTGTTAGACAACTTGAAATTGAAAATGAGCAGACAGAATGGAACTGGTTGGACAGCATGGCCGAATATTCATCCTTGAGCTAGTGGGAGTCAGGAAAATCCCTGGCTCAGCCCACCCGGCCCAGGAGAAAGTACCTGCACAGGCAGGATCTTCATTGTTGGAGGCAGGCGCTGTCTGGAGTCGGGCCAGCCGATCTGGGTAAAAGTTTGGAAGCAGCCACGGGGCTGCTGTATTTTAAAAGGCCCACCTCGGTGCTGTGAGACCTCATGCCATTTAAAATAAAAACACGAAGGCCCTCCAGCCCTCACTCCTCACACTCCCTCACCCTCACATACTCCCCATGCCCCATCCATGCCACCTCATGCTCCACACCCACCTCCTATAGCCCCTCATACCCCAATGCTGAGGTGAGACATTTCCATGCCCACTGACCCACTATATACTTTATAGGCAGAATTTTACATCCTGTGGGTGGGCGCGCGCCCGACTCAATTGGGAGTAAAACAGTACATGATGACATTGGGCAAGTGTCTCACCGTCATCGTACACTCACAATATTTTAGTCAGCAGGTGGGCGCAAGAGTCAGCAGTGTGCCTGTTGACAGTTAAGAATCCTATTAATTTAATCCTATTTTCTGCTGCTCAGGCGGGATGAGGTTTCCAACAGTAATTTTAAAAAAATTTTTGAAACATCATTTTTAATATGTCCCTGTTCATGTGACTGAAACACATGTGGAGTCACGTTTCCCTTATTTGGAAAATCTTTATTTTTCGTTTTAAAATTCTTCAGCGCCCCAAGGCAGCTCTGTTCAGGGAGCTTTCAGTGCGTACTCCCCCTCGTATGTGCAGACTTCAATGCTTGCGCTTCCCCTGCCCCCACCCCAGCAGCGCTGAGGCTCTCATTGTGTGTTTCACACTGGCTGGCTGGCTGTTAATTGGACAGCCAGCGTGAAATCATGGTAGGAGCCTGATTGCGGGTGGCAGTCCATTTCACAGCCGTTCCTGAGCCTGCCTGCTATGCCAGCCCGATGTAGGGGAAATCCTCCCCTTTAGAACCAATGAGCCCTATAGCAACAGTAGGATGTGTAAAAATAAAGCTTTAAAAAGTAATTCATTCTTAACTTGCTACTATGTTAAAACAAAAATAACTTCACTAGAAAGCAGTAAAAGTGTCAATCATTCAGACCCTTTAAAGTATCAAAAACAAAAGCTGTAAGCCCATGAAACCACTTAACCTTGTGTAAATGAACATTGTGAAATTGACAGCAGAGATCAGAGAGCCTGAGATGTCAATCAAGCAACATTGTCTCTAGGGTCCAGGTGTGTCAACAAAATTAATATCTGTCTAGATTCTCAGACAACTCTCATTATGTATTTATTATCTATACCCTTTAAAAATCTGGCCCGAATGGATGAAAATTGCAGAGGAGTAAGGCATCCCCATCTCTGCAATGGAGCCAGCCAGGTCGGGAGCACTAGATGCAGGTTTTGACAGAAACCAGCCTGCACACTTTAAAGGCACTCCCAAAAATCAGACAGCCTGGGAATGGGCTTTTTAAAGGGCTCATGAGTCACCTCAACTCAGTAAAAATCCAAGCCTAGAAATAGCAATCAGGAGCAGGGGCTCATTTGCTGACATAGTGATGGCCTACTGCATGAGCCTTTTTGACTTGGCACTTTTTTGTATATAGTAAGGGAATGGGAAGCCCTGCGAACTGAGTGTAACAATTTGCAATGTGTCTCATTCACTCAGGTTGCGAGGCCTCCAGTGAGAAGGAGCATCAGAAAGGGAAAGAGCTGTAGCTACAGGCAATAGGCAACATCACCCAGACAGACAGCAACACTAAGAGGGGCAGCAGGTTCAGAAGCCTGGAAGGGGGCACTGACATGGAAAGCATAGAGGGGCCTTCAACCAACCCCTTGTGCACAGACAACACGACCCATCAGAGGTGGCTTACTGTCAGAGGCTCAGCTCCAAATGTGGGAGCAGCAATAATGCCAAAGCCTGTGCTTTTCCGGGGAGGTGGTCATCAAGCTTTGTGCCATGAGGGAGGAGGAGCTGAGCCCTTTGGGGAGTGGTGGGCTCCCAGTATCTGTGGTGGGAAGGTCAGCATGGTGCTGAATTTCTAAATCTCACGATCATTCCAGGAACTTTCTGGTAATATATGTGGGATCTCCCAGTCTTCAGGTCATCACTTCATCAAGATGGTTGCCAGTTCCATGTTCAAGAGGTCCAGCCAATAGGTGTACTTTCAAAAGGATCCTGATAGTCAGGCTGAGAAGGCTGCCAGATTTGGGGCCACTGTTGGATTGCCCCAGGTGCAAGGTGTCATTGACTGCATGCATGTAGCCATTAAGGCTCCCACAGACCAGGCAGCAGCTTTTATTAATAGGAAGGGCTTCCACTCGCTCAATGTGTAACTGTTCTGTGAAAACCATAAATGGATCTTTCAGGCCTGTGCACGGTTCCCAGGAAGCTGCCATGATCCCTACACACTTAGGCAGTCCCAGGTGCCCGACCTTTTCAGGCTCACAATACAACCCTCCCCACCCCACGCAACTTCAAGAATGGATACTGGATGACAAGGGATGCCAACTGAAGACTGACACCTATGTGAAACCCAAGCACTGATGCAGAGGAGAGACAGCACGGTGGGACAACTTAAATAATCATCGAGCAGGCCACTGGGCTTCTGGAGATGCGATTCAAATGCCTTGATTGATCTAATGCATCCCTCCAATATACCCCTGCAAGAATCACATATATCATGGTGATATGCTGTGCACTGTACAACCTGATACTAGAGAGGGAAGAAGCTTTGAATAAAGAGCATGATGTCTGCTCTGAGGATAAGGATTTAGAGGGGGGATGGTGGCCTGTATGATGAAGGCCCTGAGGGACAGCAGGCAAAGCACCATGAGGAAAATGCAAGGGAAGTTCACAATATACCAATATAGGCATGTTTCAAATGATCCAAACTGACAGATCCATTTAATCCAGCAAAGCTAGAGCCTTCTGCAATCCTATTGCTGTTCTCTTGATTATCCTTACCATGTACCTGCATACTGGAAATACAGTATATAATGACTTTGGGAATGAATTAATCTCACTCAATGTGGTCCTTCCACCAAACCCTTTGCTAGTGCCAGATCACTCTTAAAGGCCCAGCAGTCCTTCAAAAATTAAGGAGTTCCCTTGTTTTGCACCATTCAGATTTAATTTGAAACACAAACATTGCGAGTTCACATGCATTGGCAAAGAATAATCCCGTGAACCACAGTCTAGCTAGATGTTTTTTTTAAATCTCTAAAACGTACTCCTGCCTGGTGCCAACCTGCTCTGTCAACTGAGGTGAAGGCTGCTTGCTGATCTGTTTGCTCAGAGGCTTTCAATGGCCATGGCAGTCATTCTCTGGTTGTCTGAGGCCTGGAGGACCCAGGCATGTTGAGGACCCTCTCCATAGGTGCAGGAACCTCCTCTATCTCTGCAGCTTTGTGAGGCACTAATGTCACCGCCAGAGAGGATGGGAAGTCACTGTCCATGCCAGGCATATCCTTAGAGTAGCCCCTGATCCTGCAGACAAGAGTTTCTCTTCCCCTACAGGGCACAATTGGCCTTCCCTGTTCACCTGAGGATTTGAGCACCTGCCAATGGCTCCAGGCTTCTTGTGCCCCTCTTGCTCATCCATTGCATTACTGAGCTCATGAAGGTGGTGATGGCATGTAGGTCCACATGAATCTTTAGCATCCGCTGGGTGGTTTGCTGGAGATGGTTCTCCAAAAGGGTCATCAGACTCTCGATGAAGGATGTCTTGTGCACAGACGACAGAGTTACGGCTGCACTCATGGCCTGGATGAATCCCTCCACTGTCCATGCATGGATGTGCAAAGCCTCTGGAAACTCCACCAGATGCTCCCGCATCTCATGCTGCAGGTCCAGCATCTGTCACCTTGTAAATGACTCCAGAGGCATGTTATCAGCCTGAAGCTAAGCATTGCTGTGCCCTCCCATAATCCTCCCAGTGTGAGTGGCAACGGTTGTCACAGCCTCCATCAGCTGATAAAAAATAAATAAAAATAGAATATAAGAGTAAATTAGCCAGAAATATAGAAACAATTAGTTGACAGTTTTGATAAGTATAGCAAAAGAAAGAGAGTAGCTAAAGTAAACACTGTTCTCTTAGAAACGGAGACAGGAGAATGAGGAAATGGCAGACATTGAACAAATCATTTATGTCTGTCTTCACAGTAAAAGATAAAAGTTACAGACCATAAATAAAGGATAACCTAGGGGTTACAAATAGTGAGTAAATTATGGCAATTAATAGCGGCAGAAAAACTTAAGGAATTAAATATGACAACTCCCCAGGTCCTGATGGCCTCTGAACTAGGCTTTTAAAAGAAATAGCTGCAGAGGTAAAGGATGACAAGCCATGGTTGCAAAAATTCCTTAGATTCAGAAACGGTTCTGCCAAATTGGGAGGTGGCAAAGGGGGGAGAGAAAACAGGGAACTACAGGCCAGTTAGTCTAACATCATTTGGGAAAATGTTGGAGTCTATTATTAAAGAAGTTTTACCAATGCACTTATAGGGCACAGAAAAGCTGCAAAGAGATATAGATGGGTTAGATGAGTGGACAACAAGATAGCAGATGAAGTATACTGTGGGAAAGTGTAAAGATTTTCCACTTTGGTCGTAAGAATAGAAAAGCAGAATATTTTTTAAAAATGTGAAACTTGTAAATAAAAGCAAAATGCTGTGGATGCTGGAAATCTGAAATAAAAACAGAAAGTGCTGGAAAAACTCAGCAGGTCTGGTTCAGTGAAGAGTGCAGGAGGGCATGCCAGGAGCAACACCAGGCATACCTAAAGATGAGGTGTCAACCTGGTGAAGCTAAACAGCGGAAGCAGTATACAATGGACAGAGTTAAACAATCCCACAACCAATGGATCAGATCTAAGCCCCGCAGTCCTGTCATATCCAGCCGTGAGTTGTCGGGGACAATTAAAAAGCTAACTGCAGGAGGAAGCTCCACAAATATCCTCATCCTCAATGATGGACAAGTGCAGCACATCAATGCAAAAGATAAGGCTGAAGCATTTGCTACAATCTTCAGCCAGATGTGCCAAGTGGATGATCCATCTCGGATCCCCCTGAAGTCCCCAGCATCACAGGTGCCAGTCTTCAGTCAATTCTATTCACTCTACATGATATCAAGAAATGACTGAAGGCACCGGATGCTACAAAGACCATGGGTCCTGCCAAGACTTGGGCTCCCGAACTAGCTGAGCACCGAGCCAAGCTGTTCCGGTACAGTCACTACACCGACATCTACAATGTTGAAAATTGCCCAGGTATGTCCTGTCCACAAAAATCAGGACAAATCCAACCCGGCCAACCACCAACCCATCAGTCGACTCTCAAACATTAGAAAAGTAATGGGAGGGGTTATCAGCAGTCCAATCAAGCGGCACTTGCTCAACAATAACCTGCTCACTGACATTCAGTCTGGGTTCCATCAGGGCCACTCAGCTCCTGACCTCATTACAGCCTTGGTCCAAACATGGACAAAAGAGCTGAACTCCAGAGATGAGGCAAGAATGACATCTAGGCAGCATTTGGCCGTGTGTGGTATAAAGGAACCCTAGCAAAACTGAAGTCAATGGGAATCAGGGAGAAAATTCACTCTCTTCAGGCTCCACTCCTGTATCACTATCTCCAGGCTGCACAGTTCCAATGCCACTTCTTCCACCGGTGTCAGGATAGCTAGCCTATCTTTGTTCACTCCTCTTTGTACACTCTCTTCTCCTGAAAGCACGTAAATGTGCATTGTTACCCACCCATCACAACATCAATGCTGGTGGCAGCCTCAATGCCCATCATGGCTCCACAGGGATGTCCTTTCTACCAACTTCAACTTCATCATTAGTCAATGCTCTAAAGTTAATAAAAAACAAAAACAGAATTACCTGGAAAAACTCAGCAGGTCTGGCAGCATCGGCGGAGAAGAAAAGAGTTGACGTTTCGAGTCCTCATGACCCTTCGACTCGAAACGTCAACTCTTTTCTTCTCCGCCGATGCTGCCAGACCTGCTGAGTTTTTCCAGGTAATTCTGTTTTTGTTTTTGATTTCCAGCATCCGCAGTTTTTTTGTTTTTAGCTCTAAAGTTAATGTTGTGTGCTACACTCACCCTGCCAGAACACATGAGGCCATTGACACTCCTACAGCACTGTAGCCTTGTGCGAGGGACTATCCCACTGCTACTGACGTTCCCTGCAATCCCTATCCAGCCTTACTTTATCTGCCGGCTTGGTCTTTCCTCCCATCGCTGGGGGACAGGTCCTTGCCCAAGCAGGCCCTTGCCCCTTTGCCCAAGCAGCTTGAAGGGGCACCTGCAGGGAGAATTCAATAAATGCTGGGGCCACATCTCTGTACATCCCTCCAACATCTCTGTACATCCCTCAGTTTCAAGGTCTCGCTGTCTGCTGTCTCCAGGGCTGCTGACATTTCATTTACTACAGGCTGCCCTTTAAATATGGTGCCACCTCAGTGGATGCCATCCCCCTCATGTCTGTCAGCAATTATGTGACCGGCTCTGACAGAGAACCAAACTTTAGCTCACCCCCGCCCAAGCTGCTATGGCATCTGCTTCCAGTCCCGATATCGGGATCTCGGGCCTTCCAACAAAATTCCGACTCTTGTTTCTCTCACTGCAATATTGTATTCTGACACGTTTAGCAACTGGCCATGCAAAAAATTATAACTGTAAATGTGCAAAAACAAACTAATGCCAAAAAACATCAGATTCACCCCTACAGGAAACTATGGCCCATGATTTCTAAGGGCACTTATAACCTCAAGTAATTTCTCCAGCCTGCACACTGTAAACTCAGGGCAAATCATGGAGGTGTTCTGCCCAGGCTGAAGTACCATGAATTGGGCCGTACTATGTCCAGTGCAATTCATATGGAAGTGAAAAAGGCACATCTGAGGTCAATATCAGTGATACTGGCAGAAACGATTTGCATAAATTTAGGTTCAAAAGGAAGTGGCGAAAAGAGAAACTCAGGTTCTAAGTTAGATCACCCCTGAAATCAGATGAAAGACCATGATGTGGTATTAGCCTGCGCCTGACCAAGATAGTGTAAAGGGCATTGAGGGACAAATGTTCCTAGATTGTGTTCAGGAGAATTTCCTACAGCAGTATGTGTCCAGTCCAACAAGAAAGGAGGCATTGCTAGACCTGGGTCTTGGGAATGAGGAATGCAGGAGGGCATGCCAGGAACAGCACCAGGCATATCTAAAAATGAGGTGGCAATCTAGTGAAGCTATAACACAGGACTGCTTGCATGCCAAACAGCATAAGCAGCAAGTGATAGACAGCCAAGCAATCCCACAGCCAACAGATCAGGTCTAAGCTCTGCAGTCCTACTATATCCAGTCGTGAATGGTGGTAGACAATTAAACAACTCACTGGAGGAGGTGGCTCCACAAGTATCCTCAATGATGGAGAAGCCCAGCACAGCAGTGCAAAAGATAAGGCTGAAGCATTCACAACAACCTTCAGTCAGAAATGCCAAGTGGATGATCCATCTCAGCCTCCTCTGGAGGCCCCAGCTTCACAGATGCCAGTCTTCTGCCAATTCAATTCACTCCATGTGATATCAAAAAACAGATAAAGGCACTAGATACTGCAAAGTCCATGGGCCCTGACAATATTCCAGCAATAGTACTTGTGCTCTAGAACTTTCCGTGCCCCTAGCCAAGCTGTTCCAGTACAGTTACAGTACTGGCATCCATCCGGCTATGTGGAAAATTACTCAGGTATGTCCTGTATGGAAAAAGCAGGACAAATCCAACCTGGCCAATTATCACTCCATCAATCTACTCTCCATCATCAGTAAAGTAATGGAAGGGGTCATCAACAATGCTATCAAGTGGTACTTGCTTAGCAATAACCAGTTCACTGATGTCCAGTTTGGATTCCGTCGCTCAGCTCCTGACCTCGTTACAGCTTTGGTTCAAACACGGACAAAAGAGGTGAGGTGAGAGTGACTGCCCTTGACATCAAGGCAACATTTGACTGAATGAGGCATCAAGAAGCCTTAGCAAAACTGGAGTCAATAGGAATCAGGGGGAAAACTCTTCATTGGTTGAAGTCATACCTAACACAAATGAAATGGTTGCGGTTGTTGGAGGTCAGTCATCTTAGCTCCAGGACATCATTCCAGGAGTTCCTCAGGGTAGTGGCCTAGGTCCAACTGCTTCATCAATGACCTTCCTTCCATCATAAGGTCAGAAGTGGGGATGTTCGCTGATGATTGCACAATGTTCAGCACCATTCACAGCTCCTCAAATACTGAAGCAGTCCATGTCCAAATGCAGCAAGACCTGGACAATATCCAGGCTTGGGCTGACAAGTGGCAAGTAACATTCATGCCACACAAGTGTCAGGCAATGACCATCTCCAACAAGAGAGAATCCAACCATCGCCCCTTGATGTTCAATGCCATTACCATTACTGAATCTCCCAGTATCAAGATCCTGGGAGTTACCATTGACCAGAAGCTGAATTGGATTAGCCATATAAATACTGTGGCTACAAGAGCAGGTCAGAGGCTAGGAATCATGTGATGAGTAACTCGCCTCCTGACTCCCCAAAGCCTGCCCACTATCTACAAAGCACAAGTCAGGAATGTGATGGAATACTCCCCACTTGCCTGGATGAGTGCAGCTCCTACAACACCGAAGAAGCTGGACACCATCCAAGACAAAGCAAAACGCTTGTTTGGCACCACATCCACAAACATTCACTCTCTCCACCACCGACGCAGAGTAGCAGCAGTGTGTACCATCTACAAGATGCCCTACAGGAATTCACCAAGGCTCCTTAGACAGCAACTTCCAAACCCATGACCACTACCACATAGAAGGACAAGGGCAGCAGATAGATGGGAACACCACCACTTGGAAGTTCCCCGCCAAGTCACTCACCATCCTGACCTGGAAATACATTGCCATTCCTTCACTGTCACTGGGTCAAAATCCTGGAACTCCCTTCCCTACAGCACTGTGGGTGTGCCTACATCACATGGACTGCAGTGGTTCAAGAAGACAGCTCACTACCACCTTCTCAAGGGCAACCAGGGATGGGCTATAAATGCTGGACCAGCCAGCGAAGCCCACACCCCTGAATGAATAATCAAAAAGGTGGGCCAAGTAGATCAAGAGACAGTGGGGGAACATTTAGGGATTCATTGTATCATAAGGTTTAGGATTACGGTGAAAAAGGATATTGGATAATCCAGAGTAAGAATAATCTTACACAGAGCGAACTACAATGGGGCAAGAATGGAGCTGGGCCAGATAGACTGGAACCAAAGGTTGGCAGGAAAAACAGTAGCTGAACAATGGGCTACCTTCAAAGAGGAGATGGTTTGGCACAGTCAAGATATGTTCCCTCAAAAGGGAAGGGTAGGACAAACAAATCCAAAGCTCCCTGGATGATAAAGGAGATAGAAATTAAGTTAAAGATAAGAAGATTATGACAGGTGTCAGATAGTAAATATAATTGAGAACTAAGCTGAATACAGAAGGTTCAGAAGGGATATGAAAAAGCAAATACAAGAAACAAAGAGGGATTATGAAAAAAGACTAGCAGCTCATAAAAGGAAATCCAAAGTATTCTATAAGCACATCAATAGTAAAAGGGTAGTAAAAAGAGGAGTAAGGCCGATTAGGGACCAAAAAGGGGACTTACACATACGGACAAGAGGCATGGCTGAGGTGTTAAATGAATACTTTGCATCTGTCTTTACCTACTCAGTCACTAGAAGGGTTTAAAATTGATAAGGAGGAGTTTTGGATATGCTGTTAGCACTTAAAGTTGATAAGGCATTGGGGCCAGATGAGGTGCCTCCAAGTGTATTGAAGGAAGTGAGAGTAGAAATTGCAGAGGCACTGGTAATAATCCTTCAATGTTCCCTGGATTCGGGGAGGTGCCGGAGGATTGCAGAATTGCAGCATTACGCCCTTGTTCAAAAAGGTTGTAAAGATCTGCCCTGCGATTACTGACCAGTCAATTTAACTTCGATGGTGGGAAATTTCTAGAAACAATTATTCGGGATAGACTTAATAGTCATGTGGAAAAATTTGGATTGATTCAGAAGAGTCAGCATGGATTTGTTAATGGAAAATCATGTCTAATTAATTTGCCGAGTCTTTTGAAGAGGTAACAGGGATGGTTGATGAGGGTAAGGTCGTTGATATGGGGTATATGCACTACCAAAAGGCGTTCGATATATTGCCATGCAACAGACTTGTGAGGAAAGTTATAGGTCCTGGAACAAAAGGGACAGTAGCAACTTGGATACAAAATTGGCTGAGGGATAGGAAACAAAAAGTAATGGTAAATGGGTATTTTTCGGGCTGGAAGAAGGTTCGTAGTGGAATTCCCCAGGGGTCGGTATTGGACCCTTGCTCTTCCTGATATACATAAATGATCTAGATCCTGGTGTGCATCGGACAATTTCAAAGTTTGTGGAAGACACAAAACTTGGGAGAATTGTAAACTGTGAGGAGGAAGGTATAGAATTTCAAAGGGACAGTGACACATTGGTGGAGTGGGCAGATAGGTGGCAAGATGAAGTTCAATGCAGAGAAGTGTGAGGCGATGCATTTTGGTGCAAAGAACATGGAGAGATAGTATAAAACAAAGGATACTATTTTAAAAGGTGTGGTAGAGCAGAGGGACCTGGGTGTATACGTACATAAGTCATTAAAGGTGACAGGACAAGTAGAGACAGCTGTTTCTAAAGCATACAATATTCTAGGCTTCATTAATAGGGGCATAAAGTACAAGAGCAGGGAGGTTATGATGAATTTATACACTGGTTAGACCTCAGCTGGAGTATTGTGCACAGTTCTAGGTGCCACACTATAGGAAGGATGTGAACGCATTGGAGAGAGTGCAGAAGAGGTTTATGGGAATGGTTCCAGGGATGAGACATTTCAGTTTTGAGGAATGATTGGAGAAGTTGACTGTCTTCCTTGGAGAGGAGAAGACTGAGAGGAGGCTTGATAAAAGTTTTCAAAATCATGAGGGGCCTGGACAGAGTTGATAGGGAGAAACTGTTCCTGCTCATAAATGGATCGAGAACCAGACAGCACAGTTTTAAAATGTTTTGCAAAAGGAGCAAATACGAGGTGAGAATAAACTTTTTCACACAGTTAGTGGTTAAGGTTTGGAATGCACTGCCTGGAAGTGTGATGGAGACAGGTTCAATTGAAGCATTCAATAGGGCGTTGGATGATTATTTAAATAGAAGCAATGTGCAGGGTTACAGGGAAAGGCAGGAGACTGGTACTAAGTTAGAATGCTCAGAGAGCTGATTGAGACACATTGGGCCGAATGGCCTCCTTCTCCACCGTAACAACTCTGTGATTCTGTGAAGATAATGCAGGCAGCATGGAAACTTGGTGCTACCTGCTGATTGTAATCATTGTGGTGTGCAGGCAATCACTGAATGCACTGCTGAGTGGCTACATGGCTCAGGGGTCCCCAGGTTTGTGCAAGCACCACCTAAAGCTAGTCTGCACTGCTTAAAACCAGACTGCACCTCTTCAAGTTGCGGTGCATTGTGACCGCAGCAAGGGATGAAACCTTTTAAAAATAGTGAAAGCCCAAGAGGAAGCTACAGAAATGGTGCAACAGGGCAAACGGCAAGCCCCAATTAGCTGGAGGCTTTGGTGCAGGAGGTGGAACGAAGAGAGAGACTCTTTTCTTTCAGTGGATCAAAAGATCCTTCAGACAGATCCTGAGAAGGCACTGAGAGCAGATAGCTGTGGCGATCCATGCCAGCAGTCTAGCGCTGAGGACCTGGATGCAGTGCAGAAAGTTTAATGACCTCATAAAAATAGTTAAAGTCGTGACTGTATCTTCAAATGCCATCTCCTACCAACTACACCACTTGCCTCACATCCTGCTCCATTCACCACACCCTCTTCACTCATCTATCAACAATCACTATCAACTCCTCAGAAAATGAAGTAGTCCATGCCAACATGCAGCAAAATCTGGACAATATCCATTCATGCCGCACAAGTGCCAAACAAGACCATCTCCAATAGCAGAGAATCTAACCATCTCCCTTTGAGATTCAATGGCATTACCATCACTGAATCCCCCACTATCAACATCCTGGGGGTTACCATTGACCAGAAACTGAGCTGGACTAACCACATAAATACTGTGACTACAAGAGCAGGTCAGAGGCTGGGAGCTCTGAGGTGAGTAACTCACTTCATGACTCGCCAAAGCCTGTCCACTATCTATAAGGTGCGTGTAAGGAGTGTGATGGAATACTCTCCACTTGCCCAGATGAGTGAGGCTCCAACAACACTCAAGAAGTTTGACATCATTCAGGACAAAGCAACCCGCTTGATTGACATCTCATCCATTATCTTAAACATTCACTCCCCCCACATCAACTCACAGTAGCAGCAACGTGTCTTTATGCACAGCAGCAAAATGCCAAGCAAGGCTCCTTAGGCAGCACCTTCCAAACCTACAACCTCTACCATCTAGGAGGACAAGGGCAGCAGACACATGGGAACACCACCACCTGAAGCACCCCCCCAAGCTACTCACCATCCTGACTTGGAAATATATCGGCGTTCTTTCACTGTCACTGGGTCAAAATCCTGGTACTCCCTCCCTAACAGCACTGTGGGTGCACCTACACCACATGGACTGCAGCAGTTCAAGAAGGCAGCTCACCACCACCTTCTCAAGGGCAAATAGTGGTGGGCAACAAATGCTGACCCAGCCAGCGAAGCCCACATCCCATGAGAGAATAAAAGAAAACAACTCAAACTTCACATTCTTATGCTTCACCTCATTCTCGCATACTGTACGTAACACTGCTGGAAACTGCACACCTCGCATCTCTCAGATTGCACACACTGCTAGCTATTCAACTGTGACAGGCACATTGCCCACACTCACTGCCCCACTTCCTCTTATTTTGCAGTGCAATGCATTGCGCAGTGGCTGCAGCAGCAACAGCTATCTGCTGGGAGCTGGCATGGCTGCATCTGCTCCCTCCCCTGGAGGAGATGAAACTGGGAATAACTGGAGCAGCCATCATGAGGCAGTTGCCAGTGGCAGGGCAGAAACCATTGAGGATGCTGGTATATTCCTGCCAATGCACCTTTTCAAACCCCGCTTCACCCTCCTTCCACAATGTATTATGATTTACAATCGACAGATGATGTAACCATGCAGCTCTTGCTTCCACCCTCTTCCCTTCCATCACCCCAACCCTGCCTTTGCGTATTTAGCCTTTCAGATGCCCAAGAACTTCCACCTGGCCAGGGGGTGTTGCAGGAGACTGAAGAGCTTGATAAAGAGACAGAAGCACTGTCACTCAGTCTAACACTCACAGCCACCAGCTCAGACACTAGCACTGTGTGAACCTTACAGGGTGGCATAGAGGTGAGATCTGCATGTAGTGAGTCACTGGGCAGGCATGCAGTCATGCCTGGAGTATTCCAGCTTCCCAGAGTGCAAGGCCATACATGAGTTCTGCTTTCGAGAACTCGGCTGAAGATTTTGATGGGCATCGCATAGAAAATGGTTATGGGCATGCACACTGAAATACCTGGTGCACTGGCAGGCCTGTCAAAAAGCCTGCTGTCACTGCAAAGGAACATGGAGAAGTCTGGCTCGAAATGTCTTGCACAGAGCTTGATGTCCATTTTTTTCAGTGTGGAAGTGATGGCCAACTCCATAAAAACACTTCCAAACCATTATGCAGCATCTGATAGCCAATGTCTCAGTGTCTAAGACAACCCAAGCAGAAGCCATCCAATGTCACAATGCTGGCCAACTAAGGTCATGAAATCTTAGCTTGATGCCACACAGGCTGTGACTGCTGCCACCCTGTCTGCCGATGCCAGTGTTAAAGCTGTTTGCAGGGTCTCACAGGAGTCCAACAATCTGTGCTTCAGCAGATTACTCAGATAACTTGAGGTGCCCCCCCATCCCCCCACAACCTCCCCTACAATCAGTGAAGTGGTACTGACTCTATGGCGCATGAACCTACTGTCCTCATTCACCTCCTCCAAGGTGATGCATTCTGAACCTGGGTCGTCAAGACCCAGAGCTGTTTGAGGGCATCTGCAAGGCAGCTGTAGTCTTCCCCACTGAGAGTCAACAGCCTTCCAACAGCATGCTGCAGCCACTGGGGTAGACCCTCTCTAAGAGCGCTAGGCCAGGCAAAGGCATCCGCAAGAAACTGCACAGGGTGATTAATTGGGTATTTTAGGGAGTATTGAATGTTTCATAGGTAAAGTTAGTCGAGAATGATTGTTTTGTGATAGCGTTTATTTCAAGATTGTGGCCAAGTGGATGCTGTGCTGGTCCATGAAGGAAGGGTGGCAACGTGTAGGCCTGTTGTCCAATAGGGATCTAGGAACCAGAGTCAAACAATGTGCTCACTGTCAGCCTGCCTGGAAAGTGGATGTATCAGCTGCCTCCTCCCTCCTACCTTCTCCTCTTTCTCCTCCAGCTGAGCTACTCACCAAATCTGTGGTGGCAAGAGGTGTGCCCTCATAATGCCCGGGTTCTGGAGGACGCAACAGCCAACCACAAATTGGGACACCTATTCAGACAAGTACTGGAGGATTCCCTCACAACCGTCCAGGCAGTGGAACCCCAATGGTCTGTTCGATGACACTCTTCATGGCAGCAAGGTTCACTTTACAGCTGCTAGTCACATAAGATTGGGTTGCCAAGGGGAATGATTAGCCAGGGTCACTTGTTATTGAGCAGCCACCCTCTGATTTAACATGGTGGCTACAAGATTGCAGGAGTAGCGGACTGGCACCAGATGACTGCATCATGACTGCTGACAGGATAAGGAGCATTCCCCAGCATAATGTGCTGTGGGTGGTCTAACAGCAAAGCACATTGAATGAGGAGCAGTTTGGTCCATCTCACCATTGAAAGGCAGCATGCAAAAAGCCACCAGTGTTAGGTGATGGCACCCTGCACAATGGGGAAGTCAGCTATCCTGGTAAAGTCAAATGCATGCTCCTCTTGTTTCTCTTTGTTCAGAGTGAAAACAGTGAAGTCCCCTCTCCTGTATATAGAGCCCTGTATCACCTCGGGTGCAGCAATGGATGGCAAACTGCGAGATGTGAACTATGTCGCCTGTTCCTTCCAAATGGCTCCACTTCTGAAAAAATTCACAAATGTTCAGGACCACTGGCAGCACTAACGGTAGCCAGCTCTGAGGCTGCAGTCCTGGTTATGAGAGGTGGCAGTGTTCTTTTAGTACCTCCTTGGTGAACCACAGCCACCAAACTCACCGATCCTGGCTTATGCGCAGGTAAGAAAAGTGCTGCCAGAAGACATTAGTTGAGTAAGAACTCCAGTTTAGAACCCATTGCCCCTTCTCCTTCTGAAAGTAGCCTGTCTCCTTTGCTGTCTCTGCATCATCTCTTTCTCATGCTGCAGTCCAATGGGGAGCTGCTATTAAAGTCTTCAGGACTGGGCTAAGTGGTGGACTTTGTGCCCCTGCAGTAGCAACCAATGCCTGCCCTGAGTGCAGCACCACTTCCTGCATACTTTACCAAATGTGACAAACTCCTCCAAACACCCAGAACTTCCATGAACTCAGCAAGAGTCGGTAGAAAGTAAGAAGCAACGAACCTTTAAAGAGTGAGGGGCACCTCAAGCAGCTGAATCCACGTTGAATTGTGCATGTTTAAGCTAGAGAGGCAAGATGAAAAGGACAAGCCAGATGTCAAATCAGCACTGGACGCTAACCGACATCATGACTTTGCCTAAATCTGGTGCTCACATGTAATGGTTGTGCTAACACCCTCAATATGATGGCATTCATCACGTGCCATACCAGAAGTGGACGAAGCCACTTTTCTACTAAACCAGCATCCCTAAAGCTGAAACTACTGAAATTATGGAGCTGAATTTTGCAGCCTGGAGCTCCCAAACTGGACTGGAAATTACACTGCTGGAGAAACAAAGTGGAAATGGGTCCCAGAAATGTGTTATCCTTGCAATGAACAGTGCAAGAACAGTGAGCATTCTTAGACTAATCCATTTGTAAGAATATTACAATCAAACCAGATCTTTCTCTTTAAGCAACGACCATGCCAATACTCTTCCCAGCAGAGCTCACTGCATATTGATTGGGACAGAAACACTATTTTGCAGGTTGCCTTTAAGCTCTCCTGTAAATAGTTGCCAACAGGGACCTGGAGGGAAAGACTGTCTGCTACAATTTTCTCTTCCCTTGCTGGGAGATGGCTTCCAGCCATCCAGCAGCACTGGATGAATCTCATTAATCATTGTGAACTGATGTGTATCTGTACTTGAAAAGTGAAGATCTGCATAAAATGTTTCACATTTGATCATGATGTATAAACACGAGTTCCTTAGTGCCAATAAATGAAGTTGGTGAGAAAAGAATGCTGTCAATTAGTTTAATATTTTCTTGAGGTTTAACATAAAATCTTAAATCTAATGGCTAGGATGTAAGTAATGTTTCCTGATATTACCAAGTTTTTATGTTTCAAGATTATTTCATTAATTGTGAACTGCTTTGGGACATCCTGCAAGGTACTGTACAAATCTAACTTGTTTCTTTTTCTTGAAATCCTTTCTATCTCAGTACTATACTCCCTCCCCTGAAGTATGACCAGATCTCCAAATACCTTCAGTGCACTACATATTGTCTACCACTTCTTGAGTGCCCAGGAATTTGAACAAAAAGATAAAAAATAAATATTAGGTTAGAGAATGTGCAATACAACATTTGTCCCAGTTTTCAAACAGTTGAGGAATTCTAGATTAAAGTGGCTCAAGTTAATATTCCCATGTTTGTATAGGTTAGTCATAACAAGGTGTCCACAGGTAAATGCATCAGTTGTATCTTCCATAATTTTGCAATCAGGGGATAGGTAACCATGCAACAAGGGGACCAAGAGGAGCAACCTGAAGCATTGATAGAGAAGGTGGAAGAGGACAAAATGGTTGAGAGTGAGAAGCCAGGGTGACTGGTACGTTGACCAAAAGAATGTTAACTAAATGTATCCCTACTTGAGCTGTCCTGCAACCTAAAGCACAAAACTTTGCTTTCACTAACAGCATAACTGCCCAATAAACAGTTCCTAAATATCTTACATGCTTATCAACTCACCATTTGGTATTTGCTCCTAATGAAAATTAATCTGCATTAGGCTTTGATAGCCATTGGAATCAGTTTATTTTCTGACTACTGTTTTGTGTATGTGCTTTCCTGGTGATTATCCTGGGGAAGGATTAATGGTGTGGCACCTGTTGGCTTATCTTGTATTCTTCCTAGATATAATACAAGCGAGAGGATTATATGTGGAGACAGCCTGCTGCTCCCCAATGGAGCCTCAGCACTCAGTTGTGTTGCACAACTGAATTGAAACAGCAGTTACAGAAAGCATTTAGGCCCCTTACTAACTTGCTGGTCATGTCCTCTGCTGGCACGCTTACAATCTTCTCTAGGGAACAACTAAGTGTATCTGTGCTGCTATGTTCCGTGCTCCAGCTACCAGGTGTCCAGGCTGACAACCAGGGATCTCTGCAGCAACAAACCCTTGGCACCAGGGTTTCTCTCAAGCCAATTTTGTATCCTATCTAAACCAAAAGCAATAGTCTCCTGAAAATTAGATTCTCTGGTCTCATTACCCAGGGTCACAGGCCTAGATTTTTGCAGAGATGGAAAGGCTCCAGTGGAAGTCAGAGTATGTGCAATTGCTTCAGCTTTTTCAGACACCAACACAGCTCTGTGGTTGGCTTCTGGGGAAGAAGGGGAACCCCTAAGGAGGTGGCTGATGACCTCCTTTGGGGTCGCAAACGGAGCCCAAAAGGCACTATGATAACAGCCATGTGATGACCTGCAACACAATAGAGCAGACTACTGGCATCTTGAAGATGCACTTTAGGCAATTCTGGGGGAGCACTACAGTATTCCCCTGCAAGGGTCTCATTTAATTGAAGAGTCAGGTTGTAGGGGCCCTACAACCAGTGGGAGCAGAAGCCGGACCTATAGCCATAACATCTGAGAAGGACAACAATAAGGAAGATGAGGAGGAGGAGGCTTCTGTTGAGGGTCATGGAGCTGACATGGAGGAGGAGGAAATGGGCAGTAATGGGATACCAGCTGAGGCCTAGGCCTATGTAGCCATGGCAGTTTCTTTATAGGAGGGGGTCATCGCCAGAAGCTTGCTAATTCAGAGTAGATTCTCCTAGGCCCTTCTAAGGTCACAAATTACATCAGGCCAGTGTAGAGCTTCCTCATAATGAACCGATGGAAGCCACACTTCCTCAGGGAAATGCCCACCCTCAAAATGAGAATAAAACCAACAGCGCACACTGAACAACATGGCGGAAGTCATGACCATCATAGCCCTTGGCCTCAATATAGTGCACAAATACACCTTGAGAAGTCCTTTGCAATCTGGACAGTACCCATATATGTTAGAGGCTGTCAATGAGCTGGAGAAAACGCCACCTTCTGCGTAGCCAAACCATGTCCCTATGCTAAGAGTGCCAGTAGGAAGCATGACCTTGGGACCACGACCTTCAATTATGATTGTATGTGCTAAACATACTGCAGTGACTACATATGGTGCAGGGTGATGCCATACTCGCGTGAGAACAACTTCTTCTACTACCTTCCACATTATTCATTCATCACCAGCATCCAGTGTCAGGAATGTGTAACATCTGCAACATGCAATGATGCCAAACACTTCAGCCCCCTGTGACCCATGGTCTCTACCATCTAGAAGGCAAAGGCTTCAAATGCAGTGAATAAATCACAGAAGCATGTTGCCCTGGAGCATACATGACATCTTGACATGTGGCAAATCCACTTGTCACTTTGGGCAGGAATTTCCGGCCTGACATTGGTGGACATCGTTGCAGTGGGGAGGGGAGGGGCGGTGGTGAGGGGGTGATGTGAAATGGGGCTGAATAAATACAGGGTGGCTTGGCATCTGTTCCTGTCACTCCCAGATGGCATGTTGTGCTGCCGAACAACTATGTATCTGTCCTGCTCCCTCTGATTCACACTGTTTTGCCTTGGCAGTGTGCAACTGTGAGCGTCCTGGGCGTTACAAAGCTATGCTTTATAAAAGATGACTTTATGAATTAATGGCTGGAAAAAGGCATTCCATTGACTTGAAACTGCAGCTTCTATGATGGTTGAAAATTTGCATCACTGTACATGATAAATTCCAGATATAATTACCTTGAAAGAATGTGAATGGGATCATCTCCTAACCCATTCACAAAACATCCCGACAATCATTTGGATGGGGACTACGCATTGGATGTACTCACCCCAGACAATGAACTCTGGCTGAGAAAGGAATCCACCTTAACCATAATCTAAGCAAGTCAGAACTATCCATCTGGAATTAACCAGCCATGACCATAATTGGGTCACTGGTCAGTTGGAGAGAGAGGATCATGTGGTAAGCCAGCTAACGCTTTTTGTCTTTGAGAAACTGTTTTCTCCAGACCAGAGACAAAAGCAGGAAAGATGCTGAAGTAGCAAGACCCCTGTGTGGGCCTCGTTCTCTCTCACCACCCATCTTGCAAGTTTGAACCCTGTCCACTTTTTTGACTATCCATGTGCCACAGGCAGAGATTTTAAAAAGAATTCGAGCCAGCAGCTGCTGTCTCCATAAAAACAAATAAATCGTCCGTCACATCTTTAAACCACCTCAACACAAAAACCAGAAGGATCACCGAGCCCAGCCTGGATCCGTTCAAGTCATCAACCTACAAGAACCATATCACTTTAATCTTCATTGGACTTTAAGGTTTCACCTTAATCAATCTTCCCACTCTATAAGTTATTAGTGTAAGTGTGTGTGAACTTTGAGTCTGTGAGCTTGTGGAAGAGGGAGGAAAGTGAGGAAGGGGAAGAGGGCTCTCAGAGCGCAATTCTCCTACCTGAACTTCAACAAGGAACAGTGTGTCAGGTGTCTCTGCTTCACTGAGGAGATGTTTTCTAAAACCTGCTGCCTAATGCAACCATAACTGCAGCCACAGAGAAGAGTGAGGATGGAATTGCCAGTGGCTGCGGAGATGACCGAGGCGATGAATGTTTATGTGTCTGGCTCCTTTGAGGCTTGAGCGTGCGATATTTGTTACATCTACCAGTTCATCATCAATTGTTGGATAAGGGAAGACACAAGGTGCTGTGTGTAAAGGCAGACCAGAACATATTTCATTTCACTAGCTGGAGAGAGGTAGGTGGAGAGAGTACACAGTTTCACAAGGATTGCAGGCTTCCCCATGGTGCACTGTTCAGTTGACTTTACACAATGCTTTGTAGGCACCCTGGATGAACTCTGAGATGTACCACAACCAAAAGAGATTCCATTCCCTCAACATCCAGCTGGTATACACCCATTCTCATAGTATCATGCAGATGAATGCCCAGTATCCTGGCAACAGTCATTCTGCCTTTATTCTACTGCAGCCCACAGTGCCATGTGAATTTGAGTCACTAGAGGGTGGCTAGTGGGTGACAAGGGCTATCTACTGACGACCTGGTTCATGAACCCAGTGTGCAACCCAAGCACATGTGGTCAACCTTGCATACAATGAAAGCCATGCTGCTGCATAAAATGTGATAGAGTGCAATGGAATGTGTTTGGGTGATGTGCCTCACATGATTGAATAGCTGGCAGTATGTGTAAACTATGAGAGATGATGGTGTGAGGTTTGCAGCAATGCTAGGTATGTGAGGCTGAGGGGAAGCTATGAATGTGAGGCATGAGTCACGATAGATCGAGATTGTTTGTAGGTGAGTGAAGGAGGTGGGCCTGTGAATGGAGCAATGTGAGAGTCTAGTAGTTCAGTTGTAAGGATATGGCAACTAAAGATGAATTCACAGACCTCAACCACTTGTATCAGGTCATTGAACCTCTTAGGGCATTGCATCCAGATCCTCCAAGCTCTACTGATCATGTTGACCAGAATGGCTATCTGCTCCCAATGCCTTCTAGGAATTTATCTGAAAGGCCTTCTGTCCCCCTGTGGATTGAGGCCAAACCTTCACTTGTCCACTTCTTGCAACAAGACCTCCTGTGCTGTGTCTGAGAATCTTGGTGCATTTTTCCTGTCATGTTGCAGCATTAGTCAGTGCTCTTCCATTAGTCAGAATGTCTTCCCCAGCCACTTCCAGCACCTGCTCATCCCAAATGAACCTTTCCTTTAAGAGATGCATGTGATTTTTAAGTACTAACTAACTTTAAGTAGTGTTAGCCTTGCACAATCTTGGGCTGCTGCCATTATTCAACATCACGTTTAACTCTGGCTGCATATACTGTCATTAAATTAACAGGCAGCACAAAGCTTGCTTGCTGTCCTCATCAGGAGGTATAGGTGCAGATTAATTGTGAATCGCGATCCCCACACCTGTTTTTGGGGGCTATCGAATTTTCCCCCTGGATCTTATCTGACAGAGCATCCTTTGTTATAACACATCCTTCAACTTCATATGAGCAAATCACAGGAGAGCCACTATCTGTTATATATTAAATTCAAGCACATGTTTTATTGAAATCTTTCATGGTAACCATGTCCTTATGAGTGGAGTATCAATTCTGCTCCCCCACTTGCTCCCCAGTCTCTCTTTCTCACCGCCCCTTTCTCTCTCCCTTCCCTACCCTCTTCTATCTTCACTACAAATAAGTGGAAAACAAGTTGAAGATGAATTTTCAAGTATACTCTTCTCAACTGCATTCCTTTTTCAACAGCAGAGAGGAGTAGACAGAGTGAACGAAAGACAAGGAAAGATGACCATTTTGTTCATAATTTGGAAAGCTCAAAAAAAAAATCACTGGAACTTTCAGTGTCAGTAGGGGTGTAAAGAGGGAGGTCCTGCGGTGCAGTGGGTAGGACCCTGCTGCTGAGCCGGAAGCTCCAAGTTTGTGTCCCAATCCAGGGCTTGACGGCCATTGGAGGCGTGTTCATGATGCAGCCAAACAGGTTGATTATCAACCTGCAAATCTTTCCAATATGCCTATGGCAGGCAGTAGGATTGAGACAGTCTCCTGGTCAGCCATGCTTGTTGTGGAGTGGCACACCTCTGGGTCCAGGCTAGCAACCTGTTCCAGGGAAAAAATAAGCTACAGAAACAGATGTAAGCATGTGCTTTCTGTGCCTCGTGTGTCTTGAGACACGGGAAGAGAATTGAGACAGAAAGGTGTAAAATGGGCAACACCAGGTCGTTAACTATTGTACAGTCAGTCTGATGAAGAGGAAAATCAGGTGGGGTGTAGAATGGGTGGCTGGTTCTCTACCATCTGATCAGTCATCCAGCCTAAGTTGTATCTTTATGAAAAGGTTTAATTATGCAGCTATACTAGCAGTATCCAGAGCCTATTGTAAGCCAGAAGCAAACTTTATAAATAAAAAGCAGCTGAACAAACAACTAGATTTACTTTTTCAACCTTTTATACAAATCAAGAAATAAAGATTCTTATTTAACCAGTCATGCCAGTATTTACTGTTCTCCACACAAAGAGTATTAACATAGCTAGGTATGTATCTGCAGTGAAAGAAAAACATTGAACAGCCAGGTATACAAATGCACACTCCATGGACTAGCTGCAAACATCTGGACAGTGCAGGGTGCTCACCATGGTTTTCTAACCATTCATTTTAATTGGTAAAATATGCAATATGTGCTCATAATGGACACTAGAAGCACAATTTCATAAAATCAGCCTTTTGAAGAATTTATCAAAAAAGGTACTCTCTCTAGGAAAGCTTCTTACAAACTTTTTTTTTTCTAAATGTTTCACAGGAAATGTTCACCTCCCCAATCCAGTCCTTCCCAGACCCCACCTTGGAGTCCCATGACTTTGTAACTCATTCTAGATAATGCTATAGGAGATCTGCTCCTATATAAATGGTTTTGCCTAGGAAATCTGTGATGTGGCATATCGCTTCATAAGCATGCAAATTGGCTGTCACATTTCCCTACATTACAACAAAAAAATGCTTATTAGCTGTAAAGCACTTTGGAACATCCTGTGGTCATGAACAGCACTACATAAACGCAAGTCTTTATTTCCAGTTTGAAGGTTTTCTTTCCTGGGGACGTCCATAATATTGGATTTACAGTTGTCCTTTAAAAAGCTGCTGCCTCACCAGAACGTCTGCTCCCCAGCTAATTGTGTTGCAGACCAAACTTCTGCAGAAACTTTATACACGACAGTTGTCCAACTGACGCAGTTGGCCCCTGAGCTGCCAGCACGGAGCAGCTCAAGACCAGCCAATTTGGAAAATCAAGGATGGAGTCAGCATACAGGGAGAAGTGGGGACAATACAAAAATTATTCCTGTCATTAATTGGGCTGTCTGAAAAAGTTCTATAAAAAAGCATCATAAATTAACATCTAAGAGCGAGCATTTTGGTTGAAACTGTCATTTGAATAATTTTGCAATTTACTAAACAAATCCCACCATTTGAGCAGAGAAACCTATTGCAAGCAAGGAATTGTTCAGTGATTGCAAACTTCTCATTTGCATAATTTTCTTCCCAAACATGTTAACTGAGGGTAAAAAAATGGGTCCTCGTGATGATGATAGCTCCTGTGTTGCACAGAGTGGTCACTGGGGAATCCTGAAAGGTGAAAGGGTGACACGCATAATGGCTTGATGTTTGGTGAAAAGGTTATAAACCAGTGTATTCAGCATCCGACCTCAGCTTCCTGCCAGTGGTTTTTGGGAGAAATTGGGAGGAAGTGGATTAGACTCATTAAAGAGGTGTGGACAGGCTCTAGTAAGAGGAGGAAATCAATCAGAAAGTTGAGAACCTCCAGAAGGATATATGAAATATCGACGTGATGGGAAGTATTAACAGAAGTAGAAAAGAAAAATCAGTGGGCGCAAGAGTCAAACAGGTAAGGCAACAAGTAACAATAAAAAGCTGTTCGTTGTTATAACTAATCTGAGAAAAGCCTGTTCATCAGCTGGCAACAAATATACGAAATTGATTCTTTCCAAAATTTGGAGGTGGTGTTGGTATCTTAACAAATAGTAATCTGCTTGTAGGACCTAGCGCTACATAAAACTTCTGCCAAATTCCTCATATCTGTTATATATTAAATTCAAGCACATGTTTTATTGAAATCTTTCATGGTAACCATGTCCTTATGAGTGGAGTATCAATTCTGCTCCCCCACTTGCTCCCCAGTCTCTCTTTCTCACCGCCCCTTTCTCTCTCCCTTCCCTACCCTCCTCTATCTTCACTACAAATAAGTGGAAAACAAGTTGAAGATGAATTTTCAAGTATACTCTTCTCAACTGCATTCCTTTTTCAACAGCAGAGAGGAGTAGACAGAGTGCCCCTCCCTATCTTTGTAATCTTCAGCCCTGCAGTCGTCCAAGTTGTCTAATTCTGGCCTCTTGCTGCAAGTTAAGACAGGGGCAGCAGATTTTGGATAACCTCGGCCAGGATTTTGGGCTCAGTGAGCAGGTGCAGTCAGCGCCCGACATCAGCTTCATGCTGGCCGGCCAATTAAGGTCTGCTGAGCATGAATGGTGGCTCCCCAATGGTTGGGAAGGCATGGGCCGGGGCGGGGGTGGGGGCGGAGACCTGTCAGCCGTTGGATCCAATGGCGACCCAGCGGCTGGTTTAAAACCGGCACAGTCAGGCCCTGGAAGGCTGCCAGCAAGGAAGGCATCTTTGGTGTTGTCAACAGGAGATTCAAAATTATGGATTGAAATGCAGCTGCAGGTGCCTGCTGGGAGGGCAGGTCAGGTGGGTTTTCTGATGAATGCCTCAGAGCCCCCTTGGGTGAGGTGATGGCCCTTGTCCCCAGGGATGGAAGGAGGAGGCCACTGCACCTTACAAAAAGAGCTAGGGAGGAGGTGACAGTGCTGGTCAGCAGCCGTGATGTTGTGTGGCACACCTGGACCCAGTGCTGCAAGAGATTTAACGACCTGCTGCATTCAGGAAGGGTGAGCACTGTGTTGGCATGGATCAGTGTGTTCAAGTGTTAAGGGCTGACTGTCCCCCCGTGGAGCTCAGGGGTGTTAGAGTCAATGACCCCTGTGCTGGCCAAGGGGGTGAGCCCTGGCTGCATGGACTGAGTGCCTTGCAGCTCGAGGGCCACGACTCGGATGTGCCCTGCAAGGTGTTCCTCAGCTGGGGTTGGCCAGGCTGCAATAGAGCTGCAGGTAGAGAGTGGACTAATCAATGCTCCTCTGTCCTTTAGGAGAAGATGGCCTATAACAACATTGAAAGATCATGGACCGACGTAGGCCCCGCTAACCTCCTAATCCTAACCAGGTAGGAGCAAGACGCCTTGGAACTCAAGAGGCACAGCGCACCAAGGTCAACGGCTGTGGAGAGTTGGGGGTGTCAGATGAAGGTAAGAGTGCAGTGCACAGAGGTGAGAGTTTCAGATTGTGTAAACAGTTTTGTGTAGTTTCTTCATTGATGGGAGCCTCAAAGCTGGAGTCCTTATTAATCATTGAAAGATGATGGCACCATGATGCAGAACTCCATTGTCTCATTGGCATGCAAAGTGACAGTGTGATGACTTTAACTCTTTAACTAATGACATGTCCTTTTTCTCCTTAAGTTCACCACCACGCACCCAATCACAGGATCCTGAAGACCCACCCCTGACGCCAGGCTCCAGATGCACCTGCGTCACACCCACTCTGTGAACCAGGCACCAACGCAGATGCCAGCATCATGGTGGGGTTAGATCTTTGGCTAGAATATCAGTGAGGGCCCTTCACACTAACTTGTGCTGCAGGCAGAGGCAGAGAGTGCCCAGGGCGCCGGCAGTCAGAGGACTGCTGAAGACAGGGTTATGCTCTATCGAAGGCTGATGATGAGCCTCTGGAGTGGTCCATTAGGCAGCAGATGCTGGATGTCCAGCAGAATGTGGGGAGGATCTGATGGAGATCCATGAAGGTCTGTGTGCCATAGTCTCTGTTGTAGAGGAGCCCATGTGGAGCACGAGCACTGTGTTGATCCTCATGGCTGAGCGCACTGCCTCCTCCATTGAGGGAGTGGCCACTCTCATGGAGAGGCAGCTCCAGGGACAGAATCAGAGGTTCCTGGGGTTGCGCTCAGACCTGCAAGCCCTCACACTTTGTGGGAGATGGATGAGGCACCCAGTATCCCAGCTAGGTGCCTGTCCATTAATGGTGAACAGGGATGTCCACAGCGACCTCACTGGTGCATGAGCTGCTTGTTGTCTCTGCAGGCTCCTCTCACGGCGCTCCGGATGAAGGCAGCAGCTCCTCCGCCCCTCTGCCAGTGACTGACGTATCTGATGAGGCTGCGATGACTGGGGAGATGCCAGCAGTGGCATTGACCGCTCCCTCCCAGGCAGGGCAGGCACAGGCTCCACTGGCCAGGGGACAACCGCCAAGGTCATCAAGGCCAACAAGGCAGCAGAGTCAGAAGGTTATCTCCAATGCCAGTGCCAGCGAGGGTGACACCAAGATGCAGCACTCACAAACATAAGTTTAAGGCATCTTGATCATAAGAGAGACTGGTCACAGGTGATCTTCAGTTGTGCTATGTTTTATTTAATTTAACTTTCTGGAGTGGAAGACCAGAGAAGGTTCTGTTAATTTGTTCTGATTGAAACATGAGATAAATTTTCTTTCATCGTAATGGCCTGAGTATGCTTCACCTTTTTTATTTAATGTGGTGCAGGGTAGACCAGTATGTAATGCTGAATGTGGGTGGCTCAAAACTTTAATGTACAGGCACTGAGTGGACTTTGGGGTCAAAGAAAAGGGCCATTTCAGACATGCAGGGTGGAGGCGGCAACCCTGGCATGAGGTAGTAGCTCTTATTTGGCAGCCTAGCTGAAGGGGAGTTGGATCAAGGCATCCCTACCTCCCTGGAGATTACAGAGATTTGCCTCCATGCCCTCAGCATTCTCCTCACCATGCTCCTCTTCTGATTCATTACTGGATTCATCCTCTTTCGCTTGTGCAGCTGCGTCAAGATTCTCTTCCTCTTATCAGTGCCAGATTGTGGAGAGCGCAGCCTGCAACCACTATCAGTGACACCCACTCTGGGAGGTAATGTAGTGCTTCCCCTTAATGGTCCTGGCATCATGGCCCTCTCTATCACTGCCCTTGAGGAGGCATGACTCCTATTATAATGGTGCTTTGCCTCTGCCCTTGGATGGAGGAGATGTGTCATGAGCCACCTTTTGAGCAGATCGCCCTTGTCATCCAGCAGCCATCCATCCAGTCGGGCTGGAGCACTGAAGAGCCTCGGCACCTGGGAGCATCTCAGGATGTCAGCGTCATGGGAGCTGCCTGGGTACCTTGCACAGACTTGCAGAATATGCATCCTATGGTCACAAACTATCTGCACATTCATGGAGTGGAAGCCCTTCCTGTTGACAAAGGCACCCAGCATCATTGTATGCTATTTTATGCTGGAGCATGTCGGGCACGCACCCGCACACTGAGCGAACAATTCTGCCCCTCATGTTTACAGAGGATAGAATGTAGAGACCAGCCTGGAGCCTGCTGGAATAGTCGAGTCTAGGGGTAAGGAAGGCCTCAATGAGGGCTTCAAGAGAGATGGGCTGAGGCAGGGGGAAGGTTGGACAATGTTATGGAGGTGGAAATAGGTGGTCTTAGTGATGACACGAAGATGAGGTTCAAAGCTCACCTTGGGAACAAATGTGACACTAAAGTTGTCAACAGACTGCCTTTAAACCAGACCGTTGCCAAGGCGAAGAATGGAATTGGTAGGTAGGGAATGAAGTTTGGAGCAATAACCAAAAACATTGGCTTCAGCTTTCCCAATATTTAATGGAAGTAAATTTCTGATTGTCTAGCACTGGATGTTGTGTAAGTAGTCTGATAATTTAGTAACAATGGAAGAGTACGAGAGGTAGTGGTGTGATAGAGCTGGGTGTTGTCAGCGTACATGTGAAAACTAATGCTGTGCCTTTGGTTTATGTGGCTGAGGGACTACATGTACATTAGAAATAGAAGGGGGTCAAGGATAGATCCTTGGGGGCCATCAGCGGTGTGGGCAGGGAGAGAAGACATTGCAAGTGATTTTCTGACCCTGGTTGGATTGAATCATGTGGAAACAGTTCCGCCCATCTGGACGACAGTGGGAATGCATTGGAGGAGGATGGAGTGGCCAACAGTGTTAAAGGCTGCAACAGATCGAGAATGATGAGGAGTGAAAGTTTATCTTTGTCACAGTCACATTGGATATCATTTGTGACTTTGCTGAGCTCTGACCAAAATGTAGCTTTGTTGTGGGAACGTTTTTAACTGTAAGATTTCCTCCGAGGCATAGATCATACAAGCTTGGACATGTCCCACCATTCCTACATCATCACTGGCTCAATATCCTGGAATTCTCTACCTAACATTGTCAGAGATCCATCCCCATATGAACTGCAATAGCTTAAGAGAAGAGACCCCCATCATTAGCATCAGGGTAACTCAAGCAATAATTATAGCCTTGCCAGTGTTGCCCACTTCCTAAAGACAAATAATAAAAAATGCTGAGGCTAGAGGTAGGAAAAACCAAAAGATGTATATCAAATACAGAGTTCCAATGTCACTCCCTGCCAGGAGATTGTGCTGTAAACCATTCACTTGACAACATGCTCCATCTGTATAGTCTTCTTATCTCAATCTTTATGCTGTCCAAAATGCTAGTTTTCTTCTGTTCTCAAAAAAAACAAACAGAAATCTTAAACAGATATCTGAGTAGCAGACAGACTAGAGAGTTATACAGATTAATGAAGGAAATTCCAAAGGTTTAAATTATAGCAAATTTTGAAGTTTTAACTTTTACTCCAGTAGCAGGTTATTAAATGAAAGCAGCTGCAATAGTATTGTGGCTTTCCAGACCTAATAGAAATGCATTAACTCATTAAGATCAAAAGAACAAGAGAGACTGGAAATATATGGAGAAATGGTCTAGATTACTATAAATACATTGATGTATTCCATAATACTGAATAATTTTATTAACTCTGCTGTCTACAATCCAGAATTTTTGGGGGTGTAGTAAGTCTAATATAATTCTAATAAAATTTCACATCTGAAGTAAAAATGAAACCAGCACTGATCACTAAAAACCGTTGAACTTCATGTACATACATGGCGATGATTGATGCTAAGCTTAAACTTTTTGTACACTGCTACATGCAAAAAAACCCTCAAAATGGATTTTTCTTACTGTTCACCCTGTGTGCACTGTTTGGTAATTGCCTAAGGGAAGGTGTGTGAAGAATGGCATACTGTATATTGTCTGTTTAAAGGCCTAAAGGGGAGGCAATGGTTTCCTGTACCACAAATTCCCAGCGCTAGTCTGCAGGCAGGTACACAAAGCTTCTTTTAACTCTCATGAAATAAGCGGTGAGATGAAACATGTCCACTGATGGTTAACAGATCTGTCCCTGAAGACTCTGCTTCTCAGAGTACAGAGTTTGTTTACACTCTCTGAAGCTTTTAGCATTTCCAGCATATGAGAGGATTTGGCAGATAGCCACAATGGTGATTACAATACTCCCAAGCCAGAAATGTCAGTTCCTTTTTTTTTCCTGACCGCCCAGTAAACACAATATATACTGTTCCAAGGTTCACAGCAGTAATAAAGCCTTAATTAGTATATGATCTACATGTTTGAAAAAAACTATGTGAAGTTATTATACTGAGGAAAAATTGAATTCTTACATGGTGTCTAACTTTAAAACCTTGTAAGGCCTAAAAAAGATGATTAGGAATAAGTGATCAATTTAAAGAACTTGTGGTAACCTACCAGGTAAAATGGCAATGTAACTTAGATTGCCTTAAAAGCATAGCTGTTTGTCCTTATGGCAACTGAAAATGCTCCTGATATAATTGGTTAATTTGCACATCGCCCCAAACAGAACCAGTTACATTGCATTGTATGGAAGGATCCAGTTCTTCCTTCTTGTCATTGAATGACTTTTAGTCTGATAAGTGTATTTATGACATAAAGTTCTCCAAATATTAATTTCATTTTGAGCTGCGGGAACTTGGCAATTTTGATAAGATTGGCAACTCCCCTTCTTCACATTGCATTCCACTGATTTTGAAAAACAGTGCAGTTGCTGCCCCTCAGGCTATTGTTTCATCTCTTTAATATCCCCAGTTTGGAGGGAGCACACTACTGCTGCTGATTTCCGTAGCCACTTCCACCCATGCCTGCTTGGTTAGAAAGGTTGTCCTCTTCCTCCCATCCTTAGAAACGATCAGCTCATTGCAGTCCCTCAGTTCCTGCAGTAGGGCCTTCATCTAAGGGTGACAGATTCAAGGACTAGCCTACTCAGGTCTCTTCTTCATTCCTGTGTTTGTTGCAGCTTCAAAAATCCAAGCGCTAGTGGCCCCTTGTAACCCATGCTGGGTTCCCTTTAATTAGAAATCCTTTGACCACATGGCAAGTCATCCCGTCCACCCTCCATGACAGGTTGGGACAACCCAGACCTGGAACATCAATACCATAACTGAGTTAAAGAGCCATGGTTAAGTCCATCCATTATGTAAATCGCATTCCCGATCTGAATGTAGTCCCGCCTTTCTGAAAGGGACTTAGTCCAGTAGATTCTTCCTAATGTGTTTGTGTTGGCTCTTTGCTAATGCAGTCTAATACCTTTCATTGCTTCAAATATTTATCTCCTTTTTCCTCAAAGGATGCAGTAATTTCTGTTTCAAATATTCTCTGTGGCAAAGCATCCGTGCTTCAACAATGCTTGAAGAAATGTCTGTTAATCGCCCTTCCTACTCTCTTTGTGATCATTTTAAATTGATAACCCAGAAAGTGAATGTTCTTTATCCACACTCTCAAAAATTGTATTAAATCTTGTTCTCTACTTCACAGGACAAGTTTCTTTTTCTCAAGTCTCTTCTCATAACTATAGCTTCTCTTTCCTGGCATTATCCTCTTAAATATATATTCAAGGTGTCACTTCTGTTGTGTCCCTCATGCTCATGGGCTCTTACAGAAGGGAGTGAAAGCCTCGAAGGAGGCAGATGGCTGTGTCTCAGTAAAAGTGCCTGAATGAACAGTCCCAAGACCTCCACCTCCGATTCCACCAAATTTCACAGGGTTAGGGGATGGCCCCTTAATCAGCATGCAAATGCCATGCCTCCATTCCACTGCAGTGGGGTGGGGCATTCTGGGGGGTGCATTTGGTTACCCGCATTTCCCAAGAGGTCAAAAAAAATAACAATAACCTACATTTATAAAGCACCTTTAATGTACTAAGGCACTTCACAGGAGCATTATCAAACAAAATTTGACAGGGAGCCACACAGATCTTGGTCAATGGGGTAAGCTTAAGGGGCATCTTAAAGGAGAAGGGACAAGTCATGAGACAGAGAGGTTTAGAGAGGTAATTTCAGAATTCAGGCTCTGGGAGCAGAAGGCACCACTGTCAATGGTGGAGCAATTAAAATATGGGGACCAAATCTGGATGAGTGCAGAGATTTTGGCAGAGGATAGAGGATACTACAGAGATCAGGAGAACTGAACCGAAGAAAGATTTGAAAACAAGAATAAGAATTTTAAAATCAAGGTGTTGTTGGACTGGGAGTCAATATAGAGCAGCCAATATAGGACAGAGGAGGTAGTGGTGGTGAAATAGTGGCATTGTTGCTGGACTGATAATCTAGAGACCCAGGGTAATGCTTAGGGGACCTGGGTTCAAATCCCACCACAGGAGGTGGTGGAATTTGAATTCAATGAAAAGTCTGATGATGAAACCATTGCCAATTGTTATAAAAACCCATCCAGTTCATTAAGTCCTTTTGGGAAGGAATTCTGCTGTCCTCTGGCCCACATGTGACTTCAGACCCACAGCAATGTGGTTGACTCTTAAGTGCCCTCTAAACAAGGACAATTAGGGATAAGCAATAAATGCTGGCCCAGCCAGTGATATAAAAATTTTTTTAAAAGTACAGAGTTATAGGGTGAACAGGACTTGGTGTGAGCCAGGTTACAGGCTGCAGAGTTCAGATGAGCTCAAGTTTGTCAGGTGGGCAACAGAAGGCCAGGCAAGGGAGTGTTGAAGTAATCAAGACCAGAGATGACAAAGGCTTGGATATGGATTTCAACAGTAGGGATGGACTCAGGTGATGCTGTGGAGGTGAAAGTGGATGGTCCTGGTGATGGTGTGGATATACACATCTCAGGATCAAATACAATATCAATGTTGCAAATGATCTGGTTCAGCCTCAGATAGCTTCCAGGTACAGGGATCCTGCCAGAGCTTCAGGCTGATATGGTTCATCTTCCAGCTGAAAGGTTTTCCCTCAACGTTACATCATGGATCCCAAGGGGTCCTACAAGGGGTGAAACCATCCAATGCCAGTGGCATAGGAGGGTGCAGGGATTCCCAGTGCTGGCAGTTCCAGTGTCCCTGACCTCACAGAAACCATTTTATATTTTCTGGGGCAGGAGGAAGCTGACACCATTCACTGGAACTGGTAAATCTTATTATAATATCCTCACTTGGTTCCATTCTTATCTATCCAGTCATAATCAGAGAGGCATCTACAATAGCTTCTCTTCTCATCCCATACTTGTCCCCTAAGGATCTATTCTTGATGCCCTCCTATTTCTCATCTACATGCTGCCCCTCGGTGACATCATCCAAAAACCCATTAGGTTCCACATGTATGGTTCCACCTCATCACCACCTCTCTCAGTCCCCTCCACTCTCTAACCTGTAGTATTGCTTATCTGACATCCAGAACTGAATGAGAAGAAATTTTCTTCAATTAAATAGTGGGAAAATTGAAGCCATTGTCTTCAGTCCCTGTCACAAGCTTTGTTCCCATCCAGCTATGCCCAGCTATTGGACTTCCTTTACAAGTCAGCAGCAATTTGTATGGAAAGATACTTCAACCAAATTCCATAACCTCCAGTAAATTGCAGGCTACAATAGATACAGTCACAACTTTTGCACAAGAAATTGGATTTGCCCTTTGGACCTCTCTCCTCAGGGACTTTCCTGCAGATGGCCATGGTTGTCACTAGCTTTGTAAGAGGTAACTGCAGATTTCTCAAACTCTCTTGTGCGCTTGCATAGATCTGAATCCTAACTCTGCATATTCTGTGATACAATGAACTTAGAAGATTGTCAAAAAGACTGTATGGAAGTGTTTCCCACTTCAGTTGAGAGTAAAATTGGACATGTGTAAAACAGGCATCTGACCCGATCCTGCCCCATTCCTGCTGAGGGTGTTAGGTTAAAAACTTTTGAGGGACTGTAAGGAAAGAGCTGGGGATGAAGGTAATGGGAGGGATGATGGCAGTGAGATGTGGACAAAAGAAATTGGAAATTACCTTATCAATTATCAAAACCTTGCAGGTGGTGAAGCCTCATGATGGCAAGGTCAAAAAGGTGACTGGGGAATTTTGAGTCTAAAATGAGGGCAGAGGGGCAGATAAATCAATGGAGTAGAGGGAAGGCGGATTTAAGCCTTTAAGGAACAGATAAAATAAATAAAGGAAAGTATGGAAGTTTATGTCTATTTAAAATAGTTAGGAGGAGTATAGCTCAGTTGTATGAGGTTATTATTGTAGCAATAAATCTGTTGGCAGTTGAGTAACATATCACTGTAATATTAGGACTTGTTTCACTGTCATGGTCTGCAAACTTTTAGAATGATGGCTGATCCAGGAAGCCCAGGGTGAAATAAATTCCTAGCAACAATATCTTGTGCAACTTATATGGTGTTGGTGACACAAGAGTTTGAAATATTGGTGTGTACATCTTTATGCAAAATAATTTGACAGCCTCTTATTAATTGATCAAATTGATGTTTTCATCTCTCTGCTGGTACAAAAATTTATAACTTATATCATTGCTAAATTACTCTTACCTCCCAGATTGCACTAAGCATTAAGTGGCGGTACACTGACCACCTCTATGAATATCTATCCCAATGTCTCCATGAAGTGCAGTATATTTTATCTGGGCTGGTTAGATGGTGATACATTATGGTGGAACTAGATTATTTGTTTGGTTAAGAGCCTCTTTGACAAGCCAATTGCAACTCAAATAATTGACACATTCTCATAACAATTATTTACTTCTGGCGGGGTAAGTAGCTTGAATTAAACCCTGCAGGATATATCTCATAGCTCCAGTTTTGCTTTTACTTTTAAACTCCTTGTTTTGTGTATGCTTCTTTTGTTATTGACAGTGTGCTGTTGCTTGGTTGATATTAGTTCCACTGGTGATTCATCAATACTACATGCTGAAGATGAACTGAAGCGTGCAGAGTGCAATGACTGTGTGATTAATCAACTTGCCATCCATCGCAAAGTAGCCAGGCTTAAATGTAACCACAATTGCAGATCAAAAGATACTTTAAAGCAACAGTATCACTTTCACTGTACATTCCACAGGCTTATAATGAAAACTGTGGAAAATTAAAACTACTTTGCTTTCCTGTAAATTCTTATGATTACTCCCAACAGAACATTTGCTAATTTAGAAATCAATTAAATTTGCTTTCAGCAATATGGCAAAAACTTAAATATACAGGTAGATAAATTTATTAAAATTTATTTTATGATCTAAAAATATAGAGCATTTAATAAAGTTTTTCTTTAAAATGTCAAATTAGGTACTCTTGAGGGATTCTAGGGAAGGAGCTGCATGTCACTTGACTACGCTCCTGCTTAAGTAACTTAAAGAAAATCAGTCCACCTCATATTCAACATGTTCATTATACTGTCATATGAAAACATCATTAACGTCAAGAGAGAAATATGAGGCATGAGGTAAGATTAACATGTTCACGTTGGAGTACAGGGTCTTTTCTATCATCTAAAATCTCATGTTACATTACAAATGGTATGTACTTGGAACATCTTATAAAATCAAATTTTAAATGTTTGTCACATCTGCCAAGTACAGCTTACTTGACTTATGTTTATAAAAGACAAAGTATTGTATTGTGCTGTTGGTCTGTATCTTAAAACCAAGGATAGGCATGATTTTCAAATTTAGTCGTGAGGTGATATCATCAGTGATTGGCTAAAAATGCATGAGCCCACAACAGAATAAGTTGTTGCATACAGCTTTGATGGATGGAATTTGAATCTGTATTTGTAAACAGAACTTCTTATAGCTTCACCACCAAACCACTATTTGCAAGCCTGATCCAGTATGCAACTTTCTAACAAGTCTCAATGAGTGACAATCACAAATAAGAGCTCTGGCTGATTAGCACTCACTATTCTGAACAAATTGTTGGACTCTTAAGATCTACTAATTCAATATACTGAGAACTGAACCTGGAACCTTTCTGTTGCTATGTGGTTTAATAGTGCTTTGCTTAACCAGCTAACCCATTGGAGTAAACCCAAACTTTAAGAAGAAACCTTTGACTGATCAACCCGGGTGAAAACCCAAGATATTGAGATGGCTAGAGAATGTTACTTAATTCTTGGAAAATGTTTCATAATCAATCTATTCTTGAACAGCAGCTTAACTCTGATTTTAAAAATATAGCACATTTTTCATCTACCAGTTTACCTCCCTTAGCATTGCACATAGCATATGAGGGAATAAGGCTACTCTCTTGCCAGTCTATATTTGTGTTGCTGATTTTCTAATTTGGTATATTTCCTTAACTCTTTTTTTAAAGAGTTGATCCTAACTGTGTCTTCTGCTTCTTTCCTTTATCTTGCTGTCTTTTGAAAGAAGCTGGGTGGTATTGCGTGGTGTGGCAAAGAGCCTTCAACAGCAATAGCGGGCATTTGCAAGTGGATTGAGAGGAAAATGTAATTTCCATTAACTTCTTTCCCATTCCTTTTCCTGTCCTAATCACTCATACGTCCCTCCCCCACCTACACCCCCCCACCCCCCCATCCCACTTCCTGCACTTGCCCCACTCAGCCATGCCTCAGTTGGTAGCACTCTTGCCTCACAAGGTTTTGGGTTTAAGTCATATTCCAGGACTTGATCACAAAGGTCTTGGCTGCCATTCCAGTGCAGTGCTAAAGGGGTGCTGCACTATTGGAGGTGCTGTCTTTTGGATGAGGTGTTAAACTGAGGCCAAGTCAGCTCTCTCAGGAGAATGTAAAATATCCCATGGCCCTCAAAGAAAAGCAGGGGAGTTACCCTGATATTCTGGCTAACATTTATCAACATCACAAAAGCAGATTGCCTGATCATTATCACTGTTTGTGGGAGCTTGCTGTGTGTATATATCAGCTGCTGTATTTCTTACATTACAACAGTGAATACAGTTCAAAAGTAATTCATTGGCTGTAAAGTGCTTTGGGACATCCGGTGGGCATGAGAAGTGCTATCTAAAAACGAGTCTTTCTGTTTTCCTTTTTCCCATTGTGCCCCCAACCTCTTCACCTGAACTATCCTTTCTACCATCCCCTCACTTCAATACTTTCCCTAGCTCTTCCCCTTTGAACAACCCTAAGTACCCTCTGCATCCTCTCCTCCTACCTTCATATGACCTGCCCACTTCCAACTGCTACCTCCATGGGTAGGGGCAAAGAGAGCAGTAGCCTTCCTCAACCTCAACCTGTTTCTTTTCCCCTCCCTGTCTCCCTGTCTTTTTGGTTTCAAAATAAGTCAAATTAAAATGAGGACAACATTTCCTGTTTGCCTTTTTCTATCTTTTAATTTCTCTCTGAACCCAAACTTTCTGTCTCTCATTCTCTCTCCCTCAGTACAATACACCTGTCAATGTGTAGAGAACAGAACAGCTGCAAAAGGTGCGGAATCAGGGCATTTTTAGTTTTTCTCTCGTTCTCACACACATGTAGTTTCTGATCTAAATGTTCAATAAGGCCCATTATGTTTCTGTTCATCTCCATGTGTGTAGTGAGCAGCTCAGTACTGCTGACTGACAGCATGCTCAGCAAGGGTCCCAGATACAAGCGAAGCTTCTTAAAGCCAGCCTACACTCTTAAGGAAGGTGGGTTCTTACTGCAGCAGGAAGCGGAAGTAGCAGGAAAGATTTTCAGAGCAGAAAGAATGCAGGACAATGGAGTAGCAGGTCAGGGGGAGGCCTCCCAGATTCTCAGATTCAGCACTTGAGGCCTTAGTGCAGAAGATAGAAAGGAGAGAGGAGATCTTACTGCAGGGGGCAAGGAGGCCCTCCAGACTTACACTTCAAAGAGAATGGGAGCAGATAGCCATGGAAGTCAATGCAAAGAGTCTGGCCCCAAAAATCTGGCGACAGTGCTAAAAAAAAGATCCACAACCTCACACAAGTGGTCAAGGTCAGTGAATGCATCTTCAAATGCCATATCTCACTAACTACATCACTAGCCTCACACACTGCACATTGCACCCCATTTTTCACCCAGAAGCAATCTCTAGCAATCAAGACTCATGTCTAACATTCATATGCTCCACCTCACCCTCATATAGCTATTCGCCCATGACAGACACATCACAACACACTCACTGACACTCTTCACTCTATATTGTAGGGCAAGAACACACATAACAGGAGGGAGCAGCAGAGAACCAACAGTGGGCAAGCATGGCTGCATCTCCTTAGTCCCTTGAAGGAGATGGTGCTCCAAAGCAGTCACTGAGACTGTTGAAGTCAGTATTGCTGAAACTATCCAGACTGACAGTATGTTCCTGCTTTATGCACCTTCCCAAATCCCATTTCACCCTCATCCTGCAACCTGGTATGAAGTACAAGCTGTAGATGGTATAACCATGGACCTCTTCATTCCACCCACCCCAACTTCTCTCAGCTTGAGCCTCTCCTCTACTTTCAGATACTTAAGAAGTGCAGCCTGGCCAGCTCATGCAGTCGGCCTGAAGAAGCGAACATGTCCGAGAAAGAAACACATTCACTTAATCTGAAGCCATCAGCTCAGATACTGGCACTACACTACTTTAGACAGTAGTACAGTGACCGATCTGCACATGATGAATCAAGAGGAACCATTGAGCTGTAGTAAGGCTGGGGAAAAAGATAGCGCATGTGCCAGCTCATTGGAGGCGAGGTCGCTGCTGAATTCTGCTGCGGAGCAATGAGGTGAAGACTTTGATGCAGTGGTGTAGAGGAAAAGACTGCTGGCATGTGTACTGATATTTGATGCATTGGCCGGCTAGATGATGTCCTGGATGCTTCCTCCCTTCTTTCTCCTTGTTCCCTTGGTGCCATCTGCTGTTTGTGTTTGAAAGGCTGTAAACTGAACTTGTGAGGTCTAAAATGGCAGGTCGGGCACCAAATCAGCTTGAGATGTAAGCAAAAAACTGTGGATGCTGGAAGTCCAAAAAAAAAACAAAAATACCTGGAAAAACTCAGCAGGTCTGACAGCGTCTGTGGAGAGGAGCACAGTTAACGTTTCGAGTCTGTATGACTCTTCAACAGAACTAAGGAAAAATAGAAAAGAAGTGAAATATAAGCTGGTTTAAGGGGGGGTGGGGTGGGACAGGTAGAGCTGGATAAAGGGCCAGTGATAAGTGGAGATAACCAAAAGATGTCACAGACAAAAGGACAAAGAGGTGTTGAAGGTGGTGATATTATCTAAGGAATGTGATAATAAAGGTACAGATAGCCCGAGTGAGGGTGGGGTGGGGGGAAGGAATCAAAATAGACTAAAAGGAAAAGATAAAACAATGGATGGAAATATATTTAAAAATAATGGAAATAGGTGGGAAAAGAAAAATCTATATAAATTATTGGAAAAAAAGGGGATCGGAAAGGGGGTGGGGATGGAGGAGAGAGTTCATGATCTAAAATTATTGAACTCAATATTCAGTCCAGAAGGCTGTAAAGTGCCTAATCGGAAGATGAGGTGCTATTCCTCCAGTTTGTGTTGAGTTTCACAGGAACAATGCAGCAGGCCAAGGATGGACATGTGGGCATGAGAGCAGGGTGGTGTGTTGAAATGGCAAGTGACAGGAAGGTCTGGGTTATGCTTGCGGACAGACCGAAGGCGTTGTGCAAAGCAGTCACCCAGTCTGCGTTTGGTCTCTCCAATCTATAGGAAACCGCATTGTTCCAGTGAATGCAGTAGACTAAATTAAGGGAAGTGCAAGTGAAATGTTGCTTCACTTGAAAGGAGTGTTTGGGCTCTTGGACGGTGAGGAGAGCGGAAGTAAAGGGGCAGGTGTTGCACCTTCTGCAGTTGCATGGGAAGGTGCCGTGGGAGGGGGTTGAGGTGTAAGGGGTGATGGAGGAGTGGACCAGGATGTCCTGGAGGGAACGATTCATGCAGAATGCCACCGGGGGGGTGAAGGGAAGATGTGTTTGGTGGTGACATCATGCTGGAGTTGGCAGAAATGGTGGAGGATGATCCTTTGAATGCAGAGGCTAGTGGGGTGATAAGTGAGGACAAGGGGGACCCTATCATGGTTCTGGGATGGAGAGAAAGGTGTGAGGGCGGATGCACGGGAGATGGGCCGGGCACGGTTGAGGGCCCTGTCAACCACCGTGGGTGGAAAACCTTGGTTAAGGAAGAAGGAAGACATGTCAGAGGAACTGTTTTTGAAAGTGGCATCATCAAAACAGATGCGATGGAGGCGAAGAAACTGAGAGAATGGGATGGAGTCCTTACAGGAAGTGGGGTGTGAGGAGCTGTAGTCGAGGTAGCTGTGGGAGTCGGTAGGCTTGTAATGAATATTGGTGGACAGTCTATCACCAGAGATTGAGACAGAGAGGTCAAAGAAGGGAAGGAAAGTGTCAGAGATGGACCATGTGAAAATAATGGAGGGGTGGAAATTGGAAGCAAAATTAATCAATTTTTCCAGGTCCAGACGAGAGCATGAAGCAGCACTGAAGTAATCATCGATGTACCGGAGAAAGAGTTATGGAAGGGGGCTGGAGTAGGACTGGAACAAGGAATATTTCACATACCCCATAAAGAAACCTCCATCCCACCCCCTTTCCGATCCCCCTTTTTACCAATAATTTATATTGATTTTTCTTTTCCCAAGCTTGAGATGTTGACTGTTATCACAATTTGTCCACTCTGCAGAAATCCAACACATGGGTGTGATACCCATGCGATTGTCCTTCCTAACATGGCAATCAGTGTGAGCCATGCCTGAAGTCGTTGGGACCGAACCCCCACCATTTTTTTCATCACCGGACTCCCATAGCAGCGACAGCAGCAACACTAGAGTCATATTTTGCAGCATATCTTTTAAAAGAAAATCACAATATAAATTTGACCTCAGGGCATCACAGCAGTTATCTGAATGGCACTGATCCATCTTTGAAAATTAGGTACACTGTTCATGCTCACACTGCACAATATATTCTCACTATAAAACAGTAGTTGTTGTTTGTGATACCTTTCACATTGAAATTGCATTATCACAGAATCTCCTATAGGAACAAAATGTAATGCAAATACTTATATTCAGTTTTCAATGAAGCAGCATTACATGTCAAGTTTAATATATGACAGATATTGGTAGCAATTGTGCTAGCTCATTTGTGGAAAATTGACACAATTGGATCTACTGTCCTTTCATACCTTACCCAAATATACCTTCCATTTCATCAGTTCACCATGAGGCGAGTTAGGTTAAAATGATTCCACTGACACAAACTCTAGCTACAAAAAATACTGCTGAAGAAAATAAATAACGATCATATTCTTGATTTTTTTTAATTAATGCCCAGATTTAAAAGAAGTTTTGGAATCCGGAGCAGTAGGGAAGATTGGAGAATAAGTAGCTAGGCTTTACCATAAATGGGTCAGGGGCCGCCAGGGGACAGCCCAGCAGGTCACGCTGCTCGGGCCTTGGGTGGGAAGGAAGGAGTCCCACCTTCAAGGGTCCCCTTTCCACATCGGGCACCCACCACAGGTGTTCCCTCCCACCAGGCCCCCTCTACCTAACCTCCCACCCAAGCCTTTCCTCCCCTTTCAGCTGTGAGATGCCCCTGCACTTAACTGCTCTTGAAGCCTGGGACATAGAATCTGGGGGCTGCTTGTAGCCCCAGCCCTGGCCACTGCTGCCGAGGGTACTGCTGGTACTACAGTGCTGCTGACCAATCAGATTGGTCGGCAGCTCTCTGAGGTAGGACCTCCACCTGACCAAGGGGTGGAAGTCCCATCTCCAGTCAATTAATTCTCCTCAGAGCGTTAAATGGCTGCTGGGCCACTCTGAACAAACTGAAGAAACTGTTGGCAGAGAAGGGTCAACAATTTTCAATATTCCTGGAGGAAGCCAAGAGATACAAGAAGGAGACTGTAGAGCTGAAGAATCAGCTTAGTGACTCAAAAGAGGTATTAAAAGGGAAAGTCGTGGAAATTTGTAAGATGCAAGTGGGTAACGAAGCCAGGGGTAGCTCAACGACCGAATTGAACCAAGTTAAGCTTTCTCCAGCGAGCTATTTTGTCGACTGTAAAATCAAAATGAAGGACAAAACTCTGCAGCAAACAGAAGAAGAAAAGACAGAAATCAATTCTGAAAGGCCAATAGGCTATGTCTCCAGAACCCTCTCTGCAGCCGAGAAGGGTTATTCACAACTTGAAAAGGAAGGTTTATCGTTGATATTTGGAGTGAAGAAATTCTATCAGTATCTGCATGGACAACATTTCACCATAGTGTCAGACCATAAACCACTAATGGGTTTATTCAGTGAGGATAAAGCTATTTTGCCGATAGCCTCAGCAAGAATTTAGTGTTGGGCTTTGATTTTTGATTGGCATATGAGTTCACCTTTATGCGCTGTTTGGGTGTGCATATTGCAAATGCAGATGTACTCAGTCATCTTCCGTTATCAGATAGCATTGTATGAGCTCCAGTGCCACAAGAAGTTATACTTGTGTTGAATTTTTTGGACTCTTCGACAGCCTGTGAAAAGTCCAAGACCAGGTATCGCAAGGATTGTCGAATTCACCAGTCTCTGAAGAGATAAGGCCATTCTATGCCCATAAGTTGTCAAGATGGAATCTTGTTGTGGGGATCAAGAGTTTTCGGCAAGGAAGAGAACCACTCTTGACAGAGCTTCACAGTGCACATCCAGTCATATCAAAGATGAAGATGCTTGTGTGAAGTTATTTCTGGTGGCCAGGTATACACAGTAACAGAGAAAGAATGGTTAAGCACTGTCTCTAGTGTCAGCAACAACAGAAATTGCCCATTTTAACTCCACTGCATCCATGACATGGTCAGGAACTGCAGCATCAGGGACATCCTTAGCCTTGGTCGACCCTGGGTTAGGCTACATATAGACTATGTAGGTCCATTTTTAGGTACCGTGTTTTTATTGATCGTCAATGCGCATTCTAAGTGAATGGATGTGTATGAAGTTAGATCATTGACATTGTGTGCAACTATTGAAAAGCTGTGCCAATGTTTTAGTATATATGGCCTACCAGAGTCATTGTTTCAGATAACAGTATTGCCTTCACTTGTATGGAATTCCAGAGATTCATGAATTTAAATGGAATTAAACATATTAAAACAGCACCACATTATCCCCCATCCAATGGGTCAGCTGAAAGAGCAGTAAAAACTTTCAAGTCAGGAACGAAGAAGTTATCTGAAGGTACGTTAGAAACTCAAATTTCAAATTTTCTTCTCAATTCTCGTACGACTCCTCATGCAACTGTGGGTTCAGCACCCATATGGAGTTACAGATGAAATGCCACACTCATACAAGGTTAAGTCTGGTGTTTCCAAACTTAGAGAGGAAGGTAGAGAGAAACCAGAGGAGTCAGGAATTGAATCACAATACTCATAGCAAAGCTGGAAGAATTACTATGGAAGATTTCGTTTTCGTGCGGAATTTTAGAAATGGTCCTAGATGGGTTCCTGGTATAATTATCTCTGAAACTGAAACTTTGTCATTCCAAGTGAAAATGGAAGACAGGATTGTTAGAAAACATGTGGATCATCTAAGGAGTAGAGAGACACTCCAACAGCCAGCTATTCTGCCTGTAGTTGATGTCGAACCTTTAATCCCTGAGGTGACAGATCCCTGATGCTGCAGTTCCTGACCATGTCGATCCAGTGGGAGCATCTCAAGTCTAAAAGCTATGTTACTCTAACCGAATTAGAAAGCCACCTCAGATCCTTAATCAATAATCACATGACCTGTGTATCTATGAATATTTTGTGGATTAAAATATTCTTTGTAAATAAGAAATATAAAAGAACTAATCGGGGGTGAAATGTAGTGATTGTAGATAAAACTTTTCCTACTGCCTTTGGGGGTCACGTGATTGTGCTGACGAATCAGCCCTAAGCGCGGGTAATCTTAGGGGTGGAGCTTTCTAGTCGCGGATCTGGTTCAAGCATGTAGCTTTTACCAGGGCTCTATAACAAAGTTCTCTGTTTCAAGTAAGAAACTTGTCCAGTGCATCAAGTTTATTATACCCACCAACCATCCATTATTCTATTTGAAAAGGTAAATAGTCAGATACGACCATCTGAGGCATTGATAGGTATTTATTCTTTTGTTGAATGCCTCATTGTTGTTTCTTCAATACAGTGAAATGAACCATGCAGCACACTCAGTTTTCATAGCTTGCCTTATGCAAATCGCAGCTGAATATATGTCAATCAACATCCATACTTTAAACTTGCAGTATACTATTCAAAGCTAAGGAATAAAGCTGCCATGTACTATAATAATTTGGTAAAAGCACTAAGCAAATGTATTTCCCTGTTTCTGTAATATTTTACAATTTAGCAATATTTCAATCTTTCAAGCTGACAAAGCTTATTTGTGGAAGTATGTCGGCCGTGAAAGGCGATGTGATTGTAAATTGATATGTCACTCAGTGTAGGGCCTAAGAGACAAATAGATCAACTCTAACAAAACAGAGGACTGTCCATCTAAACCTGTAACTTGTAGGCAATCTTATAGGCAGCACATCCAAGGTGGCCACCACCTGCACTTAAATTTCTGTGATTTCAGCCTTCCGGCTCTCAGCAGCTCTCATTGCTGGTCTGTTCTTCAGAACAGCTGGGTTGAGTTTCTATTGTCTGTGCTCGGGACTTTTCAGTGGAAACCTTCCAGTATTTGGTGAGGAACTTTTTGATTATTTGCCTGGATTATCAGAAGTCACAGCTAGAACTAGCTGGAAAGTTCAATAATCAAAGGAAATAAGTGACCTGTTTACACCAAAAGTTAATATTATTGTTAAACTTTGGAAAACAGAACCCCAACAATTTTATATAACATAGTCAAAGAATTATTTAATGTAAACTAATGTTATTTTTCAGAAAGACAAATACTTTTTTATCTGTTTTGGAAATAATATAAAAACAAAATTTAGCATTTTACCAAGTGCTATGGAAGATGGTTAGACAGTTGCTGCATCATTGAATTTCACATTGAGATGTGGGAGTACTTATCACCATTGGAACATTAGCTTTAGACACATAGGCCTGAATTTTTCAGTTGTCTGGCACCTGTGATTGGCGGGCCCGGGAGTGGATGGGAAATGGGCCACCGGCTGCGATTGGCCCCTGATCGTGATTTCATGCTGGCTGGCTAATTACAGGCCATCCAGCATGAAACATGCGCTGAAATGCTCAGCACTGCTGGGGTGGAGACGAAAAGAGGGCTGGTGCCGATGAAAATGCGAGTGCGGGTGAGCACTTCAACAGAGCTGCAGACCGCCACAGGCTAAAGGACATGACAAAAACGCTGCAAAATATGTCCATGCAGCACAATCAAGCACCTGAAAGCATTCCTCATAAAAAAACAGTACCCAGATATCTTTTTTTTTCCCCCATGGAGATTTCAACACACTCTGGATTGAGGTTTGAGAAAAAATGTGAATGTCACCTTGGAGAATGGCCGGTCCACCATACGCTGACTGTAAAAGTGGATGGGCCACATAAAATCACTGTTAATTGCATCATTGATGGGCTTAATTGTGGCCGGTGTGCTCTGGCTGCCACGCGTGCCTGCTGAGTGAAATATTGTGCGAGTGTACAATGTCATTGGGATGCTCACTCAATGTCATCTCGCACTATTCCACATCTATTCAGGCGGGGCATGCATCCACCCACGGGACATTGAATTCTGACAATATTGACACAGATAAGATACGCATCGTGTTGCTTGATAGAGGATATGGATAATGGATAATGGAAGGGTTGCCTAATGGAAACTATGCAGGGGGGTTCCCTCAATGGAATATTGGGGTGGTGCCAGAGGACTGGAGAATTGAGAATGTTACAACCCTGTTTAAAAGAAAGTGAGAGGGATCAACCTGGAAATTACAGGCTCGTTAACCTAACATCAGTGATTGGGAAACTTTTAGGGGCAATAATTCAGGACAAATTAATTTACATTTGGAAAAGTATGGGTTAATGAATTAAAATCAGCATGGGTTTATAAAAAGCAAATAATATTTACTTAATGGTTACGTTCTTTGATGAAGTAATGGAGAGAATTGATGAGCGTAGTATGTTTGATGTTGTTTAAATGGACTTTCCAATGGCTTTTGACAAAAATACCACATAATAAACATTTAGTTAAATTAGAGCCCATGGCGTTAGAGGAACAATAACAGCATGGATACAAATTGGCAAAGGGACAGAAAGCACACAATAGTGAATGGTTCTTTTTCAGACTGGAGAGAGACACACAGTGGTGCTCCCCAACACCAATATTAGGACCACTGTTCTTGTTGATATATATGAATGACCTGGACTTGAGTATACAGGACATAATTTCAAAGGTTGCAGATGACACAAACTCAGTAAACAGAAACAAAGCCGTAACAGACATCAGGTGAACTGGTGAAATTTCTCTGCATTAAGTTAAATTTAATGCAGAGAAATTTGAAGTGATTAATTTTGTTGGGAGGAAGAGGAGAGACAATAGAAACATAACGCTACAATTTTATACAGGACGCAGGAATAGAGAGACCTGTACATACACTAATCTTTGAAGGTGACAGGACAAGTTGAGAAGGTTGTTAAAAAAGTGTATAGTATTCTCGACCTTATTAGTAGAAGAACAGAGTACAAAAACAAAAAGTTACTCTAAACCTTTCTAAAATGCTGGTTAGACTCCAGCTGGAGTATTGTGCTCAGTTCTAGCCTACACACTTTAGGAAGAATGTTCAGGCCTTAGACAGGATGCAAAGGGGATGTGCTAGAAAAGGACTAGAGATAAGGGGCTTCAGCTATGTGGGATTGTTGTCCTTTGAACAGAGAAGGTTAAGAGATATGATAGAGGTGTCCACAGTCTTGGTTTTGATAGAAGAGAAAAGGAGAAATGTTTCCAGTGGCAGAGGACACAGGTTTAAAGTGATTGGCAAAAGAACCAGAGGTGACATGTGGGCAGCATTTCTTTACACAGTGAGTTGTTGTGATCTGGAATGCACTGCCTGAAAGGATGATGAACGAAGATTCAATAGTAACATGCAAAATGAATTGAATAAATATTTGAAGGAAAATGTTCTTGGCTATGGCAAGAGTAAGGGAGTGGAACTAATTGATAGCTCTACCCAAGTGCAGGCACAGGCAGGATGGGCCAAATGGTCTCCCTCTGTGCTGTATAATTCTAGGATTCTATGATTTTTACCTGAGTAGTAGAATAGTGAAAAGCTAGGAACAGTGGAAATTCAAAAGGACATACACATTTCACTAAAATATAGTAATCTGATACAAAATAGGATAAAAAAAAGTGAATGGAACATGAACCTTTATAAATAGAGAGCTAGAAAATAAAGGGGAGTAGGTTCTGCTAAACTATAAAATGCAATGACGAGTCCAGATCTGGAGTACTCTGCATTCTGCACCTTAGAAATGATATATTGGTCTTGGAAGGAGTACAGCACAGCTTAATCAGAATATTATCAGGGCTCCAAGGGTTAGATTATGAGGGAAGATTACATAAACTAGTCTTGTTTTCCCAGAATTTAAAAGGTTAAGGGGTGATTTTTGATTGAAGTTTTTAAGATTTTGAAATGAATTGATGAACTAGATAGAGAAAAGCATTTTTGCTGGTAGGTGAATCTAGCACAAGGGGATATAGCCTTAAAATCTGAGCCAAACCATTAAGGGAGAAATTAGGAAGCACTTCTTCTTTTAAGGAAGTATGGAACTTTGCCCTACAAAAAGCCATAGAGGATAGCTCATATAATCAGTTTAAATCTGAGATCAATAGATTTTTGCTAGCCAAGGGTAAAAAGGTATACAGAGCCAATGATTCTTACAGATAGCAATCAAATGCACTGATTATCCTTCACTTTTTAATAATTTTACAGAAATTGATATAAAGATTGGGACATACACATTAGATTAAGGTAGAAACTGAATTATCATAAACTTTTAAAACTTTATTTTAAAACTCTATGTCTTTATCGTAATAGAGAACATTGTCATTCTGCAAAACATAAAATTAGTTTTTCAAGGCCAGAGAGGTTGGTCATAAGTAATTATAACTTAGTATGCTGTAAGCCAAGTCATACCTCACTCAACAAGGTATAACTTTTTCAAGGGTTTTACAATGAGACTAATAGTACAAAAAGTGAAAGTTCACTTCAAACTAGTGATTTCTAGATTATTTCTATCTACAAGGACTTCAACAACACACCCTATGAAGGAAAGGGGAATCACTGAAAGCAATTTATGGATTCCACTTTTAACCAGGTATGTGCAGCCACCAAAAGTTGCTGTCTGTTTTACAGTATCAGTGGTGGCAAATATCAATAATTTCAGCATCATTGCAACTGGAAAATCCAGGAAAAGAAAGATAATAATATGTATTGTCAAAATCTTTTTTGATAAGAACAAAGTGACATTTATATATTGTGACAGGATATCCTAAAACTCTTCACAACCAATAACATAACATGAAAGTATAATCACTATTATAATAAAGGGAAAATGAACAATTTCATCTCAACAAACTCCCACAAACAGCAACAAAATAAACGACCAGTTAAATTGTTTTGGTGATGCAGACTTAAAGATAAATAGTTATGTGAGCAACTCTCCTACACTTCTTCAACTAATTCTATGGGATCCTTTATATTAAGGGCAGACAAGATCTTGATATCTATTGGGGACATTGACAATATATTCAGCAATTGTTAGATGGTGAGGAATTGGACAATGGCAAGAATTTATGATCACATTTATTAAAGGAAAACCAATTCTTTAAAAACATGGAATGCTGCTGCAATAGTTGTCTGGTTACATCAGTTGAACAACATACAAAGTGCATTAGGACATAGATCTACCATCAAATTATGTAGATTGTCAATGCCATTATTAGACTTCAGCTAGTAGAAATTGTTAATTATATCATTTGAAATCTGGCACTAACATCATGCAGGATCACACCAAAGCAATACCCAAATGTGCAGCCAAAGCAGTGTAATGGAGGACAGGCCAATTGCAAGCTTAAAGCACCCTCCACAGCATTAAAATTTCACCCCCTAATGCATTATTTCTATTTCCCATGTGGATTAGCAAGCCTTTGAATATGCTGCCAACTTTGTCCCATCAAGTTTTCCGTATTCACATGCCTACAGAAAATTGGTGAGAGGCTGTTTGGCTTCACACGGACAGTCTAAATTCAACCCAAATCTAGCATTAGGTTGTAGCCAGGCATAGAATTTTAAAAATAAGGAGTTTCATATTTGAGAATTAGCACCTCATACTCGATTTCCATTAACCGTGTTATGATGCAGTATTTCAGCTTCGCAGGGATGCTAGAGTGTGAAGTGTTAATGAACACTAAATGTAAAATTCATTGTCAGTTTTATGCCTTGTAGGAAGTTACAGCTCCCATCAACAGGAAATGTGTGATAATGCTGTGCAAAAGTCTTTGCCGGAGTCCAGAAGTTTTTAACTAGCGATTGGTTCTCATCCAAGTGCACGTGGTCAGCTGGTCAACAATAATTTCAGCCAGAAAGTCAAACAGGATCCCAATATAGTTCGATTGATTAAGCTGGCAAACATCAGCTGCAGCTGTCTATTCCAGACCCCTAAAACATCATTTCCAACTTTCAACCTCTCCTGGACCTGTTCGATTCCATTGCCCGTGAAACTGATCAAACCAAGATTTGCATATTTAAAAGGTCCTATTGCTTGAAACAGGTTGAAACTATGGCTGAGAACTATGGTAAGATCCTTACAAAATTGTCTAAAAAGGATGTATAGCTTTCTACTTTTTCTTTGTCTATTTGCATCACACACTTTAAAAAGTTGACTGTCTAATGGGAAGCTTCTTTGCTGTTCAGTATCAAAACCTTAATATATTTAATTGTAAATGTTGGAACAATAAATTATTTTATACAATGTAAAATAATATAGTAACAGAGATATTTAACCTTGGAATGCTGAAGCTCTTTGCACTTAAATAAAACATTGTCTGTGAATGCAGCCCATTATTATTGATCCAAGGAAACAAAGGTCCAGATTTTAAAACTGCTTATGATGACATCAACTGACGTGGAAGGAGCTGAGATGGCCTCCACCTGAGCCAAAGGGGGCCTGTGTCCTGGTAGCAAGGATAAATCTGGTCAATATGAGTTTAAAATTGTAAGGCGGGTAGGTAGCTAGTGAAAATAGCATGGATTAAAAATACATTATGGCCCATTTTTGGGCACAAGGGTCACTGGTCACGACTTGCCCACACCTATTGTCATTGGTGTAGGCAGCATGCAAACTTGAGTGCTCAGCAGAGGGCTGAGCAGCATGCCCTGGGATCACATGCTGCCGACAGCCTGCTTCTACTATAACAGGCTGCCCTCTGAAAACAGAGCTGGACTCACTGAAAGGCAGCTGCTGCTGACTGCCGGTACTGACAATGACTGTAGGTAGCAGCTTCCCAAATGGAACATGAGGGAAGAGACAAGGCTCCTAGGTTCACAGATGTGGCTCTGGATGCCTTAGTGGTAGAGGTGGACGGAAGGAGGGAGGCCATACTTCTGCAGGGGATCTGGGAGGTCTTCATGCAAAATGTAACACCAGGCCACTGGTTAATATCACATCAGGTGGCTGAGAGCTTGATCAAAGAAATAGGTTTTAAGGAGTTTCTGAAAGAAAAACAGAGAGGTGGAGAGGTGAGAGGCATAGGGAGGGAATTCCAGAGCTCCTGGCCTAGGCAGCTGAAAGCATAGCCGCAGAAGGTAAGGATAGCAGATTCTCCTACCTCTCCCTGGACCATCACCCCACCACTGAACATCAAGCCATTGTTTCCAAACTGTCACTGACCTCATCTCCTCTGGGGATCTTCCTCCCACAGCTTCCAACCTGATAGTCGCCCAACCTCGGACGGCCCGCTACTACCTCCTACCCAAAATCCACAAACAGAACTGTCCCGGTAGACCGATCATGTCAGCTTGCTCCTGCCCCACAGAACTCATCTCTTGTTATCTTGACTCCCTTCTCTCTCCCCTTGTCCAGTCCCTTCCCACCTACATCCGTGATTCCTCTGACACCATACGTCACATCAACAATTTCCAGTTCCCTGGCCCCAACCACTTCCTCTTCACCATGGACGTCCAATCCCTCTACACCTCCATCCCCCACCAGGATGGTCTGAGGGCCCTTAGCTTCTTCCTCGAACAGAGGCCCGAACAATCCCCATCCACCACTACTCTCCTCTGTCTGGCTGAACTTGTTCTCACACTGAACAATTTCTCCTTCAACTCCTCTCACTTCCTCCAAATAAAAGGTGTGGCTATGGGTACCCGCATGGGCCCCAGCTATGCCTGTCTCTTTATGGGGTATGTGGAACATTCCTTGTTCCAGTCCTACTCCAGCCCCCTTCCACAACTCTTTCTCTGGTACATCGATGATTACTTCGGTGCTGCTTAGTGCTCTCGTCGGGACTTGGAAAAATTTATTAATTTTGCTTCCAATCTCCACCCCTCCATCATTTTCACATGGTCCATCTCTGACACTTCCCTTCCCTTCCTTGACCTCGCTGTCTCAATCTCTGGTGATAGACTGTCCACCAATATCCATTACAAGCCTACCGACTCCCACAGCTACCTCGACTACAGCTCCTCACACCCCGCTTCCTGTAAGGACTCCATCCCATTCTCTCAGTTCCTTCGCCTCCATCGCATCTGTTCCGATGATGCTACCTTCAAAAACAGTTCCTCTGACATGTCCTCCTTCTTCCTTAACCGAGGTTTCCCACCCACGGTCGTTGACAGGGCCCTCAACCGTTTCCGGCCCATCTCCCACGCATCCGCCCTCACACCTTCTCCTCCCTCCCAGAAACATGATAGGGTCCTCCTTGTCCTCACTTATCACCCCACCAGCCTCCACATTCAAAGGATCATCCTCCGCCATTTCCGCCAACTCCAGCATGATGCCACTACCAAACACATCTTCCCTTCACCCCCACTGTCGGCATTCCGTAGGGATCGTTCCCTCCGGGACACCCTGGTCCACTCCTCCATCACCCCCTACTCCCCAACCCCCACCTATGGCACCACCCCATGCTCACGCAAAAGATGTAATACCTGCCCCTTCACTTCCTCTCTCCTCACTGTCCAAGGGCCCAAACGCTCCTTTCAAGTGAAGCAACATTTCACTTGCATTTCCCCCAACTTAGTCTACTGCATTCGTTGCTCCCAATTCAGTCTCCTCTACATTGGAGAGACGAAACGTAAACTGGGCGACCGCTTTGCAGAACACCTGCGGTCTGTCTGCAAGAATGACCCAAACCTCCCTGTCGCTTGCCATTTCAACACTCCACCCTGATCTCTTGCCCACATGTCTGTCCTTGGCTTGCTGCATTGTTCCAGTGAAGCCCAACGCAAACTGGAGGAACAGCACCTCATCTTCTGACTAGGCACTTTACAGCCTTCCGGACTGAATATTGAATTCAACAACTTTAGGTCTTGACCTCCCTCCTCCATCCCCACCTCCCTTCTGTTTCTTCCCCCTTCCTTTTGTTTTTTTGCAATAAATTATATAGATTTTTCTTTTTCCCTCCTCCTATTTCCATTATTTTTAAATATTTTTAAATCTTTTATGCTCCCCCCACCCCCACTAGAGCTATACCTTGAGTGCCCTACCATCCATTCTTAATTAGCACATTCATTTAGATAATATCACCAACTTCGACACCTATGTGTTCTTTTGTCCTTTTGTCTGACATCTTTTGATGATCTGCTTCTAACACTGCTTTTGCCTACAACCACACCACCCCCCTCCACTTCTCTCCCTCTCTCTCCCAACCCCCCCCCACCCTTAAACCAGCTTATATTTCAACCCTTCCTGGGATTCACCTAGTCACCTAGTTCTGTCGAAGGGTCATGAGGACTCGAAACATCAACTCTTTTCTTCTCCACCGATGCTGCCAGACCTGCTGAGTTTTTCCAGGTAATTCTGTTTTTGTTAAGGATAGCAGATTTCTTTTTTTACTTTTTAATGCCACTGTGAAGCTCCAAGGATGTTTTATTATTTTAAAGGTGATATATAAATATAAGTTGTTGTTGCTCCTCCTCTGAAGGGCACTCATGAGTACGACGGGTTTTCATCATAATCTCATTGTTTCGTGGTCACCATTACTGGTGATGGCTTTTTAACTCCGAATTTATGTAAGTAACATTCATGCCACACAAGTGACAGGCAGTGACCATCTCCTACAAGAGAGAATTTAAACATCTCCCTTTGACATTCAACCACATTACCATCACTGAATCCTCCACCATCGATATATTGGGGGCCACCATTGACCAGAAACTGAACTGAACTAGTCATATAAATACTGTGGCTACAAGAGCAGGTCAGAGGCTAGGAATCCTGTGGTAAGTAACTCACCTCCTGACTCCCCAAAGCCTGTCCACCATCTTCAAGTCAGGAGTGTTATGGAATACTCTCTTGCCTGGATGAATGCAACTCCCACAACACTCAAAAAGCTCCACGCCATCCAGGCCAAAGCAGTTGGCTTGATTGGCAGCCCATCCACAAACATTCACTCCCTTCACCACTGACGCAGCAGCAATATGTACCATCTACAAGATGCACTGCAGGAATTCACCAATGCTCCTTAGACAGCCAAACCCACAACATCCACCATCAACAAGGACAAGGGCAGCAGACATATGGGAACACCACAATCTGCAAATTCCCTTCCAGGCCACACACCATCCTGATTCGGAAATATATTGCCGTTCCTTCATTGTCGCTGGATCAAAATCCTGGAACTCCCTCCCTAACAGCACTGTGGGTCTACCTGTGCCACACTGGCTGCAGTGGTTTAAGAAGGCAGCTCAACACCACCTTCTCAAGGGCAATTAGGGATGGGCAATAAATACTGGCCCAGCCAGTGATGTCCACAACCACAAACAAATAAAAAAACGTTGAATTTAATTCCCTGGCTGACATGGCAGGATTTGAATTCTGGCCCCTGAAATACGAAATCAGTATCATGACCACTAGGCTACCGAATGACTCAATTATACTGTTCCCTTCAGTGGAAAATTTTACAGTAGGCTGGTTGGAAGGAGCTATGACATTCTGATTCAGATAACATAAAGACACTTAAATGTAAGTAAATGCTTTAACTACACACAGCGTATTGAAAGCCTGGGAGTGTGCTCTTTCCAGTGTTCTCAACCCCAGCTGAAAAGGTAATTGACCCAATAAGTTGTGATTTCTGAAATATGAGCCAACAATAACAACAGGCAATCGGGTCTGCACAAGTCCGTTCACCTCATATTTTTACTTACACCCTACATAAAGTTTCACCACGTCCGATTAGTATCTGAAAGGTTTCTTAAAAAGGTCTAACCACGAAACCGTCCGTCAGTATTGAAAACACAACTGGAATTCGAATTGGTCTGACTCTATACAAAGTAAGCACATTACTAAACTTACAGCAGCGTTATTAAATGTGGCGAACATTCCGAGCTGATTCAGCCTGGCTAACGCACAGTGACATATTGATACGCAATAGGGTTGACATTATTTTATGACAATCCTATTCAAATTCTTTCTGTGGTCGAACTCACTCATGCAGCATGGTGAGAAACAGCTTTCTTATCCACACTACCTACTGCATTTGGTCAAAGGATCGCACCATTTGTTTCTTCACATGCGCCTAAATATTCAAGAAAATGTATAAAATATGTATATTTTACGAACTATGCACGTTGACGCAAAAATCAAGGAATAAATATGATTTAAAAAAGAGCTGTAATAAAAAGGCCTGCATTGAAATAATCCAAGCCAGAAGCTTTACAAAAAGGAGCAAATCCACAATCCGAATGCACACTGGAGTTTTTTAAAATTATTTTTCTTTATTTGTTTCTCTACTTTGTCAACAATAATTCAGTCCGGTAGACCGTTCAATAAACAGCTTTAAAAACGGTGTTGCCGGCCGAAGTGAACCAGTGTGGACCCAGTGACAAGCCTTGGAATATACCGGTGTCAGCTCCCAAACTCCCGCAATGTGTAACTCAATTCCCGTGACATTGAAGCTCAATCGAATACAGTCACATTGAAACATTCAGACATTCCCATGTAAAGTCCAGAAGTTTAAGAGAAGGAATATAGATATAGATTTAAGACCAGCCCTGAGAACCAATATTCTAAAAAAACCACGTGGATTGGAGAGAACAAGGGAATTTCTCCTGGGGATAAAACCCTGTTTTAATATAAAGAAGTAAGGATTTGGAAATATTGCGATCAACCGGACCACAAGGTTTCCGCCAAAATGTATTTAATATTTCAGGAATGATACCGATTGATCTAAACTACAACTGATATAAATCCGGAATGATATCCAGGAGGAAGTCTCCAAACTCCCTCCATTAACAAGCCTGGGGGGAGCTGCGAAAGCAAACAGCCAGTGAATAAGATGTTTAGTTTCTCCATGAAGACGCTTCAAGGCGGCGACTCAGGACCGGTAGGAAACCGCCCCAAGTTCCAGCTCTGACTTTCTGATGTGACCGCATTTCTCTGGCAGCGCCGAGCAACTCCCTGTCTGTGTACACTTTGTACGCTTCCAATTTATCTATCCAGCACGGTTTTTGTTATAAAACAGATATGATCATTTTAAAAGTGCACCGGGTTAACTATTCTCCCAACGAACTCAAGATAATCCAAGTAGGCGTTCATTTCAATGCGCTTAGTTCAATAAATATCTTTAGGCTTCAACAGGAACGATGTCATTTCAATGGATTGTTTATTTGAATTTCGTGCTTTTTAGTTAAAAGGCCAACGAATGCTCCGATTAAGCGGCTGACCGCACACGAAATCCAAGTTACGGTATTTTGTTGTATTTTTAGTTGCACCGCCGCTGTCTGCACCAGAGGCTAACCCAAGGTCAGGGGTCAAGTAGCAGCACAATTTAATGCACTACTTGCACTTTAATTATTTACTACTGAAATTTAAAAAGACACAAAATAAATGTGCTGTTTTTTCAGGAATGTATCCAGATTATTTATTTTTCTGAAGCAATTTATATTTAATTGTACGAATATATTTACTGATGATGTTTCCTTTACTGATTGTACAGAGGTCACCCAGGCTAAGATTGCAGCTCCCAGCCTGAGATACCAACTTGTAGTTTAGTTTGCAGCCAGTCGGTGTCCTGTATACGTTAAAAACAAAAAACTGCGGATGCTGGAAATCCAAAACAAAAACAAAAATATCTGGAAAAACTCAGCAGGTCTGGCAGCATCTGCGAAGAGAAACACAGTTAACATTTCGAGTCTGAATGACCCTTCAACAGAACTAAGTAAAAATAGAAGAGAGGTGAAATATAAGCTGTATACCCTGTATACGTTGCTTGGCTCCCGGCTGGCCTGAGCTCTTAATGCTCTGCTTAGGAGAGATTTCTGTCTTTGGATCATAGTTTTTTTTTTAATAGTTAAAATGTAATGCTCCTAAATTTGCCCATGTAGCGCCCATATTTTCGGCACTAATAATATTGCATGTGGTACCAAAATGTCATCCGTGCCTCATGCCACTTTGGGTAGGTTGTTACCACGGGCAGAGGGAGATTTGGGGTTGGTTGATACCGTGGGTACAGAGTGATTTTGGGTTGTTACTGCAGGTTCAGAGTGATTTTGGGTAGGTTGTTCCTGCGGGCACTGGGAGCGATTTTGAGTAGGTTGTTACTGGGGGCACTGAGTGATTTTGGGTAGGTTCTAACTGCAGGCACAGAGTGATTTTGGGTAGGTTGTTACCATGGGCACTGGGAAGGATTTTGGGTAGGTTGTTACTGTGGGCACTGTGATTTTGGGTAGGTTGTTACTGTGGGTACTGGGAGTGATTTTGGGTAGGTTGTTACTGTGGGCACTGTGATTTTGGGTAGGTTGTTACTGTGGGCACTGGGAGTGATTTTGGGTAGGTTGTTACTGTGGGCACTGGGAGTGATTTTGGGTAGGTTGTTACTGTGGGCACTGTGATTTTGGGTATGTTGTTACTGTGGGCACTGTGATTTTGGGTAGGTTGTTACCGTGGGCACTGGGAGTGATTTTGGGTAGGTTGTTACTTTGGGCACTGGGAGTGATTTTGGGTATGTTGTTACTGCGGGCACTGGGATTGATTTTGGGTAGGTTGTTACTGTGGGCACTGTGATTTTGGGTAGGTTGTTACCGTGGGCACTGGGAGTGATTTTGGGTAGGTTGTTACTGTGGGCACTGGGAGTGATTTTGGGTATGTTGTTACTGCAGGCACTGGGAGTGATTTATGATTGTTAGTTACCGTGGGCACTGGGTTTGATTTTGGGTAGGTTGTTACCATGGGCACTGAGTGATTTTGGGTAGGTTGTTCCTGTGGGCACTGGGATTGATTTTGAGTAGGTTGTTACTCTGGGCACTGAGTGATTTTGGGTAGGTTGTTACTGTGGGCACTGGGAGCGATTTATGATTGTTTGTTACTTTGGGCACTAGGATTGATTTTTGGTAGGTTGTTTCTGTGGGCACTGGGAGTGATTTTGGGTAGATTGTTACTGCGGGCACTGGGATTGATTTTGGGTAGGTTGTTTCTGTGGGCACTGGGAGGGAGTTTGAGTAGGTTGTTATTGTGGGCACTGGGATTGATTTTGGGTAGGTTGTTACTGCGGGCACTGGGATTGATTTTGGGTAGGTTGTTACTGTGGGCACTGGGAGTGATTTTGGGTAGGTTGTTACTGTGGGCACTGGGATTGATTTTGGGTAGGTTGTTTCTGTGGGCACTGGGAGTGATTTTGGGTAGGTTGTTACTGTGGGCACTGGGAGTGATTTTGGGTAGATTGTTTCTGTGGGCACTGGGAGGGAGTTTGGGTAGGTTGTTACTGTGGGCACTGGGAGCAATTTATGATTGTTATTTTGGGCACTGGGATTGATGTTGGGTAGGTTGTTACCAAGGGCACTGAGTGATTTTGGGTAGGTTGTTACTGTGGGCACTGGGAGTGATTTATGATTGGTTGTTACTGTGAGCACTAGGATTGGTTTTGGGTAGGTTATTCCTGTGGGTACTGGGAGCAATTTTGGGTTTCTTGCTCCTGCAGGCAGTGAGAGGGAGTTTGGGTAGGTTGTTACTGCAGGCACTGGGAGCGATTTATGATTGGTTGTTACCATGGGCACTGGGATTGATTTTGGGTAGGTTGTTCCTGCGGGCTCTGAGTGATTTTGGGTAGGTTGTTACCGTGGGCAGTGAGAGCAATTTTGGGTCTCTTGCTCCTGCAGGCAGTGAGAGGGAGTTTGGGTAGGTTGTTACTGCAGGCACTGGGAGCGATTTATGATTGGTTGTTACTGTGGGCACCGGGATTGATTTATGATTGGTTGTTACTGTGGGCACTGGGATTGATATATGATTGGTTGTTACTGTGGGCACTGGGATTGATTTATGATTGGTTGTTACTGTGGGCACTGGGATTGATTTTGGATAGGTTGTTACCATGGGCACTGAGAGCAATTTTGAGTTGGTTGTTCCTGCAGGCACTGAGAGCGGGTTTGGGTTGGTTGGGTTGGCACTCACAGTAACATGCTGAGCATAAGAAGTACCCCTCACCATTGCTATGTCAGGGCATCATCAGCTACTTTCAGTTTTCAATTTTTAATTTCTAATTGATTTATATTTGTTGCTGGTAAATTGTGATTGGACGTTTGTGTCCTTACACTGCTACTTTAAGTTGTAAAAATCTAACCGCAGCCGTGGAGCATGTGGTGAAGGCTTTAGTGACTTAAAGGATTCTGCTCAGATCACTTGCTCCCAGTCATGGGTGCTATAGTTGCTCTTGTCCTGCAGCATGAGAGGAGAATGAGTAGAAGTAACACAGAGGAGGACAAGTCACTTGAAGAGGGAGGAGCTGGAATGAGATGGGCCCTCAGCAGGAGGCTACAACCACCCAGAGCTTTTAGGGAACATTTTTTTCTTTGTCAACCTCAGTGAGGAACAGTGTGCATGAGATATCTCTGTTTCACTAAAGAAGTGTTCATCAATATCTGCCACTTGTTGGCAGGCAGATGTGCAGCCTCAGAGTAGGGTATGGACAGAATTGCCAGTATCTATAAAGGTGACCATGGCAATAATATTTTTGTGTTGGCCTCCTTCAAGGCTAAAGCAGGTAATATTTCTGACAAGGTGCAGTTTTCCATCCACTATTGGCTGAAGGAGGTCACTGAGTCTCCACATGCAAAGCGAGCAGAATGCATTTCATTCTTCCCTGCCATAGAGAAGCAGGTGGAACTTCATCAGGATAGCAGACTTCCCCATGGTGGAGGGTGCTATTGACTGCAAACACATGTTTTATGGATGTTGCAGGTATATTCAGAGGTGTACTAGAACTTGAAGGAATTGCAATTCCATCAATGTTGAACAGTTATGTTACCATTCCATACTGACCACACAAGAGGTGAATGCCTGATTTTCTAGCAACAGTAATGATGGCCTTATTCCATACTATTCTCTAAATGTTGCTTACAGCTTGTTATATATGTTAGGAACTTACAATACAACTATAACTAACTATTTACATGGAAATAAAAGCAAAATACTGTGAATGCTGGAAATCTGAAATAAAAACAGAAAATGCTGGAAGAACACAGCAGGTCTAACAGCATCTGTGGAGAGAAAAGCAGAGTTAATGTTTCTAGTCCATATGACTTCTTCAGAGCTAAAGAGAAGTAAAAATGTGATGAAATTTATACTGTTTAGGGGGTTGGAGCAGGTGAAGCTGGATAGAAGGCCAGTGAAAGGAGAGATTGACAAAGATGTCATGAAAGAAGGACAAGGAGGTGTTAATGGTAGTGGTACTGGCTCAAGGAGGTAGCTGATGGTGGCATTAAGGTAAGAAAGAAGAATGTGATAATAGCAGGTCAAGGGTAAGCACTCTGGACAAAACAACATGAACAAGTGACGGATGGCCCTTGTGTGCTTTCGGGCTCAACATTGAATTCAACAGCTTCAAACCATGAATTATCTCCTCCATTCTCACCCCTTTTTTATCCCCTTTTTTCAATATTCATTTTTATTTTTAAATTGTTTTTAATCTACTTATTTTTATTTTCATTTTTATTCATTGTTTTATCTGCACCTTTTATCCTATTTTCAATCTTTTTCCCACCACTGTCTCCTCCCCCATCCCACTCCCACAAGGACCATCTGTCACTTGTTCATGTTGTTCTTTTCAGAGTGCTTACCCTTGTGCAGCTATTATCACATTCTGTTTTCTGACCTTAATGCCACCATCAGCCATCTTCTTTAGCCCATACCACAACCATTAACACCCTTTTGTCTTTTTGTTTATGACATCTTTGTCAATCTCTCCTTTGCCCCCACCTTCTATCCAGCTCCACCCCCTTAAACAGTATAAATTTCATCACATTTTTACTTCTCTTTTGCTCTGAAGAAGAGTTATACGAGCTCGAAACATTAGCTCTGTTTTAATCTCCACAGATGCTGTTAGACCTGCTGAGTTTTTCCAGCATTTTCTGTTTTTATTTGCATGGAACCTGTTCTAATAAGTAAAAGCTTAATGTCATCAACATAAAATGCAAAATAATTCTTCTAATGCATTTGTCTGAAGTCAATATTTTCCTAAACAAGGAAAAGTATTACAGTTACAGACAGGAGGGAATTTAATTTAAACAGCCCTGATTTCGCCTCTCACCATTTGTCCATAAACAGAAAGATGCTTTTTAAATCTTTTTTATTTCCCCCTTTATAAGTGGTGGCATATTTTCCCCAACAGCCTCAGTTTTGGAGTGATCCAATCCTCTATTAATATTGCCGTAACGAACTTGAGATAGGGTAGAACAGTAGATTAGTTTATTTTATGCACACTCAATATGAGAACCTCAGTACATTCACAGAATAAAAGAGGGATAAGGGAACTAAAGAGGTACAGGGCAAAGACCACAGATATAATCAGAATTATTGTTTCATAAGAGTCCAGAGACCAGAATCAGAAGTCCAATGGTGTATTCCTTCAGAGAGGTTAGCAGGCTTAAGTTGATACAGGGTGATCCACTTCTTCAGTAGTGCTGACATCCACGATGGGAGAAGCACATAGAGATTAGTTAGTCTTGTAGTAGGCACTGGTGCAGGACTTCAGACGTTCCAGTAGAAACAGTGTAGATTAATTTAAATATGGACAGAGATCTGGTTTTGCTGCTGTCCTGTTGATGGAAGATGGCAGACAGAGGCAGGCTGCTAGTCTGGAGTCCTGTTTCTCTTCTGAAGTTAAACTGCGACTGAAGATGGAATCTGAAAGCTATATAATCAAAGCAATTCAAACAGCTCAAGTCTTAGTTATGTGACATGGTGTTTTCAGGATGAGCCATTGAGCTAATGATGTACTTGAGGCCTGCTTGATAAAAGCCATTGCATTTTGAGCAGGTGACTATAGAACCATTAGCACAATGTTGGGCATGAGGAGTCACAAATAGCTCTGCTTTTGTCCAGTGATGGCAGAGGCAGATGTCTTGTCCACTAGTCTTTTGTATTGGCTCCGCACTCCTTCCTCCTCCCGGACTCTCCTCTCCCTGCACTCTTTCCTACCCCTGGACTCCTTCACCCCTCTGAACTCCTTCCCTTACACTTTCCACCCCTGTACACCTGCCTGCCAAATTGACGTCTTGTTCCCCATTACCCCTTCTCCCTCTAATCTCCCTCTGACACCTTTGTTCCCCCTCCCAACCTCACCCCCTGAGCAGCTTTTCCTCTCCCAGTTGGTCCTAGACCTTCTTCTCTCACTCCCCGGTACTTCTTCCTCTCCCATACACAGCTGGACTTTCCTCTCCATCCCCTCGACCACCATCCGTTGTAAGCAGACCCTCAATGGTGACTTTCTAACTTCTGTGAGCTGCTTTGTAGCAGAGCCACATCTGTGAGAATCCAGCCAGCATACCATTGATGTTCCTCCAGTGTGCTGTTGCTGTCAGGCTCCAGAATCTTCTGCTCCTCACATGCCCATGATGTGAGTCAACCCCTGGCAGTAAGTCCCGCCTTCTGCACATCACACTTGTCAAGACGTGTTCTGCACTGGCGTGCAATTATACTGACATGGGCAGATGATCTCCAGCATGGGGGGCAGGGGGTACGATTCCGGCGGGCTGGCCTTTTAATGATATGCAGATGTATTACAATGAAGTTCCCGATGTCCGATGCCGGGAAACACGGCCCCACCATTGACGGGCTGAATGGATGATCGCAAACTGGTTTCACAAAGTCGTGAAACCGATTTTTGGCCTTCTTGTCATATTATCCGCTCATGCCGCCGAGCATGCCTGACGACAGTGGGCATGGAAAATTCCGCCCCATAAATATTATTGCATAATTGCAACTGATATTGAAGGTGTACAGGAAATGGTCTGCAAACATGGGTGGAGTCGTCCCAGATTTGCACTAAGTGCGGTAGGGGCCCGCGCTGGCAGGTTTTCATGCCGTTTCATCCCATACCTGCCACATTATTTATGCATTCCCAGGAAACACCGTTCCCATGGTGGCTGGCCTCTCAATTGCCTGCCCGCCGTCACCTCACCGCTTCATCACACCAAGTGCCATATTTAAAGTCCAGCCGCATGCACCACTTCTCAGTGGTTCTGTCTCATGATTACTACAGAGAAGATGTCCACGAAAAGCAAAAAGACTGCAGCCCCCAGGTTTAATGACATGTCACTGGAATGCCATTCGGACGCCATGGAGACCCATTGTTATGTCCTGTACCCCTGTTCTGGCCAAAGGACGGGCAGCGGCATCATCAATCCAGCATGGCAGGCAGTGGCAGCGATGGTCAGTGCCAATGCTGCACAGAAGTGTTGGCCATTCAATGCAGATAGAGAATGAATGATCTCATCTGTGCAGCCAGGGTAAGGCAACCATCTCATCACTCTAAGCTCACACACTCAAGCCCATCACCCATTCACCGGCATCTCACTCACTGCCAGCTCAAGGGACATCACCACCCATTCTCACATACACCCTCACATGTCCATCTGGATTCATCTCCTCTGGAGACTGCCTCAAATCTCACCATCTTGAGGCCACTTGCATAGATTAATATGTGCCCCCATACATACCCTGGGATACCCTCCTTCCCCTCTCGTCCTGTAGCCTCTTCCCTTGTCTGAAGCCACTTTTCCCCCTTCCCCAAGCAAGATCTTGCCCTGCAGCCATTGAAAAGCCACCACATATTGTTGATCTAGTAGGTAGAGACCTACTTGTAAGCCCCCTAAAAGTGATGTGATGCTGTCTGTGAAGCCTGGCGCCGATGACTGCGAATGCTGACTGAAGCAAGGTAGGCAAACAAACCTTGAAGTCCCAAGAGAAGTGCAGCCCGCCAGGTGCAGGTCACTTATGTGCTGTTGTGAAACACGTTGGCATGTTTTCCTGCTGGCGAGGAGTGTGGTTGGGGGTGGGATGAGTCTGGCAGGCTGGACCATTGGCGGACTGAGCGGACAATCGCAAACTGATTTCACGTCGTCATGAAACTGATCGTGCCGTATTGTCCGCTCACGTTACCAAATACACCCGACGCCGGTGGGCACTGAGAATCCCGGCCTATGTCTTATGTTACAAGGTCATAACTTTAAGAAAATACAGGAGGAAGTAAATAATTTTAAGTATATTCATGGAGAATAATAGATATTTGAAGGAAATTACAGGTGACTATTCAGTCTTAAATGCTTTACCTCAGTCATGAGTGAATATATCGGTCCTAAATAAATAAGGAAGCTCCAAATTTACCTATTTGTGTTGCTCTACCATCACTTTCGCATTGATCTGAAGTGGTTTTTGAAGTGACAGCTATCTGTTAAGAGTTGAGTCAAAGATCTGATTGTTTCGACAATTCTGTTATGACAGCACTGCATAGCAGAATGCTTAGTCTAATAGTGGTCTGAAAGTTGGATGTACATCAGAAAGGGCATTAGCAATAATGACAGACAAATGTAAGATATCATAGGTTCAATAACACCATAAACAACCAACCTTAGGAGGAAATGTTTTCAATCAAATAAAGAATCATGCTATATACATTGGAATATTATCAGAAAATATTTGCAAAATGCCTCATATACAAATACAAAAGACCAGTTTTATAATTTATGAGTTAGCAGTGTTATCAGATGAGGTTTATGGTTCAGCCGTTAAAGGCTGACCTGAAAAGCACAAGTACCATCATTTCACAAATTGATTTTTATTAATTTAAACACACAATTCATGAGAAAGGTCTGTACATGTGTTTTGTAGACACAACACACTTTTTTTTCTTACAGTGAGGTCCAGGTGATCTTTTGATTTCCAGTCATTCTGATTGAAAAAAGCAAAATCATAAACCACAGTTATTTATTCTAGATCTTTATCTGCAAACATTCAGTTACCAAATAGTTAAATAGCTCACTGTGATCTTGATCTAGCAGCAGTACCCATTTAACAAATCCCCTCATGAAGAGGTAGATTTTTCGTACTAATAAACAATTTCTTGCAATTGCTGCAATGGATAGCTGTGTGGGACTTTATAAAGAAATAAGCCTATTAAGTACATGAGGTGTAAAGCATCAGAACTGAAATCCCTTTTACAGTGACTACGTAGCAGGGAAAGGCAAAGTGTCAGGGACTAGGGTTAGAATTTCATTTACAGTAAACAGGCCAAGCTTGTAGTCTTCTGCAGTAAGAAGTCCTGAAGCTTTACAAGATTCAAGGCCTATCAAAAGTTTCAATCAACAGCTAAATATGTTAACAATATTAACATTTTGGATGAAAAATGGACAGTACCAAAATGGATCATATCTAATTGTACATGAAAAATTCCAAAATGTTCTAACAGCTCCTGCTCCAAAAATTCTAAATTTTACTTTCCTAATGTATTTTCATATAAAAGAATGTAGACACTACAAGGTGTAAGTTTACAGTAAAGTAATCCTTATTCTCATTGGTAATAAAAGAAAACAGCTTTCATAATAAAAATATATACTGTACCATCCACATTATTTGTGTATGTAGACAGTAAAGAATTATTTTCTACTTTATCCAAGTAGAGTATTCCGTGCAGTTGTTTGCAGAAAAGATGGATGAAATTAATTTGGCGAAATGAGAAAGCTAGTGAAAAAAGGAGATAAATCTTGACACTTGACATCCAAGTTTTTGGTCTTAACAAAATAATCACAATAATTCTATTATCTACATATTTACCCAACAAAAAGTTCCACTTTAACACACCAACACTTTGATAAGACGCAGCACTGTTTTATGAGCGCACAATGCCTTGCTACACTTATACTTCACAAACAAGGCATTGCTACCTTTCATTTGCATTTGCCTTAACAATATGTAAAATAATTGCCTGATTACACATTTACACAAAATGACATTTTACTGTACATGATTGTCTTAGCAAACTCAATAGTTATCTTAAATTATAAGAAAACCATATTTTCTGTAAACTACTTTGTGACATGACAGAATCAAATGTGCTTCTTGTGTCTAATGGCAAAAATCTAATTTAAGTACCTTCATAAATGATGTTAACATAAAACAATCAGTTCATAAATAATAACAGAGTACCCTGGATATCAATGATCATGGAAGCAAACCTTCTCCACAAGTAAAATATGTTGTTAGCATTTGTCCAACTCAGCTTTCAGTGTAAGTTTTAAATTCATTATGGCAAAAATGTTTTTTTAAAACAGAAGCCTTAGACTGTTAATGCTTAAAGCACTATCCATAGCACTTATTCTGAGGACCATCTAAAGCCTGTTTGGTCAGCTTAGTAAGAGTTAAGCATCTCCTCGGATCCATTTTCTTCACAGGTTTGAACTCTTGTAGCAATTTAGAAGTAACAGGGCTGTTAAACATTATGATGGCTTTTCACTGTACAATCTTCACAGTCTTTCAAGCCATCAGCAGCTTTGCCAGAGATTCATTCGCCTCCACTGAAGATTGGTCAAGGGTTAAGGCAAATTGCAGCTGTATGTCAACACTTGGTACACATCACACAGTTTGGAGTCAGAAGCTGCCACAAGACACAGAAATATTGTAGTCCACAAATAGTGAGGGTGGAGATCCTACATTTCAAAGTACTGCTACAAGTACTCCAACTCCAGGGCATGATGTAGGGCCATAAGGTCAGAGTGGCTTGAGATCCTCCAGAATGGCATGGTGTGCTGCAAAACAACACAAACAGGAAATCTGAGAAGACCACATAACCTTTGCTCTGGCTAAACAATTAATTGTTCAACATGACAACTCTAAACAAGCCAAAGCATCAAAGACATAAATTGCGTTACATAGATTATTATTTGGTTTTTATAAAAATTCACACTATCCTTTCATCAAAATTGCTTTTGGTTTTCTATTTTAAAGGAGATTAAAATATTAAAGAAAACTGCTGAAGACAGCTGAAAAAGCACGCAGCAAGTACACATCATAAACATCCCTCAACTTTAACATGTTTGAACATTAAATCATGATTTCCATATTGTATTATATATCCAGTATGGTGAATGAAATTGATGCATATGATGCAGCTGACATGTGAATTAACATGGTCTTTTTACCTGAGAAAAGCAGCAAGTTATTGATTGAGATCCCATTTTAATTTCTGAACCTGGTTAGAAAGACTATTTTGCTATGATTGAAATTTACTACAGGAAGAGCCTTCCTCATTAAGCAAAGATGCCAATAGGTTACTACTTGCCACTATTCAGGCATCATAATGATGACAATCAGGTTCTGTTCACTATAAAAACAGATGCTTTCATTGTGGAAATACGACTCTCAGGTGAACTAGGAGACCTTGTCAAGAAATGACTTGAAATGTTTTCCTGGATCATTACCGTGTCTTATCAAAGGTAAATATTCTCAGAAGGAACGCATTCCAATCCCTAATGCCTATGCTGACCTAAGTAATGGCCTTTCCTTTGTTGGGTAAATTCCCTTTACTGTAGAGGCCGATGACTTTATTCACTAGCTATCATCTCAGAGTAGCGCATCAAGACAAATATTTAAAAATACCCTCATTAGACTTTTATATTGGGACTTAAAAAAAATACTTACTGCTTTAGGACTGTCAATTTGTTAGATTTGTTTCATTTTTGCTAAGGAGGTGATTTGACCTTGGAGGAAGTTTTGGTAAGTGAGATACATTGCAAGTTAATATGCCCCTCAGGGGTTTCTTTGTGGATTGGATATTATCTTGCCACGCCATATTTCTACCATCCACTGGTTAATGTATGGTTTTTGCTTCCCTCATTGTGGAGCAGATATGTGTTAAAAGAGTTACATTAGCTAGGTATTATTTTCTAAATTTTACTTTTAAAGTATATCTACTTCCCTATAGCAAACAGAAACTTAAACAACAGAATTATGGATGAGGTCAGGAGCACAAAATGTTACAAGATAATTTCTGCCTGGAAAGGTATGGAACTTTCAGTGGTAATTTTCATTGTTCCATCACTTGGGTTCCCACAGAAAGAACTTGTTGGAGCATGCTATTCATTCCTAATTCTGCCTGAGACCTTTCTTTTTGAAAGGTTAGAAATAGTAAATCTGCCCCCTCATTCTTTCACCTAGTAATTTTGAAGCTTTTCCAATCTTTATATCATTCACTGCAGTTTGAATTAAGTAAAGCTCCCTATTAGGTCAGGTCCCTGCCTGCTCCTTAATTGGCATTCTAAGTGATGTGGTTATTGTGAGGGAATTTGGTTTACATCAAAGTCTCTAAAAGCTGAACGGCCAAATCGTTTCATTGGGCACATATACATCAATCTCTTAGTTTCAACAACAAAGAAATATGCACTTTAAGAAAACTCAAAACACAATTATTTAAAGAAAAGCTAGCTGACAGATGAATACCTTTCTCCTTTTTATTGCATACCATGTACAAAAATTCCCTAACTTCAATGGCAGAGACGTATGTGCACTTTGAATACTTCATTCATTCTCAATTAAGTATGCTCAAATTACTCCAACCTATTGCATATACTAAACTGAAGCACTCCACGTTTGAATCTCTCCAATAAAGTTTCTGTCCCCGCCACAGCATTGTAACAGCACTTATCAAAGTCACAAATGACATTTTGGGCAGAATTTCGTTTCAGCGACACAGATCCCCCTATCGGTTGGAGAATCGCTGGGAGTTCCGATGCAATTTAAGTGTACTTAGGTATTAACTAGCCAGCATCGGGCCTCCCATGCTGTTAAGGCCCCCACAGGGCAGAAATCACATCCTTGACAGCTGCTGGCCAATCACCGGCAAATGCTCCGAGGTATACACAAATCATCTATGCTGGATCCCAGGAGACAGGTGACTGGGGCAGAATGGAGGTTACGGGGAGGGGGAAGGGGAATTAGATGCAAGGTCAGGGGAGTGATTTCCAGCAGCACCCCCACCCTTCCTGGTGCTGGGTCCCTTGATTGGGCACTGAATGCCTGTCAGGATTTGCCAGTTGGCCTTCAGGAACTCTGAAAGCTGCATGCAAGTCCTGTTAAATCCCTGAGCCACCGCTAAATTCTGGTGGGCAGAGGAATAATTGCCTTTAAGTGACTCCTAAATGAGTCTAATTGGCATCCTAACGCCAGGATTCCTGCATTGGGGCCCTTCCAGCTCCTGACTAGACAGGGGCAGTTTTCCTGATGCCGGAAACTGGACTCTGCTACTCACACCCAATTCTCCCAGTATCCCCTCCCATCATGCTCGCTCCGGTGGGCTCCACTAAATTCAACCCACTATGTGGCTGTGACCATGGCAAACGACCTCCTCATCCATCCCACCCCACGCCCCTAGCCTCTTTGACCTGCCTGCAAGCTTTGACATGGTTGATCACACCATCCTCCTCTGTTGTCCAGCTGGGTGCAACTGCTCTTGCCTGGTTCCATTCTACCTATCCAGTTGCAGCCTGAGAATCTGTGGATCCCTCCTATTTACCATCTACAATTTGTTCCTTGGCTTCTTCTGAAAAACCAACATCAGATTCCACATGAATCCGAACAACATCCAACTCTACCTCACTGCCATCCCCACAATCCTTTCATTGTCTCTGATATGTCACTGCTTGCCCTGACATCAGAAAATTCCTCCCATTAAATATTGAGAATAACAAAGTCATTGGGGGTAATTTCATCTGCCAAAAGTGTGTGGGTTAGGGTCAGGTGAGATGTAAAAATGTCTATAATTCCAAACCTCATCCCAACCTACTTCCAACTCATCCATATCTAAGTTTAACAGGGTGGGCAGCCAACCTCCTCCCTGGACCTGGTTTGCTCATTTAAATATTATAAAGAGGCTCACATTTAACCAGTTGTAAAGGTTTAATCACTGCCAGCTAAGTTTTCTGGGCCCCAGCATGCCTGGTAGCTCAAGGGGGGCAAGGACAGTTTTGGGGAAAAGCTAAGTGCCTTTACAGCACTGCTTGTAATCCAGGAGAAGTGCTTTTTCTCACCAAGGTTACCTGGCTTCCTTGGCATCAAAGTCCCCAAACCCCATCCATAGAGATGCCCCGGGTCAGGAATCAGGATCACACTAACACAGAAGAAAGTTCCTTATCCGTTTCTGTAGTTCCGACCTCCTCTGGGAACCAAGCCTGCCAATCATGCAGTTAATTAAAGATGCATGGTCTGGAGTTTTACCTGGACTTTTAGATTTCTTGACCAAAATCTTGCCATGTCACCATCAGGACAATTGTTTTGGTCCCCACCACAAACTCTGTTCCCTAGCCATTGAGTCTATCCCTCTTCCTGACCACTGTCTGAGGCTGAACCAGAATGTTTGCAACTATCATGTCCTTAATTACACCAAGGGCAGAATTTGCTTGCAGGCTTTAGGACCCTGCTGTCAGTCTCAAATGTCAGGGTCAGAAGCTTGGACTATCCATCCACAATCTGCTGTATGTCAGCAACAAATCTGCTTCTCTCATGTTCCTTTTGGGCTGTAACTTAAAACCTGATGATCTTAATCCTCAACTTTATTTTTTAAATTTTTTAAAGAATACCATGCTTTGCTTTCTGATAATTCTAAGTTGTGCATGATCAAGAATGAACATCAAGCTGCCTGCTGGTAAAAAGGGACAGCTGATCATTTATGACATACTATTTAGTGGGGAAAGCGTCATTCGGCTGTGATTTTCCTTGAATTGGCCAATTGGTGACCAGAGGGTGGGGTTCACTGTCCAATTAAGGGTGGCAGATGGCTTCTCGAATTTGGAGGGCCAATAGGAGACCCTCCAGCTCAGAAGTAGCAACAGATTGCCATTACAGGTAAGGAGGGGAGGTGACCAAAGATCGAGGAGCCCTATCACCAACTTCTTAAAATTAGAATCATCAGCCTAGCCAGTATTGTGGAGGCAGAGGGACACTTCACAGGTTGCCCTGTGGCTGCAGCTGTGACTAAGGAGACAGGGAGAGAGCCTCTAAGCCTTCCTGAAGTTCTTGCTCCTCCCAGCCTGCCGCCAGGAGGTCACCTCAGTCAGCCTTTGACAATAAGCCTTAAATTTACCTGCCGAGCTCCCACCCTGGCTCTAAATGACTTGGGGGCGAGATGGAGATGGAGAATTGGCACACCGACCAGCGGCACGAAATTCCCCATCCACCTGCATCCCTGCCCGCCCCCATCTGGACCTAAAAAATAATGCCCTAGTCCCATTCACCCATATGCTTGCTGACCTACATTTGCTCCTGATTAAGCATTGTTTCTATTATAAAATTCTCATCCTTGTTTTCAAATCCCTCCATGCACTCACCTCTCCCTATCCCTTTAATCTCCTCCAGGCCTGCATCTCCCTAGAGGTATCTGTGCTCTTCTGGCCTCTTGAGCATCTCTGATTTAAATTGTTCCATTATTGGCATCTATACCTTCAGTTGCCTGGACCATAAGCTCTGGAATTCCCTTCCTAAACCTCTCAGCCTCTCTAAATCTCCTTCTTCCTGAAATACGTCCGTCAAAACCTAACTCTTTGATCAAGTTTTTGATCATTTGCCCTAATATCACTTTATGTGCCTCAGTTTCAAATTTTGCTTTAGAACGGACTATGAAGCACCTTAGGATGTTATGTTACTCTAAAGGTGCTATATTGACACAAGTCTTTGTATTTGGCCCTGGACTGAGCTTCTGACACACACTGTCGATTACCAAGACCGTCTACTTTCATTTTTGTAACATTGCCCGTTTTCACCCCTTGTCTTGGTGCTGAAACCATCATGATCAACTAATCCAATCTACTCCTGGCTGGTTCCCCCACCTTGCATGCTCCCTGAACTTGAAGTTTCCCAAACTCTGCTTCCCATATCCTAACTAGCACAAAGTTCCATTTACCGATCACCCTATTTCCGCAGGCCTACATTGGCTGGTGGTCCGGCAACATTGTGATTTTAAAATTTTCATCCCTTTGAATCAAGTCACTTCATGGCCTCATCCCTCCCCCTTTGTCGGTAATCTTCTCCAAACCTACAACCCTCAGGTATACCTGTAGTTCTTCATTGCTGGCCTTTGTGCATCCCCAATTTTCATTGCTGCATCATTGGTGGCTGTGTCTTCAGCTGCCTAGGCTATGAGGTCAGGAATTCAGTCCCTAAACTTCTCGTTCCTTCTTTAAAATGTTCATTAAAACCTACCTCTTTAATTAAGCTTTTGATGACTTATGTGGCTTGATGTGAAATTTTGTTTTATAACACTCATGCAAAGTGGCTTGAGCCAATTTACTAAAGGAGCTATGTAAATATAGGATGCTCATGATTTTGTATATTATCACTGTAGTTAAGAACATATAAGGGATAATTTTCACTTTTGAGGCAAACGGAAAACTGGCATCTATGACCAAGTGAAAATTACCCCATAATGTACTGAAATCAACAGTTTTTTTTTACAGTCTAAACCCAAAGACTGGCTAATGCATGACTGGAGATAGCCTAAGCATTAGACTAAGAGGCGCTTGGATGCAGCATGCACTGGACCCTCGCAGAGATCGGATGCAGGTTTCCACTATTGAGGAACATGGATGCTTTTCCTTTGAACACTCCAAGTACTTGGATGCAGCTTCCTCATTATTCAGACAACAAGCCCAGAGACGCAAAGGTGCGGATAGATTTCAGGACTCTCAGCCAAGCCTCATTATGTATTCTTGGATAAGAGCCCAGGCAGCCACTAGAGTACCAAAACACCTAGCTCCAGGGCAAACATTGCTTGATTGATAGCTCTGACTCTCTGGTCTATGCTGCCAATTTCAAAATGTTTATCTACACAAGGTTAAGAGGTTATAAAGTGTTTGCTGTTTCTGATACTTTAAAGGGTCTGGATGATTGACAATTGTATTGGGCTGTAGTGAAAAGGAGTTATTTTTAAGGAAGTGGAAAGTTATCAATGAGTGACTGCTTTTAAAGTTTTTTTTTACACATTCTACTGTCACTTTGGGTTCATTACTTCTATACATTGTATAGTGGGTAAATGGGCATACAAGTGCCATAGCCTGGCATGGGGAACATGAGGGGCCATAGGGGTTGGGTGGGGTCATAGCTTCGCACGGGGACATAGGGGCCATAGTGGTTGTCTGGAGGGGGTGTGTAGCCTTGCATGGGGGACATGAGAGGCCAGAGGAGTTGTTTGGGGGAGCATGAGGAAGACCTTTTGAACTTAACTTTCAACAGGTCCCCTCATGCAGACTATGGTTCATAACACCTCTGAGGTGCTATGAACCACAAATCCTTGAAAAGCTGGCCTGACTCCATAAGAATTGCAGAGGATGAGGACACACCTATCCCTGGAATGGAGCTGGTCAGGTCAGGAGTGCATGGTGTCGGCTTTTGACCTGAACCAGCCTGCACCCTTAAAAAACACCCCCAAAAATGGGAAACCCTGAGAATGGGATCATGAATCCTAGAATCGGGACCCTCCCACCACTTTTAAAGGGCTCCCGAGTCATCTCAATTTGGTGAAAATCCACCGCATATACTCTAGTTGAGTGGAGTACCACTGTAGAAACACAAATTCACAGAATTATTTTGTAAAACACTCTAACATGCATTTTACTTACTCAACTTCTTTAGCAAACCCAGATATTATTTACAAGGCTATAATATTTTACATTTTCCTTTAGTTCCTTTTTATGTTCTGCAATGGTTCAAAAATCATCTTTATTTATTTTTACCTGATCTATCTAGGGCACAAAGCTGAGATGGAAGGAGTGCAAATTCCTCTCACATTTCACCCAATGTCACTCTAAATGCAAAGGGTTGGTACTTGGCCATAACATTCACGTGATGTATAGGATCAAAGGTACAACCAGGTTCTGCTGTTCAATATTTACCATGTGTTGGTGCTCCAGTCTACTGGGCCGTACACTGCTCCAGTCTTGTAAGAATTTAAAAACTTTTTTTGAAACACAAACTTGCTGTTATATTGTCAGTATTTTCTACTTTTACGTGGTCTTTCTTTTGTTCTTTTATGATTTATTTCTCACAAATTTTCCGTTCTCCTCCCCTGAACGCATTAATTCCTTACCAGGTTTGGTTCCACTGGCATTGCTTGTCTTCCTGCAGTATCTCATTCAAGAGCTCTTTCTTCATGGTTAGTCCATTTCATTTTGGGCAGTAGTGGGCAATGGGGCAAATCAGCAGCCTGTTTTGCATGCTACACAATTTTATTTTCCATTGACCTTGCTTTTTCCCATTTACATTTTGCACTATTACCCGGGACCAAAATGGCGGTTGAATTTCGGTGCCCTTTCCGCAAATGGCAATTAACGGTAGATAAATTGTAATTTTAAATTGATAGACTTTGTTATCCAATGGGATATGGGCCAAAGGTGGATATATGGAGTTAAGGTCACAGGTCCGCCATAATCTCACTGAATGGTGGAACAGGCTTGAGGAGCTAAATGGTCTGCTCCTGTGCGTATGAATTCTACCTTCTGACCATTGGCAGTTTATTTGACTTACAGGATATTACTGCTGAGCAAGATCTAGTCTTCATCTAATGCTCATACATTAGTACTTCCAGCAAGGGTTGTGGGGATGGTGGGGATCACTACGTAGTGATCAGCACCCAATGTTTCGAGCCCTAATCTGATTGTAGCGTCTGTGTTGCTGAATCAGATAGTTCGACACAAACTAGAAATTGAACTCGTGATTTTCCTGCATACCTCAGCTTACTATTGTGGAGCTATTGAAGAAATTATTGATTCTTTTTCACTTTCACTCATAGCTATTCATTCACCTAAAAGGTAACATATAGAATCATCAAAGCAGAGAAACAGGCCATTTGGTCCATCAAGTCCACCAATGTTTTTCTCTCCACATTAGCCACTTTGACTAATCTCCTGTATGATCCACATACCCTTTCATTGTCCATGCTTTAAGCAACTGTTTAATTCCTTTTAAAAAGCGCTCTGTTTCAGCAATTTTTTTTTGGAAAAGAATTCCATATTTTAATCACTCTCTGTCAAAGATTTTTTTTGACCATTGTTTAACTTCTTTTGCGTTCGCCATCTCATCAACAAAATGGAAATCACAGTCCCAGTGATAAAAGCCCTAATTTCTCAATTCTCCTTCCATACCAGTCACCCCTGATACTATTGAATCAAAGTTACACCCTTTCAATTACTGTTATATCCTTCCTATAATGAGTACTGTACTCCAGCTTTGGCCTAATTAAGGTCTTGTACAAATTCAACATTACCTAACTGCTTGTGTATTAAATACAGATATAAATATAATAGATACATGCCCATCCTTAATTATCTGTGAAGCTATAAAACCAAAGTCTTTCTGCTCCTCTACTTCCTTTTAACATTGTGCTATTTATTTCCTCAAATTATCTCATTCTTTACATTGAACTGCAACTTCCAACTATTTGCTCAATTTACCAAACCTCCTAAAATCTTTTACAGACACTGTCACTAACTGCCATGTCACCAAATCAGCATCATCAATAAGTTCTAATACTGTTCCCCAAATTCCTAAATCCAACTCATTTATGCTTATAGTAAATAAGCATAGCTCCAATGTAGATCCCTGTGGAACTTCACTTATCAAACCTTTTCAGTCTGAAAAATATACCTCTACCTTTTATGTTATAGCATCAAGACTAGGGCTTGGATTTTCGCTTGAGTTGGGAGCGCAGATTTGGGACATTTCCTGTCTCTGCAAACCCGACCCGGGAGAAAGTGGTCCGGAGGTCGGATTTTCATCCCGGAGTGGCAGGGTTCCCTGGGAGTCGGGCCTGGTGACACTGGATGATGCGGGGTGTGGAGGTGGGCTGGGTGGAAGGCCTGCCTCGGTGTACTGGCACTGTATCGAAGTTCTTAAAAAAAACAGAAAACCATAAAAAAGCCCTCCAGCCCATACCCCCACACACTTCCTATGCCCCATTCAAGCCAACCCATGCCACCTCCTGCCCTCCCATATCCTCCATGCCAACCCATACCCCTCTACCAACCTCCCATAGCCCTTATAGTCATTATGCCAATTTAATGCCAACCCACGTGCCATCTGCCCTCACTCTTACACCTGCCATGCAAACTCACCCAGTATCCACCATTGGCAGACCTCAGGATCCATGCTGAGATTAAATAAAATAAAGCTCCAAGTGTCTATTGCATTCTTTATTTTTAAAAAAACTCATTCATAAAAACCCATTTACTACATTTACATCCCTTCAACTATGTTATCCCTCATTACAACAAACATTTCATTCAATTAAATAATCCCTTATAAAAACAAGCAGTGGAGGTCATAGTTCATAAGAGTCCATAACCACTTGGAGCTGTTAAACTGTGAAATAGCAGCTACCCTATTGTGACAATGGACTGTTGTGAAATCAGTTATGTAGCACTAATCCATAACCGGTAGCCCTAGGGCTTATGTCAACTGACAGAGTGAAATAGCAACCAATCATTTTTTTAACACTCCAGACAGTTTTTGCAAAAAGTTAGAGGGCAGGAGTTTTAAACGCCTTGACATCTTGATAGTTCCCTTTGTCGGTTCATTTTGACACTTTCGACAGTTGTTTTTGACAGTTCCTCTTGACACTTTTGACAGTTCCAATTACTTTATGCACATTTACGCCTAATTTTAGAAATCTCAGAGGGCTCATGACCTCTCCGAAAGGGCACTTGACCTCCATCAAAAAGCACCTGACCTCTCCCAAAGATGTCCTGGGAGCATATCAAAGGGGTACCTTACCTCTCCAAAAGGGCTGCCTGGCTATCCAAACGAATCCACAAAGTTCAGACCTGCTCTTAACACATCTAATCTGCGCATACTGGGTTTCAGACACCTACCTCACCAAAATCAAACGAGTGGAAGTAGCTGCTGATTTCTGTGGCCAGCTGTCACTGCAAAATGCATACGTATGAATCCCAACTTGGGCCTAATCATGCCCTTGTGAAAATGGGAGGAGCCATGTTCAGGGACAGGACTTCCAGATTCTGGCCTCTTATGTATTTTCACAAAGATGGAGAGGCGCTCCGTTGTTGTAAAAATGCAAGCCTGGGATTTTATATAGTGAGGTGAAGAAATTATTTTTGGAGTAATATTGTTATCTATTATGATTGCAAATTGTTCCAGATTTTATTAGTTGCTGCCTGCAATCTTTGAGATGTTGGGTGGAATTTTCCGTGCATGCTGGCACCGGGCGTGTTAGGTGGTGTGAGTGGACAATATGGCGCGAACAGTTTCACGACAGCGTGAAACCAGTTTGCGATTGTTCGTTCAGCCCACTGATGGTGGGCCACGTTTCCCACCGTCGAATGTCGGGAACCTCTTTGTAATACATCAGCATATAATTATCAGGCCAGGCACCAGAATTGTTCTCCCCCTGCTGGATTGTTTGTGCATATTGGTGGGAAAGCATGCCAACGTGTTTCACAACAGCACATAAAAGGCATGCACTTGGCGGTTTGTACTTTGAGGGGAGCTCAGAGGTGAGTACACGGTAACGTTGCGCAGCGCTTGCCAGGGTCACCTGTTGGACTTCAAGCTTGAGGGGCATCGGGATTAAGGGCAGACCAGCCGTTGAGGCAACCTATGGGGGCAGTGGCAGGAGGCGGGGGGGGGGGGGGAAGCAAGGGCAGCCCAGCTGTTCAATATAGCACATGAGCATTTGGGGTGGGGGCTAGGGTGGGTGAGGGAAATGGCCACACATTAGGGAAACCTGTATAAAGTGACCATTCCTCTGAAACTGAGACAGTTCAACTGCAGCCACATTGATATGATTGGAGTCTGGCTTTTAGCTTATCTGTCCACTCAAGCAATGCAGAGGCATCAAAGTGCCACCAAGTGCTCCAAAGCTTTTCACAACATGCAGTCCAACGGGCAAAGCTTCCGCCATTCGGTCGAGTAGAGTAGGGCAGAGGTGGTGGGGTTTCAGGCAGCCATACAGCGCATTAATCTCTGGCTATCCAAGTGGTGGTCAGCACTCTCTGGAAAGCGTTAAGGGGCCGTAACACTTTACCAGGACAGGTTCTTAGTACACCCATGCTAACCATGTGTATCTCTCTTGCATCCTGCAGGAGTACAACATCAGGATCATGGAGTCTGGTGAACTAGCTGTATGCCTGATGGCCTACAGAGCATGAAGATGACAGAGGAGAGAGCGACTGAGGCTCCTGGCTATGCAGAGGCAGAAGCAGCAACCTCAGGAAGGAGGAGTGGCTGGGGCTCCCGCACACGCTGCCCAAGAGCCAGTGAGCCGACGCAGGCCAGTGTCTAGCGATATCCAGGGTCTATAGACACCGCCTTTCATTCCTGCAGATGACCGAGAACTAGTGTCACTGAAAGCTGCACATGTCTAGGGAACTGGTCGGTCACATGCCAGTTATTGCAGCATTTGGCACCACAGGGACATGGAGGGCGTTCACTGCCAGTGGCCGTGAAAGTGACCACGACACTCAATTTCATGTGAGTGGCTCCTTTCAGGGCTCCATGAGTGACCTCTGTGGGATCTCACAAGCTGCCACCCACAAATACATCCATGAGGTCACACATGTCATCTTTGCAAGGGCCCACATCTTTGTGCATTTCGCTGGTACCAGGACAGCCAGGGTGCAAGAGCAATTGGATTCGCCTAGATCTTGAGTTTCCCACAGGTGCAGGGTGCAACTGACTGCACTCATGTGGCGCTCAGATCTCCATCGCAACACAGAAGCTTTTTCCCAGGGTGGAAGAGTCAATTACTAGGGGACATAGATTTAAGCTGAGAGGAGAAAACTATAGAGGAGATGTGTGGGGCAAGTTTTTTACGCAGAGGGTAGTGAGTGTCTGGAATTCGCTGCCAGAGGAGGTGGTGGAAGAAGGTACAATAGTGGTGTTTAAGAGGCAGCTTGACAAATACATGAATAGGATGGGAATAGAGGGATACGGACCCCGGAAGTGCAAAATGTTTTAGTTGACGGGCAATATGATCGGTGCAGGCTTGGAGGGCCGAAGGGCCTGTTCCTGTGCTGTACCTTTCTTTGTTCGTTGTTCTCCTGGTTCTTTGTTCACATGGTCAACTACATCAACCACCAGGAGCTCCACTCGCTGAATGTGCAGCTGGTGTGCGACCACCAGAAACCCATCCTGCAGGTGCGCGCACAGTTTCCATGGAGTGTGCTAGATGCCTACATCCTCACAGATCCCCGATGTCTTCCCAGGTTCACAGAGGCTGCAGGGTTGGCTCCTTGGGGAAAAGGGCTACCCACAGAGGTCGTGGCTGATGACACCTGTGCAGTGGCCTCAGACTGCAGCAGAGTGAAAGTATAACAAGGCTCATGCTGCAACTCGCAACATGGTGGAGCAAGTCCTCGGGAAGCTGAAAATGAGGTTCCGGTGCCTGGACCGGTTTGGTGGAGCCCCGCAATACAGTCCGCAGAGGGTGTTACGCATCGTTGTTGTCTGCTGCACCCTTTACAACCTGGCACTCCAATGGGGAGATGAGCTGGCTGAGGAGGAGATGGAAGAGCTGCACGTATCCTCCGACGAAGACGCCAATGGGAATGAGGGTGAGGAGGTCATCGAACGCGACGATGATGGCAGTGAGGCCCTCGCACTGGTTAAACGAGGCAGGCGCACTTAGGAGGCCCTCATAGCTGCTAGATTTGTGGAGGATGATGACGTCATGCAGTGAGGTGATCCCACGGTTCCTCACATCACATTTGTGAATGTTTGACTCCAGTCTAGCTTATGGAAGCGCGAATACCGTCTGTGAGAATGCTCCTGACATGGAGATGAAGTGGAGGCCCTAACAGTCGCTCGAATGCAGGAGGATGATGATGACATGCAGTGAGGCCACTCCATAAATCTTCACATAGCCTCTGAGAATGTCTGACTCCTGTCTGGCCGAGGGCAGCTCACTTGTGCTCTGTGATCAGGGTCCTATCATAGAGATGCAGCCATGAAACTTTAGAAGTATCTGACCTTTTGTCCGCCTTCAGCTCCTGAGCCCTTCAGGGGGACAGTGTCACTGGTCACAGATACTGAAGAGGTCATAAGATCATAAGACATCGGAGCAGAAATTAGGCCATTCGGCCCATCGAGTCTGCTCTGCCATTCAATCATGGCTGATAAGTTTCTCAACCCCATTCTCCCGCCTTTTCCCTGTAACCTTTGATCTCTTTAACAATCAAGAACCTATCTATCTCGGTCTTAAGTACACTCAATGACCTGGCCTCCACAGCCTTCTGTGGCAATGAATTCCATAGATTCACCACTCTCTGGCTAAAGAAGTTTCTCCTCATCTCTGTTCTGAAAGGTCTTCGCTTTACTCTGAGGCTGTGTCCTCGGGCCCTAGTCTCTCCTACTAACGGAAACATCTTCCCCACACCCACTCTATCCAGGCCTTTCAGTTTTCTGTAAGTTTCAATCAGATTCGCCCTCATCCTTCTAAACTCCATCGAGTATAGACCCAGAGTCCTCAACCGTTCCTCATATGTTAAGCCTTTCATTCCTGGGATCGTTCTCGTGAACCTCCTCTGGACCCTCTCCAGGGCCAGCACATCCTTCCTGAGATACAGGGCCCAAAATTGCGCACAATATTCTGAATGTGGTCTGACTAGAACCTTATAAAGCCTCAGTGGCACATCCCTGCTTTTATATTCTAGTCCTCTCGAAATAAACGCCAACATTGCATTTGCCTTCCTAACTACTGATTCAACCTGCAAGTTAACCTTAAGAGAATCCTGGACTAGGACTTCCAAGTCCCTATACACTCCAGATTTCTGAATTCTCTCCCCATTTAGAAAATAGTCTATGCCTCTATTCTTCCTAACAAAGTGCATGACCTCACACTTTCCCACGTTGTATTCCAACTGCCATTTCTTTGCCCATTCTCCTAACCTGTCCAAATCCTTCTGCAGCCTCCCCGCCTCCTCAATACTACCTGTCCCTCCACCTATCTTTGTATCACCTGCAAATTTAGCCAGGATGCCCTCAATTCCTTCCTCTAGATCATTAATGTATAAAGTGAAAAGTTGTGGTCCCAACGCTGACTCCTGCAGAACTCCACTAGTCACTGGCCACCATCCTGAGAAGGACCCTCTTATTCCCACTCTCTGCCTCCTGCCAGACAGCCAATCTTCTATCCATGCTAGTACCTTGCCTCTAACACATGGGCTCTTATCTTACTGAGCAGCCTCGTGTGCGGCACCTTGTCAAAGGTCTTCTGGAAGTCCAAGTAGATAACATCCATTGGCTCTCCTTTGTCTAATCTACTCGTTACCTCCTCAAAGAATTCTAACAGATTTGTCAGGCACGACCTCCCCTTGATGAAATCATGCTAACTTTGCCCTATTTTGCCATGCACTTCCAAGTATTCTGAAATCTCATCCTTAATAATGGACTCTAATGGGGCCAGCCCCTCCTTAAAGGTGCTGAGAGCACAATGAGAGGATGAGAGAACTCTGTGGCACCTGCCCACTACATTCTGGCAGCAATGACAAGCACCGCCAAGGTGCAGGCAGTAATGTTTCCAGGGAGTGAGAGGTTGGACCATCACTTTGTTCTGAAAGCTGCACAAAGCACACGGAATAGGCCCTTGACTGAGACATCTGCCTTTCTTCTTGTGCAGAAAGATTTCACATCTGAGTGACAAGAACACTGCTCATCAGAAAATGAGCCATAGGCAGGGAGACATTCTTGGGAGCTTATTGACAATAGTGAACAATATGTACAAGTGATTAACACCAGTCCCCAGGCTGTGCAACGAATTCTCCTTAACTTTCCCAACCCTGCTGCTACGTCTTGCTGCTCCCTGGAGAACCACAGCAGAGGTGGAGGCAGTCTGCTGACTGTGACGCCCTGTCTGCGATGACTCTGGTGGGCATCCTCTGGAGGGCCCAGACTTGGAAGGCCCCGGCCTGCTGTCAGGGTCCTGCTGTGTGGCAGTGGCAACTTCCTCGGCCTGTGAAGCTGGAACTGCTGCGGTCACAGGAAGAGGGGAGTCGGTTAGGTCGGACATTCTCGGAGTCACCTGGATGGATGGGCCTGGAAGGTGTACCTGCTGATCCTCCTCCCTATGTGTGCCTGAGAACCCCTGGCTGACTCCATGAGGGGAAGGGGTAGCTGGAGTGAGATTGAGCTGCCCGGTACCCCTCTCGCGAATACACGGTTGGAGGCCAACTATGGCTTCAGCGACAGAGTTGAGCCATTTGGTAGAGCAGGCCGACCTCACTGTCAGCATAGGACCAGTCCAGGCCCTCGCCGGCCAGCTGGATGGCTCTGTTTTCAAAGTCCATGAGGATCTTGATTTCGGGCATTTCACCACTGGTCTGAGACCTCTCCCTCTTGTTGTGTGCCAGCTTGTCCTGCATAAATACAGATGGAAAAGCGTAAGTAGGACACTAGCCAGGCCAGATGATTAGTATGCCTGGCCTGAGTGGGTGGTGAGTGACTCCATGGATGGGATGAGGGCAATAAAGGTGTGTGAGAGAGTGAATGGTGATGTCCCTTGAACCGGGAGTGAATGAGGGCCCTGTAGATGTGTGATAGGTTTGTGAGCGTGTGAGTTGAGAGTAATGAGCAGAGTGACTGAACCTGGCAGAACAGAGGAGATCATTCATCTCAGTGGCATTGGGTGGCTGTCCTTTTTGAAAGGGTGTTGGCGCTGACCACCACTGCCACTGCCTCCCAAGCCAGATTAGTGCTGTTGCTGCCCATTCTGTAGCCAGAGTGGGGGTAGAGCAAATCCCAGTGGGCCTCCACGGCACCCAAAAGGTACTCGAGGGACGCGTCGTTGAACCTTGGGGCTGCCGTTTTCTTCAGTTTCAGGGCCATGTCTTCCATGCAGCAGTGATGGTCTGGAAGCACTGAGATTTGTGCTAGCGGCTGAACTTTAAATATGGCACCTGGTGTGATGCAGCAGCGGGGTGATGGCGGGTGGGTGAATGACAGCCCGCCCTCCTTGAATGTGGTGTGTTTTCTGCGAGTGCATAAATAATGTGGTGGGTTTGGGATGATATGGCATGAAAACCCACCATTGCGACATGCAGGTAAAACGTCATTTTATTCGCCCGCTACCGCACTTGGTGCAAATCTGGGAAAATTCTATCTGTTAAAACTGATTGTATCCCTACCTGAATTGCTTTCCATAGTACAACATGGATGCATACTGTAATACTAGCTTGGAAGCAATTTTCTTTTGGTTAACAGACTCTGCTTAAGAAACTTACACATAAGTACTAACACATTAGTAAAGAGGGCATAAATTTTTTTTGATCATTTACCTTTTTAGATGCCTGTTCTTCTTCTACACCGTCTCCCACAACAACATACACTACTTTTCTGCCAAACCTTTGAATTATTCGTTCAAAGCAGCTTTCCTTTCCTAAAGTAAAGAATGTAAATTGTTAACTTAAAATAACTTAATTGTTTTCCTATTACACCAAAGTTAAATACTTTGCTTAACTGCAGCATAATGGCTCAGCAGGTTGCAGCTCTAACATGCTGTGCCACACAGTAAAAAATGCAGGCTTTTGCTTGAAATTCCTTGCATAAACTGCCAATATCAGCTATGCCATCAAAGAGAAGCAGAGTGCAGGCAAGGCATTTATCAACATAGAGAGAGAGGGGGGTGAGAGAGAGAGAGCACTTTCTAGTAACCAGTCATACAACAGCATTGGCAAACATGTGGAAGCAAATTATTCAGTTCTTCTTACCTGGGATAATGGATGATATAGGAGGCAATAGATGAGTAGATAAAAAAGATTTTTTTTAACGAAACCAAAAATAGTTTATAAGTAGACTGTCACATAAAATAAAGTAATTGACACTGCATTATCATGAAATTAAATAAAAACTCTAAATGAGCTCAATTCAATATTTTCAAAGAAATGCAAGAGCTTTATACTATTCATGTGGCAAGAAGCAAAGGTTAATGTTTATTAGGTATTTTTCTGTTCCATGATATATAATCAGTGATTTAGAATTAAATTTGGGGACATGATTAAGAAGTTTGGAGGTGATACAAAAATTGACCATAGTGATAGTGAGGAAGAAAGATGCAGACTGCAGGAAGGTATCAATGGGCTGGTCAATTGGACAGAAAAGTGGCAAAGTGGTGGGTGAATGGAACTTACTGCCTGAAAGGATGGTAGAGGTAGAACTTTCATCACATTTAAAAACTATTGTATATGCCTTGAAGCGCTGTAACCTACAAAGCTACAGATGAAGAGTTGGAAAATGGGACTAGGCTGGATAGCTCTTTTCTGTCAGCACAGACACGATGGGCCAAGTAGCCTCCTTCTGTGCTGTAAATTTCTATGGTTTTCTGATCCTATATCAATTGTTAGACCATATATTTCAAAACCATGAATCATATAACAATTAACTGCAGTTCATTCTGTCTCATAAAAAAGCTTTTCTTACAAATACTGCCAGAGTTTAACATTAAAGATAATGGGGGAATAAATTTAGTAAATGAACCTTGAAAAGTGCCAAATACACTTGGACTAGAGATGAAGAGAGTTACTTATGTTATTTTCTGCATTTTCTGATACGGTATTACTCACCTATTTTTGTTGCACTGTACACGTTTTCAATTGGAAAAACAATTCCTAATCCATACAGCAAGACTTTGGCAAGAGCAGGTATCAATTGTGTCGTTGTTACTAAAATATTTATACAATTTGACCTGAAAGATATCATAGTAATAGCATTACTAAAGGTTACATTATAAAACTTGAAGATGCATCTGTTGTAAAATCAAGTAAAATGAATTCTACCATTTTGTTACAAGGCAAATACCATAAATTGTGTTATAGTATTACCCTTTTTTATATAAATGCAGTGATCTGCACTTCTTGTGATAAAAAAACTTCAATACTACATTATATTAAATAAGTTAGCTTTTAGACAAAATTTATATTTTGCTAAACTATTACAGCAAAAAGCAAGTACTCACATTGACACAACCAATGTACAATTAGAATTATATAAGAAGAATGAACAAAAAAGTGAATCCAACATTTGATTTTAACAGGGAGGCTTCTTTATTTACCAACACACTAAGAGGGGTGATGGTTAGGGTTGGAGTGATGGCTTGGGGTTGGATGTCTGATTGCATGTGGAAAATGCTGAAGTCTGGGTTTCCCCACATGTTGTGAAGTTAAATTTTTGGCTCTGACAGATTTCCTGCCTGAGGTCAGCCTGTTTGATAGGCTTGGTTTCCAGTCAGATAGGGGGCACTCCAAAGGAGGCCGCATAAGCTGGTAGGGCTGATCCACGATCCTGAGCTAGGGGGTGGGGGGTGGGAGAAGATGTGGGGGTTGAAGAGTGAATGATCTAGAGATCTGATCCCAAGGGACCAACCATCGACCTTGGAGGGATTTGGTGTTGACAAGTCCTTCAATCCCAATCCCAGAAATATCTGATCCCAAAAAGGAAGGTTTGTATGGGAGAGTATGTCTGATGGCGGAAGAGGTTGACATGCTGGGAGGAAGACTCCTGTTCCTTCTGACCCACAAGGAGTGCTGTGAAGGTAATTTTCTTCTCCGAGGCTGTCCTCAACCTGCAGCAGCTGCTGAATTTTCCGAGGCTCAGTAAACACAGCCAGCCACAGACGAATCTGCAAATCAGGTTAAATCCAAGGCTTCCAGTCTCGCTAACATATTTAAAATGTCATGCCGCCTGGGAGCGGATTGGCTGCCCACCCCTTGCCCTGCCTCAGTAAAACCCAGAAGTCTGCTGGATTGAATGGATTTCCAGGTGCACTTGGAAGTTTTGCTCATTGAACCCAGCCCCCAACTGCACCCAATTTCACTCATTCACATATGTTAAAATCTCCCCACACAAGGGTGACATTCTTAAATTTTCCTAAGCTATTTTGTCTTGTTTTCTTTTCTAGGATTTCCCCCATCTCATAGCTCCCCTAATTAGCAGCTGGCAATCTGCTCCTATACTGCTCCTAATGCTGCAGCTAAAAACAGTTATTGGGAAAAGGAGGCCATCAGCCTGAAACTATTTAAGAAATTGTTTCGCTATTTTTCCTACTGTCTATGTTTTGAAGTTATGATCTGGTAACTACTTCCCTACAATATAGCATGGCTGAGATTGACAATTCAGCACATTGGAGAACTGTGGTTGTAAATCTAACTTCTAAAAAACTGCAGGAATATTCAATTATGGAGGTTGTAAAACCTTTACTGAAGTCAATGGAAGTGAATATTGAGCAGTGTGTGTAACAATTGGACAGGGAATAAAATAGGCAGATGGGATTTACAATGTGTGAGGGAGGTGTATAACAGACGGGTGGGCTGTATAATGGGTGGCTGATGCAATATTGCCAGTTTTGGGACCTCACCAAAAATGGACGTTCTACCTCCGTGACATAGCAGTTAAACTATTATAACAAATTATAACAGTTTCATGCATAAGACCTTCAAGTCCATTTAGTCCACCTGTTCATAGTGTTCCTTTACCCGGAATTCCATTTGACGACAAGAGCCTGTCTAGTTCCTTTTTGAAACTCATTGGGTAAAACTTTTCGCTCACCTGCGGGCGCGCGCCCGACCCAATCGAGCATAAAATGACGTGCGATATTTTGGTCAGCGGGCCAAATTAAAAGGCCCTTTAAGGCCATTAAAAAGTTAATTAAAATAAATTTTTCGCTGTCCATCCAACCTTATGGTTGGCGGGCAGGTGAAAACGCCAAGTGACCTTTGTACATTTTTGGAAACCTCATCCACGGGCAGGATCAGGTTTCCAAATGCAAATAAGAATAAAATAAAAACGTTAATTTTTCATTAATAACAATTTGCTGCTCATGTGACAGCATCACATAAGGGGTCATGTTTCATTACATTTTTATTTAAAATTTTTTTTCATATATCTTCATCTCCCTGAGGCAGTTTTGTGCCTCAGGGAGATTATGTAGTGCGCAGTTGCCTGCATGCGCGAAGGTTGCACTCACCTGGCTTGCACACCTGCCCCCACCTGCATAGGCAGCCCTGAGCGCTGCCCCTCGCGTTTCACGCTGGATGGACCTTAATTGGCTTGCCAGCATGAAATTGCCTTCCAGGTCCGATTGCAGGCGGTAGTTGGGGCCCGCCTCTACAGAGCCTGCATGCCAAGGGCAAAATTCTGCCCATTACGATTTCTTCTTTTCCCGCCTGTGATGACATACTGTTCGAAATACTTATCACCCTTTTAGTAAAAAATGTTTCTTCTTCATTTCCTATATTGTTATTTTGTGTTTAATCTGTAAACATGACAAATTCTACATGACAAAATATCTTTGTTTGTTCAAACCCATTTATAAGTTCTTCTCTCATAGCATTTTACAGAACAGAAGAACAGAATTCACTTTCTTAGTTTTCTCTTTCCAATCAGAAAGAATCCAAGATAGTCATTTTTTCCTTATACATGGAACCATAATGTGCTTTACCTTTGAGCCACCCATTTCAATGTATTTTTTATTGAACACAAATATCAGTGAAAATAAGAAAATAATATATTTATGTTTTGCTTTCTTTATCTTTACAATTCAAATTGTTTTACAGATAAACCTATTTTTTGATGCTGATGTCTTATTATAAAATGCTTTCATTAATGGAATGACTTCAGTTCACTCAAGATTGCATATTCACGTCTACCCTCACCTTGAATGAATGAGTGTGAGCACTTTCAGTGCAAGTGTTAACCATGAATCTGTTAAAGCCTCAATTTCTGCTCGCAACTGCAACCATGATTCCCTTTTAGTTGGACCAAGGAGACCTAAGATTTGGCAAATAGTTATTCTGAGTTAAAGATTCATTTTTTATTTATACCAAATATTTCAACTGCAACAATTTCAATAGTTAAGAGAGTTAAACACAACCACTCAATGTAATTCTGTCACAAAACATCACAATGAGAAAGGATCCACGAAAGGATCTGGTTTGTATACCTCAAAATATATAAAGCCATACAAGGTTAAAATATAATTTTTCCAAAATGTTGAATATGATTTTTGTATTTTATATTTTGATTCAATTTTTTCTCCATGAGTGCCACAAATCTACATTCAAGCAGCAGGATAGAACAACATGGAACACATAACCACATGGGTACCCAATGAAGCCCTGCTTGAATCATGTCTCTTGTTGGGGTTACTTTAGTAATTGGTTAACTGGAGACATAAATCAAGCAGGGTAAGCAGAGAAATTGAATTCTGCTGGATTTTTAGCATTTCCTGACATGGAAATTTCTTTTCACTCGTCTGCTCCAAATACCAGCCTACATGAGAACTGATGGATTTCAAGGAAAATATACAAACTTGACATACAAACTTGACCAAGAGACAACCCTCAGATGCAAATTCATAAAATTTCAGTTGGATTTCTTTTATTTAAAAATGGCATAGAATATTATGCCAAAGTGACTGTAAATGCAGGTACTTTGTTTAACATGAACCTTAATTTAATTCAGTAAGTCTACACTGAGGAATTGAATAATTATAGATCAAGATTATGAAGTACATAACCATGTTTATAATTGACAAAGATTTGAATATTCCAACACTGCTAGATTAAGAAAAGAAACATTTCAAAATATTGCATTTGAGCTTTGAATTTTAAAGTTCTAAATTTTTAATTTTAGCAGGTATCAGTGATCATATATATCAGAACAGTTGTCATCAATCCATCAGTTAGCCAAAACAGCGTTCATCTTTGCCTTTATCCTGTTACTTACTAAATGATTTAATCCATTGCAAATTATCCAACTACTTCATGAGAAAAAATTAGAATACTTGCCTCCAACATTATTTTTGTAGGTGTTATATATTTCTTTCACTCTTCGATAGCGAAAAGCTAACTTCCGCATCCAATCAACCCCACCACGCACACCAGTTGCTAGGCAAAGATTTGCACTAGTTGCTGCAGCATGAAAGCCATCTGTTGCAAAGTTATAAGTGCTGTGCAAATGGATACAAATGAGACAGCCTTCAGTGGAGAATAGACACTTGTGGTATGTCACATAACATACTGTTATCTAAGAAGTAAATTCTATTGCTTAGTGATTAACATACCTCAAATCCTGCCCATTATCATCTGATGATACATCATCAATGTGAACTTGATCACATTCCTGTAAAGAATTAAGGATGTTAGGAAGGTAATTGAAATACAGATTGAAATTAAATTATTTTTGAAACAAGTCTGAGAACAATGGCAAAAAATGGGGAATTTGTACATTTCTGTTCAATTATTTTTTCTATTTGCTTTATTAAAACATGCCTGTAAGCGCCAAATTAAAATATTTACTGTTTTTTTATTCATACGCAGATAACATGTGAATAAAACAACATGGGTATAATGACACAATTTTAAAGCAAACGAGCAATAATCTGTACTCCTGGAAGAGAAGGGTAATCAATCGATGACAGACTTGCAAAACCATTTTTTTTGCAGCAAAGCAAAGAAAATGTATGATTCACTGTAGTATCACTTGGTATGGACAAAGACAGCAAAATTAATGACAACATTTTTAATATTCGTCAGCGTCAGACTCTTCTAATAGCAGGCGCCTGCTCTGGGGTGTTTCAGTAAATACAGAAGGGAATTCTAAAAGAATGAAACATAACGGTACATAAATGTATTAGTTACTTCTATTAAGGGCTATAAAAGCAAGTATACTTTTGGCCGAATCTTCCATGGAGTGGTAATCACTATGGGATTGCCACTCTGCTCCTATTTCCCATCTGGAGTCCTTCAAGAGCATTAGGAGAAACCAAGCCACACCACCTTTTACAGCACTAGCTGCCATATGCCGTTAAGTTTAAATGTCTCAGCTACTTTGACAAGCTACAGAGAGAAGCTAAATGTGTAAGCGGATGTATAGGATGGGCCAGTGGGGGACGGATTGGGGCTCAGTAGTATAGTTACCCAGAAGTTAGAACTGGTTTAATGCTTCCAACTTTTCCTCGGTAATTATTCTGCTAAATAAGATGGAACCATCCAAAATCTCTGACTTTAAATCTGAGCTTTGGATGATTCCAGGAACAAGGTAATTGCCCAATAGAAGTTGAAACTTCCCAGGCAATTCCCATGCAGTCCTTGTGTGAGGACTTCTGAGGGGTCCAGCGCATCTTCTGGGGTACCGCTGGGGTGTGACCCTCTGAAGAATGGAAGATCTGGGCCATTATGTTCAAGGACAACAACTTGTAGTTCTGTTGTGCCTTCGGAATAGTAAAATATCCCAAGACAGTGGCGTTATCAAACAAAATTTCACATTGAGCCCATAAGGAGATATTAGAAGGATGCTGAGTGAAGTTTTAAGGAGCATCTTAAAGGAGGAAAGAGAGGAATAGAGATGGAAAGGCTTAAGGAGGGAAGTCCAGTCCTTAGGGCTTTGCTGCTGAATGCATGGCTGTCATTGGTGGAATGGTTAAAATCAGAGGTGCTCAAGTGGCCAGAGTTGAAGAAACTCAGAAATTTTGAAGTGATGAAGGATGGAGGAGATTATAGAGATACCGATGGATGGGGCCATGAAGTGCTTTGAAAATAAGGATGAGAATTTTAAAATCATGGCATTGCTTAACTGTGTTCCCCAATGTGCGTCACTGAGCACAGGGCAGCTGGATGAACGAGACTTGATGTGGGTCAGGATGGAGGCAGCAAAGTTTTGGATGGCCTCAAGTTTATGGAAGGTAAAACTTGGGAAGCAAATTTGGAGATAAAAAGGCATGAATTAAGTTTTCAGCACCAAAGAAGCTGAGACAGGAGTGAAATTAGGTAATGTTACAAAGATGGAAATAGGCAGCCTTAGTAATGACACGGATATATGGTATGAAGCTCATCTCAGGGTCAAATATAATACCAAGATTACAAACAGTCTGGGTCAGCTTCATGCAGTTGCCAGGGAGATGGATGAAGTGAGTGGCCAACAAATAAAGTTTGTGGTGGGGGCCGAAGGCTTTGGTTTTTCTAATTTTTAGTTGAAGGAAACTTCTGCTCATCTAGATGTCGGGCACATATAATAAAACTATAATTCTTAATTTTCTTTCACAGTACTAAAAATGTTGCTGTTCCCCAGATTGTATACTGATCACGTTGTAATATTTGACGTGTTTTAGCAGACTTAAAGACTCAAATAACAGAAAACATGTTTCAAAATAAAAACCATCTTCAAATGATTAGGTAAGAAAATAAGTGAGAACTGAAAGGAAACAAATGGAAAGTTACCCTTTAAGGGTTACTTTGCTGACTCAAATTTAAATTTGCAAGTAGGTTTTGAACTGATGATTTAGTTATGCACATTTAATATCTTAAAATTCCTTTTCCTATATTTTATAAGGACTAAAGCAGCTGCAAATAAAATCCCTTACTTTCCATTTTATTGTTATGATTTGAATTTATATCATGTTCAGCTAAGTTGTTTCAGTCAATTTTTGGAGTAACAAAACACAGACTTACTGTTGTTGCATACTGCATGCTAAAAAAATTGAACCTGATGCAAACTGCCAATGAAATTATGACTCCTGATTGCCGTCGAGCCACACACCACCATTGCCTCAGGCTTGCATTTAAAAGGTAAGTAGATAAAAAAAATCTGCAACTAGTTTGCTGTAGATGCTCTATGTTCATGTTTTGCTAAATTGTATATAGCAAAAGAGTTTAACACGGGGCACTGCTAATAAAGCACACGAGAGCCAATCTACAATGCCGTATTCGGGAATCATACAAAATATGTGTTATAATGAGGGGCCCATTACAGGGTTGGCATTTTATATGGTTTTCTATTACAAAGGATGAGAAAAGGGAAGAGAGAAAGACAGAAATATATCGGAAATTGTGGCATAGCTGTTAATGCTAGAGTGAATCTTTTCTTTTACGGTAGAAAATGCTGCTTTATTTGTACATAGAATATTATTCTCTGAATAAACAAATAAAATGTTTACCCTTGAACATTTTCATTTTACTGGGTATTTTCAAGACACATTTTTCATCTGCCTGGACTTGTGGGTAAGGGAGGGAGAGAAGTGCAGAGAAACTAAAACCAGCTGTTTCTTAACAGAATTAAAATCCTGACCCTCAACCTCTGTTCTACTACATCTATTCTGCAATCAAACCTCTCCCAGCAAGAGTGAGGGCCAAGGAGGAAAAGACTTTGACCCTGTAACCTTCTCCTCCTTCCTAGAGGTCAACAACTTCAGATAAGAGAGAAAGAAAGTTAATGTGGCCTCACAGGAGGGCTATGAATTTAACATTTTGAAGTTGAAGACATAGTTCGGAAACTTTTTTTTAAGTTGTTTGTTTAATCTGTTTTAAAACAACTCGTGAAAATCTCTCTAATGTGATGATTTAGACAATTTGTTGTCGGCAGAGCTGATTTAATTTGATATCTGTTAAAAATAAACTGGCAGAGAAAAAATAATGAAGGCCACTGGTGGGGAGGGATAGAAACATTCAGTTGCTCCCAAACCCTCACACGGGGCTATAATCATTTTAATCAGAATAGGGGTGCTTGTGTGCATAAACAGAAGCAAAACCTGAAATTATACATACATTAACATCATGAACGACAAAATCCCTTCACCAGGAGCTACTTAGTGGAACTCCAGTACCCAATTACATACTAATTGGCTGTTAATGAACCTATTACAGCTATTCTTCTTTAACATCCTGTGTTTGTTTTCCCCTGCTTGCGTTGTTTGGGTTTTCAGCCATAAGTTGGGACAACTGTTTGAAGCATTGTTCAGAAAGCAAGCCTTCTATAATTATGTGACGCCAATTGTCACTCTTCTTGCTTAGGTAAAACATTCAACAGATGGGAACTTGTTTACTTGTGGGAGAGATTAAATATGGTAGCTTTAATGATCAATGATTGCACATGGTCTGATTACAGGTTAGAACTATTGTTTCTCTGTCCCTTATTTGGAATGTTTAATTGCCATTCCTATTAGGTGAAATAAATGTTTTGCCTTCAGGGGACTATATGTCACCTGTCCAAAATTGCAAGAAAAGCAATCTTACATTTTACAGAAGTTACATAAGTTTATAATGCAGAAGAAGACCATTTAGCCCGTTTTGTTTGTTCTGGTTAAATGCTGGAGCAATCGAAAACTAATACAATAGCCCCCACGTTCTTCCCATAGCCCTTTAACTTCTTCTGTTTCAAATGTTTGACATTTTCCCTTCAAAAAATCCAATGATCTCTGCCTCAACCACTGTCCATGCTCCAAAACCCGCAGAGTAAATACATTACTTCTGACCTCCTCACTCTTAATATGACAATTTTAAAATTGATGACTATTGTTCGCCAATTCCCCAAACAGAGGAAATAGTCTTTTCATATGCACTCTATCAAAATCCTTCAAAATTTTAAAAACTCTGCCAAAGCACCTATTGTCTGTCTTCGGTCCTGTAGAAACAGTTCCAGTATATCAAGTCTCTCCTCTTAATTATAGTTAACCCCGTAACACACTAATGTTGTTTTTTAAATGGGGTGGCAAAAACTGTACAGCATATCCTCACTGCTTCCAAGCCAATGTTTCACATGACTTTATCACTAATTTTTTACTCTTGCATCCTATGCCCCTACATGTTATTGATATTTTTTTAATGGCTTTATTTATCTGAAGTTACACTTTCAGGGACTTATTTGAACACATCTTGCTGTATATCTATGTCCTTCAGCACTTCTCACTTTAGTGTATAGTCCCAGTCCTTGTATTTCCTCCCAAAAGTCTGGAAAGCATAGAAATTATAGGCCAGTTAAGGCACAAGGGAGTTTGGCAAAGGTTGGATTGTATTTATTTTAATGCAAGAAGTCTGATGAATAAGGAAGATGAGTTGAGGGCACAAATTAACACATGGAAGTATGATGTCATTGCTGTCACAGAGACATGGTTGAGAGAGGGGCAGGATTGGCAGCTCAATATTCCAGGATATAGGGTCTTCAGGCGAGTCAAGGAAGGAGGTAAAAGATGAATGGGTATCACACTATTGATCAAGGAATCACTTACAACAGTAAGGAAGGATGACATCTTAGAAGGGCTCCTCAAATGAAGCCATGTGGGTAGAACTTAAAATAAAAAATGGAGCAATCACATTGCTGGGAGTGTACTATAGGCCCCCAAACAGTCAGAGAGAAGTAGAAGAGCAGATATGTAGGCAAATTTCAGAGAAGTGTAAAAATAATAGCGTAGTAGTAGTGGGGTATTTCAACTTCTCCAGTATCAACCAGGTTAGTCATAGTGTGATAGGTTTAGAGGGAACAGAATTCTTAAAATGCACTCCTCGACCACCACCATCTGCCTTCTGCCACTCAGCCAATTCTGGATCCAATTTGCCAAATTGCCTTGGATCCCATGATTGGATCCAGAATTGGCTGAGTGGCAGGAAGCAGAGGATGGTGATCGAGGGGTACTTTTGTGACTGGATGCCTGTGTCCAGTGGGGTTCCACAGGGATCGGTGTTGAGTCCCTTGCTGTTTGTGGTATATATAAATGATTTAGCCTTGAATGTAGGAGGGTTGATCAGTAAGGTCGCGGATGACACAAAAATTGGTGGGGTGGTAAATAGTGAGGAGAATAGCCTTAGATTACAGGAGGACATAGATGGGCTGGTCAGATGGGCTGATCAGTGGCAAATGGAATTTAATCCGGATAAGTGTGAGGTGATGCACTTGGGGGCAGGACAAACAATGCACGGGAATATATAATGGATGGTAGGACCCTGGGAAGTACCGAGGATCAGCGGGACCATGGGGTGCATGTCCACAAGTCCCTTAAGGAAGCAGGACAGGTAGATAAGGTAGTTAAGAAGGCATATGGGATTCTTGTCTTTATTAGCCGAGGCATAGAATATTAGAGCAGGGAGGTTATGCTGGAACTGTATAAAACGCTGGTTAGGCCACAGCTGGAGGATTGCATGCAGTTCTGAAATCTGCATTATAGGAAGGATGTGATTGCACTAGAGAGAGTGCAGAGGAGATTTACCAGGATGTTGCCTGGGCTGGAGAGTTTTAGTTATGTGGAGAGATTGGATAGACTGGGGTTATTTTCCCTGGAGCACAGGAGATTGAGGGGGGACATGATTGAGGTGTATAAAATTATGAGGGGCATTGTTAGGGTAGACAGGAAGGAACTTTTCCCCTTGGTGGAGTGATCAATAACCAGGGGTCTTAGATTTAAGGTAAAGGGCAGGAGGTTTAGAGGAGACGTGAGGAAGAATTTTTTCACCCAGAGGGTGGTGGGAATCTGGAACTCACTGTCTGAAAGGGTGATAGAGGCAGAAACCCTCATAACATTTAACAAGTATTTGGATGTGCACTTGCGATGCCATGGCATACAAGACTATGGGCCTAGTGCTGGAAAATGGGATTAGAATGGTTAGGTACTTGTTGACTGGTGCAGACTCGATGGGCCAAAGGGCCTTTTTCTGTGCTGTAGACCTCTATGACTCTAAAATGTACTATCTCACACTTATTCACTTTACACCTGTCTCTGCATTCCACTATCCTAAGACATCCTTAACTTTTTTACTATCTTCCTTGCTGTTTGTAAAGCCTCCTACATTTGTGCCATCAGAAAATTTTACATTGTACTTCTGATGCCCAAGCTCAAATCACTATAACAATAACTAAAATGAACTGAGTACTGATGCTTGGTTGCACCGCTTCCAGTGTTCTCTAATCCAGCAACACCCATTTATCCATAACCTTTGTTTCTTGATGAAAGCAAAATACTGCAGATGCTGGAAATCTGAAATAATAACAAGAAGTCATGCAAAAACTCAGCAACTCTGGCAGCATCTGTGGAGAGAGAAACTGAGGGCAGAATTTTGCCCTTGATGGGCGGGCGGGCAGCCGATCACCGCTGCCGAAACAGGCCCCGCTGCCATTTTAAGTGGGCGGGCCAATTAAGGCTATGCACTTCCTGTGCGGGGAGGTGGGGGGAGGGATTCCCCAACTGTCAGAGTGTGCTCTTTCATGCAAGCGTGCGAAAGAGCGCACATCTCTCTGAGACTAAGTGCTGCCTCAGGTTTCAAACTTCAAAAGTAGAATAATAAAAAATTATTAACACATCCCCCTCATGTGACAATGTCACACGAGATGGGACACGTTAATAAATATCGCAAAAACGTTATTAAACTTTTTTAAAACAGACATGAAACCTCATCTCGCCAGTGGATGAGGTTTCATGTTTTTTCAGAAGCCCGCTGGGGCTCCTGGCCTGCCCACCAACCTTAAGGTTGGACAGGCAGGGCCTTAAATTGGCTTAATGATCCTGTTAATGGCCTCAATTGGCCATTGATGGGTCAGCAGGCAGACAGCTGATTTTGCTGTCTCCCCGCCTTCCTGAATATTTAAATGGAGCGGGATGACGTCGGGGGTTCCTGCAACATCATCCCGTGTCATTTTTGCGTCAGCGAGCGGGCCTCCCCCCCAACTCGCCGATGAAAAAATTCTGCCCTGAGTTAACGTCTTGGTCCGTTTGATTCTTCTTCAGAGCTGAGCAGAGCTTTCTGTCAATCAACCAACTTTCTATCAATGTTATTTCATTTCTTAAGTTGTCTAAATTTTTATTGCAAGCTTCTTGGAAGATACTTTATTGAACCCATTCTACAAATCTACATAAATTATACCAACTGCATTTCCTTTGTCTATCCAATTGATCCCTTTGTTCAAAAACTTTATTGAATTTGTCAAATGTTACAACTTCTTACAAAAAATTCATTTTATCTAAATGTGTTGCTGCCAATTTATTAGCTCCCTTGTTAATTCTGCAGAACATCCTTCTTTCCGCTTGAACATATTTCCCTGTACCTCCCATTCTAAATGCTCCATTTGTCCAACTACATCCACTCCGTGGGAAGCAATCATTCACTGATTTTCGCGAGGGTGCCCCCTTATGTGGCAGGGAGGCAGGTTTACTGTCCATTTAAGGGTGGCAGGCAGACTGTCGAAGCTGGAGGGCCAATCAGAATCCTTCCTGCATGAACAGAAGAGCAGGCTATGATGGAAGGTAAGCGAGAAAGAAAGTAGTTTAAAATGGAGACGCCCTCTCTCCAATCTTTTAAAATGTAACTAAAATTGACTTTTGGAGCTAGTCCATTAATGTGGAGGTGTGTGGATAAAGCCCCCCTGCCAGATGCTGTATGGCTGTTCCTGCACGCAGGAAGGCAGAAAGGGCCTGCAGGCTTGCCTGGAGGGCTGCCCCATGGCCTGCTGAGATCTGCACGTGGTGGATACTTGGTGAGTGGCTATAGAGGTGGCACTGAGGTATGAAGGGGAAAGGGGATGGGTGGGGATACGGGATGGCATTGACTTGGCATGGAAAATGTGAGGGGCCATGGGGGTGGGCAGGTGTCATGAGCTGGTATTCAGCTGACATGGGGTAGTTGGGGCATGAGTTGGCATTGAGTTGGCATGGGTAACCAATCTCATTGGAATATTTGGCCACAGTATTCTTGGGGCATCCAGAGGAACGTTCCTGCTAGCTTAGCCACACAAAAGCTGGGTCAAAAAGATTTGAGGCAATTTTATGACATGACTGCTTTAGACAAATAGTATGTGCCATGCACCATCTACCTACTTGTCCCTCAACATTTTAATTGGGGTAATTTGTGCATAGCACACCAATGCATTGACTGCTCATTGAAAGGCCTCTTCCAAGATGTTGGTGGCTGAGTATAAGCATAAACAAGACTAGAAGTGATGCAATCTACTTTGGATTCAGTGTTCCATTTATGTTGGGCAGGCTGGCTTAAAATTGGGCCTATGTTGTGCTGCTTTACTTAAATTGCTGAATTTCAGTTTCTGGATTTTTTTTTTGTAGCATGAAATGACTTTGGCCCAGATTTTCAACACGACAGAAAGCCATTTTGTTGTGACAGAAAGAGCGGAAATGTCCGAAAATTGGAATTTCAGCCCCCAAATGCGGCACTTCCCATTTTCATGTGAAATCCGACATGTGCAGATTAGACCAGGTTTGAACATGGCGGATTCATTTGGACCTGGTCCCAGGGCACCTTTGGTGAAGGTCAGGCACCCTTTAGTCAGTACATGCGGTTTGAGTTCTCTCTCTCTTTGAAACTCCCTTTTCTTTTCTCTTTCTTCCCTTGCTAACTTCTCCCTCTGGAATTCAAGTTCAAGCTTTCACACCTCTTTTTTTCAAGTTCAAATTTTTCCTTTTCTCTCTCTCTTTCTTATATCAAGCTGCTTCATTTCTTTTTCTTTTGCTTTCTCAAGCTGCTTCATTTCTTTTTCTTTTGCTATCTCAAGCTGCTTCATCTGCAAGTGAATTCTAGCTAACGCAATTGAATTGCTGTCAGGATTAACTTTTCCTTCTTCTAATTTCAAATGCTGTGCTATTACCTCAACTCTGTCTGCTTTCATAGCCCTTGCTTTTAACTCTAACTTCAACTTTTCTGCTGATGCGATTAACCTAACCTTGGTTAATTGTGGCAAATCACTCAGTGATAAATCTTCATTCTCCAGAAATGCCATAGCCACTGACAAAGTCGTTCTGCTTTTCAATTAAATATTGTAACATTCACCACGAAAATCTCACCAGCCTTAACCTCCACAAATCCCAGTGCCTGTATTTGTCCGTGGATTCGTGGTCCCTCAAGAGTTCCCAATTTACGTTACAATCTGATTAGGGACCTGTAACCTTTTGTTTAAATTAGACAAAATTTTACCCACTCAGAGAATAAAGCCACAAGACTCCACAGTTTTAAACAAACAAAATAAACTTTACTATACCAAGTCAGAAAAATAAAACAAACTACAATATGTATAGTATACTCTAACATTCAGAATTAACATGAGGTAATTATAAATTAACAGGCAGATTGTGGTTAAACATACCATACAGCACATTAGATGCAACCAAGACAGATTCCACAGATTTTTCAGCAACATACTCAGAAGTCAGTGACCACTGTGAGTGACAATATCTGGTTAAAACTCTGTGTCCCTCATGAGTGATTTCAATTCTTCACTTTCGAAGATCAACCTCTGAATTCCTTCAAAAGCCACACAAACTCAGACTGCCTACCTCCTGATAGTTCAGTCTCTTCTCTTAAGACCGCATTCCACAGGGTTCATAAAGCTGCACTTCCACCTCTGGTTCAAGAAGGCAGCACACCATCACCCTACTGGCCAAGCCAGCGATGTGCCAAGCCATGAACAAATAGAAAAAAATTACCGGCACACTTCCAACTCTTTTGCAGACCACTAGCTTCACTAAGTAGGCACTGCCCCTGGGCTTCTCTGAACTCATCTCCTGGCTGCACCAAGCTATAAATGGTTCCCAGGACTTCACTGTGCCCTAACTGCCTGGAGCCTAAGGAGCTCCCAGGGTTTCTCTGTGAGCTGTAAAGCACACAAGGTTCAAACTGCAACTAACAGCTTCACATAGGGCTCCCAGGGCTTATTTGGGTCCTAACTACCTGCAGCCTGCTAACAGCAGCGTCTTTTCAGTACAGCCTCTTCCCATGCTGCAGAACATACAGATAAATTGAAACCAGAGAGTTTTCTTAAGCTCCACCCATCTTCATGATGACATAGTCTTTCAAGATTCAGTGAATGCTTTTAAACTAATTTAGCTCCAACTCCCAAAACAAAACATTTTTCTGGATGCACTTCTTTGTAAGTAGTGTACAGATCATGTCTCCAGCTAAGTTAGCCTATCTGCCGTTTTATGGCTGTTATCTTTCTAGCTGTTCACTCCTTAAACCACATGGCCCCTACCTTTTAAGTGTAGTGGACTCCAAGCTGCTTTAGTTGCATTTAGCCCATTTTCTACATTTAAACTTTAGTCTTCGCAGAACTAAACATTAGTTCTAAAATATTAACTATGAGCAAGATATTCATCACAGGGTAAAGTTAGAAATATTCCAATATATAAGGGGAAAAATTTGTTTGCATGCATGCTTCAAAGCTATGTCAAATCCCTAGAGGTAGAGACTGCTTCAGTCTGATACCTGAGCAACCTATGCAAGTTTCTCCATTAATATCACTGGAGAAACCTATGCAGGCTGTGCAGGTATTGGCCTGCAGCGCTGCCTGCCTCCAGGGAAGCAGTGTGGTCTGCCTTTACACAAGAACATTTTTGCCCCATACTATTTTGTTAGTGGACTCCAAGACCCTGAGAATGAATTGAGGAAAGTGCATAAGAATTGCTACTGCTATTTTTGACGATTACAATATTTTACAAAACCTTAAGCACACTTCAAATTATGCCAGCAAATTAATAATTGTACTGTTATAACAGCAGTTACATGGAAACTGAAGAAATCAAACTACCAGTTATTAAGGCATCAATATATCTACACTACTTCAGAACAAAATTTTGCGCTCAGTAAACCAAGATTTGCCAGACTACCCTCCTGCCTGCATTCAGTCACTTTAAGAAACTGGTGCAATGTTTATGACCTGTCTAACCTAACAGAAGTTGAAAGGCCAGTTCTGCTTCTATCAGGTAGCCAGCAACAAATTAGAAAATACATTTACATTTTCCGTCTTTTTTTTTGTTGAAAAACATACTATCACAGCTTACTGATGGAACAGACAGTACCTGTGAATTTAGTGTTTTCTTTCTTCGGACAGGTCTAAGTACATCTTCTTCCTTCTGTATTCGCCCCTGGAAAAATCTCTCCCTCAATTTACATACAATTGCACTTTCAAAATCCCACTGTCTAGCCACTGACCCATCATTCACCATAACAACATTTCTGCAGCTACTGATTTGCTCAATCACACCCTCTCTTCCACCTTTGATGCCCTCATTCACATTAAAGCTTTCACTTTCTGTCAACCTGGCCATTACCCCTAGTATGACCCTCATCTCTGCTCCCTTAAGCCCAAAGGATGCAGACTTGAAGGGATATGGCGGCAATTTGTTTAGTCATTCACCCCCAGATCTGGCTGGTCCACATGAAGCATTATCGGATGCTGCAAAAGTCTGTGAAAACCATTTACTAATCCAATATCATCCTACAATGCAAAGATAACTTGTGCATTCTTTACTACAAGTCTTCTTTTTTTTAACCCAACCCCCCTCCCATATCTCCTCCACCCCCATCTCCAACAACAAATCAGAGGAGCTCAATGGGTTTCTTTGTTATCCAACGGATAAGTGTTGATACCAAGCAACCGCTTGAATTGCTTTGCTCCTGATTGAGATGATGCGAGTTTGTGGTAGCGATTTGACTGTTTGATGCAAACCCAAACTTCAACTTCAAATTGTGGTTTCCTTGTATGTGTTCGCTTGTCGAAGTACGCTTTTGTTTTACCCTGTCACTTAGCGATTTCTTCTGCTTCTGCTCTGACATTCTCGTTGGATAGCTGTGATGACTAAACAACACCAGGATGTTCTTTGTGGTAAAGATGCAATACATGTTGCTATAGCACCTTTAGGATAACAGCTTGAGTTTTTCCACCTGTAACACAGGTGTCATCAAACAATGCAAGCTTATTGCGTATTCTGTAGTATGGGACCAATTCTTCTTCTACTTTTAAGTACTGGTTTACTTTCTGAAGTACATTGTCGCTGATTCTTCTTTCAACTCCTCTCATGTAACAAGATTCGTGGTCGCTTGCGAGATCACCGTGATCACATAGTCTTTGACATCGCAAGTCGCTTTGCTATTGCTAACACTGTCTGCAATAGAAGTACGGCTAAGCATGTCAGTTACTCAATTGCGAGTACCTGAGAGGTACTTGGCGTCGAGGTTGTACTGATAAAGATTTTCCGACCACTTGTATACGCATGAAAGTCAATGACAGATCCTGATGTGACTAACAATGTATAGTCAGCACTTGGTGATAGATTTGGAGAGTGAACTTTGTGCTGTAGAGGTACATGTGCCAATGTTCACAAGCATAGATGGAGGCTTTTGCTTCCAGCTCAAATATCATTTTTGCATTCAGTTTCTGACAACATGTATGATGCATAAGCAATTGGTTATTCACATCCTTCCATGCACTTAGAGAGTGCGGCTCCAATCACATTTCCTGACATCTGTTGTGACAAACCTTTCTGCATGTGGTTGAAATGCATGAGGACTGGCAGAGGTGCTATCTTCACATTTAAAGGGTCAATCTCTGTTTGTTATGCAATTGTCCATTCCCATTGTGCATCTTTGCGCTGTAACTTTTGAAGTGGCTCTGCAATCTCTGCGTATGTCGTAATGAATGTGAAAAAAGTTGGTAGATCGAAGGAATGATGCCAATTCTTTCACGTTAAATGAGGTCGAAAGTGCATGAATGGCTTTGACATTCTCAGGTGTAGGCTTTACGCTAGCTGTCTGAGGCTGAACCAAACTACTTGCAACCTTGGTGTCATATATGACCCGAGATGAGCTTTCAACTACATATTCACATCATTGCTAAGGCCACCTATTTCCACCTCAGGAACGTTGCCTGCTGAAGCCCTCATCACTGTTTATGTTACCTCCCGACTTGATGATTCAAATGCACTCCTGGATGGCTTCCCATATTCTACCCTCCATAAACTTGAAGTTATCCAAAACTTTGTTGCCTGTGTCCTAACTAGCACCAAGTCCCGTTCACCCATCACCCCTGTGCTTGATGACTTACACTGCCTCAATTTTAATGTGCTAGTCCTTGCTTTCAAATCCCTCAATGGCCTCACCTCTCCCTATGTCTGTAATTTCCTCCAACCCTAAATCCCTCTGAGATATCTGCCCTCCTCAAATTCTGGCCTTTATTGCATCCCCAATTTTAATCACTCCACTGCTGCCACTCTGCCTTCAGCTCTCTGGACACTAATCTCTCAAATTCCATCCTTAAATCTCTCTGCCTCTCTAACTCTCATTCATCCTTTAAGATGCTCTTTAAAATCTACCTCTTTGACCAAGCTTTGGGTCATTTGCCTAATATCTCCTTATGTGGTTCGGCATCATATCTTGTTTTATAATGCCCCTGTGAAGTGCTTTGGGGAGTTTTATTAGGTTAAATGCACAAGATAAGTAAGTGTTGTCATACAAGATGCGATGGCATGTACGTGTCTTAAGAAGGTGTAGTAAAGCACCATCTGTATCTAATAATCATTAAAACCAAATATAAAGGAAGAACTCAACTGAATACTGAAGTTACTTAATTAAAATATGGCAGGAATACTACTAGCAAAGAATGGTGTAAGATGATACTGAAATATTATTTTAATTTCTACAGTAACAGATCCATTTCAGGGAAATCTTTTCATTCGTATGGCTGGGGAAGCAGTTATAATTCAATGGCAAAGTTAACAATCCATTCAGGGAAATGAAAATCATATTTCAATGTCCTCTAGATCCATGGCTTTATCCGCCCTGATATCCCATTGATCCAGTTCATTTCATGCTCTCTGTTAACTGTAATTTTTTTATTTTGAGTTGCCTTTTTGAAATTCCTGACCTCTCTTATTTATGCACTCCTGCTTGGGGGACTAGAGCTGCAAATTTCAAAAGCCCCAGAAGATAGACTTCATTTAAAAGATGGTAGCAAGCAGCCAGTACTGAATGTGGTGAGCAGCTGCATGGTTGAGCAGGAGGTACAAAATTATAAGAGGCTAGTATGAGTTCAAGCTAACCTGTGCTACTTAAAGCCAACCTGTACATTCTTTTTATTCCTTCATGGAATGTGAGTGTCGCTGACTAGATCAGCATTTTTATTGCCCATCCCTAATTGCCCTTCAGAAAGTGGTGGTGAGCCACCTTCTTGAACTGCTGTAGTCCATGTGCTGTAGGTATACCCACAGTGCTGTTTGGGAGGGAATTCCAGGATTTTGACCCATCGACCGGCAATATAGTTCCAAGTCAGGATGGTGTATGCTTGGAGGGGAACTTGCAAGTGGTGATGTTTCCATGTCTCTGTTGCCCTTGTCCTCCTAGGCGGTAGAAGAACCTCTTAAAAGCAAGGTATAAAGGCGAGGCTGCAGAAGGATTAAGACAGATTAGGAGAATGGGCAAAGCAGTGGCAGATGGAATACAACATGGGGAAGTGTGAGGTCATGCACTTTGGTAGGAAGAATAGAGGCATAGACTATTTTCTAAATGGGGAAAGAATTCCGAAATTTGGAGTGCAAAGGGACTTGGGAGTCCTAGTCCAGGATTCTCTTAAGGTTAACTTGTAGGTTGAGTCAGTAGTTAGGAAGTCAAATGCAATGTTGGCACTTATTTCGAGAGGACTAGAATATAAAAGCAGGGATGTGCTGCTGAGGCTTTATAAGGCTCTGGTCAGACCACATTTAGAATATTGTGAGCAATTTTGGGCCCCGTATCTCAGGAAGGATGTGCTGGCCCTGGAGAGGGTCCAGAGGAGGTTCACGAGAACGATCCCAGGAATGAAAGGCTTAACACATGAGGAATGTTTGAGGACTCTGGGTCTGTACTCGATGGAGTTTAGAAGTATGATGGGGGATCTGATTGAAACTTACAGAATACTGAAAAGCCTGGATAGAGTGGACGTGGGGAAGATGTTTCCATTAGTAGGAGAGACCAGGACCCGAGGGCATAGCCTTAGAGTAAAGGGAAGACCTTTTAGAACAGAGATGAGGAGAAACTTCTTTAGCCAGAGAGTGGTGAATCTATGGAATTCATTGCCACAGAAGGCTGTGGAGGCCAGGTCATTGAGTGTATTTAAGACTGAGATAGATAGGTTCTTGATTGGTAAGGGGATCAAAGGTTATGGGGAGAAGGTGGGAGAATGGGATTTAGAAACTTATCAGGCATGATTGAATGGCAGAGCAGACTCGATGGTCCGAATGGCCTAATTTCTGCTCCAATATCTTATAGTATATAGTCCTATGGTATATTTTAACTGGAACAGGTGCTGAAAATCATTGTAAAAGAGAGCTTGACCTAGGAAAGTCACAAGAATTGCATACTGTGGCAGACAACAGGCTCCATGATACTTCTACAGCACTTAAAATTTCGGTGCATGAGGTGGACAGGAAGAGAGAGGTCATCTATCCATAGGCGATCGGAAATACCTCTCGCTAGATCCTATGTAAGCGGGTAGCTATCGTGGTCGATTCCAGCAGTAAAGCCCTGAGAATCTGGATGCAGTGCTGCAAGAAGTTCAATGACCTTACAGGAGTGATCAAGATCAGTGAATGCATCTTCAGAAGCCATATCCCACCACCTGCACCACTAACCTCACACTGTGCTCAATTCACCTATCCCCAACTTCATTCACCCATCTCTATCAATCATGACACATACTACAGCTTAGTCTCACCCTCATACACCACACTGCTGTAAGCCTCAGACCTACATTTCACAGCTGGCAGATGCTGCCAGTTATTCAGTCAGAACAAGCACATCACCCAAACCACTGCACTACACTCACTGGCAGTTACCCTTCCCTTGCAGGACAAGATGGTGCACAACAGCAGGCAGAAGTGTCTGACCAGTGGATAACAGATACAGCTCTATATCCTCGTCATGACAGAAGAGGCAGTGCTTGCCATCGTTAAGGCAGTTATGACTGAGGCTGTGACCACCAGCAGGGCTGAAAGCAACAAAGATGATGATGCGCTCACACCTAATGCTCTTTGTCACATACAAGTCCTTCTCATCCCACAATCTCTTCCAAGTTACAAGCTGAAGCTGGTCTAAACATGTACCCTTAGCTGTCCACCCCTCCCCTCATGAATCATACCCTTGTGCCTTTCTCCTTTCAGCTACCAAGAATCGTGGCACTGTGGTATTGTCACTAACTAGTAATCCAGAGACCCAGGTCTGAATCCCACCATGGCAGATGGTAGAATTTAAATTCGAAGTCTGGAATTAAAAGTCTAATGATAACCATGGAACCACTGTCGATTGTCATAAAAACCCATCTGGTTCTCTAATACCCTTCAGGGAAGGAAATCTGCTGTTCATACCTGGTCTGGCCTACATGTGACTCCAGATCCACAGCATCCACAGTGGCCCTCTTAAATGGCCTAGCAAGCCACTCAGTTGTGTCAAACTGCTCCAGAAAATTGGATAAGGAATGAAACTGGATGGACCACCCGGCATCAACCTAGGCACCGGAAATGACAATGACAAACTCAGCCCTTTCAACTCTGCAAGTCCTGCTTACTAACATCTGAGGGCTTGTGCCGAAATTGGGAGAGCTGTCTCACAGATTAGTCAAGTAACAGCTTCACATAGTCATCCTTATGGAATCATACCTTACAGATTACGCCCCAGACACCACCATCACCATCCCTGGGTATGTCCTGTCGACTGGGAGGACAGACCTAGCAGAGGTGGTGTCACAGTGGTAAACAGTCGGGAGGGAGTTGTCCTGGGAATCCTCACATCAACTCTGGAGCCCATGAAGTCTCATGGCATCAGGTCAAACATGGGCAAGGAAACCTCCTGCTGATTACCACCTACTAGCCCACTCCACCCTCCCATCCCTCAGTTGATGAATCAGTACTCCTCCATGTTGAACACCACTTGGAGGAAGCACTGAGGGTGGCAAGGGCACAGAATGTACTCTGGGTTGGGACTTCAATGTTCATCACCAAGAGTGGCTTGGTAACCCCACTATAGACCGAGTTGGCTGAGTCCGAAAGGACATAGCTCTAGACTGGGTCTAAGTGGTGAGTGATCCAACATGCTTGTTCTCATCCTCACCAATCTGCCTGTACAGATGCATCTGTTCATGACAGTATCAGTGGGAGTGGCCACTGCACAGTCCTTGTGGAGACAAAGCCCCATCTACGCATTCACATACTCTCCATTGTGTTGTGTGGCACTACCACCATGCTAAGTGGGATAGATTTCGAACAGATCTAGCTACTCAAGACTGGGCATCCTTGAGGCGCTGTGGGCCATCAGCAGCTGCAGTGCTGTACGCAACCACAATCTGTAACCTCATGGCACGGCATATCCCCCATCACCATCAATCGAGGGATCAGCCCTGGTTCAATGAAGGGTACAGGAGGGCATGCCAGGAGCAGCAGCAGGCATACCTAAAAATGAGGTGCTAATCTGGTGAAGCTGCAACACAGGACAACTTGCGTGCCAAACAGCATAAGCACAAGCGATAGACAGGGCTAAGCAATTCCGCAGCCAACGGATCAGATCTAAGCTCTGCAGTCCAGCTACATCCAGTTTTGAATGGTGGTGGACAATTAAATAACCCACTGGAGAAGGAGGATCCACAAATATTGCCATCCTCAATGATGGGGGAAGCCCAGCACAGCAGTCCAAAAGATAAGGCTGAAGCATTTGCAACAATCTTCAGCCAAAAGTATCGAGTAGATGATTCACATCGACCTCCCCACCGAGGTCCCCAGCATCACAAATGCCAGTCCTCAGCCAACTTGATTCCCTCCACGTGATATCAAGAAATGGCTGAAGGCACTGGATACTGAAAAGGCTAAGGGCCCTGACAATATTCCACAATAGTACTGAAGAATTGTGCCCCAGAAACTGCTGGACCTCTAGCCAAGCTGTTCCAGTACAGTTAGAACATTGGTATCTACTCAGCAATATGGAAAATTGCCCAAATATGTCCTGTTCACAAAAAGCAGGACAAACCTAACCTGTCCTATTACTGCCCCATCAGTTGACTCTCGATCATCGGTAAAATGATGGAAAGGGTCATCAATAGTGCTATCAAGCAGCACTTGCTTAGCAATAGCCTGCTCACTGATGCTCAGACTGGGTTCAGCCAGGGTCACTCAGCTCCTGACCTCATCACAGTCTTGGTTTAAACATGAACAGAACAGCTGAACTCCAGAGGTAAGGTGAAAGTCACTACCCTTGACCTCAAGGCAGCATTTGACCTGGTGTGGCATTAAGAAACCCTAGCAAAACTGCAATCAATGGGAATCAGGGGGAAAACTCTGCTGGTTGGAGTCATACCTAGCATAAAGGAAAATGGTTGTGTTATTGGAGGTTAATCATCTCACTGCAGGAGTTCCTCAGGATAGTGTCCTAGGCCCAACCATATTCAGCTGCTTCATCAACAACCTTCCTTCCATCATAAGGTCAGAAGTTGGAACGTTCGCTGATGATTGCACAATGTTCAGCACCATTCGTGACTTCTCAGATACTGAAGCAGTCCGTGTCCAAATACATCAAGACCTGGACAATATCCGAGCTTGGACTGACAAGTGGCAAGTAACATTCGCACCACACAAGTATCAGGCCCTGACCATCTCCAAAAAGAAAGAATCTAACCATCGCCCCTTGACATTCAATGGCATTACCATTTCTGAATCCCCCACTATCAACATCCTGGGAGTTACCATTGACCAGAAACTGAACTGGACTAGCCATATGAATATTGTGGGCAATAAATGCTGTTCTAGCCAACGATTCCCGCATCCCATGAATGAACAAAAAAAACGAATCGCAACCCGGTCAGGAGTGGTGCAGGAATAATAGATGGAAGATGACACAGGAAGTGTAGATAAAGAGAAACCATCACTTGCTCTCACATTTGCAGTCACCATCACTGATACTGACACTATTGCACTTTAGATGCTAGCTTAGAGATGGGTGGTGCATGTGGTGAGATACTGGGCACAGGTGGCTTGCAGGAAGGTGGGAAAACGGTAGTATGGGGAAAGGGTCGTATAGGTGCCAGCTTGCCAGAGGGTGAGGTTGCACATGAGTTCTGTTCTCAAGGGCTGAGTTCTCATGACCTTGAGAACTTCTGCAGTGACAAATTATGACATGTGCTTTGGAGAGTACTGCAGGGCTCCTCCAGATGGACCAGACAGTGGAGGCGTTGCTTAAGCATCCCAATTGTCTGCTTGATGACATTTCATGTAGCAGCATTGGTCTGTTTATATGCATGCGCACTGGAGTCATGAGCCAGGTGGTCAGCAGTGGCTCTCAAGGTCCAGCAGCCATGCTCTGTTTCTTGTGGTTGCTCAAAAGCTGACAGTACATTGGACTGGGGCCACAATTGCAGCCAGTATACAGTAAATTGACCTCATGAAACACTAAATATGGTCACACGCCATCTAGACAGCGAGGGAGTGGAATCCCTTTCATTTGTTGTACATTGCAGAGTTGGCATGCGGTGCCAGATAAGTGATGTGTGTACAGTCAACGGCATTCTGTCCCATGGGGCTTTCCTCACTCTGGAAGGAGTGAGTGCAATTTATTCCCCTCTCTTTTAATACAGGGCCTCTGTGCCCTCTCTTATACAACAGTGGACAGAGAACTGCAAGGTGCTGAAGATCACAGAATGTTCACAGTGCAGAAGGAGGCCATTCAACCCATTGAGTCTACACTGGCTCTTTAAAAGAGCGTTCTAACTAGTCCCACTCCCCAGCCTTATCCCCAAAACCCTGCACATTCTTCCTTTTCAGATAGCAATCCAATTCCCTTTTGAATACATCGATCAAACCTGCCTCTATAAACCTCGCGAAGTTTGTTCCAAACTCCAACCATTCTCTGGGTTAAAACATTTTTCCTTACCTGAGATATCACCTGTTCTAACCTGGAAGGAGACCAATGTGAAAAAGCACACAGCCACAGTCACCTTTACAGCAACTGGCAAAGCCAACCTCCTCCTGCTCTGAGGCTGCAGTTCTGCCTGTAGAATTCCATGAGCACTTCCTTAGTGAAGTGGAGATGTTGCACACATTGTTTCTTACTGAGGTTGAGGTAAGGGAATTGTTCCCTGATGACCCTTTTGTGGAAATGGCTTGCTGGTGAAACCCCTTCTCAGCTCTCCTCCTTCTCCCTCTTTGAGCAGCTTGTCCTTCTTTGTGTCAGCTCTGCTCATTTGCCCTGCCATGTTGCAGGCCAAGGGGGATACAACATACAGTATCCATGGCTGGGAGAAAGTGGTCTGAGCAGACCCTTGAAGACAAAACCAAGGTCTTCACCCTGTGCTACAATACTTCTTGCAGACTTCAACTAGCTGTACAAACCTCCAATAATTTACCAACAGTCAGAAAAAACTATTCAGCAACTAGCCAGTGTGCATAGATGATCCAGCATGGGGGGATAATCCTGATGGGCAGAGATTATGATTATAAGCTAATGTATTAAAATGACATTCCTGACATCTGGCAGCGGGAACCGTGGCCCACCATTGACTTCGTGAAACGGATTTTTGGCCTTCCCGCCATATTGTCCGCTCATGCATGCCATGATGCCCGACATTAACGGGGGTGGAAAATTCCGGTCTATGACCTATGAGAAACAATTACCAATTGATCACCCCTTTAGATAGTGCTAGTGGAGTGTGCATCCTACTGCTAGATACATGTACAGTGAAAATGGCACTGTTAGAGACAAATCAGCAGTACAAGCTGACTGACTTCATGATTTTCCTACCCTCCAAACTTCTAGTGCATGCTCCCAGCGACTGGCCTAATGCATGACCAAAATAGCATCTGTGCTGGCCACACGGGAAAGGTGTGAAGTGTGGTTGCCAGTTTGGACCCAAAATGTAATGTGAAAAATATATGCATTATGCAACTGAATTTTACAGCATAGTCCTCATGGGAAAACAAGCAGGACATTTGATTGAAGGCTAACATATTTTATTAAAAGACTATTATGCAAAGTGCATAAAATTACCCATTACTTGCATTAATTTGATTTTTATTTTCAAAATTTCACGAAAGCACAATATAGAAGGCAAGAATCACAGTGAATTGGTATTTTGCCAAATGTGTATTCATTAAATGTTCTGGACAATGTGCTAATTAATTGTTTGTCATTGGTCATAGACCGGAATTTTCCACCCCCGTTGATGTCGGGCATCATGGCATGCATGAGCGGACAATATGGTGGGAAGGCCAAAAATCCGTTTCACGAAGTCAATGACGGGGCGCGGTTCCCGCTGCCAGATGTCAGGAATGTTATTTTAATACATTAGCTTATAATCATAATCTCTGCCCATCAGGATTATCCCCCCATGCTGGATCATCTATGCACACTGGCCTGATTGCCCGCTGATGTGTTTTACAACTGTACATAAGTGATGTGCACCTGCCGAGCTGCACTTCACTCGGGACTTCGAGTTTGTTTGCCTACCTTGCTTTGGGCAGCACTTGTGGTCATCAGCACTAGTCTTCGCAAGCAGCACCACATCACTTTTAAGGGGGGCTTATTTGCAGGTCTCTACCTACCAAACCAACCGTAAGGCAAGGGTGGCTTTTCAATGGCTGCAGGGCTATAGCTTGCTTGGGGAAGGGGGAGGAGTGGCCTCAGGCAAGAGAAGAGGCTGCAGGGCATTGAGGAAGGCGGGAATCCCAGGATGTGTGCAGGGACATGTTGATCTGTGCAAGTGGCCTCAAGAGGACGAGAGCTGAAAAGACAATCTCCAGAGGAGATGAGCCAGATGAAGATATGAAGGGGTGTGTGTGTGTGTGTGAGAGAGGGAGTGAGTGGTGATGACCCTTGAGCTGGCAGTGACTGAGATGCCAGTGAGTGTGTGATGGCTTTGTGAATGTGTGAGTTTAGAGTGTTGAGATGGTTGCCTTACCCTGGCGGCACAGATGAGATCATTCATCTCTGCAGTGGGTGGCCAACCTCCTCTGTGCAGCATTGGTATTGACCAACTATGCCACTGCCTCCCAAGCCGGAGTTGTGAGATTGCTCGACATCCTGCAGCCAGAACAGGGGTGGAGCACATCACGGTGGGCTTCCAAAAGGCATTTCAGTGATGGGTCACTGAACTCTTCTTGGCTTTCAGGGCCATGTCTTCACTGGGCTGCAAGCACTGAGAACTTTGCAGTTTAGATATGGCACCCAGAATGAGGAAACTGTGTGGTAAAGGCGTGATGGGCGATTCAAAGGCCGCCCACCAGCATGATGGCTTGTTTCCTGTGGCTGCATAATTAATGAGGTGGGAAGCGGACAATACGGCGTGAAAAGCGGCCATTACAGCCAACGGGTAAAATGTCCTTTTTCCTGCCCGCTATCGCACTTAGTGTAACTCTGGGATGATTCCACCTATAGAGTCATTCATAGCCATTCGGCCCACTGAATCCATGCCGGCTCTTTGCGGAGTAACCCAATCAGTCCCACTCCCCTACTTGATCCTCCAAGCTGTGCAGGTTTATTTCCTTCAAGAGACCATCCAATTTCCTTTGAAATCATTGATTGTTTTCGTGGGCAGCAAGTTCTAGGTCATCAACACTCGCTACTTACAAAAGTTCTTCCTCACATTCCTCCTGCAATCCTTGTCCAAAATCATAAGTCTGTGTACCCTATCCATTGTACTATCAGCCAATGGGAATTGTTTTTCCTATCTTATCCAAACCTGCCATAATCTTGTATCCTTGTATCAAATCTTCCCTCAATTTCCTTTGCTCCAATGAGAACAATCCCAGCTTTTCTGACCTAACTTTGTAACTAAAATCCCCAATCCCTGGAACTATTCTCATAAGTCTATTTTGCACCCTCTCAAGGACCCTCACATCCTTCCTAAAATGTGGTAACCGGAACTGGACACAATACTCCAGCTGAGGTCTAACCAGAGCTTTATAAAGTTACTCTCCAGCTTTTGCACACAATGCCTCTATTTATGAAGCCCAGGATGCGCATAAACATACGAATTAGGAGCAGGAGTAGGCCATTTGACCTTTTGAACCTGCTCTACCATTGGAAAAGTCATGGCTGATATGATTGTGGCATCAACTCTACCTTCCTGCCTACCCCCTATGCTTTGTTAGCGACTCTCTTGATGTGTCCTGCCACCTTCAAAGATTGATTCACATGCATTCCCAGGTCCCACTGTTCCGGCACACTCTAGAACTTTGTCACTAAGTCTATATTGCCTCTGCTCATCTCCTCTGCCAAATAGGCATCACCTCACACTTCTTTCATCTGTTACTTGCCTGCTCATTCTGCTAGCCTATTTATATCAAGAAGTAGGCGATTCATGTCATTGGCAAGTTTTAAAGTTCTACTCTGTATTCCAAGATTCAACTCATTTATATATTGCAAAAAAAGCAGCAGTCCCCACACTGACCCTTGGGGAACACCAATGTCTACCAATCTCTAGTCTGAAAAATAAACAATTACCTTGACTTGTTGTTTTCTGTTCTTCAGTCAATTTTTTTAACCAAGTGGACACCGACCCTCCTATTCCATGAACCTCATCTTTGTTAACCAGCCTTTTATGTGGTACTTTGTTGAACACTTTCTTAAAATCCAGATACACAACATCCACCGTGTTCCCTTCATCAACCTTCCCTGTTACCTCATCAAAAAATTCCATCAGATTAGCCAAGCATGATCTGCCTTTTACAAATCCATGCTAGCTATTCTTAATTATTAACTCAAACCCCTCCAAGTGCCTGTTGATTTTTCCCTGAATATTGTTTCGAAAACCTTACCCACCACTGATGTTAAACTAACTAGCCTGTAAGTTGCTAGGACTGTCCTTATATCCTTTCTTAAATAAAGGTGTCAGATTTGCCATTCTCCAATCCTCTGACACCTTCCCCAGTATGCAGGGATATTTGATGTTTTTATGTTTTGTTTATACAGTGGTATAACACTGTTCAATATAACATTGAAATGTTTCCACATTTGAATGGACTGAACACTAAAGTTAGTTTTAGTACTTCAAGATAGATGACAATTTAACAGATGCGGTATTAATCAGATGAGAAAAAACATGCTGGGCATAATTTTCTGCTCTGGGCCTAAGTCCGTTGGTGGGAGCGCAAAGTCAGAGTGACTTTTGCTGAAGAGTGGAGCGGGTAGGCATAACGAAAGGTGCGCTGCTCAACTAATTAATTATGCAGCCGGGGAGGGGGTTACGTCGCATTACAGGGCGGGCCGGGCAGGAAGTAGCGTGCACCAGCCCCACGATTCAGTGATGTCTCCCTGGAGACGTGGAGGACAGGAAGATGTCCTCTTTCCAAAGGGTGGGAGCAGGAGTCCTACCCAAATCATCACAGCAGCCTGGGAGGAGGTTGCCAGTGTCGTCAGTGGCACAGGCTTGTCCTGGAGGTCCATCTGTCACGTGCTAGCTGAAGGTTCATTGGCTTAAAGCCTCCCAGATGTCCCTGTCTTCCTAGAGTATGCTCGGGTCAGCTTCTACCCCCTCAGCATTTCTGTGTGTGCGCTCACCCTCAGACTCACTGCTGGACTCATTGTGTGCATCTGCAGCCACTGCATCGACGTCTTCATCGTCCACAGAAGTCCCCCCCTTTCCAGCGCAAGATTGTGGAGAGCGCAGCATGCAACTACTATCACCGACACACGATCTGAGCGGTCCAGGCATCGGAAGCGCATCTCGAGAAGACTAATGGCTCTCTCCACCACAGCCCTTGTGGTGCCATGGCTCCTATTGTAGCGCTCCTGAGCTTCTGTTCCTGGATGGCAGAGAGGCGTCATGAGCCACCTTCTGAGGTGATAGTCCTTGTCACCCAGCAGCCATCCATCAAGCCGGGCTGGAGCACTGAACAGCCCCAGCATCTGGGAGTGTCTGAGGATGTTGGCATCGTGGGAGCCACCTGGGTACCTTGCACAGATATGTAGAATCAGCATCCTGTGATCACCCACTATCTGCACGTTCATGGAGTGGAAGCCCTTCCTGTTGACGAAGGCACCGGGCTCACCCGCTGGCGCCTTGATGGCCACATGTGTACAGTCTATTGCACTCTGGACACGGGGGAAGCCAACAATGGCCGCAATGCCTCTGGCTCACTGTGTCTGGCTTTCTTGGTCCCAACGGTGGAGGATGAAGGTCAATGCACACCTGAACAGAGCATCTGTAACCTGCTTGACACAAGTGTGGACAGCTGATTGGGAGACATCACAAAGATCACCCACCAACCTCTGGAAGGAGCCAGAGGCACAGAAGTTGAGGGCAGCTGTGATCTTTAGAGCCACTGGCATGGGGTGTCCAGCCACACAGTTCACAGAGATCTCAGGCCCAATCATCTGACAGACATAGTTGTCTGTCTCCCTTGAGAAATGGAGCCTCCTTCGACACTGTAACTCAAACATATTGAGGTAGCTGCTTCGCCGCCTGTATATCCTGGCAGCAGAATAGTGGCGTCATCTGCGGCCCCTTCCACCTTGGACTAACTCTTGGGCTCACTCTTGGCCCTGTGCCCCTTATGCCTGCGCCTCTCCTCACAAAGTTGGCTCCCCTGGAGGCTGAATGTGCACTCCTGGCCTCCTCCCCCTTCTAGCCCTCCCTTCCTCCTCAGAGGAGTTGCCTCCAGTGGAGAGTTCAGCTCCCATTCTCAGGCTAAGGGATGGCTTCCCAAAACCTGCAGGCCCAAAAAAAGATTCCTCACTGCAGAGTGCTGAGCTGAAGGTTGTGAGCCCAGTCCAAGCAGCTGGTATGTGTTATGAAGTATTGAAGATCACATAGGCAAGCATCAGTTACTTTAAAAAAAAATATTTGACAGAGCACACTCGTCACCCCACTGAGCCCTCTTATCCTGCCTGTGGATGAGGTTTATACAAATGTGTCCTACCTGCCTGCCCGTTGTGCTCATGCAACGACCCGAAGATTGCACTGGTGCCGAAAAATTGCTGGCAATTGGCGCATCAAGGGCCTTTAGTGGCCGGTTAATTAATGGCGAGTATGCATCGAAGGTCATTGAGCGCCCGCCCAACAAAATATTGCGATGGCATGCGGTGATGTCGGGATGCTCGCCCGATGTCACCGCACGTCATTTTATGCGCGGGCATGCAGCGCCCACCCCACAGGCCAACGGGAAAAGTCTGCTTTGCCTTGTGGAGTTTCCGACTCTCTCAATAGAACCAGTCTTGTGATAGGCTTAAACTTATATCTGCTCAACAAGACTAAAAGTAAAGCCTCAGGGCGGAATCATCCCAGATTTGCACTAAGTGCAGTAGTGGGTGGGAAAAAGAACATTTTACCCGCTGGCCACAACGGCGACTTTTCACGCTGTCTTGTCCCGATCCCACCTCATTAATCATGCATTGCTGGGAAACATGATGGTTTGCTGACAGGCAGGCTCTCATTCTTCCGCCATGTTGTCAACTTGCCACTTCCTCATGCCAGGCGCCATATTTGAGTGCAGCCGCACGCATACCTCTCAGTGTTTCCAGCCCAGGACTGCTGCACAGAAGACATGACCCCGAAAGGCAAGACGACGGCAGCCTCCCCAAACTTGTGACACATCCCTGGATGACTTCTGGAGCTCACCGCAATGTCCTGTACTCCCGGTCTGGCCGCAGGAGGCCCATCAGTGTCACCATTCCAGCTTGGGAGGCAGTGGCAGAGGTGGTCAGTGTCAATGCTGCACAGAAGAGGGTGGCCATCCAGTGCAGAAAGAGGATGAATGATCTCATCTGTGCTGCCAGGGTAAGGAAACCATCTCATTACTCTAAACTCACACACTCACAAGGACATTACATATTCATCTCACTCACTGCCAGCTCAAGGAATGTCACCATTCACTCTCACACACACCCTCACATCTCCATCTGGCCTCAGCTCCTTTAGAGACTGCCTCCTCAGCCTTCACTATCTTAAGGCCACTTGCGCAGATCAACATATGTTCCCACACACACCTTGGGATATCCCCCTTCCCAGTAATGCCCTAGTCCTGCAACCTCTTCCCTTGCCTGAGGCCACTTCTCCACGTGCAGCTTGCCAAGTTCAGGTCACTTATGTTCAGTTGTGAAATACGTTGGCGTGATTCTTGGATGATCCAGCGTGGGGGAGGATGATTCCTGTGAGCTGGGTTTATAATGATATGCAGATGCATTATAATGATGTTCCTGATGTGTGGTGGCAGGAAATGCCGCATGCACTTGATGGGCGGAGTGGATGGCTGTAAACGTGTTTCACGACAGCGTGAAACCGATTTTTGACCTTCCTGCTATATTTCTGCTCACACTCACCATGATGCCTGATGCCAGCGGGCATGGAAAATTGCCCTCCATAAACTGAGTGAGCAAAGTTTATGCTTTAGAAAACACTAAAGTTGATGTATTCATGGAAATGCATGGTTTGCAATTAAAACTGAATTTATTAGAGTGTAATTAGCTGGGTGGTGGCTTGGGATGTTTGGTAATCATAGACTATTGAGAATTTTAAAATAAAGTTTAAGCATCATAACACAGGAACATAATTGAAATTAGTGCGCTATTCTATAAATTTTTGTATAAGCTATTCACTTCCTATTGGACTTTTACAGTTAAGTCATAGGCCAGCTGGACCTAAAGAGCAAGAGAGGAGCAATTAAAAGAATAGTCACCCCTATTATTGATGCTATCTGTAAGATGCACTGGTTGGAATTTTTTGTGAATCATTGGGGAGGGGAAGGTGGGACAGGAAGTGGGTGGCATTGGTGTCCCCGCTCCGCTCCTCAATCTTGTTGGAATCTTGTATTGGCCGGTCAATTAGCAGCCAGGAGTGAACACCATTCAAAGGCTGAGACAGTAACTGTGCTGATAGCTGATGCGGTAGGATGCGCTGATACCATCTTTAAAGAGCTGCCTGCACCAGAACATTGCTTCAGGCCACCTTAAACACTTGCCTGAGCCCTGCTGATGGCCAATGCCAATGAAGATTAGCTCATTCATCATCATGGCAGAAAGATTTGTGATGGCCTCTCGAGAGTGGCACAGTCTTCGGTGATACTGCTGCTTTGACATCTGGAGGTAGCCTGTCCTCTGTCTGTACACCCTTGCTTCAGTGTATCTTCTTCTTCATGCTAGCATCTGGTCGTGTTTGCCTCTGTGCCTTTCTCACACTGCCCCATCCTGAGTTTACTCCTGTAGAGGTCTGAATCCATGTGACTGCATGTCCCTCCCTCTTAGGTTCTCCTCATCGTTAGAGGATCCACCTTCTGGGTGGACAATGCGCTTAGCACTTGGGCACTGCTGGTCTTAAGGGCCTCTCTGTCAGTTGCTTTCTCAACACTGCTCAGTCCACTGTTCCCTCAGCCCCCTCTCAATGGACCTATGTAGCACCAGCTAGATTGCACAATGGAGGCTCGACCCCAAATCCCTGGCACATTATCTCTCCCTCCTCGACCTTAATTGCTCTGGCTGTGCTGCACAAGCCTTTCTGTGAAGGAAAACTGCCTGACACCATGGCTGCCGAATGCAGCAATGACCTTAGCTACTACCCCGTTGCCACCCAAGTCTACCTGCCAGGGTTCTGATGTCCTATAGCCCCCATACATTCTATAAAATTCAAATGGCCCATAAAATATCGTTCAATTAGATGTTTAATGAATTAATTAGCTCTCAATTAGGTTCTTAGAAGTGCGCATGTTATTCTTACTTCAGTTCTTGAGCACCACTGTTAAAATACAAATGTGGCACAATGTTGTTGGAGCTTCATACTGATGCCACTCCACTCAGTTTTACTCACCCCCTGCCTCAGTGGATCAATGACCTTCTCTGCTCCTCAAGGGCAATTAATACATCTCTGGTGCTCTAGGGGCAGCAACTTAATATGTTTACAGGTGCGAATGCTGGGGAGGGAGTACCCACTATTTCAGTGGCAAAGGAAAGATGCTGCAGCATTCTCATGGAAGGCAATGCCTGTAGTTCTGTCCATGAACATAAGCCTAGCATTGGTGAGCCTCCCAAGGTCATTGCAGAATGACCCAATGGCACATGCATGCCAGTAGCCACAGAAGCAGCTGCTAGGGTGCTAGCCGCTTAGGCGACATGTTTGTTCTTGTAGGGTGACTAACATTCCTCTTCCGTGCTCCGGCAGGACAATAGGGTGAGTAATACAAAACATCAAAAGACCCCAGGCCAGTGGCAGGGACCCTATTTTCACCATTCTGATGCCCATGGGGATCTAGGTCTGGCAAGGAATCATGGTGGCTGCTCCATTGCACATGGGGAGGCAGGAGTGAGTAGCCTCATGAGTAGACATGAGGGAACCTTAGGCGAGTATGAGGGAAGGTGTTTTTGTGTCATCCACTGTACATATATCAACTTGAACATTAGCTAATTCTGGAGGCTTGTCTTTGGAAGGGCAAAACTCTTTGATATTTCTGTTTTCCCTTGCAGGTCAACCAGAAGAACAGAGAACTCCTGTATCAGGGGACAGTCATCCACCTCTGAGGAGAAGGCTGGTGCCTCAGAGGGTGCATCATCACATTATTCTCCACCCCATCTTCACCAACGCAGATACTTTCATGTTGATGGACATGTGTTTGTGCTGGGATTCGGGGTCACAATCTGGTGAGAGCAACACACACGTGCTTAAGCAGCTATCAGAGGCTGTGACAGCTGAGGCCACTCACAGAAGTTTGGGAGGCCAGGCTGATGACATAACTCTGGAGTCAACTGTAAAGCACCTGGAGCCTCCATCAAGTCCTTAACCATCTCAGGTTAGCAGGGAGGTACAAGCATGCCTTGCAAAGGAGGAAGAGCAACTGCCTTCTACATCTGGGCATTCCTCTAAGTGCACTCCAAGTGTAGACACCGACTCCTCAGCCCCTCTGTCAGTGACACCAGGGCCTCAAGTTGTCATGACAACAAAGGAGGGTCCTGTACCTGTGCAGGAGCCCCTCAGCATGCCAGGACCTGTCAGGCCTCAGGCAGCCAGAGGATAGCCACCAAGTCACCCCAGGCCATGGGGCAGCAAGGTCAGCAGCCTGTCTCTACTTCAGCCGGCAGCGAAGGGAGAGCACCATGTTGGAGCACTCGTAAAGGAATTAATGAAACGCACAAGTTGCACATGGGCATCACAGGTTGATAGTTAAGGTATTACTGCTTGTGTCTGATTATGTTTGTATTAAAGGTGTTATTGGTTTTCTGAAAATTTCCATCTATTGTTGGAGGCCCTCTAGAAGTGCAGGAGGATTTGGTCTCGCCCCAGTGGCTGTTTTGGGATGGACTCTGGATATTCTAGAAAGACCAGGTGGCGTTGGCTGAAGGAGCCTGGGCTTGATCTCTATTTGGTGGGGTGGCTGCAGCAAGAAGGATCATCTGAATTATATATGTATGAGTGCCCCCATGCTCCAATGTCACTGCGCCCTTTATGTAATCCCTCGTGTCTTTCTGCGTGCTGCAGGTGGTTATCAGCTTCCATGTCTGAGGATGCCTCACATGTTACTATATCCTTATTGGCAAGGGCCTCCCCCCTCTGCAATGCCAGGCTGTGCAATGCACAGAAAGGTACCACCATCCAGGAGACCCTTGCCAGGGAATACTCAAGTGCCCCACTGGAATGGTCCAGACACCAGAAACTCAACTTTAGGAGACCAATGGTCTGCTCAACGGTGGCACGGGTTGCTATGGGGCACCTCCATCCTAGGGTTGCTCACTGGTGTCATCAACCATTTCTTCTGTGGGTATCCCTTGTCAAGAATTCATCCTTGAAAGCGCATTGGGGTTGGGTGTGGGGGCGGGGGTAATCAAAAGCTTGGACACCTGGGAGTGTGTCTGAGTATTTAGGTGTTGTGATTGTTGTGGCTGCTCTTGGGGTACCAAGCACACACCTGCAAGATGCGCTGCCGGTGGTCTAAGGCCAGTTAGACGTTGATGGAATGGAATCCCTTCCTATTAATGAAGACCAAAGGGTGGCCTGTGGGAGCCTTGATGGCCACATGTCTGTAGTATATCACACCTTGCACCTGAGGGAATCCAGTGAAGACACCGAATCCTCTGGCTCTCTCAGACTTACTGTCTGGATCAGTGCGATACTGTATGTATTGAGTGGCACTCCTGAAGAAAGCATCAATCACCACCTTGATGCAATCAGGAGGTGACACACATGTTTCCTGTGGGCCCCTGGAATTAGCCAGAATGCATAGAAATCTAGGGCCATGGTGACCTTGATGGCTACTGGAGCTCACCTCTTCCACCTACATGGCATAAAGGTCTATCATGGTTCTGTGGGGGAGTTGCAGTGGCAACAGTAACTCTTTGACATTTGCAAGTAGATCATTCTTTATTCCTATATCCTTGCTATACGGCACCTTTTTCTCCATGCTGGAGCCTGCTCACAGTCCTCTCTGCAGCTGCTTCATACTTCTCCATCACAAATTTGTCCTTGCAGGTGGCCTTGATATTGCTGCTTTCTGGGTGCATCCCCCCCCACCCCCACCTTTGGTTCTCCTCCTCACTGGATGACCCGCATCCTGAGTGGACAACACCATGTCAGTTGGGCACTGCCAGTTTGAAGGGCCACTCTACGAGTAACTTCCTCAACACTGCTCACTGCACCCTCTTCTCAGCTCCCTCCTAGCAGCTAGATGGCAAGATGAGGCTTGACCCCAGATCCCTATTTCCTGAACTCTCCCTGGCCGTGCTGTACCAGCCTTCCTGTGAAAGTGAACTCCCTGATTCCCATGCTGCCGAATGCAGCATTGACTTCAGCTCTGATACCCTGTGTCCCTCGTACGCTCTTCCTAAAATTCGAACAGGCTTATCAAATGTCTTTTAATTGGGTCTTCAACAATCATAACAAGCTCTCAATTGCTGGTTTTAAAGATGTATGTACCTTCTCAGTCAACTTGCCGTCTACTGCTGGTAAAATGCAGATCTGGCATGATGACATCAGAGGACGGTCCCCACACAATTTTACCCCCTCTCCCCCCACCTCTATTAACATCCTTTTTGGAACCATAAAAGTTCGGCCTTAAAGTCAGATACAAAAGCAAAATACTATGGATGCTGGAAATCGTAAATATAAAAAGAAAATGCAGGAAATACTCAGCAGGTCTTGCAGCTTCTGTGGAGAAAGAAACAGTTAAAGTTTAAGGTTGATGACCTTTCACCAGAACTCAAAGTCAGGTGGCTACATATTGTTTCAGCTTTTATAAAATTTAAATATGAATTTCAATATGTGCCGGTTTTTGAGCATATAGTAGAGAAAAGCAAGAAGTGTCTGATAACAATAATATGAATGGGAATCTAACATGAAAGCAACGATGGCATTTTATGAGCAAGGGATGGAGTACTACAACATTTGTCCCACTACTTAATGGCTGGAAAAATGTACTTGTATCTGCATGAAGAGGGTGTGTGGAGGGATGCCTAGTTTGGCAATTGAAGGCATACTCCCCCAGATGTCAGCGATGCAAGACTTCTTACAGTAGATGGTGACCAAGCCTAGTTCTCTGTAAGTTACCTCTAGCACTGGAAAAGGATTTACAGGAAGATAGTAGACTTTAAGGATTCTGGAAAGGTAAGACCACCCATTGTATTGCCAACCCAACCTTAGCAGTTCAAGGAGGAAGTTCACCAACACAGTCTCAGAGTAACCAGGGGGAAAAAAAAGTATAATTTATTGGGTAGATAATCCAAGATTACATGCCATGAAATGTTGCCTGTTAACCTGTTCCATAGTTATTGCTTTCCTATTCAAAACCTCAAACAGAGCAACAGCATTACATCTCACCCATAACAACAACGTAGCAGGGCATATTTTCAAGATATCACATACAATTGAAACTTTTGTCAAATTCACATGTTCCAAGGTCATAACAACACACATCATTATAAAGTAACCAAACTGCATGACTTACTATCACTCAGGTTGGCATTCTGGTTGAGCACATGTATAATGTTGTAACAAGTTGTGGTTCTTTAACTGGTAGCATCTCAAGACTTCCGTTCTGCTTGTAGAACATGATGACACATTAACAGCACAATGTGACCTGCAGGAAAGTCTCCCTCCACACGTATAATCACTTCAAAAGCTTTCAAAACTTTTCCTGCTTGATTAATGGGAGTTCAGTGCCAAGTGTGCAAAGACCCACTCATGCAATTCTACGGGCAGAATTTTACCCGTGGGCAGGTGCGTGCATGACCTGATTCCCGATGTCATCGCGCGTGAGAGTTGGTGGTGCCTGTGCCGAAAATTAACAGGCCTATCAAGGCCATTAAAGTTTCAATTAGTGATGATTTTTCGCTGCTCATCAACTTTACGGTTGGCGGACTGACGAATAAGCCAGGTGGCCTTTGAAGTTTTGAGAAAACCTCATCTAAGGGTGAGATGAGGTTTCTGATATCAATTAAAAAAAATGTTTGGGCAGAAGTTTTATTATCCACATGAGTCCAATGAGTGGACATTTCTTTCTGCATTTTTACATCCTTATTTCTTGGTTTTAAATTCTTCGGCTCCCTGAGGCAGCTCTCTGCCTTCAGGGAGCTTTCCTTCCGTGCTCCCATGCGTCGACATCAGCGCTTGCCCTCCTCCTGCCCCTACCCTGGTAACGATGAGCCTTACAGCGTACTTTTCACACTGGCTGGCCGTTAATTGGCCAGCCAGTGTGAAATAGCGGTTGGGTGCCGATCGTGGGTAGCAGGCCATTTCCCGGCCACTCCCAGGCCCACCCGATGACCTGAAAATCCTGCCCTATGAACCACATGTGCTAGTGGTGAGCAGTCTCTCCTAAAGGACATTAATGTGTAATTGGCCCTCAGGTTACAAATGTAGAAATGCATTTCATTTAGATCATAAGAGCAGACTTTCATCCCATCTGTTTGGGCTGGACTAGCATCTGGCCTCAGTGTTACAAAAAATAAATAAATTGCATTAATATGGTATTTTTCACACCCTCATGGCATCTCAAAGCATTTTCAAGGATAACCATTGTTGTTTTACTAGCAAATATAACAGGTAAATTTGTGCATAAAATTCAACAAACAAGAAATGAGATAGTTGACCAGTTAATCTGTTTTGGTGGTGCTCGTTGACAGATGAATACAGTCCAGGACACTGGGAGAACTCTGCCTTTGAAGAGCAACATAGGATCTTTTACATCCTTCTGAATAGGACTCAGTTTAACATCTCATCAACAAATGGCATTTCCAACAATGCAGCCTTGATAATGTGTTCAAGTCCTAGACTCAGACTTTAATCACGACCTCTTGATTCAGACAAGAATTTTACCAATTCAGCCAAGCTAATAAAGTATTTGTCACATCACCATGAAATAAAATCATTAAAAAAATAATTCTGAGGAAAGATAAGGTAGTTTTAACTTGCAGGTTGCTTTAATTTTCTCTTTGTACATCCTCCTTTGGGGTAAATGTCTTGTGTATCATGTGTCAGATACAGAGAAAGGACACTTCTACATTGGGCTGAAGGATCCTAGAGAAGCAGCGATCATTAGGAGATCTCATTAGTGTTGTTCCCCATTTCTTTTACACAATGCTGACATTCTTCAAGAAAATCTGTTGGAAATTAGAAATTATAAACTTTCAAATTGTGAAAAGTGGTTATGGTCTTAAAAGGAGAACCAATAGGTGCTCCAGAGACCTAGAAAAAGCTGGGCTTCCATTGCTGTCAGAACAATGATGAGTAATTACAGAAGCAACTGCCAGTGAGAGCTGCACATTTACTGCCAGCTGCACTCTTCTAACATAAAATGGCCTGGAAAATGCTAGTTTGCTCTTTACAAAAGCAAAACACTGCAGATGCTAGAAATCTGAAATAAAAACAACAAATGCTGAATATACTCAGCAGGTGTGGCAGCAATGGTGGAGCGAGAAACAGAGTTAACGTTTCAGGTCAATGATCTTTCATCAGATCATTTGTTGTTTATATTGGCTGTGAGGATGGGGTGATTGAAAGGTTGCTGTTTCTTTGATTGATATCTATGTACGTGTCATATGTTACATGATATATAGCAGCAGTTTGGTTAACAAATGCAATGGCAGTTGTAAAAGTCAACTAAAGAATTAATTTCAGTGCACACATACGCCATTAGATATACAAGCTGCATTGCTGTAGCGGGGTAAGTATAAGGTAATGTATATTTTTGAAAAGTATACTGGAGTTTTTCTTCCACAAAAGAAGAAAATGATATGTTTGACTTTAAAAGTCAGTCAAAGCAAAACACAGAGCTGATTGGAAGAAAATGTTCTAGATTCAGCCTAATTTCATTCACACTTTATATTCCTCTGTTCATTCAAAAAGGCTGGTTGGATCTTCTCCAGTTTAAAGGAAGCCATCAGTACTTCCTTTGTTCCTTCAGTGTCTGTCACCAAGCAATTAAAATCCACCATTTCAGTCTTCCTGTCGAGCATGAAAGAAGGTTATCGCCAACTGCAATCTATCAATCTGCATCATGTTTATGGAACGCTTAGAAGGCCGATTTTTTTTGTAACAGTAGCTTTTATTTCTTTTAAATATTACTTGTAATTTAATTTTTAATTCTTAACCACAATGTGTTCTAGGAACACTATATATAACCTCTGTAATATCCAAATGCCTTATTTGGTTTAATCTTTTTGAAACTTCCGGTGTCTTCAGAATTGAGAGTACAGCATTTCAGTTACCTTGGACGCTTCCAGCCATTATCACAACATTCCTCTTACAAGCTAATGCCATGTGAAAAACCTAAATCTATGGTTCGCAGCTTCTCAATGCTGGCACTCATTTGGCAGAACCTGTCATCCCTGTCTGGTCTGCAGTTCATGACCCTTGCATTTTCTTTGCTTTCTCACTACAATTATTCTATGCAGTAAAAAGGGGGTGCAGATTACCTGTTGGTCAGAACAGGATATAAAGAACAAAAAAAGTTCTTGAAACCCATTTCATTCCATTCTACAATTTTTGGATGAACAGTAAAGGAATTAAAACAGACTGTAAGGGGTCCTAAGTAGTTCATTTGAAGTACAATGAATGAGTACATGTAGCCTGTTATTGGGATCAAGTTGTACAAAATATTCATTAAGTAGCAAATATTAAATATACTCATCTAATTTTAATTTTCACACTACATTAAATAGGCCATTATCATTAGCACTCCTGTCTAATGTACATTACCATAACTACTCTCCTTGAAAGGCCAAGATTAAGCCTTTAAACTGTCAAGTAATATTTTTGTTGGATGACTGGGTTTTAATCTGGTAATTTGTATTATCGGAAACCATGGTGTCAATGTTTAAAGGAGTGTACAATGTAGTTATTTTGATATAATGAATAAACTGCAAATCTCTGATAAATACATTGCAGCAATAATTGGACATTTATAAAAATGGCAAACTAGTTCCCTTGCTTGTACATTTAAAGATACCAAAATACCCAACACAATGACATTATACTGGTTTTGGGGATTGTTAATAAACCAACACAAATTCTTAGAATGTTTCCTACAACTTTTAAATAATCATGACCCAGTTACTGCTATCAATTGAGAGGGCAAGTCTAAATAATAAACAATTTAATGAATGCCATGTCTTGTGTTTGTTGATTGCTTGCAATAGGAATGGGTGAAAATTTTGGCAACCAGTCACTCAAAATGGCCAGATTGGTTACTAATTTAGAAAGTCACTCTATCTTATTGACAGATTGAAACACCAAGGCCAGAATTTTACGTCCTGCGAGCGGATGTGTGCCCAACTCATCCGGCCACGAAATAGCGCGAGGTGACGTCGGCACTCGCACGATACCTCACTCGGCGGGCATGTGCAGCAATTGGAAGTGCAACCGCCGACAATTAAGCAGGCAATTAAGTCCATTAAGGAAGCAATTGAAAGAAATTTTTTGTGGCCCGTCCACTTTTACAGTTGGCGGATGGGCCAATCGGCCATTAGATTTTTGCTCAAACCTCGATCCAGAGCGGGATGAAATCTCCTTGGGGAAATAAAAAGAGTTATTTGGGGACTTTTTTTTAATGAGGTATGCTTTCAGGTGCTTGGTTGTGCTGCATGGACATATTTTGCAGCATTTTTGTTATTTTATTTATTGTGTGGAGGTCTGCAGCTCTCTGAGGCAGCTTCCTGTCTTCAGGGAGCTCATTGGAAGTGCTCAAAAGCACCCGTAGTGACATTGGCACCCGCCCTCTTCCAAACACCACCGGCAGTGCTGAGCCTTTCTCAGCGAGTGTTTCATGCTGGCTGGCCAGCAGCCAGTGGAAATCACGGTTGGGGGTCGATCGCGGTCAGGGGCACGTTTCCCGTCCGCTCCTGGATCCACCGATCGCACGCGCCTTACGAGCGAAATATTCAGGCACAAGTGAATATTGACTTGAAATTTCTACCAATAATGCAGCACATTTCAGATTTAGCCTTTAAATATCAGAATTCTGGGGAAGTACTGTAAACTATGTAGTCATAAGCAAAGATGAGTGCGATATAAACATCAATTCTTGTAACTTCCTTAAACGTAGATATGAGATTATGGTCCTAATTTTGGACTTTACTGTATATCGGACGGATGGGGTGATCACAACCCCTGCCTCATGTTGTCAGCGAAAGTCCAGAGCCCTTTTGATGCTTAAGCCTCATTCACTGATGCTAAAAGAATAATTTTATGTTTGTTGAGTGTCAAATTTCTTCACTATAATAAAAACTTCCACACATTTTTGAACAAAAGAAAAAGCTTGTTTATGATATATTTATGAAACACAGTGGGGAGAATTCTCTCCTCGTCGGGGGGGAGGGGGTTGGGCGGGAGCGCAGCCAGTCGCCTGTGATTGGCCACGCACCGCCATTTTACATGGGCGGGCCAAATAATGCCCGCCCAGCGTGATGCACACCCGGAAGCGCTGAGTGCTCTCTGTGTGGGTGGGGGGAGTAGGCTGCGTCAGAACTTGCGGTATTTTGCGCATGTGCGCCAACAAGCGCAGAAATCTCCCTGAGGCACAGAGCTGCCTCAGGGACATCAGTGTGATTTTCAAAAACTTTAATAAAGAGAAATAATTTCTTTTTAAGACATTCCCCCTCATGTGACACTGTCACATGAGCTGGGACATGTCAAATGAACTTTAATGAAAAAAAATTATTTAATTTATGAGCCCTTCATGAAACCTCATCCTGCCAGTGGATCAGGTTTCATGATAAATGCGAAGGCCGTCAGGGCTCTTCACCTGCCCGCCAACCTTAAGGTTGGACAGGCAGCTCAGTTAATAGCTTTAATTAATTTTTAAATGGCCTTAATAAATCTTTGACAGTTCGGTGGGCGTGCAGCCTACTCCGCTGTGTGCCCGCCGAACTGAAGATCTGAATGACGCACGGTAACGACACGCATGCCCAACATCGCCGTGCATCATTGTGCCCGTTGGCGAGCGGGGCCCGCCCTGCCCGCCAACCCGAAGATTCTGGCCAGAAAGGGTATAAGAGGATAGGGGAGGTAAAATTCAGGGATAGGGTAGGTGGGAACCTTAACAAAAGTTTGGCTTGGTGAATAAGGGAAGGGAAGGATGCTGCTAGGTAGCTGAATGAGTGGTTTTAACGTTAGCGATATAGTAATCCGGGAGCTCCTCACATTTGTTGTTGGAGGTGAATGTGGAGGATCCAAGGCAGAGAAATTTACAAAGATGGCTTGTAGTGGTGAAGAGAAGATGATCCTAGAACAGCGAGCAGTTTTAGCAGAGCAGGTAGAGGCTTTATGTGGCCCAACCAGATCTGAATGTCTAAACTAATTGTCTGCGATAAACTTTCAAGTCCATCCCCTTTGGATTTAAAAGATTAGAGATGAGAGATATTCCAGGCTGAGTGAGAGAAATGGTCTCTTAAAGACAAGGGCACCAAAGCTACATCTGAAGGTGTGACTGAGCAGACTGGCAGCTTCAGAATTGTCATGAAGAATTGTGGGCCAAGGAGCATTATTATAAGTATGTTCTGGACAAATTCATCCATAACAACATTGCGTGAACCTATCATTCTTAGCTGAGTTCATAAAATCCATATGGCACTTATTGTTTTGAAAAGCAGCAAATTCTGGACATTTTGGGGGGTAATGGCACAAATGATTCAGTGTGATTGCATTATAAAATGTTTAATCGCAGGAAGTATAAGATGCTGAAAATAAACCACTGATATAGAAGCTACATGTATTATAGAAAAAAGATAGTTAGCTTGAAATAATCACCACAGAGTAATCTAATACAAAATTTCAGATGATGTCATAAACCACAAGAGTATTTTCCTGTTGTAATTTGAATCCAAGGATAAGCTCACAATCTTAAAATCAGTCAGGGATATCTATTATTTCTATCTTATATGCACAGTAAAACTCGGGCTAGAACTGTTCAGATTTTGCCTAATTTTTTAGCTATAGTATCTTTTATGCTGAATGCCAATACAGAATTTAACAACATGATGGTGGGTGAGCAACTTCTACAATGAAGGACTAACGATTCTGGTTATTGAATGCTGATCAACAATGCTAATTACTCAGAATATTCACAATCAATATATACTGGAGAATTTAATCTGAAACAACACAGTACTCTAAAGTTATTGGAAGAAATAATATAGATAAGAAGGGTTTTGTTCCCACTTGACATTATAGTATTTGACTAGCAGGCTGCTGTAGGTAATTGCTTCTTAATCAAAGTGTTTTTGAGAAACAGCAGAAATAAGTACAGTGCTTTTAAATCATTTTATCAATGTGCCAGCTCCCAGCATGACTGTAATTGGTTTCATCAAAGATGAAAGAGGTCAAAATGTAGGACAGATGTTTAGTGAAGCATATTTAGGCTCTTATAGTCTAGTATTTTAAACTGATTTTGCTTCATCTGTGAAAGAAGGTACACTTTGCTGGGTTTTGAAAAAGAAAACATCAGGAAAGATTTAAATGGAAATTGCAGTTAATTAACTTTGATAAGCAAAACTAGTGCTGACTGAAATCTTTTAGGTTCTTCCTTCATATGAAGAAAACAGAAGCAGATTTATACACAAACCAAATTTCATGACAGCGTTCTATAAAAAAATTAACCTAACTGTGTTGAATCAGGCTGACCAGCTTTTTTGAGATTGAACATTTTGAAAGATCAGTGTTTGTCAAGATTTTACCAGAAAACCCTTTAAGCCAACACACATTTCACATTGTATTCTATGACAAGGGCAGCACGGTGTGTTAGTGATAGGGTGCATCTTTAATACCAATCTCTTCACCAAGTGCTTAGTGGCCAAACAGCAGTCAAGGTTTTCACAGGTATTCATCAATACCTGACAAAAACCACAAAAACCCCTCCCTCCTGCCATTCAGTGCAATAATCAGTACTGATAATGCGTGACAAACGATATTTTTACAAGTGCTCACATTAAGTACTCACAGTATGATGCAGACAGACAAGACTGACACAGAAACCCTAGAATCTAAGAAATTGTATTTACTGATGTAGGAGGCATGGGAACAGCAGTGTAAAGCTATGGCATGAGTCACAAAAACTGACAGCTTATGTAAAATTCATGTCCCATGGGCTTGAAGGTATTACTTTTCCACAGTGGGATATAATGGAGGAATCTGCACACTACTACTAAATGTTTATGGATATCAAAGTTTAATATTCATTAGTGTCCAGTCCTCATCGGACTTTGGTACTTTTAACGCGATTCAAATGCTTCCAGTAGCTAGTCACAGCTTTAACAAGTTAATTTTCTAACAAATACATTTAACGTATGTTATTTCTGTCATTCACCAGCATGTTGAAAACTAGCTATGGCTTATATCAGCTTCTGACATCAGACTGTCAATTTCAGCCAAGAACAAAATAAATATGAAAGACAGATTAGCGTATAAAATAACTGATAGATAAATACCACCACTGAGTGACAGGATATATGTTTGCGCCAGTGATTCCATATACATTGTGTTATGTTCTCAATCATATTAAGAAGAATTACAGAGTGGAGGCCAGGCACCTATTCTCATGTAAGTGCTAGAAATCTTGGAGAGATCTTAGAAGCCAGATATAAATTGGTAATAGAGGGTGCTTGAAAGCAGGTCAGCCACCTGCTCTCTTCAAAAACAATAATAACTTTTACCTATGTAGCAACTTTAATGTAGTAAAACATCTCAAGGCGCTTCAAACAGCATTATCAAATAAAATTTGATAATGAGCCATATAAGGAGATATCAAGGGAAATGACCAAAAGCTGGATCAAAGAGGTAGATTTTAAGGAACAACTTAAAGGAGCAGAGAGGGGCAGAGTGGCACAGCCGCTAATAGAATGATTAAAATCAGAAATCACAAGAGGCAAAAATTGGAGGAGTGCAGCTATCTCTGGGCCTTTTCTGGTTGGAATTGCATGGTATTGCATGTCTTATTCCTCTGCAATTTTCATGGAGTTGGGCCAGCTTTTCAAAGAGCCGAGGTTCACGGCACCACAGATAAGTTGTGAACCAAAAGCAAGTTCAAAAGGTTCCCCCCTTATGACCCCCATGTCAAGGTATGCAACCCCCCCCCCCCACCTTTGGGCCCCTGAAGCCCCCCCCATGCCAAACTATGGCACTCCATGCCCATTAACATTGTATAGAACCAATGAACCCTATAGTGACAACAGTATGTGTAAAAAAAATCTTTTAAAAAACATTAATTGAAAATTTTCCACTTTCTTAAAAATACTCCCTCCTATTTTTACAACAGGCCAATAAAACTGTCAATCATCCAGATCATTTAAAGTATCAAAAGCAGAAACTGCAAGCACTTGAAACCACTTTATGTTATGTAAATAAACATTGTACCATTAACAGAAGAGATCAGAGAGCCAGAGCTGTCAATCAAGCATTGTTTTTCTTGGAGCTCAGCTGTTTCAACAGGCTAATGGGTTTCTGGGCTCTCAGCCAAGAATGTATAATGAGGATGGCAGCATTAGGTAGCATGATAAGGCATGGGGAGTGTGTGTGTGTGTGTATGTGGGGAGGGGGTGCTCTTGAGGCTTAAGGTCCTTACTTTTTCATTATAACTGGGACGGCATCCCAAGACACAGAGATGGGCCTTTAAAACAGCGCAGCTTGGCACACAGCAGCCCGTGGCTGCCTCTGAACATTTTCCTGGGTTGGTTGGCCTGACTGCAGCCCACACCCTATCACCCAGAGTGAAAAATTCGATCTTTCCTGGCACTCTCTCCCGAGGAAGAAAATTTCCCGACTCCTGCTTCTTGCCTCGAAGGTGAAAATCCAGCCCATAATTGGATTGGCCATATCAACATGGTGGCTACAAGAGGAAGGCAGATCCTGAGTATTCTAGGATTGTTGGCTCATTTCCTGACCCTCAAAGTCTATCCAGCATTTACATAGAAACATAGAAATTAGGAGCAGGAATAGGTCATTCAGCCCTTCGAGCCTGCTCTGCCATTCAATATGATCATGGCTGATCCTCTATCTCAACCCTGTACTCCTACACTCTCCCCATGCCGCTTGATGCCTTTATAGTCCAGAAATCTATCTATTTCCTTCTTAAATATATATATATATATATGACTTATGTGAGACAGCATAAATTGTTTTTATGCAAGATCTTTCCTAACATGTTTACTGGGCTTCTTTCAGGATATTTGGGGATCTATCTGGGGAATGTGGATTTGGGGAATATCAATAACACACCTTGTCAACAGAATTCCTTAATTTGATTTATTTAGATTTCTGGAAGGTTTTGATATCAGGCACACAATTAATGTATATTTAAAGCAGATTTATCTAGATGTCACTTGCTAATATGTATGTGACATGGCAATCATTACAGACATCCTGGTCTAACTATTACCCAACTCTAGGCTTCCTGACCCATTTGCTAACCAACATCATAAATGGCTCTGTATGCTCAGGCACTAACCTCTCCCTTTCAATTGTGCTGTCACCACCTCACTATCAATAAGTCCACATTTGGTCCAAATATCATCCCCAATCTTTCTTTCTTTTGTAGGGTCCTTGAAAGTGTCATCGCCTCCATGCACCATTCCCTCTACTGCCTCGCCTCTCTTTTTGAATGCCTAATGTCTGCACAAAACACCAAGACCAGATTGATTAAAATCACCAACATCTTCTTTGACTACTACCCCATGGACTAACTCTCATCCTACCTCATCAATGTAACTCATTCTAGTCTTATATTCTCTCTTGCTCCTTCATGTCCTGCGGCTCTGGCCTTTTCTGCATCCCCAACTCTGCCCACTCCAGCAACAGTGGTAGAGCCATCAGTTGTCTCAGATCTACCCTTTGAAAATTCCTATCTAAATCTCTGCACTCTTGAACTGGTAAAAAGAAACCTACCTCTTTCCTGCTTTAAAAGCCTTCTTCAAAACCACTTATTACAAGTTAGCTCTCTAGTAACCCCCCACAAAGGTTTGATGCCCATTAATTTTCTCACTATGATCTACCTTGGGCATGTTTATATGTTAAAGACACTGGGGTAAAGATTTACCCATGTTGAAGTGCTTCAAAGTGGTGCTACACAGATCATGTAAATTTCTCAGCGGCAGACAGCACCATGGGGCACCATCTGTCATGTGGTATGTTCGACCACAGTTTGTCGGTTCATTCACATGTACTTTACATTAATCCTTAATGTTAGAACATTTAAAAGACAATGTAAATAGTTTTATCTTTCTGAATTTGTATAGAAATCTTCCTTTATGATGTCAATGGAGAAACCAAAAATGGCAGTACAAGTAGCAGCTGTGGCACTGTCTGCTCTTTGACAATCTATGTGGTCTGCATAATGCAACTTTGTGAACAAATTTTTAGCCCAATAGATTAACAGAAGCTATTGCTGCTGTTGTTCTGCTGGATAGAGCACTATCAACTTTTAGGCCACTAGTAAGTCCATAAATCCCAAACTCCCTAGGATGGGTACTCTGCACATAAAACAAATACATTCTTAAAATAATGAAACATATTTACTTGGGTCACTGTCTTCCCTTTATTAAAACAGAATTACCTGGAAAAACTCAGCAGGTCTGGCAGCATCCAGCATCCGCAGTTTTTTTGTTTTTATGTCTTCCCTTTATTGCTTTTTATCTCCTTTTCTGTTTTCTCTCTTCCTTCTTTATATTATTAACTTTATTTCTAATTAATTTCCTCTTTCAATTCAAAAATATATTATGCACTTTTTCTTACATTTTTCCTGTCTCCTAAACATTTGCAGGTGGGAACCTCTGATTGGCTGCAAACTGTCCAATTTTTAAGCCCAAGAAATGCCAGTGGTCTAAAGGTTGACATAAGTGATCATGACAACTGGTTTAAAGCATCAAACCAGGAAACACAGAATGAGTAATCTGGTTTTTGTCATTGACAGTTCAATCATGACCAGTTAAAATAACATGCTTGTAGTATTCCGAGGGTTAATATTACAAACTAAAGGAAAATTTGTATTTATATAATGTATTACAAGCCTCTCAGAAATGTCTTAAAATGCTCCACATACAATTCACATCAGGTTAGCTCAATATCCTTTCTTTTGTTTCATGATTTTGAGGGTTCAAGTACCACTTCAGGACTTTACCACATATTCTAAGTTGATATGGCAATAAAGGGTACCTCATGGATGCAGGTGCTGCCTTTGGGTAAGATATTAACATGAAGTCTTATCTACTAGTTCAAGCAGATAGGACTATTCAAAGATGAGCAGAAAGTTCTTCTTGTGCCAGTAATGCTTCTTCAACCAAAAACAGTCAATTGGTTATTCAACTTATTGCATAATATGGCATCTTATGTGGAAAGTAGCAGCTGTGCTCCCTGGCATATCAATAGTCTCTTCCCTTTAAATGTTGTAAACTACTAAAAATTTGCCAATTAAAAAAATGAATGAGGACAAGAAGTAAGAGTGTAAAACCATCATTTTGCAGTTTGGCCGACTGCAGCTGCATATTCCTACCCATTTGCAAATTTGCACCCAATTTTCCGACAGTTCTATATTGGTTGGAGGAGGACCAGCTGCTAGGTTAGATCAACAAGTTCTTCACTAAAAAAAAAATTAGGAAAATATTTGGAGGAATGGGGTACATAACATTTATTTTAACAAGTAAAGGCTCTAACCTTTCTTGCCTGTTTTTAATGGATCTAAGATGATTTCATAACATGAAAGCTGTTATAATATTCCACCAATAGATACAGAATATATTGTCCATTCTGACTCATGTATCAAGTTTTTAACATAGATGTTTAAAACTATTCCTTAACACAAATTCAGCTTCGACATGCTCAAAGAACCTAGTCTTTAGGACATTCAAAATCAATATGAATACTACTAATGTGGTGATCAATATTTTATTTTTGTGTGCAAGACCAAATTGACAACTGAATTCTCAATACATTCCAGCCATGTCATTCTGGTTGATTTACGTGCCAATGTAAACAGTAGGAATTCACATTCAGAAAAACCTAACAGAGCAACTCAACAAATAAAATACATTTCATCTTGATTTCCTGCCCTGGTTCTCCATTCCATCAGTAGAAAGTATTTTTCAGGATATTCTTGAGTTAAATCAGTAATTAAACTGAAGATTAACAAAGGAAGCTTTATTATTGAGTTCATTCATCCTTCCACTAGTCACCTCTATCCATCAATGATAAAACAAACAATTCTCTAATGAGGTGTTTTGGGCACAGGTCACATTTAATAATAGATTCTAACCGTAAGAAAATCACCACTTACTTCTAAATCGTTAAAAAACAGATGTGTATCAGCCAAGTTGAAGATCATTTCTTCCATTCGTAGCCCAAGTGACACTGATGTAGGTGGATCCTGTAAATAAAAGTTCAAATAAGAAAACAGCATTCGTAGGCTAAAGTGGAAGTGTCTTAACTTTTTTTATCCTTATGGACCATTTGGTTGTATACTGTGAATTGGCAGGGGCCAGGCTTAAAATTTAAATTGAAATCTTAAGTTTTTGATACCGACACATCTTGATGTTCTGCTTTGGGATTTGTTCAATGTTACAGCTGCCTTTTAAAACCTGCAACCCCACAAAATTCAAACATAAAGGGCTGGATTTTACGCAGGGCATACTGCTCACCACCCCTCAGTAGAAAAGTTGGTCGGAAACCGACCAACTTTAAAAATGGCTGTCTTGCAGTGTGTTATTGCTGCAGGACAGCCCTTAACAAGCAAGTTGGATTGCTGAACCTCAGTGGCCAATCTGATTGGCCAGCAGCTCTTGCAGTCTCAGCATCGCCAGAACTCAGTAGTGGGCAGTTCTGGTTCTGCAAGGAACCTAAGAAGATCGAAGATGGACACTGGGCCCAACATTTTGGGCATGGAATGACCAGGCACCCTAGAGAGGGGTGGTGAGGGGGGGGGGGGGGGGCTTTGGAGGCCAGGTGGGAGTCAAAAAGGGAGGGGGGGGTGGAGTCCCTCTGATGCGCACAGGACACTCCCCCAAAGGATGCACCCCTTCTTTCTTCCTGCCTTTTCACCAACCTGGGTGAAGAAACAGGTGCCCCGCTCACTCCCCTTCCACTGTCCAGTGCATTATGGCTGTGGAGGGGGATTGAGGGCATTATGTGGACCAAATTGACCACTTAAGGTCCTCAATAGACCTAAAAACAGGTGGACTAGTGGGCGACTTACCCATCCCCTGTATTATGGGGACTGGATCAGGGGTGGGCGGGAATACAGTGGGCTAGCCACCTGACATATGTTACATGCCCCTTCCACTAAAAACACGTTTGGTTCAGAGCTAGCTGAGTTGTCTGAACTTTGCTGGCTGAGTTGGTATTTGAGACATTCAGCCATCATTTAAATATCTGTGAACTGAAGAATGGAGTTACCGTTAATATTGAGAATTGGCAAGTTTTTGGACCTATTCAGTTTCCTATGGAAGACTTTAGCAATATGGGCCAGAATTTTATCATCGGTGAACAGGGGGTGGGGCCCGCTAGCTGACGTGAAAATGACGCGGGATGATGTCAGGAGGAACCCCCGACGTCATCCCGCCTCATTTATATATTCAGGAAGGTGGGCGGACAGCGAAATCAGCTGTCCTGCCGCCAACTCGTCAATGGCCAATTGAGGCCATTGACAGAATAATTAAGCCAATTAAAGGCCCTGCCCGTCAAACGTTAAGGCTGATGGGCAGGCCAGGAGCCCCAGCGGGTTTCTGAAAAAACATGAAACATCCAATGGCGGGATGAGGTTTCATGTCTGTTTTAAAAAACTTTAATAAACTTTATGTGATTATTATCATGTCCCACCTCGTGTGACATTGTCACACAAGGAGGACATGTTAATAATTTTTTTATTTTATGAAAACTATTTTTTAAGTTTATGAAATTTTCAGCGCTCTCCCTGAGATGGCACTTAGTCTCAGGGAACAGTCTGCTCTTTCACACGCATGCGCGAAAGAGCACAATTTGACAGATGGGGAATCCCTTCCCCCCGACCCCGCACAGGAAGCGTATAGCATTTCCCGTCAGGTGGCCCGCTGGGCAGGCCTTAATTGGCCCACCCACTCAAAATGGTGGCGGGGCCCGTTTAGGCAGCAACAATTGGCTGCCCGCCCGCCACCAAGCCGGTGGGGCCCGCCCGCCCATCAAAGGCAAAATTCTGCCAATGGAGTTTATTTCATTATCAGTTGGTATTTCCTAAACAAAACCGAGCCTTTTCCTGTTAAAGTGCTCAGTACTATTGATGATTTTTGCCTGTGTGTAACATCCATTGAAAGCTGATTTGGTTTTAAGTTTCAAAGTGTAAAAACAGCCATCAATCATTTTGAGGAGAATTTTCTCCCCATCAGGCAGGAGTGGGCTTGGGTGCAACTGGTCGCCACCTGCGATCGGCTGCGCGCCGCCATTTTACGTGGGCAGGCCAATTAAGGCCCACCCAGCGTGACACGCACCCAGAAGCACTGAGCGCTCCCTGTGAGGGTAGGGGGAGGAGGGAGAGTCGGAGCCTGTGCTGCAGAAACCTCCCTGAGGGAGGTTACTTTGATTATGAATAATTGAAATAAGGAAAAAAAAATATTCAGACATGTCCCCTCATGTGACAGTGTCATATGAGCTGGGACTTGTCAACGAATTTTAATAAAAATTTTTGTTTAATTTGTAAAGCCTTCATGAAACCTCATCCCATCCGTTTCATGATAAATGCGAAGGCTGCCAGGGCTCTTCGCCTGCCTGCCAACCTTAAGGTTGGACGAGCAGCCCTGTTAATTGTTTCAAGTGGTTGTTAAATAGCCTTAATAGGCCTTTGACAGTTCAGCGGGCACGCAGCCGACTCCGATGTGCGCCCGCCGAACTGAAGATCGGAATGATGCGCGATGACGTCGGGACCCACGGCTGATGTCACTGTGCGTCATTTTATGTGTCAGCGAGCAGGGCCCGCCCTCGCACGCTGACCAGAAGATTTAGGCCTTTGTATTAAATTTAAAAGTAGAAAGCAATATTTTGCAATAAAGCATGAAATACAGATATGAAGTGAACCATTAATAGTAACTGGATTTAATTTAGTCTATTTGAGAAATGAAATGGACAAAATGGTTATTTTCTCATGTTCTTGGAAAATTTTATCAGTGAGTGATCCAGATCTAAAATATCAAAATGGATAAATGTACGTGACACAACATAACAGAATTTGATATAATAATCATACTAAGGTCAAATAATTTTTTGTATCAGTTCACAGCACAATGAATGTTGATAATACTACTTATAATCCTACTTAACTAAACAAAAGCACACAATCGTGAGAATTAGGGGCAGAAGTAGTTCATTCGGCTCCTCAAGCCTGCTCCACCATTCAATAAGATCATGGCTGATCTTATTGTGGCCTCAATTCCACTTTTTGCCTGTCCCATAACTTTTGACTCCCCTGTTGATCAAAAATCTATTCAACTCAGTTTCGAATGTATTCAATGACCCAGTCTCCTCTCTGGGGAAGAGAATTCTAATGACCCTCAGAGAAAAATGTTCTCTTATCTTAAATGGGGGACCCCAAGTAAAGTAAATACAATTTATTGCTTATTTAATTAGAAACCAGTACTTTTTAAAATCACAACCAGCAAGCTTGTTACCTATGACTCCTGCCTTGCCAAACCATCCCTCTTTCTACCTGCAGAGTTATTAAACATTGCTTGAGCTTCACAGGGAGAAAATAAAGGTCAAGGTCTATGTAATTATCAAGGTTTAAGTTCTACAACATGATCTAACCCAGGAAAATTATGGCCTCATTGGTGTTATTCTCTTGAGGACCTCTAGCTTAAATATTTGAGCCCTGATTTTAACTCCTGCTGCTAATGAAAAGGGGACATGCAGGCGATTAAAATCTCAGTAACGTGGTGCTCATTGAAGCCACACTGCACATGTGGCTCACACCATTGCAACAGATGCATTTCAGGCAGTATGAGGCCCTCACCCCATGCAGACAGATAGGAAACAGGAACAGGACATTTTTTCCTGTTTATTGTGGGTAAAGTCAATGGTGCCCTGAACATGGGGAAATTCTGTAACCTGAACAAAGCCCCAAGTTCTATCTTACTGCTTCCAGCGGTATGTATTCTGCAAAACATGGAGCCAGTCATTTTTTTTTAGTATAAGTATGAACTGCACATTAATTTATGTTGCTGATATCCCTTGTGGGAAGCATGAAAGGAGTAGGAAGCAAAGTTGAGGGGTGCGATGACCTTGACTTCAATAGACAATGCTATGCTAGAGCTGGCAGTTGATTATAAACCCTCTTGCAGGAGGTGACCGAACTCTATGACAGCCTATCTAAAGAAGCTCAACTTCCTTATGTTCTGCTGTTTTGAGAAGTGCAGGTATGTTGTCCTTGACCTACAAGCTCTGGGAGGGTGAGGATTCCTGTGAACACTCATCTATGGTTTGTATCCCCTAAAGGTCCAACTCTGTGCACTCCTTTCTTTGATCCTCTTCCTCCTCTTCCAGAATTGCCAGCAAGAGCCCATGACGAAAAAATGCTTTGCCAGAAACCCCTGAAGAGTTGAGAATGTTGCACAGGCATTCAAAGCATTTAGAATGATCTAAGAGCCCAAAATCATAATGTAATAGAAGCAAAATGTTCCTCTAAACGTTCAGCATTTTATGTGAAAGCAGCTGAGGATCCCTTTAGATAGCACTGAAAATGAATGGCTGCCTGACAACGGCAATGCAGGTGGCAAACACAATGGTGTCCAGGTCCTAAGACAGGTGTGATTTACACAGGTGCATTCGATTGTCAATCATTTCAAATACGAATGATGGCCTCCTAAAATGAGACCTGCTTTTATATTAGATTAGGTACAGTGCAAATTCAGTGGAGGGCTTTGTTAGATTTTGGCTTGGTGCTGCCCTGTTCAACCTGAAAAATGGAACTGTAACTCAACTAAAATCATTTGTCACATATAAATATCTGAGCAAGCATATAAACAAACCTTGCTATGACACATTTCTTTGGCGCAATGGATGACATTTCTGCCTCCACACTTCTGGTACCGACCAAACCAGACCATATTTCTTTGAGGCTCTTAGCATGCATGCAGGGTGCCTCCATCAGAAGTACGCAGATTACCCAGACTATTAGACGCTGCCACTTTGGAACTCAGCACTCCAGGATACTCCCTCACACATAAGAACAAAAGAAAAAGGAACTGAAACAGGCCATTTGGCCCTTTGAGCTAGCAGGAAGGCCCTCCCCCAGCCACCTGCGCTATTTAAAGGGCTTGTCAATTACTAACTTAGGTTAGTTGCTGATTAATTTCTTTTGGATCTTGTTGCCATTGTAGAAAATTTGGTGGATTTGCAGAGTTGCTGAATTCTACAGGGAGTGGTGTGGCACAGGACCAGCTACTTTTAGATAAATCTGCGTCAGAGCAGCGGGACTTATTCAAGAAGGAAATAGGGAGAGTACAGAGACAACATGTTCCAGTAAAGACAAAGGGTGGGACCAACAAATCAAGGGAACCCTGGATGTTGAGGGATATACAGGATTGGATAAAGAGAAAAAGGGAGGCTTGTGGCAGATACTCAAAACAGCGGAAGCTCTAGAGGAGTATAAAATGTGTAGGGCAGGACCTAAAAAGGAAATTAGGGGAGCAAAAAGGGGGCAAGAAAAAACATTGGCAGGCAAAACAAAGGAAAATCTAAAGTTATTTTACAAGTACATTAAGAGTAAGAGGATAACTAGGGAAAGAGTAGAGACCATTAAGGGCCATAATGATAATTTGTGTGTGGAGCTGGAAGAAAAAGGTAGGGTTCTAAATGAATAATTTGGGATGAATTTTCCCCCCATTGGGGGGGGAATTGATGGGCGGGTGTGCTTCCGATCGGCACCCCCGATCGGAGGTGCGGCGCCATTTTACGTGGGTGAGCCAATTAAGGCCCGCCCAGCATGACGTCCACAGGGAAGCACTATGCGCTCCTTGTGCAGGTGGGGGGGAATGCCTAAAATCGAGAGTGCGCTCTTTCGCACATGCGCATGAAAGAGCGCACTCATCTCCCTGAGGCTAAGTGGGAGAGGCTCATGGAGATCGCTTCTACTTTCAAAAATATTAAAAATAGAAAAAAAAATTCCCATACATGTCCCCTCATGTGACAATGTTGGGACATGTTCATAATTTCCAAAAAAATTTATTAAAATTTTTAAAACCCTAAATGAAACCTTATCCCGCCTGTGGATGAGGTTTCATGTTTTTAATTCCTGCTGAGGCTCCTGGCCTGCCCGCCAACCTTAAGGTTCGATGGGCAGGTCCACTAATTACTTTAATTGCTCTGACAATGGCATCAATTGGCCATTGATAGGTCGGTGGGCACGCAGCTGATTTTGCTGCGCCCCCGCCTTCCTGAAAATTTAAATGGGGCGTGGTAATGTCGTGGGTTCCACCCGACATCACCGCGCTTCATTTTATGCTTTGGTGAGTGAGGCAAGGGAGGAGATAGCAGGGGTACTGGCAATAATTTTCAATACCTCTCTGGCCCAGGAGAGGTGCCAGAGGAGTGGAGGACAGCCAATGTGATACCATTATTCAAGAAGGGAGGAAGGGATAAACCAGGGAACTGCAGGCAAGTCAGTCTAACCTCAGTGGTGGTGAAACTATTGGAAGCAATTCTGAGGGACAGAATTAATCTACACTTGGAGAGGCAGGGATTAATCAAGGACAGTCAGCATGGTTTCGTTAGGGGGGGGGGGGTCATGTCTGACCAATTTGATTGAATTTTTCGAAGAGGTGACCGGGTGTGTAGATGAGGGAAATGCATTTGATGTGGTCTACTTGGACTTCAGCAAGGCTTTTGATAAGGTCCTGCATGGGAGACTGATAACGAAGGTAAAAGCCCATGGGATCCAAGGCAATTTGGCAAATTGGATCCAGAATTGGCTAAGTGGCAGGGAGCAGAGGGTGATGGTTGAGGAGTGTTTTTGTGACTGGATGCTTGTGTCCAGTGGGGTTCCAAAGAGATCGGTGTTGGGTCCCTTGCTGTTTAAAGTATGTATAAACGATTTAGACATGAATGTAGGAGGGTTAATTGGTAAGTTCGCGGATGACACGAAAATTGGTGGGGTGGTAAATAATGAGAAGGATAGCCTTAGATTACAGGAAGATATAGATGGGCTAAGTCAGATGGGCTGATCATTGCCAAATGGAATTTAATCCGGATAAGTTTGAGGTGATGCATTTGGGCAGGACGAACAAGGCATGGGAATACACATTGAATGGTAGGATCCTGGGAAGTACCAAGGGTCAGAAGGATCTTGGTGTCATGTCCAGCGGTCCCTTAAGGTAGCAGGACAAGTAGATAATGTGGTTAAGAAGGCATATGGGATACTTACCTTTTTTGCTGAGGCATAGAATATAAGAGCAGGGAGGTTATGCTGTAACTGTATAAAATGCTGGTTAGGCCACAGCTACAGTATTGCATGCAGTTCTGAAATCTGCATTATAGGAAGGATGTGATTGCACTAGAGAGAGTGCAGAGGAGATTTACCAGGGTGCTGCCTGGGCTGGAGAGTTTTAGTTATGAGGAGAGATTGGATAGACTGGGGTTATTTTCCCTGGAGCACAGGAGATTGAGGGGGGACATGATTGAGGTGTATAAAATTATGAGGGGCATAGATAGGGTAGACAGGAAGGAACTTTTCCCCTTGGTAGAGGGATCAATAACCAGGGGGCATAGATTTAAGATAAGGGGCAGGAGGATTAGAGGGGGTGTGAGGAAGAATTTTTTTCACCCAGAGGGTGTTGGGAATCTGGAAGTCACTGCCTGAAAGGGTGGTAGAGGCAGAAACCCTCATTACATTTAAGAAGTATTTGGATGTGTACTTGCGATGCCATGGCATACAATGTTATGGGCCTAGTGCTGGAAAATGGGATTAGAATAGATAGGTACTTGTTTGACCAGCGCAGACTCGATGGACCCCTTTTGCTGTGCTGTAGACCTCTATGACTCTATGACATGCTGAAGGACTTTGTACTGACTTCAAGACTCTGACTACCTGCTCTCAGACATGGGTGCTGTAGTTTGAAGCATAATGGAGATAATTAGCAGGGGTAACACAGAGCAGGATAAACTACTGGAAGAGGGAGGAGGGGGAAGGGCTCTCAGCAAGAGCCCACAGCTGCCCAGAATGCTCAGAGAGCAATTCCCTTTGCTCAACTTCAGCGAAGAATAGTGTGTCAGATGTCTCTGCTTCACTAAGGGAATCCTCACTGCTGAACTATGACATCTGCTGCTGCCATAACTGCAGCCTCAGAGCAGCATTGCCAGCGATATTTAAGGTAACAATGTCCATGAACTTTTATGCATCTGGTTTCTTCCAGACTCAAGCAGATGATATTATCAAGGTCTCCCAGCTCACAATTCAATGATGCATAAGGGAGATCATAGCAGGCCTGTATTCCAAGAGAACTGAATAATTTCTTTCTCTCTTGCCAGAGAGAAGCAGGTGCAGCAAACATGCGATTCAGGGGGATTGCAGGCTTCCCCCCATGGTGCAAGTTGTCATTGACTGCATGCAGGTTGCTATACAGATACTGCATGTTGACTCTGAAATGCATCGTTATTCAAAGGGATTCTACTCCTTAGCATGCAATGTATCATGAAAGTCAATGCTTGCTATCTGGGCAGAAGTCATGATGGCTTCATTCTATGGCAGTTCTATGTGCCATTAGCATTTGAACCATTATAACAAAACAGAGGCTGGGTACTGGGTGACAAGGTCTATCTGCTGACCAGACAGCTCATGAGACTGGTTGCATCACTCATTCACAAAAAGGCTGCATACATATCATAAAAGCCAAGCTGTCACGTGAAATGTGATTAAGCAGACCATTAGGCTTAAACAATGCTTCCGCTACCTGGACTGCTCCAGAGGAGCCCTGCAGTACTCGTTGGGGCTTGTGTTAAGATTTGCTGTGGTCCGCTGCATGCTTCATAACCTAACAATCATGAAGCACAGCTCCTGTCACCAGTATACGGCAAACAGCAGAGGAGTAGCAGAAGGAAGGGAGGACCGACACCCCTTTATTGGATAGGCTGTCTGTGATCGGCTCACCTGACTGCAATACCAGTGCACACAACCACATTCCCCTTCAACAACTGACTCACATTTCACCTTCCCTCTGACCATCACTGTCCCCTTGGCCACAATGCTGAAACAAAATAAACCACAAAACAGGAATTCCAAACCAACTTTATAAATCAAATATGGCCATATCACATACAAAAGTCAACTGATCACATTTGTGCATTCCCTTCTGCCTGACTGCCGCCTCCCTCTGCCTGGGCTAGTGTCCTGATGCAGCGATATCCTGGTGGCTGCATACTTGCAAGAGGAAGGCTGCTGACTTTCAATGGGGGTTGGGACTGTAGTTTCCAGAATGACCAGGAGCAATTCTGGAACTGGAAGGCCAGGCTTTGGACAGCACCACCTTGGTATGGATGACAACAGTCTGGGCTGCCTGACAGGCCCGCAAGGGCACTAGTGGAATGGCAGAGGTGGGAGGACAAGTGCTATAATCTTGAGAGAGAAAAAGAGGTTCATGCTCTACAATGCCACATCCACTCCCATGGTCAGCATCTCAACAATCTTAGAAATGTACTGGAGGTCAAATTGCTGGGCTTCTGTGACATCATGCATGCATGCTGGTATCCATGACTATGGTGGCAGCAAGCTGAGCTTGCATGATTTCAGTCTGAGCTTCCACTCTAGCACCTAGGCAGAGTGGCTTCTGCTTGTGCAGCAATGGGAGTTGAGATATCGATCATCAGATGCTGCATAATAGATGAGCCAGCAAGTGCTCTCAAAAAGTTGGCCACGTCTACTATGCTGGAGAGGATGTCTTCCAAGCTCGGCACAGAAGTGTCTGTCAAGTTGGTGTGGGACTCTTCCGTGCATTAACATCGATTGCAGGCTTTCTGGCCGGTCTGCCAATACACTTAGTATTTTAGTGTATCTATCAACTTTCACCTGTATGCCATCCCATCAAAGTGCCATCTGACTGCTTTGCAGCAGAACTCGTGTGTGACCTATATCTCCAGTGAGTTGGCACCTATATTACCCTTGTACCCTTCTCTGGCTGCAGGTCACTCAACCCAGTGTCTCATTACCTGCAGAACCCACCTCTTAAGGCATCCATAAAGTATTTATAATTTCAATACCTGAACTGGTGGCTGTAAGTGTGAGTGTGAGTGATGGTATTTCTTTAGCATCACTGTCTTGCTGCTCTTCCAACACTGCCTGACCAGAGTTACAGTTCTTAGTTATACGGATGAAGAAAGGCACAAGGATAGGGTTGTGATGAGGGAACAGGGGGAAAGCTTGTAAATCTGAAGAGATTGTGACATTTGGTGAGGAGGATTAGGTATGAGGATATCAGCATCTTCTATGGCTTTGACCCCATTGCTGACTATAGACTCAGTCATAGCTGCTCCAATGATGGGTAACACTGCCCCTTCCATGGCGTTTGTGGGGGGTGGCGGGGAAGAGATGGATCTCTGCCTGTCTCCTGCCAGCAAGGTGCTACTGCTTTCTTTTATGTGCCAATGTGTCCTGCAAAAGATAGGGAAGCATGTCAATGAATGTAGTATAATGCGATTGGGCGATGTGGCGTCATGGTTGAATAGCTTGAAATGTGTGTGAACTGTGAGATGTGTGTGTGAGGCTTGCATCAATGTTAAGTTTGTGTGAAGGTGAAGCTAGGTATGAGTCATAACTAATCAAGATTGTTGAAGGGTGATTGATGGGAATATGGTGCATGGAGCAGTGTGTGAGAATAGTGGTGCAGTTGGTGGATATGAAATTTGGAGACGCTTTTGCTGACCTCAAGCACTCATGTGAGGTCACTGAACCTCTTCTGGCTCTGCATCCAGGTGCTGACAACCACACTGACAGTCACAGCTATGTGGTCCTTTTCCTGCTGAGAGTTTTTCTGGAGGCCCTCCTGCTGCCCTGTGGATGGATGACTTCTCTACACCCCCTCAAACAAGGCTTCAAGTGCAGAATTGGAAAATCTTGGAGCCTGCAGATTGCCATTCTTGTGTCGTTTCCAGGTCAAACTCACTTTTACAATGATGTCCAGCGCCTGCTCCCTTTAAGAGGTGAAGGCTACCTTTAAGTACTGCAATCTAGCTTGAACTCATGCTAGCCTCTCACGATTTTACACCCTCTGCTCAGGTATGCAGGCACTCAGTGCGCTTAGTGCTGGTAGGACGCTACAATTATTTAAATGCCAGGTAGCATGAAGTTTGCATGCTGCTTGCAGCATAGGCAACACAGGCGCAGGTGAATCGTGCATGCCCTTGCCTGTTTTTAGATCTTATCAAATTTTGTGGCCAGTTCAGTGGTAAATTACTTGAAATATTGCTTTAGTTGGATTTGAATTCAGAACTTGATGTTCACTGAATTTAGTAATTGTTTCCAGCTGTCACATTCCCTAAGCAACAAGAAAGCTTCTATTTATAGTTCAAAAGTTTTGTCTGATATTTTCAATTACAATGGCATTTCACTTATAATTAAAACTGCAAAGGAATGAATTTGGATTTAATCTGCAACTAGAGTTTTTTTTTAAAGTGGGTTGAGATTCTAAAAGCTGTAATTATTCTAATGGCTTGGTGCTAAATTTGTTGTGCAGCTTTTGAGAATGAAGTACTTTATATGATGGAGAAAAGTTGTGCTCAATTAAACTCTTTTTTTTGTTAAAGCAAGTAATTGAAAGCTAATTATTCTAAGTTGTAATAACCCACTAAAGGACAAAGCTTACAATGCATACATGTTTATGAGGATTTGCAGGTTAATGTGACTATCTTAAAAGGTGTGGTTGAACTATGAACAAACCTTTGAGGGGGTAAGGATTAAGCAAAAGGAGAAATGACAGCATGCTATAGAATCCTAAACAGAGCTCTGTTCTGCTCGGAAGAGGGTGGATTGAAAACAAAGGCTGATTGCCATTTTTTATTTTAACTCACGGAATCACTCCCTTCAAAATGTTGAAGAACAGGAATTATTAGTCTTTGCAGTCTTACAATGCATAATGATTATTATAGTTTTATGAGGAAAATAAAAAGACAAGGATTATTTCCAACTATATTCTTTGTAACAAAGCCTGTAATCTTATTTTAACTCACGGAATCACTCCCTTCAAAATGTTGAAGAACAGGAATTATTAGTCTTTGCAGTCTTACAATGCATAATGATTATTATAGTTTTATGAGGAAAATAAAAAGACAAGGATTATTTCCACCTATATTCTTTGTAACAAAGCCTGTAATCAATAAAAAAAAACCACAGGGAATTGTAGGCAAAGAATTTTAATACATTTCCCCTTAAACATTTATTTTATTTGCATTAATATGTGTATTGAAAAATATATGTGAATTCATTTATTTCCGACCAACTGCAAAGTCCCTTTTTAGAGTAGTTAAATACAGCACTAACTGGTACAGGAAATTTGTAGATGCAACCATGCAAGTAAATGTCAAGCTTCAGCTGCGCTTTAGCTTTTGCACCTGCCTTCAGTCATCAGTGCTATCTACAGAATGTCAGCTTTTTCCCAGCTTCCAAAATCCAATCACTATGCAGCTGGTTTGAACTGTCAGGTTTATGCGCAAGAATTGCTGATGCCAATCGAGATAACTGGGACGCATAACAGAGAAACCTTGCCGTACATATATTTTTTGTTCTACGGCTAAGAGAAGACATTGTGCATAGAATATTGTCACTTGCTCTTAAGAAAAACTCACAAAGTAACATGGCTAACAAAAATTTTCCATAAAATTACTAGCAGTCTCAAAAGTTAAACAATATGTAGCGGCATTGAACAAAAGTTTTTTTTAAAAATTAGTTTGCGTCAAACAATTTTATTCCCTCTTTTTTTAAGGTATTGACTTATTGCTGGAGCATACTCTCCAGTGGCCCACCTCTCACATTTCCTCCAATAGCCATTATTCAAGTATGAGGCCTGTCACTGAGTATTAGCACTCCTCATTTAAATCTATTCTGTTCTTCTATTTCACTTACTAAAGTGAAAAGCTCACACTTTCCCACATCATATCTCATCTGCCACTTTCCTGCCCATTCACTTAGTCTATCTATATCCTTTTGCAGACTCTTTTGTGTCCTCCTCACAGCTTAATTTCCCAACTAGCACTGCATCATCAGCAAACTTAGATACATTACATTCAGTCTCTTCATCCATGTCACTAATATGGATTGTAAATAGCTGAGGCCCCAGCCTTGTCGCACGCTAAAGCTAAACAGCCTGCCAGCCTGAAAATGACTAGTTTATTCCTATTCTTTTTCCTGCCCTTTAACCGATTCACCACCCTCGATAATATATTACCCCAAATTCCATGAATCCTTATGTGTGGTGCCTTATTGAATGCCTTTTGAAAATCCAAATATCCTATATTCACTGATTCCTCTTTATCTACTCTGCTAGTTACAATCAATAGATTTGTCAAAATCAAATTCCCTTTCATAAAATTATTCTGAATCTGCCTAATCTTATTCTGATTTCCTGCTGATACTGATAATGGATCCCAGCGTTTTCCTTACAACCGACGTTATGTCATGGAGTTGAGGCAGAAGATTAGCCATGATTGTGTTGAATGGCAGAGCAGGGCTATGTAGTCTACTCCTGCTCCTATTTCTTATGTTTTTATCTTAATAATGAGCTAAGCCATAAAAATAGGAAATTTATAAACATAAAAGATAATATTGTTTCCAGTATAAACTCCAGTCCCTGCAATGTCCACTAGTCATGAATGACCTCAAACCCACCAGTGGGTATCTCATGTTCCTTCTCCAGGGCCACTGGGGCACAGATAAGATCATAGAAGTGAGGTAGGTAGCCAGAGTGACCACCCTCACAGCCTGCATCCAGCCTGGACCTGTAGGTAGCCAACTTGGTCAGGTGCAGGTGCAGACGCATGAGCCAGCCCTCTATCTTGCCTGCCTTCCTCTGTAGTGGGTGGCCAAAGGTCAGGAATGTGGGCCTAAAGTGGTGCCAAAAGTTGAGCTTTGTCCCCTTCAAGTATTGGAAAAGGGATTGCAATCTCTGACATAGAAAAAAATATGAAAAAAATCTTGTCTAGGTTGCAAAAACAACAAACATCCTGGAGTCTGTAAAATAACTTTAAAGCCCTTTGGAGAGGACAACTCTGTGCAATGTGCCCCACCTGAGATGCCCAATGTTGCAGGGCAGGACTCCTGCAAAGAAAGTCCCCATTAGGATCCCCTGTTTTTGGTGGACAAGAAAATGTTGCCCATTTGGAAATGGCATGCCGAGGACGATGAAGCACAGCATATGTAGGAGCAGGCTGTACAGGAAATTCCTCCATACATACTGAAATGGCACAGAGGGAATTTCTGAGAGACTGCGCAAGTTGTGAAGTGCAGGTGCCCAGCAGCAGAATATTTGATTAGTAAAGGGTAGATATGTCAATTTGAAACATCTGAATTGGGCACGATGACAATGTTTACTTTCCTTCAATGAGTAGTAATAATCTGAATGGTAATCCTGAGAATTGGAAGAGTTTTAATCAAAAAAATGATAAAGAGGGAGAAAGTAGAATGGGAGTAAACTAGCAAGAAATATAAAAACAGGTCGTAACAGTTTTTGCAGTGTGTAAGAAGACAGTTGCAAAAATAAACATGGGTCCTTTGGATGCTGAGGCAGGAGGAATTATAACCGAAAATAATGAGATGTTACGCAAATATTTTCCGTCTGTCATCACAGTAGAAGACACAAAAATACCAGAAATAATGGGGAACTATGCTTCTCAAGAGAGTGAGGAATTTAAAGTTATTAATATTAGTAAAGAAAAATACTGGAAAAATTAAGAGGGACCAAAAGCCTTCACATTCCCTGGATCTCGTTGGAGGAGGGAAGGCAGTCACGATGATGCTGCAGTAAGCATTGAGGTAGGGCCTCAGGAATCACTTAATGGGGCACAGTACTTGAATCAGCGGCAGCAGATGTCTGGACATCTGGCAGAATTCTCTGAGGCACTGGGAGCTCATGCACTTTGAGGGCAGGAGTCCATCGCAATCATGGGCTTGACCATGTCTTAGAGCAGCAAGCACATGAACCCCATAAATGAAAGAATGGCCAATCTCATGGAGAGACATGTGCAGCATCATGTCAAATGAATGTAAGAGCAGCATGACCTCCTGCAAGGGATTCAAGGCTCACTCAGTAACATGGAGCAGGCCACTCAAAGTATGAGCGCTGACCTCCATGGAGTACATGAGGAGCTGCATCTGCAGCAGGACCTCTGCACTAGTGGCACAGCGGTGGCTGGAAAGAATGCCTGCTGCATCCCAGCAGCCAGCCCCATCAGCCAACCCAAGGCTGTGGAGATTGGCAAGGAGGATGAGGGTTCTGAGGACTTCCCGGGGTCATCTTCCACTGCTCCCTTGTCTGTCAGTAACGTGCTCCAGTGACAAAAGCTGCCCCTGCAGAAATGCAGAGCCTGCAGCCTCAGGTAGGCTCTCAATGGGTCCCTGCATGACAAGGCCAACCACCATTCTCCTCAATACCGTATAGCCAGAGGGGTGAGCAGCCTGTCACCACATCTTCTAAAGCAACACAGGAAGCATTACATAGGCGCAAATGCAGAGCATCACATTGTCTCGATCACTGATGGGTTCACAGTGGTGTCTATTTGGTTTACTATCATTATGTTAATAGTTACTTTCATGAACATTGTAAATACACTGTGTACTTACTACAATGAACGTTTTTTTATTCGTTCATAGGATATGGGCCAGCATATATTGCTCATCCCTAATTACCCTTTTCCAGAGGGCATTTAAGAGTCAACCACATTGCAGTGGGTCTGGAGTCACATGTAGGACAGTAAATTTCCCTAAAGAACATTAGTGAACCAGATGGGTTTTTACAACATCATTAGGCTTTTAATTGAATTCAAATTTCACCATGGTGGGTTTCAAACTCAGTCTGCAGAGCATTACCTTGGGTCTCTAGAATACTGGTCAGTGACAATACCACTATGCCACCACCTCCCCATAGTAACAGTAATAGATACAATTACCAAGGAAACAAAAAACATGTTCTTACTGGTGGCAATGGAGAATGCGGCTAGTAGTCCATCTCTTAGTGATGGTATGAGTGTGAATGGTGTAGTCATGCACATTAGGCAGTGGAAGGCTGGATCTTTATCCAGATGTTGAGAGGAGGTAGTAGTCCACCAAAGGATGTGGATGGAGGGGTCTGGGAGGGAAAGTTGTGGCAGGTGTGACTGGCTCAGGATAAAAGAGTCATGGCAGCTGCCAGGGAAATGCAAACGTATGTGCAGGAAGGCCTTATTATGGTTTCATACAACCTGCATGTTGGTGGAGTGGAAGGGTTATAAGCTCACTTGTATCTCTGGTTGCTGCAGTGGTGCCCTTACAGCAATGTGGGTACAGTTTACCATCCTTAAGCTTGAGGGAAGCTGGCTAAGGAATTGGAGCCCGTTGCCCTCTGCACCTGCAACACCACATCTGATGCGTTTCCCCACCTGAGCAAACAGTGCTTTGACAACAGTGGTGAAACACTGGTGGCCAGTGGATTGGGAGATTCTGCAAACCCCTAGAAGGAGCCAGCCACATAGAAATTGAGGGCCATGCTCATCTTGGGTGCAACAGGTAGAGCATGGCGATTGGTTGATTGTGGTGCAAAATCTTCTTCCACCACGGCACAGATGTCTCTAATAATTTCTCTTGACATTTGGAGCCTTGCTGGCACTGCCTGTTGTGCATGTCAAGATAACGTCTTCGGAGACGGTACACCTTTCACTCAGGGTAATATCTCCTCCTCCAGTCCACTGTGCTCTGTGGTGGCTCTGTCAATTGCTGGCCGAGTACATGGCTACAGCTACTCTATTGCCTGTATGTGGGAATGTGCCACATCCATTTTTTAACAACTTTCTTCCTTCGCTACATATCATTCACCCAGTGAGCCTGGCAATCTGTTCCCTTTTTCACTTGGCTACCCAAGGCAAGGAACACTCCTGAGACATACAGATATGCCCTTCCACCTTCGCAACCCCCCACCTTCCTCATGCCTTGCAGCCTGACACCGACCTCCATCTCTGAAATAATGCTTCCGTTTTCAAAATTTAACCTTGCTAAGCTGTACACAAGGAAAACACGCCTTTTAGGAGGTATTTACTTGTGTTTAAGACTTCACCATAAATTTCTGACTCCCACACTGTAGGTTAACATACATAGAAACACATATATAAAATAGGAGCAGGGCTAGGCCATTTGGCCCTTCAAGCCTGCTCCACCATTCATTATGATCATGGATGATTATCCAACTCAATAGCCTGCTCCCGCTTTCTCCTCATATCCTTTGATCCCTTCCGCCCCAAGAGCTATATCTAACTCCTTCTTGAAAACATACAATGTTTTGGCCTCAGCTACTTACTGTGGCAGCGAATTCCATAGGCTCACCACTCTCTGGGTGAAGAAATTTCTCTTCATCTCAGTCCTAAATGGTCCACCCCATATCCTCAGACTGTGACCCCTGGTTGTGGACTCCCCTGCCATCGGGAACATCCTTCCTGCATCTATCCTGACTAGTCCTGTTAGAATTTTATAGGTTTCTATGAGATCCCCCTTCATTCTTTTGAACTCCAGCAAACATAATCCTAACCAACTCAATCTCTCCTCATATGTCAGCCCCGCCATCCCAGGAATCAGTCTGGTAAACCTTCGCTGCACTCCCTCTATAGCAAGAACATCCTTCCTCAGATAAGGAGACTAAAACTGCACACAATATTCCAGGTGTGGTCTCACCAAGGCCCTGTATAATTGCAGCAAGACATCCCTGCTCCTGTACGCGAATCCTCTGGCTATGAAGGCCAACAAACCGTTTGCCTTCTTTACCGCCTGCTGCACCTGCATGCTTACCTGAAGTGACTGGTGTACAAGGACACCCAGGTCTCGTTGCACTTTCCCCTCTCTCAATTTATAGCCATTCAGGTAATAATTTGCCTTCCTGTTTTTGCTACCAAAGCGGATAACTTCACATTTATCCACATTATCCTGCATCTGCCATGAATTTGCCTACTCATTCAGCTTGTCTAAATCACAATGAAGCATCTCTGCATCCTCCTCACAGCTCACTGTTCCACCCAGCTTTGTGTCATCTGCAAATTAAATTTACATTTAATTCCCTCATCTAAATCGGTCCCAGCACCAATCCCTGTGGTACTCCACTAGTCACTGCATGTCAATCGGAAAAAGACCCGTTTATTCCTCCTCTTTGTTTCCTGTCTGCCAACCAGTTTTCTATCCATCTCAATACAATGCCCCCAATCCCATACGCTTTAATTTTACATGCCAATCTCTTATGTGGGACTTTGTCGAAAGCCTTCTGAAGGTCCAAATAAACCACATCCACTGGCTCCCCCTCATCAACTCTAGTAGTTATATCCTTGAAAATTCCAATAAATTTGTCAAGCATGATTTCCCTTTCGTAAATCCATGCTGACTCTGTCTGATTCTGCCACTGTTTTCCAAGTGCTCAGCTATTAGCAACAGCGAAAATTCTGTTTAAATTCCACTAATTTTAAATGGAACACCAGATTTGTGATTCACATCTGCAGGAATCACTCTCCACTCCCTTCCCCCTACTGGTGAAAATAGTTACAGATGGAAGTAGGAGCAGGATTTTTGCATCCAGATCCCGACGATCATTTTTAAAGGTCGACAGTGTCTTCCTGTCTCTGCGATAATCTGGCCCCAAAATTCTGTTGCTCTCAGCCTTAAATATATTCAACAATGGAGCATCTGCAACACTCCGGGATGGAGAATTCCAAAGATTCACAAGCCTTTGAGTGAAGACATTTCTCCTCAGCTCAGTTCTAAATGATCAGGTTTACTCTGAGACTATGCCCCATTGTTCCAGCTTTGATTCCAGGCAGGGAAAGTACAACTTCTGTGTTTACTCTTTCAAGCCCTTTCAGAATCTTATATGTTGCAATGTGATCACCTCTCCATTCTTCTAAACTCAAAAGAAGATAGGCCCAATTTACTCAGCCTCTCACGCCAGGTTTAGTTGTGCATCTCTAAAAAGAGGCCACTTTCTTGTTTTTCAGTTTGATTCCAGTGTCTCTTTATTGCTTCATTTAGAAAAGGAATGCCTTGGGCTGGATTTTCACTACTGAGGTGGGCAGCTCGAGTTGAGAAGTTTCCCAACTTGCTGCACTCACCTTAGTAGAAAGTGCATCAAAGGGTTTGTTCTTCACTGTGGGATGGGGGTTGGGTGTGGGATGGAGTCAGGTCACAGGGGTAGCCAAGTACCAAGGTGGGCTGGCTTATAAGCTTACCTCCGTTCTTTGTGACTTTGTCCCAGTTGGTCAGTTACATTTCAGGCCCTCTAGCTCTTACCCCTAACACCCTATCACCCCATTCCCATGCCACCTCCATGTCCCCATGCCAACTCAATGTGAATTTTTGTCCCTGACATACCCCCAAGCTCCTGATAACCCCCATGCCAACTCAAAGTCAAATCATGCCCCCAACACATCCCCAATGGCACTTCATATCCTCCATGCAAACTCATGGTCCTTCCTTGTCCATTCACCCAGTATACACCATGAACAGAATCAATGAGCCCTACAATAACACTGTGTGGAAGTGCTTAGAAAAAAAACACCCACTCATAATTCTTGGGAAAAAAATTGGTGTTCCTCCAAAATTAGAAAAGTGTCAATCGACAGGCCATTAGAGTATCAATAATAGAAGCTTCAAGTACTTCACATCTCTTAATCTTGTGCAAATAAACATTCAGGGTGGAATCGTCCCAGATTTGCATAAAGTGCAACAGCGAGTGGGAAAGTGAAAGTTTTACCCATTGGCCACAATGGTGGGTTTTCACGCCGTATTGTCCTCATTAATGATGCATCCCCAGGAAACACGCCGGATTGCTGACGGTGCAGCCTCTGATTCGCCCGCTCAGCTGTCGCTTCAGGCCCTCAGTAATCCAGGTGCCATATTTAAAAGATGCCCCTGCACAGAGCTAGCACTCTGCAGCAGCTTCTGATGCCTTAGAAAGTCAAGGCTGCCAAAGGGAGGAAACATGCTCCCCCCAAATTTAGCAATGCCTCCCTTGGGCGCCGACTGGATGCTGTGGAGGCCTGCCGTGAAGTCCTCTATCCCCGCTTTGGGTGGAGACCAGCAAGCAAGGTCACCAATCCCGCATGGGAAGCAGTGGCAGAGGTGGTCAACACCAATGCTCTGCAAAAGAGGACAGCCATCCAGCACCGAAAGAGGATGAATGAACTGCTCCATTCCGCTCGGTTAAGTCACCCTTCTCATCACTTTCAACTCACGCTCACAAACCCATCACACATCCATAGGGATCTCACTCACTGCCAGTTCAAGGGACATCATCATTCACTTTCTCACACACACACCTTCATCTGCCCTGCGGATCATGTCCTCATCCCGTCCTTAGTACCACTCAGCACCCACACATGCCAGGCATCCTTCTCATCTGGCCTGGCAGGTGTCCTGTTTCCATGCCCTCCAGCTGTATTCATGCAGGACAAGCTGGCACATAACAAAAGAGAGAGGTTGCAGACTGGTGCAGAAATGACTGACAACAAGATCCTCACAGACTTTGAAAATAGAGTCATCCAGCTAGCTGGCGATGATCTGGACCATCCCTGTGCTGACAGTGAGGTTGGCAGTGCTCAGCCAAGTGAGGATCCAGCAATGCAACATCCATCAGACAACCATGCCATGAGTGAGTTCCCCTGTTCCGCAGTCCCCTGACATGCACTACTTATCTGACACATCTGGGCAGCAACCCATGACCCAGATCCTCGACTCAAGCCCTGAGGACACCTAAGAAGAATCTGATGACACCCTAATTGAACACCTGTCACAGTGCTCACTGACACCCTCCACCAGCGCAGAGACATACACCTCAGTGTGGCCTAGTTTTGGAGTAGCCTTGGGGTCACAATCCAGTGAACACATTGCATTTTCTAATCCACAGCAGGTGGCAATAGGGACTTGCCAGATTTATGACACTGAGGACTGCTGGAGACCAGAAATCTGCTGAGTCGGAGTTAGATGAGGAGCTTATGGACTCGGTCAAACCCAGTAGCTGAAGTTGTAAAGGCAATCTTGGGAACATCAGGAAGGGATGTCCGCTGTGCTCTTCAGATTGCAATGCACGATGGAGGAGTCTGTCTGCCTTCACGCTGAGGTGATAGCCAATGCACTGAGGTCAACACTGGTAGGATAGTGGCCACCATGGAGACTTTCATCCAGGACATCAGTCCTGCACTGCTGTGCGGGCTGAATTCCGTCGCCGATGCCATAGTTGGCTTCCAACAGTGTACATGCAAGAGAGTTGCAGGGCAGCTTGATCTCACTCCAGCTTCCCCTTCTCCTCAAGGAGTCAGCCAGGGCCCTTGGGTACCCATAGGGAGGAGGATCAGCAGGTGCATGTCCCAGGGCCATCCACCCAGGTGACTCCGGGAGTGTCCAGCCCATCTGAATCCCCTCTTTCTGTGACCCCAGCAGCTCCACAGGCCAAGGAGGTTGCCACTACCACACAGCAAGAAGCCAAAAGCAGGCCGAGGCCCTCCAGGTTTCAGCCCTCCAGAGGGCGCCCGTCAAGGTCATCGCAGACAGGGCACAGCAGTTAACAGGCTACTTCTGCCTCCACTGTGGATGTCAGGGGAGCACCAAGACATAGCAGCAGGTTTAGGAAGTTCAAGAATATGTAGCTGTACAGCCTGGGCATGAGGGTTAATTACTTGTACTTAATGTTCAATATTGTAAATAAACTCTCAAGAATGACTACTTGCTATGGTGAGCAGTGTTTGTGTCACTTAGGTATGAAACCTTGGTTCCTGCACAAGATAAAGGCAGGTGTCTCAGGCGAGGGCCTCTGCCCTGTGCAGTGTGTAACTTTCAGATGAAAGTGATGGTCCGGCTTAACACTCACTGGACACATTACTGATGCCTGCACTTCGACGGTACTTGTCATTGCTGCCAAAATGTTATGGGCAGGCATCACAGTCATTCTCTTTGTGAGGTCTCAGCACCTTTGAGGTGGGACAGGCCCCCATCTCTTCAGCATCTATGACCAGTGACGCTGTGCTCCTGAAGGGGTCAGGTGCTGAAGGCTGACCAAGGATCAGGTGCATTCAAAGTTTCATGGCTGTATCTCCATGATGTGACCCTGATCACAGAGCGCAAGCGAGCTGCCCTCAGCCAGACAGGAATCAGACATACACAGAATGAATGTGAAGATCTATGGAGTGTCCTCACTGCATCTCATCATCATCCTCCATGAATCTTGCAGCTATGTGGGCCTCCCAGATGTACCTGCCTCGTTTGGCCAGTGCGATGGCCTCATCACCAGCATCCTCGTCTTTGGGAACCTCATCACGGTCATCATTTTCAACGTCCTCCTCGTCAGAGGATATGTGCAGTTCCTCCATCTCTACCCCAGCCAGGTCCGCCCCCTGTTGCAGTGCCAGGTTGTGAAATGTGCAGCAAGCGACAATGATGCGTGACATCCTCTGAGGACTATTCTGCAGTGCTCCACCAGACCTGTCATGGCACCAGAATCTCATTTTCAAAATGCTTATGGTTTGCTCCACCAAAGTCTGGGTTGGGTCCTGACATGAGCCTCATTGTACTGTCACTCTGCTACAGTCTGAGGCCGCCACACAGGCATCATCAGCCACATCTTCTGTAGGTAGCCCTTGTCCCTGAGGAGCCAACTCTGCAGCCTCTCTTGACCCTGGAAGCTATCAGGGATCTGAGAGGTGCTAGGGATGTAGGAATTGTGGGAATTGTGTGCAGACCTGTAGGATGTGTTTGTGGTGGTCGCACACCAGTTGAACATTCAGCAAGAGGAAGCCATTGCAGTTGACATAGTTGACTGCTTGTTGCCACAGAGATCGCAGCACCATTTGAGTGCATTCGATGGCACCCTGCGCCTGTGGAAAACCTGACATTTGTGCAAATCCCAGCGCTCTTGATTCCTGGTTTTCTAGATCCCGGTCGAAATGCACAAAGTGGAGATAGCGTCCGTGACCTTCTGGATACACTTGTGCGTGGGGGCTTACGAGATCCCACACAGGTCACCTGTGGAGTCCTGGAAAGAGTCACTGGCATAAAAATTGAGCATCACGGCCACTGGCAGTGGATGCCCTCCACTTCCCCATGGCACCAAATCCTGCAGCAAGTGTCATATGTAACCGACCAGTTCCCTAGACGTGCGTAGTCTTCAGCAACATTGATGCTCAGTCATCTGCAGGAATGATAGGTGCCGTCTATAGACCCTGGGTCTAGCGAGGTGATTATGAGCGACAGCTCACTGTGGATCTGCAGCTGTGTACACTGCAGGCCTGCCGCCCCTTCACCTTGAGGGAGGTACTCCTCCCTTTGCCGAGCCAGATGTCTCTGATGCTCTCATCTTCTTCTTCTCTGGTCTCTGTAAGCCATGAGGCATACTGCTAAATCACCAAGCTCCATTGGGTGAATGGGCATAGAAGGGCCATGAGTAGACATAGGGGTATAAGGGGCCATTGGGGGTGGGTGGGGCACATGGGTTGGCATTCAGTTGCCATGGGATGCATGGGGATGCATGGGTAACATCTTTTGAACTTGTCTTTCAAAGGGTTCCTGAATTCAGACAATGGTTCGTCTGAGGTGCTGTGAATCACGAATCATGGAGAAGCTGACCTGACTCCACGAAAATTGCAAGGGGGAGCTAGGAAATGCTTATCTCCCACAACAGATGCCTAATCTCACAATGCCTACCCAGGTCAGGAGTGCAAGGTGTGGGGTTCACTACCCACACCGTTATCCCATGCTGGCAAAAATCAGGGGTGCCTGGAATCCTGGAATTGGGTCCCACCCACCAACTTTAAATGTTCTTCTGACTTCAAAAATCAATTGAATTGCAGAATGTGACTCCAATCAAATAAAAATCCTGAAATCCAATATAACAAAGACATTTAATATATTCTAGTCATTTTGAAGCCATGGCCTTGTTCAATGGCCTTTATACAGGGATGCTTTTCAGTTGTACATTGTTTTTGAGTTGTCAGCTGTTAAGGGGATGCATTTGGATTTTTTGAAACTGCTTTTTTGAGTTTTGTTGGTTAGCATGTATGAAAATCTGTAGTGAAACATTACTCTCTGTCATGTTTCTGTACCTCATTTTGGATTTTTTCTTTTGACAGCATTTAAGTTGGAGACTTTATAAAAATAATCGAGTGTCCAATATCAATGGGAGTTTTGTGCTTGCTTCAAAAAAGTTTCAGTGACATGGTTTTGAGACTGCAATATCCTGGGTCCCTGTTTGTTTAGAATGCATGACTAACAAAAAGGAAATAAACACGACAGAGTCAGCCAAGGGTTTAAATATTTTCCTCATTAGAACAAAGGCAAATGTAATTAATAAATGAGCTCACTGTGGGCTTTTTATTTAAACCAAACAAAGAACGTTAGTGGGAAACAAATACGATACACAGTGATTTAGAATGAGTATTTTTCTTTACTTATTCTGCACTCTAATTTGTAAACTGTTCCATTGGATATACTATTTGTGATGTTGACAATATTGTTTTTCACGGCTTGTTTAGTATATCCAATGAGTCTTACATTTGCATATCTGTTAAATCCAGTGTCTGTTTGGATTAATAATAAGATCTTTAACACACTTTTACTCTGATTCAATGGTTGTGGGGACAATGACGCTGAAGCAAACACCTCCAACTTCCCAAGTGCTTCCCTCCTGACTTTGCTACTTAGTACTAGTGGGGTTTGTTGGGTTTGTGTACTGCCTCTAGCAACGCTCTTGAGACCCAATAGGTTTTGGGTCTTGAAACTATCAAGTGTGTAGAATTCACCTTTTTAATGAGAAGTCTAGCATCACCTTTTGTAATACTATACACCTGATGTAGGGAACAAACTAAATAGCTTACATAGCAGAATAGCTCAAAAAATGGGTTCTGCTATACAACCCAAGTTGGGTAACACTGGACTCTATCCTGTTTATATTCTGGAGGTAATTCTACTATATCTGACAAACAAGCATGTACAGTTCTTTAAAAGTCAGGATTTGTGAATTTTTATATGGCTAGTGAACCTTCCCAGGAAGCAAGACATTAAGCAAATACTTCATATTGGACTTCATCATAAAAGACAATAATATTCCAGAAATATTGGGGAAACAAGGGTCAATCAAGAATGTGGAATTTAAATAAATTAGTAAAGTAATAATACAAAAAAAAATAATAGGATTAAAAGTTGACAAATCCCCTGCACTTGATGGCCCACATTTTTTATTTATTCATTCGTGAGATGTGGGTATCTCTGGCTAGGCCAGCATTTATTGGCCATCTCTAATTGTCGTTGAGAAGGTGGTGGTGAACTGCCTTCTTGCAGCATGAACTGCTGCAGTCCATGTGGTGTAGATATCCCTACAATGCTGTTAGGAAAGGAGTTCCAGGATTTTGACCCAGCGACAGTGGAGGAATGGCGATATATTTCCAAGTCAGGATGGAGTGTGGCTTGGGGGTGCTAATTCTACCGTGGTGGTGTCCCATGCATTTACGGCCCTGTCCTTCTAGGTGGTAGAGTTTGTGGCTTTGGAAGATGCTGTTGAAGGAACCTTGGTGAGTTGCTTCAGTGTATCTTCCCGATGGTACACACTGCTGCCACTGTGTATTGGTGGTGGAGGAAGTGAATGTTTAAGGTGGTGGATGGGGTGCCAATCAAGTCGGCTGCTTTGTCCTTGATGGTGTCAAGCTCCTGGAGTGTTGTTGGAGGTGCACTCACCCAGGCAAGTGGAGAGTATTGCTTCACATTCCTGACTTGTGCATTGAAGATGGTCGACATGCTTTGTGGAGTCAGGAGGTGAGTTACTCTCTGCAGAATTCCCAGCCTCTGGCCTGCCCTTGTAGCCATTGTTTATACGTCTGCTCCAGTTCAGTTTCTAGTCAATGGTACCCCAAGGATGTTGATAGTGGTGGATTCAGTGATGGTACTGGCTTCGAATGTCAAAGGGAGATGCTTAGATTTTCTTTTGTTGAAGATGGCCATTGCCTGGCATTTGTGTGGCACAAATGTTATTTACCATTTATCAGCCTAAGCCTGAATGTTGTCCAGGTCTTGCTGCATATGGACCTAGACTGCTTCAGTATCTGAGGAGTCAGGAATGGTGCTGAACATTGTGCAATCATCAGCGAACATCCCCACTTCTGACCTTATGACAAAAGGAAAGGTCATTGATGAAGCAGCTGAAGACGGCTGGGCCTAGGATACTATCATGAGGAACTCCTGCTGTAATGTCGTGGGACAGAGATGATTGACCTCCAACAACCACAACCATCTTCCTTTGTGTTAGGTATGACTCCAACCAGTGGAGAATTTTCCCCTGATTCCCATTGACTCCAGTTTTTCTAGGGCTCCTTGATGCCATACTAAGTCAAGTGCTGCCTAGGTGTCAAGGGCAGTCATTCTTACTTCACCTCTGGACTTCAGCTCTTTTGTCCATGTTTAAACTAAGGCTGTAATGAGGTCAAGAGCTGAGTGCCCCTGGCAGAATCTAAACTTAGCATTAGTGAGCAGTTATTGCTGTGCAAGTACTGCTTGATAGCACTGTCGACGACACCTCCCATCACGTTACTGATGATTGATAGTAGACTAATGGGGTGGTAATTTGGCCAGGTTGGATTTGCTTTATGTGGACAGCACATAACTAGGCAATTTTCCACATTGCTAGGTAGATGCCAGTGTTGTAGCTGTACTAGAACAGCTTGGCTAGGGATGCAGTTAGTTGTGGACACAAGTCTTCAATACTAATACCGGTATCTTTTCAGGGCCCATAGCCTTTGCAGTTTCTTTGCCCATATTCAGCAAGGCCTGAACAACATTCAGGCTTGGGCTGATAAGCGACAAGTAACATTCAGGCCACACAAGTGCCATACAATGACTATCTCCAACAAGAGAGAATCTAACCATCTCCCCATGACATTCAATGGCATTACCATCACTGAATCTCCCAATATCAACATAATAGGGGTTACCATTGACTAGAAACTGAATTAGAGCAGGTCATATGTTGGGAATTCTGCGGCAAATAACTCACCTCCTGACTCCCCAAAGCATGTCCACAAGACACAAGTCAGAAGTGTGATGGAATTCTCTCCACTTGCCCGGATAAATACAACTCCAACAACACTCAGGAAGCTCAACACCATCCACGACAAAGCAGCCCACTTGATTGGCACCTCATCCACCACTTTCAACATTTACTCCCTCCACCAATGCACAATGGCAACAGTCTGTACCACCTACAAAAAGCATTACAGCAACTCACCAAGGCTCCTTCAACAGTACAGTCCAAATCCACAACATCTACCACCTCAAAGGACAAGCAGATGCATATGGGAACACCACAAACTGCAAGTTCTCCTCCAAGCCACACACCATCCTAACTTGAAACTACATCGCTGTTCCTTCACTGTCGTTGGGTCAAGATCCTGGAACTCCCTTCCTAACAGCACTGGGTGTATCTGCACCACATGGACTGCAGTGGTTCAAGAAGGCTGCTCACCATCACCTTCTCAAGTGCAATTACGGATGGATAATTAATGCTGGCCTAGCCAGCGCCTCCCGCATCCCGTGAAAGAATAAAAAACAAAACCTATTAACAGGGTAGATAAGGGAATAACAGGGGATGTAGTATATTTGGATTTTCAGAATGCTTTCAATAAGATGCTATTCAAGAGATTATCACAGAAACTTAGGACTAATTTGATTGGGTATAATATATTACCATGGACTGAGAATTGGTTAACGGCCAGAAAACAGAAAGTAAGAATAAACGTGTTATTTTCAAGTTGTCAGGCTGTAACTGGTGGAGTACTGTAGGATCAGTGCTTGGGCTTCAACTATTTACAATTAATTTCAATAACTTAATTTAATTTTTTTGATGATACAAAGCTCAGTGGAAAAGTAAATTGACAGGAGGATGCAGAGGGATATTGATAGGTTAAAGTGAGTAGACAAGTACATGCCAGATAGAATATAATATGGAGAAATGTGAAGTTATTCACTCTGGTCAAAAACACAGAGATGCGGAATTCTTTTTAAATGGTGAGAGACTAGGGAAAGCTAGTATTCAGAGGAATGGAAAGTTTACAGGTACAACAAGCAATTAGGAACATAAATGGTATGTCACCTTCATTACCTTGGGATTTAAAAATAAAAGCAAATTAGTCTCACTACATTTCTATAGGGCCTTGGTGAGACCATACATGGACTACTGTATACAGGTTTGGTCTCCATGCTTACAGAAGGACATATTTATCTTAGAGGGAGTGCAACAAATGTTCACAGGACTGATTTCTGGGATGAGGGGGTTGTCCTACGAGGACAGGTTGAGTAGACTGGAACGATATTGCCTAGAATTTAGAAGATTGAAAAGTGATCTCATTGAACCATATAAAACTCTTAAGGGGCATGATAGGATTAATGCTGGGGAGTTTAGAACTGGGGGTCACAGTTTCAGAATAAGAAGTCAGCCGTTTAAGACTGTGATGGTGAGAAATTTCTTCATTCAAAAGGTTGTGAATCTTTGCAATTCTCTACTCCTGAGGACTGTGGATGCTCAGTCATTGAGTATATTCAAGACAGAGATTGATAGATTTTTGGATACGAAGGGAATCAAGGGATATGAAGATCGTGTAGAATAGTGGAGCTGAGGTAGATCATCAACCATGATCTTACTGAACAGCAGAGCCTTCAGAGAAAGGTCAAATTGCCCACTCTTGCTCCTGTTTCTTATGTTCACAGTTGCTTTGGAAATACCTGTATAGACTAATGTGTCAGAAAGCAAAATGCTGACTAGGTAAAGGCTTAGTCCAGCAGCAATCAAAATAGGTAGGCCTCTTCTATCATCAGTATTTATACTTGTTTCTGTCCCTGGAGATTCTGAAAAATGCAATTTTTTTCCAGTTCGGCCTTGGTATCTCTGGAGGTGCACCTAATTTACAATTTGACACCCAAAGTTAGGGCTAATGTTGAAGACAATAATTTTAAAAAGGCACAAACTCAGCAGTTGGACTCAGAATTGGCTCAGACCCGCATCAAAGTTTGGTCTCCAATCTGACACAACTGGGTCTCCTAATAAACTAATAAAAAGTCAAATTCCACATTAATCTCCTTTCATGCCCAGTGTTTTGGGTGCTGCACCAGAACCAAGTCCTTCACTTTTATTTCTTCCCTATTCTTCTTTTCTCTTTAACACTGGTAGCCCCTCTGTCTCGTAAACTCATGCCTCCATTCATTTCTCCCCCCTGGTCACTCTGCCCCTCCCTCAAGTCCATTCCCCAGCCCTTCAACACTCTTTAACCTTCCTTCTCTCTTGCCAGTGTTACAGGCTTGGCTCCCTCGTGAATACACCTACAGCTTCTCTTGGTGCCTCTCTTAGCATCCTTTGAGGAGTCCATCAAAACCCTCATTGCTGCCTCAAACTGAAGGCAAATTGGCTGGCGATATCTTCCCTCCTTAATGAAGCCTCCTTGCCTCTCTGTACCTTACGTCACCTGCTCTACCATAACAGTCACACTGGCAGTGTGGCTCTTATCATCAAATCACAACTTGGTGCTTCCCCCTATTCTTTTGGTACTTTTTCTTCCTTTCAGCATCTTACCCTGTTTCACCCCTTTCACCTCTCCTTTAAAGTAGTCATTCTCTACCATCGACCCAAGCACCTCGTTAAATTCCTCAATCAAATTTATGGACTTTTAGGAGATAGTAGACCAAGTACCACTTGTTAGTAAAATTAAAGCTCACAGGGTTAAATGAACAGTGGCAGCATAGAATTTGCTAAGGGACAGAAAGCAGACAGTATTGGCGATTGATTAATTTTCAGACTGAAGGGTGTGCTTTCCTCGGGTTTGTGTTAAGGTCACTGCTCTTTTTAATACATATTAATAACCTGGATTTGGATATACAGGGTATAATTTCAAAGTTTGCCAATGATAAGAAACTTAGAAATGTAATAAACAGTAGGTGATAATAACAGATTCAAGGAAATCAAAGCACACTAGCAAAATGAGTACACACATGGCACCTGAAATTCAACATGCTGCATTTTGATAGGAAGACTGAGGAAAGGCATTATGCACTAAATGGCACAATGGTGCAGGGCGATGACACCCAAGGGTGCCTGCACACAAATCTTTGAAGGTGGCAAGCCAAGCTTAGGAGGCTGTTCAAAAAGCATATGGGATTCTTGGCTTTATTAATAGCGGAATAGAATACATAAGCAAGGAAGTTATGATAAACCTTTCTAAAACACTAAAAGCTGGAGTTTTTTATTCAATTCTGGGCACACAAGGATGTCAAGGCTTTGGTGGATGTGTGGAAGAGATTTACTAGAATGATACCAGGTATGAGAGAACAAACAAACAGGAGTATAGTAATCCCTTGCTTAACATTGTAATTGTGTTTCTGAAAAGTGCAATTTTAAATGAAACAAGTGTTAACCAAATCAAGTTTTCTCATTACAACTAATGGAAAAGCTGTAGTTAGGTTCTATAGAACGTTTCTCGTCAAAAACAAACTTAAAAGATTATACCCTGCAAGTTGAAATACTGTACATTCCTAAATTCCTACATTTGTAAATTAAATAACTTTTAAAATAAAATAAAATTTAAAAAGTAAAAGAAATAAGCTAACTCTTCCTACTACTTTTCCGCTCCCAACTCTCCTGCTCCCTGGCCCTCCTGCTCCCTGCTCCCCTCTTGTTGCCACTTCCCTCTTCCAAACCCTCACTATGAGCGTGGGCTTGGGAGAGGGGCAGCAAGAGGGAGGAACTGAACAAAGCAGCAAGAGGAGTTGTAAGTGTGAGGGTCAGGAAGGGATGCAGCGACCAGGAGGGAGACAAGCAGGAGAGTGGTGAGGTGCGGGACAAGCCATGCACAGGAGGGTGGGCGAGTGGGAGAGGATGGCGAGTGGGAGGGGGAGGAGAAAGGAAAAAGTGGTGGGTGGCAGAGGCTGCTCCAAAATAGCACTGATTGGGTCATGTGTCGCTATGTCAGCCTGGTGTGAAACGATGGATACCAGCTCCATTACGTCCACAATGTTAAAGTGGAACAATTAAGATCTGGGCAACTTAAAACAGGGACATACTGTAGGCTATTTTCACACTATGCAATAGGATCACGTTTGATCTGTGACCTTTGACCCAGTTTCATTAAAAACTTTGAATAACAAAAATCTATCAACCTTAGATTTAAAATTAACAACTGACCTAGCATTAACTTCCATTTGTTCCAAATTTTTACCACCCCTTGTGCGTAGAAGTGTTTCCTAACTTCACTCCTGAAAAGTCTGGCCCTAACATTTAAGCTATATCCCCTAGTGCTGGACTCCCTGATCAGCAGAAATAATTTATATCTTACCATATCTGCTCCCCTTAATACCTGGAAAACTTTGATCAAATCACCTATTAATCCTCTAAATTTCAGGGAATACAACCCTAATTTGTAATCTTGCCTCATAATGTAATCCTTGCTGTCCAAGTATTATTCTGATAAATCTATGATATGCTCATTCTAAGGCCAATATATCCTTCCTGTGGTGTGATACTCATAACTGAATGCAGTACCCCAGGTGTGATCTAACTAGTGTATAGCTGTAGAATAACTTCTACCCCATTAAGTAATAGTCCACCACATATAAAGGCCAGCATTCCATTTGCCTTTTTGATTATTTTGTGTACCTGCCCATGGACGTCTTAACGGTCTATGTACATGGAACGTCTCCTTGGACCTCCCTGTTGCTAAAAGTTTCATCACTTAGAAAGTACCATATCTTGTTCTTTCTAGATCCAAAGCGGCTCACCTAACATTTGCCTATATTGAAATCCATTTGTCATAGTTTTTGCTCATTCACTTAACCTATTAGTATTTCTTTTTAATTTTATGCTTCCTTCTATACTGCTTACAATGCCACCTATCTTTATTTCATTTGCAAATTTGGATAAGTCATTAATAAATACAATGAATAGTTGGAAGCCCCAACACGGATCCCTGCTTGAAATCACAAATAATATTCTGCCAATTAGAATGCCTACTCATTAGTCTTATCTGTCTCCTGCCACTCAGTTAATTCCCTAACCAGGTCAATAATTTGTATTCCATTCCACGAGCTTCAGTCTTTTGTGAGGGACTTTCTCAAATGCTTTTGGAAGTTCATAACAATAACATAGAAAAAGTGGAGAAGTTGGGATTATTCTCCTTAGAGCAGAGGAGGTTAAAAAGAGATTTGATAGAGGTTATCAAAACTATTCATGATTTTGGTGGAGTAACTAAGGAGAAACTCTTGTTTTATTATTCATTCTTTGGATGGAAGTGTTGCTGCCAAGGCCAGCATTTACTGCCCATCCCTTATTGCCCTTAAGAAGATGGTGGGGAGCCCAACCAATAAGGTTTGGGAATAAGACACAGATTTAGGGTGAGTGGAAAAAGAACTAGAGGTGAAATGAGGAGACGTTTTTGAGTTGTGAGCTGGATTGCAGTGCCCGAATAGTAGCATTCAAAGAGAGGTGAATTGAAAGAGTTAGAAAGGTTGTTTTTTAAAAAAAACAGGGCTATTGGGAAAGAGCAGGGACTGGGACTAATTGGATTGCTCTATCAAATAAACAGTACAGACATGATGGATCAAATGGTCTCCTTCTATGCTCTATCATTTTATGATTCTATTCTATTTTCCTGCTTTCCTTCCTCAGGCTCTGCACCAAATGACTTCTCATGCATGATGATTTCAAGCTCCATCTCAACTCATATTCTATCTCCTCTGAGCTCACTGCTGTCCTTTCTTCCCTTAATCACTTCATCCCTATACACTATTCATATTTTACGACCTCCACCTTCTAGGTATATTTTTTGGGGTGGACACAAAAGTCATTTATAATAGCACTTCTGAGTTCCCAACTGTGCTGGTGTTGGTCCTCTATTTACCACAATATTTGTGCAGCTTCAAATCTGCTCAATCATATCTTCACTTCCACCTTTGGTGCACTGTCCCATTTAGCATCGATGTCTTTGACCAAGCTTTTGGCCATCTGCCCTAATATCGCCTTATGTGCCTTGGTGTCAAATTTTGCATTATAAATGCCCCTGTAAAGCACGTTGGTGTTCATGGTATATCAATTGTGTTTAGCCACATGTAGCTGAAGGACTTTACTTGGGGTTTCACTTGAGCACTTACTGAAACTGTTGGGTGATTGAAGCATTACAAGTTTCTACCTCCTAACCCACTCTGTAAATAAATATAAGACTGACTAAAGATTGGGTCCAGTATTTTCCTTCGCCAACCAGCTTTCTGGAATATAACATGGCAGCCGAGAAGGTTGCCTAAATGTGAAGGTTGGAAACTAAGAGAAAAAATTCTCATGAAAACTACAATCCTAGTCGCTATTATGAGGCATGAAAGAATGTGTAAGTTATTAGGGTATGATTACCCTCCAATGCTCTCAGATTCCGAACCATATGGTCAGTGGAAAAATGAAGGGGACATGGATTACGTCCTTCCCAAAGAGGAAACAATGTACAACCTTGGCTTTGTCACATCTTATCAGAATTAAAATCAGAAATAAAGTATTTTGTTTGCTGGTTGCCTGTCAGTTTGATAATGATGAATACTAATGGATCCTCTATTTGAGTTTTTGAATGAAATGTACAAGAAAGATGATCAATTAAATGTCTATGAAGCATGGTCAGACTTTGGTAGATTTCAGAAAGCAAATGGTTCTTCAATGAAGGAACATATCCTGGGCTGTATAAAATAGAGCAATTTACATTTAGAGATCCCAGCCTCAGTACTAGCATTTGAATTGTTAGATTGTGCTGGGGTGTTACATATGGGCAGGTTCCTGGTTCTAACTGAAGATCAGTTCCCAGAGAGAGATGCCCTTTTGGATCAGATGTCTGCTGCCTTGAAAAATTATTGGGGAAAACAATCATTTACTGCAGCCTTGGTGGGATAAATCAGATTTTCTGTGACACAAATAACAGAGAATCCAATGACTGCTGGATTTTGAAATGGTTCAGCTACTGGACAGAGGCAAGAGTACATGGCAGAGCTACAGACAGGCATAGCATCATAGAATGGTTACACCTCAGAGGGAGGCTATTCGGCCCATCATGCCTGTGCCATTCCTTGCCTTTTCTCATAGCCCTGTAAATTTTTCTCTTTCAGCTGGTGATCCAATTCCCTTTTAAATGTCATGATTGAATCTGCCTCCACCATACTCTCAGGCAGTGCATTCCAGATCCTAACCACTCGCTGTGTAAAAGAAGTTTTCCTCTTGTCACCATTGTTTCTTTTTCCAATTACCGTAAATATGTGCCCTCTGGTTCTCGATCCTTTCACCAATGGAAATAGTTTTTCCCTATTTAATCTGTGCAGACCCCTCATGATTTTGATTTTGAATACCTCTATCAAATCTCTTCTCACCCTGCTCTTTTCCAAGAAGAACAGTCTAAGCTTCTCCTATCTATCTACGTATCCGAAGTTCCTCTTCCCTGGAAACATTCTTGTGAATCTTTCCTGGGCCCCCTCTAATGCTTTTGCATCCATGCTTGCCACCTTCAACAATTTGTGTACAAAACCTCCAGGTCCCTCTACTCCTGCACCCCCTTTAGAATTGTGCCCTTTTGTTTTATAGAAAGAGGATGAAAGCACCTTTTGTAGATCTGACTATTGCAGTAGAAGACAGAATTGGAACAGCAATAATAAGCAAAAGAATCCATGGAATGCCCAAGAAACAGTTAATTAGGTCAATATTGCTGAAGAGGGATAACATGCTGAAGCTTTCGTCTTGCACTCATCAGGACCAACACAAGAATGCCAAATTTCAAAAGATCACAACAATTTATACTACTGGATAAAGGGTGCTGTTGGTTAGCAAGTCAATTTTGATTGGCCAAGACATTGCCATGGTAAAAGCAACGGAGAACTATAGGCTTCCCAAGCTCCTGGGTAATTCAAAAACAGTACAGAGCTTGAACATATTCCTCTTGTTTGTAGAGAATGGGTTCACTCAAAGTATCACTATGCGATGAACTGCCCAGGGTGGGGAGGCAGGGTCCTCGAAATGACACATGATACAGAGAATTCTGAGGCAGAAGATGAAGATAATGATGAATCTGATTCAATTGTGCTACTCAAAAGGAGTTTTAGCCCTGTTACAAATGTCTTTATCGTGGACTTATTCAACTGTGCTAGATAGTACTGGCACTTTGACCGCATGAGGAACAAATTGGTTAAAACGTTATCTAGATTCACTCAGTGGTAAGGATTGACAAAAGGTTGAGGAATACAAAAGTACTATTTGTTTTGGCTTTGGTGATAACAAAACATTGAGGTCACTAAAGGAAGTTGAAATTCCATGTATAATAGCTGCAATAAGCTACCATGCCACTACCAATGTAGTCTCTTGTGAAATACCTTTGCTATTGGGTAAATCTTCTATGAAAAGGCACAAATGAAACTTGACATGGAGCATGATCATAGAATCATAGAATGATTACAGTACAGAGGAGACCATTCAGCACATCATGTCTGTTCTGGCCCTCTGAGGGAGCAATTTGCCTTGTGCGACACTCCTGCCTTTTCCCTGTACCCAAATTTTTCCTTTCAAATAATGATGCAATTCCCTTTTGAAAGCCTACCTCCACCACACTCAGCCAGTGCACTCGAGATCCTAACCACTCGCTGTGTGAAAACATTTTTCCTCATGTCACCATTGCTTCTTTGGCCAATGACCTTGAACCTGTGCCCTCTGATTCTCAACCCTTCCACCAATGGGAACAGTTTCTCCCAATCTACTCTGTCCAGACTCCTCATGATTTTGAATACCTCCATCAAATCTCCTCTCAACCTTCTCCATGGAAAATTGTCTCAACTTCTCTACTATGTAAGTGAAATTCCTCATCCTTGGAACCATCCTCATGAATCTTTTCCACATCTTATCTAATGTCTTCACATCCTTCCTAAAATGTACTGTCCAGAACTGGGCGCAATACTCCAGTTACTGTTGAACCAGTATACAGTTTTAACATAACTTCCTTGCTTTTGTACTCTATGCCCCTATTGATAAAGCCCAGGATTCACTATGCTTTATGAACTGTGCTCTTAACCTACCCTGCCACCTACAATGATTTATGCACATAAATACTTAGGTCCCACTGCTCCTGCACCCCCTTTAGAATTGTACTCTTTACTTTATATTATATCTCTGCATTGTTCCGACCAAAATGAATCACTTCACACTTCTCTGCATAAAATTTCATCTGCCACCAATTCTACCAACCTGTCTATGTCCTTTTGAAGTTCAACATATCCAAGTTTCATATCATCCACAAATTTTGAAATTGTGCTCTGTACATCCAAGTCATTAATATATGTCAGGAAGAGCAGGGGTTCGAGCACCGATCCCTAAGGAACTCCACTATATACCTTCCTCCAGTCCAAAAAGCACAGTTTCACCATTGCTTTCTGTTTCTTGCCACTAAGCCACTTTCATATCCATGTTGCTAATGTCCCTTTTATTCCATGAGCTCTAACTTTGCTCACAAGTCTGATGTGTGGCACTTTATCAAATTTGAAGTCCATGTACACCACACCAACAACATTACCATCGTCAACCCTCTCTGTCACCTCATCAAAATTTCAAGCAAGATAGTTAAACACAATAATGTTTGGAAAATCAGTTGATCTGCAGTTCACCCAATCAGGACAGTATTGTATCTCTTTAACACAATCTGATGTATTCCAACTGTGTGAAGTAATGGCATCAGGTGATAAGAATCAGAGGGAAAGCAATTTGTCATTAGCGTTACAGGTGTGACTGATGAAGAACGCGCAAGAAGAGGCTAGTTAGAAGTGTAAAATCTGTAAAAATGTCAGAAGATGCCACCATTTCCTATTGTAAGCCTTTGATTGGCATGTGACTTTAGTGAGGTAGTTACATGGATTCTAAAACTAGGGATCCCTGTTTAAAAATAAGGGGTTACCCATCTAAGACAGAGATGAGGAGAAATTTCTTTTCTTGGGGAGTAATGAGTCTTTGGAACTCCCTTCCTCAAAAGGCTATGGAAGCAGAGTCCTTGAATACTTTTAAGGCAGAGATAGATTATTCTTAATAAACAAGGGGTTAAAAGGTTATCTGGGGCAGACAGGTTACAATTAGATCAGTCATGATCTTATTCAATGGTGAAGCAGACTCGAGGGGGCGAGTGGCCTACTCCTGCTCCTAATTTGTATGTTCACATCTAAAGGTAAGGGACAAAGACATTTTATAGACGAGGCAACCAGGTTTAGTCTTTCTACAATGTTAAATAGAAAGGACAAAAGGCTGCTCCTGTTTAACTTCTTTTCAATGATGACCTCAACCATTAGGAAATTTTGCCTTGAAAAGTCATTGGAAGAAAGTTGGGTTTTTTTTTGTACAAGATAGTTGTTAACAGGCAGTTATGTGGTGCAAAGGTTACTTGCAATTTGTCAGCCCAAGCCTGGATGCCATTCAGGATCTGCTGTAGTTTAATATAAACTGTTTCATTATCAAGGGAGTTGTAAATGGTCTGAACATTCTGTATTTGTCAGTGAACGGTCCCAGTCCTGATCTTATGATAGAGCAAAGGCCACTAATGAAGCAGCTGAAGATCTTAGGCCAAGATACTTCCTTAAGGGCTCTTACAATGATGTCCTGGTGTTGTGATGCTTGGCCTCCAACAATCACAGCTATTTTCCTTTTTGTCAAGGATGACAAAAAACATATATGGCTGTTGTAGATCCTTTGACTCCCAATGACCTCAGTTTATATTCATGTTCTTTAGTTCTTTACTTAGTCAAATGTTGCTTTGATGTCAAGCATAGCTACTCTCGCTACTCTGCCACTCAACTCTTATATCCATATCCAAATCAAAGCTATGATGAAGTTTGGAATCAAGCAGTTCCAGTGGAGTGAAAATTGCGCATTAGTGTGTAGACTACTGATGAGCAGGTGTTGCTCGAATATGTTCCATTTGTTTATTGATTGTTTTTATTTCTTCCACTGAAGGTGAGTGGTGGTATTGTTTTTGTCCATTTGTTAGTCTGTTTGCCTGTAAACAATACATCTCAAAAGCTAATGGCCTGATCTTAAAAAAACTTGGTACACGGGTAGTGCATGGCCAAAGGAAGAATTGATTAGTTTTTAACGAAGATATGGATTCGGATCCAAATGCAGATCCTTGAATTATTTTAAAAGATCTATTAACATGGGGAGATAGGTTGAATTTTCTCAGCTGCTGTCGTGGAATTTGTCACAGCTGTTGATATGCAAGCAGAGTTTTCAGAGCAGATTGTTGGATGTGAAATAGCCTAAAGCTTCCTCAGCCTTAATAAAAAGATTTATTTTTCCAGCTTTGTAGTTAACATTGAGTTAACACAATGTGGTGCAGGCATGCTCTGAGTGTCCTCTTCACTAAACGTTATTATGCTGCCATATTGCTGTTTTGTTTTTGTTGGTGTCTGGGATTCGTAAAGAACATATCTTTTTATTTCTGTTAGACTGTTGTAAAGAACATATCTTTTTATTTGTTTGCTGTGGAATAAAATTACAATGGCTGCAGTCTGAAGGACATGTCTATGGGAGCAGTGTGAGGGATATGTACAATGTTGTTGTCCTGTAATATTGTGCACCATGAAAGACAGGATGGTGCCGAGGAGGAGTCTGGTCCAATGGGGAACTGCCTAGCAAAGTTTTAATTGGCTCCTGACCAGGTGACCAGGTTTTGTGTGTGAGCAGTGCAGCAGAACAGCTCCTAGAAGAAAACAGCTGAGAAGAAAAGACCTAAAGCTTCTTGCTCCTGTGTGTGTCAGATTCCAGTCATTCTAAAATAACAACTAGCTGGATTTTTCTCTTCATATTTCTATAACCTGCTCTCTCTCTCTGAAAACCTTTGTCAAGAGGCAAAGGGGAAAATCACCATTAGAGACATTGAAAGGCAAATGCTCAACCAGTGAACTAAAGACTGAAAATGCTGGAAGACCACCTCGTGTCACCAACAAAGAACTGAAAGGAATTTGGAAGACATGGATCAAAATCAACCCATCAAATCCTGTACTCCGGAATTAGTGCTTTTGAACTGTTTTATCCCATCCTTAAAATCCATGTTTCTGTGTGTCTTATGTGTCCTGTGTGTGTATATAGGGATTTAAGAAGAGGTAGAGTTTAGGTTATAGAGTTAGAAATTAGCAGTTCATATTTCTTTCTTTTGCCACTGGTTAAAGAGAATTTGTTCAATAAACAGTTATTTACTTATTAAATTTACAAACTTGGTGCGTGTATTCTGTTAACTCAATTAAACAATTAGGTGGGTTGATCAACTTTTTCACACTTGTCTCAGCTCAGGGAGCAATGGGGCTTGATATTGCAGCTCATTTTCCCCAGTGGGTCATGACAGATTGCATTAATTTTTAAATGTTAAAATCGGATCGTATTGGGAAATCATTGGTAACTAACTGCTGGTCTACATCCTCAAAATGTTATCCTGTCTTTTGTCTTTACAGATGCTAATGGTCCTGCTGTACATTTCCACGTTTTTATTTCCTTTATAAAACTGCTTTCTTAGAGTTAAATCAATTAGAAAAATATTTCCACGTAAAATAGGATAAAAATTTTAAACCATCAGCATATAAGTGTGCTCAAAAATACACAATAGGAATTTCTTAAAGGGGAAATAATCCAGCAATTCTCTGCAATCTTTAAAATATACATATCAAACACAGACACATACATACATATAACCTACAACTGGCGACAGGCCCACCTCCTGGTTGATTGCTAATATCACCAACTCACATGCTGGTAACTACTGATCAGAGTGCTTAGGTCCAGGTTTCAACTTTCCATGGAAAATTTGGACAACCCTCAATCACTTGAAGATGAGCCACTTGCACCACAAATGGAACATGAGGAATAGCTCAAGTTATGACTATGTCCATCCAAGTTGGATCATTGCTCACACGCTGAACTTCTGCCTCGCGAGATTCGTTCATGGTGGCATCACAACCATTTACACTGCGGCAGTTGAAGCTGTTGAACGGATTGTTAATCTCAACATCAAACTATAACTGCTTTCCCAACCATATGAATAAAAAAATGCATATCCCTAGGCTTACAGGAAAATTTGTTATGGTGCTTAGATATTAATATGTAATACTAAAACAAACGTTTCAAAGTTTGCAACACCACCAGATTTTCCATGATTCCTCATATTTATCTTACATCTTGATGTTAATTGTTTTTTCAGAAAGGACAACTTAAATGTCTATAACTAATGTCCTTTGGTACTTACCCTTCCATATCTATTGGCATAGGACCCTGTGAGCAAGGAGTGAAAAACAATGATTGTTTCATCCAGGTCCCATATGAACACTCGCTGTGAAGAGACAGAGAAATCAATGTCGCCCTCTGCACACTGTAAAATGACACCTCAATCAATAAATGTGAAACCAGAAGGAATAAGTGCTACTACGTCGTGACCCAGCTTTCTATATTACTCACGAAAGGACTTAAAAGTCAAAGTCTGTGACCAGAAAAATCTATTGCTAAGTCACTCATTAAATGAGATAATGGTTATAGGTGATAGTATATTAATGCTTGGCAGTTACTAGATCAGATTGTATTAACTAATTCATATATTTAACAGATCATTTATCAAGAGAATTAACATTTAAGAAAACCAATACTCAAACTGTTACTGTGAAAAGAAATCACAACAAGATTTTAAGCTATTTAATTCTTTCATTTTCATGCATGGAGCCTTCATTATTATATTAGTGAGTGTAGCCTTTATTGGTGCTCATGCATCATTTTCAATGTAGCTTTATTTATTTTTAATGGGATCGATTATGTCAGCCTTACCTCAAGGTCAGTGTCTGGGGGAGGCGAGGGGTTATTATTTCTTCTGCCTCTGCCACGTGACTTTCCATCTGAAGCTCTACGCAATCGATCTGATTCTGAATCTTTAATGGGTGTTGATGGACTGTGGATTGTACCAAACTCTCCTGAAATATAAAATGACTTTCACCTTCCAACAAAGACACATGAAGGATTTTTCAAGCGACTATTTATACTGTCATATGTAAACTTAAGGATCCTAAAATTTCAAGAGGGAATACATTTATACATTCACATTTCATCAAAATTCTTGGGACAATATAATGGACTCATTATTGCATGCAATTGGCTGGAAAGGACAAAATTAGATGTGTAATGTTAGCAAGTGAATGCTAAAAACAATGTTACACTTTCATCCACTTCAATGGAGGAGTTAATCAATTTAAAATGAAGATGCCACGGTCTCCATTAAAACAGCAGCGTAATTTCATACAAAATGTTAAGCATTTATATATTTTTGAATATTTATATTTAATACTGTCAACAAAAATTGAGTCTGTGCTTTGTTTTGCTTAGATAGTAATTTGACAAGTAGTTTCCAAATAAATCTTATTAGATCCAACTTCAAGGAAAGACCCATGTATATTCAAGAAAGTTTTTGTTACAGATAATTGTAAAATTACACCTCTTGTATTCAGTTCCTCTCTTTAAATATCACATCTTAAAATATCTTAATTCATTCAGTGCCAGCATTATTTAGCAGTAGCACTCTTACTTCTGAATCATTTGATTACAGGTACATGCCCAACGAAGGACCCAAGCGCATAATCTAACCTCACATTGTAGCTGTATTGTCTTTAGAATGAAACTGCCCAGAACAAAAAACAGTAAAAACTGGGAAATAAGAATACTGGTCCGAACTGGTCTGGTATACCTGAAAATGGAACACCAGTAAAAACTGGGAAATAAGAGTACTCGTCTGAATTGTTTTTTCCATCTGGGTGAGAACTTGTATGGCTACACAGGTGGATTTGAAAATCCTGTGACACTATTCAGAGTACAACAGTAGGTTTTCCTGGTGCTCTGGAAAGTGTTCTTCCATTACCTACACTAACAAAAAAAGTCAGATTATCGGAGTAAACTCTTACCATTTGTGGTGACCTGCTGTACTTCTGCCAGTAAATGCACTTCAAACAAATCCATTAGATGCAAAATGCTTTAAGATATTCTAAGAACATAAGGATATACTATTATGAACTGTGGCTCAGCTGGTAGCACTCTTGCCTCTGAGTTGAAGGTTGTGGGTTCAAGTCTCACACCAGGACCTGAGCACAAAAATCAAGGCTGACACTCCAATGCAGCCCTGAGGGAATGCTGCTGCAGCACTGAGAGTGCCTTGTTGGAGGTCCCACCTTTCAGGTGGTGTGCTAGACTGAGGGAGGCCTTATCTGTCCTCTCAGATGGACAGAAAAGAAACTATGGGCAGAATCTTGTCCTTGGATGGCGGGCGGGCCCCACTGGCTTGGCAGCGGGCGGGCAGCCGACACCCTCCACTGAAACGGGGCCCGCCGCCATTTTAAGTGGGCGGGCCAATTAAGGCCCGTTCAGCGGCATCCCCGACAGGAAGCGCTGTGCGCTTCCTGTGCAGGGGGGAGGGATTCCCCATCTGTCAAAGTGCGCTCTTTCGCACATGCGCGCAAAAGAGCACACTTCTCCCTGAGGCAAAGTCCTGTCTCAGGGAGAATACTGACAATGGTAAAAACTTTAAAAATAGAAACATTAAAAAATTATTAACATGTCCCCCGCATGAGACAATGTCACACGAGATGGGACATGTTAATAAAGAACACATAAACTTTATTATTTTTGTACAAAACGGACATGAAACTTCATCCCGCCAGTGGATGAAGTTTCATGAATAATCAAAATCCTGCTGGGGCTCCTGGCCTGCCCGCCAGCCTTAAGGTTGGCCGGGCAGGTCTTTAAATACTTTAACTAGCCTATCAATGGCCTCAATAGGCCACTGACAGGTCGGCAGGTGGACAGCTGATTTTGCTGTCTGCTAGCCTTCTTAAAAATTTAAATGGCCGAGTCATTTTCCCCTCAGCGACCAGGCCCCGCCCCCAAATCGCCGAGGGGAAAATCCTGGCCTATGGCATATTTTTGAAGAAGAGCAAGGAGCTATACCCAGTGTCCTCACCCTTCATCGACAGCACAAAAAAAAGCAGATCATCTGGGCATTATCACATTGTTTGTGGGAGTTGATTGTGCGCAAATTGGCTGCCCCGTGTAAAATGTGGCTTATAGATTAAAGTCTTTCAATTTTTATGAATGAAAATTATTTCTTTTGCCAAAACCAGATTTAGGGATTTCAGAAGGCCCAAATCCAAGGAAGTAAAAGAAAACTTGCTTTGATATAGCACTTTTCAAGATCACTGAATATTTCAAAGCACTTTAAAGCCAGTTAAGTGTAGTCACTGTCGTAATGTTGGAAACACAGCAGCCGATTTGCACACAACAAACTCCCACAAAGAGCATAATAACCAGATAATTATTTTTGCAATGTTGATTGAGGGATAAATATTGGCGCCACCTGGTCTGGGATGCAATGGCTCACAAACACTCACTTCAAGGACCTAATGACTACCTCTATGGTCATCTTGTGTAACTGCTTTACTTTGATCCAATCAGAAAAAAGTCAACCATTATGAGGAAGGACCTGCCATTAACCATGACTAAATCCATTTCAACCGTTTCCATGGCGTGGTAGGGAACTGTGGGAAGATAAGGGGTTTGTGCAGTGCGCACACCTAGTAGTTTAAGATCATTTCTCCAATTTCCCTTCATATTCCTGGCAACCACACTGCAAACTGGGCCTGTGCTCTTCACTTTGTAGTGCCCAGGTTGCCTTGGTGGATTCGTTGGAGCATCAATCACCAAAGGGAGACTGAAATAACCAATTGCTCATTATCTACTAGCAGAGCATCTAGCATGGTAAAGCTGCTGTTCAAAGACAAATTTTCATGACATTGCTACCTGGCCTCTGCTATGGTCACCTTTGTTCACAGTAATGACGGATGCTGACATATCGCTTGCAACTGCTTCTGGAGTATTTGCTGAAGCTCTCCTGAGGCAGTTGTTTTCTCACCAATTAAGAATATAACTCGAGCTCCTCAACCAGGTTGACATCATATGTCACAGGATGGTGAGCTGTGGCCCTGGATAGTGTGCCCTATCACGCAGTCATTCAACATTTCTAATGGAAGCTGCCAGAAGCTGCTGATAGCCGAGAGCTTCAAAAACACCGTTTTTGGAGAGCTTGGTCATACTGTCATCCACCGAGGACATTGAGTGGACTTTTCTCGTCACTGCTTTGTTGAGTTGTGTCAGGTTGACACAGATGCGAATGGATCTATTTGGCTTTGGAACTGAGACCATCCCAGAACACCATTCCGTCGGCTTAGTGATGGGGGAGATGACCACCATTTTGATCATCTTGTCCAGTTGTTGCTGCATTTGCTTTATAACCAGGTATGGTATTTTCAGACACACGGGCTTGGCAATCTCTCTCAATGTAATACTGCATACGGTATTCAGCCACCCCAATCCAGTGAAAAATTTCGGAAAGTCTTTCTTAAAATTGGAACCAGGCGTTTGCTGGTAAATCCTGTCAATCTTCTGAAGAAGGTTGAGGTTGACTTAGTCTTTCCTGCTCAAGAGGGGAAATTCTTGATTGTGGACTACAAATAATGTCTCCTGTATTCATTTGTTTCTGCATGGGAGTGTCGCCTGCAATGTACCTTTAACTGGGAGCTTAATATCGCTTGCTCTATATAGCTGTGTTGTGGGTGGCATCAGCCATGGTCCTTATCTGAGGGGACCGCAACACTGGTTCCCGTGTCCAATTTGAAATTGGTGAGGTGATCATTAGAGGTGTCAACATTCCAAAAGGGGAATCCGGGATACTTGATCTCACCCAAGAAGCACAGTTGATCTTCTCCCTGGTGTGGTACCTCAACCTCATGGACTGTTTTGGGGTCCTCCGCACTTTTCAATATCTTAGACTTGCCCAGCTTTCCAAAGTGTCCGAGCCAGTTGCAATTGAAACATTGCATAGAGATTGCTGAATTTTGCTCTCACCCTGTGAGGTCTTTTGGCATTACAATGCTGACAAGGTCTCCCAGCATTGTGTGGCCTGTTTGGGTATTACTTTCCTTGGCTTGGAGTCTCCTTGGCCTTTTGTTACTTTATGAGCTGGACATTTGAGGTTGCTCTAAACTATGGCTTGACCATGTAAAATTGTGCAAATTTCAGACTGCTTGACCATTTTGATGGCCTTTTCTAGAGTCAGGTCTTCTTTTGCCTGTAGTGTGTTCAAAAGGGCATCAGCCACTACTATTCAATCTCGTACAAGCTCTGGCTTAAGGTTGCTATAGTCACAACCTTCAATCTGTACAATTTATTTCTGAAAGTCAACGGGTTCTCTAGATTGTTGAACTTGCTTGTTGAACTTTGCTCACTCTTAAGTTTTACTTCTTAAAGTAGGTTCGAAGGATTGAAGAATAACTTCAAACTTATCTGAAGATTCATGCAATCCTTGCCTTGCAATTATGTCATCAGCTATCAAACCTATTGAGTACAGTAGTGTATTCACTTGTTCAGCCCCTGTCTTCTATCTAATCCTGAAGCTATCATACATCTTGAAAATCTTTTTCACCAAAGCCCCCAATTCTGCACCTCGTCTGGCCCTTGTATTAGCCCAAATTGATCCAGTAGCGTTGATTTATTATCCATGGTTGCTTTTCAGCTCAGGGGAGTACAGCTTTAAATGCTATTTCACTTTTAAAGATGCCTCTGTAGTAACCATTATTTCAATGCTTCTTCCCATGCTTGATAAGCTTTAGCAGTCTCCAATGGTGATTGCTGACCAGACCTCAGAGCAAATTTTTAAATCAAAGATTTGGGCCCCTTTAGAACATTTTAGTAGTTACTAAGAGCCACTAAAAGGCAATTCCCAGTTTTGGCTGGGTGTTTAAAAGTTAATTTTTTTCTCAACATAGCTCGGCCACCACATGGTGTGGTGGCATCTCTGAACCCAAGCTGGTCATGATGATTAATGAAACAGACTGCTCCGACTGATTAATAACCTGAAGATGTGTTGTGTGGCACTACCGCTGTGCTAAATGGGACAGATTTCAAACAGATCTAGCAACTCAAGACTGGGCATCCATAAGGTGCTGTGGGCCATTAGCAGCAGCAGAATTGTACTCGAACACAACCTGTAACCTCATGGCCTGGCATATCCCCCAATCTACCATTACCATCAAACCAGGGGATCAACACTGGTTCAATGAAGAGTGCAGGGGGGGCATACCAGGAGCAGCATCAGGCATACCTAAAAATGAGGTGTCAACCTGGTGAAGCTATAAAACAGGACTACTTGTGTGCCAAACAGTATAAGCAGCAAGTATTAGACAGAGCTAAGCGATTCCACAACCAATGGATCAGATCCAAGCTCTGCAGTCCTGCCATATCCAGTCGTGAATGGTGGTGGACAGTTAAACAACTCACTGGAGGAGGTGGCTCCACAAATAACCTCATCCTCAATAACGGAGGAGCCCAACACATCAGTGCAAAAGATAAGGCTGAAGCATTCACAACAATCTTCAGTCAGAAGTGCCGAATGGATGATCTAACTCAGCCTCCTCTGGAGGTCCCCAGCTTCACAGATGCCAGTCTTCAGCTAACTTAATTCACTCCACGTGATATCAAAAATAGGCTGAAGCACTGGATACTGCAAAGGCTATGGGCTCTGACAACATTCTGGCAATAGTACCAAAGACTTGTGCTCCAGAACTTGCCGCACCCCTAGTCAAGCTGTTCCAGTACAGCTACAACACTGGCATCTTCCCAGCTTTGTGGAAAATTGCCCTGCTATGTCCTATACACAAAAAGCAGGACAAATCCAACCTGGCCAATTACCACCCCATCAGTCTACTCTCGATTATCAGTAAAGTAATGGAAGGAGTCAACAACAGTGGCACTTGCTTAGCAATAACCTGCTCACTGATGCCCAGTTTGGGTTCTGCCAGGGCCACTCAGCTCCTGACCTCATTACAGCCTTGGTTCAACATGGACAAAACAGCTGAACTCCCCAGTGAGGTGAGAGTGACTGCCCTTGACATTAAGGCAGCATTTGACCAAGTGTGGCATCAAGGAGCCCTAGCAAAACTGGAGTCAATGGGGATCTGGCGGAAAACTCTCCACTGCTTGGAGTTATACCTAACAAAAAGATGGTTGTGATTGTTGGAGGTTAATCATCTCAGCTCCAGGACATCACTGCAGGAGTTCCTCAGGCTAGTGTCCTAGGCCCAACCATCTTCAGCTGCTTCATCAATGACCTTCCTTCCAGCATAAGGTCAGAAGTGGGGATGTTTGCTGATGATTGCACAACGTTCAGCACCATTTGCAATTCCTAGATACTGAAGGAGTCCATGTTCAAATGCAGCAAGACCTGGACAATATCCAGGCTTGGCTGACAAGTACAAGTAAGATTTGCGCCACACAAGTGTCAGGCAATGACCACCTCCAACAAGAGAGAATCCAACGATCAACCTTGATGTTCAATGGCATTGCCATCACTGAATCCCCCACTATCAACACCCTGGGGGTTACAATTGGCCAGAAACTGAACTGGATTAGTCATATAAATACTGTGGCTACAAGAGCAGGTCAGAGACAAGGAATTGTGCCACGAGTAACTCACCTCCTGACTCCCCAAAGCCACAAGTCAGGAGTGTGATGGAATACTTACTACTTGCCTGGATGAGTGCAGCTCCTGCAACACTGAAGAAGCTGAACACTGTCCAGGACAAAGCAGTCCGCTTGGTTGGCACCACATCCACAAACATTCACTCCCTCCACCACCAACGCACAGTAACAGCAGTTTGTACCAACTACAAGATGCGCTGCAAGAATTCACCAAAGTTCCTTAGGTAGCACCTTCCAAACCCATGACCACTACCATCTAGAAGGACAAGGGCAGTAGGTAGATGGGAACAACACCATCTGCAAGTTCCCCTTCAAGTCATTCACCATCCTGACTTGAAAATATATCGCCGTTCCTTCACTGTCATGGGTCAAAATCGTGGAACTCCCTTCCTAACAGCACTGTGGGTGTACCTACACTACATGGACTGCAGCAGTGCAAAAAGGCAGCTCACCACCACCTTCTCAAGGGCAACTAGGATGGGCAATAAATGCTGGCCCAGCAAGTGAAGCCCACATCCTGTGAATGAATAAAATAAATCAATAAATAATGTCAGAAGCTTGTAAGGTTGAAACGTAGTGTTTATTGGTAACACATAACTATATACATCTGTGGTAATTATAAGTTAAACCATTCTTTACTGTGATGGAGATCACATGACTGTACAGGCCAGTTAGCCCTAAGCGCGGGGAATTTTAGGGGCCGGAGTTTTTTCACCTTGGTGTAGCCTCATCTGGAGTCTGTAAATAAAGTTCACTGTTTCTTAAAAGAAACTCGCCCTGCACTCCAAGTTTATTACAATTGGTGACGAGGATAAAAAACACCGACGCAACACCTCGACTTGCGACTGAATAATTTGATTTTTTTTAAAGGAAGAATAGAAGTATACTCACCAGCAATGCCTCCCTTTGGCAGAATTGACCCGTACAACTCATCCGTCGAGGACTGGAGTCAATACATTGAGTGATTAGGTTTCTACTTTGTAGCTAACAAATAATGGCAGAGGAGAAACAGAAGACAATTCTCCTAAGTGTCAGCGAGAGCAAAACCTATAACCTAATTTGTAGCTTGACAGCTCCAAACGAGCCAAATTCCAGATCTTTCACCAAGCTAGTTGACCTTGTGAAAGGACATTTTCAGCCTAAACCCTGAGTGATCATGCAAAGATTCAAGTTTAAGTCTCGAGTAAGGGGCCCAGTGAGTTGATCGCAACGTATATCGCGAAGTTAAAATAGTTAACAGAGCACTGTGACTTCAGTGATGCTTTAAACGACATGTTGAGAGATCGTTTGGTTTGCGGCTTAACCGGCGACACCATTCAGCGCCATTTGCTTGCAGAAGTTGAGATGGACCTGAAATGCGCCATGGAAGTAGCGCTAGTAATGGAGAGTGTTGAAGGGAACTCAGAGGCTTTGCAGGGTGTGCAACATGGCGCTATTTTGTGGCTTGGACGGGAACCAGCTGCCGGGCATAGCGTGAAGATCAGGGAGGCTACAGCGAAGCGGGACATGGTCCCTACCATTAAAAAAACAAAAAGAAATGCTGGAAGCAGCTCACCAATAACCCAGAAATTAAAGTGTTACCGTTGTGGAGGAAATCATGAATTCGAAGTCTGTGCATTTAAAGATGCAGAATGCCACTACTGCCACAAAAAATGGAGTGTTGTTAAACAGTGCAGAGCTCTATCAAGGCAGCCGTTCACACAACAAGTCAAGTTAAATGAAGTGCACAATATAGAAGAGCCAGATGTTACTGAGGCTGACGTTTATTCCCTACACAATCTGAAGACCAGGAAAACCAGACCAATCACTGTTACACTTTAAGTAAATGGAAAGCCTCTGCTCATGGAGGTGGACACAGGAACATCGACCACAGTGGTGGGAGAACACATCTTTAAATACCTCAGAGAAGGTACCCCAGCCATTGAGTTTGGAGAAAACTGCATAAAAGCACATACAGGAGAAGCCCTTTTTTTAAAATATATTTTTATATTTTTTATTTACTGATTTTAATTTTTATTCAATGTTTTATCCCTTTTTATATTCTTTTTCCCCAATCACTCTCCCCCCAAAAGGGCCATTTGCTACTTGTTCTATGTTGTTCTTTCACAGAGTGCTGACCCTTGTTCTGCTATTAAAACATTATACTTTCTTACTTTTAATGCCACTATCAGCGTTGCCTTTAGTTTTCACCACTACCATTAACAGTCCCTTTGTGTCCATGACATCTTTGTCAATCTCTCCTTAACCCCCAACTCTCACTGGCCTTCAATCCAGCTTTACCTGTTCCACCCTCCTTACATAGTATAAATTCCATCACATTTATACTTCTCTTTAGCTCTGAAGAAGTCATACAGACTCGAAACGTTAACTCTGTTTCTCTCTCCACAGATGCTGTCAGATCTGCCAAGATTTTCCAGCATTTTCTGTTTTTATTCCAGGAGAAACAATACAGGTGAAAGGCATCATCTCTGTAGTTGCATTATACAGGCAACAGGCAGCTCAGCTGCCAACAATTGTTGTAACAGGAGAAGGACCTAGCCTTCTGGGCTGTGACCGATCGAAAGAAATCAAACTAAATTCGCCTGAAATTTTTCAGGTCAGGACAGGTGGAATTCTAGAGTATTCCGAGATGAGTTGGGGAAAATCAAAGTTCTACAAGCTAAAATATATGTGGCCCCGGAAGCAACACTCTGGTTTTTTTATGGCAAGACCTGTGCCTTATGCTCTAAGAGAGAAGGTAGATGTGGAATTATGTCATTTGGAGAAGTTAGGAATAATACAGCCAGTCCAATTTTCAGAATGGGCAGCACCCATGGTCTCCGTGCTAAAACCAGACCAAACCATCCGCATCAGAGGAGATTATAAATTAACGGTGAACAAGGCTGCAAAATTAGACAAATATTCAATCCCAAAGATTGAAGATTTGTAGGCTAAACTTGCAGGAGGAAGACTGTACACTAAATTGGTCATGAGACATGTGTATCAACAGCTGGAGTTGTACAACACATCAAGATTTTATGTCACCATAATCACGCACAAGGGCCTGTACCAATATACGTGCCTACCATTCGGTGTATCCTCTGCCTGTGCGATTTTCCAGAAAACCATGGAAAGCTTACTACAAGGATTCCCTTGAGGTATAGTGTACCTGGATGACGTCCTAATCACAGGATCCACAGTAGCAGAACATGTGGCAAACCTGGAAGAGGTTGTGAAGCAATTTTTAGAGGTTGGCTGGCATTCGTTTAAAAAAAGAACTTTGCACTTTCCAAGCAAAGGAAGTTGCATATTTGGGTCATTGAGTGGATGCCCAAGGGTTGCATCCATTAGAGGAGAAAATCAGGGCAATCAAGGAAGTGCCCTCTCCTACTAATGCCACAAAGCTCAAATCTTTTTTAGGCATGGTAAACTATCACAGTCGATTTTTGCCTAATCTATCTACAGTGTTAGCCCCTTTACATTTATTATTGAAGAAGAACCACAGATGGTCTTGGAAGACACAGCAAGAAGAAGCCTGAGCTATTTAAGAAACTTTTACACTCGTCGTATCTGCTAATGCAAATCTAAGGAATTGATACTCACTTGTGATGCATCTCCCTATGGAGTGGCAGCAGTATTGTCACACAAGATGGAGGATGGATCTGAAAGACCAAGAGGATATGCATCCAGAAGCCTTTCTGCAGCTGAGAAGGGTTACTCACAAATTGAAAAAGAGGGCTAATCTATCGTATTTGGAGTAAAGAAATTCCATTATATAGATTGTGTAGGTCCATTTCTAGGTACCATGTTTCTTGTGATTATCGACGCACATTCCAAGTGGATTGATGTGTTTGAAGGGAGATCACCGACTTTGTCTGCAACCATTGAAAAACTGCGCCAGAATTTCAGTGTTCAAGATTTACCCTAAGTTATTGTGTCAGACAATGGTACTGTTTTTAAAAGCACTGAATTCTAAAGATTCGTGAACCTAAATGGGATTAAAAAAGTCAGAACAGCACCGTATCATCCCTCATCTACTGAGTTAGCAGAAATAGCAGTACAAACATTTCAAACAGGCATGAAGAAACTATCAGAAGAAACACTAGAAACATGAATTTCAAGATTCCTGTTCAGCTATTGCACAACTTCTCATGCAACCACTTGGTTTAACACCTTCAGAATTGTTAATGAAGCACCAACTTCGTACAAGGTTGAGTCTAGTATTCCCTATACGGAAGGTGAAGAAAAACCAGGGTGGTCAGAAAGTGAATCATGATGTTCACAGTAAAGGTCAAGAGTTTACTGTGGGAGAGACAGTTTTTGTACAAAATTTTGCAACTGGACTGAGATGGGTCCCTGGTACAATCGTACTGAACCAGGACCTGTATCTTATCATGTAGAAGTGGAAAACAAGATTGTTAGGAAACACATGGATCATCTCAAGAGTCGAGAAACCCTCCAACAACCAGTTAATCCACCGGAAATCGAAGTCGAGACCCCCGCGGTGCCAGATCAACAAAGAATAGACATCCTGATGTCTCTGAAGTAAATAATTCTGAACTGCTAGTGTCTAGGGATTTCTCCGAAACTGTAATTCCTGTTCAAGTCAATCCATTTGAAGAACCTCCAGTTGTAGAGTTGTGTCGCTCTACCTGAATCCGAAAACATCCTCAAAGACTAAATTTATAATGGCATGAACTGTATATAATTGCGCATAGCTTGGGTGAAGATGTTTTTGTAAATAAGAGGGTAAAACAAAATTAAAAGGGGAGGAATGTAGTAACTGTAAGTTAAACCATTTCTTACTGTTATGGAGATCATGTGACTATACAGACCAATCAGCCCTAAGCGTGGGGATTCATAGGGGTGGAGCTTTTTAGCCTCGATCTTGGAACAAGCATGTACTCTCATCTGGAGTCTGTAAATAAAGTTCACTGTTTCTTACAAGAAACCCGTCCTGCACGCTCCAATTTTATTACACACCTGTAGAAAAGGTGTAGCCCAAACCAAGAGCAAACTCCATGCTGACTCCTACTCAAGTCTCTCTCTATACAACTCTGCCTCTTATCTACTGTTATGGGTCTCTCTACATCATCCTGTGGGCAGTACTGTTCTCCAGTCCTGCATTAACCCTTGCAATGCTGGACACCCTTACACTACAGCACAAAGAGAACTGTAATTCAATGAGACAATTCCCAATACAGAGATAAAAACAAAAAAACTGCGGATGCTGGAAATCCAAAACAAAAACAAAAATAGAATTACCTGGAAAAACTCAGCAGGTCTGGCAGCATCGGCGGAGAAGAAAAGAGTTGACGTTTCGAGTCCCCATGACCCTTCGACAGAACTTGAGTTCGAGTCCAAGAAAGAGTTGAAATACAAGCTGGTTTAAGGTGTGTGTGTGTGGGGGGCGGAGAGAGAGAGAGGTGGAGTGGGGGTGTGGTTGTAGGGACAAACAAGCAGTGATAGAAGCAGATCATCAAAAGATGTCAACAACAGTAGTACAAAAGAACACATAGGTGTTAAAGTTAAAGTTGGTGATATTATCTAAACAAATGTGCTAATTAAGAATGGATGGTAGGGCACTCAAGGTATAGCTCTAGTGGGGTGGGGAGAGCATAAAAGATGTAAAAAAAAAAAAAAATTTTTTTTTTCTCTTTATAATGGAAATAGGTGGGAAAAGGAATTGTCTCAGCTTGCTCCTGCCCCACAGAACTTATTTCTCATTATCTTGACTCCCTTCTCTCTCCCCTTGTCCAGTTCCTTCCCACCTACATCCGTGATTCCTCTGACACCTTACGTCACATCAACAATTTCCAGTTCCCTGGCCCCAACCGCTTCCTCTTCACCATGGACGTCCAATCCCTCTACACCTCCACCCCCCACCAGGATGGTCTGAGGGCCCTTAGCTTCTTCCTCGAACAGAGGCCCGAACAATCCCCATCCACCACTACTCTCCTCCGTCTGGCTGAACTTGTTCTCACGCTGAACAATTTCTCCTTCAACTCCTCTCACTTCCTCCAAATAAAAGGTGTGGCTATGGGTACCTGCATGGGCCCCAGCTATGCCTGTCTCTTTCTGGGGTATGTGGAACATTCCTTGTTCCAGTCCTACTCCGGCCCCCTTCCACAACTCTTTCTCCGGTACATCGATGATTACTTTGGTGCCGCTTCATGCTCTCGTCGGGACTTGCAAAAATGTATTAATTTTGCTTCCAATCTCCACCCCTCCATCATTTTCACGTGGTCCATCTCTGACACTTCCCTTCCCTTCCTTGACCTCTCTGTCTCAATCTCTGGTCATAGACTGTCCACCAATATCCATTACAAACCCACCGACTCCCACAGATATCTCGACTAAAGCTCCTCACACCCCGCTTCCTGTAAGGACTCCATCCCATTCTCTCAGTTCCTTCGCCTCCATCGCATCTGTTCCGATGATGCTACCTTCAAAAACAGTTCCTCTGACATGTCCTCCTTCTTCCTTAACCGAGGTTTTCCACCCACGGTCGTTGACAGGGCCCTCAACCGTGTCCAGCCCATCTCCCGCGCATCCGCCCTCACGCCTTTTCCTCTCTCCCAGAAACATGATAGGGTCCCCCTTGTCCTCACTTATCACCCCACCAGCCTCCGCATTCAAAGGATCATCCTCCGCCATTTCCGCCAACTCCAGCATGATGCCACCACCAAACACATCTTCCCTTCACCCCCCCTATCGGCATTCCGTAGGGATCGCTCCCTCCTGGACACCCTGGTCCACTCCTCCATCACCCCCTACTCCTCAACCCCCTCCTATGGCACCACCCCATGCCCACACAAAAGATGCAATACCTGCCCCTTCACTTCCTCTCTCCTCACCGTCCAAGGACCCAAACACTCCTTTCAAGTGAAGCAGCATTTCACTTGCATTTCCCCCAACTTAGTCTACTGCATTCGTTGCTCCCAATGTGGTCTCCTCTACATTGGAGAGACCAAACGTAAACTGGGCGACCGCTTTGCAGAACACCTGCGGTCTGTCCGCAAGAATGACCCAAACCTCCCTGTCGCTTGCCTTTTTAACACTCCACCCTGCTCTCTTGCCCACATGTCTGTCCTTGGCTTGCTGCATTGTTCCAGTGAAGCCCAATGCAAACTGGAGGAACAACACCTCATCTTCCGACAAGGCACTTTACAGCCATCCGGACTGAATATTGAATTCAACAACTTTAGGTCGTGAGCTCCCTCCCCCATCCTCAACCCCTTTCTGTTTCCCCCTTCCTTTTCTTTTTTTTCTCCAATAAATTATATAGATTTTCCTTTTCCCACCTATTTCCATTATAAAGAGAAAGAGAAAAAAAAAATTTTTTTTTTACATCTTTTATGCTCTCCCCACCCCCACTAGAGCTATACCTTGAGTGCCCTACCATCCATTCTTAATTAGCACATTCGTTTAGATAATATCACCAACTTTAACACCTATGTGTTCTTTTGTACTATTGTTGTTGACATCTTTTGATGATCTGCTTCTATCACTGCTTGTTTGTCCCTACAACCACACCCCCACTCCACCTCTCTCTCTCTCTCTCCACCCCCCACACACACCTTAAACCAGCTTATATTTCAACTCTTTCTTGGACTCGAACTCAAGTTCTGTCGAAGGGTCATGAGGACTCGAAACGTCAACTCTTTTCTTCTCCGCCGACGCTGCCAGACCTGCTGAGTTTTTCCAGGTAATTCTGTTTTTGTTTTTGTCCCAATACAGAGAGTTGGAAGAAGATTGGAGATCAAGATTTTGGCTAGCTTTCTAGCTGGAAGAAATGGTAGACAGATTTCACTTTCTCTCCAGCTAGCAGAAGGCTGTGACAGGCTGCAAGTTAAGGCTTGAATGCATGCAATCTACATTAGAAAAGATTAGTGCTGGCCAGCTGGAGGGCCTAGACTGTAAAGTGAACTTAGCCCATTAACAGAGGTAGAGGTGGCCTAGTTCATCATTTTCCATGTTACAAGGAGCTATATGAAAACAATTAATATTCATATTCATCGTAAACTATTCTGGTCATTCAGATATTGCCTACACAAAAAAAGCTTTGCTAGTTTCAATGTTCACATCTCAATAATGTTGATTAGTAAACCTTCCCTAAGATGGAAGAAACACACATGAAGTGTGTATATAAAAATGTCAAGTGTAGGCTGTTGAGAATGCTAGCAGGAAATATTTTATTAAATATTCATTTTATGTGCAGGATTCTATTTTGTAATTGAGACAATTTGCAGAATCTGTTGAAACAGGCGATATCTCCAGCTCAAACCTGATCTGATCCAAAACAGTATCCTTGATGTCATGCACAATAGCCTTCAGCAGTTCTAATCTTCAAATCACATTTTATATCTGGTTGAGTCCAAACTTTTGCTTTTTGCGGAAGGTTCAATGACCAGAAGACCCCAATTTAAGGTTATTGACAAAAGAACCAGAGGCAACAGAAAGAAAAGTCTTTTGTGCAATGTGTGGCTAGGATTTAGAATGCAGTGCCTGATAGGGTGGTGGGTACAGATTCAATAGTAGCCTTCAAAAGGGATCTGGATAAATATTGAATGAGAGAAACATTGCAGATATAGGGGGAAAGAAGGGGAATTGGGATTAGCTGGATTGCTTTTTGAAAGAGCTGGCTCAGATTCAATGGGCCAAATGGTCTCCTTCGGTGCAATATATTCTACGATTCTATGGCAATATGTTTACCTTTCCTGTACTTGCTAAGACGCCTGTAACGTCCTTCCTCGGGGTCGCCGTGCAAGTGATGGCACCATGACAGTCGGTGCCAGCTGCTGCTGTGCAAAGACAACCTCGGGGCATGAGGACAGCTTTTGTTTCAAGACCCCTCTGGAATGCTAAGCCATTATAAGTTAGCTGTACAGCCAAGAATGAAGTCATCTAGGAGGTGATGCAATGACTTTTTAGCTGACCTTAAGAAGTAAGTCCATTGTAAGCAAGTAAGGAAAAAACACGAACTAATACCCTGTTAATACCCTGTAACTAAACGCAGAAACTGTAGCGTGAGGTTTTCCACAGCTATTGCATTCTTTGCACGTTGTCTGAGATTATTAGCTTCTATGACAAAATCTGTAAACTGAAGACTCTGTATTTAGAACCTCAATTTCTGGTACAGACACAATGGGCTAGATTTTGACAAGGTGGCTGAGGTGGGTTAGAAAGCGGGTGAGTTAGCAAATTTGGGCTGCAGCTTGGGCATGCTGGGTGCCCAGCATGAGGATGCCTCTGTGCCATTTTTCCAGAGGCCGCTTTTCAGGGAGCACAGTCTCCTGTCTGGTCGTGGTGGACTGGCAATTAAGATAGTTAAGGAAGTTGACAGGTCTGTCCTGAGTGCAGTGTCAAGCTGGGAGTTTGGGGAATGGCTCCTTTCTTTTTCAGCTTCCAGTAGTCAGCCATTCAGTACAGCGGAAGAAATGATTGGTGAGTAACCGGGATACGATCAATACACAAACATATACAAAACTAAAAAAAAATAAAGCAGTGAAATTTTATCAGTGGTGCATGGGCCCCATGTTGTGTCAGCACCTCATCCAAGTAGATGAGGTAGCTGCACAGTGGCAAGTCCTTGAAGTGGCAGATATATATGATTTTGTATAAAAGGATTCAACGGTGAGCAGAACCTCTTTTGCACATCCACTAACCTGCCATTTTTGAAGCAGAGCTGAATCACAGGAATCAGTAATGGAAAATGAGGGCTTTGGAGAAATTATTCAATCACTAGAGCACAAGGGAAGTTTGTCAGCTGAGGTCCTAGTGTCTGACACTCTCTATGATAATGTGCGGGTCACCTACTCAGAGGTGGGCTAGAGCAGATATGCAGGCAAACTGCTTGAGGTGGTCTCTCAGCTGCTAAGACGCCTGTAATGTCCTTCCTCAGGGTCGCCATGCGTGTCATGGCACCACGACAGTTGGTGCCAGCTGCCGCTGTGCAAAGACAACCTCAAGGCATAATGAGCTTATTATGTGCCCCAGTCAGAGAGGCAAAAGGGCTAGCTTCAGAAGATGGGGTCCAACCGTTGGGGACCACGTCCACATCATTCCTTGCTCTCTCAGCTCTTTAATGGTCCATCTGCACATCTGCTCTAACCAGGTGAGTGAGAACACCTGATTGGGTGTGCATGCATCCTTGCAACTGGCTGGTCAAGACTTCAGAGTGCATCATACATTGCGTTTGTGCCAACTCACTGTTCCTGCATTCATGCAGTAGACTGCGCATATGAGTTTCCATGAGGGTGATCACTCTTTCATTGCTGGAGCTCATGTGTTAATATGCCTGAGTCAATGCAGTACCATATAACGTATGGACTCCACCACTTTCTTTGTAAGGAACTGCTCTGTCCAGGAATCTCTGCAGATGTCCACACATTTCCTGTTACTGCTCAACCAGCACCTGCTTTATACATGACCCCAGAGTCTCTTTAACTCTCGTTGGCTAAGCATGGCTAAAGCTGCCCTCTGTCCTTTGATTGGGACTGCCCACTGCACACTATGCCTCCATCACCTGCTTCTGCTCACATGTACCATGCTGTTCATCTTGTGCTTCCCATTCTAAAATCGTCTGAGGCCCCACTGAAGTGCATGTAACTGTGCTGGTAGATGGTGTGATTGATTCCTGAGATGATGGTTCCTCAGAGTCCAAGGTTGGCATGGCCTCCACAGTCAGATGGAGTTACTGCATCATTAGCACTGTATAAGAAAGAAAACATTAGTTACTCAACCTCTGTCATCTCAGTTGGTGCTACAGCTTTCAACACATCAAGTGGCTTCGACTGAAAAATACCTCACGAGTTGGATGCAGCCCCAAAGTCCATGGAGAATTCATTAAACTGTCACCTCTCTCACTGCCACACATCAATCCTCCATCTCCAACTGCCTGCATTGTTGCCATCCTTTCAATGTCAAGTGCCTTCTCCTCTATAACATCAGGATGGTCAGCTTGGCCACTCCACTCCAAAGCCCTCAATTATGTCTGACCCATTTCCCCACACTTCTGCCCTTACCCCTTGCCCTCCCTCCAAAAACCATGATAGGGCTCCCCTTGTTCTCACTTTCCACTCCTCCAGCTTCCATATCCAAAGGATTATCCTCTGCCATTTCCGCTGATTCCAGCATGATGACATCACCAAACATTTTTCCCTCCCCTCACCTGTCAGCATTCCAAAGGGACTGTTTCTTCCACAGCAACTTGGCCCACTCCTCCTTCACCCTCAACCCCTACCCACGCAATCACAAGAAGAGTAGCACATGCCCCTTTACCTTCTCTCTCCTCACTCCTTTCAGGTGAAGCAGTGATTTACTTGTACTCCTTTCAATTTAGTCTACTGTATTTGCTGCTCACAATGCAGTCTCCTCTAGTCCTCTACATTGGGGAGACTAAATGCAGATTGGGTGACTGCTTTGTGGACCACCTCCACTCAGTCCACAAACAAGACCCCATCCATCCAGTTGCTTGCCATTTTAATTCACCATCTTGTTCATGCTCACATTTCTGTCCTCGGCCTGCTACAATATTCCAGTGAAGCTCAATGCAAAGTGGAACGACAGCACCTCATCTTCCACTTAGGCACTTTACAGCCTTCTGGACTCAACATTGATCTCAACAACTTCAGATCATGGGCTCTGTCCTCTGTTTTTTCCCCTAGTGCCAGTCGGTATCTGGTTCTCATGTTTTTGCTTTCAGGCAGTGCTGACATTTATTCTGCTATTAACATATTCTGCTATTTTGCTTTCAGACAGTGCTCAATGTTCATTCTGTTATTAACACCTACTCAGACGAAGCTTTGTGTCTTTAATACCATCATTACCACTCCCTTAGCCTGTGTCCTATGACATCTTTGTCATTTGATCTTCCCCACCTTCTAACCTATCTCTGACCTTCTCTTTTGCTTCACCTGCTCCTCCCCCTGCTTTTTCAACAGCATAAAACACATCACATTCCTACTTCTTTTCAGTTCCAACGATGTGTCATGTTGGATTCAAACGTTAACTGTTGCTCTCTCCACAGATGCTGCCAGACAGCACTTTATTTTTATTCCACCCCTGCATGACTCTGCTCTCATGTGTTATGTGCTTGCTTCTCCTGAAATATGAGGATAGAGAGGTCATCTATACTCAACCTTCCCATTTTCCCATCTTGATCCACTATCTGAAGTGATATTCCATTACATTTACCGTGTTTATATTACCCTCATCAAACTTCCATCGCTTTGATTACTTGCCTCAGGTGATGGTTGGTAATGGGCAATGATTTCCATGGTGTTTCTATTCACTGCCTAGTGAGGCTCTCCTCAGAGGTTTGCCATCTGTCAGATCGTCAGGGCTGAAGGCTTGTGTCTTGGCTTTGCTTCACACCTTCCAGAGCACATAAAATTGCAAAAGCACTTCTAGCATTTTACCTAAGTCCTGCTTACCACATTGTGGCTATTGACCTCTTTGGAGACCTCCAGCTATGCTTCCTTTGTTTGCCTGGCAGGCTTCCTCCTAATGAAATCAGTAAACAAAATGTTGCATCTGACTAATCCCATCTCTATCATAACATATAGGGAGGCATCTATAGTGGATTGCCATGTCCCTTCTGTGGTGTACTCTCCTCTCAGCGCTGCTTCCCTCTGCTCTGATTCTTTCAATTTGAAGACTAATAGGCACTCTTTAAATTGGTAACTTCCAGGTCCCACCACCTACTCATACCTGCTGGTATTGTGGATGTGGCCCATTACTTGGCAGCCTCCGGAAAAAACTGACCACTGATGCATGCTCACCCTCAATGTGGTCAGAACCTGGAAATGGTGCCAATTTCGATGTGCTGCTGAGATTGGGAAAATCCGGTCCATTAATAACTCAAGCTGCTCTCACTAATAATAGCTTTTTAACCATGATGTTCTGTGTCAAACAGGGCAACCTTCCTTTTGCCTACATCCTGAAGCAGCAGCTCTTTTGCTACACCAATGAATGCAGAATTCAGCCAGAACTTCCTTGGAGCAGCAATCACAGTCGGATTATCACTTCACTTCTTTTTACTTATCTTAGTTCAGTGCTGCTCATTTCTTGCCCAGATTTCCGATCCAGGCCTGGTGAGAAATGTGCAATGTACCTGGTTCCTAAGTCCTTCGGTGGAGAGCAGCAGTGTTGGGAGACATGAAGACACACCTGCTTTTTAAGGCACCCGCTGCTGCAAACCAGGTAAGTTTAAAGGTCCCAGTCATTTTGAGAAGCCACGGAGAAGGTAAGTGGGTGAGGGTGGGAACGGTGGTTAAGTGGCCAGGCTTGGGGATGGAAGAGGGTCAGAAAGGTGGTCAGAAGAGTTAGGGAATCAGGGGGAGATTGGGCAAGTAGTCAAGGGAGCACGGAGGTAGTTGTTAGGGTGATTACTACAGTTAACCAAGTGTTAGAAGTGGTTATAATCCTTCCAACTTTTTCTGGATAATTATTTTGCAAAGAGAGTCAGAATCATTCGAAGTCTCTGATTAAAATCGGAGTATCAGATGGCTCGAGGTGCAGGGTAATTGCCCATCAAAAGTTTAAACTTCCCAGGCACTTGCTGTGTAAGCTTTGAGTGGGGATGTCTGGGTGGACCCCAGTGCATCTTCTGTGGTATGACCACACCAACCCTCCAACCACCCCCCAGGGAATTCTGGTCCATTTTCTGTGCCTTTACTTCAATAGCTGTAGATATGCTGCTCCATTTCCAATGAGTGGGTTTCCAGTAAGGGGACCAATCCAGGTCAGGAGCTTGTGTGGAATATAATCCTGGAAAGATCTGAAAGGTTCAGCCATTCTTAAACATGCAGGAATAAAACATTCTGCAAATGATTCTCACAACCCTAGCGTTGGAACCAGAAATTTACACTTTCACAGGCAGAAGGAACAACAAAAAAAAATTGAAGTAAATCAATTTATTGCCTGCTTTGCCTTTGTAATCAATATAACTTATCCCTTACATTCTAGCATTCCTGATTAGTGCGGCTCAGTTTATACTTGGTTGCTTTTTATTATAATTACTGGATTTCTTGGGTTCTGTGTAATGTCTGACATTATGGGCAGGCACACGCCCAACCTGAACGAGAGTAAAATAGTGCGCGATGATGCTGGATGAGCGTTCCGGTGCCATCACGCAATCTTTCACTTGGTGGGCATGCACGGGTGCCAGAGCAACACCCGCCTTTAATTAACAGGTCACTTAAGGCACTTAACAATGCAATTGTCTGAGATTTTTCGTTACCCGTGCAACTTCTGCTCGTTGCATGGGCAAAACGGGCAGGCAGCCAGCTGTCATTTCCTCAAGCCTCATCCAAGGGCGGGATAAAAAGGGTCAGCAGCATTGCCAGTGTGAGTAGAGAGGAGCTTTGGAGATAGTTTGTAACTGGTTGCTTATTGGTATTTGGAAGCTTCGTCTCTGTTCAGGGCTTCATTCTTAGCATTTCCAGGCCTCATTTCAGGACTTATTTCTGTCTGCCAGGCCCCAGAGGATTCAGACTGTGTGGACCCTTCCAGGTATCAGGCAGCTTTCCTTTACTCCGGTAATGGGGATTGTGGTCTCAACCCGGGAAACCTCCTCTGAGGAGGAAGAGAGAGGCAGAAGGGAGAGGAGGCCACGTGTCACTGTGCAGCTTCCAGGGGAGGGACCTGTGGGAGGAGAGGCAGATAGTCCGAGGCGGAAGGGGCCACAGAAGACACCATTATCCTGCTGCCAGGGTTTACGTGCGATAATGCAGCTACCTTAATATGTCCGAGGTGCAATGCCGAAGGAGGCTCTGCCTCTCAAGGGAGACCATCACCTCCATTTTCCAGATGATTGGGCCTGAGATCAGCTCTGACTGTGTGGGTGGACACCCCATGCCAGTGGTGCTGAAGGTTACAATCGCCCTTAACCTCTATGCCTCTGGCTCTTTCCAGGGCTTAGTGGGGGATCTGTGTGGAATTTCTCAATCGGCTGTCCACAGTTGCATCAAGCATGTGACCGGAGCACTGTTCAGGCGGGTCCTGACCTTCATTCTTCAGCCAGGCTGAGCGAGCCAGAGGCTTTGCAGCGATTGCTGGATTCCCCCACGTCCAGTGTGCCATTGACTGCATAAGTGGCCATCAAGGCACCAGAAGGTCAGCCTGGTGCCTTCGTCAACAGGAAGGGATTTCACTCCATGAATGGGCAGATTGTATGTGATCACAAGATGCAGGTTCTACAAGTCTGTGCAAGGTATCCCGGCAGCAACCATGACGTGTACATCCTCAGACACTCCCAGCTGCCGAGGCTCTTCAGTGCTCCAGCATGACTGGATGGATGGCTGCTGGGTGACAAGGGCTATCTGTTGAAGAGGTCGCTCATGATACCTCTCCACCACCCAAGAACAGAGGCAGAGAAGCGTTAGAATACGAGTCATGGTAGAGAGGACCATAGGTCTTCTCAAGATGTGCTTCTGATACCTGGACCATTCAGGGGGAGCACTGCAATGCCCCCCAGAGCAAGTGTCACTGATCGTGGTTGCATGATGTGCTCTCCACAATCTGGCACTGGCAAGGGGAGACCCACTGGAGGAAGAGGATCTTGAGGCAGCTGCAGAGGCCACAGATGATGAGTCCAGTGGTGAGTTGATAGATGAGCACGGTGAGGAGAATGTTGAGGGCGTGGAGCTGGTAACCTCCAGGGAGGCAGGGACATCAGGGAGGCCTTGATCCAACACTCCTTCAGCTAGGCTACCAGAGATCAGCTTCGAAAGCATGCCAGGGCTGTCTCCTCCATCCCAGAAGTCTGAAAGGACATTTTCATTTGAACACAAAGAACACTCAGTGCCTGTGCAATAAAGTTCAGAGCATGTACGTCCAACATTACACAGTGGCGTACCTGCACCAATAAAATAAAAAGGTGAAGCATACTCAGGCCATAATGTCAAAACCAGATTTTTATCATTTTGACAAGTACAGACTGTTTACATCAACCTCTTTGGTCTTAAGTCCCAGACCAGTATACATTAACTAAATATAAAGAAACATAAAATCACCCATGACCTGTCCCTCTTGAGCTCATGGTGCCTTTAACTAAGTCTAGGTGCTCCTCCCATGCTGGCACCGGCATTGGAGACAGCCTGTTGACTCTGCTGTCTTGTTGGCCTTGATGACCTTGGCGGTCGTCCTCTGGCCAGTGGAGCCCGTGCTGGCCCTGCCTGGGAGGGAGCGACCAGTGCCATGGCTGGCATCTCCTCATGTCACCACAGCCTCATCAGATAACATGGTCAATGGTGAAGGGGTGGAGGAGCTGCTGCAATCATCCGAAGCACCCTGAGGAGCCTGCAGAGAAAACAGGCAGCTCGTGCGCCAACATAAGGTCGCTGTTGATCTCCCTGCTCACCATTGATGAACGGACACCTAGCTGGGATACTAGGTGCCTCATCCATCCTCCCACACTGGCAATGACCACCCAAGGACAGTGCCTGTGTGAGAGCTTGCAGGTCCAAGCTAAACCCCAGGAACCCCTCATTCTGTCCCTGCAGCTGCCTGTCCATGAGAGTCGCCATTCTCTCAATGGAGCAGACATTGCCCTCGGCCATGAGGGTCAACGCAGTGCTCATGCTCCACATGGACTCCTCCATCATGGAGACTGTGGCATGCATACCCTCATGGATCTCCGCTGGATGCTCCCACACATCTTGCTGGACATCCAGCATCTGCCGCCTAATGGGCGACTCCAGGGGCTCATCATCCGCCTTCGACTGAGCATTGTCCTAGTCCCCAGCAGTCTTCCGATTTTCGGCGCCCTGGGTGCTCTCTGCCTCCGCCTGCACCTCAAGCGAGTGTGAAGTGCCCTCACCAATGTGCATCGACATACTAGCTGCTGATCTAATGCCCACTGAGCTGCAGGTATCTGCGCTAGTGCCTGCTTCAGAGAGCAGTGTGATGCAGGTGACAGTGATGCCCGGTGGTCCTCTGGCATCAGGTATGGCCCTTTGGAATCTGAGGATGGGACGCCTGCCGGCGAACCTAAAAGGGAGAATAAGGACATGTCATTAGTTAAAGTCATCACACTGTCACTGCACATGCCAGGTACCTTGGTAAGACAATGGAGATCTGCATCATGGTCCATCGTCTTCCAACAATTAATGGTACAAGGCTCACATCAATGAGGAGACTGCATTAGAATGGTTGCACAATCCAAGAGTGTCACCTCTGAGCACTACGCTATTACCTTCATCTGAAACCCCCATCTCTCCATGCGCGATTGCATGGGAAGCGTGACAGCTCTCCAGCTCAGGAGCATCCTGCTCGAACCGGGAGATCAGCAGCAGGTTGGGCGGGCCTCCGCCTGTACATGACCTCTCTGCTTGGTTATAGCTTGTCTTTTCCTGAAAGGACAGAGGAGCATTGATTAGTCCACTCTGTACCTGCAGCGCCACTGCAGCCTGGCCAACCCCAGCTGAGGAACACCTCGCAGAGCACATCCGAGTTGTGGCTCTCGAGCTGCAAGGCACTCAGTCCAAACAGCCAGCGCTCACCCCCTTGGCCAGCTCCAGCATGATTGGCAGTTGGCACTGAGACTCTATCACCACTGAGATACACGGGCAGGATGGGCACACCTGATCATTTCTGCACACTGACCCATGCCAACATGGTACTCACCCTTTCTGAGCTCAGCAGGTCATTGAAGCACTTCTGGCAATGTACCCATGTGCGCTGCACCACATCATGGCTGCTCACCTGGGCTGCCACCTCCTCCCATGCCCTCTTGGTGAGGTGTGGTGGCCTCCTTCTCCCATCCCTGGGGACAAGGATATCCCTCCTGGCAGCCACCTCCTCCAGCAGGATGGCGAGGCACTCATCGGAAAAGCAGGGGGGCCGAGTGCCCACCCGACCTGCCATCCCACCATGTCAAGCCGCACTTGACTCCATAACTTTGATATTGAGACTGCAGAACAGACATCCTTCAGTGGCAGCCTTCTGGGGCTCCTTGGGCCATTTCCAAACCAGCCACTGGGTCGCCATGTCACCCGACAGCTGACAGGCCCCCCACCCCCGCTCAGCCCTTCCCAACCAGTGTGGAGCCATGTTTCATGCTGGGCGGGCTTTAAGTGGTCTGCCAGCGTGAAATCGCAGTCGGGGCCTGATCAAGGGCAGTGGTAGACGAGGGCAAAATTCAGCCCCACGTTCATTCAATTGATGATGTTATCTTGAATTACCAAGTAGGAATGCAGTATGTCTCAGCAAATATTCCTTAGCAGCAGACCCTCTTCCACAATACTTCACTTGTTGAAACAGGCTTTTCTGGACAGTTACTGAACCATGGCTTCATTGTTTTTATTCAATGTCCTTAGACTAGGAATTAGCTTATATTTTTATTATAATTGTCAATAGACTTATTTCTTGCTTTTTAAAACATACAAAATTATGGTAATTGCTGTCAGTTCAAATTTGCACTGGTTAGTTAACTTACAGAATTATCAGCTTATCACTTTGATGACATCCACAGCTCCTTCGAATTCATTTGTTTCCCATGAAAGCTTTTCTGCACTAAGCCAATATATACTTAGCACTTTTTTTGTAAAGTGACCTCATTTGTATAGCATTTCAAACATTCTGAGTCTACTCATTTTAAGAAGTCTTACTCCATCTCCAACAAGGAAGAATCTAACCATCTCCCCTTGACATTACCATCACTGAATCCCCCATTAACACTCCCCTGTGGGCTACCATTGACCAGAACCAGAGTTCGACCAGCCACTGTGGCTCCAAGAGCAAGGCAGAGACTAGGAATTCTGAGTTGGGTACCCCAAAGCCTGTCCACCATCAATAAGGCATAAGTCAGGAGTAAATACTCTCCTGTGGTCTCCTTTACAATGGGATGACCAAGCACAGGCTGGGTGATCGCTTTGTGGAACACCTTCGCTTAGTTCGTAAGCATGACCCAGACCTTCCTGTCGCTTGCCATTTCAATGCACCATCCTGTTCTCATGCCCACATGTCCCTCCTTGGCCTGTTGCTACGTTCCAGTGAAGCCCAACGCAAATTGGAGGAACACCACCTTGTCTTCTGATTAGACACTTTACAGTCTTCTGGACTTAATATTGAGTTCAACAACTTCAGACAATGAATTCTCTCCTCTATCTTTACCCCTTTTTTAATCCTTTTCTCAGATTTATTTATTTATTTTTATTCACTCATTTAAGTAATTTTTCCCCAACCACCTCTCCCCCTCCCCTCAACCACAGGGCCATCTGTTACTTGTTCCATGTTGTTTTTTCACAGGGTGCTGACCCTTGTTCTGCTATTAACATATTCTGCTTTCTTACCTTCATGCCACTATCAGCACCCTCTTTATTCTTCAACACTACCATTAATGCTCCCTTTGTCTTGTGTCCATGACATTTTTTTCAATCTCTCCTTAGCCCCCACCTACTTCTGACCTTCTATTTTGCTTCACCTGCTCCACCCCCTCCCCTTAAACAGTATAAAATCCATCACATTTCTACTTCTCTTTAGCTCTGAAGAAGAGTCATACGGACTCGAAATGTTAACTCTGTTTCTCTCTCCACAGATGTTGTCAGACCTGCTAAGTTTTTCCACTTGCCTGCATGAATGCAGCTCCAACAACACTCAGGAACTTGACACCATCCAGAACAAAGCAGCCTGCTTGATTGATACCTCATCCATACCTTTAACATTCACTCCCTCCACCACTGAAGCATAGTAGCAGCAGCATGTACCGTTTACAAGATGCACTGCAGCAACTCATCAAACCTTCTTTGACAGCACCTTCCAAACCTGTGACCTCTACCACCTAGAAGGACAAGGGCAGCAGATGCATGAGAACACCACCATCTGCAGCTTCCCTCCAAGTCACATAGTATCCTTACTTGGAACTGTATTGCCATTCCTCCATTGTTGCTGGGTTAAAATCCTGAAGTTCCCTTCCTAATAGCACTGTGGGTGTACTTACACCATATGAACTGCAGCAGTTCAAGGTGGTTCTCCACAACCTTCTCAAAGGTAATCAGGGATGGGCCAAAAATGCTGGCCTAGCCAGTGATGCTCACATCCCATGAAAGAATAAATAGAAAAATACATTGCATTTGGTGAAGGGATGTGTGTACTAACAATGAGTTTACACCTCATTCACAAAAGCATAATGCAACTGTACAAATGAAATATGAAACAACTTTATAAATTATAGCAGAGCTAAGATGCAACCTCATTTGTCCTCCAAGCCACCCGACTGCTACTGCTCCAAAAATTGTACGGCTAAGTTTCTGAAAGTTAAGAATTTCCATGCCCATTATTTTTGATTGAATTTAAAGACTGATACATCTTACAGAGTTTTATTTCCTCTGTCGAGTTTATTGGCCCTAAACACCATACCTGCATGATTCCGTACCACCTTTCCACAGAATATAGCTTTTCTTGAGAATTTCTGCAAGTTTAATAGAGGTGGCATGAAGTAGCAGGGTGCAATTTGCTTGCCTGCATTAGGCACGCCTCATTAAACTCCAATTGCTAGTATGGTTTGAGCCTACTGCTGGGAGCTCTCACAGTGGGAGGGGGAAGGCAGAGTTCCTTGCACAAATGAAACCATTTAAAGCATGTAATTAAACCCAAATTCCTTTGGTGAACAATGAAAATGCATATCTAAGCTGTGAGTAGGACACAAAGAGGCTGCAAAGGGATATAGACAGGTTAAATGAGTGGGTAAGAAAATGCAATACAATGTGGGGAGTGTGAAGTTACCAGCTTTGGTAGGAAAAAAATAGAAAAGCTGAATTTTTTTTTAAATGGAGAGTTTGGGAAATGCTTTTAAAACATTTTGGGTGTTCTTGTATATGAATCGCAGTAAGTTAACATTGAGATGCAACAACCAGTTAAAAAAGCAAATGATATATTAGCTTTTATTATAAAAGAAATGGTGCAAAAGAGTAAAGTAACCTTAGTGCAATTATATAGATTCTATGTGAGACCACACCTGGAGTACTGTGTACTGTTTTGGTCTCCTTATCTAAAAGAGGATTCACTTGCCTGAGAAGGAGTGCAACAAAGATCCACTTGACTGATTCCTGGGATGAGGGGATTGGCGTGTGAAGAGAGATTGACTACACTAGGCCTATATTCCCTAGAATTTAGAAGAATGAGAGGTGTTCCCAATGAAACATGTAAAGGTCTTGACAGGGTAGATACTGGGAGGATGTTTCCTCTGGCTGGAGAGTCTAGAACGAAAGGCTGTGATCTCAGAATAAAGGGTTGACCATTTTGGATCGAGATATGAAGATATGTCTTCACTCAAAAAGTTGTAAATCCTTGGAGTTCATATCCACCCCCACCCTCCACAACCGCCCCCACCACCCCCTAACAAAAGATGTGGATTCTCAGTCATTGAGTAAAATTCAAGACAGAGATCACTAGACTTTAGGATAGGAATTAAGCAATTGGGGATGTTGCATGAAGGTGGATTTGGTGTAGTAGTTCAGCCATGATCTTATTGAATGGTGCAAGGTGTTGATTGGCTTACTCTTGCTCCTATTTCTTATGTACGCTATAGCTTTTCCGAAAAACCATGATGGAGGTGTCTAAAGGAAAAACTGTACAATATGCAGACCCTAAATTGCAACTATTGCAAAAAAGTTTTGACACTCCAAGGCACCCGCTCCACAGAAGTGAAGACTGACTGGAAAGATGGTGACGATCGTGAATGCCAGTAGAACTGCATTTTTTACTTGGAGGTGATTTTGCAAGAAAGTTTTTAGGAATCAAAAAATCTGCCAAGATAGCTTGCATGCCATGAAGAGTTTTCTCTGAAACTCGAATTGGTTGCAGCTGCATGCAAAACACTCAAGGCAACCTTACAGTTCTTTTAGTGCTTAGTGTATGTCTAAACTGCAGAAAGGCACACTTTAAACTTGAAAAATCACAACTATAAATGCTCTCATATTTACACCTTTAAAAAGGTGAAAAAATCCTTCCGTTTAAATCTAACTAAGGATACAAGTTCATTTACTCGCACAAAGGTTAGCATGCACATCGGAAATTTGGTTGCTCTTGAAACTTTTAACATGTAAACACTACTTATCTGGTTGCAACACAAGCCAGAACATAACAGGAATGAGAAGAACTGCACAGGAAGACAGGCCCTCAATTTTAAAGGAGGCAGCTGTCAAAGTTTGGTGATGAAAGCATAACAGGGTGGAGTTGATGTAGCCGGAATTTCCCAACCATCCTTTTCATGTTTTTTTTTCTCCCTATAGTCACTCATTCTCACATAAGTATAATGTGACATATGATATACAGGGTAAATTTAACTTTCAGGTGACCAACCGGCAGAGGAGGGCAGCTTCCTGCTCTTTCCAGGGGGAGACTATTTATAGGGCCAGTCCTCGCATTTATGTAAAAAACAAAAAAATAAAAACAAAAAACTGCGGATGCTGGAAATCTAAAACAAAAACAGAATTACCTGGAAAAGCTTAGCAGGTCTGGTAGCATCGGCGGAGAAGAAAAGAGTCGACGTTTCGAGTCCTCATGACCCTTCAACAGAACTGAGTGCATCTTAGGAAAGGGGTGAAATATAAGCTGGTTTAAGGTTGGGGGGGGAGAGAGAGAAGTTGGGGGGGGTGTGGTTGTAGGGACAAGCAAGCAGTGATAGGAGCAGATAATCAAAAGATGTCACAGACAAAAGAACACAGAGGTGTTGAAGGTGGTGATATTATCTAAACAAATGTGCTAATTAAGAATGGATGGTAGGACACTCAAGCTACAGCTCTAGTGGGGGTGGGGTGGAAAAGCTAGCAGGGCATAAAAGATTTAAAAATAATGGAAATAGGTGGGAAAAGAAAAATCTACATAAAGTATTGGAAAAAGCAAAAGGAAGGGGGAAGAAACAGAAAGGGGGTGGGTGGGGATGGAGGAGGGAGTTCAAGATCTAAAGTTGTTGAATTCAATATTCAGTCAGGAAGGCTGTAAAGTGCCTAGTCGGAAGATGAGGTGCTGTTCCTCCAATTTGCGTTGGGCTTCACTGGAACAATGCAGCAAGCCAAGGACAGACATGTGGGCAAGAGAGCAGGGTGGAGTGTTAAAATGGTAAGCGACAGGGAGGTTTGGGTCATTCTTGCGGACAGACCGCAGGTGTTCTGCAAAGCAACACCTGCCCCTTCACTTCCTCTCTCCTCACCATCCAAGGGCCCAAATACTCCTTTCAAGTGAAGCAGCATTTCACTCGCATTTCCCCCAACTTAGTCTACTGCATTCGTTGCTCCCGATGCGGTCTCCTCTACATTGGAGAGACCAAACGTAAACTGAGCGACTGCTTTGCAGAACACTGAATATTGAATTCAACAACTTTAGATCTTGAAATCACTCCTCCATCCCCGCCCCCTTTCTGTTTCTTCCCCCTTCCTTTTGTTTTTTCCAATAATTTATATAGTTTTTCTTTTCCCACCTATTTCCATTATTTTTAAATCTTTTATGCCCTGCTAGCCTTTCCACCCCACCCCCACTAGAGCTGTACCTTGAGTGCCCTACCATCCATTCTTAATTAGCACATTCGTTTAGATAATATCACTACTTTCAACACCTGTGTCCTTTTGTTCTTTTGTCTGTGACATCTTTTGATTATCTGCTCCTATCACTGCTTGCTTGTCCCTACAACCACACCCACCCCACTTCTCTCCCTCCCCCCTCTCCCCCACCTTAAACCAGCTTATATTTCACCCCTTTCCTAAGATTCACTCAGTTCTGTTGAAGGGTCATGAGGACTCAAAACGTCAACTCTTTTCTTCTCCGCCGGCTGCCAGACCTGCTGAGTTTTTCCAGGTAATTCTGTTTTTGCCTCACATTTATGTTACTGGTGAGTTGCACAGCTCAAACAGGCATCCTGCTACTGCTCATCAGGTTGGAACATATGGCCAAAGACATTGGTGAGGAAGGGGAAATAGACGATAGTTTAGAGATAGGTACAGCCCCTCAAACCTGCTCCACCATGCAATACGATAATGGCTGATCTTCTGCCTCAACTCCACTTTACTGCCCACTCTCCATATCCCTTGATTCCCTGACAGACCAAAAATTTGTTGCTCTCAGCCTTAAATATATTCAACGATGGAGCATCCACAACCCTCTAGGTCAGAGAATTCTAAACATTAATAATCCTTTGAGTGAAGAAATTTTCTCTTCAAAAAAACTGTAATAAAATTATGAAGCATGATTTCCCTTTGGTAAAACCATGCTGGCTGTCTGATTATACTATGATTTTCTAAGTGCATTGTTAAGACTTCCTTAATAGTTGATTCCCATATTTTACTGATAACCAATGTCAGACTAACTGGTCTGTCATAACCTGTTTTCTCTCCCTCTCCTACGGTGTTATATTTGCTAAATTCTACTCTGCTGCGATCGCTCTAGAATTGAGGGAATTTTGGACCAATATGTCTTCAGCCATCCCTTTTAGAATCCTAGGTTGGAGGTCATCAGGTCTTGGGATGTGTCTGACTTTAGTCCTTTAAGTTTCTCCAAAACTTTTTCCTCTGCTGATGTTCCTTATCTTAAGCTTCTCACACTTATTAGCCTCTCGGCTACTCTTTATTTCTGGTATGTAATTTGTGTCTTCTACGGTAAAGACACACACAAAATATTTTTTCAATATCTTTGCCATTTCCTCATTCCCCTCAATTGCACAATTAAGGGCCTCAATTGGTTCACTGACACGCAAGACCCTCAACGCCAACCCTGCAAATTGCAGTGGCGGCATGGGTGGGCAGATAGACAGCAGGCCTGCCACCACGGAATTTAACATACGTCCCTGCCTTCAAACCAACCAGAAGGGGAACATTAAATCTAGCCTCATGAATCTGTAATGGCATTTAGATCTAAACTGTTTATTGCTATTTGTGCCACTAGTTCAACTATCTTATTGTAAATGCTTTGTGTATTCAGATTATGAGCCTTTAATTGCTTGTAGAGTATGGGCATCATAGATGCATTATAACCAAATCACCACTCAGTTCTAATATCTCAACTTTTATCCTTAGATTTCTAAATCTCTCTTCACCTGAAGCCTCACCCTATCCTTTTAATTTGAAACCCTAGTCACAACCCAAGTTATGCAATTCACCAGGACACTGACCCTAGCCCATTTTAACTGGAACCCATCCCAAGGCAACAGTTGAGTCTTTCCTGAGCATTGGCAGCAGTGCCTTATGAACTAAAACCCTTTCTTCCCACAAGTTTGGGGAAAGAAAGGTTCTCCTGTTTATCTGAAGATTTTAGCTTCCAATCCAAGTCCTCCTGGAGAGGTTTCTTTGCCTGGAGAATTTGGGATAAAAGCTATCCAAGTTGCAAAATGGCATTCTTAATGTGATTTCATTATATATTAAAAGCATGTTGGAGAATGAGCAAGTGGATGCATAGAAAGTACACTGAATAAGGTAGCACCTAAGAAAAATCAGTCCCTCTTGTTGATACCTACCAACAGGATGTATTGATCTAAGTGTTTCTTAAATATTTGGAGTTAAGTCGATTAAGGCAGTGATGCAATCACAAAACCCTAGTAGAACTCTGTCAACTGTTGTAACTGGATGTACAATTCAGATTAAGGCTGTGCTTACAGTTGTAGAGAAGGCTAATATAGCATTTGTTTTGCAATTAACTTATCTGAAGGTGTGACATGACTTCTGCTGCATAAGTCAGTCTAGTTCTAGCACTAATATACTGAGGTTGCAGGATTTCCCAAGGTCCCTGGTGCAATTTGGCTCTACGGGCCATGACGACAATCCTTATCATTTCGTAAACAGAAAGGGACTCCACTTCCTGAAAACTCAACTGATATGTGATGAAAAGCAAATATTTCCTCACATGATGAAAACTATGTTGTCAGCTGCCATGACATATGTACCATCTGGCAGCTAAGTGTCCATACTCTGTTTAAAAATGAAGCACATGTTAGGATGGCTCAATGGAGATAAAGGTACTCTCTCCTCCAATAACCCATTCCTGTATCCAGCCCTAACTATGCAGCAGAAGAGATACAATGATCCTCACATGAGAAAAACAATTTGAATAAAGCAATCAATAGGCAAGTTAAAAAGAAGATTCAGGTGTCTGGATAGGTCGAGGAGCAGGGGGTCTTTTGTATGCGGTAGCCTGACATGTCTTCTACAACTTTGCTAACCAGAAATGTTTAAAGATTGACACCATGTTAACCATTTCATTAAATTACAGAACTAATGTAGTATTTACAAGGACAACTATCCCACTTGAACTGGGAAGAGGATACTGTTGGGCCAGGATCTGTGGAAGAAGACTTCATGAAAGCATTAACATTTTCAAAACTCGGTGAGAGCATCAGAGATCCTCCAAACCCACCAAAGTGCCACTTTGAATGTATTCAAGGAGATCAATGGGCTGTGACCTCTATGATTTCCCACTATCTAAAGCTGTCACTGTCAAAGCTACCACGTTGGATATCCTGACTCTGCAGTCAAGCCTCCTGAAGTTAATGAAAATTCACCTCGAATTGTGCTGTAGAGAATGGCATTGAACTCCACCACTATTGCAATCCAACTGATGTACACCTGCTGAGACAGTGCCTCCAATATGTTGTGAACATCAGTGAGCATCCTTCTTTTCACATCTTTGTCCGCATTCTCTGCTGGCAGGGTTAACATTTCCTTAGCCTTCAGTCAGAAATATCAGACTCCACTTTCACCAATTCAGCCCAATAATGTCCTTCCCACAGATCACAAATGGGTTGTGGTGCAGTGATAGGGTCCCTGCTTCTGAGCCAGAAGCTCCAGGTTCAAGTCCCACTCAGGACTTGATGGCCTTGGAAGGTGTATCAGGTTTAAGGAAATCTTCTCATGACTGGAGACAAACTTAAGAGTGGCAGGGGAGGATCCAGTTGTCATGGTCCACAAAAGTAAGCAGCTAAAGCAAAGTTACAGCCAGAAGATTTTTCCTACTGAACAGGTCCTGGAGTAGGCAACTACCCCTTCCATCATCACTACTGATGTAATGTTCGACTCATTTTAAAAACCGAGCAAATCCAGTTCTGCCCCAAATTCCTACTCCCTACTACAAGAAATTCCACAGTTGCATCCTCCCTTCCACTTACGGATACTTACATCATCCAAATCCTTGGGTATGTTATTTTCTTCCTGCGGTTGATGAACTATTCGTTCTTGTTTCATACCATAACATTCAATATCAAGTAAAAATACATGATTTTATTACCTGTAGCAGAATCTGTAACAGCTTGGCTAGTGACAGTTGGTATATCTTGCAGCTGGTATGTTGCGGTGGTCGAAGGAGTTGTTGGGCTGCTGTTGTTGCTTGTCATATAAGGGGAAGGGTATGGAGAATTGTTATAATACTGTGCATATTGTCCCTGGCCAAAGCCTGCATAAGAATATTCCTAGAAAAAGGTAAGATAAAAATATTTAGATTCTGTTTAAATATTCTTACCTTTGTACTGCCATAATTTTCTTTTGCATATGATACGTTAATAATAATAACAACAACACAATTCCATCATGTTCATTCCATGCAAAGAAATATTCCGTGCTTTGTAGGCAATGGGTAATGAATGAACGCTCAGTGGGGGCAGAAAAGAGCGGAGTCATGAGGTGGCAAAGCATGGTCGAAGAGAAAGATCTTAAGGAGGTTTTTGAAAGACATATTTGACAAAGCAAGATGCCAAGGGAGGGAGTTCAAGAGGGCAAAACTGAAAGAATGGCTGAGCAATGGTGGAGCAGAGGAAGGGGGAATAAGAAGTGAATGAATGCTGAAGGGCCAGAGGATTCACTTAGGGAAACACGATTGTAAAAAGTCATGAAAGTAGATGAAGGGGATATTCAAGGTGAGCCCGAAAATCTTACACTGGATGACTGGACGCATGGGAAATCAGTGGACTTTAGTGTGGACAGATTGATGGGGGTATGGATCTTGGATGAGGATGTAGGCTATTGTATTCTTAATGATGTGTAGTTTATGAATCATGGAGGTAGGAAGGTTGGCAATGATAACGATAATAAGGAAGTCCAGCCATGGTTGATAAAAGTTAGAGAGGGGAGACAAGCAATGTTATGCAGGTGGCAGAAAATGGCCTTAGTAACAAATTGGATCTGGAGAATAAAGGTTAATCCAGGACTGCAGTGTCCCCAACCATTAAGCCTGAAAAGAAAGTACTGGAGGTGAAACCGGAAGCAGCATCAGTATTTGCAGGAGGGTGACTTCAGTTTTGTTGACATTACACTTGTTTAAATTTTAGCTTACTCAGATATTAATAATCAATAGGCAATTGAAAACATTGGTGATAGTTGTGAGATCAATGGGTGAGATGATGAAATGGATCTAAGTCAGCTGAAAGCTAACTCCATGCTTCTGTGTAGCATTAGAAGATAAAAAGACTTCCTTTTATCAAGCACTTTTCCCATTCCAAAAGCCAATGAAGTATTTTTGAAGTGTAGTTACTTTTTAAAAGTAGGAAACACAGCAGTCAATTTGCACAGAGCAAGATCCCACAAACAGCATTGTGATAATGATCAGAAAATCCATTTTAGAGCTGTTGATTGAAGATTAAATATTGGCCATATTTCCCCTACTCTTTTTGAAATGGTGCAAGAGGATGTTTTACATTCAATTGCAAGGGCAAAAGTTGGTTTAATGCCTCATCTAAAAGATGACAAATCCCACAGTCAGTACTACCTCAGCACTGCACTGGAATACCAGCCTAGATTTTGCACTCAAGGGCTAGATTTTCAAAGAGGGGTTGGAAACTGGCACCTGGATAATTTGTGGGTCCTGATGCTGTACCACCACTCCATCTTTCAAATGCTAATGTCCTAATTGGGCAGGAGAACGCAACACCCAATTAGTGGCAAGAGTGTCTCCAGAAGGTAGGAGCTGCCCGCAGTGCACCAGTGACAAAAGGGAGACAGCAGCCATAACAGAGCCTGACGCTGCCTTGCTAAAGAGAGCAGACAGCTCCTCGGAGGGTCAGCAGTGTTATGGCAAAGGAAAGTGGTCATGCAGCCAAATAAAGGTAACGTGCATGACCTGGCACAAGAACCCTCATGAGCTGACATGTTTCATTGTTCAAAAACAAACTTTCAGTTCTCTCTGCAATGAATCTGACAGCTGTGCACTCGTGTGCACCAGGCTAACAATTGAAAATCCTGTCCTCACACTCCCCAGCCAGTTAGCAAGCTCCTCGGTGAACTTAATGGGCCGTTACTTGGATGTGTTCCATACCTTCCACCTTCCATGTGAAAATCCCAATGTCCCGGGGCGTCGGGATCCAGGGATGCACAATTCTAGGAACACAATTTTCAAATCATGCCCACACCCAATCCCAATCCTGTCAGCAGTTGAAAATCTGGCCCCAAGTCTCTGGATTAGGACTTAAAAGGCGAGAGTACTAACACTGAGCCAATGTTGACATATTGATGTGGGGCTGGATGCGGCTGATGAAGAGAAGGGGATCAAGAATGGCTTCCAAGGTGCACAGAGATGATCACCTGGCAAAGAAGAAGAAATCACTGGAGTAAATGAAAAATGCATGGTTTGCCAGGCAGGAGTAGAACCAGGAGATAAAACTGCCACAAAGATGAATGGTGCAGCACTGAAGGAGAGTCTTTACTCCAATGTATCTGCTTCAGTTCTTTGTTAAAGAAGGCCAAAATAATGCATAGGATGAAAGGTGCAGAGGCAGGTGGTCAGAGGAAACAGTTTTTAGTGGAGTAGATGAGTTTGGAGCTATTCCTGCTCTCCTGGGTGATTTTAGAGTAATAGAAGAACTTGTGATGGCAAGAGAAGAATGACAGAACTCAAGGTAATTTAGGCCATGTTTAATTGTGGATAGCTAGATTATACACTTGCCACACATGTTTCAGTTTATGGTCAATGGTATTGAGGCTGTGGGAGGCTATTATACTGAAGAAGTGGAAGAGATGGAAAGCCATTTGTTTCTAATCCACCAAGAGCATAGGAGATTTAAATCTAGTTTACATTTCCTGGGTTATACTTCCTGATTAGAGTCTGCGTGTCTCAGTGAGAATTCTTCAATATTATCAGTTGAAGAGTCTTGCTGTTGCTTTGCCTGCCCACAGACAATAATGATACAATGCCAACATCTCCATTCAAAAGGCTGAAAGAGGATCAATTTCAGTCTATTCAATGGTCAGTGCCATTCCTTTGCCGTTGACTGCAAAAATCCAGACCAATATCTTCCTTTCAACCCTAAAGTTGTATATTCTCCTGCTTTTTAGGCCTGTTTTTTTCCTATTATTCTGGAACCAGGTAGATGGGTCCTCAAGGTTATTGGCCTTTAACAACTTTGCTCTCATTGTGGTTGCGCAATAGGTTAACAGCTGTATATATAGCTTTATGGTGTTGTTTAACTGTGCCTAACAAGGCGGCATTTGTGCCGTAAGTGGCAAACTAGTGTAACACTGACTATTTGGATCAAGGTGAAATTATAGAAGGGGCAGGGTGTACTGGGTGCAGAATCAAAGTAATGCACAAAGTAGTCTCCTAGTTTTCTGCTGATTGACAAGTGTGGGAATTGAATGGCAGTTATTAAATATATTTTTTCACTTACACTAATATTACATCAACGGCATATAAAAGCTAAACTCTTGGTGCACTGTGATGTAAAAAGCTGCATTATGAAGCTTGCACTACCTTCTGGCCTACCCTCCTTCTAGGAACTCAGTTTGAAATTACTGTTTGCATTGCTTAATCATTGATCACACTTACTTTTGACTTTTAACAATGTTCTTCTTTTAAACATATGCTGAAACTTTCCAAACATATACTCACACCAATACTTTCATTAAACTTAAATAGGCATTGTTATAACTTCAAGTTTTGTCTTTAGAACCAATTTATATTTGAGCAACTGAACAGCTTGCTCAAAAACTAATTTTTTGTGCCGTTACTTGAGTAACTTTTGCGTTTTGGCAACTGAAATACCTATGGCTGCCCAAAGTGCTGTAATTTGACTTTTGCGCAGATATTTGACTCCAATTTTCTTCCCTTCTGTTCTGGAGAGTGATTATTCTTTACATAGGAGATTAGGCAAAAACAGTTTGCTTTTGTATAGTGCCTTTAACATGGTAAAAGTCTCAAAGTGCTTCGCAGGAGTATTATCAAACAAATTTGACATCGAAGCACATGAGGAGGCATTGAGACAATTGACAAAACATTAGTCAAAGAGTTAGGGTTTAAGGAGCATTTCACAGAATCACAGAGTTGTTACAGTACAGAAGGAGGCCCTTGGCGTCTGCGCCAACTCTCCAAACAAGCAATCCACCTGGTGCCACTCTGCACCTTCTCCCTGTAACCCTGAACATTCTTCCTTTTCAGGTAATAATCCAATTTCCTATCGAATGCCTCGATTGTATCTGCCTCCAACGCACACTCTGGCAATGCGTTTCAGGCCTTAACCACTTGCTGCATGGAAAAGTTTTTCCTTGTGAATCCATTGCTTCTTCCAATTACATTAAATCTGTGCCCTCTCATTCTCGATCCTTCCACCAGTACAAATAATCCAATTGTTTGGATTAGAACAAAAGGCTTTCCATCTCTTCCACTTCTTCAGTATAATAGTCTCCCATAGCCTCAATACCATTGAACATAAACTGAAACATGTTTGGCAAGTGTACAGTCTAGCTATCCACAATTAAACATGGCCTAAATTACCTTGGGTTCTGTCATTCTTCTCTTGCCACCACAAGTTCTTCTATTACTCTAAAATCACCCAGGAGAGCAGGAGTAGTTTTTCCCTATCCACTTTCTCCAGACCCCTCGTGATTTTTAATACCTCTATCAAAACCCCTTTCAACTTTCTCTCCTCCAAGGGAAACAGTCCCAACTTCTCCAATCTATCTATGTAACTGAATTTCCTCATCTCTGAAACTATTCTGCTGAATCTTTTCTCTCTAATGCCTTCACATCTTGCCTAAAGTGTGGAGCCCAGAACTAGATGCAATACTCTAACTGAGGCTGAACCAATGTTTTATACAAATTTAATATACCTTTTATACTCTACACCACTAATAATAAGCCTAGGATGCTGTATGTTTAAATAACCACACTGTCCAGCTACCTTCAATGACTTGTGCAGTATACATCCAGGTCCCTCTGCTCCTGCACCACCTTTAGAATTGTACCTTTTATTTTATATTGTCTATCTGTATTCTTCCTCCCAAAATGATTCATTTTAAAGCAGGAAAGGTAGAAAGTCAGAGAGGTTTTGGGATGGTGTTCCAGAGGTTGGAGCCCAGGCAGGTGAAAGAAGAGCTGCCAATGATGGAGGAATTAAAATAGGGGATGTGTCAAGGGCCAGAATTGGAGGATATCTTGGAGGGCTGTGAGTCAAGAGAAAGTGTAGAGATAGGGAGGGGAAAGAACATGGTGAGATTTGAAAACAAGGATGAAAATTTTAAAAATCGAGAAATTGCCAAACCAGAGTGAATGTAGGTAAGCTGGCACAGGGAAGATGAATGAACAGGGTTTGGTGTCAGTTAGGCCACAGGCAGCAGAGTATTGGATGAGCTCACATTTAAGGAGAGTCACAGCTGGAAGGCCAGCTAGGAGACCATATGAAATGTCAGGTCTATAGGTAAAAAAGACATGGGCAGAATTTTACAGTCCCCCATCAGCAGGTTTGCAGGTGTGGGGGAGCCCGTAAAATTTTCCAGGTGGCATTCCCACCACCGTCCTGCCTGCCATGTGCTCTCGACAATTTTACAGTGGAATGGGTGAGGCCTAGGCCAGCCAGCCAGCCCACCTCTCTCCAATTGAGGCCTGTAAGTGGGCAAATAATGACCATTTAAGGGCCATTCCCCACTTGGCCTCAGGCAGGCCAGAGGAGTTCAGGAACAGGGCAGAAGCCCAGAATGACACCCTGCTCAGGCCTTTGGTGAGAAGGGCCTCCTTCAGCAGCCTCCTTTCAACATTGGGTCCCCCCCGACAAGGATCCTCTCCATGGGTGCTCCTTCCCACCCCCATCCCACTCTGCCTACTCCTCTGAGCCTCACCTCCCCTCCTCGCCCTGAGGCCCCCCCCACCCTAGTACTTATCTGTTCCTGGACTCCGGGACGTAGGCTCCGGGGACTGCTTGTAATGGCAGTGTTGCTCAACTGCTTCTGCCGTTATTGGGACTACAGAGCTGCCGGCTAATCAGATTGGCCGGTTGCTCTCTGAGCCAGTACTTCCTTCCGAGTGAGGGGCAGAAAGTCCTGTCTCCAGCCAATTGATGCTTCTTGGAGCATTGGCTGGCTGTGGGACAGCCAATGTTGGCAGAATGTGCTCCCTGCTAACTCTCTGTGTGGTGGGGCCGGAAAACTCGCCATCTGAAAAAATTCTGGTCATGGATGAGGGTTTCAGCAGCATATGAACTGAGCCAGGAATGGTGTCGGGCGATGATATGGAGATGGGAGCAGGCGCAGACATGCGATTAGGAGCACATCTCAGGGTCAAGCATGACACCAAGTCTATGAACAGTCTAGCCTCAGTTTCAGACAGTTGCCAGGGACAGAGATGGAGCTGGGAGCGAGGGAATGGAGTTTGAGGTGGGGAGAATGACTTTGGTCTTCTCAATAGTAATTGGAGGAAATATCTGCTCATCCAGTATTGGATGTCAGACAAACAGTCTGACATTAAAGACTGTGGAGGGTCAAGTGTAATGGCAGTGAGGTAGAGCTGAATGTCATTATTGTACATATGGAGTCTGGGGCAGGATTTTCCCGTCCGGGGGGGGGGGGGGGCCCACTCACCGACGCGTAAAATGACACGCGGTGATGCCGCCTGCACTCCCTGTCCATCTGGATGTCACGATGGGCGGGCCTTAATTGGCCCGCCCATGTAAAATGGCCTCTGTGTGCCTGCACATCAACTTCCCCCGCAATGGGGAGAAAATCCTGCCCCTGATGTTGTGGTTTCAGATGATGTCGCAATGGGAAACATGTAGATGAGAAACAGGACAGGGCCTAGGGTAGACATCTGGGGGTTTCCAGAGGCAACTGTGCAAGAATGGGAAGGGAGGACAATAGAGGTGATTCTCTGGCTACAACTGGATAGATATGGTTATTCACCCAAAGCAAGTGTTGAATCTTCACATCTGAGCCTGATCTTGTTCTCACCCAACGATCACACACCGAAGGACATTGCGGCACATATGTAGCAGGAGTTATTAAATAGTGTTCAAGATGATATTCTCTCTTCAAAGTTTAGGGACAATGTGGGCAATTATCCTGGCTCATCACTGCCCTGGCTGAGATCAGCTAACTCTGCATAGGTTAGGGAGTAAAACGGGAATCCTCCTGCTCCACAAGGTTTTGCACATAACATTACACAGTTACTCCCTAAAATTAAGCAACAATACTTTTTTTAAAAAATTGCTTTAGAGCTGTCCTCTAACTTTCCCATTTAGCCATTATTCATGTATGAACCTTGGCTATAAATATTAGAGAGCTATTTCATAGGGGCCAACACATCCAAGCACAATCCTATCCTCACTCAACTATGGGTGCTTCCTTAAAGAGAAGATAATAATCAGGAGTGGAACCATACAATATTTCTCCTCCCTTACCTAGGTTCATTGAGGCAGAGCCCCCATTGCTGCCCTCACTGAGATCAATTACACAGCAAGTTCAGGAATTGTAACAGATTTTTCTGGTTTGAATGCTTCAGATACTCACTAGAATAATCCACTGGGCAAAAAAAAATCATTTAGGTCTGTTTTAGGGTGCAGAATGGCTGGTTCAATTCCGGTGCAATCATAGCACATGCCAGAAGATGGAGGATTGAGGTTTACCTACAGTTTAGCCTTGGGCCTCATTTCAAAATTACTGATGAGGTCCAGGTGCCTTTCTTTCTTCTTTGGCAGTTTCTCAGTTTGAAGATTTGGGCCAATTGCCTCATTATTAGCACTTCTCAGGCAGATTATGGGAGGAGGAAGGGGGAGAATGCCTGGCAGTAGCCCTCAGTATTACTATGGAGCTGGGTTGCTCCTCATGTCCATATATGGATAATATTTTTTTTAAACATACCCGTTCATTAATCTTCACTTTCAATTTCTGTAAGAGCGTTTATAACCAGACATTAAGCCTCTTATTAACTTGTGCAGGTATCATATGTTTAAGGCAGGCACCCAGGATGCCTGAATATCATCTGAGGCTAATGTTGGGTTGGACATATTTCAGGCATCACTGGGGAGTGGAGCAAAATTGGTCCTTTTGGTTCTGGTTTCCTGCACAGAAAATGGGTATAATGAGAATGAATTTTTCCTCATTGAAACTTCAAGAAGGACTCCAAATCAATACCGTTGGGATTGCGAAAATGTTAGAAATGTTAGAAAATATCATCAGGATGATGAAAATATATATTAAAAAAAAATTAAAAATGTAATAAAACATCTCCCCTCATGTGACCCCATCACATGAGCAGGGACATGCTATTAATGAAAAATTAAAGTTTTTGCTTTATTTTTATTTGCTTTTGGAAACCTCACCCCCCTTGTGGACTCCAGGAAAATAATTTCAAACTTACTGTTGCTGGGAATCTTCTCCACTATTGCCTGTGGAATTAATCAGAGTATAAGCTCCAATTAATTCTCTCCTAAGATGACAATTGGGGTCCAGAGTACATCACGGGATTCTGGTGGTTCCTTCTATTGGCCTTTTTCAAAATGGCAAGCGCTATATTTACTGACTTATTTCTCCAATAATGCACCAATTAAAATCAATCCTATCAGATTGCTACTTCTGTTTAATTTTAATGTAATTTAGAGAGATATATTAACATACGAATTAGGAGCAGGAGTAGATCACTCGGCCCCTTGAGCCTGCTCCACCATTCAATAAGATCAAGGTTGATCTGACTGTAACATCAACTCCACATTCTCACCTACCTCTGATGACCTTTCACCCCCTTGCTTATCAAAAATCTATCTACCTCTGCCTTAAAAATATTCCAAGACTCTGCTTCCACAGCCTTTTGAGGAAGAGGGCTTCAAAGACTCGCATTCCTCTGGAGAAAATAATTTCTCCTCATCTCAGTCTTAAGTGGGTGACCTCTTATTTTTAAACAGTGATCTCCTAATTCTAGATTCTCCCGCAAGAGGGAACATCCTCTCCACATCCACCATGTTAAGTCACCTCAGAATCTTATATATTTCAATCAAGTTGCCTCTTACTCTTCTAAACTCCAGCAGATACAAACCTCGCCTGTCCAACCTTTCCTCATAAGACAACCCACCCATTCCAAGTATTAGTCTAGTAAACCTGCTCTAAACTACTCCCAATGCATTTACATCCTTCCTTAAATAAGGAAGGATGTAAATGCATTGCTAATTACTAATGATAATATTCCCATAAAATGGCAAGGAATTACCAAAATAATGTGGTTTGATATATAATAATAGAATTTTTGGATTTATTCTGCTATTTATTTCTTCCAGCTTTGTAGGTAATGATTTGGCATTGAATTAATTTAGCCTTGCAATATTGTTTGTACTAAAATATAAAATAAGAAGGTGCAATACCTGATGTGAACTATTAAAGCCTGTAGAATTTGTAAGTGAATTGCTTCCGGTGTAAATTCCTGATGCTGATGTAAAACATCCCCCTGAAAAAGAAAGCTTTTGTCAGACATTTATTTTCTTCGACAAAATCTAGTTCCTGTATTTTGGGTAAACAAGTTACTAACACACATGAGAGATTAGGAAATAAAATGGCATATTGCATAATGATTGGTTCATTTATTTCCCAGTTATCAATTCTGGAGTCTCACAATCAAGTATGGATTTTGTTTTTTTTTAAATTCATCCACAGGATGTGGACATCATTCAAGCTCAGCATTTCTGAAGTGGTTTGTGGGGCCATTTCAGAAGACAGTTAAGAGTCAAACACTCTGCTGTGAGTTTGGAGTCACATGCAGGCCAGGCCAGGTAAGGATAAAGGATATGAATGAACCAAATGGTTTTTTACAACAATTATGTAATTTCCTGATACCATTAGTGATACCAGCTTTTAATTTCAGATTTATTAAATTTTTCAGCTACCTTGGTAGGATTTGTACTCAAATCTCCAGTTTACGAGTCCAGTAACAAAAACACTAGGTTACTATACCCACGGATGTCACCAGGCTTGATACTGCCGTGTGAAAAAGAATCCAAAGATCCAAAAAAAAAGTTATGCCGTATTTTATAGATATTTAAAAAATGGAAACAAGGAAATGTTTTTAATGTTCTAATCTCATTTTGGATTCAGGTAATTTCACTTCCTCAAGGTATTATTTACTTTAGAGCTTCATTATACCCATCAGGATTCAGAAGAAACCAACTGGGTGTCTAGAGCCTGCAGCAGCTCTAAAAGCTAGTTTTTACTGAATATCTGCCTCCATGATGAAACAATTAAGCATCACACTTCACAAACTCCATGTATGTACCAGATGGGCTGCCTTAAATAAAAGCACACAATTCTATACAGTATGTTCTAGTCATGTTCCCATCTACAACCTATTCCTTTCTGGACAGAAACCCTGAATGATAAAAGAACCCATAACTAGTTTTAATCATTATTCCTTCCTACCAGGTCCCAAAATTTGTTTCCTTAGCCTGCTGCCAGTGGACAGGGAGTATTATCCGTATTTAAATTTAGGCAATGAGATTAACAATGAGATTCAAGGAGGTTCACACCTTCATTATGACATAATTTAGCCCCTCTTCATAAAATATATGTGTGGAACATATTAGAGTCCAAATAGTGCAAAGGCTAAGCCTGTAACTAGAAAAGTGCCGAAATATGTGGTCCCCTTTCCCGTTGACTCATTCCATTTGCTCTTTTTTAATTCATTTGCGGGATGTGGGCATCGCTAGCTAGACCAGCATTTATTGCCCATCCCTAATTGCCTTTGAAAAGGTGATGGTAAACTGCCTTCTTGAACCGCTGCAATCCATATGGTATAGGCACACTCTCAGTGCTCTTAGGGAGGGAGTTCCAGGATTTTGACCCAGCACAATCTTGCTTATAAACAGTGCTGCCTAACTGTACACAACTGTGTGTACATTTGTCTCAATGAGATTCTTCCCTTGGATTAATTCACAAAGGACCATTAGGTTCTGTTAACCAAGATATAGATTGAGATTTAATGTATAATGAAATGTAAATTACATGCACACAGGATTAGTTGATGAGAAAAGCTAATTCCATCTTCACTGCGACCAACATTTCCACTAATGCATCTTAGAATGAAACTAATGCATCTTAGAAATGAAAGCGACTTTCCTTTTGCAGTATGCAATGGCAAACTGTTTTTAAGAACAAATTATACAGCTACCTAATTTACATTAGTAACCTCAGTCACCTAATGTTTATTAGTCAAGGACTGGTAGCTTTCATAAATAACTTGGAACTTTCACATCCTGGAAATCTGCCTTTCTAAAGGAAAGCAAAAATGTTGCCACTTTGGGCTGCCTCCGTGACATGATGCCAGCGCTCTTCCTCCCTCATGAAAACTGGACGCTCTACTCCAGACCCTTTTGCTCCAGAATTTAAAGATCCTTAGGGATCTAGGTTACAATCCAGGCTTGGACTTCCAGGTAGACACAATTTCAGATGTCCCATGAACCCTGTGCTCCTGCTCTGAATCAGAGGACAATATTTGAGTTTTGCCCTATTCCTGGTACTTCATCTCTACTTATAAGAGGAGAGTGCTTGAAGCGCTGCAGATTTTTGGGTTCATTGTCCTTGGAAGTTAAGACTACCAAAAAAATTTAATAATAATGTGCAAGAAAAGGGATTTTTAAGACCAGCTGTGCTCATTAGCCGTATGTGACATAATAAGAAATAAATTGGCATTTGTACTTGCAATTATCACTATTAAAAAGAATGTTTAAATTATCCTATTTTATACTGAATAGAAAAGATCCAGTGTATTTTATTTATACTGACAAACATTTGCTTTTAATATTTCAACAATTTTAACACAATCCACCTGGCAAATGAGCAGTTGCCCTTGAGACTTACCTGCTGAGGTACCACTTCCTTCTCAAAGGTTCCTACTTCAACCTGTTCTTCTGAGTAAATAAGATGGACACCCACTGTCATCTGGGTAATTCTTATCAGGCTCTAATGATGACATTGGGACCCAACTATTATTTCACTATAATGTTGCACTGCAAAACTAGTTTGGTTTTCCCATCAGGCCAGCCCAGCGCGAAGAGGAGTCAGGGCCAAAAGCGACCCAATAAAGTATGTGGTTTTACGATGATATTTGCTCACTGTTTGTTTTGCACCCTGTCCCACTTTACTTTTTATTGCTTTCAATGGACAGTACAATCGGCCAGGGTGTAAAATAGGCAGGTGATCAGATCCTGTCAGATGGGTGAGGTTAAAATTATTCCTAAAATGGAGTGTGCAATGCAAACCTCCTAACGGATGACATGCAAATTGGACATAGTGGTTCAGAAGTGACAGGAAGGAAGGTAGCTCTGCCACCCAAAGCACTCCGTCCATGGGATAACAGTGCACCACATTTGAAAAGATATGGAGGCAGAGAGTTTAAGGGCACTGACTGCTATCAGCCAATTGTGGATGTTTTCATTTTTGATGCAAGCATCACTGGCCCACGCCAGTATTTATTGTCCATCCCTAATTACCCTTAAGAAGATGGTGATGAGCTGCCTTCTTGAAGCGCTACAGTCCATTTGATGTAAGTATACCCGTAGTACTGTTATAGCAGTTTGATACAACTGATTAGCTAGCTAGGTCATTTCAGAGGGCAGTTAGGAATCAATAATATTGCTGAGGGTCTGGAGTTGCATGTAGGCCAGGTCGGGTAAGCATGGGTAATTTCTTCTCCTGAAGGGGACATCAGTGAACAGATGGGTTTTTATGATGAATGATTTTATAAACATTAATAATGAGACTAATATTTTATTCAGATTTATTAATTAATTGAATTTATATTCCTCTAGCTGCCCATGGTGGGATTTGAACTCATGTCTCTAGAGCATTTGTCCGGGTCTTTGAATTGCTAGTCCAATTACATTACTGCAGTATGGTTTCTTGTAACAGATGAAACAGTTTTGTCATTGCTTCTATAGGCAGAGCATTTGACATATTGGGACAGATTTCTTCTTTAGAGGCCAAGTATAAAGTATCACACAGGCAGAGTGTAAAATGGCAATGTAAACCAAGCGGACTGCCTGCCCACAATAAAACTAGCATAATTTTCATTTTCAATACAAGTGGATGGAAAACTGGTAGACTCCATTATAGGCAAGTGACTTTCCCTGCCTGATTTTCTTTTTTGCACTTTGCCCTGGAGATGTTTTTTACCTAAATGCTGAAAAGTCACCTACGCAATGGACGTAAACAATGCTGGGTATCCTGGTCAATATTCTTCCCTCTATGTTGTCACTTATCTGATTTGCTGTTTCTGGAATGTCGGTGTGTGCAAAACTTACCTAGATAATTGTAATTATGGCATCATTTTTAGTCTTATCGATAGTAAGCAACGGTACGATACTGCACTGAAAATCGCGTGCAGCACTTTAGTGCTCTACTCTCACCAACACCTGGTTCAACAAATGTTGCTAGGTGCCTTGATTTAGCCAGAACACCACAAAAACATCTGGGCACCTCATTAGCCTGTGAAAATCAGGGCCCTATAATGTCAATAGGTTCCAATGGGTGGAGTTTGTGTTTGCATATCCTCTACTTATTGGTACTCAAGTTGAGCAACTTAGCCAGCTTGAGTGACTACTTGAGTGATTTAAAGGAACCATTGCAGAATGCTCCAGAGAAGTTAAAATGATTTTTGTGCACCTAAGATGCTCCTTCTTGCCATACAAAAATCGACTCCTGAAATGCCCAATTCTCTGCAGTCATCGTCCAAGATTGTTTCCTCATAGCCTTAGATATCCTAATCCAACTGAGGTCTGCAGTGCAGCTGCTGGATTTCCTGGTCCCTCCAATCAAGCAGTTGCTCAAAATATGAGTTTGCCTCTCACCAATGGTAATGGGTGACTGACATGCCTGCTCCACTCACCACCCAACCAAGCCAAAAATTAGCTCCTATGTTTCAAAAGTGTAATGAACCCAAAAAGGAAAAAAAAACAACTTATTTTTAATTTGGAGATTGGGCTTTGAAGTTCAGGAACTTCTGCATATGCGCAGATCTTTTCGTCTTTGAGGCTTCTGTGCATACGCTACCAGAAAAGGGCCGCACATGCACAGTACGTCTTTTTTTAAGTTTTCAAGTTCTCTCTGCATGCATTGACCGGAGAATGGCCGCACATTTGCAGTTGGTTGATCTTCACGTCTTCAGGCCGGTAAACGGCCCTGTGCACATGCACAGTTTTTTTCTTTTATATCTTCAGCCAGGAAGCCTGCCAAGCGCGCCTGCGCAGAAGGGAGAGAATTGGAAGAAAGCGAAACTGTGAAGAGGGTCAGGTGAGCACAGTGGAGTTCCATTCCACAGAATGCACCAGAAGATGCAGGATGGGAGCTGCAGGGAGCAGGTCCCATGGAAAAGGAAGGAAGTCCCAAAACCAGGGAGTGGAAATGAAAGTGGTCCCAGGAAGACAGTCAAGTCAATGGTCAAGAACAGGACTCTAAAATAGACACTGTTAAGTGGAATTGAATGTAAGGAGCAGAAGATAGGCTTCCAAATTAATGAGACAGAGTTGCAAGGAGTAGACCTAAAGCAAAGTGGGCTTGCGAGAAGCCAGAAGATCCAAGGAGATAGCCGAAGCTTGGTGACTCCTTGTTACAGGCCTTTGGAGCAGCTGTGTTCTGCTTGGCACAGCTGAATATCTGAGAGGGTGCATGCGGAAGGTGAAATTTGAATGCACAAAGAGATCCAAGGAAGGAACATCGGAAGGAAAGCCTGAAGCCTTGGAAGTGGATCCTGGCTAAAGACATCTGAGTGAAAACATCATTTTGGAGAGAATTCCAAGGCAAGTTCTTTGAACGTGGAGATTGGAAGCCTTCATGAGAAAGATAGGGTTTCAGCGAGACTGGTTGGCTCATGGTCTGACAATGTCGGTCGGTGGAGGGGGTGCTTGATGAAAAATCCAAAGAAACTTGGTTTTGGAGTTTGCCTATTAGTTTGCAATGCCTGTATAGTTAGTTACTGTGAACATGAGAGTATAAGATAGATTTTGTAACTTGTGTCAACTTTACGAATTTGTATATATTGTAAAGGTATAGTTGGGGTGAAGGAATAAGTTGAATGGAGTTAATCTTTTTTTGTTGAATAAATGTTTTGTTCTTTTGTTAAATGTACACTGATGGGCTTCTGTGAATGTGTTCAGTAACTGCCCTTCTACAGTTTCTAAACAAAAAAATAAAAGTCAGGCCAGGTTTCAATCTGGGATCTGACTTGTCCAACATTACCATCAGCTGGGATCATAACAAAAGTAATTAAATTAATATGAAGCACTTTGAGATGTCCTGTAAATGCAATAAAGTGCTATATAATGCAAGCTCTTTCTATAAATATCCTTTTATTATATTCTGCATATACTTGTTGTAGATCTAGTTTTGTTTTGTTTCTATACAAACTTCTAAGCAACATAAACATATTGCCAAAATAGTACAAAAGCAAGTTTATATTTTCATCAGAAATGTATCCTTGCTAAGTCATAACTGGAATTTCCACATAGTACCTGCTGCAAAGCACACCCAATAAGAATAAAACATCTTTTTTCTTAAATCAGTTTTTTATCTTATTCTTGGAGTTTTAGAACTTTATTTTCTGAAAAAAACAAATGGCAATAGTCTAAGCCTACTCCACTTCAATGATAGGCAGAAGGCGAGGGAATACCAGCTGCTCTCAAGCCTAGCTTAATAAATGTGAAATTGAACAGTATAACTGTTGTATGGACAATAAACATTGCCTGTTCACTCTTTATTGCATTGGTTTGCTTGAAGAAGCACCTTTAGATAATTAAGTCAATCAAGTAGCAATTCCATCTAAATATTTAATAACGTGCAGGACCTGAATTAAGAAAAGATCCCTAATATATAGTTAAGTCACTACCATTATGAATTAGTAATTTTTTTGGAAGGATCATTTCATGCTGATGCTACAAAGTAAAAGAAATGAATATGCTGGAATTATGTTAAACCATTTTCTGCTTCATTGTACATTTGTGGTTACTGAAAAATATATAAAGCTGATTTAATGTTTCAGCGACCATTCATTACAATAGCAAAAAACTTGCCCAAAATTTCAATATGGTAGATCCTAAGCTTGTGCCAATGTTCTTAGAATGGCCTCATAAGGGGGCCCAGGAACAGATTCTGTAAGTGACAATCCATTTTTTGAGTATAAGCGTAAGTGTACCTGGTCTCACCAGGCGTATTTCCTGATTGGAGAGAGTGTCACGCCTGAGGAAACAGGCTGGGTTAGGACCTGAAACCCGAAAGATTTGGTGATAAAGCATTTTTTAGTGGAGAGGGAAGGGGTGATTTAAAACAGCCACCTTTGTAGGGCATGTTCACTCAAACTCTTCTCCTAGGAGGAAGCTGGTGGATACTTTAGAGGTGTTCCACAAGTGGAAACAAAGATGCAATGCATGCTGCCAATGACCTGTAAGAAAGCTCCTCCCTTGACCCTGTGAACTTCAGCGGGGTCAGTGGCAGAGTTCCACTATGGGTGTGATCTGGCATAATTGCCAAGTTTACGTTCCCAAAGATTTTCTAGGCTAATGTAATTTACAATTGTTTGTGCAAAATGCAGCACTGAAGTATCTCAATTCTGAATTGTTTGAACAGTATAGGTTCATTACATTTGTTTATTTATTTTATATTCCTTTATTTTTTAAGTTTATTTTGAATTTGTCAAATTAGAGTAATTATATTTTATCTAAGTTAGTAATTACAGATATATATTTAGCAATAAATACTGTTTCTACAAAATCTTAATATGTTCACCTGAACTCCCATGTGTGTTAATTTTGTATTATCTGCATACTAGGGGCAGAATTTTTCCATCGGCGAGTTAGGGGCGGGGCCCGCTCACCGATGTGAAAATGACGCGCCCCATTTAAATATTCAGGAAGGCGGGGGGGACAGCCTGATCAGCTGTCTGCCCACCGATCTGTCAATGGCCAACTGAGGCCATTGACAGGATCATTAAGCCAATTAAAGGCCCTGCCCATCCAACCTTAAGGCTGGTGGGCAGGCCTGGAGCCCCAGCAGGCTTCTGAAAAAACATGAAACCGCATCCACTGGTGGGATGAGGTTTCATGTCTGTTTTTTAAAAGTTTAATAAAGTTTTTGTGATATTTATTAACATGTCCCATCTCATGTGACATTGTCACATGAGGGGGACATGTTAATAACTTTTTTATTATTCTATTTTTGAAGTTTGAAACACTGTCACTAATCTCCCTGAGGCAGCACTTAGTCTCAGGGTGCAGTTTGCTCTTTCGCGCGTATGCACGAAAGAGTGCACTCTGACAGTTGGGGAATCCCTCCCCCCACCCAGGAAGTGCATAGCGCTTCCCGTCGGGCAGCTCGCTGGGCGGGCCTTAATTGGTCCGCCCACTTAAAATGGCGGCAGGGCCTGTTTCAGCGGCGACGATCAGCTGCCTGCCTGCCGCCGAGCTGGTGGGGCCCGCCCGCCCATCAAAGACAAAATTCTGCCCTAGGTGTTCATAATAGACCAAAATATTTTTGATAATATAGGATATCTAATTACTTAGCAGTACAAGCTAAGTCATTAAGCCTAGTTTCTGTTCAGCTAGCTGGTCTCAGTTGAGGGAGATCAGGAATATTACAATTGGTCTCAGCTCCCTGGGCTGGGAAGGAGGCCAAAAAAAAAGCCCCCTCAATTAAAAGCACTATGTAGGAAGGAAAATAATACACCGCTATGAAGTATATTAGCTGAAGGCCACCCTCCAACTTGCGTGCCAGCTGCTGAGGGTTTCTAACAGCTCAGTGTGATGTTTCCCCGCTTTCTGCTGACTCTCCACAATGAGTTGGAAGGCCGAATCCAGAGGTTCGTCATCTGACTCGGACCACACAGGTGCCTTTTCCCCCAGCAGTCCTCTAAGTGCTGAGGAGCTCAGCTGAACCTGCCCGCTCATGCTGTGGACACACATCTGTGCAGTGACCACCAGACCTTTGAACCTAGCCCGTTCTAGATCTAGGTCCAACCAAGGTATGTGTATCTGCCCTGGTGCAGGGTGTGGGTAAGCACTATGATGGGTCTTCCAGGCTGCTTATTTCCAGCTCTTCAATGGAGGAGGTGTCCTCTTCGCTGGAGGTGAGGACCTGGATGGAGCTGAGGGGCTGGCGGGCTGAGGGCAGAGCTCCCTGTGAGCCAAGTAGATATAATTAATGCATGACAGCAGAGTCAAAAACAGGAGTGAGAGCACTCACAGTTGCTTTGTGAGGGGACATGTGATGCAGGGTTCTCATGAGGATGTTTGCCACTAATTTCACCTTCGCCATAGCCATGGCTCACGTCACCAGTCGGCGCGATGACACGCTCCTCAAAGTAATGTGAGTGAGTGGCCTAACATGGGTCTCTCCAGTCCCGGTCGTGAAATGTTTGTTTGGTGAGCAGAGCCACGGACAGGATGAAGACGCGAGCTCCAGAGGATATCAGCCTGTTAGAGATGTGAAGGTGTGTGTGAGTTAGTGGCATTGTCCCTTGAGGAGAGAGATCCCTGTGGATGTGTGAGGGGTTTGGGAGTGTATGAGTTGAGAGTGATCAGATGGTTGACATACCCTAGTGGAATGGATGAGAGCATTCATCCTCTTTCTGCACTGGATCACTGACCTCCTCTGTGCTCCAATGGCGCTGACCACTGCTGCCACTGCCTCCCAGGCTAGGTTGGTGACTCTCGTGGACCTCCTGCAGCTGGCTCAAGGGTAGAAGCCATCACGGCAAGCTTCCACTGCGTCCAGCAGGCGGCCCAGAGAGATGCCACTAAACACAGGGGCTGCCGTCTTCTTTGCTTTCAGGACCATCTGCCTGGAGAAATCCTGGTCTACAGTCATGAAGTGCTGAGGTCATGGCGTGGCAGGAAAATCCGAGCCTGCCCACCAGTGATCCAGGGGGTTTCCCGTGAATGCATTATTAATGAGGTGGGGCGCAGCGGGATACGGCATGAAAACCTGCCATTGCAGCCGTTGGATAAAACAACTTTTTTCATTCCAGCTACCACACTTCGGGAAGAGTTGTCCCAGATTTGCACTAAGTTGCTTTTCCATTGTTTAAAAAGAGGAATTGTTCTTCCTATGTTGACCCTGATGACTCTTGAACTACAAGCCAAGACAATGAATTGCCTTATATTTGAGGTGGTCAACAAAATGGAATTTGACTGATGTACAATATACATATGAGACCCCCTATCAGGGATGTGTAAACAGCTTGAGTTCTGTGAAGTCTGCAGACTTTATGAAGTCTGTTGGAAAGGTTGATAAAGACTCATGGTTGTTCAAACTTATATTCTGGGAAAGTCTGAACAAGGCCTTGAAAGACTGGAATGGAGCCAAAAATTTGGCTTGAAGGGACACTACTTCCAGGATTTGTGGCTGCAGCTGGAGTGGATTAGTCAACAAGTGAAAGATACAGAGGAAAGGACATTGAAGTAGTGACTCACCGAAGAGTCCACCCCAAGGTAAGGTTATTTGGAAACTTGGTAATACACGTACCAAGGAGGAATTTTACCAATTTAGGATCCTGTCATGCAACAGCCTAATTTGGGGTTATTGTTTGTGCTTTAAAAAAAATGTCTTTCTTTTCTAATATATATACACGAAATGTGTTCTCCTTTCACTAAAATCTTTTCCTTCTTGTATCATCATCTATAATTGTTATATAATAATAATTATTATTATTCAATATTCAATAAAATTGTTGTTTCAACATATTCAACTGACATTGTCACTCATGCCTGTTACATCCAGAATAGGGCTCCAAGCCTAAGTGAGACTCCACAAGAACTCTCATGCCCTTCCACTGCCCTGCCCCATGTTCCAGACTTCTATAGCTCTCTGGGGACATGACGGATAACAGCAATACATCCCAATGATCAATGGCAATCTTCTATGCTCTTTCAGCATGGCTGCCATGGGCAATTTAAATTGGGCCCACACTTCCATTGTCCATCTCCGATCCGGCCCCCGTGGCCACTAACTGGCCACCATGCCCATCTACAAATCAATTAAGGGGTCACCCCAGGAAAACTGTGGGTCAATTCTGTGTCCTCTGGGGATGGTTTCGGGACGCAGAAACAATCCCAGAATCTATTTCCCTCCCCTGATGCAAAATCTAACCTGCTATCTCTCTGGGGTGTAGTACTGGAGTATTATTGGCATTTAGAAAATTATAAACAGCATTAGTCACCAACCAACAGAAAAAAGGAAAATATCAAACCTCTGAGTGATAAAAAGTTAGAATCCCCCTTTTTACTTAAGTAGCAAAATTAGTGAAAAACGAATATGGTAAAGATTCCAGTTTTCTATGTTAGTATGCAACAGGAATCTTTGTTATAATTCAGCTGAAAAGTTTTGCGTTCTAAAAACAGTACTCATATTTAATATCCAACTGCCCAGTGAAAAAAAATCTCAAGAGGAACCTTAGCTGTCTCATAATTTCAAAGCTCTTCAATATTACCGGCTTTTGTCAAAAAACACAGGAGATTAATTTACAACAGTTGGCAGAAAAAGTAATTACACCTCTACTCAGGGAAGCAAAATGAGCATGGCCCTTTCATCCTGTGGTCATCAGCTCATGGGGAGGTCTTACAGACCGTAACAAACGTAAAACAGGTTTGATACATGACGCTGTGTGGGCTAACCAGTACTGCTGGCTCTGACATGGCAATTTAATAAGGTAAGATGGGTGAAGATTACAAGAGTAGTCTAATAATAAAAGCTTCATCAACTCTCATATTTTAAAGTGTAAACCTATACTCTTCCTGCACAATTAGCAACCACTGTGTGTTTTTGTCTCTGAGACTCTAAATCCTATGCTGCTGTAACACCCAGACTTCTCTGTAGAACAAATTAGCTAGATAGGCACTTCCAAATACGATAAAAGCTTAAACTTACAGGTCAAAGGGCAAGTCAAGAGAGAGCAGAGACCCACATAAAAGCTAGGAACCTTAGCAACATTTGAAGAATGAAGACCTGCTGGGACTAGTTTGCAACTCCCATGTGCAGAGCTTTTTTTTTCCTATTTCCCATTTTTGTGGGCAAGACGCTAGCCTTCTTTGTGGGCTTCTGACAGGAGTCCATTTGCTTTGGTTGATCAGCTCCTTGCCATGGGCTACATCTATCATCAGTGCACAATATATGTGGCAGAAGTTAGAAGATCTCTCTAGGGAAATGCCTATGAAGTCCAGATGGGCTCTTTAAAACCAAGAATTTCAGCGTCTGATTTATTCTGTACTAGTTACAAGATCAGGCAGATTGTACTCTAGTATAGGTGCCTGCAAACAAACTTCTACATCTGTATTAAACATTTTACATATGTCAGACTAAATGACTCAATTTGCATGGTTTGTAATTACAACGTTGGTTATACAAAATTTGCATTTGTATTTATAGAATAAGCTTCAACAACTTAAAAGGTTGAAATAGCCAACACATTAATATAGAACATTATACTGCAGTAGAAAAATTATGTTCCTCATCCTCATCCTGTGTGTTTATTCACATTATGATTTCTGCTCCAGTAACAAAATAGCCAATGTGGGCCCAATAGTCTGAGCTGGGGAGAAAAAACAAGTAAGTGATCGGAGGGAGCGTATTTTTGCATTGCTTAAACACACTTTTTAAAAAGGTCCAATAAGCATAGATGACAGGACAACTACAGAAATGTAAGCAACTTGGAACATTCTAGCCTTCTAACCTAAAAAGAAAATAAGAACATGTGAGGAGGGGCATTAGGGAAAAATAAAAAATAACATTTTAATAGCTCCGATGATTGGGCCCATGTTGGCTATTTTGTTACTTGAGCAGAAATCATAATGTGAATAAACACACAGGATGAGGATGAGGAACATATTTTTTTTTACAGTAGTATAATGTTCTATATTAATGTGTTGGCTATTTCATGCAAAGGAAATCTCCTATGATAACAGTTAAAGCCATTAGGTGCAACAGCCAGTCAAATCAGCTTACATATAATTTACCTCTACAGAAAAATATATATAGCTTACAAGTTCTTTTTTTTCCCAATATTTCAATCTTACTGCAAATTCTTATATATATGATCATCATTTATATTGTTGCATTAAGTAGTTATAATAAATTTTGCAAATTGCTAACTTCCACTGTTTTAGACAATAAATATGGGGGGGGGGGGAAGTGTTCTTGATGTATAATGTGCATGTAAACTGAACTTTCCAAGATTAATTTGTCGAGCTGTGTTACTACATTGAATTATAGAACCATCAAATCGTACAGCCCAGAAGGAGGCCATTCAGCCCAGAGTGTCTATATCAGCTCTTTGAAAGAATGAAAGAACTATTCAATTAGTTCCATTCCACTGTTCTTGCCCATGGCGTGCAAATTTGAATTTGAACATGAAACTAAAAAGTTCTGAAAAGAGCACTGGATGCATATCTATCAATGCACAGTAACAGTGTAGCCTCAGCATAAACCAGTTTCTACTAGCAAATACAATGTACAAGACCATTTTGATTTCCCCAAGATCGTGTTCACAGTAAGATTTCAGAGGAACTTTTTCAGATTCACTTAAATCAAGGCATGGATACAGATCTAAATAAATTTAAAGCAATCCAAATTGTTTTAAGTTCTTACAAATTCAGTTTGGGACGGACATTGATTTGTTGATGCATGCACTTCCAGTTTATGATCTTTAATTATTATAGTTTGCACCTGATTTATAGCCATTCACTATATTTCATGAAACCGATGCAAAAGCAGCTCACACAGTAATCTGCATGTGAGCATAACTTTATGATATTTTCAGTTTTTTAATAAACTGCACTTCTACTTGAAAGCAGTAAATAGTTTCAAAACTTTCCTATGGGACAAAAGAAGTGTGAACATCGAAATAGCCAGATCAGTTAGCAATTAGCTCCATTAGTTTTAACTTCCAACTGGAAGCCTTTATGTTCGTAAGAATTATAAGCAAAATATAAACACATCAATCTAATTTCCTTGTTTTTTGGCAGCTGTGACACAGATCAGCCACAGCTTATCAAATAAGGGAATTTGTGTCATATGGTCATTATAGTAGCAGTTAAACTATTCTGCGCTGTCACTTAAATTGTCTCTGTGGTATTCATGTGAGAGACCTGATCAATATGAGCTAACTAGCACATAAAGGCAGTATAATCTTTTGTTATTACTCCATGGACAGCCATCTGCTTTCAAATTTCTCCTTGTGTGTTAATTGTGATGTGTGAAAATTCAAATGATGATACTGAAACTTCGTAACTCTAAGGAAAATGGATAGCAGGGTGCTTCTTTTGAGCTATGACATACCAGAGATATAATTTGATCATAGTCCTGCAAATATGATTAAAACCCCATGAAATATTATACCTTTCTGTGCACACTTAGATTCATGCTGTCAGAATTTTTTTTTGTAAAATACAAATTTTGACATTTACAAACACACAACTTTTCATTTGAAAATTGTGCTAGTGGCAGAAATCTTACAGGATCAAGACTAAGATTTTTGCTTAAAAGTCAGATATTTAACTTTCACTAGCTGTGCACTCTTATGATTTTTCTTATTGCTGTAAAATGTGCCTCCACAGTGATCAACATTCTAGTGGCAAAAGAAAATACCATTAGCTATTTTTTTAAAATAATCACTCATGTGGGCATCACTGGCTAGGCCAGCATCTTTTGCTCCTAAGGAGGCTTTAAGAGTTAACCACATTGCAGTGGGTCAGGAGTCACCTTCCCTAAAAGACATTATTGATCTGATCATCAGATTTTTTTAATTCCAGATTTTTATTGAATTCACAGTGGGATTCAAACCTGGATCCCCAGTGCATTACCCTGGGTCTCTGGAATACTAGTCAGTGACAATACCACTATGCCACCACATCCCATGTACCATCAACTGACAAAATGTAGGTTTAAACATAGCAACCACTGCCTGTAATTGTAGACACAGAGAGGTGTTTCTCCTAGCTGGGGAATCTAGAACATGAGGGCATAGTCTCAGGATAAGGGGTTGATTATTTATTATTGAGATGAGGAGACATTTCTTCACTCAGAGTTGGGAATCCTTGGAATTCTCTCCAAAGGGTTGTGAATGCTCAATTGTTGAGTATATTCAAGGCTGGGATAGATAAATCTGTGATCTCTCAGGGAATGAAGGGATATGGGGGGGAGGGGAGTGGAATCTTATGCCGCGGGATTTTACTGTCCCACCGAAGTGAATGGACTTCTGAATGGCTCACCACATTTTACGGCCACACCTCCACTGCAACAGGGCCGTAAAATTCCACCTGGGACGTGGGCATGAAAATGGAGTTGAGACAGAAGATCATTACATGATCACACTAAATGGCATGGCAAACTAGGGGAACAATATGATCTACACCTCACCTATTTCTTATGTTCTTATGAGACATTGGGACTATGGTTGCAGTGGCTGCACATCTGCAACAAATCTGAGAAATGGAGCAGAGGCTGCAGTGAAGGGAAACTCTGAAAAGGGAGAGGGAAGAAGGCTCTGCACAAAGGGCCCTACCCATCACAGCTTTCTCAAGAGCACTTCATTTCAATTCTTCTCCACATAGCCTAGGAACAGTGCCTGAGGTGACTGAGATTCAACAAGCAAGTGATCACAGGAATGTGCCATCTTCTTCAATATGCTCTGGAACCTCGCACCAGGACAAGGATGACCCTAAAGCTCACAGTGGGATGGAACTGCTATGCATCTGGATCTTTACAGGTTGGAATGGGCAACATATGCGACATCTCCTACCATGCCATCCATCGATCATGATTAGGCAGGGGCCAGGAGGCCACTCAAGGCAAGCCCTCCAAAGGGAATGAGGGCAAGTGGTTAGAGTCTGGCCCTAAGGACCTGGCAGCATTGCCACAAGAAGGTGAATGGCCTCACATAGATGGTTACGGTCAGTGAATGCATCTTTGAAGGACATCTCTCATCCACTGCACCATCAACCTCTTGCACTGCCCAATGCATCACACCATCATCAGTCAACTAATAGCAATCCCTTGTACTCAGGGCTCACACCTAACACCCAAATACTCCAACTCACAACTCACCCTCACAAACATTCTACTGCTGCCAGTCACATGCCTAGCTCTCACTGCTTCCACATAGTTCCATCTATGCAGCTGTGACAGCGCAACAGAACCAAGAACATTCTGCCCCATCTCTTGCAGAACAAGGTGACCTGGAACCACCTGGAGTAGAACAAAACAGAACCTATGGAGGACAAGGACGCCTGCATCTCTTGAGCCCTATAAGAGGAGATGCATCTCTGCATCATGGTGCTGGTTGCAACAGAATTCATGCAACAGAGCTGAAGTTCTCAGTTATTGTTCTCTGTGCTCCTTTAGAGTTCCTGATTCATAGCCCTTTTAAAGTTTTACTCCAAGATTTCTTTAGCATCTCTGCTCTTTGTATCCCTTTAGAGCCAGTGACTAGAAATTAGTTCAGGCCCTCTGCATTGCAAGAGGACCAGGTGAAATTGTTCCTCTTGGATTAAAGGACACGATCAGTATAGTGGGGATGCTTACATCAGGCCTATTAGAAATCTGGAATCAGGGTGAGGGTAAGGATTAAGAGGGGGATAAATGTGGGCTGTCATCTGGCCTTCACACCTGTTCCTAAAGGCACCGGAAACAGGCCTCAAAAGGAAGCTGCATGGTTAACAATGAGCCATTGCTTCCTGTGCTCCTACAGAGTCCTGCACCTCAGCAAATTGACGATTTCACTCCCCAGCTGATCAAGAATTCTCCCTTCAGTCCTGATGGGAGACTTTGGGCAGAATTTTTAATGACCTGACCAGCAGGGATTGGGTCAATCAGCCCTAAATTTAGGGCTCCCCCACACACTGTAGTCTTAACTCAAAGCATGTCTCAATGTCACAGATCGAGTCTCTGCCTTGAGACCCAACCTGATTGACAACTAGGCCTTCAGGAAGCTGGTCACTGACAATTGTAGCACCAGGTAACGCTGCTCTAGGAATGGGGGCGGGGGGGGGGGGGGGGGGGGGGGGGGGGGGGGCGGGGGGGGGGGGGGGGGGGGGGGGGGGGGAGTTGGTCAGGGGCAGGGGTAAGGGATTGAATAGTGGAATAGTGGGGGCTACTTTGGGATTGGTAGCTGGTGGGGTACATGCTGGGGAGTTGGTGAGGTGGAAAGAGATTGGAAGCCTCAGGGGGGGCAATCTTTGAAGGATTGAAGGAGGCTCTTCGGGGTAGGCACCTGGGTTCACCGAACCCTCACTTTGAGGAAGCTGCCCTGTGCTCAGCAAACTCAACCAAAAGCAATTGAAAAGCTGAATTATAATGGGGCTTGCAGCCTTGGATCAGGTTGGTCATCTGCTCAACTTCCAGTCTCTTCTATGTTTAGATATGCCTGCCAATTCCTGGAACTTTACAGGCTTCCTTTTGAATGCTTGTAACAAATTTGTACTCCCTGCACATGCTAGCAATTTATTCCAAAGGTCACTGATTCTCTGCAGAAGAAATTCTTCCTTGCATTTAACCTAGCTCCAAGTTTTATGTTGTATGGAGTGAAGCAAGAGAAAGAAAAAGAGAGTTGAGGAGAGAGACAGTAAAACTGTGAGGGAGGAAAGAGTGAAAACTGATGCACTGGAAACAGACAAACATCTCATGACATTCTGGATACTCCAAGCATCCTTAGTTACAGAACCACGAGAGTTTTTGATGAAGCTTAGAATCAAAAGTTTAAGAATAACTGAATTAGGTAGTTTTGTTCAAATTTATTAGCCAAAAGGGAACATTGAGTGACCAATGGCTTAAAAAATATATTTTTTTAAATAAAGGTTTCATTTCAAAGCTTCAAGATTTTGTGCCAACAAAGTTAGATGTGCCCCATGTTTACTACTTTATTTTACTGCTTACTTGATAATTACATCTTGTGCCACAAACATCCAGCAGATACAGTTATGGCTAAGATGATTAATTCCTTTAACTACACAGTTTGGAATAGGATTGGTGACATAGGTATAGGTATAAAAAGGGATGATTAAGTATTCCATAAGAAATATACTCTTGTGTTGTTGGGGCAAGAGGAATTGCTTGGTAAGCAACAGAGCTGAATTGAGTGGTAGTGATGTGAAGATGGATAAATTTACAATAAAGAATCAGAGTTATTACCATGAAGCATTCTGTAGACCTTTACTTATCCCAAGTTTAGTCCTAAACTATACAGACCAAAAGGTTCCAGCTTTGATTTCCAATCTCTGCTGAATTAGACAATGCCATCAGGGGTACCAATTGGGGGACTACAAATTGGTGTTGACACCTCTGGACTAGGAAGGGGAAATCAGCCATGGTTCCAGATCGCTGTCCAGTGATTCCTGCTGGAAAGTGCTCATGTGAACGTCAGGCTCACCTGTGATGGTCCCATGATCAAAGCCTGCGGGCTCTCACCCTCTAGGCTCATGCATGAAGAATGGCCACGTGGGTGAGATACTGAAGGTCTGCTGGTGCCCATGGAACTCTACCCCAACAACGGTCAGCACCTTCAGGAGATGAGGGGAGAAAAAACAATTTTTTAAAACAAAAAGCTCCCCGAGAGTTCCAATGGATTAATGAGCTAGATGGCATACTTCTGAGACATTTTTCCTCATTTTCTGCATTAGTTCCTGATTTTTCTAAAACTTCTCTTCCCAAATAAGAAGTACAATTGATTGTACTTTATTTTGAAAACTACCTGTTGCTTAGTATAGCTTGATAAGACATTGTAAATGATCTTATGGAGAAACAAGGGTCAGTTTTCTACTGGGAAAAATAGAAATGACCACATTGGAATTAGCTCAGCTTCTGAAATTAATTCAATGATGGAGCTATCTGCGAAATATAGATTTTCTTTCAATGTTTATGTTAACTGACTCAGTTTTATCACTGATAGGAGAAGGCTACAGGAGTAAACAGGCTAAGCACCTAGCCCACCAATGACCATCAGGTCTCTGATGCACCAAACTTATTGTATTTTATTCAACTCAGTGCTAAACTATCTGATATATTTTTCATTTTCTGCCATGGTAATCAAAATTTCAAAATTTTGATGCTTAAATAAATATTGTAACTACAAAGAAAGTAAACACTAATACATTTTTTAAAATCATTTTCAGGATTTGAATTCTTTTTAATCTAATTTTAAAATTCCAAAGTTCATAACCACAACAAAAACAACTTGCATTTATGCAGCATCTCTAATGTAGAAAAAACATTCTACAGCACTTCAGAGACATAATCAAAAAAAATGTATAAGAGCAAACACATTGGTTTCAAGAGCATGGCTTTACAAATGAGTCCATCAAATAAGAAAATTATCACCTTAGGGAACCTAGCTGAATAAATTTACTGTTCTTCTTAGATTCTGCAAGTTTCCCACTGGAGCTGCATTTGTACAGTTCAACCACTTGGGAGACAAATTTTCTGCACCCTGCCCTCCTCAACCTTCTGGCCAGCCTGCTCTTCCGGATTTGGGCAGGGCATGAAATTCCAGCCATGCCTCTGAATATCCCAGTTTAATCCATTCCAAGATTGCTCTAAAAGAGAGTAGCACAATATATCACCTTGTTAAAAGTTTGTGCGCAGAAAAGCCCTGATGGTCAACCACCTGTTGTCTAACTCAAGCTGGATAGGAACATGCGCAAATGGTAAATATCATCAATTAAGTAGCTTGGATAGGCAAATTTCTGCCTAGTCCTCCTCCATGCCTATACAGCTGCTGCAATTCCTGGCTACTAAACAACTCTTCATCGTCCATCTTCATAAGGACATGGCTTCTGGGTGGCCATGCTATCCACAGACATCTGTTGCTAGATTTTGGCAAATTATCTTGAATGGTTGGGAAGGAAAACTTAATCTCACACCAACAGAGAGCAACAAATTATAAAGATCCAGTTAGTACTTTTAGGGAAATAAGGCACAATACAAAAAAAAACACCCTTGCAACAAGTACAGGAGAACAGCTTTAAGAATAATGCTGGGGGATGTGCAAATGCAGAAGTGAATTGCATTCCAGGTTTTACTGGCATACAGTAATGTTCCTAGCCATTGAAGTGACTTATTGGTTTTCAGGGCACTAAGGACTTGCCCCAAAATGGGCCCTAGTAAGGCTTACATAATGGAGTAGCACAAACTTCCTGCTTCTCCAGTAAAAGCATGTCAGAAAACCCGGGACAAACGTAAATGTGGAGTTCAGCCCAGGTTTTCCATCACTTCTGGACCAGTTGTGCACTGATGCAGACGAGTAATATTTCAACCTCTAATTTTCTTTGCTCTGCTCTCATTTTTATCTTCCCAGTTAATTTCCAATAAATTAAAATCTTCAGTAACAATTCTATTTGTGTTTAAATATATCTCGATAAAGTGTTTGCATAATTCAGTATCATCTCCATATTTGAACTTGGTGACCTGTGACAGATTGCAACAATCTTTCTTTTATTTCTTTCATCTCAAATCAAATACCATGGGCACGTCACTGCTAAATTCACATGTAATCATTATACTTATTGTTATACCCTGCTAACTTAAAAAGCAATACCTTCTCAAGGTCTATTTTCTCTTTCTTTATAGTTTTTTTTTATTCATTCACAGGGTGTGGGCATCACTGGCTACACCATCATTTATTGCCCCTCTCTAATTGCACTACAGAAGGTAGTGGTGAACCACTACTATCCATGTGGTTTGATATACCCACTGTGCTGTCAGGGAGGTTGATCCAGGATTTTGTTCTGGCAACAGTGAAGGGATGATATGGTTCCAAGTCAGGATGGTGTGTTGCTTGGAGGGAGAATGGTGTTCCCATGTGTCTGCTGCCTTTGTCCTTCAAGATGGTACAGGTCACGAGCTTGGCAGATGCTGTCAAAGGACCTTTGATGAGCTGCTGCAGTGCATCTTGCTGATGGTACACACAACTACCACAGTGCATAGTTGGTGGGGGGGAGTGAATGTTGAAAGTGGTGCATGGAGTGCCAATCATGTGGACTGCTTTGTCCTAGATGGTGTCAAGCTTCTTGAGTGTTGTTGGAGCTGCACTCATCCAGGCAGACGGAGAGTATTTCATCACACTCCTGACTCATGCCTTGTAGATGGTAGACAGGCTTTAGGGAGTCAGGGAGGTGAGCTACTTGCCACGGGACTGCCAGCATCTGACCTGCACTTGTAGCCACAGTATTTATATGGATCGCCCAGTTCATTTTCTGGTCAATGGTAACCTCTAGGATGTTCATAGTGGGGGCTTCAGCAATGGTAATGCCATTGAATGTCAACAGGAGATGGCTATATTCTCTCTTATTGGAGATGGTCAATGCCTGGCATTTGTGTGATGCAAATACTACTTATCACTTGTCAGCACAAGCCTGAACGTTGTCCAGGTCATGCTGCATATGGGCATGGACTGCTTCAGTATCTGAGGAGTCACGAATGGTGCTAAACGTTGACCAATTATTAGCAAACCTTCTCATTTCTGACCTTATGATGGGGGGAAGGTCACTGATGAAGAAGCCTAGGACACTATCTTAAGGAATTGCTGCAGCGATGTCCTTGGACAGAGATAATTGACCTCCAAAGCCACAACCATCTTCCTTTGTGTTAGGTGTGACTCCAACCAGTGGAGAGCTTTCCCCCTGTGATTCCCACTGACTTCAATTTTGCTAGAGCTCCTTGATGCCACATTCGATCAAATGATGCCTTGAACCCAAGGGCAGTCACTCTTGCCTCACCCTGAGTTCAGGTCTTTTGTCCATATTTGTATCAAGGCTGTAATGAGGTCAGGAGCGGATTAGCCCTAGCACAACCCAAACTGAGAATTAGTGAGCAGGTTATTGCTGAGTGCCACTTGATAGCACTGTCGATGACATCTTCTGTCACTTTGCTGATGATTGAGAGTAGATCGATTGGGGTGGGGGAAAGGTGGTGATGGGGCTCGTCAGTAACTGTCTAGATTGGATTTGTCCTGCTTTTTGTGGACAGGACGTACATGGGCAGTTTTCCACATTGCCAGGTAGATGCCAATGTTGCAGCTGTATTGGAACTGCTTAGCTAGGGGCGTGGCTCATTCTGGACCTTCAGTACTAATGCTCGAATGTTGTCAGGGGCCATAGCCTTTGCAGTATCCAGTGCCTTCCGCCAGTTCTTGATATCATGTGGAGTGAATCAAGTTACTTGAAAACTGAAGAAAACTTGCTGCTCTGAAGCAGGGTGATACGGACTCGAAACATCAATTCTGTTTTTCTCTCCACAAATGCTGTCAGACCTGATGAATTTTTCCAGCATTTTGTGTTTTTCTTTCTGCTTGAAAATTGGCATCTGTGATGCTGAGTACCTCAGCAGGAGGCCGAGATCATCATTCATTCAGCATTCCTGGCTGAAAGTGGTTGCAAACGCTTAGCCTTGTCTTTTGCACTGATGTACTGGGCTCCCACATCATTGAGCATGGGGATATTTGTGGAGTTTCCTCCTCCTCCACCACCACTCATGAATGGATATGGTAGGACTGCAGAGCTTAGACCTGATCCGTTGGCTGTGGGATCACTTCTCTTAATCTATTGCATGCTGTTCATGCTGTTTGGCATGCAAGTTGTCTGGTAGCTTCACCAGGTTGACAACCCATTTTAGGTGTGCCTGGTAAAGGTCCTGGCATGCCTTTCTGCACTCTTCATTGAACCAGGGTTGCTCTCCAGCTTCATGGTAATGGTAGATTGAAGAATACACCGGACCTTGAGGTTATAGACTGTGGTTGAATACAATTCTGATGCTGCTGATGGCCCAAAGTGCCTCATGGACGCCCAGTTGTGAGATAGATGATCTGTTCAAAATCCATCCCATTTAGCACAGTGGCACAACAGAATGGAGGGTATTCTCAATATGAAGATGAACATTTGTCTCCAAAAGAACTTTGTGGTGGTCACTCCTATCAATACTGTCAAAGGCACATGCATCTGCAACAGGTAGATTGTTGAGAATGAAATCAAATAGGTTTTTCCATCTTGCTGTTTCCTCACCACCTGCCGCAAGCCCAGTCTAGTAGCTATATCCTTTAGAACTCAGCCAGCTCAGTCTGTAGTGATGCTACCTCGCGGCTCTTGGTGATTGAAATTTGAAGTTCCTCACTCAGAGTACATTCTGTGTCCTCCCCATCCTCGGTGCTTCTTCCAATTGGTGTTCAACATGGAGGAGTACCGATTCATCAGCTGAAGAGTGCACTAAGTGGCAACCACCAGGAGGTTTCCTTGTCCATGTTTGACTTTATGCCATGAGACTTCATGGGGTCCAGAGTCAATGTTGAGGACTCCCAGGGCAACTCCCTACCAATTGTATACTGCTGTGCTGCCACCTCTGCTGAATCTGTCCTGCCCTTGGGACAAGAGATACCCAGGGATAGTGATGGTACTGACTGGGACATTGCCTGGAAGATGTGATTCGGTGAGTATGACTATGACAGGCTGTTGTTTGACTAGTTCATGGGGCAGCTCTCCCAATTTTGGTACAAGCTCCCAGCCGTTAGTAATAAGGACTTTGCAGGGTTAAAAGGGCTTGATGTGTCATTGTCACTTCTGGTGCCTAGGTCAATGTCAGGTGGTGTATATGGTTTCATTCCTTTTAGACTTTGTAGCAGTTTGACACAACCGAGCGACTCTATAGGCCTTTCAGAGGGCATTTAAGAGTTAACCACATTGCATTGGGTCTATACTCACACGTAGGCCAGACCAGGTCAGGATGGTAGATTTTCTTCCCTAAAGGGCATCAGTGAACCAAATGGATTTTTACAACATTCAACAATGGTTTCAATGGTCACCATTAGTGAGACTACTTTTTAATTTCAAATTTAGTAATTGAATTCAAATTTCACCTGCTGTCCTCGTTGGATTTGAACCCATGTCATCAAAGCATTGGGCCTCTGGATCACTAGTACAGTGGCATTACCACTACACCAATCACTTCTCCAATCTAACAGCTAGAAATTTGTTTAGGCCCATTTTCTGATCAAAATGGTCAGTGTGATCTCAGGATGCAACAGAAATCAGATGCCAAAATTTGTTCAAAATTAGGTCTCAGCCAAATTAACATAATTTTGGTGCAGTGTGGATGCTACTCAGGCATCCAGAGGCAGCTCGCTGCTTTTCAGCACATTTATTTGGGTCATAACTGGAAATAGACCTCAGGTAGGTTCCTGTAGGGGATGTTGGGTTGGGGCTGAGGAGAATGAGTGGAAGCTGATGCAGGTAGTCAGCAGCCCTCAGTACTGTTGCAAAGCCAAGGAGGAGCACGGCTCCACATTTAGGTAAGCTAATATTGAAGAACTCAGGTTTAGTTGGTGGTCTCATTAAGAACTGCTGGTTTTGCCGCAGCAAGAGCAAAAAATGACTGATAGGAGCTTGCAGATACTCTGCTCAGTGCTAATGATTATCTGAGGAGGGTCCTGAAACAGACATTAGGCCCCTCCATTAATACATACAAGGGGTCAAATGCCTATTTTAGGCAGCAGCCAGGAAAGTCTGCACATCATTCAAGCCAATATGATCTTGAATGCATTTCAGGAGCCCTTTCGGCACAGGAAATAGCACTACAAAATCAGTTGTTATTGCCCCTCTTTTACACCCAAAAACCTGTGAAAAAAGTTCAATTTCTCCCTCTTTAGCTCTTGGTATATATTAACCACTCTATATTCTTATTTAGCCCTGAATGAATAATACATGCATCATATTTTCACTTGATTAGAATTACAAATCACATAACTTATTCTCATCACTTTTTGCATTTGCATACTTTACTTTAAGATTTTTACCTGCACTCATTAATGCAGTCCCTGCTTACATTCCCAATCCTGATCTTTCCTCATTCCTTAATCAATTCTAATTCTTAATCTTCTTACTTACAGCATGCAGATGTAATGGGTTTGGTTAATGGGTTTCCTTATCTTCAAATTTTACTCCTCACCCATCATACTAGTTTAAATCTATTCCAAAATTTATTTTTCACTTTTGTTGCTTGAACATTGGTACCAGTATGGTTCAGCAAATATCATCCCATTTCCCCAGCTTTCCCCTGCACTAGAACTTACTCCATTACCCCTAAAATATAAATCTTTCCCTCCTATATCAGGGCTGTAATTTTCTACTATGGCAGAATTGTGGTGCAATTTCAAAATAACTTCAATATGATAGTTGCGTTTCCAGTGACAATGCCACTACAGTCAGGAAGAAAATCACTGATAGGTTTTGCATGCCAGTCACCGTGAAATAGAGCTGACTACCTACATGTCAGCTGAAAAAGAGTGTAATTTTTATCTAAAATTTAAATATCATGGACTGGAGAAGTGGGACCATGCATCCCATGATCACATCCATTCTCTGCAGTGCCTTTAAAATGCAATTTATCCACATGCATATCACATTCCGCACCCTGCAAAAACACTGGACATGAAAAATGTGCTGGTATTAATAGCACCCAGAACTCTTCGGGTACAAATGATCAGAAAGTTATCAGACCATGTTGTTGAATATGCCCATCCCAGTCACTTTGGGAAAAAAAAAACTTTTGGAACTGATGGGGGAAGAGCTAGAAACCAGTAGAATGGCTTCCAAGCAGTTCCCTGCTTTCTTCTACTGAGAAGATTTGGCCTTTACCTCTAACCATGCATTTACCTGCCTAATGTCATGATGTACATACTATACAGTACATGTAGTTATATCATTTTGTTTTTTGCTCTAGTTTACTCTGGAGCAGCAGATGTGGAGGCATTATCTTTTGGGTAGACAAAATCTGTTCAAATCTTATTAGCCACGAGGAAAGGAGAATTGATACACTTAGGTGCTGCAGGGTCTTTAGACCTGGCTAATTTGGTGGTCTTAGAAATCCAAAAGCAGGCAATTCTGCTGTATGAACTTATAGATGTAGCCATAATCTTATCCTGAATTCTTATTCCTACAGTTGTACATGCAAAGTTCTACTTGATGAAAGACAAAATTGTTTTCCAGGCACTTGAGTGAAATGAAATAACTGATAGGATTATCACCTGCATCCACATTTCCACAAGTTTCAATGATAGGAAGGGATCATAACAACCAAACACCATTGCATCTAATGGCATTATCACTGCATTGTTTATTTTGAAAAAAATGAATCAAAAAGCTGCCTCTTCACATGCATGAGTGGAAAGTATAACAAGAGCAAGGTCCCACGTATTTGTTCCTTGGCTTTTGAAGAGAGAAGTGTGTAAAAATATATATGAAGTTTTCTCAATCTGCACTTCACTGCTATGTTCAATGCCCCCCCTTTACCCTCTAACAATAGTTATATTTTGGGCATAAAAACACCATAGAACAATAGTCAGATACAGGGTTTATGTATGCCAATATAATTATTGGCGGCAAACACTTGGGCCTGGATTTTTGCTCCCAAGTCAGGTGATAGGAGTTGGGAAATTTCACAGCTCACTGCACTCGCCTCAGGAAAAACACCCCAAATGACAGGATTTTTGTTCCAAGGGGGTGCATGTGGGATATAGTCAGGCCCAACACCAGTGGGTGCAGATCAGAGGTGACCGAGGGGCTGCCGAGTGCCGAGGTGGGCTGTTTAAAAGACCCGCCGTGGTTCTCTGGGACTTCATCCCAATTGTATTCTTAAACATTAGACCCTCCAGCCCTCACCCATTCCCCATGCCTATACAAGCCAACTCATGCCAACCCATGACCCCCACCCCACTCGAATGCCCATTCGTATTCTCCATGCCAACCCATGCACGCCCATACCCAATAGCCCCTTATAGGCCCTATGCCAACTTAGTGCCAACTCATGACCCCAACCCACCATCCTTTGCCCTTGCATCTGTGCCAACTCATCCAGTATCTACCATGGGCAGACTTCAGGAACTATGCTAAGATGAAATAAAATCCTAAATATCTATTACAGAGTTCACTATATATAAAAAGCACTCCTATCCATGAAAACCCATTCAAAACATTTACATCTCCTCAGGTACTTAATCCCTTATTAAAAACAAACTTGGATTCATAACCCACATCAAAGACAGCTAATCTTTTAATAACTTCTTTTGAGCTGTCAATTAAACAGTGAACTTACAAACCGCAACCCCTACCTCCACTGACATAATAATCGATTGGAGAAAGCAGCCAAGCATTAATAATGCGATAATGGTAGCACTTAGGGAAAAGTCATCAAACAGCTATTGAAACTGCTGATACAGCTCTTTTTTTCAACTCTCACAGACACAGACAGGCAGTTTTTTTCAATTTTTGAAGGGATGGCCATGTAAGTAACTTCACAGTTTGACAGGCCTTATTGGCCTTTCAAAAGCATTTATGACTTTTCTAAAGATTCATAACTCCCACGCTGTGGGATAAGGCCCTTGCTACAGCAAAAATGGGGTCTGTTTGAACTCAACACTGAGGTCAGAGTTCAAACAGCCATGCTGAGTTTGAGATTCCCAGATGTAGGAGTCACGTCCCGCTCCATGTCCCCTCTCCCAGTGAAGATAGGATCTATGGGAAATGGAGCAGGACTTCGGATCTGGCTTCACCCGCAATTTTGGAAGGTTCCAGAGTCTCCTGCATGACTCCACGGAAATCCAGGCCTTAATCAAAAATAGCATGCATTGGTTAAACAACACCGCACAATGAAATTGCTTAAATCACATTAAGAGTGGCACAGACCTTGCATTTGGTAACTGTAAGGGGCTTGGCCTGGTTGAGGTGCACTAAAACTTGAACCATAACTCAGAAATCCCGTTTGGCCAGGTGACTGCGATTGAGTCAATCCACCTTCAGTCTTGATGCCTGCCCATAATGCACCTATATCGGTTAGTGACATCAGATCTGCAGGTTCTTATTTAGGTATATTAGAAACAGAAGAGTTATCATTTGATGATAAAATTTCTAACTACAAGCAAATTATGACATATTTGTCGTTAGCTCTTGTAGCTCATTTTGTGCAGTAACTGCACTGAATGTAATTATAAATATATATATATGTATATATATTTTGTTTGAATGAAATATCTGTTTACCATAGGATGGGATTCCATAATGCTGGCCTGGCTGTGGATAAGTTGCATAAATTGACGCTTGCTGCATTCCTGTGGCATATGGTGACTGTCCATATGATGCCATGGTTTGTGAAGAAGGTGTAGGAAGAATGTGTGGATATGACCTGCTGTTTATTACAAATAACAAATGTAGAGCAGAGGTTTGCAAATGATTAAAAACTATATAAATACATAGATCCACTGATAAATTATAGCTAATTCTGCCATTCAGATTTGAGTAAATGAAACAGCTAACAATTAAAATTATCCTGAAGAGGGTAAAATTTGTAAAGAAATAATTTGCAGGCAGGAATTACTACCAGTTCAAGACATGTGGATATATTTTTCCATCATAAATAAATAGAGTTTAAAATATTATAAAAACAGAGAAGTTGATGATAAGTTTAAATTTGTTCTTTTGCTGCTTACTTTTTAAATAATAATAGAAATCTTACTTGGAAGGATAAATCTGTGGAGAGAAGTGATGAGTTTGTCTTGGGTTAAAGCCACTACCAATTGCTGTGCAGAATTAAAAAAGAGAGAAATCGATTACAAGATAAATTTCATGTTAAGCGTTCTGAAAGCTTTAGAAACTTGTGATTTCAGTAATGCTCATTATCATCTCACCAGTTTGTTTACATTTAAATAATAATAATACAAGTACAGTGCAGTTACACTGATTTCTAATCCAGTTCAACTTTTCATTCTTTTCTGCTAATCCATCGATAAAAGTAATTCACAAAGGCAGTCTTTCTTCCCCCCACCCCCTCCTGAGAACAGTGGAGACTGCACAGCCATGCTCTAATGCTGTTGTTACCTGATATATTATATGCTCCAGCATGGCACTATGGCATTGGGACTCTGTGTAAAGCTTCCATCTTCACCAGGGACATAATATGGATGGATGACCGCCTGATTTTTCCTTGTCATTGAATGGTATTTAAAAGGGGCATCCAATTCTCTTTTGTCGGTTATATACCGCAGTCGAAAGTTATGCTCACTCTGTTTTTATTTCCCTAGCTCAAGTACTGTGAAGTCAACTGCAGCACCACCATTCCAGAAGCTAACACGAATTAACTAATACATTAATTCATACATTCTGTGCTCTGATTGGGAATTAGCATCTGAATGGCACTGTGGGGAATTGCAGATATACAGCTCATGCTTTCTGCCTATTAAATTTAATGAGGTTATTTTCCACCTTCAGTACCTGAGTGGTAAACTGATGGCAGATCACTACCCTGTTATGGAGCTTGCCTGATTTTCACCAAAATCAATGGCAATAAAAATTAGAAATGGGCGTGGGACAGGAAGGAGGTTCTATAACAGATGGCATTCTGGTGAGCAGTTTACTCCTCAGTAATAAAGGTGGAAATTGCCCTATTCGATAGAAAATCATGCACCGTATTCACACAGAGGGGAGAGTTTTAATGTGGATGAGAGCTTAGGTCTGAGGTATCCCTTTTGAAGGCTACTAATGGATCTGTATGCATCGTCTTAAGTCGGAGGCAGGGGCTGGGGCAGTAACAAGCCAGGTAGCCATTGGCAATTGAAACAGGCTTTACTGTGGATCCTTAACTCAGCCACAATATTAGCATCCCACTTCTAGGTCTTCCAATCAACACAGAGGGTGGCAGGACGATGCCCTGCATCTGTCAAATGAAGGATTTTCTGTTAAGGAGGGGACCCAGGCAAAGGTCAAAATGGCTGAACTCTACATTGATTATCGAAGCTTCAGCAACCTCAGGAATGGAAAGGAGGCCTTTAAAGACTGCTCTTGAGTCTTACTGACACTTCCTTGCTGGTCCTGCAATGGGATTTGAAAGATTGAAGTGAGGTGATGCTTCCCAAGACAGAAGCAAGAGTCCATTTTCTCAAACCAAGCAGGCTTGAATGGAAGTAGCCAAGGAAGTAGCAACAGGAGTGTTAACATCACAAGTAAGAATATCAGAACCAGGAGCAGGAACAGAGACAAAACTCCTCTTCATCTCTGTCTTAAATCGGAGACCCCTGTTTTTGAAACTGTGCCCCCTAGTTCTAGATTCCCACATGAAGGGAAACTTCCTCTCAGCATCTACCCTGACAAACCCTCTCAGCATTCTTCTATGTTTCATCTTATTTGTGCGGTACCTTGAACCTGGATTTGGTACCCCAAGAAATGCAAGGATCTCAGTAGGGTAGGTAGATGAGTGGTTTATTATTTACAGGGGCTAGGCCCCAAATTGACTTTCCCAGTATTGTCTTCTTTAGAACACACCTTGCAGCTCCATTTATCCCTTTGTCTCTTAAGGCACCTTCTCACATCCCCATTTGAACAACTGTTAGCACTACGATGGGAGTGCATCTCAAGCCCATGCCTCAGTCACTCTCCATCAATATCATTCCCTCCGCTCAACACAATCCATTTGGGACACTCCTTTTCCTCTTTGCAGAAGAGAGTGCAAAGCTCCAGAGGCAAGCAGAAAACTGGGGAGTGGGGAGAGGGGATGGCCCTCCAATGATCATTACCTTGTCAGCCATTGGCAGGGTGTGTCCACCTGGTCTACTGGGAAGGCGGTCTTGTTCCAGGATGCTACAGATGGCAGCAGCAACCTCCCGGGAGAGCATGAGCTTCCTGAGGCATGGGTGTTGACACATGTCAAGAAAGCTGATCTTCCTCCACCTGTACTCCTTGTGTTGGGGGGGGGAGGTCTTGCCTCCTCGGAGCTGGATCTGTGTCCATTCCCTCTGTCCTGTGGAGCGGCATGTGGCTGAGGAGAAGGCAGCTGTGCTGCTGCTGATGTTGCTCCTGCTGCAGCTGATATTGTCAGTGCTGCTGCTCTACTTGTTCCACATCAGAGATCCAAAGTAGAGCTGCATAAGCTGCCCCCATGGTGCTATGAAGGCTGACAGCAAGGAAGTGTTGATCAAGTTGAATAAAGTCCAAGACAGGTGAAATAGCCTCTAAAAAGTTAGAAATCACCTGTCAGCACTAAGAGTGCCAAGAGAAGAAATGGTGTTTGCACCTGTCTCTCTCTTAGATATGGCTGCAGCTATTCAGTTTCATTGACAGGCTGGGAAGCCTTCAAGCAATGACTGATCAATGACATCCTGTTGTACTCCCACCTGCTTGACCCAAGCAAGTTTGAGACAGCTCAGGAAACTAAAACCACTACTAAAACCAGAAATCTAGTTTGAAGCTTGACAATTAGGTATTTAAATACTTTAATTACTTACTTGATAGCTCCACAGGAATTTCCTGCCCACCTGCAAATACACGCAGGTTAAACCTGGAAATGGGCAGGATCATATCTGGTTCCTAACGTGGTGTCACTTTTCAGGGTTTTAACCCAGTGCCTGCATCCAAGCATGCCCCTCCCAGGCCCCCCAGCAGTTAAAATTCCACCCATTGTTTCTTATCTAACTAAATCCCCTGTGTACAGCAGCATATTGCAAAGTCGGCAGATTGCCACACACTAAAATAAGGTAAAATAAAGTAAGGATAGAGGATGGGGTTATCTATTTACAGAAGGGTTTCAATCAATTATGCAAATATACAGGAAAATAGTAAATGCAATTTAACATGGATGGTATCTTTAGAACTAACATAGGCATATTCAAAAACAGATCTCTGCAAATAGTAGACTCATCAGGGGAATTTTCCCAGGTAAGTGGGGGCAAAGGGCTAAATTTTCCTGGCCCAATGGCGATGGACTGGGAGGTAGGAGGACTGAGAAAATGGGAGTGGAGGGGCGCAGCATTGGTGAGGGCGGGGGGGGGGGGGGGGGGGGGGGGGGGGGGGGGGTGCGCGAGGAAGACATGAGGAGGGAAGCCAAATGTCTTTCTGTCGCCAAGCTTGGTTGAGAGTCCAGACAACTATTGCTCTTGTTGAAACACATGCATTCCAGAGAAGACATTGTTTGATTGACAGCTTAGACTTTCTGATCTCTGCTGTCAATTTCACAATGTTTGTTCACACAATGTTAAGTGGTTTCAAGGGTTTATGGTTTTTGTTATGGGGGCATGAACACCAAGGGGGCAGATGGAATGGCATGCTTGGCACAGGGGGCATGAGGAGGACCTGTTGAACTTATCTTTAATAAAGTGCCCTCATGCAGACTGGGGTTCACGACTCCTCTGAAGGGCCGTGAACCATGACTCTTTAAAAACCTGGCTTGACTCCATGATAATTGGGGAGGAGTAGGACATGCCTATCTCCTCATTGAAGTCGGCTAGGTAGGGAGTGCCAGGTATGAGCTTTTGACAGGAACCAGCCCTCACCCTTTAAAGGCACTCCCAAAAATCAAACAGCCCAGGGATGGGGTTGGAAATCCTGGAATCGGGACTCACCCACTATTTTTAAAGGGCTGCCACGTCAACCCGACTCAGTGAAAATCCAGGCCAGGGTCTACACGCAGAGGATCGGCTCTCCCATCATGTCTGAGCAATGGTGTCCCAGGAGGTTCGGGTTTTCCTGGCAGGTTGCTGCTAACATTGGCAGCCTCCTGGAACAAGACCTCCTTCCCAAGATATGTGGTATTAGACTTGGAGGATGCTCAGGTAGAGATCATTGATCATCTGAACATTAACTGAATATTTTCTACTTTTATATGGCATGGCTTGACCTGATGGAGCTTGAATGGGAAAGTGTTTGCAATCAATTATGTCTTGCACCCTTGTGAAGCTGTCATTATCAAAGAAGGCTAGCTACCTGGGTCTCTCCTGCTGCAATCAAAGTGCAAGTAATGGCAGTCCTGTTTTCACAGATTCTCAGTGATATTGAGGATGCATTGGTGCATAGAGCGTAAGCTCATTCTTATCAACACCCCTGGGCAACTTGTAGGCAGCCTGAAGCATAAATATTTAGGGCTTTGATCACAGTGACCAAGTCTACTTACATTATGTTGTTCTTCTAATTGAGATGGCATAAAATGACACAATTATGCAACTATCCCACTGAGGAACCATAGGTAGTGCATGCACTGTTCTGCAGCTAAATCTAGGTAAATCTAGGTCCTGGCACAGAAGATGTATTCCAATGGGACTGTGAGGATTCTATGCAGTCTCCACATCTAAACAGTATTCTGCCCTCTATGCCTATGCACTAAATATAAACACAGGAAATTAAGCTTACTGCATAAACTTTGCAAAAGTTACTTTTACTTCAGTTCAAAGTCAAGATAAACAATGACTGGAATTATATGGAATTCATTGGATCGTAGCGCCAATGGAATCAGTAGCCTAACAGATAGGCCTTAATTTTTTTTATTCATTCATGGGGCATGGGTGCCATTGGCAAGGACAGCATTTATTGTATATTCCTTATTGTCCTTGAGAAGATGACAAATACAATTGGGTGGCTTACTAGGCTATTTCAGAGGATAGTTAAGAGGCAACCACATTGCTGTGTGTCTGGAGTCACATACAGATGTGAGCAGGTAAGGGCGACAGTTTTCCTTCCATAAAGGACATTAGCGAAGCAGGTGGGCTTTTATGACAGTCTAGTAGTTTCATGGTCATCATTATTGGTACTAGTTCTTAAATTTAATTTATTTAATTGAATTTAAATTCAACTGCCATTGTGGGATTTGACCTTGTGCCGCTGATCATTAATCCGACCTCTGGATTACTGGTCCAGTAGCATAATCATTAATCTACTGTACCCTACAATTAGTCTTAGTAAGCTTGAAACTGACCAAAAAAGTGCCAAATAAAAACACTTTCCCTTCTCCACAAATCCTCTTCCCAGACTCCCCCTCACTCTCGTCTTGAACCAGTGGCTCTCCAATCTCATCTCATCCCTCAGACCCACATTTTTCTCCCTTAACCACATTCCTCTTAAACTTCCAAGTACTCAATTTCCTTTTCATGGACTCTGTGCAAGCTGATATTGCAAATCTTGTGGCATAGATTGGTAATTGGTTGGGGTGTACGAAATAGAGGATAGTGATAAAGGGTTTGTTCTCAGATTGGCAAGACAGAGCAAGTGGTATTCCCCAGGGATTTGTGGGCCACAACTTTTCACCCTATATAATATATATCTGGGGGGGGGGTAACCAAGAGATAGTGCCCCCCAACCTCCTGTAAGTCCCCAGGTAGGAATTGCATGGCAATTGCCCAGGAAGCTCAAACTTCTGTTGGGCAATTACCCTGCAATGGATACCATCCAATAATGTGATTTAAATCACAAACTTTGGATGGTCCCGAATGTCTTGCAGTAATAGTTACCCATAAAAAGTTAGAAGAATTAAAGCCACTTCGAACTTCTGGGTAACTATAGTACTGACCCACCCCCACCCTGGCACCAACCCTCAACTGTTGCCCCGCCCCTGACTAAAACCCCACCCGCCCCCAACGCCCCAAGGGTCCCGACTAACTCCCACGATCCCCTGACTACACCGCCATGTCACAACCCTACGACTACCCTCCCCACCTCACAATTATACCCCCACCATCCCTGACTACACCCTCACCACCCAGAGTGCCCTCTCCACTCCTGATTGCCCTCCCCACCCCGCCGACTATACCTCCATTCCCGACTGCCCTCCCTATCCTGCAACTACAACCCAACACCGCCCCACACCCCCCCCCCCACTTCCTCCTGGCTCCAATTGCCCCAAACCCCACAATTACCCTCCCCACCCACAATTACCCTCCCCACACACAACTTCCCTCTCCATCCCCAACTACATCCTTACCTCCTTGACTGCCCTGCTCACCATTCCTTCACTGTCACTGGGTCAAAATTCTGGAACTCCCCTAACAGCACTGCGGGTGTACCTACACCAGGGGTGGACTGCAGCCGTTCAAGATGGCAGCTCACCACGACCTTCTCAAGGGCAATTAGGGATGGGCAATAAATGCTGGCTGAGCTAGCAATGCCCTCATCCATAGATCAAATAAAATAAACCCTGACTGCCCTCTTCATGGCACTAACTATATCCTCACTCCCACAACCGCCCTCCCCATACCCCCAACTATACCTTTCCCCATGATTGACCACCTGACCCCTCTCCCCCCACCTACCATCCGACTGCATTTCTCCACCCCGCCCCCGAAACTGACCACCCAACCATCCAGACCCACACCCCACCACAGTTGTACAGAAAATAATCCAAAAATAATTTACGGAATGCTGGCCTTTAGGATATAAGGAAATGTAAGAAATCATGCTTCAGCTCTACGAAGACCAGGTGGATCACAACTGCAGTACCATGAATAGTTCTGTGCATCATATCTTAAGAAGAATCTGTTGATCCTGTAGGGAATACAGTGTAGGTTTATCAGGATGATATCTGGATGTCAACAGTTAAAGTACGAGGGATTAAAAAAACTAGGGCCTGAATTCTACCCTTGGGGTGCAGCTGAAGTCGGCGTGGCCGGGAGCAGATGCAAAACCCTCTCCCGGCCGAGTTCACGCTGTGAACGTGATCTTACGCTGGGTGGCCAATTAAGGCCCACACAGCATGAAACGCAACTGCCGGATTGGTTTTCCATGCGCAGGGATGGGAACGCATCAGGTGTCAGGTCCAATGGGGACCTGGTGGGATGTTCAAAAGAACAAAATGCAAACAGCAGCTCCCTAAAGGCTGCCAAGTGTTTGTGGGAGGCTGAGGGAGCTGTTTGGAAGCAATCCAACAAATGTCCTGGTGTACAGACATGCCCTCAGCACCTGGTGGTCATGGCAGGCAGGAGGGCAAGTTGAGTGGGCACTCTGCCCCCCGTCTCTCAGATGAATGCCTGGGAATGCTGGTTGAGGAGGTCAGTGCCAGATAGCATACCCTAATACCCAGGGATGGCAAGAGAAGGCCGCCCCACCTGACCAAGAAGGCCTGGACAGAGGTCACTGCCCAGGTCCATGGGCACGACGTGGTGCACCACACATGGCTTCAGTGCAACAAAAGATTCACTGACCTGCTGCGGTCAGCAAGGGTAAGGGCAGTAATGGCATGGACCCATGTGGAGAACTTTAGTTGGGTGCCTGTTGCTAGGAACATTCAGGGGTCTAAGAGTGTGTGCCAACTGGCACTGAAGCCTGCCCTGCCAAGGCTGGGATGTCAGCGCGACTGGCCTCAGTGCATTGCAGGGTGAGATGTGCCACAGTAACAGGGCCTGCCTAGTACCTGGGTGGGATGGTGGGTGGAAACCAGGAAAGGACCTTCAGGGAGGTGAAGCAATAATGAGGCTACTTTTCCCTGCCAGGAGAAGAGCAGGGAAAGCGCTGCGGAGCGCCGCAGAACAAGTGGAAGAGTGCCAAATCTGCGTTTGCTTATGAAGTACGAAAGCGATGCACTGGAGCTGGAATGCCACTTGCCAGTTCGCTTCTCCAGTCGCGGTGAAGCAGGGATCTCGGATAAGGGTAAGAGTGCAGGTGACAGATATGTGAGCGGTGGGTACTGGAAACATAACGGGCTCTTCTCATCAAAACCTGAATGTAGCCAGGGAGCCCATTGAAGCTCCAATGCAGATGGCACCATGCAGCAGGTCCCCACTGTCTCCTCAGCCCGCCTGGCATGCATAGTGACTTTGGTGATTGAATGTACTAATCTTTTGCCTTCCTCCCGCAGATGTGCCATCTGCAGGAGCCGCAGGCGACCCCCAAGGACCTCACATTAAACTCCGAGAAAGACATCACACCTGCACCAGGGTCTCACTGTCACTCTGAACCAGGCACCAGCACAGATACTCACACATTGGTGGGCACTAGTTATTTGGCTCTGTGGGTAATGCAGTAGTGGGGGCACATCACACTCGCAAGAGGTGCTGGCAGAAGCAGAGAGGTCTCAGGGAGCCAACAGTGGGAGCACAGCTGGAGACCAAGACAATTCTGTGCCCGAGGCAGATGACGAGCCTCTGGAGGCACCCTTCAGGCAGCGGATGCTGGATGTTCAACGGGATGCGCAGGGAGAACTGGCGGAGATCCATGAGGGTCTGTGTGCCATGGTCTCCATCATGGAGGAATCCATGTGGAGCATAAGTTCTGCATTGACCCTTAACACCAAGTGCACAGCCTCCTCCATCGAGAGAGTGATGACTCTCATGGAGAAGCAGCTTCAGCAGCAGACTCAGGAATTCCTGGGGTTGCACTTGGACCTGCAAGCTCTCAGGCAAGCAGTGACCACAGGATGACACTGACAGTGTGAGAGATGGATGAGATAACTAGACTCCCTGCTAGGTTCTCCTCCATCAATAGTGAGCAGGAAGGCGAAAATGCACCTCATGCTGGCAGACCAGCTGCCTGTCATCCCTATGGGCTTCCCCCAGGGTGCTCTGGGCCAGGATACCAGCTCCTCCACCCCTCAGCCAGTGTCCACTACATCTGATGATCCGCGACGACTGAGGAGTGTCTAACGGCCAGAGGACGACTGCCAAGGTCACCAGGACAGCAGAGTCAGCAGGCTGCCTCCAATGCCACTGTCAGTGAGTGGGGAGGGGGGAGTGAGGCACCAAGGTGCAGCACCCACAGACATAAGTTGAAGGCACCTTGAGCACAGCAGGGGCTTGTCACAGGTGACATTTTTTGCGTTCATTATTTTGACTCGTGTTAGGGATGGACACTTTGTTCGTTCAAGTGAAGTAACATAAACATTTATTTGACGTAAATGGGCTGATCTGGCTGGATGGCATGAATAGGTGCCAGATACAGCACAGGCTTGTAAAAGTATGGCGTTTTAGCAAAGGAGACAGTGCCATTGGCTTGACGAGGCACTGATACCTTGGTTGCCTAGCCGAAGTTTCACTGCAAAGTATCCCTGGTGTCCCTGCCTCCATGGAGGTTCCTGTCCTTTGCCTTGAGGTCCTCACCCTGCACCTCTCCAGGCTCTTCCTCTGAGCCATCACTTGAGTCATCCTCTGTGGCCTGTGGAGCTGCCTCGATTTCCTGAGCCTTCAGTAGGTGCCCCCTTGCCAGAGCCAGCTTGTGCAGGGTGCAGCATGCAATGACTATGAGGGAGACATGCTCAGGTGGATACAGCAAACCTCCCCCTGACCAGTCCAAGCATCTGAAGTGCATCTTCAGCAGCCCGATGGAGCACTCCACCACCGCCCTTGGGTAGGCATGACTTCTGTTGTCTCTCTCCTCAGCATCAGTTCTTGGGTGACGGAGTGGGGTCATCAGCCACCTCTTCAAGGGATAGCCCTGGTCACCCAGGGGCCATCCATCAACTCGTGCAGGAACCACAAACAACCTTGGTACCTGTGAATGTCGCAAGACATAAGCATCGTGTGAGTTCGCAGGGTAACGGGCACAAACTTGGAGAATCTGTGTCCAGTGGTCACAGATGATCTAAACATTCATTGAGTGGAACCCCTTTCTGTCTACAAAAGCTCCAGGCTCACTTGCTGGCATCTTGATGGCCACGTGAGTGCAATCTATTATACACTGGACGCGGGGGAGCCCAGCCATCGCAGCGAAGACTCGTGCTCTCTCCGCCTGGCTCGCCTCGTCTGTCCAAAAGTGGATGAATGTGCGGATGCGTCTAAAGATAGCATCAGTCATGAGCTTGACGCAACTGTGTGCAGCTGATTGAGAAAAGCCCCACAGATCCCCCACCGAGCCCTGAAAAGAACCGGAGGCACAGAAGTTGAGAGCCACTGTGACCTTCATAGCCACCGGCACAGGGTGTCCGCCCATGCAGTTGGAGGCGATTTCCGGATCTATCATGTGACACATTGCTATCACTGTGTCCCTAGAAAGGTGGAGTCTCCTGCAGTACTGGACCTCGGACATCTGGAAGTAGTTGGAGCGCTGCCTGAACACTCTGGACACTGGGTAGTGGTGTCATCAGTGTGCCCTCCTGCCTTGGCTTCCCTACTGGCCCCATGCTTCTCCTCTTAAAGATCTGTCCCTGGGGAACGGCCTGCATTCACCTGGCCTCCTCTCCCTCCTGCCCCTCACTTCCTCTTTAGAGGAGGTTCCACCAGTGGAACACACTATCCTCATTAGATGGGATGCAGTGGAGCAGTGTCTTGCAAATGAAAGAGCACTGTGCTGAAATACTCAGAGGAACCTTCCAGGAAAGATGTGGACCTGAAATGCTGAAAGGCAGGCTTGACAATCAAATGAGACGCAAAGAAACTCTGGGACAACTTTTACTCACACAGTGAAGGACTGGTAATGACAAAGTGCTGCTGCTCCGGGGGCCTTTTATCCCGCCCGTGGATGAGGAAATGAAGAAAACGTGAATTCCGCTCACCCATTTTGCCTGTGCGATGAGCTAAAAAAAAAATCGCACAGGCAACGTAAAATCATGGTCAACAGGATTTTTAATGCCCTTAATTGGCTCTTTAATTGTCGGTGAGCGCTGCTCTGACTCCCACGTGCGCCCACTGACCTCAATATTGCACGCATCCAACATCTTTTTGTGTAATTTTACATGCATTCGGGTCAGGCGCACGCTCAGCCTTGGAATGCTAGATTCAGGCCTAGGGTTACATTCCCTAGAATTTAGATGGTTAAGGGGTGATGTGATCAAAGTTTTCCAAACAGCAATGGTAACAGGTAGTTTAGATCAAGGGAACCCATTTTTACTGACTGGGGAATCAAAGACTAGGTAGCATAGTCTAAAAAATTAGAGGTAGACCTTCCAAGAGTGAAATTACGGCATACTTCTAGATACGAAAGATAATAAAAGACAGGAACTCCCTTAAGGAATATGGAGCCAAGGCAAGCACATGGAGTTAGGTCATAGATTAGCCATGATCTCACTCAGTGGAGTAATAGGTTTGAGTGCTAAATGGCCCACTCAGAATGGTTACAGCACGGAAGGAGGCCATTCAACACCTCAAGCCCACACCAGCTCTCTAAGTGCAATTCAGCTAGTAACCATTCCTTCCCTTTTCTGCACAACCCTGCATTTTTTTTCTTCAAGTGCTTATCTAATTCCCCTTTGAAAGCCATGTTTGAATCTGCCTACATCACCTTTCAGGCAGTGTATAGCAGATTGTAGCCACTCTGCGCAAGAAAGATTTTTCCTCATGTCGCCTCTGGTTCTTTTGCCAATCATCCTAAACTTGTGTCCTCTAGTTTTGACCCTCCGCCAATGGGAACAGTTTCTCTCGATCATCTCTGTCTATACCCCTTTGGATTTTAAACACCTCCATCAAATCTCCTCTCAACCTTCTCTTCCCTAAGCAGAACAGTCACACCTTCTCCAATCTATCCACATGACTGAAATGTCTCATTCCTGGAGCCATTCTCATAAATCTTTTCTGCACCCTCTCGAAAACCTTCACATCCTTCCAAAAAATGTGGAGCCCAGAATTGGATACAATACTCCAGTTGAGGCTGAGCCAGTGCTTTATAAAGGTTCATTATAACTTCCTTGCTTTAGTACTCTATGCCCCTATTTATAAAGTCCAAGATCCTGTTTGCCTTTTTAACTGATTTCTCAAATAGCCCTGTGCTTTCAACGATTTGTGCACCTATACCACTGGGTCTCACTGTTCCTGTAGCCACTTTACAACTGCACCCTTTCGTTTATATTGTCTCTTCCCTTTCTTGTGACTGAAATGTATCATTTCACACTTTGGTGCATTAAATTTCAGCTGTCATGTGTCCGGCCATTTGACCAAACTACCTCTGCTCTTGAAGTCTAACATTATCCTCCTCAGCTCATTGTACTTCAAGTTTTGCGTCTGCAAATTTTAAAATTGTGCCCTCAACACTGAAGTACAAGTCCTTCATATACACATGAAAAATAGTGGTCCCAGTAGCAACCCCTGAGGAACACAACTTCCCCTAGTTTCAAAATAACCACTCACCCCTACTCGTTGTTTTCTGTCATTTAGTCAACTTCGTAACCATGTAACCAAGGACTCTTCTTCCATAGGTTTCAACTTTGCTGGCTAGCCTATTGTGTGGCAACTTATTAAAAACTTTTCAAAGTCTATACATACTACATCATCCACAATCCCTCAATCCTTTCTGCTACTTCCTCAGAAACTTAATAAAATTTAAACATGATATGCCTTTAACAAATCTGTGCTTGCTTTCCATAATTAATCCACACTTGTCCTGGAATGTTAACTCTGTTTCACTCCCCACAGATGCTGACAGACCTGCTAAATATTTCCAGTATTTCCTGTTTTAAATTTCAGATTTCTAGCACCCACACTATTCTGTTTTGTAACATTTGCAATTCTTCAATCCTCTGGCAATAAACCATATCTAAGGGGAATTGGAAGCTTGTGGCAAATTTATATTCTTCCTTCCCTCAGCATCCTTGGCTAGATCCTATCACTCTTCTAAACTCCATTGAAATCAAGCCCAGTCTGCATAACCTTTCCTCATAAGACAACCCGCTCATTCCAGGTATCGACCTAATAAACCTCCTCTGAACCAGCTCCAATGCATTCACTTCCTTCCTTAAATAAGGAGACCAAAATTGCACACAATATTTGAGATGTGGTCTCACCAATGCTCTGTATAACTGAAGCATAACATTCTTACTTTTATGTTCAATTCCTCTTGTAAGGACAGCATTCCATTAGCCTTCTTAATTACTTACTGTACCTGCATACTAACCTTTTAGGACTCAGGCACAAGAATACATAGATCCCTCTGTACCTTGGAATTCTACAGTCGTTCTCCATTTAAGTAATACTCTGCTTTTTTATTCTTCCTGCCAAAGTGAACAACTTCACATTTTCCCACATTATGCTCAATCTGCCAGATATTTGCCCACTCACTCAACCTATCGATGTCTGCCTGCAATCGCCTTATGTCCTCTTGACAACATACTTTTCTACCTACCTTTGTGTCATCTGTAAGTTTCATTACTATGCCTTCACTCCCCTCATCCAAGTCATTGTTATATATTGTAAAAAGCTGAGGCCCCTGCACAGACCCCTGCAGGACTCCACTTGTCACATCCTGTCAATCAGCAAAAGATCAGTTTATGCATACGCTCTGCTTTCAGCCAGCCAACCAATCTACTATCTGTGCTAATATGTTATTCCCCATACCATGTGCTTTTACTTTCCGCAATAACCTTTGATGTGGCACCATATCAAATGCCTCCTGGAAATCAAAGTACAGCACGTCTACAGGCTCCCCTTTATGCACGGCGCAAGTTGCTCCTTCAAAGAACTCCAATAAATTGGTTAAACATGATTTCCCTTTCATAAAACCATGCTGACTCTTCCTGATTGCTTTGAGTTTTTCTAAGCACACAGGTATAACCTCCTTATTGATTGATTCCAACAACTTCTGCATACGTCAAGCTAACAGGCCTTTGGTTTCCAGCTTTCTACCTCCTTCTCTTCTTGAAGAGAAGGGTTATAGTTGTTACCTTCTAGTCTAATGGAACCTTTCCAGAATCTAGCAAATTTTGTTAAATTAACACCAACGCATCTACTTCCTTATTAGCCATATTTTTTAAGAACCTAGGATGAAGTCCATCAAGAGCTGAAGACTTGTCAGTCCGCAACTCCATCAGTTTGCTCAGTACTGCTTCCCTAGTGATTGTAATTTCACTAAGTTCCCCTCTCCTTTCCACCTCCTGATTTACAGCTATTACTGGAATGTGTTTTGTATCCTCTGTGGTGAAGACAGGAGCAAAATATTTGTTTATCCCCTTATTGTCTACTATTAATTCCCCATTGTCACTCTCTAGAGGACCAACACTCACTTTACTTACTCTTTTCCTTATTAAGTACCTGTAGAAACTCTTGCAATCCGTTTTTACATTTCTAGCTAGCTTCCTCTCATATCTAATTTCTTTCTCCTGATTAACCTTTTAGTCATTCTCTGCCATTGACCAATCATCTGACCTGCCACTCATCTTTGCACAGTTATATACTTTTTCCTTAAGTTTGATGCTTTCCTTTCCACCCTTTCCTTTCCATCCACAGGTGCTGGGTCCTCCCCTTAGAATAAGTATATTCCTACTATAAAGAAAAATTCTAAGTATTCTGAAGCATCTCCTTAAATGTCTGTCACTGCTTCTCTATTGATCTATCCTCTAGCCTAGTATCACAGTTCACTTTAGCTAGCTCAGCTTTCATGCCCACATAGTTGCCCTTATTTAAGTTTAAAATACCAGTCTTAGACCCACTCTTCTCCCTTTCAAACTGGGTGTAAAATTCAATCATACTGTGGTCGCTGCTGCTTTGGGGTGCCTTCACTCAGGTCATTAATTAATCCTGTCACATTACACAATACCAAGTCTAATATAACCTGCTCTCTGGTTGGTTCCAGAGCTTGCTGCTCCAAAACACTCTTCTGAAAGCATTCTATGAACTCATCATCCAGACTACTTCTGCCAATTTGATTTTTCCAGCTTATATACAGATTAAAATCACCCGTGATTATTACAGGCAAGCAATATTTATTCTTGTATACTTTGTCCTACATTATGGTTACTGTTAGGGGGCCTGTAGACCACTCCCACCAGTGACTTCTTTCCCCTACTATTCTTCAACACCAAACCCGATTCTACATCCAGATCTCCAGAACCATGGTTATCTCTAACTATTGAACCAATGCCATCCTTGATCAACAGTGCTACCCCTCCACCTTTACCTAGCTTCCTATTCTTCTTGAATGTCATATACTCCTCAATATCCAGAACCCAATCCTGGTCATCTAGCAGCCACTTCTCTATAATTGCTATCAGATCATATTTATTTACTTCAATGTGTACTATCAATTCATTTACTTTGCTACATGCATTCAAATATGGAGCCTTTAGTTTTGTCTTTTCATTATCTTTGTAACATCTAGTCTTGATTATTGATGTATTCTTATGTTTTATCTCTCTGTCCCTTCCTGCGGTTCTATGACCCTCATTGGGACTATTACTATTATAGTCTTCTCCCTTAAATCTATTCCTTGGTTTGCCACATCTACCCCAGCTTGATCCCTCACCCCTTGTTTAATTTAAAGCCCTCTATACTTCCCTAGTTATGCGGTTCAGATGTAGACCGTCCCAATAGTACAGCGTCCACTTTCCCCAGTACTGGTGCCAGCGCCCCATAAACTGGAACCCACTTCTCCCACCAGTCTTTGAGCCACACATTCATCTCTCTAATCTTATTTTCCCTATGCCAATTGGCACCTGGCTCAGGCAATAATCCAGAGATTATTACCTTTGAAGTTCTGCTTCTTAATTTGGTACCTTGCTCCTCATAACGACTATGCAGAACCTCCTTCCTTGTCCTGCTTAGGTCGCTGTACCTACATGGACCATGACAGCTGGATCCTTCCCCTCCCATTGCCAGTTCTTCCCCAGCCCTGAGTGGATGTCCCCAACCCTGGTACTGGACAAGCAACACAGCCTCTTGCACTCCCGCTCTTTTCTGCAGAGAACAGCGTCAATCCCCCTCACTATACTGTCTCCTACTACCCCTACATTCCTGTTTGCTCCCCAAGTTTCAACAACTTCCTGTAACATGGTGCCATAGCCAGCCTGCTCATCCACCTTGTAGACCTCACTTTCATCCACACAGGTTGTGAGCACCTCAAACCTGTTTGACAATTGCAAAGTCTAAGCCTCCTCCACTACTGTCTGCTCAGTCCTATCAGCTGCCTCACTCACAGTCACATTCTCAGGCTCCTCACTACTGATCAAAACAGACAAACCTATTTTAAGTGGCGTGACCCTCTTCTGGTACAAAGTGTCCAGGTATCTCTCCCCTGCCCTTATGTTGTTCAGTGTCTGCAGTTGAGCTTCCAGATCAATAATTCTGATCTGAAATTCCTATAGCTGCTCACACTTTCTGTCAGAGATTGCCTTGGCGTCCAAAAGTCCCCACATTCCATAGCTGCAACATAATACCTATCCTGCCATTGTTATTATTATTATGTTAGCTTAATTTAATTATTTAACTTACTTAATTTATAATAATTCCTATGTATACCACATCTCTTTCCCTGTGCACTGACTTCCCATGTGAATTTAATTTGCTACTCACTCAGTCTCGGTCTTACTCCTGGCATAGTCGCCTGTCTCCTCACATGACCCTTACTGTACACTCCGGATCATATCAAATGATTAAGCATAGATAGAGAGAAATGATTTTCTCTGGCAGAGAAATCAAGAACAAAAGGGCATCATACCTAAATTAGAGTAAGCATTTAAGAGTAAAAGGGATGCTAGGTCAATTAAAATTTTCAAGATTGAGATCAACTGATTTTTGTTTAACAAGGGCATCAAGGAATATATAACAAAGCAGATGTGAAAGCATTAGAGAGGATGCAGAAAAGATTTACAAGAATGGTTCCAAGGATGAGGGGTTTTAGTTATGTGGCTAGATTGGAGAGGCTGGGGCTGTTCTTTTTGGAGAAAAGAAGGTTGAGGGTAGATTTGATAGAGGTGTTCAATATCACTAGGGATCTGAGCAGAGTAGATAGAGAGAAACTGTTCCCATTGGCAGAAGGGTCGAAAACCAGAGGACACAGATTTAAATGTGAATGGCAATAGAACCAAAGGTGACAAGAGAAAAACTTTTTACACAATGGGTGGTTAAGATCTGGAATGCACTTCCTGAGTGTGTGGTGGAGGCAGGTTCGATCATGACTTCCAAAATATTTGCAGGACTACAAGAGAAAGGTGGGGCAGTAGGACTAGCTGAGTTGGACTTGTACAGAACTAGCATGGACTTGATGGGCCAAATGGCCTCTTTCTGTGCTGTAACCGTTCCATTATTCTATGATTCCATGAAATGGAATTCAGGTGCAGACTAGCCATGATCTAGCTGAATGGTGGAACCAGCTCAGGAAACTGCATAATGTATTCTTGTTCCTATGTTATCATGTAGCTCCCTCACTCAGGTATTGGTCTCTCTTTAAAAACTGCCACCAGCAATCCCTCCTTAAAAACATACCCTACATTGCTCTGTCCTTCAAACCACCGACCCATCACCAACCTCCCTTTCATTTCTACAGTTCTCGACTGTGTGATTCCCATTCAAAGTCATGCCCATCATTCCTACACCACTTGTTTGAATTCCTCCAAACAAATCTCTGCTGCTTCCACAGCACTGAAGCAGCTCAAATCCAGATAGAAATGACAGCCTCTGTGACTGTAGCCATGGGGCATTATCTTTCCTCATATTCACCAATCTCTCTGCAGCTGGCACAGAGGTCCATACCATCCTTCTCCAATGCCTTTGTAACACTATCCAGCTCAGTGGAATTGCCTTCACTTGGTTCCACTCTTATCCCTCTGATAGTAGCCACAGCAGCCTCAGTAATGGTTTATCTTCTCAGACTTTAGCTTTGCAATCCTTACCTGGTCTGGCCTACTTCTGACTCCAGACCCACAGCAATGTGATTGACTCTTAACTGCCCTCTGAAATTGTATGGCAAGCCACTCAGCTCAAGGGCAATTAGGGATGGGCAACAAATGCTTGCCTTGCCAGCAATGTCCACATCCCATGAAAGAATAAATTGAATTAAATTAATCCCTCACAAATCCATCCTTGGCCTGATTCTTTTCATCATCTTTCTGCTGCTTTTTGGCAGTGCCATCTGCAAGGCATGGGATTAGCTTCCACATGTACAAGATGGATATAGGGCATTCGGCGCAACCTGCCCATTTTATAGTGTACCTTCCACACAAGCAAATCATCCTAATCATATTGACTCACTCAGTTTTTAAAAACCTTTCACCCCCTATTGCTTTATCCACTCAGCAAATCTGATCTTAAATGTTAACACAGATTCTGCCTCAACCACAAACTCTGGAAGTGGAACTCCCCGACCTTAAAACTTCTTTTCATAAAGAAGGTTTCTCTGTTCTCTATTCTAAACCTCTCACTTTTTAAAAAATTCTTTCATAGAACGTTTACATTGCTGGCTGGGCCAGCATTTGTTGCCCATTCCCGATTGTCCTCGCCCAACCATGGCTACCAAAAGAAATTAAAGATAGTATTAGATCCAAAGAGCAGTCATCTGAAGTTGCTAGAAAAAGTAGCAAGCCTGAGGATTGGGAGCAGTTTAGAATTCAACAAAGGAGGACCAAGAGATTGATTAAGATGGGAAAAGTAGAGTATGAGAGTAAACTTGCAAGGAAAATAAAAGAGGACTGTAAAAGCTTCTAAGTATTTGAGAAGAAAAAGACTAGTGAAGACAAATGTAGGTCCCTTACAGCCCAAAATGGGAGAATTTGTAAGAGAACAAGAAGGTGGCAGAGCAATTAAACAACTACTTTAGTTCTGTCTTCACGGCAGAAAACATTACGAATAACTTGCCAGAAATGCTAAGGAATCGAGGGTCTAGTGAGAAGGAGGAATTGAAGGAAATTAGTGTTACTAAAAAAAAATGCTGGAGAAATTAATGGGGCTGAAAGCCGATAAATCCCCAGGGCCTGGTAATGTACATCCCAGAGTACTAAAGGAGATAGCCATGGAAAAAGTGGATGCGTTAGTTGTCATCTTCTAAAATTCTGCAGATTCTGGAACAGTGCCGGTGGATTGGATGGTGGCAAAAGTAACCCCACTATTTAAAAAAGGAGGGAGGGAAAAAACAGGGAATTACAGACTGGTTAGCCTAACATCAGTGGTAGGGAAAATGCTAGAGTCTATTATAAAGGATGTGAATAACAGAACACTTAGAAAGTATCAATGGGATTAGACAAAGTCCACATGGATTTATGAAAGGAAAATCATGCTTGGCAAACCTACTGGAGTTTTTTGAGGACGTAACTATCAAAATAAATAACGGAGAACCAGTGGATGTGGTGTATTTGGATTTTCAGAAAGCTTTTGATAAAAACCCACATAAAAGGATGCTGTGAAAAATTAAAGCAGATGGGGTTGGGGGTATTATATTGTCAAGGATTGAGAATTGGTTATCAGACAGGAAACAGTAGGAATAAGTGTCTTTTTTGGAATGGCAGGTGATGACTAGTCGGGTACTGCAGGGATCAGTGCTTGGGCCCCAGCTATTCACAATACACATCAATGATTTGGATGAGGGAACCAAATGTAATATTTTCAAGTTTGCTGACAACATAAAAATAGGTGGGAATGTGAGTGGTGAGGAGGATGTTAAGAGCTTCAAAGTGATTTAGACAAGTTGAGTGAGTTGTCAAATACATGGCAGGTTCAGTATAATGTAGATAAGTGTGAAGTTATCCACTTTGGTAGGAAAAACAGAATGGCGGAGTATTATTTAAATGGTGACAGATTGGGAAATGTTGGTGTACAAAGGGACCTAGGTGTCCTTGTACACCAATCAATGAAAGTAAGCATGCAAGTGCAGCAAACAATTAAGAAGGCAAATGGTATGTTGACCTTCATTGCAAGAGGACTTAAGTACAGGAGCAAGGATGTCTTACTGCAGCTGTACAGGGCCTTGGTGAGACCACACCTGGAGTACTGTGTGCAGTTTTGGTCTTCTTACCCAAGAAAGGCTATACTTGCCATAGAGGGAGTGCAGCGAAGGCTCACCAGACTAATTCCTAGGGTGGCAGGATTGTTGTATAAGGAGAGATTGGGCCGACTGGGTCTGTAGTCACTGGAGTTTAGAAAAATGAGGGAGATCTCACTGAAACGTCTAAAATTCTGAAAGGGTTGGACAGACTGGACGCAGGGATGATGTTTCCTCTGGCTGCGGGGGTGGGGGGCTCTAGAACAAGGGGACACAATCTCAGGATACGGAATACGCAACTTAAGACTAAAATAAGGACAAACTTCTTCACTCAGAGGGTGGTAAACCTGTGGAATTCTCTATCACAGAAGGCTGTGGAGGCCAAGTCACTGAATATATTTAAGAAGGAAATAGATAGATTTCTGGACTCTAAAGGCATCAAGGGATATGGGAAGAGACACCAGCATGGCTTTGAGATACAGGATCAGCCGTGATCTTATTGAATGGCGGAGAAGGCTCGAAGGGCCAAATGATTTACTCCTGCTTCTATTTTCTATGTTTCTATGGGCTGAATCTTCAGCTCGGCGAGCAGGGGTGAGGCCCGCTTGCCAAGACGTAAAATGACACATGGTGACATCGGGCATGCATCCCGATGTTAAAACGCATCATTCAGACTTTTAGTTCAGTGGACGCACACCTGAGTCAGCTGCGCGCCCGCCAAACTGTCAAAGGCCTATTAAGACCATTTAACTCTCACTTAAAATAATTAACGGAGCTGCCCGTCCAACCTTTAGGTTGGCGGGCAGGCGAAGAGCCCAGGCGGCCTTCGCATTTTTCATGGGACCTCATCCACGGGCGGGATGAAATTTCAAATTTTTATTGAAATTAATGTACATGTCCCAGCTCATGTTTCATATGAGGGACATGTCATAAAGAAATTTCTCGTCACTTTATTAAACTTTTTGGACTTAATACACAATCTCCCTGGGGCACCTCTGTGCTTCAGGGAGATTTCTGTGCTCTTTTGCACGCGTGCTTGAAAGAGCGCACTCGCGATTCAGGCAACCCCCACCCCGCCTGCACGGAGCGCACAGCGCTTCCGGGTGCGCGTCACGCTGGGCCCCTGCAGTCCATGAGGTGTAGGTATACCCACAGTGCTGTTTGGGAGAAAGTTCTAGGATTTTGACCCAGCGACAGTGAAGGAATGGTGATATAGTTCCAAGTCAGAATGGTGTGAGGGAAATTTGGAGATGGTGTTGTTCCATGCATCTGCTGCCCTTGTCCTTCCAGGTGGCAGAGATCATGGGCTGGAATGATGCTGTCGAAGAAGCCTTGATGAGTTGCTGCAGTGCATCTTGAAGATGGTACACACTGTTGCCACTGTGCATGGCAACTAACATTCGTGACACACAAGTACCAAGCAATGACCATTTCCAACAAGAGAGAATCCAACCATCTCCCCTTGACACTCAACGTCATTACCATCACTGAATCTCCCACTATCAACATCCTGCGGGTTACCATTGACTAGAAACTGAACTGGAGCAGACATATTGTGGTTACAAGAGCAGGTCAGAGGCTGGGAATCCTGCGGCGAGTAACGCACCTGCCGATGCCCCAAAGCCTGTCCACCATCTACAAAGCAAAAGTTAGGATGCGAAGGAATACTCTCCATTTGTCCGGATGTACAGCTCCAACAACACTCAAGAAGCTGGACATTATCCAGGACAAAGCAGCCAGCTTGATCGGCACCCCATTCAATATTCAGTCCCTCTACCACCTACGCACAGTGACAGCAGTGTGTACACCTACATGATGCATTGCAACAACTCACCAAGGTTCCTTCGACAACAACTTACAAATCTGTAACCTCCACCACCTAGAAGGGCGAGGGCAACAGATACATTGGAACACCCCCACCTGCAAGCTCCCCTCCAAGCCATATACCATCCTGAATTGGAAATATATTGCCATTCCTTCACTGTTGCTGGGATAAAATCCTGGAATTCTCTTCTGAATAGCAATCTGGGTGTACTTACATCACATGGAATGCAGCAGTTCAAGGCAGCGGCTCACTACCACCTTCTCAAGGACAATTAGGGAAGGGCAATAAATGTTGGCCTAGCCAGCAACGCTCATCTTGTGGAAGAGTAAAGAAAAAAAATTCAGGTGTTTCTTCATACTTGTATTTCCCTGTAGCAGGCAGAACCCTAGGATTCTACACTGTACTTCTCTAAAGCCTTTTTTAATTCCCAAAGACTTTAATTTAAGGCTATGGTAACTGCTACAAAAGGCTATTGGTTATTGCTTCCAGTTGTTGTGTGTTCTTTTATTAGTCTTAACCTTTACATTTCCCAATGCTATTTTTCAAATAAATTCCAAACATTCCAGGCTTTGAGATAATATCACCCATTTGATGGGAGTGTGAAGTACTGCTTTCCGGCTGAGATCAGTAGCCCCTACCGGGGCTGAATTTCACCAGCCCTCGGGAGACAAGCTGGGAGATAGGAGGGTTCATAAATAGCAGCACAAGGTGTCAGGAAGGAAGCCCAACATCATCTCACCACTACAGAATATTTCCAGAAGCTAGAATGACCGTGGCATTTCCACCAGCCGACCAGAGGCAGGTGGCCAATTAATTCAATTAAGTAGCCAATTAATGGCCACTATACACTCCCATCAGCATTTTACCAGGATTAGGATGGGCCCCGGCAGCATGGGAGACCACCAAGTATACTGAAGCTGTCTCCCAGCGGGGCAAAGCATTCCTTGTCAGTTGCTCTGTGGGATCACCTGGCAACCCCTCAGCTCCAGTGCCGCCCCTAAAGGGTTCACCCCACCGATCGCCAAGCTGCCTGCCTATCTCAAAAAAAAATCTTTACCCACCCTTCAAGGGTGCCTCAATACGGCGGTGCCCTCTCTATCTCCCTGTGGCCTGAGCAGCAGCCACCTCTGCCGGTGACGCTATCACAGCTGCCAAGCTACTAGCCCTGATTGGGCTGGTAGCTCTGAGATGCAGGCAGCTATCTTAATTGGACATTGGTTAAGAGGCTGCAGCAGGTAAAATCACCCCCTCAGACCTGGAGTGCAACTACGGAGGCTTGAGACGCACTCTGTCCTGATCACAAGACTTCCTTGATTTCCGTAAAGTCCAGCCCACTCATCTCTCTGGCTTAATTATGGATTTGGTGCATTAACCCACTAGGCTATTAGGAGAGTTTTCATTAATATCCTTAATGACATGAAACAACAAAATTCTGTTTCAAACTGTCCAGAATATTATAAAGCAATTTAAACAACATTGATTTGCTTTGCAATACTTATAGCTGCAGGGAAGTCCAAAGGGAATATTTTTTGTTCAAGAACTTCCCCATTTTGTAAGGTTAAAAGAAACTCATTGGATATTTGAGACCTGAGAGCCCCTCTGGAGTGGTTGTCAGGCCAGTTCAAAGCCATGGTCCTATTGTTTCCTGTGCAGCCTCCCCAGTCAACTATACGAACTGTGGAGCCTGGATACAAATGTCTCAAAGCAAGAAAGAAATTGTACATTTTCACAAAAATGTCAAACAAATTTCTTCTGGAAAATTGGGCAGAGTGTTGAAGAAAAAATTCTCACTCTGGACTTTACTCTTCCTCTTTAAACTGAATGTATAGTTGGGTTTTCATATTCTATGGCTATATAAAATACTGGTCAATCTATAAATAATATTTATGAAATATTAATATATTATGAAATACACAACTATTTGTTAGGTGCTAAAGTACAGAAAACTAGATAAAGGCAACATAAGCCTCATCATCTATAACATGTATTTACAAAATAGTTAAGCAACTTTTTAAATTATATAAATCACTCCCTGTTCTTTTTGGAATAGAGCAACTTGGAACGAATATAACTCAAAAGGACAATTTGAGACTGTAGGTATTGGCATCACTAATGACACCTTGTTCTTTTTTCATCTCAGTAGCAATTCAGAAGTAGAATTTGCCTAAGGGCCTGCTGACTGAGCTGAAACTGAAAATCTTATCCTTTATCTGCAATCTCAATGGATTTGCCTAATACACAGTTAGTCATGACCTTTGTTAGACATTTCATGCTTTCTTACCTGCTCCTGAGAAATTGTCTAAAGACCCATCTGCTGACGTTGTTGAAATATCACTGTTGCTCATTGGTTCTGTTTTGACTGAAAAACAAAGAAAAAATGAAGCTATGTCAACAATTTGATGAACACACCTTATATTCAGAGAAAATGAAAATTATATCTTATATTAATAAAAAAGAATATTAAACAGGCAGATGGAAGTATTTTCCCCATTTATAAATATTGAGATATTAGATTTTATGTTCATTTCACATATCTAGAATATAATGTTTAAAGCAATTTGAGATGGAAACAGAGAGCTTCAACAAAGCGCTAGCACTAACAGGTGAAATAAATAGTCTCCTTCTCTATGATTTTAATTTTTTAAACAGGGTATATTATAATTTATTCTCAAATTTAGATTTAAAAAAATATTTTGTGACTTGATTAGAGATACTTTCAAAATTTTTATTTCACACTATGTACTTACGTTCCTTCACAGCTTGCTATTTATGAAAATGATTTTGCACATTACACCTTTAAATGGATAAAAATTTCATAAGCAATGGCAGCACTTTCTATTTAAAAACCATAAAGTAATTCCCCTGATGACTTAGTGGCCAAATCATCAACATGGTGCCATATTGAACTTTAAGGAAAAATTTTCAGACCAACTGCTGAGTGGAAATAGGACAATAGTAACCCAAATGGGTGGCCTATTACTGACCTCCCTGTGCCATTTGTTGCTATCTTCCCATGGGTCTAATGTTGGGCAACTGACAAGCCTGCCCGAGTCTGGTGATAGATCCTTTTGATACATAAATTGGGGTTGTATGACTTATGTAGGATCCTGATTGCCATTTTGTGACTTAACTAGACTTAGTTCCTACTCACAACTCGTTTGCCCTATATTAATAAGTTTCGGCACTCAACATGGGCCAAGTCTCTGGCTGGCCAAAAGCTATGGTGGGAATATCTACCCACAACAAGGCATGTCCCAAGTTCATTTCTGGTCTTTCCTGAGTTATTTGGTCTAAGGCAGGAAGTAGTAATAAGATTAAAATTGGCCTCAGTCAGGTTTCTACTTATAAGACCAAGTAAGTCCAGATGTCAGGTGAAGACAAGATAAGCTTGTCAGATCAAATACCTGACATTGACTATCTAGGCTCACACAGGAGACATAGGAGAACTGCTGGAAACAATGGAAATTTGGCCCAGCATGAGTCATCACCTTCAAGCCATAAGAGAGAAAAAAAAGGTGGGAGTTCGGTGCAGAGAAATGGGTTTTTTTTTTGCATTTTTCAGCCTCCAGTAGTTGGTGAGTTTCCTTCCTTGTCTCCAAGCTAAGTACAACTTTCTATTACCGTATCTGTGTAAATTATTAATTAATTGACTAATTAAATAAGAAAGGTTTGACAGAAATGGCAGGACTGGTGCTGTGCCAGAAAGTGTCTGCAGCTTAAGCAACGTTGGCTCCAAGTTGCTGGGCTGGAGTCTAAGTTGCGGACATTACAGGGCATCAGGGAGAGGGAGAGTTACATTGAAATACTGCTCCAGGAGGCAGTCACTCCCCTCAGGTTAGGCAGAACTTTAATGTTAGTTAATAGTCAGGGACAGGAGGGTGTGACTGTGAATCAGGCAGGTAAGGGGAACCAGCATGTAATGATGGAGGAGTCTTAGCTCCTCACTTTCTCCAAAGGGTACAAAGGTGCTTGCTACCTATCTGGATGAGGAGGACTGCAAGATGGACGAGTGGACTGACGACAGCACCTTGGTGAAGGGTGCCATTCAAATGGGAAAAGTGAAGAGGAATGTAGTAGTGATGGGAGACAGTATAGTCAGGGGCATGGATACTGTTCTCTGCAGCTGCGATCAGGAACTCTGGAGGTTGTGTTGCCTGCCCAGTGCCATGGTTAAGGATATTGCCTCGCAGCTGGAGAGGAACCTGAAGTGGGAGGGAGAGGATCTGGTTATCAGGGTCCACGTGGGAGCCAACACCATAGCAGAACATTGTGGTTCTGCCCAAGAGAATGTGGCAGGGCTAGGGACCAAATTAAAATGCAGAACATCAAAAGTTAATCATCTCTCGAAGTGAGCCATGTGTAAATTGGCACAGGGTCAAACAGATTAAAGAATTAAACGCATAGCTCAAAGAGAGTGTGGGAAGATGGGGTTTTGTTTCATGGAGCACAGGCATCAGTATTTGAGGAAGGGTGAGCTATTCTGCTGGAATGACCTCCACTTGAACCTGGTTGGGACCAGTATCCTGGCCAATCGTATAACTAAGGCTGTGGGCAGGACTTTAAACTGACAGGGGGCGGGAAGGGTTCAGGTGAAGGGGGATTTAGAAATCCAAAGAGAAAGGTTGAGGCATCAGAACAGAATAGCAACACTGGTAAAGAAAAACAGAGCGGGTCAGGAAGGGGCAGAGAGCAGAACAAAATTTGTACGTCTGCGAATAAGGACATCGCAGGGAATAAAAGTAAGAATTAAAGTTAAAAGTTTTTTATTTGAATGCATGAAGCATCTGAAATAAGATATATGAACTAGTGATACAAATGGAGATAAATGGTTTAGATTTAATTGACATTACAGAGACATGGTTACAAAGTGATCAGGTGTGGGAAATAAATATTCCAGAGTACACAATATTTGGGCCAGACAGGATGGCAAAGGAGGAGGGGTGGCTCTTGTCATGATAATAGCCGATTGTGGTTGTGGACTCCAGTATTAGATAGTGTACAGTACTCTGTACTATATACGAGGTAACCTGACCTGGAGGTTGAAGGTCAGATAGCACATGTTGGAGCCTGTCTTGATAGAGTTCAGGCACTGCAGATAAATGTTCATATTAGGAAAATGTGTTAACAAAGTTAGCTCAGCTACAATGTCTATGGCCTGAATGCATCATTAAAAAAAAGAAACAAGAAACGAGACATGTTGTCAGAAGTAAACTAAACGCAACAACGGAGGTACTGAAACCACCGACAGAGCTTAGTTTAGAGGGCAATCTTGCCGAAAACTGGAGGAGGTTCTGGTAGCAATTCGAGCTGTGCCTCACAGCGACTGGCAGTGATAAAAAAGAGCCTTGGATATAGTATTCCATCCTTCTCCATGTAGCAGGGGAAGAAGCCCTAGAAGTCTATAACACATTCACATTTGAAAGTGATGAGAAACTAAATGACTTGAAAGAAATAATGGAAAAATTTGAAGCATGAGGTGGAAGCAGATCTTTGGTAGCCTAGTGAGGGAGCATTGGATCAAGGCATCCCTGGTGTCCCTGCCTCCCTTGCGGTTACTGAGGTCTGCCTCCACGCATTCTCCTCACCATGTTCCTCTTCTGACTCACTACTGGTTTCATCATCTGTGGCCTATGCAGCTGCGTCAAGATCCTCTTCCTCCAGTGGGTCCCACCTAGTCAGTGCCAGATTGTGGAGAGAGCAGCTTGCAACAACTATCAGTGACACCCACTCTAGGGATTACTGTAGTACACCCCCTGAATGGTCCAGACATTGGAAGCTCATCTTGAGAAGACCTATGGTCCTCTCTACCACCCACCTTGTGGAGGCATGACTCCTATTGTAACGCTGCTCTGCCTCTGTTCTTGAGTGGTGGAGAGGCATCATAAGCCACTTTTTCAAAAGCCCTTGTCACCCAGCAGCCATCCATCCAGTCGCGCTGGAACACTGGAAAGTCTTATCACGTGGGAGTGTCTCAAGATGTACACATCATGGGAGCTGCAAGGGTACCTTGCACAGACTTGCAGAATCTGTAAGTGGTCACACATTATCTGCACGTTCATGGAGTGGAAGCCCTTCCTGTTGACGAAGGCACCGGCTGACCTGCTGGCGCCTTGATGGACACATGAGTGCAGTCGATGGCACCCTTGGTGCAGGGGAACCTAGCAATGGCAGCGAAGTCTCTGACTTCCTCAGCCTGGCTGGCCTCATCTGTAAAGAATAAAGGTCAATACCTGCCTGAACAGAGCTTCTGTCCCCAGCTTGTCGCAACTGTGGACAGCTGATTGGGACACTCCACACAGATTCCCCACTAACCCCTGGAAAGAGCCGGAGTCATAGGAGTTGAAGGCCACTGTGACCTTCACAGCCACTGGCATGGGGTGCCCGCCTAGTCAGAGCTGATCTCAGGCTCAATCATCTGACAAATGGAGGTCACGACCTCCCTTGAGAGGTGGCGCCTCCTTTGGCATTGCACCTCAGACATATTGAGGTAGCTGCATCACTGCCTGTAAACCCTGCAGCAGGATGGGGGTATTTTCTGTGGCCCCTTCCGCCTTGAACTTCCTGCTGGCCCTGCACTCCTTGTGCCTGAGCCTCTCCTCCCACAGGTCTCTCCCCTTGAAGCTGCATTGGGACACCTGGCCTCCTCTCCCCCTCCTCAGAAGAGGAAGTGCCACCAGCAGAGACCACAATCCCTATTACCAAGGTAAGGGAAGGCTGTCTGATATCTGAAAGGGTCCACATGGTCTAAATCCTCCGGGGGCCTTGGAGACACCAACAAGTCCTGGGGCTGGATTTTCAGCTCGGCGTGTGGGTGCAGGCGTGACATGTACGAGCATGAAATAGCGTGCGATGACGTCAGACGATCGTCCCGACATCATCACGCACTTGCGCGATATCTCAGTCGGCGGGCGCATGCACAAGAGTTGGCAGCGTGCCCGCTGACAATTAAGAGGGCTGTTGAGCCCATTAATAAATTAATTAAAGTGATTTTTTTTCCCTGCCTGTCCAATCTTACGGTTGACAAGTGGGCGAAAAGGCCAAGCAGGCTTTGGATTTTAGAGGAAACCTCATCCATGCGTGGAAATAATAAAAAAATTTAAATCTCATTTTTAACATGTCCCTGCTCATGTGACAGAGGGGGCATATTTACCTTAATTTTAAAATCTTTATTTTTAATGTTAGAAATCTTCAGCTCCCTGAGGCAGCTCTTTACCTTCAGGGAGCTTTCAAGGGGTGCACCCGCGTGCATGCGCTGATTTTTGCGCTCGCCCTCCGCGCCCACCACGCCCCACCCCCACCCCCACCCCAGCTAGCATGAAACGCATGCTGAGAATCTCAGCGCTGCGGGGGTGGGAGAAGCGCGACGCATGCAAGGGGGAGCGTACATTGAAAGCTCCCTAAAGAGCTGCCTCCAGGAGCTTAAGAACTTTACAATCAAAAATAAGGATTTTAAAAATAAGGGAAATGTCTCCACATGACTTAATCACATGAACAGGGACATAATAAAAATGTTTTAAAAAAAAAAAATTTTAATTTAAATTACTGTTGGAATCCTCATCCTGACCATGGATGAGATTTCCTAAAAAAAAAAATCGAACGGGTGCTTGGCCGATTAATTTGCCCACAACCATAATATTGGACAGGCAGCAAAAAATACTTGATTGATCAATGGACTTAACAGCCCTCCCAACTGTCAGTGGGCGTGCTGCCGACTCTCGCGCACGCCCGCCAACCAAAATATCGCACAAGTGCGTTATGGTGTTGGGACACTCGCCCAATGCCATTGCACATTATTTTACAGCCGATCGGGTTGGGTGTGCAACCACCTAACGAACATAAAATCCTGCCCATGCAAGAGAAGAGCTCTAGATGTAATGTATTGGCCTGGAATGGGAGCACAAATCGGGGAAATGGTGAATGCATGCACAGTGTGCCAAAAGTACAGTAAGTTGCAACAAAAAGAGCCACTTCAACCACACAGTGTTCCAGAGAGGCTCTGGCAGAAAATTGAAGTGAACTTGTTTACATTCGAGAACAATGAGTATCTACTAGCAGTAAATTACTCCTCAAAGTTTTTTGAGTCAGTGCCGCTCAGAAATGATAGTAAAACCATCACTGTAATAAACCATTTAAAATCAATTTTTGCTCGCCACGGTGTGCCTGAAGTGCTCATCTCAGATAACGGTTCACAATTCTCAGGCACTGAGTTTTGCAAATTTGCACAGGACTGGGAATTTTGCCACACTACAAGTCCCAAATATCCACAATCCAAAGGAATGGCAGTTCTTAAAACACCTGTTGAAGAAGGCAAAGGCAGACAGAAGAGACTCCTAACTGGCTTTGCTGGATTTCAGGAAAACTCCATTAGAGGGCATTGGATCATCTTCAGCACTGCTCCTGATGGGGCGAAGACTAAGAACTAAGCATCCAACTGTGCCCTAACTGTTCTTTCCACAGCCAGTGAACTACAGCATGCAAGACCTGCTCAAACTGAGACAGCAGAAGCAGAAACAGTACATTGATCAAGGCATCCGATCCCTACCTGACCTGAACATGGGAGAGAGAGTGAGAATTCAGCTTTAAGGGATCTGGAATCTTGTTGTCAAAGGAAAACCAAGGCCTTACATAGTGCTGACTCCAAACGGACAACAGTACAAGAGAATCTGGAAATTCTTACTGGAAAACAAATGAAGCGCAACCCTGCTCTGAACCAGAAAGAGTAGCTGAAGATCAAAAGCCAGAATGCACCAGTGCAGCAACAGATAACCAGACAAAGCCCGAGAGTCCTGAAAACTATCCAAGGGGTGACAGTGACACAGAGCTGGAGAAAGCCCCTTGTCCTTCAAAATCACCTCTGTCACCATTCAGGACATCGAATGGAAGAATTGTGAAAAAAACTAGAGATACCGAGATGAGTAAAAGACAAAACAGACTGATCAAAACAGAGTGAGAAAGAATAGATGAAAGACTTTGTGTACTTGAGTTCCATAGAAGTTTCTAAAAAAAGGATAATGTTATGATAATAGCAGATTGTAGTTGTGGACTCCAGTATTCAATATTATAGGGTATTATGTAGTATATATGAGGTCATCTGGCCTGGGGGTAGAAGGTCAGGTTGCACATTTTGGAGTATGTCTTGACAGAGTTCATACACCACAGATATGTGTCCATGAAAATGTTTTATCAATAAAGTTAGCTCAGCTACAATGTCGACGGCCTGTGTACATCTTTAAAAAAAGAAACAAAAAAAAACAAAACAGCCCTGATGGTAAAAGATGATATAAGGACAAGGCTAAGAAAGGATCTGGCCTCAGAATATCATGAAGTAGAATCAGTATGGGTGGGAATTAGAAATAGAAAGAGTCATTAAACGCTGGTGGGGAATAGTCTATAGGCCCCCTAATAGTGGTTATATCATTGGGCAGAGCACTGAACAAGAAATTATTGGAGCTTGTAACAAAGGCATTGTAATCATTGTGGGGGACTTTAATCTTCATATAGACTGGGACAATTAAATTGGCAAGGTGGTCTAGAAGATGAGTTTGTAGAATGCTTTTGTGGACAATTTCTTGGAGCAATACTCTGGTACTGACTAGAGATAAAGCTATTTTAGATATAGTATTGTGTAATGAAGCAGGGTTATTTAGTCATGTCATAGTATAAGATCCTCTGGGAAATAGTAATCATAATACCACTGAATTCCAGGTTAAGTTTGAAAGTGACATATTCCAATTTCAGACAAAATCTTAAACAAAGCCAATTAAATGGGCATGAGGGGAGGATACAAACTGCAAAATATAAGGCTGAAGCGTTTGTTACAATCTTCAGCCAGAAGTGCTAAGTGGATGATCCATCTCAGCCTCCCGCAGAGGACCCCAGCATCACACAATCTTCAGCCAATTCGATTCACTCCACGTGATATCACGAAACAGTTGAAGGCACTGGATACTGCAAAGGCCTTGACAATATTCCAGCAACAGTACTGAAGACTTGTGCTCCAGAACTTGCCATACCCATAGCCAAACTGTTCCAGTAAAACTACAACACTGACACCTACCCAGCTATGTGGAAAAATTGCCCAGGTATATCCTGTACACAAAAAGCAGGACAAATCCAGCCTGGCCAATTACTGCCCCATCAGTCTACTCTTGATCATCAGTAAAGTAAGGAAGAGGTTATCAATAGTGCTGTCAAGCAGCACTTGCTTAACAATAACCTACTCACTGACACCCAGTTTGGGTCCTGCCAGGGTCACTCAGCTCCTGGCCTCATTACAGCCTTGGTTCAAACATGGACAAAAGAGCTGATCTCCTGAGGTGAGGTGAAAGTGACTGCCCTTGAGATCAGGGCAGCATTTGACTGAGCTTGGCATCAAGGAGCCCTAGCAAAACTGGGGTCAATGGGAATCAAGGGGGAAACTCTCTGGTGGTTGGAGTCATATCTAACATATAGGAAGATGGTTGTGGTTGTTGGAGGTCAGTAACCTCAGCTCCAGGACATCCTCAGCGTAGTGTCCGAGGCATAACCATCTTCAGCTGCTTCATCAATAGCTTTCCTTCCAACATAAGGTCAGAAGTGGGGATATTCGCTGATGATTGCCCAAGGTTCAGCACCATTCGTGACTCCTCAGATACTGAAGCAGTCCATGTCCTAATGCAGCAAGACTTGGGCAATATCCAGGCTTGGGCTGACAAGTGGCAAGTAACATTCGCACCACACAAATATCAGGCAATGACCATCTCCAACTAGAGAGAAACCAACCATCGCCCCTTGGTATTCAATGGCATTACCATCACTGAATGCACCACTATCAACATCCTGGGGGTTACCATTGATCAGAAACGGAACTGGGTTAGCCATATAAATACTGTAGCCACAAGAGTAGGTCAGAGGCTAGGAATCCTGTGACGAGTAACTCACTTCCTGACTCCCAAAGCTTGTCCACCATCTACAAGGCACAAGTGAGGAATGTGATGGAATACTCCCCACTTGCCTGGATGACTGCAGCTCCTACAACACAAGAAGCTTGACACCATCCAGGACAAAGTAGTCACTTGATTGGCACCACAACCAAAAACATTCACTCCCTCCACTACCGATGCAAAGTAGCAGCAGTATGTACCATCTACAAGATGCACTGCAGGAATTCACCAAGGCTCCTTAGATAGCGCTTTCCGAACCCATAACCACTACCATCTAGAAGGACAAAGGCAGCAGACAGATGGGAACACCACCGCCTGAAAGTTCTCCTCCAGGTCACTCACCATGACTTGGAAATATATCGCCGTTCCTCCACTGTCGCTGGGTGAAAATCCTGGAATTCCCTTCCTAACAGCACTGTGGGTGTTCCTGCACCACATGGACTGCAGCAGTTTGTGAAGGCAGCTCACCACCACCTTCTCAAGGGCAACTAGGGATGGGCAATAAATGCTGGCCCAGCCAGCAAAGCCCACGTACCATGAATGAATAAAAAAAATACTGGCTGAGGTCAATTAGGTAAATAGCGTAAAAGATTTGGAGGTAAATGAATAGTGGGAAGCGTTTAAAGAAACAATTCAAATCTTCAACAAAAATACAATCCATTGAAAAACAAAAACTCAACAAGACAGGCAAACCTGTGGCTCGTTCAGGAAGTTAAGAGTAGTATTAGGTTAAAGGAAGAGGCTTACAATGTTGCAAAAGACAGTAACACTTATGAGGATTGGGGGTGTTTTCAAAACTAGCAGAGGGTCACCAAAAGGTTGATAAAAAGGGAAAAAAATAGAATGAGAGAGTGAACTAGCCAGGAATATAAAAACAAATTATAAGAGCTTTTATAAATATATTATTTTTGTAATAGTTATAGGAATAGATAATACAAAATATAAAATTAAATTTTATGGGTTCGGTTATTTAGGAAAAATTAGAATAAGTGCACCAGATGATATTCTAACACCAATTAAAACAGTTGACATCTTATTAGTTTCAACTTCACCTTTGCTTTGATGAAACAAAATAATTAACTTAAATAGAGTCTCTTCCTTGCAATTTTAACAAATGCTATGGGGAAAGTCTTCAGCTTGGCAAGTGGGAGAGGGGCCCGCTCACCGAGGCGTAAAATGACGTGGAGTGACGTCGGGCATGTGTCCCAACATCACCGTGCATCATTTAGATCTTCAGTTCGCCCGCCAAGCTATCAAAGGCCTATTAAGGCCATTTAACTAATTAAAATAATTAACGGAGTTGCCCATCCAACCTTAAGAGCCCAGGCAGCCTTTGCATTTTTCATGGAACCTCAGCCACGAGCGGGTGAGGTTTCATGAATGATTTTAAATTTTCTCAAAAATTTTTATTGAAATTAATGCACATGTCCCAGCTCATGTGACAGTTTCACATGAGGGGTCATGTCATAATTTTTTCAACTCTTTATTGAACTGTTAAAACTTAAAACTAATCCTCCTCAGGGACACCTCCCCACCAACCGCCCGCACAGGGAGCGCTCAGCGCTTCCAGGTGCACGTCACACTGGGTGGGCCTTAATTGGCCTAGCCACGTAAAATAGCAGCGAAGACCCGATCGGGGCGCTGATCGGGTCTGCACCTGCCCCCCGCTCAACCCCCCACCCCGGCCCAACAGGGGTGAAAATCCTATCATATTAAATGGTTCCACAGTTAACAGGAAGAATCTGCTGTCCTGAAGCATGTAAAATAACCTCATGGTAATTTGCTAAATAATATTGTGAATAACTTATTCCTAATTAGAACATCTGAAAGTGGTTGTTTTAGAATGAGGCTGCGTTTAACTGTTATGCAAGAGCTAAACATGTCTGTAACTCCTTGGTAAACGTTTAATTGTTGATTACCATTGTTGAAATCACAAAATATGCCTTTAAAAATGTGAAAAAATTTGAAATTCATAATTATGGATATAATTGCAATCTAGAAATCTAATTCAGTTTAGAGCCTGAGAACAATTTTCTCAAAATCAGCAGTGTAATGTAATCTGCCAGCATAAATTGTGTTTACACTCTGTCACTCTATGACTTACAGTTGTCCTGTGTGATGTCAATCATAAGCATGTTAATATATTGGTTCAAAATCTTTTGCTATTATATTCACAAAAGCACTAACCCATTTATTTTAAAAAGGTCAACACTTTCGTGTTAGTGGTTGGAGGAGTTTCATACAAATGTGTAATGTGTGAATTACTAACATGGCAGAGCTTCAACTTCAACTTCAACCCTCTATTGTTTTCTTAAACAAGAATATTCAAAAAAAAATCAAAACACAGTATATCACCTAAAATGGAAAGCTAGATAGAGCCAAACATATTTTGAGTTGCATTAACAATACCGCTGATGCCAGTTAAACTTGTTAAAGGCATAGTCTCAGACACAGACCAATTTCTAACACAGTGGCTTTACCAGGATTCTAAAAAAGGGAGTGGAAACTCCATTATTCAAGTGGCAGCAGTGAAGGAGGCAGGCCAAATTTCAGATACAGGTGCAGTGACTTATGTTTTCATACCTTAATTTTCTGACACAATTGCAAGTTTATAACCCAGTCTTTGACAATGTAAACTTTCACTATGACCACAGAGATTAGCTTTTTTTTTATATTTGTCAATCTTAATGGAAAACAATAATTGGCATTGTCCTATTCCAATGGAAAATTGCAAGCAGCAATTTTTAGATTAGAGTCTGCATAGTTTTTCATCAATGAGTAACAGCAATTTTGTATTGTGGCAAAGCTGTGTCAGTGGGCAGAATTTTCGGCAGGTTGCGGTCGTCCGCACAGCCTGCAGACAGCGGGCCGCCTTTCTTGCCAATGGCCGTCAGGGAGCTCATTGTAATACATCAGCAAATCATTAAAAGGCCATCCCATCAGGTTCTTGGACCCCTGCTGGATCGTCCATCCATACCAGCGGGAAAGCATGTCGCGTGTTTCACAACAGCACACAGGTGACGTGTGCTTGACAGCCTTCGCTTTGGGGGAACTGGAGGTGAGCGAACAGCATTGTTCTGCAGAGCTCACCAGGGTTGCCCATTGCTTTGCAGGCTTTAGGGGTGCCAGGAGCCGGGGTGAAGTGCCACCCTGCCACGGAGGTGACTGGTGCCCTGGCATTGGATCCCACACACAAGAAATCGAGGAGGGGGGCAGGGTAAGCAAGGGAAGTGGCCAAGCAGTAGGGACACATATAAAAACTGACCATTCCTCTGCAACTTAGACAATTCAGGCACAGCCACAGTGATACGATTGGGGTTGGGCTTCTAGACTGCCTGCCCATGTGAGCAAGGTGGAAGTGCCAAAGTGCCACCAAGTGCTCTAGACCTTACCCCCCATCACCGGCACAGACTGAGTCCACGGCCACTTTACTGAACCATGGAACAGTTGGACTGCACATGTTGTACAATCTCTATGGCAATGCTGACCATGTGGCAGTCACTGCTGGAGGCGCTCACAGCCCCTTGCAATCTCAGCATCCCAGTCCGGAGCAGTCTCCCTCATGTCACAGGCTGACAGTGCAGCCATGCAGCATACCCATCTGTGGCCATCCAAGGGGTGGCCAGCACGCTCCCGGAAGGGTTAAAGGTCCATCACACAGGGCCGGGAAAGGTGCTAAGTACGCTCATGCTAACCACGTTTCTCTCTTTCTCATATCTCAGGAGGACCACATCAGGAGCCTGGTGACCTAGCTGAATGCCTGATGGCCTACAGAGAGTGAAGAAGACGGAGGAGAGAGCAACTAAGGCTCCTAGCCGTGCAAAGGCAGGAGCAGCAACCACAAGAAGGGGCTGCTGGGGTTTATGCACCCACTGCCCAGAAGCAACAGTGAGCTGTGGCTGGTCGGTGCCTAGCAACACCCACAAACTATTGACACCGCCTGCCATTTCTGCAGAGGACTGAGAACCAGTGTTGTCGATGACTGCACATGTCTAGGGACCTGGTTGCTCCCATATGCTACTTAGTGCAGGAATTGGCACCAAGGGGACATGGAGGGCATCACTGCCAGTGGCTGTGAAAGTGATCGCAGCACTCAATTTCTACGCCAGTGGCTCCTTTCCAGGCTCCACAGGTGACCTCTGTGGGATATCACAAGCCACCATCCACAAATGCATCCATGATGTCACAGATGCCATCCTTGAGGGCACACAACTTTGTGCATTTCACCCAGGACTGGGACAGCCAGGATGCAAGGGCCATTGGATTCTCCCAGATCTCGGGATTCCCACAGGTGCAGGGTGTGATTGACGGCACCCATGTGGCGCTCAGGACTCCGTGGCTATACGCGGTGGACTACGTCAACCATAAGGGATTCCATCCACTGAATGTGCAGCTGGTATGCAACCACCAGAAACATTCTGCAGGTCTGCGCGCGGTTTCCAGGGAGTGTGCATGATGCCTGCATCCTCAGTCAGTCACAGATCCCTGCAGTCTTCCAGAGTCCACAGAAGCTGCAGGGATGGCTCCTTGGGGACAAGGGCTACTCACAAAGGCCATGCTGATGACAACTGTGCGGCAGCCTCAAACTGCAGCAGAGTGACAATATAATGAGGCTCATACTGCAGCTCGCAACCTGGTGGAGCAGACCATCAGGATACTGAAGAGGAGGTTCCAGTGCCTGGACCAGTCTGGTGGAGCCCTGCAATACAGTCTGCAGAGGGTGTCACACATCGTCATCATCTGCTGCGCCCTTTAGCCCTGGCGCTCCAACGGGGAGACGAGCTGGCTGGGGAGGGGCTGGAGGAGCTGCACGTCTCCTCCGATGAGGATGCCGCCGATGAGGATGGGCGAGGAGGTACTTGAAGGTGATGACGGGGTTGAGGCCCTCGCACTGGCTAGATGAGGTAGGTGCACTCAGGAGGCCCTCATAGCTGCTGGATTTGTGGAGGATGACAATGACGACAACGACATGCAGTGTGGTGGCCCGATAGATCCTCACATCGCATTTGTGAACATTTGACTCCAGTTTGGCTTATGGCAGCACAAATACCATCTGAGAATGCTCTTGTCATGGAGATGCAGTGGAGGCCCTAATAGTTGCTCGATTGCAGGAGGATGATGACGACATGCAGTGAGGACACTCCATAAATCTTCACATTGCCTCTGAGAATGTCTGACTCATCTGGCTGAGGACAGTGCGCTTGCGCTAAGTGATCAGGGTCATATCATGGAGACGCAGCCGTGAAACTTTAGAAGCATTTGATGCTTTGTCCGCCTTCAGCACCTGAGCCCTTCAGGAGCTGAAGCACAGTATCAGTGGTCACAGATGCTGAAGAGATGGGGCACAGTTCCTTCTTATAAGGCGCTGAGAGCACATGGAGAGAATGCGAGAACTCTGTCATGCCTGCCCACTACATTCTGGCAGCAATGACAGGCATCGCCAAGGTGCAGACATCAGTAATGTTTCAAGCGAGTATGAGGCCGGACCATCACTTTGGGCTGAAGGCTGCACAGAGCCCAGGGAAGTGGCCCTGGACTGAGACACCTGCCTTTATCTTGTGCAGAAATGTTTCACATCTGAGTTACAAGAACACTGCTCATCAGAACAAGAAGCCATCGGCAGGGAGACATTCTTGGGAGTTTACTGCCAATAGTGAACAGTATGTACAAGTGATTAACACACGTGTCCAGGCTGTGCAAATAATTCTCCCTGACTTTCTTAACCCTGGTGCTCCCCAGATATCCACAGTGGAGGTGGAGGCAGCTCGCTGACTGCGATGCTTTGTCTGTGATGACTTTGGCTGGAGGGGATCCTCTGGAGGGCTGAGGCTTGGAAGGCCCCGATCTATTTTCAGGGTCATGCCATATGGCAGTAGCACCCTCCTTGGTCTGTGGGGCTGGATCTGCTGGGGTCACAGAAAAAGGGGAGTGGGATGAGCTGGACAGTCTTGGAGTCACCTGGATGGATGGGCCTGGAGCCTGCACCTGCTGATCCTCCTCCCTATGGGTGCCCGTAGGCCCCAGGCTGACTCCTTGAGGAGCAGGAGTAGCTGGAGTGAGATCAAGCTGCCGGTACCCCTCTCGCAAAAACACTGTTAAAGGCCAACTATGGCAGCAGGGATGGAGTTGAGCCCACGCAGCAGTGCAGGAGTGAAGTCCTGGACCTTGGCAGCTGCCACCATACCAGTGTTGACCTTGGTGCTTGGCATGCCAGCACTATCACCTCAGCCTGAAGGCGGGCGGACTCCTCCATCGTGCCTTGCAACCTGAGGAGTGCAGCGGACATCCCTTCCTGAAGTTCCCGAGCTTGCCTTTGCAGCTCCAGCAACTGTGAAGTGACCAAGTCCAGAGGCTCCTCATCTGACTCGGAATGAGCACCATTCTGGCCTGCAGCAGTCCTCCGAGTGCCAGACACCTGGGAAGTCCCTGCAGCTACCTGCTGTGAATCAGACAGTGCAATGTGCTCACCAGATTGTGATACCAGGGCTACTCTAAAGCTAGGTCCCACTGAGCTGTGTGTCCCTGCAATGGTGGAGGGTGTCTCCAGATGCCTCTCCAGAGGTTTCTTTGCGATTTGATTGGAGGTTCTCGGTCATGGACCCCATCGACTGTTTGGCAGATGTGCCTGCGAAAGCAAGGAGAGATAATTAGTGCATGGCAGTGGCAAAGAGGACACATCACTCAAGGCATGGTTGTCTGAAGGATGTTGCACTGCTGGATCCGCTACTTGGTAGAGCAGTGCCTTCTTCACCGTCAGCAGAGGAACGGTCCAGATTGTGACCAGCCAGCTGGATGGCTCTGTTTTCAAAGTCCGTGAGGACCTTGATGTCGGGCATTCTACCACTGGTCTGTGACCCCTCTTTCTTGTTGTGTGCCAGTTTGTCCTGCATGATAGAGATGGAGAAAGTTTAAGCAGGCCGCCTGCCAGGCCAGTTGATAAGTATGCCTGGCCTGTGTGTGTGCAAGTGATGGGGATGAGGACAATGGACGGCATGAGGACAATGGTGGTGAGTGCGAGAGGGTAAATGGTGATGTCCTTTGAACTGGCAGTGAGTGAGGGCCGTGTGGACGTGTCATGGGTTTGTGAGTTGAAAGTGATGAGATAATTGACTTACCCTGGCAGAATGCAGGAGTTCAGTCATCCTCTTGCGGCACTGGGTGGTTGTCTTATGACCACCGCTGCCACCAGCTCCCAAGCTGGATTGGTCACATTGCTGCCCATCCTGCGGCCAGAGAGCAGATACAGGATCTCCATGGCAACCAGAAGTCGCTCAAGGGACCCGTCGTTGAAGCGGGAGGTTGCGGTCTTTTTTCCTTTGCTGACTATGCCTCCTGGGCAGCAGTGGTGAGCTAGTGGCGATGAGCACTATGCTGGCAGCTGCCTTTTAAACATGGCAGCCGGCAAAATGGCGAACAGGCGAATGAGAGCCCGTCCGCCATGGAATCGGCATGATTCCTGGGAATGCATAAGTAATATGGCGGGCTCAGGACGATGCGGTGCGAAAACCCACCATCGCTGTCGGCAGGTGGAACGCCATTTTGCCAGCCTGCTACCGCACAGTGTAAATTTGGGAAAATCCCATCCAGTGCGTGTAAATCATATTAATGGCTTTTACTTAATGAGACTAATTTATCATGTCTATTTGGGATTGTTCTTTTAACCATGAAACAGCAAAGTAAACTGATGGTGGCAGAAAGGTAGTTAACGCAGATCAAAAGTTTCAAATGCTGTGCGGAAACACAGAAAAAGGCGCTGATAGTATCTAAATAGCATTGTGAATAATTTAAGTCTAATTAGAACTTCTAAAAATAATTTTAGCTAGAGGTTGTACTTTATGGTTACACAAAAAACTAAAGTGCACTTAGATGAAATGTAAATGCGTAACCTTTAGTTTCGTAAATACCTTATTAATCTGAAAAGTTTCCTGACTTTGGCTAAATTAGTGAAGCACAAAATAGAACGAATTGTCACGAATCCTATGACGCTTGATAATGTTATTGATCTTGCATACTTCTACTGTGCAGGCATAAATACAATCTTACAGCATAAATATTTTTATAGTGCTAACAGGCAATATAATTTATTGCAAAAATTATAATTTTAACATCACTTTTCATAAACATAAATATAATGCAAGCCTACAGAAAAATAAAGTAGATCACAGCCAGCCTAAAACCATACCTAAAGGGCACTTCAGAGAACATACCACATAACATCAAAGAATTAATGAAATTTTGTGATTTTTGTACCAGAGCCACACAAACCTGCAGTGGTCTGTGTACTAGAACTTAGCAACCAGTCGGCTGAGCTGAGCATAGTCATGTTGTCACCTAAAGAGAAATTGTAAACAAGAAGTTTAAACAATGAACTGACCTTCTCAGGTGTTTAAAATATAAATGGTAGGCAAGAGACGTGTGTTACAGAATAGGATAAGTTGCCCTGATATTATTTCCTGTCTTCAGATGGAATTCTTTGAAACTATGAACCCAGATGAAAAATAGCAAACTCGGCTTTGTAGCTAAATAGAAATATTAATCAATGCTAGGATTCAAATCAAACTTTGTAAATGAGAATTCAGTTTTTCATAAATTATTGATCTATACAGGAGAATATCATCTAGGAAATAAAATTAGATTCACAGAGGAAAATGCAAAAGAATAATTAATGCCTGCAACATCTGTTAAATTTCAGGATTATAATCTCGAGATTCCTCATGCACAATAGAATTATGTATCATCAGATGAATAGTTCTATAGTGCATAAGGGAGTTCAAGCACTAAGCTCTCATAATAGTTTCTTCATTGTCACAGACTATAACAAACAATATTGGGGTGGATTTTCAGCTCGGCATGCAGGCACACCTTGACACACACGAATGTGAAATAGCGCACGATGACGTTGGGCAAGCGTCCCGACGTCACCGCGCACTCGCATAATATTCTGGTTGGCGGGCGTGCATGGGGGTTGGCAGCCTGACCGCCGACAATTAAGAGGGCTGTTAAGTCCATGAATAAATTAATGTGAATTTTTCCCTGCCTGTCCAACCTTAGGGTTGGCGAGCAGGCGAAAAGGCCAAGTGGTCTTTGAATTTTTGCGGAAACCTCATTCACAGGCAGGATGAGGTTTCCGACGTTAAATTATAAATAAAATAAAAATTTTAAAATCTCTTTTTTAACATGTCCTTCCGCATATGACACAGTCATTGGAGGGGACATGTTTACCTTAATAAAAATAAAGATTCTAAAACTTTAGAAAACGACAGCTCCCTCAGTCAGCTCTGTGCCTTCAGGGAGCTTTCACTGAGTGCACCTGCGCAAATGCAGTGACTTCCACGCTTGTCCCTGCTCTCCCGCCGCCACCCCGATTCATGCTCGCGGTCCGTTAATTGGCCAGCCAGCGTCAAATTGTGGTTGGGGCTCAATCGTGGCCAGTGGACCGTTGTGCAGCCGCTCCCGGCCCCGCGTGCCACGCCTTCCCAATGAGGGAAAAATCCTCCAAGTCAAAAAATATATTTAATTCAATGCATCTCATTTGACTTAACACTGAGTTCAGTTTACAATTATCTGTTAAGTAGGAAAAATGTTATGGGATACATGGTAAAAAGCCTTACTTTACAAAATGCTTCCCAAGTTTAGTCAGAATTATTTGTGAGCATAAACAACAGTTGGCAATGCATTTATAGTACAAGATGATAACTGTAGTTTATGAATACGTGGAAAGTAGAATTAAAAACATTCTATATTGAACTTTAAGTTATCAGTATCAAAAATAGGGGATATCAAAAGGTGCAATATATTCAAAGCATTACAATGGGGAGTGAGCGGAAGAGAGGGCATTATAATTTCCAAAAATGAAAATGTAATACAAAATTCATTGACATTTACTGCCTTGACTAGACTATAAGTACTTGATTTCCATTCAACATGAAAATGTGTTGTCACTTTTTTGCATTTCTTTTACAAAATGCTGCTTGTCTCAAGTTACCAAGAAAGTAATTACTCTCACCTGTACAAATCAAAACTTCTATTCTGAGGGCATGTAAACTATACTTACATTCACTTAGCTAAATCAATATTTCTTTGGGAACCACAAGATTCTCTTTTCTCTTACTGTAGCATATTTTTGTTCACAAAAAGGAGTATTACTCTATGTCTGAGCATTATGTATAATTTGTTAACCAGTATAACTTCTAATCAATAGGGATGTGGAGCGAAGTAACATTCACTGGCATGAGAGACAGATTTGTATTAGCTCAGAATCATATACAATCTTTTCAAATAGCACAGATGATTTCCTATTAAAGTCACATTTTGTTACTTGGCAGACACTCATTAGCTGAACTCAGGGCTAGATGAAATGAGGTTCCTTGCAAAAAAAAAATGTCATAGCCTCTATTTTGTGGTCAGATGTGACGTGACAGCATTGCCACTGTCCTCAAAGAAAGTTGTCCACAAAGATCTAGCGATCTAAGTGGCACAGATTTCACTATTCCCGATGTTAAAGTGATTCTGGCACCAATTATAGAGGATCTCCAGTGGCTAGTAGCAATGGCGTCATCAAGCAGGCTAAGCTGCCAATTACATTGACAAATTCTCACATGCAGCAAACCAAGAAGTAAAATACACTGAATATCCTTCATCTTTTAAATAATTCTGCAGACAGTGAGTGAAATAAAGGTTGGGCATGCACATGGGATTAAGGTGGAAACTGAAATATCATAAACAAACTGTTAAAAAAATATTTAAAATCTATGGATTTTATCAAAATGGAGAAATTTGACATCCCACAAATATATAAAATATGAGGTTTTCAGGACCAGAAGGCAGTAATTATAAACTTGGTATAAATTCAGTTACACTTCATTCAACAGGAGTTAACTTTTTCATGGGTTTTTACAGCAAGGCAAATAGTGTAAAAGTGGAAGCTCATACCAATTCAAGTGATTTTGAAAAATATCCAACTGTGGAGGCTTCAACAGCACACCATGTGGAGGAGCAGCGAATCTCTGACAAACGTTCCGGATTTCTGTGTTCAACTGCACGTGATGACTCCAGAAGTTGTTTTCAGTTTTACAGCTGCAATAATGGTGAATGTTGATGGTTTTGCCGCCATTGTTATTGAAAAGTTCTAGCCAATATTGTTTGTAATGATAAAGAAGAGCCTGAACTCCCCCATGAGCTATAGAACTGTTCAGCTAATGCTTCATAATTCTATTGTGCATGAGGGAATCACAAGATTACACTTCTAAAACAGAGAGAGCTCGCTCTGACAAACATTCCTGTTATAGCCATCAATTATTCTTTATACTCTGAGCCTAATTTTATTTCCACACAAACCTCTTCGGTATTGATTTAACTGTCACCTGGTAACTTCAGTAGCAAACCACTGAATTTTTTTTGATTTTGCATCTTAGTATTGATTGATATTTCTATTTAGTTGTAAAGCCACACTTAACGTTTCTCATCTAAGTTCAAAATTTCAAAAAATATTGGGTTGTAAATTCCAAGCTCCCCAGCATCAGACCTGGTGGGCACCCAGACCTGAGTCAGAAGGAAGGGCGAGACAGGCACAGAAGAAATTTAGTGCAAGTAGTTGGGCATGGAGTGGCAATCGGACGCTGATTGCCACTTGGAGGGAGGTATGGCCCATTATCCCAAGGCAAGATAGTTAGCAGGAATAACCCATCTTACCTGATAAAACGTATCTCCTGTGCACTGACATGCAGTTCCAGCAATAACAGCTGTAAAGTTCGAGGTCACATAACTGATCAAGGCCAGTGAATTCATCTTCCAATGCCATCTCCCACCCACCAAACCGCCAACCGCACATAACGCTGAAGGCATGACACGCCCATTACTCCCCCATCAACAGTATCTAGCAATCAGGACTCATGCCTGACATTCAGGTGTTTCAATTCACCCTCACACACTTCCCATTGCTGCAGGCTTCACATCTCCATCTCATAGCTTCAAATGCTTCCAGCTATTCAACTTAGGTCAGGCACATCACTCAAACACATTGCAACATACCTCACTTATGCTCTTCCCTCTCACTTGGTAGAAGACAATGGCACGTAACAAAAGAGAGCAAAGAACTGGTACGGACAGTTGAATGTCTGCAGCTCCATGCAGGAAACAGCGCTCTGAAACATTGGCTTGGCAAACAAACAAACAGCGAGGCCATTACACTTGGCATTGTTGAAAACATCAGGGATAACAGTATGCTCTTGCCTTAAGCACCTTCTCAAGTCCCACCTCACCCCCATCCCTCAATGTAATATGAAGTACAAGCTGCCAAAAGGTGTAACCATGCATCTCTTGCTGTCCACCCCGCTCCTTTCCTCACTCCATTTCCCTTGAGCATTATGCTTTCAGAGACCCAAGATTTGATGACTAGCAAGCCAGTGCAACCTGACGATGAGCAGCAGGAAGAAGGGTAGAGATCTGATGAAAATGCACCATCACTTACTTGATTTGACACTTGCATACACCAACTCAGGAAGTGGCACTGTGCAGACTTTAGATGGTATTAGAGAAGTAGGATCTGATTATGCAGAGTCACCAGGCACAAAATCAACTGCAGCTGGGCGAGGGGGAAAGGATGCCTGAAGGAGGGTGAGGTTGCAGATAGGTTTGGCTACAGAAGACCCAAATGAGAACTTCAATGGGGTGAAGTACAGGAAAAGGCTGATGGGCATGCACACACAAATGCTTGGTGCATTGGAAGCCATAGAGATTGTTGTCACTGTCAAGGAACATGGAGATATTCAGCTCTAACTTGGCAAAAGGGCTTTATGCAGATCTTGGAGCCCATTCTTTCCAACTTGGAAGTGGTGAACAACACATGAAAGACTTATGGACCTAGTTGTGATACAGTGTCTGATGGCTAATAGCAGAAGCCATCCAACATCCCAGTGCTACAGTGAAAGTTCAGACCAAAATCTTGAGATGCATACTTAGTGCCATGCAGTGCAGCTTGGTTTCTTGCAGACTGCTAACCTTATACCAGTGCTCAAAGCAACATGAAGGGTTCCACAATAGCTCGGCAATTATAATTCAGCAAATTACTAGGATGACGAAGGTGTTGCTCCAGGGTAATGGCAGCGCTTCTGCAGATACAATGGGCATTAATTGCCCACTTAAGGGCCTCAATTGGCATCCAGGCAGTAAGGCCACAAGCAAGCCTCCTTGCCCCAGAATTAATTCATCTTGTGGGGGGGTGCGCAGGTGGAAAGATGGCAAGATCCCCACCCCGCACCCTTCTGTCCAATCAAATGGCCAACTCCCGGCTCGAAACTCACTTCACCGGGGGAAGGAGGGGGATTTAAATTCCATCTATTGAGTGTGTTGCAATGTGTGTCTGAGTGCACGTGATGTGCCTGCAATTGTTAAATAACAGATACTGTGCACAACTGAGAAGTATGGGTGTTAGGCTTGCAGCAGTGCTGAGTGTTTGACCGTGAGGTGAAGCCCTAAATATTAGGTATCTGTCATGCTTGATAGATGATGTTGGTAGGCGAATAAAGGGTGGTAGTGAACGGATTGGAATGTGAGGCCAATGGATCTTTTCGACCATGGACAAAAGAGCTGAACTCCAGAGGTGAGATAAGTGTGACTGCTCTTGACATCAAGGCAGCATTTGACCGAGTGTGGCATCAAGGAGCCCTAGCAAAACTGAGGTCAATGGGAATCAGAGGGAACACTCTCCACTGGTTGGAATCATAGCTAGTACAAAGGAAGATGGTTGTGGTTGTTGGAGGTCAATCATCTCAGTTCCAGGACATCACTGCAGGAGTTCCTCAGGGTAGTGTCCAAGGCCCAACCATCTTCAGCTGCTTCATCAATGACCTTCCTTCCATCATAAAGTGAGAAGTGGGGATGTTTGCTGATGATTGCACAATGTTCAGCACCATTCATAATAAGACCATAAGACATAGGAGCAGAAATTAGGCCATTCGGCCCATCGAGTCTGCTCCGCCATTCAATCGTGGCTGATAAGTTTCTCAACCCCATTCTCCCGCCTTCTCCCCGTAACTTTTGATCCCCTTACCGATCAAGATCCTATCTATCTTGGTCTTAAATACACTCAATGACCTGGCCTCCACAGCCTTCTGTGGCAATGAATTCACCACTCAGGTACTGAAGCAGTCCATGTCCAAATGCAGCAATATTCAGGTTTGGCCACACAAGTATCAGGCAATGACCATCTCCAACAAAAGAGAATCTAACTGTCACCCCTTGACAGTCAATGGCATTACCATCACTGAATTCCCCCTTATCAACTGTTACCACTGGGATGGGAGGAGTGCACATATGATCTAGCCCCACTACTCCACAGGCCGTAGCATTAATTTTAAAAAGTTTAACTTTCTCACCAAAATAGCCAATCGCCCATTTCCCCAACTGGTGCCCAAGATAAAGAGTCTTCAACCAGGCTTCTTTCAATAAACTCAGAACGATTGTTTATTATAAACAAGTTGAAAGTACTGGTTAGCAGACAATGGTAATCAGGAAGCATAACTATCTATCCCTTGCTAAAGAATTCCCCCAGCACATACACAGACGCGCACACACACACACAGTCTCTCTGCAGAGATGGGCTTCAGAGAATAGGCATTATAAAATAAAGGATAAAGTTCGCAGGGTCTCAACGCTGTTGACCTGGAGTTCCCTCGTGTGAAGATCTGGTTGGCCAGGTTGGCCCCAGTGGACAACTGGAAGTTGTCACCAGCTGGTCTCAGCTTTGCAGGTCCAAATGCAGACCAGTTACTATCAGATGAGGGTTCTTTGGTAATAGGTTGATTACCTTCTTGCAATTGTGTGTGGTTGAGAGAGAGCCAGTTAGGCTAGCCTTTCTTCCTCAGCTTGTTCCCCCCAACAGAAGCTAGCCTTCAAAACCAGCAGATTCACAACTTAAGTGGTTTTCTCTCTCCAATGTGATTTCCAGAAAGTTGCCAATCTTTGTTTTCTCAGTTCTTTTTCCCTCATCAATTAAAATGATTGCTGTTCAAAACAAAAACAGATCTTCTTCAAGTACCATAATGGTCAAGTGATTTCTTGGAAGATACCTGCTTGTTGACAGTGCCAAGGACCTTTTTAACAAAATCCCAGGTTAGCATCCAAATGTGCAGATAATGCCAAGTCCTTCCATTTTATAAAAGAAGGATTCAGTCTTGAGAGATATGATTCTAACACAACATCCTGGGTGTTAACATGCACCAGAAACTGAACTGGACTAGCCATATCACAGACTCTCACAGTGCAGAAGAGGCCCTTCAGCCCATCGGGTCTGCACCGACACGTGAGCAACACCTGACCTACCTACCTAAACCCATTTACCAGCGCTTGGCCCACAGCCTTGAATGTTATGATGTGCCAAGTGCTCATCCAGGCACTTTTTAAAGGATGTGAGGCAACCCGCCTCCACCACCATCCCAGGCAGCTCATTGCAGACCATCACCACCCTCCGGGTAAAAAAGTTTTTCCTCACATCCCTCCTAAATCTCCTGCCCCTCACCTTGAATTTATATCCCCTCATGACTGACCTTTCAACTAAGGGGAACGTCTGCTCCCTAACCACCCTCTCCATGCCCCTCATAATCTTGTACACCTCAATCAGGTCACCCCTCAGTCTTCTCTACTCTAATGAAAACAACCTAAGTCTATCCAACCTCTCTTCATAACTTAAATGTTTCATCTCAGGCAACATCCTGGTGAATCTGCTCTGCAACTCCTCCAGTACCATCACATCCTTCCTATAATGTGGCGACCAGAACTGCACACAGTACTCCAGCTGTGGCCTCACCAAGGTTCTATACAACTCCAACATGATCTCCCTACTTTTGTAATCAATGCCTCGATTGATAAAGGCAAGTGACCCATACGCCTTTTTCACCACCCCACTAACATGCCCCTCCGCCTTCAGAGATCTATGGACACACACGCCAAGGTCCCTTTGTTCCTCAGAACTTCCTAGTGTCATGCCGTTCACTGAATACTTCCTTGTCAAATTACTCTTTCCAAAGTGTATCACCTCACACTTTTCAGGGTTAAATTCTATATGTCACTTATCTGCCCATTTGACCATCCCTGTAGCGCAAGACACTCAACCTCACTGTTAACCACCCGGCCAATCTTTGTGTCATCCGCAAACTTACTAATCCTACACCCCCACATAGTCATCTATGTCATTTATATAAATGACGAATAATAGGGGACCCAGCACAGATCCCTGCGGTATGCCACCGGACACAGGCTTCCAGTCACTAAAGCATCCTTCTGTCATCACCCTCTGTCTCCTACAACTAAGCCAATTTTGAATCCACTTTATCAAATTACCCTGTATCCCATGTGCATTTGCCTTCTTTATAAGTCTCCCATGTGGGACCTTGTCAAAGGCTTTGCTGAAATCTATATAAACTACATCAACTACACTACCCTCATCTACACACCTGGTCACCTCCTCAAAAAATTCAATCAAATTTGTTAGGCTTGACCTCTCTCTGACAAAGCCATGCTGACTATCCCTGATCAAACCTTGCCTCTCCAAGTGGAGAGAGATTCTCTCCTTCAGAATTTTCTCCAATAGTTTCCCTACCACTGACATGAGACTCACTGGTTTGTAGTTCCCTGGCTTATCTCTACAACCCTACTTAAATAGCGGAACCACATTTACTGTTCACCAGTCCTCTGGCACCTCCCCCGTGGCCAGATAGAAATTAAAAATTTGGGTCAGAGCCCCTGCGATTTCCTCCCTTAGCAGCCTGGGACACAAATCATCCAGACCCGGAGATTTGTCCACTTTTAAGCCTGCCAACACCTCCAATACCTTGTCACTCCCTATTGCAATTTGCTCAAGAACCTCGCAGTCTCTCTCCCCAAGTTCGATACCTTCATCCTCATTCTCTTGGGTGAAGACGGATGTGAAATTATCGTTCAATACTCTACCGATGTCCTCTGGCTCCACCCATAGATTTCCCCCTTGGTCCCTTATGAGCCCTACTCTTTCCCTGGTTATCCTCTTCCCATTGATACACTTATAAAATATCTTGGGATTTTCCCTACTTTTACGAGCCAGAGCTTTCTCATATCCCTCTTTGCTCTCCTAATTGCTTTCTTAAGCTCCACCCTGTACTTTCTGTACTCCACTAATGCCTCCGCTGATTTGCTTCCCATGTACCTGCTAAAAGCCTCTCTTTTCCTTCTCACTGTAACCTGAATATCTCTAGTCATCCATGATTCTCTGGGCTTGTTACTCCTTCCTATCACCCTAGAGGGAACATGTTGAGCCTGTACCCTCCCCATTTCCTTTTCGAACAACCCCCACTGTTCCTCTGTAGATTTCTCCACAATTAGCTGTTCCCTGTCTACCTTGGCCAGATCCTGCCTTATTTTACAAAAATCTGCCCTCCCCCAATCCAAAACATTTTAATGCAACATGTCTATTTCTTTGTCCATAACAAGCTTAAATTGTACCATGTTACGGTTGCTATCACTAAAATGTTCCCCCACCACCACCTCAGCTACCTTCATTCCCCAGAATTAGGTCCAGCACTGCGCCATCCCTTGTTAGACCCTTTACATATTGACCTAAAAAGTAATCCTGTACACATTTCAAGAAATTCACTCCATCCAAGCCCTTAACACTATGTCTATCCCAATTAATGTTGGGAAAGTTGAAATCACCTAATATAATTACCCTATGTTACTGGTTTTACATACCTCTGCAAATTGTGCACATATTTGCTCCTCAATTTCCCGCTGATTATCTGGGGTCTATAATAAACACCTAACAATGTGGCTGCCCTTTTTTTATTCCTAAGCTCTACCCACAAAGCTTCATTCGATGCCCCCTCCAAGATATCATCTCTCCTTACTGCAGTAACTGACTCCTTAACTAATAATGGAATGCCTCCTCCTCTTTTGCACCCTCCCCTGTCTCACCTGAAGATTCTATATCCCGGAATGTTAAGCTGCCAATCCTGCCACTCCCTCAACCATGTCTCAGTGATGGTCACTATGTCACAATTCCACGTGTCAATCCTCACCGTGAACTCATCTGTTTTGCATGTAGCACTTCTGGCATTAAAGTAGAGGCCATCCAGCCTTGCCTTATACCCTTGAAACTTAATGCAGCTGTACTCCCTCTGACTTGATTGTTTTACTGTATTATGATGTGTCCCTATTCTGCTAACATTCTGTCTCCCTTCCCTTTGCCGAATTAGTTTAAACTCCTCCCAACAGCACTAGCAAACCCGCCTGCAAGGATGCTAGTCTTGCTCTGGTTCAGATGTAGACCGTCTCCCCGCTTGTACAGGCCCCACCTTCCCCAGAAACAGTCCCAGTGATCCAGGAATCTAAAACCCTCCCTCCTGCACCAACTCTTAAGCCACGTATTCATCTGCGTTATTCTCCTATTTCTGAACTCCCTAGCACATGGCACTGGGAGTAATCCAGAGATTACAACCCAAGAGTTCTTGCTTTTTAGTCTACTGCCTAACTCCCTGAATTCTTGATGCAAGAGCTCATCCCTCTTTCTAACTATGTCATTGGTATCAATGTGTACCATGACCTCTGCCTTATCACCCTCCCCCTTCAGGATGCCCTGCAGCGTTCAGTGACATCCCCTTTAGTATATAAATACTGTGGCTACAAGATCAGGTTAAAGGCTAGGAATCCTGTGGCAAGTAACTCATCTCCTCACTCTCCAAAGCCTGTCCACCAACTACAGGGCACAAGTCAGGAGTGTGATGGAATACTTTCCACTTGCCTGGATTAGTGCCACTACAACAACACTCAAAAAGTTTGACATCATCTAGGACAAAGCATCTCACTTGATTGGCACCACATCCACAAACATTCACTCCTTCCACCACCGACACACAGTAGCAGCATTGTGTACCATCTACAAGATGCAGGAACTCACCAACGCTTCCAACACCTTCCAAACCCACGACTGCTACCATCTAGAAGGACAAGGGCAGGAGACAGGTGGGAACACCACCACCAGGATGTTCCCCTCCAATTCACTCACCACCCTGACTTGGAAATATATTGCTGCTCCTTTACTGTCACTGGGTCAAAATCCTAGAACTCCCCTCTCTAACAGCACCGTGGGTGTACCTACACCACATGATTGCTGCGGTTCAAGAAGACAGCTCACCACCACCTTCTCTAGGGCAATTAGAGATAGACAATAAATGCTGGCCTAGCCAGCGACACCAACATCCCGTGAATGAATTTTAAAAATTGTAAAATTTCAAAAAAATTGAAAATGCACTCCCTGGCTTTCACCATGTGCGAGATCATAAAACTTTTTACACTGCATTCAGGCCCTTGGAGTTAGACTGTTAGCTTTGACAGAGGTGGCTATCTGATCTCACTGCCTTCTCAATGTCTGTTTGCAGGGCCTCCTGGCCCCCTCAGTGGACAGAGCACCTCTCTTGTCCTGATTGCTTCCTGCACCAAGGCCTCCAGTGTTGCACCTTGAAGTGCACACTCTGCCCTGTTGCACCAATTCCCAGGCTTTTTCCTGCTCAGAGATTCCTTCACAACCAGTTTCAGCCCTGCTGTAGCAAGAATGCACCACCTCTTTAAGAAGAGCAAACTGACTAATTCGTGCAGGTTCACTTTAAATGGTGCTAGTATCACATACCCCTGCTGAGGAGGCAGCGACTTAGCTGGGCAGTTAGCGCTGGGCTGTACACTACTGTAATTTAATTTAGCAAACAGCATGGGTTCTTGCTACCTGCTTTGCAACAAAGAGACACAGGGCTAATTGCACATCACAATCTCAGTGCCTGTTTTTGGACGTATCCAATTTTGGCCCCTTGGTCTTTTTTCTTCGCTTATCATTTTGATACGATGAGCATAAAGAGAGTGATCCTCACCTTACCAGTTTTCTGACATTTTTAACACAAAAATGAAGTTAGTTAACAAATTCCTTAATCATCTTGCCAGCACCCTGATCTCCTTAGACCACACTGTACCTACGGCCAAAAGAGCAGGTGTGCAATTTTCTCCTAGGCTTCCACCAGTGCCACTCTGGCTGGCTGCTAAGATGCGTTTGACATTGGCCAGAACAGACTTGCCATAGATCCTGCTCCGGACCTCACCACAGGAGTGTCATAGATTTTGGAAAATCAGTTCTGGGTGGAATTGATTCTGCATCCTTCTACTGGTGAAGCACAGCACATTTGTACTGCATTATGATTCCATGAAAATTATGTGATATCAGTGCAGCAAAAACACTACTTAACATAGGTTATTACTATAAGCGAGAGATTTATTGAGAAGACTGTGGCTTTAGTACTGCTTGTTAGTGTGAACAACTGATTTTTCAGTTCTGCTACAAGGAAGATGCAGAGCAGCAATCAATTTAGCAGCGTTACTTACTTCTAAAAAAGAAATTGAAACAATTGAAAATTCCTTTAAAAGTACAATTTCAAGTATATAGATGTTGTTCAATATATTTTTATAGCAATTGTATTGTGATACTTTAAAATTAAACATAATATTGTGACAAACTAGGATCAGTTGAGAGTTTTATTCAATGTAGGCATCACACATTCTATTTTCCTATCAATTAGACAGTAGATTTTTTTTTTTTGCTTTTCCAAATTATAATTTTGCCATCATCTCTCAATTTTACCTTAGCATCATTGAGAATATTGCCAAATCATTTAATTTCTTAATGGCTGGTGAACGTTTCGCTTTCCCTGCATAAACTGAAAACAATAACTACTTTGGCGATAAGATATTTCTTCTGAATGTGTTGAATACTTTCCCACTCAAAAATTCTAAAACATAATTCTTGACAAGAAGTGTCCAATCAACAAAGAAAAGGAAGAATACTGTCAGGAACTAATAACAATCAGTTTTGCTTGTTTAGTATTGGAGATTTTTCTATTAATAAACACAGTAAAATTCTCACTTATGGCTTCTCTTTTACAAGTCTCACTGATAAATCACAACCTCTGACATAATTTTTATTTCCCTACCTAACACAAGATCGAGATAATGTATTCCTTTTATAGTACATTTTTCACCCGGTTCCAAGAGCCTGTAAAGGAAGCATTTGGAAAATAAATAACAAGATTTTCAAAAGTCACGTGGAAAAACCATTGCACTTACATTATAGGGCTTGCTTAAAAAGGCAGAGAAAAAAAATGTAGTAATAATAAATGCACAGTACCCAAGTTTGTTTCATGCTGGACCACATAATTTTTAAAAAATCAAGCCCTTACCTTCTGTGCCATTTTGTGTCATGGAATTATTATTGATACAATTGTCAAGTTTTGGACCATTGGGAGATTCACTGCTTCCACTTACACGACCGTGTGGACTTGCTAGATCCTGCATTTCCATAGACCTATAAACAAGAAATAGCTTTCAAAGGAAGACAAGGAGTATTATGAAAGTATGCATTAATGCCATAAATACCATGCAGGATTAAGACATTCAAAAATGGTTTTGAGTAAAGTGCACTCAATTATTCATCTTTGACTGACATAAGTTACAACAAAAATTCAACCTTTATGGCATATTAAAAGAAACTATTTTACAAATCTGAAAATGGTATATTGTTTTAACTGTAGATTATGTAAACAGGGATATACTATGCAACATACCACACAGTTGTGTATCGTTGTCAATTTTTTATTTTTAATATTATTTTCTAATAAAGAGTGCAGAAACCCTTCTTTGAACATAATTCCCTATCCAATAATGAAGATTTCAGAAATTCCACCCAGTGAGTGACAATATTCAAAACTTATCAAAATACTGATCTTGCACAAATTGATAGAAGTGTCATCAATTGGCTCTTTGTCATGACTAACTTTCGTCAATATATCTGTTCTATATTTTATCTAAAATACAACAACTTCTTAAACTTTAATGACTCTACAATCATATCATCCTTTGTAATTATTTGATGTGATTTTCAAATCTCATGTTAATATTAGTAATATAACACAAATTTAATTTTTGGACAAATACTATGCATTCCATGAATTATATGCAAGTTCAGTTTTAATCATAAAAACAAAAAACTGCGGATACTGGAAATCCAAAACAAAAACAGAATTACCTGGACAAACTCAGCAGGTCTGGCAGCATCTGTTGAAGGGTCATGAGGACTCGAAACGTCAACTCTTTTCTTCTCCGTCGATGCTGCCAGACCTGCTGAGTTTGTCCAGGTAATTCAGTTTTTGTTTCAGTTTTAATCAACCATCTAGCTTGATCTAGCACTACAAGTAACTGGAGAAATATATGCTCAATTGACAGGGAATGAGGCACTCTTAACATATATATATATTTACTCTGTCAAACTGCTTAATTGTTTCTTTGTCTCCTTCCCAGCATGAAATACATTAAAACATTATTACACTTTCTAATTTGTTTGCTTTTTGGATTATATTAAGCACATCCAATTGAAAAGGGATAAGGTTTACACCAATCCAGTTTAAAAATGAATTAGATTACTTTAATAATTTGGAGTACTTCAGTTGCCACTTGATCTCAGAAATCAGAGAGGGCTAAGCAACATTTCTTGTATCTATTTGCTTTATGTTTGAGTCAACTATTCATGTAAAGCTGAATCAATTAAGCAGCTTAGTCTATGAGGTAAGTACGCTGTATGGTTATTTCATTTTGTATCGTTTGTGGAACCAGAAGACACATCAATAACAAAACATTATTTCATGATCTAAAATATCTTTGAGATCTTCTTTATTCAATGTGTACTTGGTGATTAGGAGACACTTTATTTTTAAAATCTAATGATTGCTTCTCAGAGATACAAATTTACAACTCCAAAATATAAAAAAACGGTATATAAGTATCACATGAGACATTAATTGTGGAACACGTCCTTATTGCTATTCTCAGACTCTAACTTGAAATATCTCAAATTTACTTAGCTAGACTGCACAGTTGGGATAAAAAAAATTAATCACTCACAAGTAAAACTGTTTTAAAATTTTATAAATATTGTGAAATAAGTGTAACCATTTTTTACTTCTTCCATATTAACGAAGTATGCTCTCGAAATCATTCTTTGTAGTTGCATATTTTCAAACAAAAGTCAGAGCAAGCATGTCTAATCATAGTGCATATTGTAATATTTCAACATCACTCTTACCTGGAACTTGGAGGATCTGAAACATTGGAATCAGGTCGAGCTTTTTTCACCTGCCAGTCAAGAACAAAACAACTCCTTGTTATTCAAGTGTCACGGCTCACCATATTCCTGAACAATAGGCCTCAGCTTGAAAAAATACATTCTTTCCCTTTATCAGAAAGGAAGAAAGAGAGACTGTAACAGAGTCACATTGTCTTTCAGTTGATCTTTTGTGCCATTTCCTCCTACAGGTCTTTTCTCCTCCCCACAACAGGGAAAGCAGCCAAATGATGAGAAGGTGATTCATCACTGGGTTAGACAGCTGCAAACTGGATTAACCCCCCCTCCCATCAACATGCAAAGCAGTTTTGCCAAGGTAAGCAGCAAGAACTGGCTGAAAGCAGGTAGCGGCTGGAAACTGGACTTATTGAACAGAAGCAACTGAAGCATTTCACCTCCAGCATATTTAGATCTTTCAACTTCCACTCACATAATGGAATACTATCACTGTTTCCTCCTCAAGCTACAGAACTGTCATCTATCATGCTGGTTAATTTACTCAAGTCAGCATATGCATTTTACTGTAGTTCAGATCACAGCCATTAAACTTTACACTTCTAAATTTAAAGTAAACCACACAGGTTTAATTGTTTTTTTGAACTCCCTACCAAATTATTCTAGATATTTGAAAATCATTATAGTTCAATGTGCTAATATTTCAAGAGCAATTTTGTTAATGATTATGGAGTGGCATAGTGTCATTGAACAAAATTTCTTTATGATTGAGAAATTGGGAACAAACTTATGAAACTTTTATGTTTTTAAAATGTAAATGGCACCCATTTGTAGTCTAAAGAAATCTCTTCCTGGGAACATCTCATTTAATGATATAACACACCCAGAGAAAGCAGTAGCAAACTTTTTATTCATTACTGCTACAGATCTCAGTCTAAGTCCTATGATAAGGATGTATTTATAAAAATTAGCTCAGAAAGAGTGGTTTCACAAATATTTTGTCATAGATCAATCAAGAGAAATGCCAGAATTGATTAGGTAGAAAAATGAAATTAAGCTAACAAGTCACAGTTAGACCTGCAAATTGTACGAATGAAGGACAGGAGTTCCTTCCAGTATTAACTGAAGTTAAGTACAGTAGATCTTCCATCCCCCACATATTGCAGAATTAATGCTAAAAAAAAAGTGGATTCAAATTCCACTCCAGGACCTGAGCACAAAGATCAACACTTACACTCCAGGGAAGTATTGAGGGAATGCTGCACCATCAGGGATGAGATGTTAAACAGAGGCCCTTGACACCAGATCAAAAGAAAAGCTGGAGAGTTGCCCCCAACGTCCTGGCCAATATTTATCATTCAATCAACAAAACAAAATAGATCATCTGATCATTATCACATTGGTGTTTGTGGAACTTGCTGCTCACAAATTGGCTGTTGTGTAGTAAGAAACACAGCAATGACTAAACTTCAAATGTACTTCCTTGGCTGTAGAGAACTTTGGGGAGGCATGTGGTCATGAAAGATACTACATAAATGCAAATCTTTAAGATAATGCTGTACAACAATTTCAAACAACATCCTACTGCTTATCAATGAATGATTACAATTCTGAAGGAGCAATGCACCTAAGCCACTCCCTTACCTTTTCCCCATAGCCCTGCAAATACTTCCTTTTCAGACAATGATCCAATTCTCTTTTGAATGCCTCAGTTGACCCTGCATCCAACACACACTCATGGGAACATAGGAGCAGGAGTAGGCCATTCAGCATGTCAAGTCTGCTCTGCCATTCAACACGGTCATGGCTCATCACCCACTTTAATGCCTTTTTCTCACACTATCCCCATATCCCTTTATGTCACTGGGAGATTTTTACATCCCACTCTCTGCTTTAAACATACTCAATGACTGAGCTTCCACAGCCCTCTAGGACAGAGAATTCAAAAGATTCACAAGGGTCTGAATAAAAAAGAAAATTCTCCTTATCTCTGTCCTAAATGGCTTCCCCCTTATTTTGAAATTGTGCCACTGGTTCTAGACTCACCAGCCAGGGGAACATCTTACTTGCATCTACCCTGTCGATCCTTTTAAATATTTTGTAGGTTTCAATGAAATCACCTCTCATTCTTTGAAATTATAGAGAATACAGGCCCAGTTTCCCCAATCTCTCTTCATAGGACTGTGCTCCTATCCCAGGAACAAGTCTGGTGAACTTTCATTGCACTCCTTCCATGGCAATAATATCCTTTCTAAGGTAAAGGACCAAAACTACACACAGTACATGTGCAGTCTTGCCCAAGATTCTATACAACTGAAGCAAGTCTTTGCTACTCCTGTACTCAAATCCTCTTGCAATTAACACTAACATACCATCAGCCTTTCTAATTGCTTGCTGTACCTGCAGCTTAGCTTTCAATGACTTATTGACGAGAACACCCAGGACACTTTGTACATCGAAACTTTCTAATCTCTTACCACTTAAGAAATACTCTGCACATATGTTCCTCCTACCAAAGTGGATAACTTCACATTTTTCCACATCACATTCCATCTGCCAAGTTCTTGCCCACTCACTAAGTCTGTCCAAATCCTCTTGAAGCCACATTGCATCTTCTGCACAACACACATCCACAAACTTGGAAATATTACATTTGGCCCCAACACCCCCAAATCACTGATATATATTGAAGAGCTGGGGTCAGAGTACTGATCCTTGCAGTACCTCACTAGTCACAGCCTGCCAATGCGAGAATGACCTCTTTATTCCTACTCTGTTTTCTGCCTGTTATCCAATCCTTGAAACATGCCAGTATCCCTTGCGCTTTAATTTTTCTAACCAACCTCTCAGGCAGTGTATTCCAGATCCTAAACACCTACTGCGTGAAAAAGGTTTTTCCTCATGTTGCCATTACTCCTTTTGTGAATGACCTTAAACCTGTGCCCTCTGGTTCTTGATCCTTCCACTAGTCCATATCCAAATGCAGCAAGACCTGGACAATATCCAGGCTTGGGCTGACAAATGGCAAGTAACATTCATGACACACAAGTGTCAGTCAATGACCATCTCCAAAAAGAGATACTTAAACCATCATCTCTCGATGTTCAATGGCATTGCCATCACTGAGTCCCCCATTATCAACATCCTGTGGGTTACCATTGACCAGAAACTTAACTGGACTAGCAATATAAATACTGCGGCTAAAAGAGCAGCTCAGAGGCTAAGAATTAAGCGGCGAGTAACTCACCTCCTGACTCCCCAAAGCCTGTCTACCACCTACAAGGCACAAGTCAGGAGTGTGATGGAAAACTACCCACTTGCCTGGATGAGTGCAGCTTCCACAACACTGAAGAAGCTTGATACTGTCCAGGACAAAGCAGCCTACTTGATTGGCACCACATCCACAAACATTCATTCCATCCACCACCGACGCACAGTAGCAGCAGTGTGTACCATCTACAAAATGCATTGCAGGAATTCACCAAGGCTCCTTAGACAGCACCTTCCAAACCCATGACCGCTACCATCTAGAAGGACGAGGGCAGCAGATAGTTGGAGACACTACCACCTGCAAGTTCCCTGCCAAGTCACTCACCATCTTGACTTGGAAATATATCGGTGTTCCTTCACTGTCGCTGGATCAAAATCCTGGAACTCCCTTCCTAACAGCACTGTGGATGTACCTATACCATATGAGCTGCAGCAGTTCAAGAAGGCAGCTCACCACCACCTTCTCAAGCGCAACTAGGGATGGGAAATAAATGCTGGCCCAGCCAGCAAAGCCCACATCCCGTGAATGAACGAAATAAAATAGGAACAGTTTCTCCCTGTCTGCTCTGTCCAGACCCATCAAGATTTAGTATACCTCTATCAAGTCTCCTCTCAGTCTTCTCCTTCAAGGAGGATAGTCCCAACTTCTCCAACCTTTCCATGTAACTGAAGTTCTTCATCTCTGGAACCTGTTTTAACATAACTTCCTTCCTTTTGTACTCTTTGCTCCTATTGATAAAGCCCAGGATGCCGTATGCTCTTCTTAACCGTGCTCTCAAACTGTCCTGTCACCTTCAACGATTTATGCACATATATACCTAGGTCCGTCTGCTCCTACAGCCTTATACGCAAGTTACATAACTAATATGCGCATTTGTATCAGTTACCTTATTCTATTCTGTTTTCACATTTCTCACTTAAATCAAATTTCAGTTTGTGCTATAATGCTGAAAATTTTATTTAGAAGAATTTAAGTAAATGTAACTGACAGTAATCCAGCATACTTTTAAAATGTATTTATTGCAGTATACTGCAAATGCAGTAGGGACTGCCATGCTTGAGTGAGGCTCCTTAGCCACACCAGGCGATGTTTAACAGAGAGTTTGCCACCAGGGCGCAAACCGTCATCTCAGGAGATGAAGACTACCAAAGAACTATTGAAGTACATAACAGGCTCAGGTTCCATTTTATGCACATTCCTAATATGACTTAAAATACACACTTATTGATGTCTGAAAGGAAGAGTGGAGATTAATTAGCCCTTAATAGACAGTTTTAATTTGACAGAAAGAGGTAATTGCATGTTTAAAATTAGGAATTCCGATATTTCTTGCTCAGCACGTTTTGCAAAAATGTAACTAAAAAAGCTCGTAGCAACTACACGGCAAGGTACAATGCAGCATTTTTACTTTCACAAATATATAATCTGATTATTAATCATTTGTTCATTGCGTGCAATCATATTTTAAAGGCCAGACACTTTTTTTTAAGATGGAAAGGAAAGAAATTGAATTAACTGACTAATAGTAAAGTGTAAACTATATTCAATTTGGCTGAAGATAAAGTTTGTTGTGCTTTGTTGTCACTTCACTTATTAACTACTTCAATTTTCAGTTAATCAAGCCAAACTAAATTTGACAAATAGGAGTTAAAGTTTGATTCTGGAAAGTCAGTTTGGTATGGTCACCATGGGGGAACCATAAACCAAGTTTACTGAATGACCCCAAATGAAGAAATTACCAACAAGATTTCACTTCTTGTAACTTCTACTTTAACACAAATCAGAACCAATGTAAATTAAACATAAATTAGCAAGTTAATGAAACTTCAAATAAAAAGATAAATTTCACTCTAAATAGTCTATATAACAAAGATACATCTTGCACAACCACAAGCACCAACATCGCTTCCTGCACACATGGCATTACATAGCTACCCAGTCCCATGTATGCTGCTCTTTATTCATGCAGGGTAGTCACGAGTCCTATCCAACAGCAATTTTCCCCTCCGAGTTTCATGGGTACAATTATCATCAGGCAGGCACACTTCTCCAAACCTTCTCTCTCCCAGGTCATGACTGTCCCGATGGTGTAGATTTCCAGAGTTCTTTTTCAATCGACCAACAAATAACACCCTGGTTCATGCTTGGCCACTTTTGAGGTAACAACCAGCTCTTTAGCGTCTCTGAGCTATTCACATAGCTTTCTAGGCTTTTGACCTTTTTTAGACAACTCACACAGTGCCTCAAAGAGCTCCTGTCTCTTTTCTGCCAAACAGGAAAACTGACCTCCTCCTGAAAGAGATTTGCTTCTTTTCCTCACAATCTATCTGTCTGCTTTCACTTTGTGTCTGCATCTGTGCGCTGATCACCTTCTCCCTCCAGTTCTCCTATCTTCATTACAGCAGTAGTTTGTGTCCTCTGTGTCCGGACACAATGCTTTCATATTTTAATTTCCTTTGTGTTAACGTTGCTTCCAAGTCAAGGGTCATCAGTACTTATTATCCAAGAAATTACATTTATTACCACTCCCTTTGTCTTGTGTTCCATGAGATCTTTATCATTTAATTTCTCCTGCCCTCCGACCTATCCCTGACCTTCTACCTTGCTCCGTCTGCCCATCCCCTCTTTTTCAACAGTATAAAACCCATCACATTACTACCTTTCTCCAGCTGCGAAGAAGGGTCATATTGGACTTGAAACGTTAAATCTGTTTCTCTCTCCACAGATGCTGCCAGGCCTGCTGAGTTTTTCCGGGATTTTCTGTTTTTATTTCAGATTTCCAGCATCTGCAGTATTTTGCTTTTATATTAAAGTTACAATTGATCTCTTTGCAATTGATGCCAAACTATCGAAAGTTCTCTCAAACATTATTTTACAGATTCTTTTTAAAGAAACTGCAAATTTTCCTTGCTGTACAAAAGTCCTCACAGGTCTAAGAGCATTACTTCACAATAAAGACAATTTATTACAATATACAAATCAGTCAATTTTTAAGCTGCAAACTGCCACATACTGTACATAGACATTTTGAATATTCCAAGACAGCTATGATGCAAGTCAAGGCAACATGATGAAATGGATGTTATTTTATTTTAATTCTTGTTAACAATAAATTATACCCAAAACTCCAAGGCCTGAATTTTTCCCATGTCGGGTTGGCTTGGCGGGAGCGGTCGCGGAGCTGACCGCCGCCCATGATTGGCTCCGCATCACCATTTTACATGGGCAGGCCAATTAAGGCCCGCCCAGCATAATACACGAGCGGTAGCGCTGTGCGGGGGGTGGGGGGGGGGGGTGCGGAGCGGAGTCAGGAACAGTGATCTTTCACATGCATGTGAATGACCGCTTCATTCTCCCTGGGACATGGAGCTGCCTTAGGGAGATTGAAGCACTTTTGAAATAAATAAATGGAATAAAAATTTAATGAAACATGTCCCCTCATGTGACTGTGTCACGTGAGATGGAACATGTTTTTATATTTCAGAAATTTTTTAAATTCAATTTGTTAAAGTTTCAGGGAACCTCATCCCACTTGTGAATGAAGCTTCCTAAAAAACATAAAGGCCATTTGGCTTTTACGCCTGCCCGCCAACCGTTAGGGCACACAGCCGACTCCAGCACGCGCCCACCAAACGAAACATCATGAGACAGAGTGATTATGTCGGGATGCACGCCCAACATCATCGCACATCATATCATTTTACACGCCAGTGTGTCGGGCCTACCCCCGCACGCCAACTGAAAAACCCTGCCCAAGACACTGACACTGGAACTCTGCTAATCAAGATATATTATAAATTGGTCGCATGAGAGAGTGCAGCAACTACAACCATGCTAATATAGAGAAAAGGCTGTACTGGAAAGCCTGGTTATTATTGGAAAACCAAGCTTATCTCTATTTTCCTTCTATCATTGGAGGAAATCTCACACATTCTACAACTGGATGAACAAAATACTTGGCGTTTTAACTGATTAAGAGGCAATTTAGCTGGGTGAGAATAACAAAAATAGTTTTGTGTAGGCTAATCATGATTGGCTAATTTGCTTTCGTTACCACTAATAGATTTGCCTAAGGTGGAAAATATGGCAGCAAATTTGTGTGTATTAACCAACATGATTTCAGTTCATTCCGTGAAACTATACAGGCAATTAATCTGCATTTAGGAAAAGAACAAATTATGTTCATATGATTTCTCTAAAAATGTGAACAACCTGTTTATAAGACACATTCTAACTGCATCCTAATACACATTTTCATTATGTTTCCTCTGAAGATCCAATAGAATTGCCCGACATATGTTTCTGCACTTAATTAAGAATCTTCATGTGAGTCTGTATATTACAACCCACATTTAACAGTAAAAAGCTATGAGCAATAACTAGTGACACCAGTCCTCCTGTAATAATGAATACAAATTGCCAACAGGTGATATGGTCCAGGTGAGAAGAACTTTGTTGGCTCTAAAGCACAAAGAAATCTATCCCCAGCTAACAGCGTATTGTCTAAAAAAACCTGCATTCAGCATCTTTGATGTGCATTTCAATTCAACCTGACCCAGCAACTCTTTGATGTTTCCAGAACAAAGCCAGAGGAGATGAAGCATTCTAAGTGCCATCAAATTCAACAAAGCAACTCTTAGACAGTCTTGTTTATACTTTTTTTTAGTATTTAGCACTGGTTGGTAGTTTTACTTTTAAATATACTAGACTATCAAAAGAAAATTATTTTTATTAAATGGCAATAAAAGCAAAATATAGAGTGGCACATTGAACTGGAATGCATTAGTATTCCAGATGGTTTAACTTACTAAGGAGGAACAATTGCTCTCAACCTAATTTAGAGATCTTGTTCATCATGCTAATAATTTAACCTCTTATTTTTCTGATAAGGAATTAGTTTCAGAAATAGAACCTATTTGAGTGCAAGTACAAGTGCAAGCTTACATCCAGAATGGGACTTCAACACATGCAATATCTTGTCTGAAAGTTTATTTGGGCTCCCGATTGCTTTTAAAAGAGCAATCTGAACACATTACAATTAATGTATTTTTTATAAATGTGCTAATACAAAAACAACTGCAATTTGAAGTTATACAGTGCCTTCAATGTAGCTAAACATCTCAAAGTGTTTCAGAGAGGCATAATATTGGAGGAGGTTCAAACATTTAAAATATTCTTCTACACCACAGAACTATGATGAAATGTGAATGTAAACTAAGTTATAGGAACTTTTTTAAAAACATTACATTGATGTTGCTCTCTGTCAGCACAGTAGCATGTACACTTTTTGGTATTTTGATCAGGACAGCAACACAATTGATTATGACAAAAGCATCAATTAAATGATGAATGAAGTGTTAATAAAGTATTACAAAAACAGGTTCAGCTTAATACTTTTGTCCTAAATTATATCTAAACTCATTCACGTCCATGTGTGTCTAATATGGCCCCTGATTTTATCTCTGAATGTGATACTTTATTGTCTTGATCATAAAAATTGCACTTGATCATAAAATTTGCACTGTCTGCACAGATTCTGCAACTGCAACTTTCTATGTGCTAACTTTCTTTTGATTTACCATAAGTAAATTGTTTTACTGCTGATTAATTCCAATAACCATGTTACTATGATTTAACAGCCTCAGTTTTATTAAAATATGTTAGTGATTCAAGTAAAAGATGTAGGGAGGTAATAATACCTATGAGTAGTCTTCCACCTGATTTGATTTTTAAATCTACGTCTTACATCATACGTGAGTATTGATGTGTCCTTCCCGCTTTGATTGTAATTTTGTTCCATATTGGAGCAAGTAACAAATGTTAAAACTTTGACAAAAAAGTCGACAGTACTTTCAAAGTAACTAAGCCTCACTGGTTGGCTGATTTTCCACAATGGCCTATATCCTAATATATATCCACAGAGAATTCATTTTTAAACAACAAGATGCAAATTTGAATGCAATTTGATAACATGATGCAACATAAATTTGTGTATTTTTATGGTAATTTAACCACAAAACTGTAACTCTTTAAATTAATCTCAAATATTCCTAAACTGTTGAAAAATGAGTAATCAAATATTCATAACCAACTAACAGTTAACATAAAGATTTCTCCTTTTTGGTTTTGTTTTATAATCACTTTCATTACTCTTCATATTTCCTAAAACAAAAAATAAAAACAATTGTTTTTCACAAATTTTCTTAACTGTTAAATATTAAATTGAACATATCGTGACTTTATAAAAACAGTAAATAAAATCAATAAAGAATTTAATTTTCCCCAAAAAAATCTCAAAAGGCCAATGCAGCCATGAGACAGAATAAACAGCATTTGTAAAATAAACAATTCATTAACTCAGTTGCAATTATTTTAATTAAAGTATCATTTCTCTTTAAATAGTAATTTGCTGTAGACCCACAGCCATGAACATTTTCAATTTGTTTCTTTTGTTTTGTTGAATTTGACATACTGTTTTAGCCATCTGACTGAATTGCTACATTAAATCTGTTAATGCTGTGCTCTTCAACCCCAGAAATTATTTCCAGAAGGGAAACGCTTTGAGAGATGATCAAACAAGATTTAAGGTAGACATTTTATCACATTTTCCCTACCGCAGAGCCAGGCACAAATGAAAATGCATTCTTTCTCAACTCATGTTTAAGCTCCAAATATCTACAAGCAATTTCAATTTACTAGTAAAATACAACATCCAAATTTAAATGTTTAGAAATTTCAGTTTTGAATAATTTGAAAAAGGTAAACAGTTACTGAATTTTAGTCATATCCAGTTTGTGAAATTAAGCTTTTCAAATTATTAATTTCTAGAACATTTAAAATATTGCAATTAACATCTTTTCTTGCAAGAGGAATTTTTTGATAACATAATTTACCCTGATCAAACTTGTTCCTCAGTGTTTTGATTTATATAATGAATACAAAGTTTACATGTTTTTGAAAAATAAAAATAGAAAAAAAAGTACAGCTGAATGCAAACATCCACTTTTATAAATCACTTTCCAAGTGGATTCTAAGGAATCTGGACAGAAGGAGCAAATTAATTCTAACCCTTAGCAGAAGTCGGGGCACCACAGGGTGCTAGCACCTCTACACATCCAGCTGCCAGTAATTTTTTGCCACAAATCTAAACCATTTATTTCTTCTAAGCCTGCCACATAAGGACCTTATAAGTCTTTGATATTTGTTTTCAAAAATAGTCTCACATTTAAGAAACTGAATTCATGGAGATTGCATAAGTCACCTCATGGATGAAGTGGAAATATATATCAAAAACAAAGCTCCTTTACCTTCTCTTAATTATCACATTTTATGAGACCATGGTTTGCAGTTATGCCACCTTATGCCAAAAGTATCAAATCCTCACCGCTAGACAGACCACTACACAGAGATATAATTCAAACAAATCAACTAGCTTAATGGTAATTATTATTTTCACATTTGGTTTTAGTGTCAATTTGTTTTTTGAAAAAATAAAATGCAACATTTCTAATATAACCAACAATCATTCAAATAGTTTATTTCAAACTATTTCAATGTTCCATTCAAACTATTTCAAATAGTTTTTAGTAATATATTTAATAAGAGAATATTTATACCTGCAGCTGGCACACCTATGTGCTCTTTCCTTCAAAACTCTCCATCTATATTATAAGAGAATACTTGCATTAATTTATTTTTTTCTCTTTTTCACACAAATTCATGGCTAAGCTGCATCAGCCAAGCTTATGTCTCCATCATTTCAATACAAAAAAAATTGTTTGGCACCAAATGCATTTACCCCTTTTTGAGTGCCAGAGAGAAAGACTAAATGAGCAGCGTGTTAGGGAAGCTTAATCTATCCAAATGAAGTTATTTTTCAAAACACACAGGCAAAGAGTGCAAAATCAAACAATGTTTTAACCAGTGCAAGATTAACAAAGTAACAGTCATAAACAATGGAAATTATGGCTTATGACTCAAGCAAAGAAGCTGTGAGAAAATGTAAAACTTACATTGTTCATGTTTAAGCTATTTCTATCTAAAGGAAAAATGCCATAACAGAAATTTTGTTATGCAACACAAACATACATAAAAAACTAATTAACTTTGTTAATCAATTTTATTTATAAGTATCTTAAACATGTTTGGCATAAAAAAATCACCAATAAATGGAAACTGTTTAACTTGGTACATCTTGTTTATTCTACTGGTCTGAAAATGGTCTCCTGTGGGGATCTGAATGTTTTGCTTAGTACAAGAAAAATTTCAACTTATTAAGAGAAAGGATTTCCTGGTTCAGCAAGGACCATCAAATGTCCTCAGGTTCACATTCACAATACTCAATTTAAATGTAAAATATGCTTCCACAGATCTTCTCATAGATTTAAGCGAATATATGTCAAAGGAAATGTATTAAACATTTTCCTCTTCATATTACTAATCATGAATTACAACAGCAAATATTCCATCTAAAGCAAATCACTTTATAACAGCTCACCAAAAATACTATGTTCACCTGCCACAAAGCGCCATTTGAATTCAGAAATTGAGAAGAAATGTGTGGAAATGAATTTTATCAATGAATGACATAACAAGCCTGTTATTTCCAATGTTATATTAAACTAGTATTTCTACAAAATTAATCTAATACTCTCTTCGTTTAAGGGTATTCACTCTGGCACTCACGGTTATTGACTTAACCCTTATTATTGTACAAAAACTGCACCATTTGAGACAGTTACCATAATCTAGGCCTTTCTTTACTAAGTCCCCAGGGCATACGTAGAAAAGGGTTACTGATGCCTCAGAGAATTGGACAACTGCTGGCAGCCCAAAGTGCTCTTCAATGCAATTTAATAGATGCAGACTTGTACTTACAGCACTTCAAATGCAAATCCTCCCGAATTCTTCCAGATTCCCTTCAAGTTTTAGAATTTAATAAACCATCATTTCCTAGTATAATCCTTTTCCTGATCAATGCAAAAGTCTGCACTCAATGCACCAATTGTCCAAGTTACATGCAAATAACATAGTAGCAGTTGTGGAGGTTGAAACAGAGCTGGGTGAGTGCAGTCCAGTCACCACAGCAGACTCTGACTGGAGAATGTCTGAGTTTAGCAGTTTCCACAAAAGAAAAAAAAGCCACAGTGGATTTTGACAGGAAGACTTAGAATCGGAAATGACACTTGGGAGTACACAGCTACCAGCAAACTGAAGTACCAAACCTCTTATGTATCACTAAGTCACTGCTCTAAGCAATCTACCTTTTCCCATTAAACAGCAGCAGATAATATCAGTGATCCATAGACAAAGAAATGACAGAACCTTCATCCGTCCTATTTGTTTGCACAATCTTGTGGTTCTGCCCAAGCAGCCTCAGGGCTTTTTGTTTTTGTAATGCAAACCACAGCTTTCCTCCTGCATCCAGCTCCACTGGTTTAAATGAAACAATAGAAATCAGCACTGTGTTATCCTAGTCTCCTTTCGTAGTTTAAATAAATCATTATGTAAATGAGCAAGTCCACAGTTTCTGAATAAACAGCTGTGTGTCTGACCTAATTCAAGCACTCCATCAACAGGCTGCAAGCATATGTTTGTTTAGCATCTACTCTTATGTTATCTAAAAGCTACTGGTGGTTCACACACACACGAGTTTTGCCATATCTGTAGAAAAGGATAATAAAGAAAGCAATTTAGTATTCTCAGAGGCCTGCATGCAAATATATTTAATTTAGTAACTTAGGTCAAAAAACTATAAATATATGAAGTAACATTTTAAATTATACACTGAAAAATTTACATAAAAATTATATTTTATGGATGCATTTCTCTAGCAAAAGAATGCTAGATATATTTTGCAACATGTTTCAGTTTCTTATATGTACCATATTATCTGATGATACAAAAACTTCTGAGAACTACAGCATAATGGCCACAATACTTTCAGCTAACTTTGAACTAAATAAAAAAGCACCAGCAAATGACTAACAATTCCACTTAACTTAAATATTCATATACCAGTTAATGACTACTTACTACATTTTTGTTAAGTAATGATTAAATTACTAATTAGTACAATAGGTGAAGGTTATTTTTCCAACACATATTGAAAAATGAAATATATCTGTAAAGAAATTAAAGCAAGTGTATATCTCAATTTTAACTGAGCTTATGCTCAGCTGTATAAAATGTTACACCGCAAACTTTATGAAGCCGTAAAAATTGGAAGTTTGTAGCTACACTGCAATACTTTAAAACTTTTACTGTTATTTCGATCCCGAATAAAACTGTTATTCCAAATATTGAATCTCATTTTAGATCGTTTAATTCAAAAACTGCCTTTTTAAAATTTTGTAAAATACTTTTGCTAATTTGTCTCTTTCCAATTCAATACCCAAAACATTTAAAATAAGAAAAACTAAACTTTCCCTTGTGCGTTATTAATGCATAGTTCTAGGCAAGACCGTACTCGTTTTTCTCAGTAAACTTGCATACGTCAGACTGCAAAGTGGCAAATGCAGCATGTGCCGTCACAATATTGGAGGACTGGAGTTCTAAGAATAGACTGAAAGATAAGACGAGTCACTAGCAATTCTGAAACGTAATACACTTTTCAATCGGACTTTATGCATCTCTCTCCATATAACATAATATATAAAGCAATATTAAGTTTAATAACGTAATTAAAAACAAGCAAGTGTAATACAAATTTATATAAAATCACTTCGCATTGAGATCTGCTAATCTGGCACTTACCCATCATTACAGCAAAGATATCTAAAACGGTAATATTGTCACACTATATATCCAATGCCTGCTAATGTACCTTTCAATGTGACACCGGGCTCTATGCGTTAGTTGATTAAACATAAAAGTAATCTTAAAATATAAGAATGTTTTGCCAGGGCTGTATAGTAGCCTCAAATTGCACACACCTCAGGTTTTGTTTGTGTGCAGCCAAGGCACTCTGGGATACTCACCTAGCCTTATATGGTCAACCAGGTTAAAATGAATAAACCTACAGGGCTGGTCCATTGAAATGACAATTAATGGAAGATGCACTCTTCATCGGCAGCACAGCATGAAAATTGTGGTTCAAAATCGTTGTCAGTATTATATTTTGGTTTGATTACTATATGGCAGAGTTAAAAAATAGATTAAAGTAGAAAAAAATAACTTTAAAGAATTAGGCAGAGCAAAAGCTCCACCATAGGGAAAAGTAATTTGCTGAAAAGTACAGTTAGTGATTTTTATGAGCCTTTGTGTTTCTGATCAAAAGCATTGAGCCAACCTTCTAAAGCATGCAGATGGAATAAGATGATATGAAAACAACTTTTCATGCAACTACTTATAATTAACTGTGCTACATTTTTAAAAATCCGATAAAAGTGATTAAATTGTCAAATTAGACAATTGGTTTGCCTCTGGTACTATGAGCTTAACCATTTTTAAATCAATCAAAGAAAGCAGAAAAACTATTGAACTTTAAATTAAAGCTGCATATTTGTTTGATTTCATTAATGTCTAGCCGATTACAATAACAGCAAAGAGCAGTAATGGGCAACATTCATCTACTTTGATGTTCTCTGTTCAAACAAAATTTCTCAGCAATCACACAAGTGGAAAAACAAAAACTAACAGAATGAAATCTATGCTATGCTTGATGTCTCTTTGGACTCAAGGTCAAAATTCATCCTTTTTTCAAAGAACTAGTAACTCAATCCATAGACGATTAAGTTCCCCAGCCAAGCTAGGTAAAGACATCACTGTCAATAAAATAAAGGATGATCCAACTCCCTACACCTTTTTCACCGCCCTCCCCCACCCCACACCAGTTATTTTAAGGGACCATAGCATCTGAGCATGTGAAGACTTTGTTTTTCAAAAGCAACTATAAAGTTTATGGAACTCTATGCTAGCTGAGCATATGTTAATACTCCACATTTTATGCCAGCACTTTATTAACCTGCTTTACAGATAGAAACTTGAATTAATGTTAAAGAAAACAACCTTTTATTGATCCATGCAGTTATTTAACAAGTATACATTTTACTTTCAAATAACAACAGTCTGTAAACACTGCTTACTCCTCAAACTGTTCATTTAACTGTTGACATTAACAAAATGCATTTAACTGAGTAATTATCAGATTCAAAATAAAAAAATCACACTTATAAATTCAATAAATTGCAAGCCTCATATAAAAATATATGTTTTGTAATTTCCTTTTACTTTATGTGTATTGGCCATAAATTAGGTTGTTGCAAATAGAGATGTCAAAATATTATAGTATATGATACGTAAAACCACAATCCTAACAACCCACTTTTTATATTATAATGTTTATAGCAGAGCGCATCCAGATAACTATTAAAATCACAAGAAATTAACAGGGGAAGCAGATATTTAACATTTAAAATTTTTCTTTCTTACCTAAATAACTAATGCCATGTTTTTTAATGATTACATAAACAATACTGTATGACAAAACATAAAAATTTAGTAAATAATTTATTTTTAAATCATCCTACAAAATTGTAACATTATTATGAAGGAAATACCATTTACACTTCTGAATAATTTTTAAGTAGACTTTTGTAAAATATTTAGTTTGAACAAAATAAATACAAAGTGCATTTGTGAAAGATGCATCTTCAGTGCTTGCAACTGTGATTTTTAATTATCCTATCAATATTGTAGTATAGTGACAATTATGCTTTTAGACAAATTTACCATCAATCGGCCAGAATTTTCTGTTAAAATGGCGACAAAGTTAATGGTGCTTGCCATTATTTATGGATAAATGGTACAGAAACTTCAGGCAAGGAGAAAACTTATGGCTAAATGTGAATATCCAAAAGTTGCTGAGTGAGTTATGCTACTCAACAAATAACTTTGTGAAAATGGCCTTAGCCTCCCCTTTTTTTAACAAGTTGCTTGTATTTGCCAAATCAATTGCCATTAAACTCACCACAGAAAGTTGTCTTGTAACTATCCTTTTAACAACATGATAAATGTTCGTAATGTGGAGTGACATTCCTTCAGGTTTTGAATTTTTTGGGAGGTTTTTAAAAATGCCAAGTTTTACATATAACTCTTTACTTTCTTACTTTTTCTTATCTTCTCTCTCTTAATTCGATCTTTATTTACTTTTCTGTCATTTATTCTATATTGAATTAACACCCACCCCCTTTAATTCATTCTCCTTCTCAGACCTTCTTGTATCAATTTCCTAATCTTCAGATCTCATTAGTTAAGGAGATACTGGGCTGGGTATTGTCCTACTGTTGATGAGTCCACCGGGAGGCCAGGAATAAGTCAAGAATATGGCATGGGTGGGGTGGCCACCTGAATCTGATCACATGGTGGTAAACACATGAATGTGTGTGACACAGGCTTGGTGCTGGATCACATGGCATGGATGATTCTGACTTTGGGTGACCCACGTCACCTGATCCCAAGTGCCATATTTTTAAATGCCTTGTTTAATTGCTGTAATTTTGCGTGCAGTCTTTCTGAGGGAGGACTGCAATTGAACTGGCCAGCATTGTCAGATGTGTGAATATTGTACCAAAATACTTTTTTGATGGTCCAGGTGGAAGAAATGTGTTTCTTCATTGAAGTTCACTCAGTGTCATCAATGGATTCAGCTGTGTTCAGTGATGACACAGCCACTCAGCACATCGCCCCATGGTGCAGCAAGAGTTGGCTGTATGACATCCTCCAGGCTGTTTAGGAACTCAGAGAGATTCTATTTCCAGATGATGGCCACTAAAGGTTACTACAAATAACCAAGGTGGCCTGGACAGAGGTCGCTGCAGATGTGAACGGCCATTCATGGACTCCATCTGAGGGCCTGGGTCGAGTGCAGAAATAGAATGAATGACCTCCTCTGTACTGCAAGAGTGAGTTTGAGTTTCAAACTGTCAAGAAGTGAATGAAAGGTGGCCGGATAAAGTAGGAGCACTGAATGCTTAAAAGCTAGGACGGGCATTGAAGTGTAACGTGTTCCCTCTCACCAGCTTCCATATATGCATAGGCTGCACGTGTGTGCATCACTGGAACCTGCATCTTCCTCGGCACATCACCTAGACTTCCTGAGGGAGTGAGATTGAAAAGACAGCTGGGCAACCTGATGTCTCATGGGACTAGGAGACAATCTGGTGTTAAGGGATTCTCCTAGCAATGACTGGAACCTCACTTTATCTGCCCTTATGCTTGCAGGACAAAAGAGCCAACAACACCATTGAGAGCGCCAAGACTGGAGGTGAAGTCCAGGCGATTCACCTGCCGACAGAGGCAGAGCTGAAAGCACTGGAGCTGACAGGGGAGCAGAGCAGTCGGTCCATATTTGATGGTGAGTTTGGATTGGTGGGCATGAAGAATAAGGAGGAATTTCACATATTCATCATCTCTGGTTATCATGGTAGCCTGTTGCTCCCGGTGATCCTCAACATCATCACTCCAGTAATTGTTTTTATGCCTCATTTGCAAGGTCGACTGCCGCAGAATTGTGACCAGCCCCATGTGTTCCACCTGACACCTCCTCAGAGGAAGACAGTCTGGAATTCTCTGAGATTGCAGCATCACACCTGTCCCCTGCACCCAGCACCAGCATAGACACACACACCTGGGTAGGGGGGGTCGATAGCAAAACGTACCTGGGTTACGACCTGGGTTACCACCACACAGTCTCATAGATGCAAATGACGGAGGCAGTGACGGCAAAGCCACTGGCAGTCAGAGGGCTGTTGGAGGGCAGCTCCTTGATGCACCCCAGGTGGTGAAGGGTCTCTGACGAGAGCCATACACAACCTGCTGGAGTTACAGAATGGGAGAATCTGGTGAAGCTGCCTGAGGCTTTGAGCAGACATGTGGGGATAATGGAAGAGTCTTTCCTTGACATGGCTTCCTCAGGTAGGAGAGCGCATTGCTTCTTTCATGACCGCCATGAAGAGGTAGGCCCAGGAGACCACACGGTGGATGCCTGGTGTCAGTGCAACCCTGCAGACCATTGCTGCTGCCATGAGCTTATTGCAGCACTGGGCCAGTGAGAGTTTGTCAGTGCCTCTGACATCCTTCCAGGTGCTCCTCAGTTAATGGGAAGAGAGGCTAAGGGAGATGCCACCTGAAACACTTGAGGGTTCTTCTCAAGGCAGTCCGAGTGTTGTCAGGTGCTCGCCAGCTCCTCTTCCAGTGAGCCAAGCTCCTCTAGCAGCAATGGCCACAGGTGAAGCTTCTGCAGATGTGCAGGGAAGCCTTATATTCCCTGGCCCATCCAGGCCTGGGGCTGCCAGAAGACACCTGCCATGGGCATCATAGGCCATGGGGCATGAAGAGTTGAAGCCTGCTCCCACCACATCTGCAAATGTTGGGGATGGACCTCATTTTAGCATGTGGTGGCATTCTAAGAAGCTTTCACACAGTAAGACAGCACTGGTGTTTATATTATTATGTTAAAGAAGCGTTAATGTCACATTAAAATGTTATGCTTTATTCAGCATCTGTTTTTTCCGATGAGGGCATTATGATGTTTCTCCCTTCAGAGATGTATGATGTTTAATATCATGTGTTTAAGTCATACTGGTTGCTTGCTTCCAGATTGAGATATGGACCTCTAATGACTGAGGAACAGCGTTGTGAGTGCGTAGATGCAAAAATATGTGCTGTCCATGGAAAATGATTTTATGTTGCTAATGAGTGACCAAATAGTTGGAAGTAGGTCAGTGTGAGGTGGTCCCTTGCCTCCTAAGTGTTTACTTCCATGGCATGCACATCAGCAGCAGCCTGAAGAAGTGGATCCCCTTCCACGTCACTTTCTACTTCCCCATCCTCCTCGTCAGATGAGGCTTCGGCCTCCTCTTCTTCCTCTCAGCTGTTGTTGTCACCCCTCTGCATGGCGATGTTAATCAATGCACAGAACACAATGGCTATCTGTGACACCTTTGCTGGCTTGTACTGGAGAACAATCGAGGCAGTAGTTATCTTTACATCTTTAGCAGGCCAATGGTTTGCCCTATGATATTCCTAGTTAATGTCCGACTGGCATTGAGCCTCTCTTCTGCCTCATTGTGAGGGTTTCTGATGAGCGCCATCATCCACGTGTGAAGAGAGTAGCTCTTGTCATCTAGGATTCATCCTGTGATTTTTGGTCTTGGCACAAACAAATGCAGAGCTTGCAAGTGCAAAAGCACATAGACATAGTGGCTGCTGCCCAGATAGAGAGCAGACACCTGCATCATTTGCTTCTTGTTGTCACAGATTAACTGCACAATGAGAGAATAAAATCTCTTTCTGTTAATAAACATGGCCAGCTGCTCAGATGGTGCTTTGATGGCTACATGGGTGTAGTCTATTACATCTTGAACATGCGGAAAACCAGGAATGGCTGTGATTCCTATTGCTCTCTCCACCTGGCCATCCTCGTCTGTCTGGAGTCTTATGAATTCTCCAGCCCTCTTGTACGCTGCATTGGTCACCTCCTTGATGCAGCCATTAGTGGCTGCTTGGGAGATGCTACAGATGTCAACTATAGACCCCAGAAAGGAACCTGCTGCATAGAAGTTAAGAGCTGCAGTAACCTTCAATGCCACTGGCATACGGTGCCCGCCATATTCTTGTGGATACAGGTCATCCTGCATTAATGCTCATAGATCTGTGACAGCACCTATGGAGAGGCATAATCTCTTCAGGCACCATCTCTCCAACATTTGTAGGTACATCACCCTGATCCTGTAAACTCTCGGATGCGCTGGGGACCTGGTCTGCCTCCGCCTTGCAGCCTGGCTTCCTGTTGTTTTGCTTTCTCCTGTTGCTGCTGCTGGGCAGCCTGCTCTGGTTCCAGTGCTGCTTGGTGTTCCTGTGCAGCACTGATCTCCTCCAGCGCTCAAGAACGAAGGAATATAGGGTGAATGATTCCAATTGTGCAACATCCTCTCCCTTTCTTTCAAGGCAGCCTTTGAAGTGCCCTCCCTTTAGAGGCTCAGATATACTGGCACTGACACTAGTGCTGAGAAAAGTGGGAGCTGTACCATTGGGACAGTCTTCACTGCTGGGATGAGTGTTCTGGTGATTCGTATAACTAGGGCAGTACAGAAGGCTTTAAACTAAAGAGTGGGGGCGAAGAATCAAGTTTGGGAAGATGTAATAAATTAAGTAGAGAAGGCAGCAAGAGAGTAAGAAAGGAACAAGGGAAATTATGGTCAGAGTGTGGTAGGATGGGATAGAGTGTACAAACCAAGAGTGCGTCAGGAGACAAGACTAGAAGTTACAAAAATAGTAAAAAAAAACTAAGGGCTCTGTATCTGAATGCATGTAGCTTTCATAACAAAATAGATGAAATGACATCACAAATAGAAATAAATATGTATGACCTGATAGCCATTACAGAGACATGGCTGCAGGCTGACAAAGACTCGGACCTGAATATTCAAGGGTACGTGACATTTAGGAAGGACAGGAAGCTAGGAAAGGTTGGAAGGGTATCTCTGTTAATGAAGGATGATATTGGTACAACAGAGAGAAGTTCTGGAGATCAAGATGTAGAATCAGTTTGGGTAGAGATAATAAATAGTAAGGGTATGAAGTCACTTGTGGCAGTGGTTTATAGCCCTCCTTACAGTAACCACAATGGGTGGGGGATACAGGAAGAAATAATGGGGGTTTATGAGAAAGATACAGTGATAATCATGGGTGATTTTAATGCACATATAGATTAGATGAATCAGAATGGCAAAGATAGCCTGGATAGTGAGTTCATAGAGTGTTTTTGGGATAGTTTCAGGTTGATGTTCTGGCATCAAACAGAGAGCAGGCTACACTAGATCTGGTAATGTGCAATGAGACAGGAGTAAGTAATGACCTCATAATGAAAGGACTCCTAGGTAGCAATAATATGATTGAATTTCACATTCAGTTTGAGAGAGAGAGGAGTGGATCTAAGATTAGTGTTTTAAACTTAAATAAACTGTCTTGAGGGTATGGAGACAGAGCTGACTAAAGTAAACTGGGAAATTAGATTAAGGGTTAGTTCAGTAGAAATGCATTGGCAGACATTTAAGGAGATATTTCAGAATGCTCAAGAAAGATACATTCCAATGAGAAAGAAAGTCTCTAAGGGAAGGACACACCATCCATGGCTAACTACAGAAATTAAAGATTGTATCAAATTGAAAGAATAAGCGTATAATTCCACGAAGGTGAGTCAGTAGGTTGGACAGAATATAAAGAACAGCAAAGAATAGCAAACAGATTAAAAAGGAGGGAGAAATTAGAGTACGAGAGGAAGTTGGCAAGAAATATAAAAATAGAGAGTAAGAGTTTCTACAGATATTTAAGACTGAAAGGAGTAAGTAAAGTGAGCATTGGTCCCCTTGAAAGCAAGTCCGGGGAATTAATAATGGGCAAAAAGGAAATGGCAGATGAATTGAATAGATGTTTTGCATCTGTCTTTACTGTAGAAAATACAAAAAACATCCCAGAAATAAGTGTGCATCAAGAGATGAAAGGGAGAGAGAACTTAAAACAATTACAATCACCAAGGGAAGGGTACTAAGAAAATTATTAGAGCTAAAAGCTGACAAGTCCCCAGGTTCTGATGGACTTTATTCTCAAATCTTAAAATAAATGGCTGCTGGGGTGGTAGATGCATTGGTTTTAATTTTCCAAAATTCCCCTGATTCTGGAAAGGTCCCATCAGATTGGAAAATAGCGAATGTGACTCTTCTATTCAAGAAAGGGGGAGACAGAAAGCAGGAAACTATAGGCTAGTTAGCATAACATTTGTCATAGGGAAATTGCCGGAATCTATCATTAAGGAGGTCATAACTGTGCACTTGGAAAATTTCGATGCAATCAGGCAGAGTCAACATGGTTTTGTGAAAGGGAAATCATGTTTGACTAATTTATTGGAGTGCTTTGAGGAAGTAACAGATAAAGGGGAACCTGTGAATATGCTGTACTTAGATTTCCAGAATGCATTTGACAATGTCCCACATAAAAGGTTACTATGCAAAATAAAAGTTCATGGTGTAGGGGGTAACATATTAGCATGGGAAGAGGACTGGTTAGCTAACAGGAAGCAGAGAGTAAGGCATAAATAGGTCATTTTCAGGTAGGCAAGATGATAAGATGGCACGATGTGATAAGTGGCATGTCAAAGGGATCAGTGCCGGGGCCTCAATTATTTATAATTTATATCAATGACTTGGATGAATGTATAGTTGCTAAATTTGCTGATGACACAAAGATAGGTAGGAAAATGAGTTGTGCAGAGGTCATAAGGAGTCTGCAAAGGGACATAGATAGGTTAAATGAGTGAGCAAAAGTTTGACACATGGGTTATAATATGGGAAAATATGAACTTGTTTACTTTGGCAGGAAGAATAGAAAAACAACACATTAATTAAATGGAGAGAGATTGCAGAACTCTAAGGTACAGAAGGGCTCATGTCCTGGTACATGAATCACAAGAAATTGGTATGCAGATACAGCAAGTGATTAGGAAGGCAAATGGAATGTTGTAATTTATTGCAAGGAGAATATAAAAGTAGGGATGTTTTGCTTCAATTGTACCGAGCATTGGTGAGACCACATCTGGAGTACTGTTTACAGTTTTGGACTACTTGGCCAGAATTTTTTGCTCGGCATGCAGGCGTATACCTGACACACTTAAGTGTCAAATGACATGTCAAATGACGTCATCTCGCACACGCGATATTTTGGTAGCCATGCACGTGTGGGAGTCAGCAGCTACCCCGCAGACAATTAACTGGCCTATTACGGCCATTAGAGTAATAATTAAATGCAATTTTTCGCTGCCAGTTGGCAGGCAGGTGAATCAGCCAGGTGGCCTTTGGATTTTTTATGAAACCTCATCCACGGGCAACCATACATTTGGTCCCTTCATCCAAGTCATTGATATAAATTATAAATAATTGAGGCCCTGGCACTGATCCCTGTGACACATTCCAACAGGAATTAAAACTAAAATAAAAATGTTTAAATCTTTTATAACAGTCACATGGGGGATGTGCTTTTAACCTTTTTTAAATTCTTTGTGTTTTTAAAAATCTTCAGCTCCCTGAGGCAGCTCTGCACCTTCAGGGAGCTTTCAGTGCGAGCACCTGTATGCATGCGCAAATGTCCATGCTCGCCCTTCTCCCACCCCCACCCCGTAGACCCTCAGCGTTGCAGCACACAATCCACTCTGGCTGCCCAATAATTTGCCAGCCAGCGTGAAATCGCGGTTGGGGTCATTTTGGTGACCACTCCCAGGCCTGCCCAACGAGGTAAAAATCCTACCCCTAATTTAAGAAGGGATATAAATGCATTGGAAGCAGTTCAGAGAAGGTTCATTCCATTGATACTTAGGATAGGGGTGGTGGGGGGTTATCTTTTGAGGAAATGTTGGATAGGCTTGGCCTGTACCCATTGTAGTTTAGAAGAATGACAGGTGATCTTATTGAAATGTATAAGGTCCTGCGGGAAGTTGACAGGGTGGATGCTGAAAGGATATTTCTCCTTGTGGGAGAGACTAGAATAGGGGACAAAGTTTAAAAATAAGGGATCTCCCACTTAAGACAGAGATGAGAAGAAACTCTTTGAGGGTCGTGAGTCTTTGGAACTCTCTTCCCTGGAGAGCAGTGGTGGGTCATTGAATATTTTTTATGCAAAGTTAAATAGATTCTTGGTGAACAAGGGAGTCAAAGGTTATCAGGGTAGGTGGAATGTGGAGTTGAGGTCACAATCAGATCAGCCATGTTCTTATTGAACGGTGGAGTTGGCTCGAGGTGCCAAATGCTCCTCATTCGTATGTTCGTAATGCCATTTTAATGAGTTGCTCCTCTGTCCCTAGGCTTTGCGCTGCCCCTTAAATTCTTTGGAACCAACTTCAGGTTCAGTCACTTCCTACCTCAGACTCCACCCCTCCAAGCATCAGATTATCAAGCCTGAACACAGAGAAAAAAAACCTCCAAAGACAATTCAGCTCCCTGTGACTCACTCCCCTGCAAGTCAAAAGAGCTCACACAGTGAGTCAGGAGAGTCGCATTTAAGTCGGCAGTGCTTAATAAGCAGGTTATTAAAGACATGGAGACTCATGTCCCTTTCGTTTAATTGGAGGAGCTGCCTTAAATCCCAGCTAATTACATTTAAATTGTGGACAAGTGGTTTATTTTGAATATTTATGAAGTTTCCGCCTTTAATGGGTGAGCTTCCCACTTGTTTACCCTTCTGCTGCCTACATAATTGAGAGCTGTTTCCTCACTGCCAGGATTCTGACATGCGACCTCCTCCATGATTCTTCTAGTATGCCCACCATCTTGCCCACTCCAGCAAGCTCCACAAAATCCAGCCCATCATGTTGATTGCCCTGAATGCTGGGGTTCCAAGTTTTCTGTTTCCCTCACTGTGCCATTATCAGCTCAAACTTGCCACAACTTTGTGAGCAATATTTCCATGGAAGGGTTTAGGGGAAAATCTAACTAACAGCAGATGCCATTAGATGCCCTATTAAATTTTCACCCTGTGTGTCTTGTTTGGTGGTTATACATAGGAGAGAAGGCTGTCTCATAAATGAAGCTTAGTTTTAAAAATATGCGTTTAACTTCAAGATCAAATGTTTCAGTTAATTTTAAAGAAATAAGTAAAATGGCTCCTTCATCCATGTTTTAGAAAGGAAATAAGAATAATTTCTATTTCCACCTCACGAAAAGCATTAAAAATGAAGAGTATTCACAGTGCTCCAATTCATTAAAAAAATGCATCATTTTTATTTTCTTTAAATTAGTCTTCTTTCGGCGTGGAGCAATATACTGGCATCTGTTGATGGGCCATTGGCCGGAATTTTTCCAGACCCCAGGACGGTGGAAAAAGAGGGGGAAACCCAGTCACACCCCCTTATACCATCCTGCCTCCTGATGAGCTGTTAATAGAATCGGGAACTCGCTCGCCGATGGCGGGCAAGCAATTAAGATACTTAAGGCCTCAATCAATGATGATTTTCAAAGAGGGATGCAAGTTTGTCAAGGTCAGACAAGCCCCACTGTGTCCAGAGCCTGGAAACACTTTAGAGGTGGGAGGTCTAAACTTCAGAAAGGCTCTGTGCAGTGCGCCCGTAGCCGAAGGTATTCATGCGAAAGCATTCTTCTATCAGACTGTTGTCCCTGGTAATTCTGAGCCTTCTTTTTCGGATGCTGTTTGGACCCTTTCACGAGCGCCTCCGTTTGGAGAAGACGCCTCTCGCTCTCCTGAACAGCGATCAACCTTCCCAGCGAGACTGTAGCTCTCCAGCCCTCCCAGTGAATTCGGAGAAGTTCATTGACTTCACCCCGTAAGATCACGCAGGCGGGTGGACCGCGCTGACATGGATGGGCTCGAGGTCCCGAAATGGTCCCGACACCTGTGGTGTCCGAAAGATCCCAGCCATTATTCCTGATATTTTTAATATTTGTTCATAGTATTTAGGTGTATTACCCATTTCTTGTTGCCCTGAAATGATAGTGGTGGGCCTTCTTGAACCACTGCAGTCATATGCCTGGAAATAAAAACTGAAAATAATTTGACTGTACATCCTTAACGTTTCTGAACATATTACGTACAAATTCTTTAATATTTCACGGCCCAAACTACACTTTCTATATAATGTATTAAAACCTATTTCAAGTTATAAAACTTAAATATTAAAAATCGATGTACCTTCCATATTTTTTTAAAAAGCATTTTAAATAAAATTTTATATTTTTGTCATATGTGTTATAATGATATAAAAAGCACCAGTTGCCCATAAGGGATTAGCAAACACATTGTGGGCTGAGTTATTAATTCTAGGCACACGTGAACATATATACATGGATAGAATGTTTTTTATTCCATTGCGGAGTTTTACTTGGAGCTGGTGTACTTGGACACCACCTTTGTCCCTGTCAACACAGCGTGCTTGGCCAGTTCCCTGGGCAGCAGCAGGCGCATGGTGGTCTAGATCTCCTGGGAGCTGATGGTGCTGCGCTTGTTGTAATGGGCCAGGCGGGAAGCCTCACCCTCAATGCGCTCGAAAATATCGTTCATGAACGAGTTCATGATGCTCATGGCCTTGGAGGAGATGCCAGTGACGGGGTGAACTTGCTTCATCACTTTGTAGATGTAGATGGAATAACTCTCCTTCCTCGACTTTCACCGTTTCTTGCCGCCTTTCCTGATGGTTTACTCACTGCTTTCTTGGCGCCGTTCTTAGCAACTGCTTTCTTCTTCTCTTCAACCATCTTCAATCTCAATTTCAGACACAGGGAGATGTGTGCTCTTTCACATGCATTTGCGAAACAGCGCGTTCTGGCAGTTGGGGAATACCCCCCTGCCCACGCAGGAAGTCGTCCATTAAGCAGAAGATGCTGGACATCCAGTGGGATGTGCAGGAGGATCTGGCAGAGATCCAAGAGGATATGCATGCCATGGTCTCCGTTGTGGAGGAGTCTCTGCGGAGCATGAGTACTGTGTTGACCCTCATGGCTGAGCGCAATGCCTCCTCCATTGAAAGAGTGATCACTCTCATGGAGAGGCTACTCCAGGGAAAGAATCAGGGGTTCCTGGGATTGCGCTCGGACATGCAAGCCCTCACATAGGCACTGACCTCAGCTGGTCAACGTCCATGTGTGAGATGGATGGGGCGCCCAGCTAGGTGCCCATCCATCAATGACGAGCAGGGAGATCCACAGCAATCTCACGGCGTGTGAGCTGCTTGTCATCAATGCGGCCTTCTGTCAGGGAGCTCTGGATGACGGCAACAGCTCCTCTGCTCCTCTGCCAGTGATCATTACATCTGACGAGGCTGCAGTGACTGGGGAGGTGCCAGCCGTGGCACTGGTTCCAATGGCCAAAAGATGACTGCCTAATACCGGTGCCAGTGAGGGGGGAGCACCTAGGCGTAGCACCATTAAATGTAAGTTTAAAGCACCTTAAGCACAAGAGGGACTGGTCACGGGTGATGTTTTATTCCTCCATTTTGTTTTTCTTTTTTATTAATGGTGTGACTACCAACACCGGTTTTTTTTCCATTCAAGACTATGTGAGCTCCAACATAAAATTACATTGCTTTTGTTTTATTGACCTGAGTAAGCTTCATGTATTTTGTAGGTGCAGGGTAGGCCAATACGTAATGCTGGACGTGGGTGGCTCAAAACTTTATTGCATAGGCAGAGTGTATCTTGGGGGCCAAGGAAAGGTCATTTATGTGATCCATGATGGAAGCGGCAGCTGCATCAAGATGCTCTTCCTCTGGTGGGTCCCTCCTTGCCAGTGCCAGATTGTGGAGAGTGCAGCATGCAACCACTATAAGCGACACCTGCTCTGGGGGGTATTGCAGTGTGCCCACTGAAGCGCAACTTGAGAAGACCTATGTTCTCTCTACCACCGCCCTTCTGGAGGCATGGCTCCTGTGGTATCAATGCTTTGCCTCTGTTCTTGGGTGGCAGAGAAGGGCCATGAGCCACCTTTTCAAGGGATAGCCCTTGTCACCCAGCAGCCGTCCATCCTGAAGAGCCTCGGCACCTGGAAGTGTCTGAGGATGTACGTGCCATGGGAGCTGCCAGAGTACCTTGCACAAACTTGCAGAATCTGCATCCTGTGGTCACACACTATCTGCACATTCATGGTATGGAATCCCTTTCTGTTGACTAAGGCACCCGGTTGACCTGCTGGTGCCTTGATGGCTATATGTGTGCAATCGATGGCACCCTGGACGCGGGGGAACCCTACAATCACTGCAAAGGCTCTGGCTCGCTCAGCCTGGTTGGCCTCGTCCATATGGAATTAAAGGAAAGTCAACTTCCACCTGAACAGAGCTTCTCTCACCAGCTTGATGCAACTGTGGACAGCTGATTGGGAGACTTCACACAGATCCCCCACTGAGCCCTGGAAAAAGCTGGAGGCATAGAAGTTGAGGGCCACTGTGACCTTCAGAGCCACTGACATGGGGTGTCCGCCCACACAGTCGGAGCTGATCTCGGGCCCAATCATCTGACAAATGGAGGTCACGGTCTCCTTTCAGATGTGGAACCTCCTGTGGCATTGCACCTCAGACATATTGAGATAGCTGTATTGCTGCCGGTAAACACTGGCAGCAGGTTAGTGGCCTCTTCTGCGGCCCCTTTCGCCTTGGAGTTCCTGCTGGCCCTGCGCCCCCTGTGCCTGTGCTTCTCCTCCCACAGGTCCCTCCCCTGGAAGCTGCAATGGGACGTGTGGCCTCCTCTCCCTTCTGCCCCTTTGTTCCTCCTCAGAGGAGCTGCCTCCAGAAGAGACCACAATCCCCATTACCATGGTAAGGGAATGCTGTCTGATACCTGGAAATGTCTACACGGTCCGAATCATCAGGGGGCCTGGAAGACACCAATGAGTCCAAAAGTGAAGCCTGGAAATGCTAAGAATGAAGCCGCCACAACCCCCCCCCCACCGCCCCCCCCCCCACCCCACCCCGCCGCCCCCCCACAACCAGAGATTAAGCTGACAAGTACCAATAAGCCACCAGCAGCAAGTTATCTGCAAAACTGCTCACTACTCACATTGACAATGCTGCTGATCCTTCTTATCCCGTCCGTGGATGAGGTTTTGCAAATTGTGGCCTGCCCATTTTGCCCATGCAACAAGCAAAAAATCACACGAGCATTGTTAAATCACCATCAATTGGATTGTCCAGGGCCTTAACTGGCCTGTTAATTAATGGCGGGCACGGCTCCAACTTCCGCGCTCGCCTGCTGAGCGAAATATCGCAAGAATGCGGGATGACGTCGGGACAGTCGCCCAACGTCATTGTGCTTCATTTTATTCTTGAATGGATTGGGCAGCGCCCACCTGACAAGAGAAAAATTCTGCCCATAATTTTTAAGATTGTCCTCTAATTTCCATTCTCTTCCCCAGATACAAGCTCATGCTAAACTGTGATTCCACACATGGCTACCACTCTCCAGGATTACACACTAGTAAGCATTCATCTTGGGTGAAAGTAGGCAGTGAGAGACAGATGTTTATTTGACTGTGGAGTCCATTACAACAGAATTCAATCTTGTTCCTACTAATGTTATTATGTTTACACATTTCAGGCAAGGTTATTACATGACAGACAGGAGTAGGAATCTTGGTTGATGTCTCTAGCCCAGAGGTGTTGAGGTGACTTGTAGCACACAACTGGAGATGGGTCTGTATAACTTAGAACTAGACTGGATGATCCCTTTAGCCACAGGATCAGTGAGGAAGTTTGTGAATGAATGTGTATTTTCCAGCTTTTCACATACATGACTACTTGTAATGCATACTGGGAGGAGAAAGTCATTGTTTATCGTATAATTAAGCTCAGTTTAGAATTTGACTATATTTGGCATGTTTCCACAATTCTTTAGCCCTTGAAACCCACTTGCTCCTTTTGTGTACAATTATACCCCTCAGGTTTTCTTCAAATTTCCTCCAATTAAATATTGGGAAGACCAAAACCATTATCTTTGAGTTCGGTTACACAATGTGCTCCCTAGCTACTGACATCATCACTCTAAACCTGAAACCTAATTAGTTAAATTAAATACAATTAAGATGGCAGAGCAGGTGATGTGGTGCAGCTGTAGCATGTGGATCCGGTGGACACTAGTGTGACCCAAGGCAACCACCTCTGCAGTAAGTGTCTCTAGCTCAAGGGACTTAGACTCTGAGTTGATGAGATGAAGTCAGAGCTTCAGACACAGTAATGCAACAGGGAGGTGGCAAGTAACCTGGACATTTTGTTCCAGGAGGTAGTCAGACCCCTTAGGCTGGGCACTTCAGATTTTGTCCATGGTCAGGGGCAGGAGGGCGTGACTATGAGTAAAGCAGGTATAGGGATCCTGGAGGCCACAATGGAGGCGCCTCAGCCCTTGCAATTGTCTAACAGGTTCCACTTCTGTGGATGAGAGCAGGGACTACAGGGAGAATGAGCAATCTGACCACAGCACCGTGGCAAGTAAAAATTAATGTATTTGAAGTAGGGGACAGTACAGTTAAAGGGATAGGTACTGTTCTCTACAGCCAAGAGTGTGAGACATTGCTTGCCTGGTGAAGGAAAGGTGCTATGGTGAAGGAAATCAATTTGGGGCTAGAAAGGAACTTGGAGTGGAAGGGAAAGGATCCATTTGTTGTGGTCCATATGGGTACCAACAATACAGGCAGGACTAAAAATTAGTTCCTGATGAGGGAATATGAGCAGCTAGGGACTAAATAAAAAAAGAACTGCAAAAGATAATCTGTGGATTACTAACTGAGCCATGAAAAAATTAGCATAAGGTAATAACATCAAAGAGTTGAATTCATGGCTCAAGGGTTGATGTGGGGTGAAGTGTGTTTGAATTGGGAATGGTGGTAAAAAGATAGAATTAAAGGCACTTTATCTGAATGCACACAGCATTCATGACAAGATGGATGAATTGATAGTATAAATCGAAATAAATGAGTATGATTTAAAGATATTATAGATTCATTGCAAAGTGACCATGCCTGAACCTGAATATTCAACAGACTAAGACATTTCAGAAGGATAGGAAGAATGGAAAAGGAGGAGCATAACTCTGTCAATAAAGGATGAGATCAAAACTGTCATGAAAAATGATCTTCATTCATAGCGTCAAAATGTAGAATCTGTTTCAGTGGAGATAAGAAATAGCAAAGGAAAGTCACTGGTCGGAGTGGTTTTTAGAACTTCTGACAGAAGTTACACTGTAGGACAAAGTATAAATCAAGAAATAATGGGTGATTGTAAGAAAGGTACTGCAATAATCTTCATAAATAAAAAGATTTTAATCTTTATACAGGTTGGACAAATTAAATTGGCAAAAGTAGCCTGGAGGATGAATTCATAAAGTGTATTCAGGACAGGTTCTAAGAATAATACATTCTAGAACCAACCAGGGAACAGGCTATCTTATATCTAGTAATGTATAATGAAATAGGATTAATTAATAACCTCACAGTAAAGGATCCTCCAGGTAAGAGTGATCATAATATGGTGAAATTTTATATTCAGTTTGAGGGTGAGGAACCTGGGTCTGAAACTACAGTCTTAAACTTAAATAAAGACAATTACAAGGGTATGAAGATAGAGTTGATTAAAGTATTATGGGAAAATAGGTTAAAAGATAAGATGGTAGAGAAGCAGTGGTAGATTGTGTAATAAAAGTTTTTTAAAAAAATCATTCATAACTTTCTCCTATGTTGAAAAAAAAGTCATTTTACTATGAGGTAATAAACGTATCGATCATCCAGACCGTTTAAAGTATCAATAACAAAAACCACAAACCCTTGAAACCACTTAACATATGTGTAAACCAACATTATGAAATTGACAGCAGAGATCGCAGACCTGAAGTTGTCAATAAAGTATTTTTTTGTCTGAGGTGCAGATGTTTCAGCAAGAGTAATAGTTGTCTGGGCTCTGAGCAATGCATACTTAATGAGGTTCGGCTGAGAGCTTAAAGGGACTGGATTATTGACACATCTATTAGCTTGTTGTGAAATGACATTCTTTTCAACATAGGAGAAATGAATGAGTGAATTACTTTATTCAAACTTTTTTTTTACACATATTATTGTCACTATAGGGTTCATTGATCCTAGACAGTGCATAGTGGGTCAATGGGCATCGAAGTGCCATAGCTTGGCATGGGAGCATGGGTGCCATATGGTGTGGGTGGAAGGGCAGAGCTTGGCATAAAATCATGAGGGGCCATAGGTGGTATGTGGAGGGCATGAGGTGGCATGGATAGGGTGTGGGGAATGTTTGGAGCGTGAAGGTATGTAGTTTAACTGGGACAAACTCCCAAAGCACCGAGACGGGCCTTTTAAATAGCCCGTCTTCATGTCCAGCAGCCCCTGTGGCTGCCTCCAAATTTTTTCCTGGGTCGGCTGGACCAACTCCAGCCCATACCTGCTCCCAGGCAATGAAGATTCTGCCTTTGTGGGAACTTTCAGTTTCATTGTTTGTTTGGAGTCTACAAAGGGTTCTTTGGAGCTTATCTATTTTAACAAAGTAAGCTGTTCGAGCCTGTATTTTGATAAATCCATTGCTCTTTATTTGCAGCTACCATGTACATACAGGGACCACTGCATGAGGTTGAAATTTCTGATCCCTTCAGATCTCTGTTACTCAATCATGTTGTGTTACATCATCATTACATCAGCATCAAGTGCTTCTGATGTTAACCCTTTACTTTACATCTCCCCCTAAGTCTTTATCCCAATTATATACATCCTCCTACATCTCCCCACAAAGTCTCAGACTTTAGGGTTAGTCTCTGAGATGACTTGACAAAGCGCCCTCACCTTGTTCCGATCTCTTTCTGAGGTTGAGGACATTGTGTGAATGTCCTTCTCCTGGGTGGCTGTAGAGCTTTGTCTTGTTTCTTCTTTTTCTCCATCAGGATCTGAGCCCAAGTTTCTATTGGCTTTCTTTCCAAGGATATTAAGTCGCTGCAGTTTCTCCTTATAGTTCCTTGGTCTGTTTCAATCTTGTATGATCTTGGTTGTGGAGCTCTTTTGATTATTATGCCTTCTTTCTGTTTGTCTCATACCCATACTCTTTCCCCGGGTTCAGCGCTGATAAACCTTGTACTCTGTGCTTGAGGTTAAAATTTCAAGCCTGTTTGTTCCTCTGTTCTTCCTCACGTGGTTTCACCCTCTCGTGGTTGTTCGCAGTAATATTTGGTTGTAGTTTCTGTTGCAGAGCTGGAAGTTGTGTTCTCGATCTCCTTCTATTCACAACTCTGATGGTGAGAAATCATTTTGTATAGTGAGGTTCGGTAATTCAGAAGAGCTAAATTAAGATTGCTATTCTTCTTCATCAAGGCTTTGATGGTTTGCATACCTCTCTCAGTATCTCCATAAACCTAAGGATAACGGGGTGAACAGGTTACATGAATGAATCCATATTCCTTTGCAAAATTTTGGAATAACTCTAGCAAATTGTGGCCCATTATCTGACACCACATCCAGAATGCCATGCGTTACTTAAACTTTCTTTAGTGACTGAATGACTGCTTCTGCTGTGATGCTATGCAATTTGTTCACTTCAATCCTGACTGGTAATCAATGACAATAAGGAATATGTTGACTTTAAAATCAAATAAGTCCATTCCCTGGTGCTTCCGTAGCCTTGATGGAAAAGTAATAGTAAATGGTTCGTTTTGCTCTTGGCTGTTCACTGCACAAGAAATCATTTCTTCTAAAGAACGAGTAATGCCTGGCCACCAGATGGATTGCTGCGGTCAAGCTCAATATTTTGCTACCCCCTAAGTGACCGTGGTGAAGTTGTTGAAGAATATCATGCCGATTTGTTCTCTGAATGACTATTCTGTCATTAAAAACTAGGAGATCATCAATGATTGTGAGGTGCTTTCTCTGATCAAAGTACTGCCGTAGTACTGGATTGTTAGGAGTATAGTCCAGTCATCCTCCAAGACAATATTTCTTTATCTGGACATATTTGTCATCTTGCTGCTGTGTTTGTTTTATCTCCTGCAGTTCCTTTGCAGTATCTGGTAGCTGTTGAGTAATGAGAGATGTATATGCTTCCACCTCCTCAATGAAATGCAAATGCTCTACCTTGGCTCCTTCAATTGGTATCCTCGATAGTGTATTTGCTGTCGTCTGGTACTTCCCTTGAAAGTACACTGTTATGGAATCATACCTCAATTTTAATCTGAACCATTGGATTCTAGGCAGCACATTTGCAATGTCTTTCATTTCATAAGAATGACCAGTGGCTTAGGGTCTATTTCAATTTTGAACTTTAATCCCATCAGGTAATGAGAATTTCTTACAGGCCCATGTTGCTGTCAATGCTTCCTTCTCGATTGTAGCATAACTTTTCTCTTGTGTTTGTGAGTGACCTTGAGGCGTAGTAAACTGTTCTATGTTTATCATCTCTCTGTATTGAAATAATACTGCACCCAAACCTGTAGACGATGCATCTGCTGCTACTATGGTCAGCAGTTCCGGGTTGTAATGTGCCAAAATTTCAGGGGAAATTAAAAGATATTTGATTTTCTCAAAAGCATTTTGCTGGTCCACATTCCAGCACCACTGTTAACCCTGTCTCAACAGCTGTCTCAAAAGCTCATTGAACTCTACCAAATTTAGATGAAAATTGCCCACTTGGTTAACCATCCCAAGGAATTTCTGAAACTCAGTAATATTTCTGGGCTGTGGAAACTCTCTGGTCACCTTTGTTTTTTGTGGGTCAACTGTTATTCCAAAGATATGTACAATGTGACCAAGAAATTTAATCATAGTTTGGGCAAGATCACATTTTTCATTCAATATTAGAATTGCATCCTGTAAGACTTTCAGGACGGCTCTAATTCTATGGTATTCTCTTCTCTCATGGAGCTGTGCACAAATATGTTATCCATATGATATATTACTCCTCCTATGACTTTTAGGATTTGAGATATTGTTTTCTGGAAAATTTCAGGAACAGGCACAATTTCAAATAGTAGTCTATTAAAGCAATAAAGACCAAATGGTGTTATAAAAGTGGTCAGCAATCTGGATTCTTTTGCCAGAGGCAACTGCCAAAATCTGCTGTTTGTATTCAATTTGGTGAACAGAGTACTTTTGGCTAGTTTGGCAAGACTCTCAGCCATGGAGGCTATCGGGTAGATCTCACTTTCTACTGATTTGTTAAATTGAATTAAATGTACTCTGATTCTAATTGAACATTTGCTTTGGAACCTTGACCACTTGCAAACACCATTTTGTTGGCATGGTTAATGGTGTGACGAAATGCAAATAATTATCTTGGGGCAGGATTTTGAGGTCGTTGGGCAGGGGTGGTGGGCGGGCCTGGGAGCAGCTGGGAAATGGTCCACTGCCCACAATTGGCCCCTGACCACAATTTCACACTGGCGGGCGAATTAAGGCCCGCCCAGCGTGAAATGTGGCTCTGCACTGGTTGGGAAGGGCCGAGCAGGGTGGAGTGCCTGTCGGCTGCCAGATCCAATGGCAACATGGTGGCTGGTTTATAAACGGCCCAGGCAGGTCCTGGAAGGCTGCCATAGAAGAATGTCTCCTCTGCGTCTTTAACATTCAAGTTATGGAGTCGAGGGTGGCCGGAGACGCCAGGCAGGAGGGCAGGTCGGGAGGGCCCCCTCCCGTTTTTCAGATGAGTACCTCACCATCCTGCTGGAGGAAGTGGCTGCCAGTAGGGAACACCCTTGACCCCAGAGATGGGAAGAGGAGGCCAACACAACTCACCAAGAGGGCATGGGATGAGGTACAGCGCTGGTGAGCAGCCATGACGTGGTGCGGTGCACATGGGTGTAATGACGAAAGCGCTTCAATGGCCTGCTGCGCTCAGGAAAGCTGAGGACCGTGTTGGCATGGGTCAGTGTGCCGAAGTGTTAAGGAGTGGCCATCCCCCTGTGGACCTCAGGGGTGCTAGAGTCTATGTGCCAACTGTCAATGACGCTGGAGCTGGCCAAGTGGGTGAGCCCTGGCTGCTCGGTCTGAGTGTCTTGTGGCTTGCGGGCCTCAATTCCGATGTGCCCTGTGAAGTGTTCCTCAGCTGGGATTGGACAGGCTGCAATGGCGCTGCAGGTACAGAGTGGGCTAATCAATGGTCCTCTGTCCGTTCAGGAGAAGACAAGCTGTAACCAAGCAGAGAGGGCACGTACAGGTGGAGGCCTGCCCAACCTCCTGCTGATCAGCAGGTTCAAGCAGGACACCCTTGAGCTCGTGAGCCGGTATGCTCCCCCTGCAACTGAGCATGGAGAGGCGGGGGTGCCAGATGAAAGTAAGAGCGCAGTGCAAAGAGGTGAGAGTTTCAGATCATGCAACCATTCTAGTGCAGCCCTTTCATTGATGGGAGCCTCAAACCTGGAGTCCCCATTGATCACTGAAAGACGATGGCACCATGATGCAGGTCTCCATTGTCTCACCAAGGTACATGGCATGCACAGTGGCAGTGTGGTGACATGCCCTTGTTCTCCCTTTTAGGTTCGCCAGCACGCAATCACTCTGTGGACCCCGAATGGCCACACCTGACGCCGGAGGACCACCAGGCTTCACTTGCACCTGCATCACAACCGCTCTCTGAAGCAGGCTCCAGGGCAGATATCAGCACCTAGGTGGGCATTAGTTCAATGGCTAGAATATCAGTGCACAGTGGTGAAGGCACTTCACATTTACTTGAGATACAGGCAGAGGCAGAGAGGACGCTGGCAGTCAGAGGACTGTTGGGGACCAGAAGGCAAATGATGAGCCTCTGGAGTCATCCATTAGGCAGCAGATGCTGGATGTCCAGCGAGAAGTGCAGGAGGATCTGGTGGAGATCCATGAGGGCCTCTGTTGTGGAGGAATCGCTGCAGAGTATGAGCACTGCAATGACACTCATCACCAAGCGCACTGCCTCCTCCATTGAGAGAGTGGCGGCTCTCATTGAGAGGCAGCTCCAGGAACAGAATCAGGTGTTCCTGGGGTTGCTCTCGGACCTGCAAGCTCTCACACAGGTAATGACCTCAGGTGGCCAGTGCCAGTGAGGGAGATGAATGAAGCATCCACTATCCCAGCTAGGTACCTGTCCATAATTGTGAGCAGGGAGGTTCACAGCGACCTCAATTTGGCGCACGAGCTGCCTGTCATCTCTGTAGACTCCTCTCAGGGTGCTCTGGACAATAGCAGCAGCTCCTCCGCCTCTCCACCATTGACCATCACACCTGATAAGGCTACAATGATGGGGAGATGTAAACCATGGCACTGGCTGCTCCCTCCCAGGCTGGGCCAGCACAGGCTCCACTGGCCAGAGGATTGCCGCCAAGGTCATCAAGGCCAACAAGTCATCAGCAGGCTGTCTCCAAGGGCGGTGGCAGCGAGCGGCAGCATCAAGATATAGCACTTGGAAACATAAGTTAAAGGAACCATGAGCTCAAGAGGGACAGTTCACGGGTGATTTCCTGTTCATTTATGTTTGGTTTATCTTTACTGGTCTCGGTATGAAGACCAGAGAAGGTTATGTAAATCCTTTTGGATTGTCAAAATGAGATAAATTTTGTTTTTGTCATAATGGCCTGACAGTGCTTCACCTTTTTATTCTCTTGGTGCAGGGCACACCAACATGTAATGCCAGACATGAGTGGTTCTAAACTTTATTGCACAGCCACTGAGTGGACTTTGGGTTCAAATGAAAGGGTCCTTTCAGACATCTGGGATGGAGGTGGCAGCCGTGACCTGAGGTTGAAGCTGATCTTTGGTAGACTAGCTGAAGGAGAATTGGATCAAGGTGTCCCTGCCTCCCTGGAGCTTACCAAGGTCTGCCTCCATGCTCTCAACGTTGTCCTCACCATGCTCTTCTTCTGACTTACTATTCGACGTATCATCTGTGGCCCCTGAAGTTGTATCAAGATCCTCTCCCTCTAGTGGGTCCCCCCTTGCCAGTGCCAGATTGTGGAGAGCGCAGCATGCAACCACGATCAGTGACACTTGCTCTGTGGGTTATTGTAGTGCACCCCCTGAACAGTCCAGGCATCAGAAGTGCATCTTGAGAAGACCTATGGTCCTCTCTAGCACCGCCCTTGTGGAGGCATGACTCATATTGTAACGCTTCTCTACCTCTTCTTGGGTGGCGGAGAGAGGTTATGAGCCACGTCTTCAACGGATAGCCCTTGTCATTCAGCAGCCATCCATCTGGCCACACCGAAGAGCCTTGGCACCTGGGAGTGTCTCAGGATATAAATGCCAGGGTACCTTGCACAGACTTGCAGAATATGCATCCTATGGTCACACTATGGTCAATCTGCATGTTCATGGAGTGGAAGCCCTTCCTGTTGACGAAGGCACCCGGCTGACCCGCTAGTGCCTTGATGGCCACATGTGTGCAGTTGATTGCACCCTGGACACGGGGGAACCCAGCAATCACTGCAAAGGCCCTGGTTCACTCAGTCTGGATGGCCTCGTCTGTACAGTAAAGAATAAAGGTCAGAACCCAACTGAACAGAGCTTCTGTCACCAGCTTCATGCAACTGTGGACAGCTGATTGGGACACTCCATACAGATCCCCAGTGACCCCTGGAAAGAGCCAGAGGCATAAAAGTTGAGGGCCACTGTGACCTTCAGAGCCACTGGCATGGGTTGTCCACCCACACAGTCAAAGCTGATCTCAGGCCCAATCATCTGACAAATGGAGGTCACTGTCTCCCTTGACAGGAGGAGCCTCCTTCGACATTGCACCTCAGACATGTTGAGGTAGCTGCATTGCCACCTGCAAACCTGGCAGCAGCATAGTGATGTCTTCAGTGGCCCCTTCCGCCTTGGACTTCCTGCTGGCCTTGCACCCCTTCCTTGTGCCTGCACCTCTCCTCTCACAGCTCGCTCCTTTGGAAGCTACATTAGAATACCTGGCCTCCTGCCCCTCTCTTCCTCCTCAAAGGAGGTGCCACCAGCAGAGATCATAACACCCATTACCAGGAAACGGTACATTGTCTGAAACCTGGAAGGATCTACATGGTCTGAATCCACCTTGCAGACACCAACGAGTCCTGAAATGAAGCCTGGAGATACTAATAATGAAGCCCTGAACAGAGATGAAGCGGCCAAGTACCAATAAGTCACCAGCAGCAAACTTTAAAAAAATTATTTGTTCATTTGATGTGGGCATCTCATTTATTGCCCATGTTCAGGGGGCATTTAAGAGCCAACCACATTGCTGTGGGTCTGGAGTTACATGTAGGCCAGACCAGGTTAATACAGCAGATTGCCTTCTCTAAAGGGCATTAGCAAACCAGATGGGTTTTTAACAACAATCAACAATGGTTTCATGGTCATCATCAGACTTTCCAGATTTTTATTGAATTCAAATTTTACCATCTACCATAGTGGGATTCAAACCCAGGTCCCCAAAGCATTACCCTAGGTCACTGGAATACTAGTCAGTGACAATACCACTACGCCACCATCTTCCTGCTATGTATCAAACTCCCCACTAGACACTGGTAATGCTGCTCACCCCTTTTATCCCACCCGTGGATGATGCTTTTGAAAATGTCGGCTGGCCAACTGTCCATTTTGCCCGTGTGACAAGCACAAAATTGCATGGACAATGACAAATCAGCGTCAAATAGCTTTTTAATGGATTTAATTGGCCTCTTAATTAATGGCGGGCGCAGCTCGGGCACCCGCTCATGCCCACTGACCAAAATATCGCGCGATACACCAACCAACATCATCACCCTCCCCCACCCTCACTGTTGGCCACAACAAGATTTAATCTAAAAAGGATCCCTTTCGTAGGTACCTTTTTCCCAGACCTAATCATTCTGGTTTTGAAGGAGCCAATTTGATCAGACTTTTTTGAATTAAAGTTGAGTAAGTTTATTAACTACTAAAGGCAAGAAAGGTTAAAACACATGCATATATGGTCATACAGGTTAAAAGTAAGAATTTAGCTTGAATCAAGTGAATATATCATAAAAGGAATATGGAACAGTCCTTGACTCGTGGGGAATAGTTGATTGAGCGTTGCGGCCATTGCGATTCAAGATTCCAGTAGAATTGACTCTGGTAGACGAATAATCAGATTCTAGGTTCCAGTAGAGTTGACTCTGGTAGACGAATAGTCAGATCCGAAGTTCCAGTGCTCCTGAATTTGGGAGAGAGTGAGAGATAGGGATACCTGCAAAATGGCCATTTGTAAGGGTACTGTTGTGGCTGTTACTTCTGAGTCAAACTTCCACCACTTGCTCTCTCTCAGAATACCCACCAACAGGCAGACACTGGGGCAGTTTTTCAGCCCACTTTTAACCCTTTCTTTGTATATTCCAAGTGGGAAATGAATACCCAAATCTGTCTGAGCATTGGTCACAGGATTTCTTGATGAGATGATACTCATCTCCCATTATCTCTATCGGAGGGAGCAATTAGCTTCTGGATTTCTTTTGAACTACCTTGTCTGGCAACAGGATGGGTTTACATTACCTCTTAGGGAATCACCCTGCAGCATTCCAGCCAATGGCTTGTGTGCATTTTTAAAAGCTCAGGTCTTATTTTTTAAAGCCCAATATTTCTGTATACAATCTGGCGATTTTCCTTCATTCATAACAACCCTTACAAACATGCATGCTGTGCTGGAAATAGCCAGAAGTGGATCGGCAACCATTTTCAGGACTGGGCTCCTGTAGCTCTGACACAGAGGTGCAATGGAGATGAATTTTGTGGTCTAAGTTCCCAGAATTCCTTTTCCCTGAATTGACCTAGGGTTTTTTTGAAATCTGTTTTTCTTTGCCTCTTCCAGGAGATTACATGTCTGCTGGTGAGTGACAGTACTAGGGGTCAGATGGCTTAGTTGCTAAATGAAACAGGATCATTGGCCCAGAAAATATTTATCTGTTCACCTTTTTGTATGTTATCATTTCCTTATCAGAATGGTGCCACAGGCAACAAATTTAAAATTGTACATACTTATTTAAAATATTACTATAACCTTTACTTGTGCTACAGCTGCTGCATTTCTATAAGAATCCAGAGCACATTCTCCCAGAAAATTCTGAATTAATTATATATCTGTGTGTGCAGTCTGGTAAGTTTAAAATACTTGTTTTATTTCACTATGGTGAAGTTTTAATGTGAAAATCAGACTTTCCCATATTCAGCTATGGACTAGGCTGCAACTTTTAAAAGGGTTACCTCAACAATCCAACTCTTTGCTTACAGAGGCACTCTCTCCTTCTACCCTTTATCCCTAATTCACAGAAACACTTTCCCCCTAGTTCACAGAAATCAGGGAGGGGCCACTCAGCTCCTGACCTCATTACAGCCTTAGTCCAAACTTGGACAAAAGAGATGAACTCAAGAAGTAAGGTGAGAGTGACTGCCCTTGACATCATGGCAGCATTTGACTGAGTGTAGCATAAAGGAGCATTAGCAAAAGTGGAGTCAATGGGAATCGGGGGAAAACCCTCCACTGGATGGAGCCATACCTAGCACAAAGGAAGATAGTTGTGGTTGTTGGAGCTCAATCATCTCAGTCTCAGGGTAGTGTCCTAGGCCCAACTATCTTGCGCTACTTCATTAATGACCTTCCCCCCATTACAAGGTCAGAACTGGGGATGCTTGTTGATGATTGCACAATGTTCAGCACCATTTGCGACTCTTCAGATACTGAAGCAGTCCATGCCGACAAGCAGAAAGACCTGGACAACATTCAGGTTTGAACTGATAAGTGCCAAATAACATTCATGCCACACAAGTGCCCGGCAATAAACATCTCCAACAAGAGAGAATCGAAACGTCTCCCTTTGACATTCAATTGTATTACCATCCCTGAAATCTTCCCACTGTCAACATCCTGATGGTTACCATTGACCAAAAACTGAACTGGACCAGCCATATAAATACTGTCAGAGCAGGTCAGAGGCTGGGAATTCTGCAGAGAGTAACTCACCTGTTCACTCCCCAAAGCCTGTCCACCATCTACAAGGCATAAGTCAGGAATGTGATGGAATACTCTCCACTTGCCTGGATGACTGCAGCTCCAACAACACTCAAGGAGCTCAACACCATCCAGGACAAAGCAACCCACTTGACTGGCACCCCATCCACCACCTTCAATATTCATTCCCTCTACCACCGATGCACAGTGGCAGCAGTGTGTACCATATAGAAGATGCATTGCAGTAACTCACCAAGGTTCCTTCGACAGCACCTTCAAAACCCATGACCTCAACCACCTAGAAGGACAGGGGTGGCAGATGCATTTGAATGCCACCAAATGCAAATTCCTCTCCAAGCCTCATACCACCCTGACTTGGAACTATAGGCAGAATTCTTACCTCAATGGGCGGGTGGGCCCCACTGGCTGGGCGGCAGGCAGGTAGCCAAACCCCACTGCCGAAAAGGGGCCCGCTGCCATTTTGAGTGGGTGGGCCAATTAAGGCCTGCCCAGTGGCCTGCCTGACAGGAAGCGCTATGCGCTTCCTGTGCGGGGGGTGGAGGGAATCCCCGGCTGTCAAAGTGCGCTCTTTTGCCCGTGCGCGTGAAAGAGCATACTGCTCCCTGAGGCAAAGTCCTGTCTCAGGGAGATTCATCAGAGGTAAGTAAACTCTAAAAATAGATAAATATTAAAATTATTAACATGTCCCTTGCATGTGACAATGTCACACGAGATGGGACATGTTAATAATAAACACATAAAATTTATTAAATTTTTAAAAAACGGGCATAAAACTTCATCTCGCCAGTGGATGAAGTTTCATTAATAATCTGCAGCCCACTGGGGCACCTGGCCTGCCCGCCAGCCTTAAGGTTGGCTGGGCAGGGTGTTTAATAAGGCTAATTAGCCTGTCCGCCCGCCTTTGTGAATATTTAAAGGGACCGGGATGACGTCGGGGGTTCCTCCCGACGTCATCCTGCGTCATTTTCCCCTCGGTGAGTGGGCCCCACCCCCAAATCACCGAGGGGAAAATCCTGGCCTATATCACTGTTCCTTCAATGTCACTAGGTCAAAATCCTGGAACTCCCTCCCTAACAGCAGTGTGGGTGTACCTACACCACATGGACTGCAGCAGTTCAAGAAGGCAGCTCAACTCCACCTTCTCAAGCGAAATTAGGGATGGATTATAAAATGCTGGTCGAGCCAGCAACATCTACCTCCCGTGAAAGAATAAAAAAAACACTGCTCCCCTCCAACTTCCCTAAGTTCACAAGACTCCCTCCTTCTTTAACTCCATCACTGTGCACTACAGAGCTTTCCTTCTTGATAATTTTCAACTGCTGGTCTTGTCAGCTTCAATCTGGGAATGGATTCTGTGCTAAGGTAGGAATTCCTGATCTATTGCGATACCAGGAATCCCCATTTACAATTTGCAGCACAGAGTTTTTTCGCTGAATGAAGCAATAGCATCAGCAGTGGAACTGGTAGTGAAATGACCACCAAATAACAAAGCAATACACAGCCTTATTCATTGGTGTTACAAATAAACTATAGTATCACAGGTTTGCCAGTTTACTGTCCATGGGGATAAAATATATATCAATTTGTATAGATTGCATATACTTAGCCTAGACACCTTTAATAATACCAGATCAAAGGAGCTGATTTGCGATGAGACCTTGCAGTATACTAATTTTATCAGCTGAAGCTAATGCTCACCAATGGTTGTGCAACCCTAATGTAATAATTGCTTTTCAATAACGAAGATGTCAACCAGAATTGAATTGTAAGTGTACAAGTAGATTATTTTCATGAGGCATGGAATCTGCCTCTACTGAAAGTAACAATGTTAGGAAACCACAGTTTGAGGGCCCAGTGTGGGGGGAGGGGTATGGCTGGTGTGGGAGTAACTCACAACTTTTGCTTGTACCTATTTGCTTGTAACTTTTGAAATGCTAATATGTTCTCAAAACAGAGGAAAATAGGCAGGAACTGCAAAAGTACAAGACGTCCACCTTCATTCTGACACTGCCTGGGGCTGATGGCTACCTGTGGTTATCAAAAAGGAATTCATGAAAATGACCTGAACTCCTCTCAGTTCATCTCTTATGATAGAGAGTTCTGAGATGACTGAGAGTACCTTCTGCTAAGTTGTCGCCTTCCAGCTATTTGTTGGACTAAGATCATCATCCAGATACCAGGGCATCAGCATGATTGCACTTTGATAAAGGTTCAGGGCAGACTCTTTTTCCAAGCAATGATGTTGCATATCAATTTAGTGTTGCCTGACCACAATGTTGCCTTACCACAAAGGTCCTTGCTCTAATTGATTGATGTGTCAAATTGACTACCTCACTATTCAGTCCAGTTGCTTTGCAAATATGGAACCTTCATCCTGTAAAGGAGACTTTCAATTGTGAGGAAGACTTAGGAGAATCTGCTGTACCATATTATCCTGTTGTGACACTGTGAGGTCTAGGACATGATGACTGCTGACATCAGAATCAAATTTTTAAATAAATTTTATTTGGGATTCCCAATCCCTCCTGCAAAAGGGATATCAATTTCGTAATACTTGAGTCTAAAGGCAGAATAAACATTTACTTCTGTGTCCAAAATAATGCCTTTAAATATATTAGTCCATTCTTGTGAATTACAAAAACCATATGGAATGCTGCATCCTGAAACGCACTACTAACAGGAGCAGCCAGTTTGTCAAAAAACCACCCTGGATGCTGAGCGTAGGCCAAAAGTATTGACACATTAAATACATGAAATGGAACCTGAAAGGACGCTAAAAGGCTCCCTCCCTGAATAATCTGCGACAGTGACCATCTTGAATTTCTTCTGTTTTAAACTTGATATATAGACATGCTAACTCCACTGTCTCATAAATCAAGACAAACTCTGAAATATCAAGGGATTTGGTATAAAAATCATGGGTTGCTATTTTTTCAAATATAAACCAGTTTAGATTAACATTTTTAATGTTAAGATTTTAAACCCTTTTTTTAAAGAATCAGTGCATCCAGTGACTAATACATTGATGATAGCTCATTTTCTGCATTCCTTTTGGTTTGCTGTCCATCCCTGATTTTAATCACTCCACCACTAGTGTCTTCAGCTGCCTAGGCTCTAAACCTAGAATTCCCTCCCTCCATCTCTGTCCTTCCCTACCTCCTTTAAGGTACTCCTTGAAACTTAGCATTTGGACCAAGCTTCTGGTCACCTGTCTTAATATTTTCTTATGTGACTCTTTGGTCCAACTTTGTTTGAGAGTGCTGCCTTGAAGTGCTTGGAAATTTTACTATGTTAATGCCACTATATAAATGCAAGTTATTGTTGATTATTCTGAAGCAATGTCCATAATCCTCAATCCTAAATCATGTGGTCTCAACACTTAGCCAAAATAATACAATTTCTGCAATAACTCTCAGCTGGATTTCCTTTTGTTTAACAGAAAGCCAACAACTTGAGAAGAGAACTGGCTCCCAGTGCATGCACTTCAATCTATTCCTAATAACAGAAAGTTAATTTCCCAGCTGTTTAAATGACAACATGCACATGGAAAAGGCCAATATAACAAAGGGCAAAGTTCTACACCGTTGGGTTCACCCAAATTGAGAAAATAACCCAATTTGTGAAGCATTAAAAAATACTTACAACACCAAGAAAATTTAAATGTATTTTAAAACATCCTTATTTGTAAATGCCATGCTGTGGCATTTTGACTAGATTAACAGGGCAGAGAATTTACAGAGTTAAAGGTTGCCCTGCCTCTCTCCCACAACCCTGCCTTAGGGAATTAATAAATTCTGCAAAGTTAACTGAAATAAAATAAAATGCCTGGTATTTGTTATGGGAGGTCCCATTAACTTGGTACGATGGGGCCAGTGGCTGCCGTGCCGTCCCCTTTCCTGCTGTGCTTCTGGCCCACTCCTGTTCCTATTATAATCTTATTAAATTTGAGTCTTTGATAGAATAATAGGTTCTTGGGCAATTTGTCATCATTTTCCTCCTCTTGCACTTCTTTCTCCAGAAAGTCCTACTCCTAATTGCTGCAGATGGTTGGGGAGTTTCTAAAGTAGGCCCAAGTGACTTCAATGGTGGTGCTGTGTGTGTGTGTGTGTGTGTGTTGATTAGATGGGATTGGAGGGTATTGGGGGCAACTAGGGTCTAATATAATATTGCTCTTATTGACATTACCAAGTCACATACAGAATTCATCAAAGATGTGAAAGTCATGTATTGCGATATGTCGATGACCAGGGAAGCATATCTTTTCACTGCTCCCTCAAAGCCATCTGCCAAAACAAAGTCTGTAGATATCTTGGAGGGAGAAACTTCAGTGAAAATGGGACAGATATAAATCATAATTGGGACTTTTAGTAATTGGCTTTATTCCAAAAATCCTTTGATGATAGTAAACTCTTGGCTGAAAGGATATGAAATCATCCTGGGCACCAACTGAAGTCATTCAGTCCTCTAACAATGCTTCCTTGTTTCTGCACTTTACCAATGTGTTTACCAATACTACGTTGCTTACTGAGCTGGTGTTGTCCTGAATAAGGAAAACAATGGTGTAGTATTCCTTGAGCATCATTTCCTGAACCCAAGACAAATTTGTTGTGCTATTATGTTTAGATAACAATAGAGAGTGGTAAAACAGTCAATGTAAATATGCCATAAAACAAGTTCAGCCCCTTAGCTTGTTCTAATGTAGTTAATATATTGCTTGAAACTAACAGAAAATGCCCCAAATATATTACAGGTCAGTCAAAACATTCACCTCCTCCATTAGGAGGTACCTCAGTTGCCCTGTTGTCACCTAAAAAACCCTTCCATGGCTGCAATATGTACTATCTACCAAATATACTGCAGCATCACACCAAGTCTTCTCAGCAACACCTCACAAAGCCTCCACCACCTCCTTAAAAAACAACCAGGGATGGAAAATAAATGTTGGCCTCGCCAGTGATGACCACATTTTGAAAATGAATAAAAGAATGGTCCACACCAATAAAAAGAAAGACATTTTAATCTTTTCTGTATAACTCTTCATCAGAACATGTGCTATTTGGGTCAGTGCCAATTGTACTGAGCACAAAATTCTAACCTGTGCTTTAGCTCCTTTTATGTTGATATACTTTTCTCCCCATGGGCTGAATTTTGCCCTTGTCAGGTGGGCAGACCTGGGATTGGCCATGAAACCAACCGGTACCCATAATTGGGCCCCGGCTGTGATTTCATTCTGGCGGGCCAATTAAGGCCCGCCCAGCATGAACCGCGGCTCCGCAATGGTTGGAAAGGGGTGGGGGCCTGTCGGCTGCCAGGTCCAATAGCAACCTGGCGACCTGCTTAAAAACAGCCCAGGCAGCCCTTAGAAGGTTGCTATGGAAGGATGTCTGTTTCGTGGTCTCAATATCGAAGTTATGGAGTCAAGTGCGGCTGGACATGGTGGGAGGGCAGGTCAAGTGGGTACTTGGCCTACTGTTTTTCTGATGAGTGCCTCACCATCTTGCTGGAGGAGGTGGCTGCCAGGAAGGACACCCTTGTCCCCAGAGATGGGTAGAGGAGGAAGCCACAGCACCTCACCTAGAGGGCATGGGAGGAGGTGGCAGCCTGGGTGAGCAACCATGATGTGGTGTGGCACACATGGGTACATTGCCAGAAGCGCTTCAATGACCTGCTGCGCTCAGGAGGGGTGAGTACCATGTTGGCATGGGTCAGTGTGCAGAAGTGTTAAGGTGTGGCCATTCCCCTGTGGACCTCAGTGGTGCTAAAGTCTGAGTGCCAACTGTCATTCATGCTGGAGCTGGCCAAGCGGGTGACCCCTGGCTGCTTGGACTGAGTGCCTTGTGGCTCAAGGGCCACGACTCAGATGTGCCCTGGGATGTGTTCCTCAATTGAGGTTGGCCAGGCTGCAATAGTGCTGCAGGTAGAGATAGGACTAACCAATGCTCCTCTGTCCTTTCAGGAGAAGACAAGCTATAACCAAGCAGAGAGGAGACGTAGTCAAGACGATGGCACCGTGATGCAGATCTCCATTGTATCAGCAAGGTGCCTGGCATGCACAGTGACAATGTGATGATGTTAACTAATGACTTATCCTTCTTCTCCCTTTCAGGTTCGCTAGCAGGTGTCCCATCCGCAGACCTCAAAGGGCCACCCCTGATGCCAGAGGACCGCTAGGCGTCACTGTCACCTGCATCACACACGCTCTTTGAAGCAGGACCAGCGCAGATACCAGCACTTCGGTGGGCATTAGTTCGGTGGCTAATATCTCAGTGCACATTGGTGAGGGCACCTGACACTCACTTGGGATGCAGGCTGAGACAGAGAGTGCCCAGGGTGCCGGAAATCGCAGGACTGCTGGGTTCCAGGACAATGATCAGTTGAAGGCTGATGATGAGCTTCTGGAGTTGTCCATTAGGTGGCAGATGCTGATGTCTAGCTATATGTGTGGGAGCATCTGGCAGAGACCCATGAGGATCTGCGTGCTGTGGTCTCCGTGGTGGAGGAGTCCATGCAGACTGTGAGAACTGCATTGACCCACATGGATGAGCGCAGTGCCCCCTCCATTGAGAGAGTGGCGACTCTCATGCAGAGGCAGCTCCAAGGACAGAATGAGGGGTTCCTGGGGTTGCGTTTGGACCTGCAAGTCCTCGCACGGGCACTGACCTCAAGTGGTCAGTGTCTGTGTGGGAGATGGATAAGGCACCCAGTATCCCAGCTAGATGCCCGTCCATCAGTGGTGAGCAGGGAGGTCCAGAATGATCTTACGTTGGCGCATGAGCTGCCTGTCCTCTCTGTGGGCTTCTCTCAAGGTGCTCCAGATGACAGCAGTAGTTCCTCTGCTCCTCCGCCAGTGATCGGGGCATCTGACGAGGCTGCAGCGACTGGGGAAGATGCCAGTTGTGGCACTGGCTGCTCCCTCCCAGGCGGGGCTAGTATGGGCTCCACTGGCCAGAGGACAACCGCCAAGTTCAAGGCCAACAAGACATCAGGGTCAGCAGGCTGTCACCAATGCCAGTGCCAGCGAGGGGGGGAACACCTAGCCATGGCACTTGCAAGCGTAGTTAAAGGCACCATGAGCACAAGAAGGGCAGGTGAAGGCTGGTTTTATGTTCATTTATGTTTAGTTAATGTATACTGGTCTGGGACTTAAGTCCAGAAGGTTGATGTAAATAGTTTGTACTTGTCAACATGACATAAATCTGGCTTTGTCATCATGGCCTGAGTAAGCTTCACCTTTATATTTCATTGGTGCAGGGTATGCCAGTGTGTAATGCTGGACCTACGTGGCTCTGAACTTTATTGCACAGGTGTTCCTGTTTCCCTGGAGGTACCGAGATCTGGCTCTGTGCCCTCAGCCTTCTCCTCGCCGTGCTGTTTTTCTGACCCACCACTGGACTCATCATCTGTGGCCTGTGCAGCTGCGTCAAGATCCTCTTCCTCCAGTGGGTCTCCCTCTTGCCAGTGCCAGATTGTGGAGAGTGCAGCATGCAACCATGATCAGTACACCCGCTGTGCAGGATATTGTAGTGTATCCCCTAAACGTCCAGGCATTGGAAGTGCATCTTGAGAAGACCTATGGTCCTCTCTACCACCGCCCTTGTGGAGCCATGACTCATATTGTAACACTTCGCTGCCTCCGTTTTTGGGTGGCAGAGAGGCACCATGAGCCGCCTCTTCAACGGATAGCCCTTGTCTCCCAGTAGCCATCTATCCAGTCGGGCTGGAGCACTGAAGAGCCTCAGCAGCTGGGAGTGTCTGAGGATGTACACATCATGGGAGCTGTCAGGGTACCTTGCACAGACTTGCAGGATCTGCATCCTATGGTCACACACTATCTGCATGCTTATGGAGTGGAATCCCTTCCTGTTGATGAAGGCACTCGGCTGACCAGCTGGTGCCTTGATGACCACATGTGTGCAGTTGATGGCACCCTGGACATAGGGGTGAACATAAAAACATAGAAACATAGAAACTAGTTGCAGGAGTAGGCCATTCGGCTCTTCAAGCCTGCTCCACCGTTCATCATGATCATGGCTGATCATCCAACTCAATAGCCTGCTCCTGCTTTCTCCCCATACCCTTTGATCCCTTTCACTCCAAGAGCTATATCTAACTCCTTCTTGAAAACTTACAATGTTTTGGCCTCAACTACTTTCAGTGGTAGCACATTCTACAGGCTCACCACTCTCTGGGTGAAGAAATTTCTCCTCATCTCAGTCCTAAATGGTCTACCCCATATCCTCAGACTGTGACCCCTGGTTCTAGACTCCCCCACCATTGGGAACATCCTTCCTGCATCTACCCTGTCTAGTCCTGTTAGAATTTTATAGGTTTCTATAAGATCCCCCTCATTCTTCTGAACTCCAGTGTATATAATCCTAACCAACTCAATCTCTCCTCATATGTCAGTCCCGCTATCCCAGGAATCAGTCTGATCTCCCTCTATAGCAAGAACATCCTTGCTCAGATAAGGAGACCAAAACTGCACACAATATTCCAGGTGTGGTCTTACCAAGGCTCTGTATAATTCCAGCAAAACATCCCTTCTCCTTATTCCAATCCTCTCGCTATGAAGGCCTACATATAATTTGTCTTCTTTACCGCCTGCTGCATCTGCATGCTTACCTTCAGTGACTGGTATACGAGGACAGCCAGGTCTCGCTGCACATTCCCCTTTCTCAATTTATGGTCATTCAGATAATAATCTGCCTTCCTGTTTTTGCTACCAAAGTGGATAACCTCACATTTATCGACATTATTCTGCATCTGCCATGCATTTGCCCACTCACTCAGCTTCTCCAAATCACACTGAAGCATCTCTACAACCTCCTCACAACTCATCCACCCACCCAGCTTTGTATCACCTGCAAATTTGGAGATATTACATTTAATTCCTTCATCTAAATCATTAATACATATTGTGAATAGCAGGGGTCCCAGCACCGATCTGCGGTACCCCAGTAGTCAATGCCTGCCATTCGGAAAAAGATCCGTTTATTCCTACTCTTTGTTTCCTGTCTGTCAACCAGTTTTCTATCCATCTCAATACTCTACCCCCAATCCCATGTGCTTTAAGTTTACACACTAATCTCTTATGCGGGACTTTGCTGAAAGCCTTCTGAAAGTCCAAATAAACCACATCCACTGGCTCCCTCTTATCAACTCTACTAGTTACATCCTCGAAAAATTCCAGTAGATTTGTCAAGCATGATTTCCCTTTCGTAAATCCATGCTCTGTCCGATTCTGCCACTTTTTTCCATGTGCTCAGCTTTTATAATGGCCTCTAGATTTTTCCCCACTACCGACATCAGGCTGACTGGCCTATAATTCCCTGTTTTCTCTCTACCTCCCTTTTTAAATAGTGGGGTTACATTAGCTACCCTCCAATCTATAGGAACCGTTTCAGGATCTATAGAATCTCAGAAGATGACCACCAATGCATCCACTATTTCTAGAGCCAATTCCTTAAGTACTCTGGGATGTAGATTATCAGGCCCTGGGGATTTATCGGCCTTCAATCCCATCAATTTCCCCAACACCATTTCACTACTAAAACTGATTTCTTTCAGTTCCTCCCTCTCACTAAACCCTGCGTTCCCCAACATTTCTAGTATGTTATTTGTGTCTTCCTTTGTGAAGACAGAACCAAAGTATGTATTTGGCTGGTCAGCCATTTCTTTGTTCCCCATTATAAATTCCCCTGTTTCTAACTGTAAGGGACCTACATTTGTCTTCACCAATCTTTTTCTCTTCACATACCTATAGAAACTTTTACAGTCAGTTTATATGTTCCACACAAGCTTATTCTTGTACTCTATTTTACCATTCTAAATCAATCCCTTGGTCCTCCTTTGCTGAATTCTTAACTGCTCCCAAACCTCAGGTCTGCTGCTTTTTTTTTAGCTAATTCGTATGCCCCTTCCTTGGATCCAATACTATCTCTAATTTCCCTTGTAAGCCATGGTTTGATCACTTTTCCTGTTTTACTTTTGCGCCAGACAGGAATAAACAATTGTTGCAGTTCACCCATGCGCTCTTTGAATGTTTGCCATTGCCTATCCATCGTCATCCCTTTAAGTAATGTCTCCCAATCCATCATAGCCAACTTAGACCTCATACTATCCTTTATTAAGATTCAGGGCCCTAGTCTAGAATCAACTACGTCACTCTCCATCTTGATGAAGACTTCTGTCATATTATGGCCGCTAATCCCCAAGGCGCCTTGCACAACTAGATTGCCAATTATTCCTTTCTCATGACACAATACCCAGTCTCGGATGGCCTGTTCTCTGGTTGGTTCCTCAATGTATTGGTCCAGAAAAACATCCCTTAAGGCTTGTCTTTTTAACATTACTCGTCCCGTTCTCAATATTTTTCACTGAGGCCCTGTTTGATTCTTGCCCTTGATTTCTCTGCCTATCACTTTTCTTATTCCCCTTTCTGTCTTCTGTTCTTGTCCTTGATTCCCCCTCCTCTGACTCTTTGCATAGGTTCCCATCCCCCTGCCATTTTAGTTTAAACACTCCCCAACCACTGTAGCAAATATTCCCCCTTGGGCATCAGTTCTGGTCCTGCCCAGGTGTAACCAGTCCAGTTTATACTGGTCCCACCTCCCCCGGAACCAGTCCCAGTGTCCCAGGAATCTGAAACGCTCCACCTCACGCCATCTCTTCAGCCACATATTCATCTGATATATCCTACTATTTCTCCTCTGACTAGCATGTGGCACTGGTAGTAATCCTGAGATCACTACATTTGAGGTCCTACTTTTCAACTTACTTCCTAACTCCCTATATTCTGCTTTTAGGACCTCATGCCTTTTTTTAACCAATGTTGCTTATACCAATCTGAACCACGACCACTGGCTGTTCACCCTCCTCCTTCAGAATGTCCTGTAGCTTGCTCTGAGACATCCTTGACCCTAGCACCAAGGAGGCAACATACCATCCTGGAGTCTCATTTGCTGCCACAGAAACACCTATGTATTCCCCGTACAATTGAATCCCCTATAACTATTGCATTCCCACACTTTTTAGTCCTCCCCTGTGCAGCAGAGCCAACCATGGTGCAACTAATTTGGCTGCTGTTGCTTTCCCCTGAGAGGCCATTCCTCTCAACTGTATCCAAAGCGGTATATCTGTTTTGCAGGGGAATAGCCACAGGAGATTCCTGCACTGCCTGCCTAGTCCTCTTGCTCTGCCTAGTGGTCAGCCATTCCCTTCCTGCCTGTGGACTCTTAGCCTGCGGTGTGACCACCTCTCTTAATGTGCTATCCATGACACTCTCCACCTCGCGGATGCTCCACAGTGTCCTCAGCCGCCGTTCCAGCTCCGAAACCAGGGCTTCCAGAAGCTGCAGCTGGAGACACTTCCCGCATATATGCTGGCCCCGGGCACTGGAAATGTTCTTGGCTTCCCACATAGAACAGGAGGAGCACACTATGTTTTTAAGCTCTCCTGCCATGACTTACTCCTTTAAGTTAAATTTAACCTTTTGGAAGATACTTAATATCAAATAATATCAATTACTCGAGGGCCCTTCTTCCCTGCTCCCTGTTGTTGCAGAATATAGCCCTTATAAACAATGAATCACAAAATAAGACCTTAAAAACCATAAGTGATAAAAGTAGTAAATACTTAGCCGACCATACTCACGGTACTCAAAGGATCACCTCGTTCCCTCCTCACTGAACTCCCAAAGCAGCACTCCAGTGCAGACTGTGATGCTGACTGCAGGACACACTTCCCAGGCTGCTTCACAGCAATGCTGACTGAAAGACACTCTTCCTAGACTGCTTCACAGCAATGCTGACTGCAGGACATTCTTCCCAGGCTGCTTCACAGCAATGCTGACTGAAAGACACTCTTCTCAGACTGCTTCACAGCAATGCTGACTGCAGTACACTCTTTGCAGACTGCTTCACAGCAAATCTGAATGAAGAACACTCTTCGCAAACTGCTTCACAGCAATGCTGACTGCAGAACACTCTTCCCAGACTGCTTCACAGCAATGCTGACTGCAGGACACTCTTCGCAGACTGCTTCATAGCAATTCTGACTGCAGAACACTCTTTGCAGACTGCTTCACTGTGATGCTGACTGCAGGACACTCTTCCCAGACTACTTCACAGCTCTTGGGTATCTGAAAACAGTAACTCTGAAGGGGAAGGTTGTTATGGGTAAGGTAAGATGACCAGGTGAGATGACCATGAAAGCTACCAGATTATAAAAAAACAATTCCCATCCTAACACCATTGTGGATGTACCTACACAACATGAATTGTAGTGGTCCAAGAAGGCGGTTCACCAACATCTTCTCAAGGGCAATTATGGGTGGGAAAGAAATGCTGGCTGAGCCAGTGACGTCCACAGCCCATGAAAGAATAAAACATGCTAATTAATGTCTTTCATGGAAGGATTCCACTGCTCCTAGCTAGTGTGGCCAAACTGTGACTTTAATCCCACACAACATGCTTGAACTTTAATGTCCTTAGGACAACTAGACATGGCCAAAAACACTGATTTGTTAGTGCTTGACCCATCCAACATCCAATCTGGAAATCCCTTGGCAATCAATGTCCAGAAACTGCTATACTCTTGACATGTTAACAATCGTACCTAAAACACACAATACATATTGCATGGTTGTCAATGTGCTGGTAAGCAGTTGAATGCTTCACTCACTGACACAATATATATTCTGTGTATACAGAATTGTCTCCTGTTGTATTTATATTGTTAGATACATTTGCTGTAATTTATCATTTTGCTTGGATGATATTAACTTTTCAATTAAACTAACTGTACCACAAAATAAAGTCCTGATGATTTTATTTAGTGCTCTTATTTAACTGGTGAAAAATGATCCCTCATATAGTGATTATATCATTTGTAAAATTGCAGAATTGCTGAAATATGGCCTGGAACCATATGAAATGTTATGTGTAATAATTAATTAATTGATGAAGGCTGATAAAACAGTGCTGCATAAAGATCTATTAATATGTGTGCTTTCTTTGTAATTACCATCACAGATATTATAAGAAAGAAAAAGTAAAGACTTGCATTTATATAGAGCTTTTCATAAGTGCTGGATGTCTCAAAGCACTTCACAGCCAATGAAATACCTTTGAAATGTAGTCACTGTTATAATTTAGGAGACACAGCAGCCAATTTGCACACAGCAGACTCCTATGAACAGGGTTAAATATCGGTCAATGCAGCAGGAATAATTCCTTTTTTGAAATAGTACCACGGAATCTTTTGCATCTACTTCAGCAGGTAGCTGGGGCCTCGGTTTAACATCTTTAAGAAAAATAGAACTCTGACAAGCAACACTTCCTCAGTGTCGAACTGAAGTGTCAACCTAATTTTTTGTGTTCAAGCCTCATTGTTGTAGTTGAACCCACAATCTTCTAAGATAAAAGCAAAAAACTGCGGATGCTGGAAATCCAAAACAAAAACAAAAATACCTGGAAAAACTCAGCAGGTCTGGCATCATCTACAGAGAGGAGCACAGTTAACATTTTGAGTCCGAATGACCCTTCAACAGAACTAAGTAAAAATAGAAAAGAGGTGAAATATAAGCTAGTTTAAGGGGGGGGGGGTGTGGGACAAATAGAGCTGGATAGAGGGCCAGTGATAGGTGGAGATAACCAAAAGTTGTCACAGACAAAAGGACAAAGAGGTGTTGAAGGTGGTGATATTATCTGAGGAATGTGCTAATTAAGGGTAGAAAGCAGGACGAGCAAGGTACAGATAGCCCTGGTGGGGTGGGGTGAAGGAATCAAAAAAGGCTAAAAGGTAGAGATAAAACAATGGATGGAAATACGTTTAAAAATAATGGAAGTAGGTGGGAAAAGAAAAATCTATATAAATTATTGGAAAAAGTGGGGGGTGGGGGGTAAATCGGAAAGGGGGTGGGGATGGAGGACAGAGTTCATGATCTAAAATCGTTGAACTCAATATTCAGTCCGGCAGGCTGTAAAGTGCCTAGCCGGAAGATGAGGTGCTGTTCCTCCAGTTTGCATTGAGCTTCACTGGAACAATGCAGCAAGCCAAGGATGGACACGTGGGCATGAGAGCAGGGTGGAGTGTTGAAATAGCAAGCGACAGGGAGGTCTGGGTAATGCTTGCAGACGGACCAAAGGTGACCGCTTTGAAGAACACCTTCGGTCTGTCCGCAAGCATTACCCAGACCTCCCTGTCGCTTGCCATTTCGACACTCCACCCTGCTCTCATGCCCACATGTCCATCCTTGGCTTGCTGCATTGTTCCAGTGCAGCTCAATGCAAACTGGAGGAACAGCACCTCATCTTCTGACTAAGCACTTTACAGCCTTCCGGACTGAATATTGAGTTCAACAATTTTAGATCATGAACTCTCTCCCCCATCCCCACCCCCTTTCCGATTTCCCCCCCTTTTTTTCCAATAATTTATACAGATTTTTTTTCCCACCTACTTTCATTATTTTTAAATGTATTTCCATCCATTGTTTTATCTCTACCTTTTAGCCTTTTTTGATTCCTTCACCCCGCCCCACCCCCACTAGGGCTACCAATACCTTGCTTGTCCTGCTTTCTACCCTTAATTAGCACATTCCTTAGATAATATCACCAACACCTCTTTGTCCTTTTGTCTGTGACATCTTTTGGTTATCTCCACCTATCACTGGCCATCTATCCAGCTCTACTTGTCCCACCCGCCCCCTCCCCCGCCTTAAACTAGCTTATATTTCACCTCTTTTCTGTTTTTACTTAGTTCTGTTGAAAGGTCATTCGGACTCGAAACGTTAACTGTGCTCCTCTCCGTAGATGCTGCCAGACCTGCTGAGTTTTTCCAGATATTTTTGTTTTTGTTTCCAGAATCTTCTAAGTCAGAGACTAGAGTGCTACCAACTGAGCCATAGCTGACATCATATAATATATGTTTAGCACATGATTTAAGGAGTAATAGTAATCAGAACATGTAGCTAAAAGTTGATAAGCTTGTTACAGCTTTCAAAATAAATAATTATTTTAATCCGTTATTAAATTACATCTGAAATTATTTTGGGATATAATACAATATATAATTTTCTACTCTAAACAAAGCAACTGATGTTATATACTCTACATTAAACTTAATTACACTAAACCAATATTCTTAATGTAGACCTGAGAATTGAAATTCTTCAGAGGAACTCAGTTGATAACATGAAATTGTGTTATTTTGAACTGGATAACATATGGAATGATCTTTCTCTAATCAATGCTATCGGCGGAATCGTCCCAGAATTGCACAAAGTGCGGTAGCCAGTGTGAAAAACGACCTTTTACTCACCAGCCGCAATGACGGATTTCTGTGCCGCATCGTCCTCTTCCTGGTGCATCCCATCTCATTAATAATGCATTCACGGGAAACATGCCAGATCACTGGTAGGTGGGCTTGGATTTAGCAGCCACTCCCTAACCTTAGCACGTCCTCGCTCTGGGTGCCATATTTAAAGCGCACCAGAATGCAGCCTATTTCATGTCTATAGACCAAAGTTGCTCCAGGTGACACATGGACCCGAAAGTAAAGGTGACAGCAGCCCTCGAATTTAACATTTAACACAGAGGAAGTCAGCCATCTAGTGTAAAAAAATGATGAATGATCTCATCCGTTTCACCAGGGTAAGTCAACCACCTCATCGCTCTCAACACACACTCACAAACCTATCACATATTCACAGGGATCTCACACCTCGAGGAACAACATCACTAACTCACACACACACACACACACACACACACACACACACATATCTCCATCAGGCTCGTATCCTCTGGAATTCACATCCTCATCCTGTCCATGGCTCATCACACAAACATTCCACACGGTGCCATGCACCCTGCTCGCACTCTCTGCACCTGTTTTCATGCAATAGAAGCCAGCTCAAAGCAGCAGGGAGAGGCCCCAGACCAATTCTGGATTTGCCCACATTATGCCTGTCACTCATCCATCATGCTGACTGATGAGGACATGGACCGCCCCTGCGGCAACAGTGAGATTGGCGGCGAACACCCAAGTGAGGATCCTGCACCACACCATCCCTTTCTCAATGTAACTGTGAGTGCTGTTTCCTGTTTTTGACTCCGCTGCCTTGCACTAATTATCTCTACTTTGGATCACAGGGAGCTCTGCCAAGCAACCGATGCCCGCAGCTAGCCAATCCCTCAACTCCATCCAGGTCCTCACCTCCAGCAAAGAGGTCACCTTGTCCATTGAAGAGCTGGAAATAAGCAGTTTGAAAGACACGTCATAATGCTTACCTGCGCTCTCCACCAGCACAGAGGCACACAGTGGGACTTAGAGGTAGAACAGGCTTGTGTTAACAATCTGATGGGACTGTAATAGGAGGGGGCAGGTTCAGCTGAGCTCCCGGCATTTGGAAGACTGCTGGGGGAGAGACATCTGTGAGGCCCGAGTCAGATGAAAAGCGTCTGAATTTGACCTTCCAACTCATCGTGGAGAGTACGCAGAAGGTTGGGGAACTTCACGCAAAACTGTTGGAAGCACTCAACAGAGTGGCACCTGAGACAGAGGAGTGTGCCCGCCTGCTCTCTGATGAAATGGTGCCCACATGTGCACATGGGAAGGATGGCAGATGCCATGGAGTCCCTGGTCCAGCAGAACGTGGCGATGCGCCCAAACCTGCACTCCATCGCTTTAGCCATGGGTGACTTCCTACAGTGGCAATGTGAGAGGGAAATGATGCATCTAGACGTCCCTCCAGGTGCTCCTTCCCCTCAAGGAATCAGGCCGGGGCCCTTGGGCACCCGAAGGGAGGGGAAGCAGCTGCTGGACACCCCAGGGTCATCCATTCAGGAATCTCAGAAGGTGTCCATTCTCTCTGAGTTCTCTTTGCCTGTGACCCCCTCAACCTCGTTCTCTGTCACTGCAGAGGGAGCAACTGGCCCACAGGAGGACAGCCGAAGCAAGCCAGGTCCCTCAAGGCTTTCCAGAGACCACATGCCAAAGTCGTCAGAGGCAACAGGGCTAACCATTGCATAGGCTGTCATCACCCCTGTTGCAGATATCAGGGCAGCACATGAAAGAAGTGGAAGGCCTAGAAAAGTTAAGAAATTTTGATCACAAGTGATTGCACAGGTGAACACGTTTTGTCACTTTATAATCTGAAAATTTATTCACGTTCACTTAATAAAATGTAATGTTGTCTTTCAGCTTTATTTATAGGCTTCATGAGTTCCCTCCCTGTATCTCCACCCACTAGCAGTTCAGCTGCATGCAACCGGGCCAAGAGTGAACCTGGAGGGAGAAGGATGTGTGTGTGTGTATGTGTGTGTGTGTGTATGCATGGCAGGGCCTTTTGGAGCCACGTGCAAGCACTCTCCCATACACGTGGAGACTTCATCACACTCATCTCACTGTTTTTTCAATTTTCAATGCTGCCTGCTGGGATTCTCTTTCAGTTGTCCATCTGAGCTGCATCTCCGCCCACCCACTGATTACACTCCCATGCAGCACCTTCCAACATGAGGCTCCGCTCACTTTCACTTTGTGCAAAATGGTCATAGTAAAGTTTCTGATAAGTTCCCCGACATTTCCTCTCTCCCAGTCACCCAGTGCTTTCCCTCATCATAATACCTGGCATCACTTTTGACCTTCCCACTGTTACCCTACAGCCTGAACCTTTCTCCTTCATAAGAACATAAGAAACATAAGAAATAGGAACTGGAGTAGACCATTCGGCCCCTTGATCCTGCTCCGCCATTCAATAAGATCACTGCTGATCTTCTTGTGTTTCGATTTCCACATTTCCACCTAACCCCAGTAACCTTTGATTCCCTTGTCTAACAAGAATCAATCGACCTCTGCCTTAAAAATATTCAATGACCCGGCCTCCACCACCTTCTGAGGCAGAGAATTCCAAAGTCGCACAACCCTCTGAGAGAAAAATGTTTTCCTCATCTCTGTCCTAAAAGGATGACCCCTAACTTTAACACAGTGTCCCCTAGTCCTGGACTCACCCACAAGAGGAAACATCCTTTCGACGTCCACCTTGTCAAGGCCGTTCAGGACCTTGTATACTTCAATCAAATCACCCCTCACTCTTCTAAACTCCAATGGAAACAAGCCCAGTGTGTCCAACCTTTCCTCATAAGACAACCCACTCACTCCAGGTATCAATCTAGTAAACCTCCTTTGAACCGCCTCCAATGCATTTACATCCTTCCTTAAATAATGAGACCAAAACTGCACACAGCATTCGAGGTGCGGTCTCACCAATGTCCCGTATAACTGAAGCATAACATTCTTACTTTTACATTCAATCCCTCTCGTAATAAAGGATAGCATTCCATTAGCCTTCTTAATTACTTGCTGTACCTGCATACTAACTTTTTGTGACTCACGTACTAGAACACCTACATCCGTCCGCACCTCAGAGTTATGCAGATATTCTCCATTTAAGTAATACGCTGCCTTTTTGTTCTTCCTGCCAAAGTGAACAACCTCTCATTTTCCCACATTAAACTCCATTTTCCAGATCTTTGGCCACTCAATCAACCTATCGACATCCATCTGCAGCCTCCTCATATCCTCTTCACAACATACTTTCCTACCTATCTTTGTGTCATCTTCAAATTTAGCTTCCATGCCTTCACTCCCCTCATCTAAGTCATTGATGTAAATCGAAAAACAGTTGATGCCTCAGCACAGACCCCGGTTGGACTCTGCTAGTCACATCCTGCCGATCAGAAAAAGACCCATTTATGCATAATCTCTGCTTTCTGCCAGCCAATCAATCTTCTATCCATGTTAATATGTTACCCACTACACCATGTGCTTTTATTTTCCGTAATAGTCCTTGATGTGGCACCTTATCAAATGCCTTTTGGAAATCCAACTACAGGTTCCCTTTCATCCACTGCACGTTTTACTCCTTCAAAAAACTCCAATAATTTGGTTAAACATTATTTTCCTTTCACAAAACCACACTGACTCTTCCCAATTGCCTTGAGCGCTTCTAAGTGTCCAGCTATAACCTGCTTAATGATCAATCCTAATAACTTCCCCATGACAGATGGCAAGCTAACTGGCCTATAGTTTTCTGTTTTCTGTCTCCCTTCATGAATAGAGGGGTTATATTTGCTACATTCCAATCTGATGGAATCTTTCCAGAATCTAGAAGATTTTGGAAAATTAACACCAGCGCATTGACTACCTCATTAGCCACCTCTTTTAAGACCCCACGATGCAGTCCATCGGGACCCAGAGATTTGCCAGCTTGCAGCTCCATCAATTTGCTCAGTACCATTTCCCTAATGATTTCAATTTCACCAAATTCCTTTTTCATGTTCACTTCCTGATTTGTACCTATTACTAGAATGTTTTTTGTATCCTCTCTAGTGAACACAGAAGCAAAATATTTTTTCATTTTTTCCTTCATTTCCTTATAATCTACTATTAACCTCCCACTGTTACTCTCTAGAGGACCAACACTTTACTTACTCTTTTTCTTTTTAAATATCTGTAGAAAATCTTGCCATCCGTTTTTTTACGTTTCTAGCTAGCTTTCTCTCATACTCTAATTTCTTTCTCCTGATTAACCTTTTAGTCATTCTCTGCTGTTCTTAAATTCTGTCCAATCATCTGTCCTGTCACTCATCTTTGCGGAGTTGTATGCTTTTTCCTTAAGTTTGATGCTTTCCTTAACATATTTAGTTAACCACGGATGGTGGGTCCTCTCCTTAGAATTTTTCTTTATAGTAGAAATGTACTTATTCTGAATACTCTGAATTCCCCCATTAAATGTCTGCCACTACTTCTCCATTGATCTATCCTCTAGCCTAGTTTCCCAGTCACTTCAGCTAGTTCAGCTTTCATCCCCCCATAGTTGCCCTTATTTAAGTTTACGATACTAGTCTTAGACCCGCTCTTCTTCCTTTCAAACTGGATGTAAAATTCAATCATATTGTGGTTGCTGCTACCTAGGGGTGCCTTTACTCTGAGGTCATTAATTAATCCTGTCACATTATACAATACCAAGTCTAATATAACCTGCTCTCTGATGAGTTCCAGAACATGCTCTAAGAAACTATCTCGAAAGCATTCTAAGAACTCCTCATCCAGGCTACTACTGCCAATCTGATTTTTCCAATTTATGTGTAGATTAAAATCACTCATGATTATTGCTGTCCCTTTATCACAAGCACACAATATTTTCTCTTGAATACATTGTCCCACACTGTGGCTACTGTTGGGGGGCCTGTGGACCACTCACACTAATTACTTTATCCCCCTAACATTCCTCACTTCCACCCAAACCGATTCAACATCCTGATCTCCTGAATCAAGGTCATGTCTAACTATTGCACTAATGCCCTCTTTGATTAACAGTACTACCCCTCCACCTTTACCCAGTTCCTATTCTTCTTGAAGGTTATGTACCCTTTAATATTAAGGACCCAATCTTTGTCTCCTGCAGCCACGTGTCCGTAATGTCTGGGTGAATGTGCATGTTTCCTACTTTGCTGAAAATCTCACTGCCATCCGCATTGACCTCCCTGACCTCCTCCTTGCCACACCCAGGGTTCATGTTTGCCTCCATGTCTCCACCAACCACCCTTGCCACCACTTCTACCAGTACCAACTCACCCTCACCTTCCCAACCAACCGGCTCCCTCTGCCCCCTCTCTCATACTGTTTGCCCTAGGTTTGCTCCCTTGCACATTCACCTGGACATTTCACTCCCCGCAACACCTTCCACCACCCTTATACCTTCTTCCACTCTTACACCCTCCTCCACCCTTTCACATTTTTTCAACCTTACACCCTCCTCCACCCTTACCCCTTCCTCCCCCATACTCCCTCCTCCCACTGGACACCCTGCCCCTTTGAACTCCCCCTCCCCCGGCACCTTCCCCCCTCCAAACTCCCTCCCTTACATCTTCCTTTCCTCCCTACACCTACACCCCACTTGCACTACTCTCTCCTGTTACACCCTCTGTCCCTGTATCCTCTCCTCTCCCCATACTCCCTCCTACTTTTGAGCACCCTCCTTCCCCCTCCTAACCTCACACTCCCTGACACCTTCGCCACCCCCAACCTCACCCCCCCCGGCACCTTCACCGCCCAACCTCACCTGCCACTGCGACTTTTGCACCCCCTCACCTCCTACCCAACGTCACCCTCCTTATACCTTCATCCAACCATCCCAACCTCACCCCCACCAAACACCTTCGCCTCCTCCTTCCAAACCTCAACACAACCCCCCCATCCCGATACACCTGCCTTTCCCACCTAGACCTTCCCCTCCCCACCATCCCTTTGCCAATCATCCGTACCAGCCCATGGCAAAGTCCGTGAAGTTCCGAAGCACCAACCGAGACCGTGGAAGATGGTGCGAGCCCATAGTGAAGTCTTTGAAATTCTGAAGCCTCAATAAACTTGAAGCTGCTGCGTGGAGGCCTCCCTCCTTCCGACAGCTGCTTCGTGGCAGAGCCACGTGCATGAGGATCCACCCAGCATGTGATTCAAGTGTCCCTCCAGGGTCCAGTGGCTGAAGGACTCCAGCATATTCATCTCTTCAGATGTCCGCGATCTGAGCAAGGCCCTAAAGGTAAGTCTTGACTTCTGCACGTCATACTTGTCCAGACATATTCTGGGCCGGCATGTTTCCCTGCTGGTGTAACGATAAATTGGGCATGGGGGACGATTCCGGTTGGACCTTATTTTGTATCCTATTAGTGGGATGCAAATCAGGTGCACGCTAGCGGGATTTGCGATCTGCCATGGTGGACACCATAGGATGATCTCGCTGTGATTTCATGCTGGCATGAAACCAATTTCTGCCCCTCCCACCGAATATTCCTTCCCTGCCTGCCATGACGCCTGCCGCAAACATGAGTGGATGATTCCGCCCTACGTTGCACAAATCAAAGCTATTTCCCTATGCACCAGGCCTACTGAATATCAAATAAAAGAAAGCAAATTTATACTTCTTGCAAGCTCTGAAGACAAACCTCTTGACAAACGTTGAAATTGAAAATCTCCTATCATAGCACAATTATTCCTGTTTCCAAAAACAAGTCCATGGACATTGAAACCTTGCTAATTTAACCACTGTAAGATACATTTTTTAGTCTTTAGAAGGCTTGGTTTTGACTTTACAAACATATTTATCACATCTAAACCTATGCTGACAGGCCAAATGCACTTAATAAATTTCACCTTTTATGAAAATATAAGTAATGGATTGAAAAATGTTTAGCCAGCATATACATAATTGATGGTGTCCCTAGCACATAGACCCTAATAAATAATTAAAATTAATCTCATTATAGAAGTTTTCATTGTAGGATAATTTAATTAAATGACAGCCAAGAGGTTGCATAGGAGTGATGGGTACTTTTGCTCATAGTTTCAGCTAATGGTTAAACGATAGAGTACTGTAGTGCACATGAGTCCATGGATTATTTAATGATCCCTCTGAGACAGGAGAAAAGAGCAGATCAATGTTAACTTGTCATCCCTTCAACATTTGCAAAACACTTTCTAATAAATTGTGAAAAGAAAGACTGGAAAAATCATTAACTTTTATCAATGTCCCTTGAAATATTTTGCAGACCACTTGTCTATTAAAATAAATTTTAATTTCCATTTTATCATAAAGTTTACCTCTAATCCTTGGCACTGATCAAGCTAGATTAGGTCAGCATCTAAGTGAAAATTATTTTGTGTTCATCTTATATATCTGTTACCAAAGAAAATGGTAGCTCAGTCAGGTGGAATACATTAATAGTCTTTTCAGGTTCGTGGTGTTTTGTCCTTAGCAACAGCATAATTTGCAGACCTGACTTGCAGAAAATTATCTGCTTAACAATCATTTATACAGTGTCATAAATCATTATAAAACAAAGTTGTGATTATTATAATGCACAAAATACAAGAAACATCTGGGAACTTAATTCAATATTGCAGAAAATGTAGCTAAAATTTATATTATATTGTCCACATTTATATAGAAATCTTATATTTCAACATGATTCTTGTCTGTTTTTCCATTATAAACTCTTGTCCAGATTTATGATGGAAACTGCTCATATAAATTTGTCATGCTGTAATTATCGTCTTCTGCCAGTAGAGGCGACAAAAAGCATGAGTGACAAATGCAGGAGACATGGGTTCAGGCCCAAGTCGGGAATTAAAGTTGCAAAACTGCATCAGGAAGCCTCATCCAACCCACCGGCTTCTATGTTTAACTTGGCGATGTTATGCTGGCTACACAACCTCTCAGGAGAGGTGGGTTGCCCATTAATATATGCTAATTGCTCAATTGGAGTAAAATCAGCACACTTTTGAAAGTTAATGCTGCATCACGGATTTCACAGGCTTCCTGAAATTTGCCATTGAAACCAAGGGGCAGACACAAGGACAATTGGCAGGGCTAATTCAATGTCATGCAAATACACCAATATTAACTTGGTACTCACAGCTGATTTCTTATCTACCAGTGGGAAACAGTTTGTCCACCGTACTTTTGCTGATAGCGCACTTTCTACATTTTGAATGTTTTCTGATTAACAGGCACCTACTTGGCTGCCTTATTTTGGAATATGAGGAATAACTTCACTATTGGCAGCAGCAACAGGCCACTGTTGACAGACCTGCAGTGAAATACACAGATGGGATATAAGATCAGTAGAAGTAGGCATAGGCCATAGTTTAATAGGATCATTGGTGAACTATTTCCCATCCAATCCCCATTTCCCTGGATTCCCTTTGTGCCCAATCTATTGGTCTCAGCTTTGAATGTGTTCATCAACCGAGCATCCATAGGCCTCCGGGGAAGAGAGCTCCAAAGATTCACAACCCACTAACCAATAAAATTTCTCCTCATCTTAGTCTTAAATCATCGACCCCTATCCTGATATTATGGCCCTTCACTCTAGACTATCCAGGCAGGCGAAACAGTTTCTCATTTTCTACTGTAACAGTCGTCTAAGAACTTTATACATTTCAATGAGATCACCCCACATTCTTCTAAACTTCAGAGAATACAGGCCCCTTCTACTCAATGTCTCTGCATTGGACAGCATGCTCATCCCTGGAATGAATCTAGTGAGCCATCATTGCACAAAATGGATGTCCATTTTTAATAAGGAGACTAAGACTATACACAGAGCTCCAATTGTGGTCTTACCAAAGCACTATACAATTGCAGCAAGACTATGTTACCCTTATATTCCAATTCCTTTGCAAAAAAGGCTAACCTACCATTTGCTTTCCTAATTGTTTGCTGTACCTGCATGTTAATTGTCTGCAGGTCATTTACAGACTATCAAATCCCTCTGCGTACCAACAGTTCCTAGTAGCTGCCTATTCAAAATATCCTGTTTTTACATTCTTCCTATGAAAGTGAATAATTTCACATTTCTCTGCATTATACTCCTTCTGCCACCTTCTTGCCCAAACACCTAACCAGTCTATTCCCCCTCGCAGCACCTTTGCATCCTCCTCACCCTTACTTTCCCACCTGCAAACTTGGACATATTACAATTGGTTCCCACATCTAACTTATTGATGTAGATTGTGTAGTGTTCAATGGTTTGTTTCATCTTTGTTTAATTATGCTAGTCTGGTAATTACTCTTTGTACACTTGCTTGATTGCTTAAGCCTATGGGTAGAGCTAGAGAGTTAAGAAATCTGAGAAAGCTCCAGAAAGGATCTGAGATGTGAACAAATGTGTATTGAAACTCCTGTAAGTTCTGAGATATTTTAAAGTTCTGTAAATAAACTGTTTGGATTTGGAACTAAAGTCATGTCTGCATTTCTCTGAGATAAATAAGGTATATAGCAACCTAGTGTATAAATAACAAAAATTGATGACAAGGATGGTTGAGAAAAGTTTAACATTACCAGCTCCAGAACCATTTCTTTCATTACTGATAGACCCTCCCATATCATGGTAATGATGGATTTCGGGGTTCAAGACTACTTGCTTGCTAGGGAATGGACAGTCCAGATGTGGCAGAAATCTATAAGAAAACAATGCTTGGACATTGTCCCAGAACAGAAGGCCAGTGAGTATTTGAGGAGCTCACTGAAGGTACATTTACATTTAGTATGGCAATAAGTGCTTTTGGAAAACACTCCAGGACAAAAAAAAGTGTGATGATCGAGTGAAAAAACATTCCATCAGAGATCCCAAGAAAACAGTGAGTCCATCAAACAATACATGGCAGCATTGTGGTAATTAACTTCTACGTGTAAATTTGTACACTAACAAGTGAACTACTTTGTGATAATTAATTGAACAGATTTACGGTGGAATATTCTGCTCCTGTTTGCAGTGGGCATCTTAGCAGGCAGGAGTGGAAACTATCGGGAGATCGCAAAAATCAATTTAAAATCGTCATAGAACCAGCTTGTGATCCACTCCGCCCATCAATGGTGGGCCGTGTTTTCTATCACCACATGTTGGGAACCTCGTTACAAGACTTTAGAATCTCATTATAAGTCTTGCTCACTGGAATCATCCCCCCACGCTGGATTATCTGGGCGTGTCAGCATGATTGCATGTCAACATGTTTCACAACTGTACATAAGTGACGTGCACTTGCTGAGCTGCACTTTGCTTGGGACTTTGACGTTTGTTTGCCTACCTTGCTTTGGGCAGCGCTCATAGCTATCAGTGCCAGGCTTTGCAGGCAGCACTACATCATTTTTAGGGGGGCTCATGGGCAGATCTCTACCTACCAGACCAGCCATAATACAGGGGTAGCTTTTCAATGGCTGCAGGGCTAGGGCTGGTTTGGAGAAGGGAGAGAAGAGGCCTCCGGCATGGGAAGGGGCTGCAGGGCAAGGGCTGTACTAGAGAATGAGGCTATCCCAGGGTGTGTGTGGGGGCACATGTTGATCTGTGCAAGTGGCCACAAGATGGTGAGGGCTGAGGAGGCAATCTCCAGTGGAAATGAGGCCAGATGGAGATATGAGGGTGTGTGAGAGAGTGAGCGATGATGACCCTTGAGCTGGCATTGAGTGAGATGCCAGTGAATGAATGATGGCCTTATGAGTGCATGGGTTTAAAGTGATGAGATGGTTGCCTCACTCTGGAGGCATGGATGAGATCATTCATCCTCTTTCTGCACTGGCTGACCAACCTGTTCTGTGCAGCATTGGCACTGACTACCACTGCCACCGCCTCCAAAGCCAGAGTGGTGAGATTGCTGGACCTTCTGCGGCCAGAGCGGGGATAGACATCACGGCGGGCCTCCAAAAGGCATTCCAGTGATGGGTCACTGAACTCTCCTTAGCTTCCAGGGCCATGTCTTCACTGGAGCAGTCCTGGGGTGCAAGCATTGAGAACTGAGTGCGCGGCTGCAGTTTAGATATGGTGCCCGGAGGGAGGAAACGGTAACGGTATGGTGGGTGATTCAGAGGCTGCCTGCCAGTGAGATGTTTCCTGTGGTGGAATACTTAATGAGGTAGGAAGCGGATGATATGGCACGCAAGCCCGCCAATGTGGCCAGCAGGTAAGATGATGTTTTCCACGCTTGGTATTACACCCTTAAATTCCACAAATTTAGGGAACACCTCCTGATGCAGGATAATGATTTAACCTTGGAAAAAGCCACGATCTTGGCAGTCCAAATCTCCAAATCAAATCTGATGTGTTAGATTCCAAGAGGTTACATAGCAATTCATCTTTAGACTCAGGATTGCAAACACAGCTTGGCCAACGAGCTTAAATGCAAGGGTTACGGACGATGAGGCCTCAGCAGTCTCATCAACTCATGTCCTGTTACAGTTAGATATCTTCAAAACAATGCCCAAATTGTGGAAATACTCATTGGGGAGAATTTTCACGTTGGCATGTGGGGGCAGGACCCTCATGCTGACACGTAAAATGACGTGCGGTGATGTTGACCGTGCGTCCCGATGTCACCACGCATCATTCAGATCTTGCGTTTGGCGGGCGCATGCTGGAGGCAGCTGCACACCCGCTGAACTGTCAAAGGCCTGTTAAGGCCCTTAATAAACAAACTAAACTAATTCTCCATGCTGCCTGGCCAACCTTAAGGTTGACAGGCAGGTGAAGAGCTCAAGCGGCCTTCGCGTTTTTCATGAATCCTCATCCATGGGCAGGATAAGGTTTCATGAAAGTTTTATTAAATTAATAAATAAATTTTGCTCATTTCATAAATATGTCCCAGCTCATGTGATACTCTCACATGAGGGGACATGTGCAAATGATTTATAACTTTTTTAATTAAAATTTTCAATATGAACTTAATCTCCCTGAGGCAGTTCTGTGCGAAAGCGCACAGGCCCTGACACTCCTTCTTCCCTTGGCCGCAAAGATGGCACTGAGCACTACCAGGCACATGTCATGCTGGGTGGGCCTCCCGATCGGCCCGCCCGACAGGGAGAAAATTCTCTCCATAGGGTCATAATGTCATGTTGAGCTCGAGGGAAAAAGTGCAACTCATGCTCAAAGTGGAACCATTTTGCAAATGTGTGCAAATAGTTGTAAAAGAAGACTTCATCGGTTTGACATATGAAAGAGTCTCTTCCTGAGTGTGAGGTACAGCATGTATATACCATCAGCAGCAGGCCACTTGCAGAAAAGAATTTGCTCACAGAAATGTGTACAAGAACCACAACAGAAGAGACACACTCAAAAGAGAGACCTTTCAAGTGTGAGGAGTGTAAGGCTTTGTTTCGGATTCCCTTCTCCCTGCAGAGACATCTGTTAATACACAACAGTGAACAGGCTTTCAGACATGAGAAAAAGACACACATTGGAAAGAAGGAGACGATGTTCATACTGTGGCCAGAAATATGCCAGCAATGGAGCATTATGTGTGCATATTTGGTGAACACCCCTATCAGTGTCCTTACTGTAACAACAGTTTCAGCAAGAAAGACGGATTAGTAACGCATATTAGAACACACAGGGGAGAAACCTCACCAGTCTCAGAATGTAACAAGGTTATAGTCACGAGAGGGGTCTATAAGAACTTGTGAAGACACCAGTCAAATTTATGATAGATCGTAACTTTTGTATGCCACTGACCATTGTTGCTGTCAACACCAGTTAATGATAATTCCAGAGCAGAGGCAGATGAAATTACAAAGCAACAAAGTAAGGCAAATGCATTCTTTAGCAAATGAACAGGCGCATGGGAAGCATGATTTGAAGTTGGAGATTGGGTTCAATTCAAATGGTCACAAATTTAGATCATCTCTATCAGGTCCAAAGGAGATCAAGCGGTTGTACGGCACCAATGCTTATCTGTTGGATGACAACAAAAAGTTGAATGTGAGACATTTGATAGTGAGCCAACAAAGGGATGTGATTATCAGGATACATTTTCTTTTCCTATGGGTGATGTTGATCATCTGCCTCATCAGATTGATCACACAAAACCACATCATCAGATTCGTAGATCTTATCGCAGATCAAAGAGACCTCCGTGTTTCAAAGACTACTTCTGTGCTTAGAGAAAACAGACAAGTTGAACTCTAAGAAGTGACTTGATGTATAGATGTTTTGTGTTCAGAATGATTTGATTCAAAACAAGGTCTTTAGTTAAAAGGGGAAAAAGATGTGTTCCGTGTAGATATTTTTATGAGGTATTTTAAGGTTCTCTAATTAAGCTGTTTTGATTTGGAAGTAGAGTCATCTCTGCACTGTTCTGAGATAAATAAGATATACATCAACCCAGCAAATGCATTATAGATTGTAAATAGCTGAGGTCCAAGAACTGATCCTGTGACAGTCCAGTAGTTACAGCCTGCTGTTCTGAAAATGACCCATTTATTCCTATTCTTTGTTTTGTGACCATTAACCAATTCATGTTATTATATCATCCCGAGTTCAATGAGCCCTACATTTGTAAGCATTGTGTGGTACCTTATTGATTGTTTTTTGAAAATCCAAATACACTATATTCACTGGCTTCCCATTATCCACCCTATTAATTATGACTTCAGAAAATTCTGGATGATAAAATAAATCCATCCACTCCCTCTGTAACCATCTCTTTCCAACCCCTAGGCTGTAGGCCATCAGGTCTTAGGGATTTGTTGGCCTTTAGGCTCATTACTTTCTCCAGTACTTTTTTCTTTTCTAATATTAATTACTCTATGTTCCACACTCTTGGTAGATTCTTGGTTCCTCACAATTTAAGGTATTTGCCTTGTGTCTTCGACCTTGAAGAGACACAAATAACTTATTTAAATATTTATGTCTTTACCACTTCCTTAGTTCCGATTATAATTTTTTTCTGTTTCTGTCTCGAAGGAATCCATGATAACTTTTGATAACCTGTTTCTTTTAACATATTTTTAAAAGCTCTTACAATCATTTGTGATATTTTTTGTTAGTTTACTATCATATTCTATTTTCTCCCTTTTTATCAATTTTTTGGTCATCCTTTATGTTTTTGAAAAGATTACAAGCCTCTCTTTTTAATCTAATACTATTTAATTCTAGTTAGCCATGTACATATCAGTAGGGTTTTTATTCCTCAAGGGAATAGAGTTGAGATAGAGGATCAGCCATGATCATATTGAATGGTGGAGTAGGCTTGAAGGGCTGAATGGCCTACTTCTGTTCCTAGCTTCTATGTTTCTATGGAATGTAAATTCATTAAAAATTATGAAATATTTCTTTAAATGTGTATCATTGCTTAACTGCCTCAGCCAACTTGCCCTCACACTTCTATAATTGTGTTTGTTTCAATTAAGACCCAAGTTTAAGACTTAACCACATCATTCTCAAACTTATCATGAAGTTCACTCATATTATGATCACTCTTCCCCAGAGGATCCTTTGCTTTGAGCCTTTAACCCTGTCTGATTACACAGTAATAGATTTAAAATAGCCTGTTCTGTAGTTGTCTCATTGACATGTTGCTTTAGATGCAATTCCAGCAACAACAGCCTGCTGTTGACAGGCTCAAAGCTGAACATCAAAAAGGGTAACGGTAGCAGCAACAGGTTGCTGTTGACAAATCTGTAACTAGATAGCAGAGAGGGGAACATCAGGAAGGTGTGCATTTTACAAGATGCACAATCCATGAATCAGTGTGTACAGGAAGAGGCTGAGCTTCCTTGACCTGTTGGAACAGAAATACTTCTGGAGACTCAGGCCAGAAGTTTACGTTCATTGGTTGGGCGGGCCCGATCGAGTCGGCAGCGGGCGAGCAGCTGATTGCCACTGGCGAAATGGATTGCACCGTCATTTTCTGCAGGTGGGCCAATTAAGGCCCGCACCACGGCTTTGCGACTCCCATGGAGAATAGGAAAATAGTCGTGGGGGTGGGCGGCCTCAGACTGATGGTTCCAATGGGGAGCCGGCAGCCTGTTTAAAGAGTGGCCAGGCAGCCAGCTTGAAGCAGTGCACCATGGCCTCTCAGAGATCAAGAAATGTTGCACGGCGGGCAGAGAGGGAGGTGGAGGAGGACGGGGGCAGGCTGCAGGAGAGGTCAGTGGGGGAATCACTGTGCCCCCAGATTTTTGGATGCATGTCTTGCTGTCCTCCTGCAAGAGGTGGGAAACCAGCATCAGATTCTGTATCTTGAGGATGGGAGGAGGAGGGGCCCTTTGTCACCAGCCAAGCGTGGGAGGAGGCGGGTGAAGCTGTAAGTGCCCATGATGATGTCTGGCGCACTGGCACACAGTGCTGAAAATGATTCAATGATTTGCTGCACTCTGGGCGGGTGAGTACCATGTCTGTCTTGGCCATTTGACCCAGAAGGCAGCCTTAGCCTTTGACCCCCACCCCCCACCATGTATGGCTGTCGTTACTGCATAGGGCATCTGTTGCATGCTGGGTGGGCAAATGGGTACTGACAGTGCTTACATCAGCCTTAGTGGTTGAGGAGAAGAAGGGCTTTCCCTGCAGCAAATGTTGGTTTCTGCGGCATTTGGGTAGCTTGGGGCCAAGCTGCAGGGGAGGCCAGTAGACACAAACTTAGAACTCCAACACATGTCATATTGATGGTAATGAGATGGTCCAAGGGGTGCCTCAAGGTCTTTTGGGCAAGTCCCATATGCTGGCATCGGCGCTGCACCTATTTGCTCCTCCTTGTCATGGGCATTAGGATACGTGTGCTATTCAAAGTGATGGACGCCAAATGGGTCCAAGGGGACCTTTGGGGGAGGGTGTTGGGACCAGCCGTACTATCTTCTGGGGACTCATCACTAGTAGTGTGGACAGGAGCCGCTGGAGGCCTCAGATGGGCCACTCTGGATGGGCCACTCTTTTGAAGAGCAGGCCATGGAGCTGGGCAGGAGGCAGGAGGCCAGGGTGGCGGGGGGTGGCGAGGCTGGGGTCCAGCGGGCAGGTATTTGAGGTCCACAGTCCCATCCACTCTGTCTGTCCACCATCCAAACCACTCTTGAGGCACCCGTTGGACCATCTCATTACCATCAATATGACATGTGTTGGAGTTCTAAGTTTGTGTCTACTGGCCTCCCCTGCAGCTTGGCCCCAAGCTACCCAAAAGCCGCAGAAACTAACATTTGCTGCGGGGAAAGCCCTTCTTCTCCTCAACCACTAAGGCTGATGTAAGCATTGTCAGTACCTATTTGCCCACCCAGCGTGCGACAGATGCCCTATGCAGTAACGACAGCCATACATGGTGGGAGGTGGGGGTCAAAGGCTAAGGCTGCCTTCTGGGTCAAACAGCCAAGACAGACATGGTACTCACCCGCCCAGAGTGCAGCAAATCATTGAATCATTTTCGGCACTATGTGCCAGTGCGCCGGACGTCATCATGGGCACTTACAGCATCACCCGCCTCCTCCCACGCGTGCAGAGCACATGAGCGATCAGCCCCAATAAATCCTCTTCTTTGTTTTGCAGGCAAAAAGTAACCACAATGCCCAGGAGCGCCTGAGGACTGGAGGTGGGCGCACCCTCCTCCAGCGCCTCATGCCTTTTGAAGAGCAGGCCATGGAGCTGGGCAGGAGGCAGGAGGCCAGGGTGGCGGGGGGTGGCGAGGCTGGGGTCCAGCGGGCAGGTATTTGAGGTCCACAGTCCCATCCACTCTGTCTGTCCACCATCCAAACCACGGATGGTTGCTGCAATCGTTAATGCTACAACAATGCTCATTCACAAACTGAGACATTCTGACATACAGAAGGGACCCCTTGAGGAATAGCTTCTCTATCACCTTTCAAAGTCACCTTATCCCATTTGTGACCACTATCACCATGGTCTAACATGCCATTGGATCGCTGCTGCACAGCCAAAGACTTATTCCATTCTAAAGGGTTTGGGACCTCCTGCACCCTTTCAGCCAGTGCGCCCACATTACTCTGTCCAAAAGGTCCTCAGCACCTCAGCTGTGAACCTCATGGCACTCAACTTAGATGAATGCCACCACATTACTCATCCCTGCGCCAAGGGGAAATGTTGCCTTCTGGCCACCTGGTCTGTGGCCCTCCTTACAGAATGAAGGGCAATAATATGACCTCTCAATCTGCTGCGTTTGGCGGAAAATGTCACAACTGTTTGAGATGTTTCCTCAGCCCCGCAACTATCCAGGCAACAATGCAACCACATCAAGTACCCCTTCACTCTCCCCACTCCTATGGTTCATAACAAGCCATGTGGCATTCATGAGGCCATCTGACCAGCCTGTCTGCATGTGCGTTTAATGGTTGGGGCCCGTCTTGACTCATTTCCACCCCACCAATGTTCTTCTCCTTAGGGTCTTTAAGGGTGAATGACTTATGAGGCTGGGGGGGAAAGGGATGAAAGGTTGAAGTGAATGAACACTAACTGATGCACTCTCCTTGTTGTAAATTTCAGCATCACCACCAGAGTGATCCACATGTCTGCACTGCAGTCCCCCCTCCACACCTGAGGGGCAACATGTGCAACTTGCGGCACATCATTTCAGCCAGCCAGGCACCAGTGCAGATACACACACCTCGGTGGGGACTTTACCATTGGCTAGTGTCCCGAGTCACAGTGGAGAGGGCACATCACGATCGCTGGAGGAGATGGTAGGGGCAGAGAGTGCTGATGGCTCCAGCAGCCGGAGGGCTGCAGGGGACGAGGCACATGCTGAGTCCGGCACTGATGACGTGCATCTGGAGTTGTCCCCATTGCAGCAGCTGCAGGACAGACGGCAGGAAGTGCGTTTGCATCTGGCAGGGTTGCATGAGGGTATGCCTAAGGTGGTCTCTGCGACGGAGGAGTCTAGGCAAAGTGCATGTGAAGATTCCGCCCTCAGGGCAGAGCTTCAGGCTACCTTCAATGAGAGATTGGCGACTCTCAGAGAGGGGCTTTAACTGAATGGATCAAAATATGATTGGGATACGCTCTGACCTGCAAGCCCTTGCAGCGGTACTGGCCACAGGTGGTCTTTCCCATTGTGGGAGATGTTGTGGACACCAAACACCAGCACTCGGTGCCCATGCATCTGCGGCGAGCTGGGATGTCAAAATGGACCTCACGTTGGCGCAGCAGCTGCCTGTCGTCGCTGTGAGCTCCTCTCATGGTACTCCGGATGAGGGCAGCAGCTCCTCTGCTCCTTTGCCAGTCAACATTTCTTCCGTTGAGGCTGTGACAGCTGGGGAAGTGCCAGTTCAGGAACTGGCCACTCGCTCCCAGGCAGGGCCATCACAGACTCCATGGGCCAGAGAATGCCCGCCAAGATCATCTAGGCCAATAAGACACCAGTGTTAGCAGGCTGTCTCACAAGTCACTCCAAGCGATGGGGCAGCATGTAGACGTAGCATCGGAAACGTAAGCATAAGGCACCTTAGGCACTCCCTGGGTATGTCACTGGTGATTTTGTGTTGGCCTTAGAATAGGAACCCAATTTTCTGTCATTGTGAAATAATCATGTGTGCTTTAATTTTGGACACAATAAAGTCTACCTTTGTTACCATGGCTGAGGGTCTTTTCATTGTAGTACTTTTTTCTTTTTCACATAATTATCTTGAGTGCTTGAGTGGACATTGATGTTTCTGAATGAAGGCCTCATTTGCAGCTGATGAGGTGGAAGATGTGGCACCTAAGTGCCACGTGTGTAAGTTCCGGGCAATGCTGTTCCTGCTGATCCATGTGTGTGGAGCTAGCTGAAGGTTCTTTGGATTAAATTATCCCAGATATCTCTGCCTCCTTGGTGTAAACATGGGTTGTTGTGCCTCTCATCATCGCCCTGTGCTTCCTCATCTTCTGAGGCACTGCTGGATTCATCATGTGCAGCCTCATCCAGGGTGTCAAGGTCTTCATCGTCAACTGCTTCCCCCCTTGCCAGCGCAAGATTGTGCAGAGGGCACATGCTACCACGATCAGAGAGACGTGATCTGGGGGGTACTGGAGTGTGCCCCCTGAGCAGTCCAGGCAACGTAAGCGCTTCTTGAGAAGAGCGATGGCTCTCTCCACCACAGCCCTTGTGGTGCCCTGCCTCCTACTGTACCGCTGCTCAGCTTCTGTTCTTGGATGGCGTAGTGGCGTCATGAGCCACCTTCGCAGGGGATAGCTCTTGTCACCCAGCAGCCAACCATCCAGCCGAGCCGGAGCACTGAAGAGCCCTGGCACCTGGGAGTGTCTGAGGATGTAGGTGTCATGGGAGCTGCCTGGGAACCTTGCACAGACTTGTAAAATCTGCATCTTGTGATCACACACTATCTGCACGTTCATGGAGTGGAACCCCTTCCTGTTGACAAAGGCACCGGGCTCACTTGCTGGTGCCTTGATGGCCACATGTGTGCAGTCTATAGCATCCTGGATGCGGAGGAAACCAGCAATCGCCGCAAAGCCTCTAGTTCGCTGTGTCTGACTTGCCTGGTTGCAGCGGAAGTGGGTGAAGGTGGATACCCGTCTGAACAGAGTGTCCGTAACCTGCTTGACACAAGTGTGGACAGCTGATTGGGAGACACTGCAAAGATCACCCACCGAGCCCTGGAAGGAGCCAGAGGCATAGAAGAGGAGGGCAACTGTGAGCTTCAGAGCCGCTCAAACCCACACAGTTTGGGGAGACCTCAGGGCCAACCATCCGACAGATATGGTTGACTGTCTCCCTTGAGAGTTGAAGCCTCCTTCAGCACTGCACCTCAGTCATATTGAGGTAGCTGCTTCGCCACCTGTATACCCTGGCAGTGGGATAGTGGCGTCGCCTGCTGCCCCTTGCACCTTGGACAACTGCTTGGCCCTGCATCCCTTGTGCCTGCGCCTGGACACCCAAAGGTAGCTCCCCTGGAGGCTGATTGTTCAGTCCTGGCCTACTTCTTATTCTATCCCTCCCTTCCTCCTCAGGGGAGCTGCCTCTACTGGAGAGGTCAGAACCCATAGCCCCAGGTTAAATGGAGGCCTCCGGAAAGCTGCAAGGCCGAAAAAGAATGCTGACTGCAGACTGGTTTCAAATTACACAAAAACCTCTTGGACATCGATGAGAACTACTAACAATCACAGAAGCAAATTTAAAACACTTTCATCAATTATAACTTCATGTAAAACATGAACAACCCCTCTGAGTCCACATATCCCAACATTGCAAAGGTTTTCTTAAAAAATCTCCTACCCGCCTGCCCATTGGGCCCATGCGCCGACCCGAAGTTCGCACGGGCCCCTCAAAATCCTGGACAATTGGCAAGTTAAGGGCCTTAACGAGCCCTTCAATTAATGGCGGGTGAACTGAGCGCGCCCGCCCACTGGCACACTCGCGTGACGTCAGCGCGAGACATTTTACACGCTGACGTCTGGGCTACGCCACCCACACATCAGCCAGAAAATTCTGCCCTCAGATTTTCACATCAGGCATATGCAGCCTCCTAGAGAAAAAACTTTCCCTGCTGGACCTTGTGGTCCTGTATTAGCATTGGCTTTAAAAGTGACCATCACTCTCAACTTTTTATGCCATTGACATGTGCAGAATTTGCCAGTTGACCATGCGAGAATGTATAAAATAGGTCACTGATGGGCTTTTTGCTTGGGCGAACAATTATGTGAATATCACATGTGATGGTGACTGTCAATATGTGTATCTGCTTGAGTCTGTGCCACTGGCTGACTTACCAACGTTCAGAATATTATCAAATGCACACACATAGCAATCAAAGCACCCTGAGATTAAGGCAGGAGTATTTGTGAAATGCAAGGGTTTCCAATCCATCAATGTACCCTGTCCAATCAAACTCTCCCAGGGCAAGAACAGCACTGGTTAGATACAGAGAAAAGTCCCTCTGCCCTGTCCCATTACACACTCCAGGGCAGGTATAGCACAGTTTAACTACAGAGTAAAGTTTCCTCTACACTGGCTCAGTAAACTCTCCCAGGACAGGTACAGCAGAGTTAGATACAGGGTAAAGCTTGCTCTACATTGTTTCGTCAAACACTCCTAGGGCAGGTACAGTTTGGGTTAAATGCAGAGTAAAGCTCCCTTAACACTGTGCATCTAAACACACTAAGGGAAGGTATAGTATGAGTTAAATACAGAGTAAAGTTCCCTCTACACTCTCCCATCAAACACTCCCAGGGCAGGTACAGCATTGATAAAAGCAAAATACTGCGGATTCTGGAAATCAAATACAAACAGAAAATGCTGGAAAAACTCAACAGGTCTGATAGCATCTGTGGCGAGGGAAATAGAGTTAACATTTCAAGTCCATATTACTCTTCTTCAGAGCTAAAAAGAAGTTGAAATGTGATGAAATTTATACTGTTTAAGTGGGGTGGAGCAGATGAAGCTGGATAGAAGGTTAGTGATAGGTGGGGGCTAAGGAGAGATTGACAAAGATATGGACACAAGACAAGTGGAGTGTTAATGGTAGTGGTGAGGGCTAAAGAGAATGCTGAAAGTGGGATAAAGGTAAGAAAGCAGAATGTGGGTTCAGGTACAGCATTTATTAGATACGCTAGTTCCCTCTACACAATCCCATCAAACATTCCCTTGACAGGTACAACGCAGGTTAAATACAGAAAGCTCCCAATATCACACAATGACAGGGCAAGTACTGACTAGGTCAGATACAAAGGCCAGCTGCCTCTACAGTGTCCCACGAAACACTTCCAGGGCAGTTACAGCACGGGTTAGATAGTCTGTAAAGCTCCCTCTACATAGTCCCATCAAACTATCCTACGGCAGGTACATCATGGGTTAGATGCATTGAAATGCTCCCTCTACACTGTCCCCATCACACCCTCCCAGGGCAGGTGCAGAACAGATTAGGTACAGAGTAAAAGTCCCACTATACTTTCCCATCAAACACTCCCAGGGTAGGTACACTGTGGGTTAAAAAAAATTCAAAATCATGAGAAGCCTGAACAGACTAGATATGGTGGAAGGGTCGAGAAACAGCAGACATGAATTTAATGTGATTGGCAAAAGAAGCAGTGGTGACAGGAAGAAAATCTTTTTACGTAGTGAGTGGTTAGGATCTGGAATTCAATGCCTGAGAGTAAGGTGGAGGCAGATTCAACCGAGGCCTTCAAAACTGAATTGCGTAATTATCCAATGCAAAAGTATTTTCAGGGCTATGGGGAGAAGGTGGGGAAGTGGGATTAGGTGAGTTTCTCTTGCAGAGAATAGGCACTGGCACGACGGGCTGACTATCCTACTTCTGTGCTGTAACCATGCATTCTATGAATCTGATTCTATGTTATGCAACCACAAAAAGCTGCTTCTGTAGATGTGTGCAAGATTCCCTGCCATGGTGCATACATCCTGCAGCAGTGTTTGGTGTCTGAGGACCTGGAAGCAGACTTTAGATATGGTTGCTAAGAGATAGGATGTTCCCTACAAACTTGGCTAATGATACCCATGAGAAAGTGGACCAACAAAGCCCAAGGTGCAATGATGAAAACTACGTTATCACCAGATCCATCGCTGAACACTGGGAAGATTTTTTTTATTTGTTCATGGGACATGAGTATTGCTGCAAGGCCAGAAATTTTTTCCCGTTCCTAACTGCTATTGAGAAGGTAGTGGTGAGCCACCTTCTTGAACTGCTGCAGTCCATGTGGCGTAGGTAGACCCACAGTGCTGAAAGCAAGGGAGTTACTGGTTTTTAGATCAGCGACCATGAAGGAATGGTGATATAATTCCAAGACAGGATGTTATGTGGTTTGGAGTGGAACATGAGAAGTGCGATGGAAAACTGTCCACTTCCCCAGATAAGGGCAGTTTCAACAAGACTCAAGAAACTTGATACTATCCAAAACAAAGCAGCGCACTTGATTGGCACCCTATTGCACCATTTTAGGGATTCACTCCCTCAACCACAGGCGAATTGTGCCAGCAGTGTGTACCATCTACAGGAACTTGCCAAGGCCCCTTCAACAACAACTTCCAAACTCACAACCTCTACCACCTACAAGAACAAGGGCAACAGGGAATATGTTCTTGGTATGACTCCAAGCAGTGGAGAGTTTCACCCCAATTCTCATTGACTTCAATATTGCGAGGTCTCCTTGATGAACAACCCCATGTTGGTGCACAAGCTGCTTATTATCTCTGCAGGCTCCTCTCAGGGTGCTCTGGATGATGTCAGCAGTTCCTCCGCCCCTCCACCAGTGACCATCACATTTGATGAGGCTGCGATGACTAGGCAGAAGCCAGCCATGGCACTGGCCGCTCCCAGGCGGTGCCAGCACAGGCTCCAATGGCCTGACGAAGATCGCCAAGGTCATCAAAGCCAACAAGACACCAGAATCAGCAAGCTATCTCCAATGCCGATGCCAGCGAGGGGGTGGCCACCATGACGTAGCACTCGGAAATGTAAATTAAAGGCACCGTGAGCCTAAAGGGACAGTTCACAGGTGATTTTCTGTTCATTTATGTTTGGTTTATCTGTCTGCTGGTGTGGACATCAATGCCAGTAATGGTAATGTCCTAATGCTTTCAATGTGACAATAACATTAAATTTGCTTTGGTTCTGATGGCCTAAGTATGCTTCACCTTTTTCCTTTCTGGTGCAGGTTACACCAGTCTGTAACGCTGGACGTGAGTGGCTGGATACTTTATTGCACAGGAATTGAGTGGACTTTGCTTGCAAATGAAAGGGTCATTTCAGACATGCTGGATGGAGGCAGCAGCTCTGGCATGAAGTGGAAGCAGATTTTTGGTGGCCTAATTGAAGGAGCATTGGATCAAGGCATCCCTGGTGTCCCTGCCTCCCTGCAAGTTACTGAAGTCTGCCTCCACACCTTCAGCGTTCTCCTTACCGTGCTCCTCTTCAGACTCACAACTGGATTCATCATTTGCGGCGTGTGCAGCTGTGTGAAGATCCTCTTCCTCCAGTGGGTCCCACATACCAGTGCCAGACTGTGGAGAGCACAACATGCAACTACTATCAGTGACACCCGCTTTGGGGGGTATTGAAGTGCACCCCCTGGATGGTCCAGGCATCAGAAGCACATCTTGAGAAGACCTATGGTCCTCTCTACCACCGCCCTGTGGAGGCATGACTCTTATTGTAATGCTGCTCTGACTCTGTTCTTGGGTGTCAGAGAGGCGTCATGAGCCACTTCTTCAACAGATAGCCCTTGTCACCCGGCAGCCGTCCATCCAGTTGGGCTGGAGCACTTTAGAGCCTTGGCACCTGGGAGTATCTTAGGATGTATGCGTCATGGGAGCTGCCATGGTACCTTGCACAGATTTGCAGAATATGCATCCTGTGGTCACACACTATTTGCACATTCATGGAGTGAAATCCCTTCCTGTTGACGAAGGCACCCAGCTGACCTGTTAGTATCTTGATGGCCACATGTGTGCAGTTGATGGCACCCTGGACGTGGGGGAACCCAGCAATCACTGCAAAGCCTCTGGCTCACTCAGCCTGGCTGGCCTTGTCCATACGGTAAAGAATAAAGGTCAGTATCCACCTGAACAGACCTTCTGTCACCAGCTTGATGCAATTGTGGACAGCTGATTGGGAGACTCCACACAGATCTCCCACTAACCGCTGGAAAGAGTCAGAGGCATAGAAGTTGAGGGCCACTGTGACCTTCAGAGCCACTGGCATGGGGTGTCCAGCCACACAGTAGGAGCTGATCTCAGGCTCAATCATCTGACAAGTGGAGGTCATAGTCTCCCTTGAGAGTGGAGCCTCTTTTGGCATTGCACCTTAGACATATTGAGGTAGCTGCATCACTGCTTGTAAACCCTGGCAGCAGAATAGTGGTGTCTTCTGCGGCCCCTTCCACCTTGGACCTGCTGCTGGCCCTGCACCCCTTGTGCCTGCGCCTCTCCTCCCACAGGTTCCTCCCCTGCAAGCTGCATTCAGACACCTGGCCTCCTCTCTCTTCTGCCCCCCATCTTCCTCAGAGGGGGTGCCACCAGCAGACGCAACAATCCTATTTACCAGGGTCCCAGAAGGCTGTCTGATACTTGGAAGGATCCACACGGTCTGAATCTTCCGGGGGCCTTGCAGACACCAATGAATCCTGAAATGAAGCCTGGAAATGCTAAGAATGAAGCCCTGAACAGAGATGAAACTGCCAAGTACCAACAAGCAACCAACAGCAAACTATTTCCAAAACTGCTCACTACTCATACTGGCAATGCTGCTAACCCTTTTTATCCTGCCTTTGAAAGAGGTTTTCGAAATTGTCGGCTGCCCGCCTGTCCATTTTGCCTGCACAACTAGCGCAAAATCGCACAAAGTGAAATACAGCTTAAAATTAAATTTCTACAGTGCTGGAAATCTGAAACAAAAACAGAAAATTCTGAAAAACCTCAGCAGACCCTTCTTCAGAGTCATACGGACTCAAAACCTTAACTCTGTTTCTCTCTCCACAGATGCTGCTAGACCTGCTGAGTTTTTCCAGAATTTTTTGTTTTTGTAAAATACAGCTTAATTGCCTTTTTAATGGCCTTAACTGGCTCCGACTCCCGCTCATGCCCACCAAGCAAAATAACGCACAAGTGCGCAATGACTTCGGGACGCTCACCTGATGTCATCGCACACTATTTCACACTTGAGTATGTGCACGCCAAGTGAAAAATCTTGGCCAATGTCTCAGACTCCTCTATCACCATGCTTTGTTATGTCCTGTCCCATTGGTAGGACAAACCCACCAATGGTGGCAGCACAACAATATACAGTCAGAAGTGGTCTGGGAGTCCTCAACATTGACTCTGGACCCCTTGTTATCACACAGCATCAGGTAAAATATGGGCAAGGAAACCTCCTGCTGATTACCACCTAGTGCCCTCCTTCAATTTCTCCATGTTGAATACCATTTGGAAGAAGCACTAAGGGTGGCAAGGACACGGAGTGTACCCTAGCTGGGGGACGTCAATGGCTCGGTAACACCACTACTGACAAAGCTGGTCGAGTACTGACTACCTGAGGTCATTAAAATAAAAGCAAAATACTGCAAATGCTGGAAATCTGAAACAAAAACAAAAACTGCTGGTAGGTCTGACAGCATCAGTGGAGAGAAAGACAGAGTTAACGTTTCAAGTCTGTATGAAGTTCTGAAGAATAGTCATACAGACTCAAAACGTTAACTCTGTCTTTCTCTGCACAGGTGCTGTCAGACCTGCTGAGTTTTTCCAGCAATTTTTGTTTTTTTTTGTCCCTGAGGTCATTGCCTGTGTGAGGGGTGGCCGAGTACTAATCCCCTGAGGTCATTGCCTGTGTGAGCGCTTTCTGTCCCTGGGGCTGCCTCTCCATGAGAGTTGCCACTTTCTCAATAAGGAGGCAGTGTGCTCGCCCATGAGGGTCAATGCAGTGCTCATGCTCCGCATGGACTCCTCCTTCACGGAGACCATGGCACGCAGACCCTCATGGATCTCCGCTAGATCCACCTGCACCTCCTGCTGGACAGCCAGCATCTGCAGCTTAATAGATGACTCCAGATGCTCATCTTCTGCCTTCGACTGAGCATCATTCTGGCCCCCAGCAGTCCTCTGACTGCTGGCACCCTGGGCACTTTCTGTCTCTGCCTGCACCACAAATGAGTGTGAAGTGCCCTCAGCCAATATTCTAGCAGCTGAGTTAATGCCCACCGAGGTGCTGGTATCTATGCTGGTGCCTGGTTCAGAGACCAGGTGTGACGCAGGCGTAAATGAAGCCCAGTGGTCCTCTGGCATCAGGGGAGGCCTTCAGGGTCCAGACAGTGACTGCATGCTGGCAAATCTAAGGGAGAACAAGGGCAAGTCATAAATTAACAACTTCAGACTGTCACTGTGCATTCCACGCACCCTGGAGACACAATGGAGATTTACATCACGGTGCCATTGTCTTTCAATGATCAATGGGGACTCCAGGTTTGAGGATCCCATCAGTGAAGGGACTACACTGGAACGGTTGCACAATCTGAAACTCTCACCTCTGTGCACTGCCCCTTACCTTCGTCTGGCACCCCTGCCTCTCCACGCCCGGTTGCACGTGGAGCTCGCCGGCTCTCCAGCTCAAGGGCTTCCTGCTCGAACCTGCTGAGCAGCAGCAGGTTGGGTGGGCCTCCGCCTGTCCTTGACCTCTCCAACTGGTTATGGCTTGTCCTCTCCTGAAAGAACAGAGGAGCATTGATTAGTCCACTCTCTACCTGAAGTGCCATTGCAGCCTGGCCAACCCCAGCTGAGGAACACCTCCCAGGGCACTTCCAAGTTGTGGCCCTCAAGTCGCAAGGCACTCAGTCCAAACAGCCAGGGCACACACCCTTGGCCAGCTCTGACAGCACTGACAGTTGATGGCCACACCTTAACACTTCTGCACATTGACCCATGCCCATGCGGTACTCACCCTTCTTGAGCAGGTCAAACTCTTCTGGCACTGCACCCATGTGCGCCGTACCATGTCATGGCTGCTAACTAGCGCTGCAACCTCCTCTCATGCCCTCTTTGTGAGGTGTGGTGGGCGCCTCCTCCCATCTCTCGGGACAAGGGTGTCCCACCTGGCAGTCACCTCCTCCAGGAGGAGCGCAAGGCACTCATCCAAAAAGCCGGGGGGGGGCCAAATGCCTACCCAACTTACCCTCCCGCCTGCCCTGTCCAGCTGCACACGACTCCATAACTTGAACGTTGAAGAAGGAGACGTTCTTCCATGGCAGCCTTCCAGGGGCTGCCTGGGCATTTGTTAAACTGGCTGCCAAGTCACCATTGGACCCAGCGGCCGATAGGCACCTGCCTCCGCCCTCCCCTTCCCGACCAGTGAGGAGCCACGTTTCATGCTGAGTGGCCTTAATTGGCTCACCACCATGGAATCGCAGTCAGGGGCTGATTGTGGGTGGCAGGCTATTTCCCAGCTGCTCCCAGGCCCGCCAGCCTTGCCTACTTGTCAAAATTCTGGCCCATGTAAACTTTGTGTTGTGTGCTAGTTATAATGATAGCAGTATGCAACCCAACACAGAATGTGCTGTTGAATAGCTGCATGCCTCAGCATGCAGCCCAAGTTCTGGTAGGCTAGCATGACTTAAAGCTAACCTTCACTGTTTAAAGCCAGTCTGCACCTTTTGGAGGTGAAGAGTAATATTGCTGTAGCAGGAACTGGAAGTGGTGAAACAGGAGTTCAAAAATAGGAGGAACCAACAGGGGCGCAACAGGCCACAGAGAGTGCATCAAAGTTTTCTGATGCTGCACTGGAGGCCTTGGTGCAGGAGGTGCACAGGAGTAGAGAAGCTCCCTTCCCTGAAAGGGGCCAAAAGGCCCTCTAGAGAGTTACTGTGAATGCACTATGAGCTGGTAGCTGTTGAGGTCAATGCCACCAGTCTAGCCCCAAGGATTTGGATACAGCATCCGACCAGTTGCATTACTAGCCTCACATACTGTTCCATCCACCACAGCCCTGTCACTCACTTACCAAAAATCTCTAACAACCATGATTTTTGCCTCAAACTATCAGCCTCACCTCACCCTCAAAACATAGCACTGCTGCAAGTCACACAAATTGCATGCTATTTAAAGGTGGTAGGCACAGCTCCCAAACACATTTGGCACTGCACATACATTAGAGAGTAATAGAGGCAGATCTCTATGTGGTGAGTGACCAGGCGTGAGTAATCTATAGCCAGAGCGAGGGGAAAGGATTATATAGGTGAAACCCTGCCACAAGGTGAGGTCATACACAAGTTCTGCTGTAGAGGTCTCAGCTGAGATTTCAGTGGGGTGGTTTACAGACAAAGACAGATGGGTGTGCACTACAAATGCTTGTGCATTGGTTGGCCTGCTAGAAAGCCTGCTGTGTTAAGAAGCAAGGAGCAGACTGGTTCCAGTTTGGCACAAGGCATCACGTAGAACTTGGAACCCACCATTTCCTGGATGTGGTGGCCACCTCCATGAGGGCACTTGCAGACTCAACCATGATGCAACGTCTGATGGCCACTGTCTCAATTTCCACTGCAGCATAAGCAGAAGCCACCCAATATCTTAATGTTGCAGTTCAACATCAGACAGAAGTCATAAAATCTCAGCTTCTTGCCATGCAAGCTCAGATTGTTAGCATCATGGCTGCAGATATCAGTTCTCAAAGGGTTTGCTGGGCCTCATAGCAGTCTAGCAATCTGTCCTCCAGTAGATAACTAGGGTTGCTGAGGCTTTGACCCTGGAGGTGGCCATGTGGCTCTTTAGTGCATCATCATGCTATTTTCTTTCAGGATGACATCATTTGTCCTCCCACAAGTGCCGCTCTGCCAGTGCACTCATTGTTGTCTGTCTACCAGCCAGCCCAGATTGTACTGCCATTCTGAGGTGGTGCAATCTGAAGCCATGTCTTCTGGGTCCAGAGCTACTTGAGCGCATCCTGTAAAGCTATTTGTAATCTCCGCACTGAAACTCCACAGACTTAAGGAAAGCATCAAACTAAAGGAACAAGCAGTTAACTGTGCAAAGATGAGTGCAGGTAGATGATTGGTCAGAATATAAAGAACAGCAGAGAACGACTAAAAGGTTAATCAGGAGAAAGGAATTAGAGTATGAAAGGAAGCTAGCTAGAAACGTAAAGATGGATAGCAAGAGTTTCTACAAGTATTTACAAAGGAAAAGAGTATGTAAAGTGAGTGTTGGTCCTCTAGAGAATGACAATGGGGAGTTAATAGTAGATAATAAGGAAATGGCGGGTGAAATGAACAAATATTTTGCTTCATTATAATAGAAAATCAGAAAATGCTGCAAAAACTCAGCAGGTCTGGCAGCATCAGTGGAGAGAGAAACAGAGTTTCAAGTCTGTATGACTCTTCTTCAGAGCTTCTGCTTCTGTCTTCACTATGGAAGATACACAAAACATTCCAGTAATAGCTGTAAATCAACAGGCAGAAGGAGAAGGGAACTTGGTGAAATTATAATCATTAGGGAAGCGGTACTGAGCAAACTGATGGAATTGTGGGCTGACAAGTTTCCGGGCCCTGATGGAATTCATCCTAGGATCTTAAAAGAAGTGGCTAATGAGGTAGTAGATGTGTTGCTGTTAACTTTCCAAAATTCGCGAGATACTGGAAAGGTTCCATCAGACTGGAAAGTAACAAATGTAACTCCTTTATTCAAGGAGAGAGGGAAGCAGAAAACCGAAAATTATAGACCAGTTAGCTTGATGACTGTCATAGGGAAGATGTTAGAATCAATCATTAAGGAGGTTATAGCTGGGCACTTAGAGAAACTCAAGGTAAACAGGAAGAGTCAGCATAGTTTTGTGAAAGTGAAATCATGTTTAATCAATTATTGGAGTTGTTTGAAGGAGAAACATGCGCTGCGGATAAAGGGGAGCCTGTAGACGTACTGTACTTGGATTTCCAGAAGGCATTTGATAAGATGCTACACCAAAGGTTATTGCAGAAAATAAAAGCTCATGGTGTAGGGGGAACATATAAGCATGGATAGAAGATTGGCTGGCTGGCAGAAAATAGAGTATGCATAAATGGGCCTTTTTCTGATTGGAGTGATGTGGCATGTGAAATCCCATAGGAGTCTGTGCTGGGGCCCCAAATTTTTACAATTTATATCAATGATGTGGGTGACGGCAGTGAAGACATGGTAGCAAAATTGCAGATGACACAAAGATAGGTAGGAAAGTATGTTGCGAAGATGCAGATGGATATAGATAGATTGAGTAATTGGAAAAAAATCTGGGCAGATGGAGTATAATGTAGGAAAATGTGAAGCTGTTCACTTTGGCAGGAAGAATAAAAAAAAGAGGATTACTTAAATGGAGAATGGCTGCAGAATTCCGAGGTGCAGAGGGATCTATGTCACAAAAGGTTAATATGCAGGTGCAGCAAGTAATTAATAATGCTAATGGATGCTATCCTTTGTTATAAGAGGAATTGAACATAAAAGTAAAGATGTTATGCTCAGTTATACAAGCCATTGGTGAGACCACATCTCGAATATTGTGTACAGTTTTGGTCTCCTTATTTAAGGAAAAACATAAATGCATTGCAGGCAGCTCAGAGGAGGTTTACTAGATTGATAACAAAAATGAAAAATTCTGGAAAAACTCAACAGGTCTGGCAGCATCTGTGGAGAGAGAAACAGAGTTAACGTTTTGAGTCCATATGACCCTTCTTCAGAGATTACTAGATTGATACCTAGAATGAGTGGGTTGTCTTATGAGGAAAGGTTAGACAGATTGGGCTTGTTTCCACTGGAGTTTAGGAGAGTGAGGGATGACTTGATTGAAGTATATAAGATACTGAATGGTATTGACAAGATTGTCGTGGAAAGGATGTTTCCTCTTGTAGATAAGTCCAGAACCAAGACGCACTGTTTAAAAATTAAGAGTTGCCCTTTTAGGACAGAGATGAGGAGAAATTTTTTCTCTCAGAGGGTTGTCTGACTTTGGAATTTTCTGTTTCAGAAGGCGGTGGAGGCAGGATCATTGAATATTTTTAAGGCGGAAATAGATTGATTATTGTTAGGTTATTGGTGGTATATGGGAATGTGGAATTCTAAACACAAACAGATCAGCCATGACCTTATTGAATGGTGGAGTAGGTTCAAGGGGCCGAATGGCCTCCTTCTGCTCCTATTTTGTATGTTCAGATGTTCTACCAGCCAGGCAAAGGCATCTGTAAGAGAAGCACCAAGGAAATGCATGAATGATTAGTTACATTTTGAATGGAATGTTCCATGTTTTGCTGGATAAAGGTGGTATGGGATGGATGTATTGTGGTTTCTTTTCATGGAATAAGCCAAGAGGACACTGTGATGGTTTGTATCTGAGGGATAGTAAGGTGTAGGACTGTTGTACATTGCAGATTGCGTTGTATTTATGGGAACTGGAGACAAATGATGTGCTCATGCACAGCCAGTCGGAAAGTTGACCTGCCAACTGCCTCCTCCCTTCCTCCTCGTCCTCCTACTCTTCCTCTTCCTCCTTCTCCCCCTGAGATAGTCTCTAAATCTGTGGTAGCAAGGCTGTGCCCTCATGATGGCCAGGTTTTGGAGGGTGCAAGAGACCATTATGAATTGGGACACCTGGTCTGGCGAGTACTGCGGGGATCCTCCAGAGTAGCCAAGACAATTGAAACTTTTGTTCATGATCCCAGTTTTCTGCTTGATGATATTTCTTGTGGCAATGTGGCTCTCATTGCACACAAATTGGCTACATGTGATTGGGCTGCAGGGGGTTGTCATCAGTCAGCTATAAAGTGGCTAGCCCTTTTCACCCAGCAGCCATCCTCTGGTTTGACATAGTGGCTGAAAGCATGAATGAAAGCAGACTATTGCAGAATGAATGCATCATGATTGCTGCCAGGATAGAAGGCATTCACCAGTATGATGTGCTGAATGTCATCATACACCAACTGCACATTCAGTGAGTAGCAACTTTTATGGTTGAGTTAAATCTCAGCATAGGGATGCAGCATCTGCAGAGCCTTGTCTGCATAGTGGATATCACCTTGCACCATGGGGAAGCTGCTATCCTGACAAAGCCATGTGAAAGAATACACTGAAGGCACTTCTCTTAGGATAAAGAATTTTTATCACCTCTCTGATACAGCAAAGAATGGCCAACTGAGAGATGTTAGATATGTCATCTGTTCCAGCCTGATAAGATGCCAATGCAAAGAAATTCATGGCCAAGTCTCCTTCACAGCCATTGGCAGTGCCATCCTCACATGGCTCTGAAGCTGCTGGTTTTGTTCCGGTCTTTGTAAATCACTGACAATGTACACACTGCATCTGGCTTGGGGGAGAGAAGAAAAGTGTTTCCAGAAGGCCCTCTTGCTAAGAGCCCTTCTCCCACTCCTTCTCATCTTCCTCCTGTGAGCAGCTTGTTTTCTTATTTGCTGCCTCTGCACAATCTCCCTTTGGTGTTGAGGCCCAAGGGGAACTGATACTATGGCACTGATGACTGGGAACAATCGATGTGCCCACAGATCTTGCAGTAACAACCAATGCCTTTCCCATGTGCAGCACCACACCCTGCAGTCTTCACCACCAGTGACCAACTCCTCAAAACACCCAGCACTTCCACAAAACAAAAAAAATCCAGTAGAATGTAAGTAACATCTAACCTGAAAATTGTTGATGATACCTTTAAATAGTGCTGGTGGAGGATTTGCTGAACAGAGAGGTGTTAACTAGAGTGACGAGGGCCAAATAATACTACTTGCACGAAGTCAGTGTAAAATCTGCCTATTCTGCATACTTCAGGTGCATGCAGGTAACACCCACCTTATAATTCCCTCACCAAGATGATGCTTGGTGCAAGCCACAGCTGAAGCAACATGGTCATCATTTTGGTAATAAAATGCTGGCAGTAGCATCAAAACTGCCACCATTTTAGAATCAATTTTGGAGCCTCGAACAGTTGCCATTTCTACCCATGGACAAGATGGCCCCAAGGACATCTCAACTTATTCCTTCTTCCCTGGACTGTTAAATAACAGGGTACAAAAAGTTCAATCCAGAAGCAGATTGTAGAAATGAAAGATCAGGCAATAGGAGCCAGAATATGGGCAGAACCTGATTCTGCAAGAATTTTCTCCATTCCAAATTACACCTTTAACTGCAGTGGGAAGAAGAAAGTGAGTCTTCTTCCCTTTGTCTGGGTAGTCCCAGCATAGTCCATTTACTATTGGACAATTTACATTTTACAGTCTTAATTAAACTCTTGCCTGCTAAGGAATTTAAATTAAGTTGTTTAATAAGGCAGATGTGGAGAACTTATTTCCATTTGTGGTTGAGTCAAAAACTGGGAGGCATGAACATAAGAAAGTCACTAGCTGATGAAAAAAGTAATTCAGAATAGTAATTTGGAAGTACAGAACTTGAGTATTGCTGAAAAAAGAGACATTTGTCGATGCTTTTCGCCTTGCACTCATCGGGACAATTGAATTGTTCTGATGAGTGCAAGATGAAAAGCTTCAACAAAATGTCTCTTTATTCAGCAATAATTCAGAATACATTTTTTAACACAGAGAATGATGAAAATATGGAACTTGCAGCTAGATAGAGTGGTTGGAGCAGGTAGCACTGATACATTTAAGCACAGTATTTCTCTTCCTCTCTCCAGCTATCTCAACAACAACACCAGATATGCTAAGCCTTCCATTGGAGATGCCATAACCCCTTGTAAGGGGTGGTACCTTATCTGGCCCTTGCAAGAACAGTGACAGAGAAAACAGCAGTGGCTCCTAATGCCAAGAGTTCCCACATCCCCAGCTTCATAGGGATCTGGTGCAAGATAGCACCATTCCTTCTTACAATGCTTGTGATCCACATCTAAAAAACCATGCTCAAGCCTTGGAGTGTGACTCAAGCCTGGAATCTTGTAATTCAGAGGCTAGAGTGCTACCAACTGAGCCACAGCTGACACTAAAGTAAATGTCTTCTCTCATTAGTGGCCATTTGGGAGTGCTAGACCTAATATCTAACATCTCCTCTCACTGGGCCTACACCACGCACTTCATGGATCTCCTTCCCTCAATGTTAAAATTGCCAGATTTCCACCAAGAACACCTCAGCTGAAGAGTCAGTAAATTGGGGGACAGTACTTGAAGCAGGGAAACATTGACTGAAACATTGCAGTGTTGAAAATTCTTACTAGAAAAAAATTGCTGGCCTACTCCCCAGGCTTCTCAAACCACTTTAATGCAACACAGCACTGCATTTTTGCTCCCCTTGAGGTAGGATTCCCATAGTAAAGCCTAGTAGTACAGGGAGCCTGCAATGAGCATTTAACCAAATGTGAGGATCACGCTACAGAAGTGCAGTTCCAGCACAGTCTAGTGGTGAGCTGACATGGAAGAAAACCTAGGCCTTGGTTTGTTTTGCCTTTTTCTTTTAAAACAATTGCAACAATTGTAAAGGAACAAGGTATTTGCTGTTTATATATGCCTGGACAATCAATCTTGAATGCATATCCATCTCCATTGCAGGCAGTTCTAATTTGTGGCTCAAATCATAACACTAAGTGTGGAAGCAGTTCTGATTTTAAAAAAGTACTTCCAGCAAAATAGTAAAGATAACTGGAAATCTTCTGGAGAAATTTGATCATTATTAGCTATGCTGTTGTACATGCCATTGAAAAACATCATGGTAATTTAAGGTAGAAAATTGTAGCTTCATAACAGTGCCATGGTCCTTGCTCCAAAGGTTTGTGAGACCTGTCTTATTATATAGCGTAGAAACATGGGCAACATCAAGAAGAGAGGAACAATGACTGGGTACTAATGAGATGTGGATGATTAGATAGATATGTGGAGTAATGAGAAAGGACAAAATCAGGAACTAGCACATCAGTGAAGATTATGGGAGATCGAAGAAAATAACCAAGGACAGATTGAAATGGTGTAGTCACCTGTTGAAGGGAGAAAGAAAGGAAATATAGTGAAGCAAATGATGGAAATGCGACTGCCAGGAAGAAGGAGAACAGGAAGGCCTAAGAGCAGATGGAAAGATTCGGTGGCAAAAGACTTAAACACAGCAGAATTGGAAGGCGAATGGGAGAAGATGGAGAAGGGTGATCAACTAGCATTGTGGCAATGCAAGTAAAATGGGAGAAGGAAGAAGAAGTTGTCTAACAGTAGTGATCCTTCAGTCTATTTATGGTATATGTCAAAATTTGATCAACTATTACCCATATTCCTTCCTGCAGCAAAATTGCTTTATAGTCCAGGATTTTCTGGTCTTGCCCACAGCGGGAATCGTCATGGGTGGGACATAAAATTTGATCGGCCAGCCAAAGATCCTTCGACTTTGAAGGGTAGGAATTTCCGATCCCATGGGGGACGTGACAGGAAAATCCTGGCCATAATGTTTTAGAACAGTTTCACCTGTGAAAACTAGAATAGATAAGAATTAGCACCATTTGGTTTTGTGTATCTTTGTTTTAACATTTGCTCAAAACCTCTGAAAGTGAACCTGAACCTAAAGTTTCAGTTAACTTGAATTTTTATCCTATAGTGAACAACAGAGTAAACAATAACTCATCATTTGCATAGGCACACAAATCAGAAAGATTTATGTTTGCAGGTACTTGTGACTTTTTGAGATTATACTGGTATAAATCCCAGTATTATTAATGGTATAGCTCATGAGTGCTAAGAATCAATAAAATAAATGAAACCAAGGTTTGCTATCGTAAAATCCTATGCTTTTCCCACAAATGTTTCATTGATTTTGGGTTGGATTTATGTGAAAAACACATACCTGGAATGTGCTATAAAGCATCCTTTGAAAAAAGTTTGGAAGCAATTTAAAAGTGTGATTTCGCAATTTAAGAAAATTACTCCCAATTACATCGTGAAAAAAAATCCAACTACCTAAAAGTGAAGACAATCCAGTTATGGTACAGATACAAACTTCCCAACGATGCATCCTGCAACTAATTTAAAAATATTGTTGCAATTGATTTCCTTCAGGATTTTGGTTTTAATGTTGTCATATTTTATATTCACTGTTCTGTTGTACAAAACAACTTAGGATACTCAAACATTGTTACTGCATTTGAACTATAACAGTATATTATAAAAATGCACAAAATGAAGGGAGGGAAGATAACAAATAGATAGGAACATATTTAGCTAAGGATCCTTTATGTTATCCCTCCCTTGCCACTGCTTTCTTTATTTTGCATTGAAAAATAAGCAAGAACCACTTACCTATCCTGGAATGGAAGGCTATCCAGTAAAATTAACAAAGAACATCTGGTTTTCATTTAGGTTGTATTCAACTGTTCATTAAAAACTCCTGACTGGTCCTTTTAGATCTGTCTCTTCCAACAAACACTAGAACGCCTTTTCCAATATTATGCTAACTCGTGCATGTGACTTAAAATACATCAAAGTTAATTTGGTACTTCAGTAAAGAAACCAGGGAGAGCAGCATAGAGATATGTTTACTTGTTAATCATGGCATAAAACTGTTTCTGATATTTATTTAATATTTTCTCCATCCTAAGGGTATACTTTTTTTTATCTAAATGTCTTACAGCTATTTATCCTATACTTTTCAACCTCATTGAAGATAAATGTGCTGGTAAATTAATTGGATTAGATAGAACTGGGAGGTCCATGATCTTGCTTGCAGGGTCTTCAAGAAATGAACACCATCTAGAGCTATAAATATTAATAGCACTGATGGCAGTGCATGCTTAGTTTCCACAGCAGGCCTGACTATGTCAAATAAGTGAGAGAATAGTGAACAAATTGTTCTACCGTCCTGCTCTACTTGAAGAGCTTTTATAACTCCTCAGCAATTTTATGTCGGTTGTAACTAACCCAAATGGCCAACATGGAACAGGACAAGGAAGTATTGAGAAGGCAATTTTTTTGTTCCTTTTCAAACACGATTTAATAAATTAGTAATGCAACAAATTTGTAGGCACAAATTCTGAAAATTCAGCTCTGCTATTTGTGGGTCTGAACTTCATTCACTCATGGCCGGTGACATAAACTCTGTCTTAAATCGCAGGAATAAAAGTACTAATAATCAGCACAGGTAGTCTGTGTCTATACAGGTGCATCAGAGGCACCTAACTGTAAATAGTCCAGACATTTAGATCAATCCCATGCCCATCTGATGGGGGCAAAGGAAGCACTTGACAACCGAAGAATCAAACTAAATTAAATTATTCTCTTCCTGCAGGGAATAATTAGATCAAATGCAGAAATTAATTGTTCCCCCCTGGGATTAATTATTTTCTCAAGTATAGTCATGCAGGATTTTCTATGCCCTCAACAGAAATCAAGTCAGCTTTTTGGGTGATGTAATAAATAGGTGCTTTTTGAAACTCCATAGGTCTCCCAGATGTTCCAAGAGGTGACATGCAGGTGAAAGATTCACACACTCCCCTGTCCAACAGGAATTCAGCTGTAATTTAAATGAAGAAAGAAACAAAACAGATCAGAGATCCGCCTTAAATTCGAATCTTTCCTGTGGGCAATTCATGCTCTAACAAATGGAATTTTATTTAAAAAAACCCTTCGCTTGTGCACTACAATTTTGCTATGGAGTTAATTTGCTATGGAAGATAGATGATATAAGGGGTAAAATTCGACTAGGCCTACTTTTGGGTTATGGGGCTCACAATTTGCAATCTGCCAGGAAATGTTCCCATGCAATCAGAGGCCTAGCCTGAGAGGTTGGCATGCGTTTCAGCTGGCCCCCAGCTCTTAGAGGCAATTTGTCCCTCTTAAAGGGAAGCTGCACTGAATGAAAGGCGGCTGCTGCTGAATGTTACTGTTGCAATTGTAGAGAAAGAAAATTGAATACCTGGATAGACAGAGGGTTCCACAGTTCACAGATGCAGTTCTGGAGGCATTAGTGTGGAGGTGAACAGAAAGAAAGACACCGCAGGGAGCCAGGGGACCCTCAAGTAAGGCTATGGGAGCAGGCACCCAGAAGTCTGGCCTTGAGGACTTGGCAACAGTATTGCAAGAAGCTTAATGCCCTCACTGATGAGAAGAAGAAGTCATTTAGCAGTGATGAGAAGGTTAATGACCTCATAATGACGTCAGGTTCACTAAAGTCCTTTAGGAAAGGAAATCTGCCGACCTTACCTGGTCTGGCTTACATGTGACTCCAGACCCACAGCAATGTGGTTGACTCTTAAATGCTCTCTAAACAAGGGAAATTTGAGATGGGCAATAAATGCTGGCCACTTCCCAAGAATGAATTAAAAAAAGGGTGGTCAAAATCAGTGAATGCATCTTTTCATGACAACCCCTACCTGCTACATCACCAACCTCATCTGTTCACTATGATCACTCTCCCATTAGCAGTCCCCAGCACACACCCTTAAAGATTCAGATGCTCTACTTCACCCTCACACTCCTTCCAATGATGCCAGCCTCACACCCACCTCTTGCTGCTTCCAAATACCTCCAGCTATTCAGCTATGGTAGGCACATCACCCAAACATGGTGCAATGCAATCACTGACATTCAGTCCCCTTTCTCGCAGGATAAGGTGGAATGAAATACAAGTGAGCAACTGAGATACGGCAGTGCCCAGGCACACCTTCGTCCCCTGAGCCCTACAGATGAGATGATTCTGTGCATTAAGGCGTCAGCTGTGACAGAGACCATAGCATTCAGCATCACTGAGACCATTCAGGATAATGGTGTGTACCTGACTTATGCCCCTTCTCAATTCCCCTCACCCTCAAACTGCTATATGGCATGAAATGCAAGCTGCAAATAGTCTGGCCAGCCATTACAGCCACAGGAGGAAGTGGGGGACCTGCACCAGACCTCCAAGGGAAAAGCACCGTCACTTGATCTGACACTTACAGCTACCAGTTCAGATATTGGCACTGCGTGGACTTCAGAGGCTATTATTTGGTGAGGATCTGTATGGGCTGCAATGAGGCCAGGGGCAAGGATAACTCATCTACTAGCTGCCCAGAGGGCAAGAACACCGTTAAGTTCTGCTGCAGACCGAGGCTGTGATGAGGACTTCAGTAGGGTGACCAAGAAGAGAACATCAATGAACAGCACATTTAGATGCCTGGTGCCTTGGCAAGATTGCCAGATAGCCTGCTGTCACTGTTAAGGAGCATGGAGAAGTCCAGTTCTAACATGGCACTGAACATCCTTTCCAATGTGGAAGTGGTGGCCAATTCCTTGGCCAGCCATGATGCAGTGTCTGGTGGCTGCTGTCTCAGCTTCCACTGCAGCACAAACAGAAACCACATCTCAGTGCTGCAGTGGAAGCTGCCATACTAGCTCAGATATATTGCAATCATGGTGTGGATCTCTGTGTTTAAAAGGGGCATGCAGGCTCACACAGCAGTTCAGCAATCTTTCCTCCAACAGATTACTAGAATTGTGGATGCACGGTCCCATGGAATGGGATTGGATTAATGGGCCTGCTATGTTTTCTTTGGATTACAGCATTCCTGCTTCCACCACCACATCTTGACCAATATCCTAGCTTTAGGTTATCAGCCAGCCAATTCAAGATGCTTGTCACCCATGCTGCAGTTGAAGATCAGGTCCTCAGAGCCCAGAGTTACTTGAGGCATCCTGTGAGGCCATTTGCAGTCTCCCCCAGTGAAAGTCAGCAACCTTTCACCAGCCATGTTGTAGCTGCTGGGTTAGCACTGCATAGGAGTTTTGGTCAGGCAGACAACTGTAAGACAGATGCTAATGAAATGCACAAGAGTGATTAGTTCAATTTTGTTTGAAAAAAATTGGATGTGTTTTTGGGCAAAGCTGTGAATGGAAAGGTTTTTGTTGTGGCTTTTATTGGAGGATGTTAGTCAAGGGAACATCAAGATGGGGCACCTCAGGTGGATGGTGGAGAATGGTAAACTCATAGTGATGAAGGGACATTGTCCTTTCAGTTCTGAGTCTGAGCCAGTCCTCTCAGACAGCCCATCTGGAGTGAAAACGTTCAGGATGAATCTTTCTGTCTCCTCCTCTTTCTCTTCCTTCCCTTTGTCACCTTCTTCCTCCTAAGGTAGCCTCCAGATTCCTGATGGCAATGGCTGCACCCTCATGATGACAATGTTATGAAGGATGCAGCAGAGCACCATGAACTTGGATATCTGTTCCAATGTGTAATGGAAGTATTCTATAAAGTAGTCCAGGCATTGGAAATGTTGCTTGAGAAGACTGATGTTGGATAATGTTCCTGGTGGCTCCATGGCTCTTCTCATATGCCTGCTGTCCTTGCTTGGAAATGTGGTGGTGGGAGTCAACAGCAAAGCATACAGGCAGTTGTCTCCGTCACTGAACAGACATCCTCTGATCATTTTTGGAGGTACAAAGACAGTAGGAATGGCAGGCTGTTTCAGAATGAAGGCATCATGGCTGCTGCCAGGGTCACCAGCATTCACTGACATGATGTATTGTGCATGACTGCACATCAACTCCACATTGACTGAGTGTGGTCCTCCTGGTTCCTATATTTTACTCTGTTGATACTGGGGGCCCACAAAACCATGTCCATGCAGCTGATGGTCCCCTGAGCCATCTGGGATAGGTTATCCTGACAAAGTCACATGCCCTTTCATCCTTCTTCTCCCTCTTGAGGGAGAAAACCATGTATTCACCTCTCCTGATATAGATAACCTTCATCACCTCCAGGTTACATCAATGGATGGAGTAGTGGAAAATGTCACATATGTCATCCACTCCCACCTGTAAGGATCTGGATGCATTGATGCTTAATGCCACTCTAACTTTGGGCCACTGGAAGGGCCATCCTTGCCCTGGTGCAAGGTTCCAAGTCATTGTGAAGGAGATGGCGCAGTTCTGCGACTCCCCTCCTTCTTGCATCTGAATAATCTCAAGCATTGCTCCTGGGCTAAGTGGAGGTCAGAGATATGATCTTGAAAAACCGGTGGTGGGCAGAAACTTCTGTGCAGAGCCTGCCTCCCCCTTCCTCTTCATAGAGCTTCTCCTCTCTGCTGTTCCATTTCTCAGTTATGTTGCAGTTATGTCATGAGTTGGGTCACCAAATTCTCTGACCTCCCTGAATGTATGTAATAGCTCATCAAAAAATCTCCAAAAAAAGCCTAAACACATCCTTTAACATTACCATAGCAGAAATAAGTCAAAAGCACCTTTAGGTGTTCCCTCATGCTGCTGAATGCCTGTTCAACTGAGAGTAATTAGAACAGACATTCAGTGCACATGCCAAAATGGCTGACTGACATCATGTTAGGATCTCTCTTCCAGCACAAACATGGCACACCTATGTTAGTGCCCTTCCCAGCAAGGGGAAGTGACTAGAAACATGGCTCCATTTTCTGCCTACAGATTCCCTTGTGCTGGCACCAGTGGCACTATGGAGCCCAATTTCACAACCACCACATCCTAAAAATAGAATATCTCAACCAAGACTATTTACAGCATTTTACAGCTATAATGTTGAAAAATTTGAACAACACTGAAGTTATATTTAACAGATAAAACAGTGAAATATAAAATGAATATAAGTGAATGGAAACAAACTTATTTGGAAAGAGATAGGGATCAATTTAACATGGATGAGCATTTGTGATTAGATGCAGGTGGGAGGTTATAACCAGCAAAAGTGCGAGCTTGTTCAGAAGTTAGTTCCATACTACTGACTTTCATGTTTAACACAGAATGTTAGGTTGGTTGTGTGTAACTCTCTTGGGGAAGCAGGTTACTTATTAACATAAGCTAATCATTGAATTGGAGCTTTATTTTGAATTTACTGGCACATGGGTTTTCGTTTCTTCCTAAAACTCACCATCGAAAGGAAGGTGAGAAAACAACAAATGAAATGGCTGATTAAAACTCACGAAAATATTCCAGCAAGTGCTGCTTTCATACCTAGTAGTGGGCAAGAGTTGGTTCACAGCAATTCTGCTGTGAGTTTACTTTCTCCACTTTGAAGATTTTCCTAATCGTATCAGGCTAGGTACCCCTTTGGCTGCCGTAAATTAATGCTCGGATGATCAACAATGGGAAGAATTTTACCAGCCCATGGGAGGTGAGCCCAAGGGGCTGGAAAAATTATGGGAAGCCATGTTGAACTGACTCCCCAGCTAGGTGCCACCATTGGGGACTTTTACCGAAGGCATCAAGGCCTTGGACAGGATTCCCACCACAAGGAAGCAGACAGCAAATCAAAATGTTCAAATGCCCTATTAAGGGCCATTTTAGTGACATGTTGACATTTTGTCGATGACTTATTGATCCAGTTGAACGCAGGTGGCCTCCCAGGGGAGCCTGGAGGTGATGGTGGGGAAGCATTTTCATTGAAAGAGGGGGCTGTGGGCAAGAAGAGTAGCCCTGTGGCCTAAGTGATCTGATGCGAGGGGCTTCCCCTCCAATAATTTAATTCTTACTTTTTAATAAATTTGTCAGTCCTACTTGGAGATTGCTGCAGGTTCCCTTCACACCTCAGCAGTGGCCCCTGCTCCAGGGGGTGTTGGGGGAGGTGGTAGTGGGGGTGGGAGGATATGGCTGCCCTAAGTAGGATGGCAAATTCAGCGGCAGCTTATTCATGAGCTGCCACCAGTAAAGCTGAGGGGGGAATCTCTCAGCAGTGCATGTTGCTGACATGCAGTTCTGGCTGCTGTCAGGACTCTGACTTTTTTGACAAAATTCTGTCCAATGTGACTATCAGTAGCAGCAACAGTACTACAGTTGGACAGCAGAGGGGTGTAGTTCACAGAAGGCACTATCTGCAAGACAGGCTGTCACAGGCAGAGGCTGAGCTTCATTGACCTGCCAAAACAGCAGGGGTTCTGGAAGTTCAGGCTATTGCATCAGGTGGTGGCAGACATTTGCAACCTTCTAGAAGAAGACCTGTTGCCTGCTGAAACTGGTGGCTACATATTACCTGTGGATTTCAAAGTGGCTACCATTCACAACATTTTTCTCTATGGATTTAGTTGGAATTCTCCTGCAGACTCAATGGGCTGGATGGCCTCCTTCTGCACTGAAAAGATTCTGTGATTCTGTGACATATAGAGGATTTCCCAGTCAGCAGCACAAATGCATAAGACAGGTCACTTTTGGGCTTTTCCAGAACCAGCAGATTTTCACTAATTATAATGCCAGTCAGAATGAGAGGCTATTTGGTTTTGTATCTCTGGCTGGCTTCCCATAAGTTCCAAATACCATCAACAGAAGTAACGTGACAATCCACGCTCACAGATCAATCAGGATTATACATAAACCACAAGGATTTCCATACCACCAATATGCTGGTGCGCAACCACAAGCAATGTATTTATGTAGGTGCGTGCAAAATTCCCAGGCAGCTCCCATGATACTTCCATCCTCTGGCAGTCCAAACCCCCTGTCACATTTGGGCCTGGAAACAGAATTAAGGGGTGGCTACTAGGAGACTTCAACCTTGGTTGATGACATCCATGAAAAACCTGACCCATGAAGCCCATGAGTGCTCCAACGCAAGGTAGTTGACTATCTCTGTCTTTGACTGAACCATTTGTAAGTTCAAGTATGGCTTCAGATGGCTGGATGGATCTGGAAGCATGCTTCACTAAACTCCAAATGGTCCAGAATTCACTATAAGAAAGACAGAGAGTGCATATTGCCTGCAGATGAATCCTAGGAAGAGAGGGAAGAGAAGAAAGATGACGTGGATGAAGGTAACAACACCGATATGCCACCAGCCTCTCTCATTGCTGCCCATGGTGCCAGGGATGCCTTTATTAATCCAAGGTTCAGTTAGTTGCGATCACTGCCCAATCCACTGAGGAAATGCTATTCTGAAAACAACCAACCACCTATGCACATTTATCCGTTGATCCCCATCAATTCATTTCTTCCCATTCATTACCAAACAAACTAAGATGCAAGCTGCCTGCAACAACTAAGAATGGGCCACACAGGAAAGTAGTGAATAGTAATATATTTTCACATGATTCTACTAAAAATTGGAATGTTCGCAGTATAACATTTTCTCATACGCCATGTGCATATCCTTGGGAAACTATAAAGATTTTACTCTTCTTTTTCCTACCATTCTTATATGGTGCTTCAGCAGGAGTAGAGGCAGGTTTCTCGCATCCCTAACTACTGAGATGCTCTTGGTTGATTGCCTTTGTTTTTGGATCCCCTCTGAGCCATGCCATAGATGGCTGCACATAGGACTGTACAGGGGCAAACTTGGTCATTGGGAATCAAGGCAGCATGTTGGGTCTGCTCTGGGGTGGGGCGTGTAGTTGGGGAGAAATGGGTTAGAAGTGGAAGTACTTTGAGTGAACCCCCTTGCAAGTTTCGTTTCACCATCACACCTCCCATAAGCCAGCCACACTAAACAATGCTGAAACGCAGCTTGCTGCAGATATGTGAGGCTTTGTAAGGTTAAGGCTATTTAAGGTTCAAGACCTATTCAGAGTATGCACAACTGTGGTCAAGGCATGCATGGACTCATTTGATTGCTATGAGCAAGAGCATGGGGCAGAGGAGAAGGAGGTGAAAGAGAAGGAAGTGGAAGGTGGGAACCTAGACAGTTCCTTTCCGCTCATGCTGTATGCAAAGAACTAATTTGAGTGTGATACCAGTGTGGTAAAGTGGAGTGCTATGTACCTTTAAGAGAATGTAGTTAGTTGACCATGTTACTGTATTGACCAATTGCTACACAGAGCGGGTTTCTTGGGTAACTGTAAGTCTAGAGCTGGAGGTGATTGAAGAAGCACACATGGCTTTAGTGCTCTGTTCTTAGTTCCAATAAACCACCAGTGTTTGCTCAGTTAATCGGTCTCTCTACCTATATTGTTTCAAGCACCAACTAATGTGTTAATGTCAAGGGCGCAGCTAGCATTTGCCAGACAAAGTGAATCTGATAACCAAAAACATAAAACTGGCGACAAGGATAAACTGGATCAATTGATGGCAATCAATAAAGCCGCGGTAAGCCAGCTATGATACTTTGCTACTACTTTGAAAGCTGTTTGAAAGTGCAGTCTCCTTAGTCATCGGGTAACATGCAGTTTGGGCATCTTGAACCATTTGACCCAATTTCTGATGACTGGTCTCATTATGTCGAATGCCTAGCATTCTTCTTTACCGCTAACAACATTGCGATGGAGGAAAAGAAGAGGGCAATTCTTTTGTCCACATGTGTGAGCAAAACGTATAGGCTGATCTGCAAGCTCACGTCACCTCACCGATATGAAGACTTTAGCCAAGTTAGTAAACAATGTAAAAGACTACCTGAAGCCAAAGCCCTTAGTCACTATGCAGCATTTTAAATTGAATTCAAGGAATAGGCTTTCAGGAGAGACAATCGCTGGCTATGTAGCTGCTTTAAAGGAATTAATGGAATATTGTGCGTTTGGAACTTCAATTAAAGACATGTTGAGAGACCGATTGATATTTGGAATTGGGGACAATGTTATTCAAAAGCAATTGCTATCTGAAACTAATCTAGGCTTCAGTAAGGCATTAGAATTGGCAACAGCCATGGAGAGTGCTGTTGGAGTCTTGAAGGCAATAAAAGATACACAAAATGGCACTGTCCATCTTGTAGGGTGGGAAGGGTCAGTAACAAAAGGCATAAAAATGTCGGACTCTGCAGAAAGGCAGGAACGTCCACTATGTGCAGACCATTGACAAACAACAGTACTACAATGAAAACCCATGACGTTAATGAAAGAAATGCATCCGGGCAGCCTGCAGACTGTTCAGAAATATCGAATGCTTTTTCTGCTACCGCAATGGTTACATAATGCGGCACTGTCAAGATAGGCTAAGGCAGCATTTTAAAAATGAACGTAGAAATTACAAAATCTATCTTGTTGAAGAACCAGAGGAAGCAGAATCTGACACCTATTCATTATACAACCCAAAAGTGGGTAGAATTGAGCCAGTCCAGGTAGTCATTAGAGTCAATGAACTTCAAGATGGAGTTCTATACTGGGGCATCAATTTCTGTCATAGGAGAAATACGTTCAGACACTTGAATAAAGGAGTCATCCTTTAAGTTTGGAAGAATTGGGCACTAAATTAAAAACATATATAGGGGAAGAAATAAGGGAAAAAGAGATATGTCAAGCCCTGGTGCAGTATGGGGATTAGTCTTCAAATTTACCCTTTATAGCAGTAGCTGGGGCCAGGCCCTAGTTTAACTGGTCGCTACTGGCTCAAAAAGATTAAATTGCCATGGGCTGAGATTTTTCAAATCAGAACGAGAAACTTAAGGAACTGTTACAAAAGTATGCTTCCATTTTCAGTGACTATGAGCTAGGAAGGATTTGTGAGCAAAAAGCCAAAATCCACTAAGACCCTAACGCAACCCCCAGCTTTAGCAGAGCCAGACCAGTCCCTTATACTCTGCAGGAAAAGGTTGAGACTGAGATAGTCAAGCTGGGAAAGTTGGGTATCCACAACCGGTGCAATTTTCCGAGTGGGCGGCACCCATAGTAATTGTACTGAAGCCAGGTCAAAGTGTTCGCTTATGTGGGGACTATAAGTTAACTGTAAACAGAGTGGCCAAACTTGATAGACGCCCGATACCGAAGATTGATGAATTATATTCGAAATTGGTAGAGAGCATATTCAAAACTTGACATGAGCCATGCCTACCAGCAGGCAGAGTTGGAAGAAGGCTCTAGGGAATTTGTGACCGTCAATACACATTGAGAATTGTATCAAACTACTAGACTACCCTTCGGAGTCTCATTGGCATGTGCTATTTCCCGGTGTACCATGGAAAATCTGTCGATGTTTATCTGGATGATGCCTTAGTCACTGAAGTGACAAAGAACGTTTAGCTAATTTGGAAGAGGTGCTGAAACATTTCTTACAAGGGGGCCGTGCTTGAAGGCAGAAAAATGTCTTTTCTAAGCCAAAGAGGTAGTTTACTTGGGCCATAAGGTTGATGCGCAGGGCCTGCAACCCGTGGAAGTAAAAGTCAAGGCTATTTGTGAGGCACCTGCACCGAGGAACACTACGGAACTAAAGGCCTTCTTAGGCAAGATAAACTACTGTGGGCAATTTCTCCCAAATCTATCAATGTACTGGCTCCATTATACGCATTGCTGAAGAAAAACCATAAATGGATTTGGCAAGCCCCGCACCAGGAGGCATTTCTGAAGGTAAAGCAGTTGTTAAGATCATCAGCCCTACTGGTCCACTTTGACCCAAAGAAAGAATTGATTTTAACTTGCGATGAAACCCAGTTTAGAGCAGGGGCTGTACATTCACATCAGGTGGTGGATGGCTCTCAATGACCCACTGGTTATACATTTCACACACGCAGTGCTGCAAAGCGACAGTATTCTCAAATTGAGAAGGAGGGCTTGTCTGTTGTGTTTGGCATTCAGAAATTCCATCAACACCTCCACAGTTGCCATTTTCACATTATGTCCGACCATAAGCCTCTGCTAGGGTTACTTGGAGAAGGCGATACCCCCCATTACATCAGGTCGCAACCAGAGGTGGGCACTGATATTGGCTGCTTATGAATACACTTTTATTCACCGATTGGGAAGCCAGATCGCACATGCTGATGCGCTGAGCAACCTCCCCCTGCCAGGTAACAACATGAAGATCCCAATACCCCAGCAACTTCTCATCGTACTAAATTTTTTGGATCCCTCCCCTGCCCAGGCCAAACAAATCCATGAGTGGACAAGCCGAGATCCACTTTATCTCATGTCCGGGAGCAGGTCTTGAATAGATAGACAGGAGAGCCAAAGTCTGATGACATGAAGCCCTATTTCAATTGCAGACATGAGCTCACCTGCCAGGATGGCATATTGCTCTGGGGAACAAGGGTTATCGTGCCCCCAAGGGGGCAAAGGCCACTACTGGCCCAATTACATAGCACTCTCCCTGGCAATAGTAGGATGAAGATGCTCACATACAGCTACTTGTGGTGGCTAGGAATGGATGTGCACATTGAAACCCGAATCAAAAGTTGTCTTCAATGCCAGCAGGTACAAAAGCTACGCCCCATAGCTCCATTGCACCCCTGAGAATGGCTGGGGCAGCCATGGGTGCACCTTTGCATCAGCTATGCAGGGCTTTTCTTTGACATGATGTTCCTTTTACTAATAGACACCCACTCCAAGCGGATGGATGTCTACAAAGTCCGGTCACCCATGTCTGTGGCCACCATAGACCATTTGCAACAAAGTTTGCAGTGCATGGTTTACCAGAGGAATTCGTGTCAGACAACCAGTGTGGAGTTCTACAGGTTTACAACCCTCAGTGGAATAATGCATATCAAAACCACCCCACCTCTAATGGTTTGGCTTAGCAGGCAGTCCAAACTTTTAAGTCTGGGATGAAAAAGCTGGATGGGGATTCCATCAGCACCAGATTGTCACAGTTCCTGTTCGTATACCGGCCAATGCCACACACGACCACCGGTATTGCCCCCACTGAATTACTAATGAAGAAACACCTTCGCACCTATTCAACTCTTATCAGGCCGAATTTAGGGGGGAGGTTGAAGGGAAACCAAGAGGCCCAGAAGGCTGGACATGATGGCCATAATCATGAAAGAAATTTCAGGGTGGGAGACACAATTCTCGCAAAGAACTTTGGAGATGGGCCCAATTGGCTATTAGGCAAAGTAAGCACTGTGACAGGACCTTTCTCCTATAATGTATCGGTAAATAGCCAAATAATTAGACGGCATGTGGATCATCTCCAGAGAAGAGAGACATTCCCACAAGAAGGAATGTCGTCATTATTTATGTTTGAGTCTGCATCGCACGTGGAAGAAATGCCACATGATTTGGAAGTACCAGTGGCACCTGTTGGACCAGAGAGGGTCAAAGACACAAACTTCTACCGAAGGGCCTGGTGGGCAGTTGGCCCCTGAGAAGGGGGTCTCAGAAAAACCAGCTGAGGACGTTGAGCTATGATGCTCGAGGAAGCTTCTTGAGAGACTTGACTTGTAAATAGTTACTCATATAAATAATTGGGATGTTGTGATGCTTGGCAATTGTACTTTCAAGTAAAGAGAGAGGGATGTGGTAAAGTGGAGTGCTACGTACCTTTAAGAGAATATAGTTAGTTGACCATGCGACTGTATTAACCAATCACTACACAGCACGGGCTTCTTGGATAATTGTAAGTCTGGAGCTGGAGGTGATTGAAGGAGCACAGATGGTGTTCGTGTTCTGTTCTTAGTTCCAATAAACCACCAGTGTTTGTTCAGTTAATCGGTCTGTCTGTCTATATTGTTTCAAGCATCAAGTAATGTGTTAATATCAAAGGTGCAGCTAGCATTCGCCAGACAAAGCAAATCTGATAACCAAAAATAAGAACCAGTAATTATAAATCCAATTCATGATTTACCAACACTCACATGCTGCTTACCTTCCCTGTCACTGATCACCAGGCCATTGTCCCCTTTCCATATTGCAGAAATAAAGCTAACACGACATAAGCCATAATTACCCTAGTGCATTCCCTAGTACTAGCAAGTATTGATTTTGAGCTCCTTGCTGATACATGCAGTCAATCAACAGTGGGTTTAGTGCTGATTGCACAGAGAAATAATGTAAATAAGCAGGCAGTACAACGATGGCATGCTGCCTGCATTGCATCCAGCAAGCATGGGTTAAGTGTGCATCTCGCTCACTTTCGCAATCCAATTTAGCCCTCAAAGGCTATTAAATAATTAAGTGACAAAAATAAACTAAAAACTCCAAGAATAACAATTGAGAAATGCTTCAAAAGTTTGGTAAATAACCTTTGCACTGTGATCTTTAAATTATGCTAGTCCCCAGCAACTCTGGATGCCAATTTTATGAAGAGAGAGAGATTACTCAGCGGGCATGAATGTTGTGAAATTGTTTGAATGTTCAAATTATATCACCAGGGCTTCATTAAAACATTGACACAAAACTATTTCAGTAAGGAGCATTCGGAATTTTTTACTGGAAACACGTACAGTGCACAAAATGGATGGCAATCCAGTGGTTTTGATCTCTTTCTAGTTTGTCAAGATTTGCTAAGATAATGCTAAGATTTAAATGTTATCAAGCAGAAAGTCTAAGGTAATGTGTTCCATCAGTAAATGACACTACGAATCTGCAATTGCAGGATCATGCACAGCAAAACACAAGATACTGATTTTGGGGTATAATTTAGCAACCAATAATCATTATAAAATAATTATTATACTGCAAGCAAATGGAAACATCACTAGCTGCAAGTTCTCCTCCAAGTCACACACCATCCTGACTTGGAAACATGTTCCTTCATACTTGTTAGGACAAAATTTCTACCCAGCAGCACCGTGGGTGTACTGCACCAGAAGAACTGTAGCAGTTCAAAAAGATGAGTCTTCATTACCTTCTCAAGGGCAGTTAAGGACCAGCATTAAATGTTGGCCTTGCCATCAATGCCTACATCCCGTGGATAGTGCACTTAGAGAGGAATAAACAGCAAATGCAGGGGATTAAACAATCATTTCCTAACGCATTGCATAAGATATCTTTGTGTTTGTGAGAGAAATGATTGAGTATCAGATAAATCTTTCTTGGTGTAAACTTATTTCCAATGTTATGTATGTTTAATGTAAATAAAAAACAGCAGATGGAGCGCTGCGTCACTGATGTGTCAATGTAAAATTTTTACGGCTCAGTTAGCAATTTTGAAAGTTCCTGAAAAACACATAAATAAAATTATGCTCTGACATTGTTTATGCTCCCCATAGAGACCAATAACCTTGAAGGAAATATGAATTTCCCATGACCAACGGAAAGAAAAGAAGGACAAGATTTCATGTTATAAGACTTTCACTGCAACAAACAAACTAAAATCAACATAGATCAAACATTAATCAACAAGCAACTAATAAGTCAAACCAAAGAAAAGGTACTTTTGCATGAACTAACTAACACAATCAAAATATGCCTTACAAAATCTTTTTATTGTTATGATGCCAGCTGATGTTACTACTGGACAAGTCAGATCCTAGGGTGGAACCTGGCTTGATAGATCCTAACTTTATTTTTTGTTTAGAAATGTGGAGGGCGGTTACAGAACAGAGCCACAGAGTCTGCTGATGTACTTTTAACTAAAGAATAAAACATTTATTAAACAAAAAAAAATGAACTATATTGCATTGCTCTTTCACCCACAATCGTACCTTTACAGATATATACAGATTCGTAAGAATAACACAAGTTATAAAAAATCTACCTTATACTCTAATGTTCACAGTATGTATACAGTGCCTATAAGCCAATAGGCAACTTGTGGTCAGACACACCACGCTCCATGGTCAAGTGAGAGATGCCACCTCAAACAGATATTATGGATCTCTCATCAACTTCCCCCAGATGCTCCCCCTCCAGATGCTTGCGAGCCAATTGGTCTCATGGAAACTCTATCTTTCACACGAGGGTTTCCAATCTCAACACTCGAAGAACTCACTTTGGGATCTTCTCCAAACAACGCTTTCACTTGGTCATCTTCCAATGGATTGACCTACAGGGTTTCAACCTCTCCTTCTAATGTTCCTTTCCCCTGGATTGGCACTTGCATTCAAGCTTCTCCTCCCATGCACTCTCTCTCAGATACTCAACCATGCCACAGGATACCAATGCTTCATAGGCCTGTAGTAAGGAGTCACCAACCTTTGGCTGTCTCCTTGGATCTTCTGGCTTCTCGCAAGCCCACTTTGCCTTAATTCTGCACCCCATGGCTTTCTCTCTTTAATTCAGAGCCTTTTCCTCTGCTCCTTTCTTTAACTCTGTTGAACAGAGATCTTGTTCAAGATTCCTGTCCTTGTCCTTTGACTTAACTTAAAGGTCTTCTTGGGACAGTTCTTCTTTCCATTTAGGACCTGCTCCTTGTAGTTCCCTCTCCCAGTAGACTGCTGATAACTTAGTATCTCCCTTGAGATCCAGAATTTACTCGACATTCACTGTTACTTTAACTTTAGAGCAACTCAACTAAGATCCTGAGACTTATTTTCCTCAGCAATCTGTTAGTATGTCCAGCTAGAGAGAGAATTAAACTGTTCCCTTCACCTTTGAGCATAATTACCAACTGAACTCAAACTGCTTTCAGTTTTGCTGTTTCTGTGGTCCCCTGTTGCTAGACAACAGCTGTTTTTCCTACTCTATTTGAACTTCCCTGAATCACTTCAAGGGTTGTAAAACCTCATTAAAATGAAGGTAAACAAACAAACCCGTACTTGCAGGTAACATTCTAAAGTGACCAAACCCGGGTTTCCCCTTTCTTAGCACATACATAGAAAATATAAATTAAGCTTAAACTTAAATTTAAAGCTATAGCTTATTCCTAACACATACAAATACAAATATAACTTACTTAGAACCATCTGTAGTTCCTAACATGTCTAGCACACTTCTAGAAGATATGTTGTATTAAAAAAACAGTCCCACAGTCACTCTCTACTCTCTGGCAGAGGTTCACTTCTCTCTGCCAGGCCAAGTCGAAACTTCAGTGTCCTTTGACAACTATTCCACTCCATCCAAGTTTTCCTGGATACGATTATTACCAGCAAGGCACAGCTCAACGACTCCCCGTTGCTTAAATCTTCAAGAGCCCCATCTGTTCTGTTCCCTTTCTCTTGAACAGAAACAAAACTCTCAAAAGCATCCTGCCTGATCACTAGCACCAAAACAGTTCTCCCTGCTTTTCCACAGTAGTAGCTTATTTGTTTCTGTGTCTCAAAACGCAGTTGTCCAATTTCTGCAAGGCGCTGTGAAAGATGTTAAAACTACCACTCCACTTCAATGGGCTTCTTTTTGAGTTTCTCTCCCTGTGGCAACCAGATCACATGGCTGTTTCTTCAAACTGTGGTGTTTAAAAGGGACATTTTAAAACAAATTTGTCATGTAAAGTTCATTGTTCATGACAAGTGATTGAATCTGATTTTATTCCTAGAGAAATCCATAATGCTTAATGCTGACAGCAGTGGTTGTTCTTTGGTAAGAGAATGGCCTGGAAACTGTTAAAAGTAGAGAACAAGTTTGCTGGGGCCAGACTGTAGAAAGATTTGGAAAAGACAAGCACTGTAAAATTTGGTTGTGTGGCACCTGTAATCCTGATACTTTGGTTGCTGATTTGGTTCCAAAATGGCATCCATGGTGTGCATGTACACTCTGGTGCAGGCTATGCCAGATGGTATCTTAGATAGGGCATTAGGATAGATGCAGGAACTGTGGGCTGGAAGTATGTAGACTAAGCAGATCATGATGTCAATCAATGTGTACCGCTGATTTGATGCCAGGAATGCCATTGTGGAGCTCAATGCTTCAGCTAATGCCCTCTACTAATCTTGAACAAATGAACATACATTCAGCAGCAGGAAGAACCCCCTACCAGCGCCAATTAAAGAGATCGTACTTTAAGGTTAATTGCTGATTGTGTTCTACTGGTTGTTGCCGAGTTTGTAAAGTATTTCATGGTTTGCAGTGTTATTTGCAGTTGCTGATGTTTGCAAGGAGTGATGGAGCAGGTACTGAAGACTTGGTCCTGACTTCAATGATTCTACATAGACCACTTGCTCTTAGGCATGGGTGCAGTAGATTGCATCATCCTTGGCCTACAGCATGACAGAGAGAATGAGCAGAAGTGACACAGAGAAGATAACCTACTAGAGAGGGAGGAGGAGAATGGGGTAGCAAAGGACTCACTCATCCAACCATTGCTTCAGGGAGCAATTCTCCTATATGAATTTCAGCAAGGAACAGTGCAACAGATGTCTCCACTTCAATAAGGCGGTGTTCAATGAAATCTGCTACCTCTTGCAGCCACAAGTGCAGCCTCAGAGCAGGGCGAGGACAGCATTGCAAGAGGCTGTAAAGGTGACAGCAACCATGTCATTTTACACATCTGGATCTTTCCAGGCTGGAGCAGGCAATATTTGCAACATCTTCCAGTTTGCCTTTGCATAACGGGAGGGGATTGAGGGTGGGAGTTGGGAGGGATGTAGAAGTGGTGAAGGTAAGTCACTAAAGCTCTGTATGCAAAGAGACCTGAACACATTTCATTCTTTACTGTAAGAGAGATAGAGGCTCACAAATGTGCAAGAATTGCAGGATTGCAGACTTCCCTATGGTGCAGGGTGCCACTGCCGTGTGAGTGTCACTTCTTGCGTGCCTCAAACTCTGAGTTATATCACAACTAGAAGGAATTCCACTTCCTCAATGTCCAGCTAGTGTGCAGCCATATGCAGTGCATTGTATGTAGGTCAATGCTCGGTATCCTGGAAGTAGTCATGATGCCTTCATTCTGTAGCAGTCCGCTGTAGCATCTGTATTTGAGCCACCATGACAAACTTAAAATGGCTACTGGGTAACAAAGGCTCTCTGCTATCAAATGGCAACCTGCTCACCTATGATCAGCATGTATACAATGAAAGCCATGCTGCCACATGAAATGTGGTGAAGCAGACCATTTGGGTGCTGAAGCAATGCTTCCACTGCTTGGACTGCTCTGGGGGAGCCATGCAGTGCTTGCCAGAGTGTGTGACAAGGCTCATCCTTGTCTGCTGAATTTGGAAAGAGGGTTTCTACCAGCCATACCTCAGGCATTTCCTTAACCTTTATCTTTCTTGTTTTAATGATTTACCTTCCCTCAGGCTTTTCGACTACATGGGGTATCTCCCTCACGATCTCATTTCCTGCCCTGGGACTTTTCTGGCCCCTATTTAATTCTGGGACATTCTGTGTGTCTGTTTTGAATTGTATTGACCCTTCCGTGACCTCTTTTAGCTCTACTGGCCGAGCTTCAGCATTGTTAAATTCAAGCAGCTCTCGATCAATTGTTATGGGTTCTATTTCACCCGTTAGGGGCTCAGAGCATCCTCCAGCACTCTGCACTCCTGCAGAGTTCTGCTGGCTGATATTAGCCTCTTTTCTTTGCTGCCAGCCAGATCATTTTGGAGGGGGAAATCGATTCCTGCTACTGGTAGTTTGGGAACAATTCCTACTGTTACAGGGCCTGAAACTAGGAGGTCACTCTATGGGTCCTATGGAGGGGGGCAAACACAGATCCTCCTTCTACTTCATTGATCACTGCTTGGGCCTTTAGGGAGGACTTGGGGGTCAGTTTATGTTTTCCTCCAACTTTAAGGATTGAGTGGCCCCTGTGTCCTGGAGCAGTAGCATAGACGTCTCACATCCTGGGACAGATATGGGGACACTTCCTGAAAGAACAAAACTCCAAAAGCTCTCTAGGAGTTTGTCCCACTTGGCCATACATAGTGCCATGCCTTCCAAAGGGTAAATTTCTAAAGCGAGGGTGTCTACCTGCTATGCCACACCACCCATTGGGGCATCCTTCGGGGGACTACTCTTATGGAGCCCTATTAGACCCACGAGCTTCCCTCACAACCTCCAGCACTCAGGTTTCGAGCGGCCTATTTTATTACAATGGGAACACACTGGTCTCCAGGTGCTCTCCTTTTGGGCTGCAGGAAGACTTTGCATGCCCATATTTGTATTGTCCCTTCTGAGCAGAGGGCGTTTCCTATCTATGTCGCGCTGCTTATCTTTCCAATGGTCATGGGCGTGGTTTGGTCAGGGTTTGCCTGAATGACCAGGCCTGTGAGTGAGATCATAGCTGTCTGCTCTGATGGCTGTATCCCTGGCTGTGAGGATTCTCTGCTCCTCCAAGTGCATCCATAGGTTGGAGGACAAGCAATGTTTGAATTTCTCCAACAATCTCAAATCATGCAATCCCTCGTAGATGAGCTATATTTTTAAAGAACAGACCCAACAATTGAACGCAATTTGCTTCAGCTGTTCAAACTGGTTGGGCTTCTTACGAGCATTCCGGAACTGCTGGCAACATGCCTCTTAGACTAACTCATAGGCACTTAGGATGGCAGCCTTAGCCTATTCATAATTAGTGGACACATACCAAATCAACACAGAGTAGACCTCTTGGGCTCTCCCTGAAAGCTGCCCTTGAATTAAAAACGTTCAGATATCTGATGGTCATTTTAGCTGTCCTGCTGCTTTCTCAAAAGTGGCGAAAAATGACTCCACGTTGCTCTCTTCAAATTTGGGAATTAATCTAGCGTTCTTAAGGGCCCAGAGAGTTGTTCGGGGATAGGGAGATAGGAGGTGCTATTGGGTAGAGGGAGGTTTTCCCTTGTAGCTTCCAGCTGTCTGGTCTCTCTCCCTTTGAACTGCTAGCTCCATTTCCAATTTTGGGAGCTGGAATTCTCTCTTCCTTTCCAGTTTTCCTTGCTCTCTTTCTCTCTCTCTTTCCCTCTCCTGAAAGTCTAGCTGCATCTTGAACTTTTCCAGCTCGAATTTGGCTTGAGGAAGGGATTTGGAGTCACGGTTAAGCTCCTTATCTACCTGCTCTGTTGGATACGTGAGGTCCAAATGCTCCACCTGAAATTGGATCAGTTCACTTCTTTTCACCTTACTGGGTAATTACAACTGTGCCTCCTGAGCTACAGTTTTCAGTTGCTCTGTGCCTGGGGATGCTAATGGGTGGAATTTTCCTAGCCTGCTGCCATTGGGCACGTTTGGCGGTGTAAGTGGCGTGAGAAGGCCAAAAATCGGTTTCATGCCGTTGCGAAACCAGTTTGCAATCGTCCGCTCTGCCCATCAATGGCGGGCCATGTTTCCCGCCGTCGGATGTCGGGAACTGAATTGTAGTATCTCTGCATATCATTTTAAGCCCAGTTCACCGGAATCATACCCCATGCTGGATCATCTCAGTAATCATGCCAACGTGTTTCACAACAGCATATATAAGGCGTGCACATTGAGGGGAACTTGGAGCTGAGTGCACAATAACATTGCGCAGCACTTGTGAAGATCACCTGTTAGACCTCAAGGTTGAGTCACTGCAGATGCAGACGAGGGCACAGGCAAGTTGCTTTTTCCCGGCTGGCTGACAGTGCGGTTCCGGGGCAAGGGCTGCCCTGCAGTTGAGGCGAGTTGGGGGAGGAGGGGCAAGGGCTGCCCTGTAGTTGAGGAGAGTTGGGAGGGGTAGCAATGTCTGCCTTACAGTTGATGGTAGTGCACAAGCACATGCGGGGGTGGGGTGTGTGGAGAGAAGCGGCAATGCATTAGGGAAATATTGTATGAAGTGACTATTCCTCTGCAGCTGAGACAGTTCAGGCGCAGCCACACTGACATGCTTGGAGTCAGGCCTCTAGCTTATCTGCCCACTCAGGCAATGCAGAGGCATGAAAGTGCCACCAAATGCTCCAGAGCTTTTCACCCCTCGAGCATCTGAGTGGACTGCAGAACAGTTGGATGCCTGTGCACGGAGCAGTCACTGATGGAGGCGCTCACAGCCCCTTGCAATGTCATCATTCAGGTTTGAAACAGTCTCCTCCTTGGTTCAAGCTAACAGCGCAGTCTTGCATTGCAGGTTAGGAGAATGCCTGTGCCTGAACTGAGAGCACAGCATGCTGTCCAGGGGGAGAAGTTGCCACCGATCAGTCAGGTAGAGTGGGGCAGAGTTGGATGGAGTTTTGGGCAGCCAGGCAGCACACTAAACTCTGGACATCCAAGTGGTGGCCAGCATTCTCTGGGTTGCATTAAGGAGTCTTCAGACTTGACCAAGAGAGGTGCTTAGAACACCCATGCTAACCCACACGTTTCTCTCTTTCAGCTTGCGTGACGAGTACATCAGGAGCATGGACAATGGGGAACTAGCTGTATGCCGCATGGCTTACAGAGTGCGGAGAAGAAGGGGAAGAGAGGGATTGAGGTGCTTGGCTGGCCATAGGGAGAAGCAGCATCCTCAGGAAGAAGAGGCAGCTAGGGCTCCCGCACACGTGGCTGAAGAGCCACTTTGAGCCATTGGTGGTCGGTGCCTAGCTAGACCCATGGTCTATAGATGCCACTTTTCGTTCTTGCAGCTGACCGAGAACCAGTGTCGCCAATGATTACACATGTCCAGGAAACTGATTGGTCACATCTACCACCTGCTGCAGGATTTGGCGCAAGGAGACATAGAAGGGATCGACTTTCTGTGGCCGTGAAAGTGACTGCAGCATTCAATTTTTACTCCAGTGGCTCCTTTCAGGGCACCACAGGGGACTTTTGTGGGATATCACAAGCCTCCACTCAAAAATGCATCCATGAGGTCACGGACGCCATCTTCACAACTTTGTGCATTTCGCTGGGAATCAGGAAAACCAGGAATGCAAGAGCACTGGGATACGCCCAAACCTCAGGTTTCCCACTGGTGCAAGGTGCCATCGACAGCACTCATGTGGCACTCAGATCTCCATGACAAGTGGTCAACTATGTCAACTGCAAGGGCTTCCACTCGCTGATTTTTCAGCTGGTGTGCGGCCATCACAAACTCATCCTGCAGGCCTGCACACAGTTCCCAGGGAGTGTCCATGACTCCTACATTCTCAGCTGGTCTCAGATCCCTGAAGTCTTCCAGGGTCCACAGAGACTGAATTCTGGACTCACCTACAGGAGGAAACATCCTTTCCACATCTACCTTGTCAAGGCCGTTCAGGATCTTGTATACTGCAATCAAATCATCCCTCACTCTTCTAAACTCCAATGGAAACAAGCCCAATCTGTCCAACCCTTCCTCATAAGATAACCCACTCATTCCAGGCATCATTCCGGTAAACATCCTTTGAACCATCTCCAATGCATTTACATCCTTCCTTAAATAAGGAGACCAAAACTGCACACAGTTTTTGAGGTGCTATCTTACCAATGCCCTGTACAACTGTACTTTTATGTTCAATTCTTCTCTTAATAAAGGATAGCATTCCATTAGCCTTCTTAATTACTTGCTGTACCTGCATACTAACTTTTTTGTGACTCATGTACTAAAGTACCTAAATCCCTCTGCACCTCAGAATTATGCAGCTGTTCTCCTTTTAATTAATGCCCTGCTTTTTTATTCTTCCTGCGAAAGTGAATAACTTCACATTTTCCCACATTAAACTCCATTTTCCAGATCTTTGCCCACTCACTCAACCCATCTATATCCATCTGCAACCCCCTCATGTCCTCTTCACAACATACTTTCCCACCTACCTTTGTGTCATCTGAAAATTTAGCTACCATGTCTTCATTCCCCTCATCTAAGTCATTGATGTAAATCATAAAAAGTTGAGGCCGCAGCACAGACCCCTGTGGGATTCCACTCATCACATCCTACCAATCCGGAAATGACCCATTTATGTGTACTCTCTGCTTTCTGCCAGCCAGTTAATCACCGATAGACTTCTATGCTAATATGTTACCCTCTACACCACGTGCTTTCATTTTCCCTAATATTCTTTGATGTGGCGTCTTATCAGATGCCTTCTGGAAACCCAAGTACAGTATGTCTACAGGCTCCTCTTTATCCAAGGCTCATGTTACTCCTTCAAAAACTCCAATAAATTGGTTAAAAATGATTTTCCTTTCACAAAGCCATGCTGACTCTTTCTGATTGCCTTGAGTTTTTCTAACTGCCCGGCTATAACCTCCTTAATGATCAATTCTAATAACTTCCCCTTGGCAGATGTCGAGCTAACTGGGCTATATTTTCCTGTTTTCTGCCTCCCTCCCTTCTTGAGTAGAAGGGTTATACTTGCTACTTTCCAGTTTGATGGAACTTTTCCAGAATCTAGCGAATTTTGGAAATTTAACATCAGCGCATCGACTACCTCATTAGCCACCTCTTTTAAGACCCTATGATGTAATCCATCAGGATCCGGAGACTAGCCAGCCTGCAACTCCATCAATTTGCTCAGTAACGTTTTCCTAGTGATTTCAATTTCACCAAGTTTCTCTCTCCCTTTCACCTCCTGATTTGCAGCCATTACTGGAATGTTTGTATCCTCAATAGTGAACACTGAAGCAAAATATTTGTTCATTTCTTCCACCATTTCTTTATTATCAACTATTAACTCCCCACTGGGCTGCTTTGTCCTGGATGGTATCAAGCTTCATGAGTGTTGTGGGAACTGCATTCATCCAGGCAAGTAGGGAGTATTCCTGACTTGTGCCTTGTAGATGGTGGACAGGCTTTGGGGAGTCAGGAGGTGAGTCACTTATTGCAGGATTCTTAGCCTCTGACCTGCCCTTGTAGCCATAGCTTTTAAATGCTAGTCCAGTTCCTGTCCAGTCCAGAAGCTGGAGTGAGATCAAGCTGCCTTGCACCCCTCTCATGTTGACACTGTTTGAGGCCAACTATGGCATCAGCGATGGAGTTCAGTGCAGGATCAATGTTCTGGACCAAGGCCTGCATGGTGACCGCCATCCAACCAGTGTTGACCTTGGTGTGTTGGCATGCTGGCGCTATCACCGCAGAGTGAAGGTGGACGGACTCCTCTATTGTGCCTTGTAACTTGAGGAGTGCAGTGGACATTCCTTCCTGATGTTCCTGAACTTGTCTTTGCAGCTCCAGCAACTGAGGTATGACAGAGTCCAGAGGCTCAGCAGATTTCTGGCCTCCAACAGTGTCAACTCCTCTGAGTGCCGGAATCTGGAAAGCCCCTGCTTCCACCTGCGATGGATCAGACAATGCGATGTGCTGAACAGACTATGACCCCGAGGCTACTTTAGATTCGATCCCAGTGATCTCTGCACTGGTGGACAGTGTGGGTGAGCACTGTGATGGGTCTTCAATGAGGGTGCCTTCAGGTTCTTCTTCCGAGGTGTTTCCGGGGCTTGATTGGAGGCCTTAGGTCTTGGACTTGCTCGGCTGTTTCCGAGGTGTGCCCGCAAAAGCAAGGAGAGAAAATTAATGCATTTCAGTGGCCTGTGAATCAGGACCCATCGCTCACAGCATAGTTGTCTGATGGTTGTTGCACTGCTGGATCCTCACTTGGTAGAGCACCGCCGACCTCACCGTCAGCACAGGATTGGTCCAGATCTTCACTCGCCAGCTGGATGACTCGATTTTCAAAGTATGTGAGAACCTTGATTTCAAGCATTCCTCCACCAGACTGCGACCTCTCCCTCTTGTTGTGTGCCAGCCTGTCCTGCATGAATACAGAAGTGGCGAGTGCATGTGAAGCCAGATGATAAGTATGCCTGGCATGTGTGGGGTGGTGAGTGGTCCCATGAATGGGATGAGGACAATGAATGTGTGTGAGAGAGTGAATAGTGATGTTCCTTGAACTGGCAGTGAGTGAGATCCCTGTGAATGTGTGAATGTGTGAATTGAGAGTGATGAGAAGAGTGACTTACTTTGGTGCAATGGAGGAGGTCATTTATCCTCTTGTGGCACTGGGTAGCTGTCCTCTTTTGCAAGGCATTGGCATTGACCACTGCTGCCACCACCTTCCAAGCCGGCTTGGTGATTGTTTTTTAAAAATTCGTTCATGAGATGTGGATGTCGCTGACTGGGACAGCATTTATTGCCCATCCCTAATTGCCTTTGCTCAGAGGGTATTTGAGAGTCAACCACATTGTTGTGGGTCTGGAGTCATATGTAGGTGAGACCAGGTAAGGACAGCAGATTTCCTTTCCGAAAGGACATCAGTGAACCAGATGGGTTTTTACGACAAACGGTAATGGTTTCATGGACGTCATCAAATTTTTATTGAATTCAAATTCCACTACCTGCCGTGGTGGGATTCGAACCTAGGTCCTCAGGTATTACCCTGGGTCTCTGGATTACTACCATCTCCTGTGGCCAGAATGGGCGTGGAGGAAATCATGGTGGGCCTCCATGGTATTTAAAAGGTGCTTCAGGGATGCATCACTAAACTGAGGGTTTGCAGTTTTCTTGCCTTTCAGGGCCATCCTGTCATCCGTACAGCAGTTCTGGGCTGGAAGCACTAACAGGTGTGTGCGTGGCTGCACTTTAAATATGAAACCTGGTGTGAGGAAGCGGCGAGGTGATGGCGTGGCAGGTGAATGAAAGCGTGTTTCCCATGAATGCATGTCCAATGAGGCGGAATTGGGATGATATGGTGTGAAAAGTCACCATTGCAGCCGGCGGGAAAAATTGTTTTCCCACTCTCTACCGCACTTAGTGCAAATCTGGGATAATTCCGCCCAGTGTCTCACTGTTTATGTCTCCTTGTTTTATCCACAACAGTGCATCAAAAGTTGCCATTTTCTTCGTGTTAGGGAAAAGGAATTTTCTGTGCTAACTCCCTGTGTTTTAAAAATCATCCCAGCCACTGAATTTTCTTTTGCCTTCCAATTATTTATTTTATATCAGATTTGGCTCATGTCTCAAGATTTGGGCTCTGGTCCAATTTGAATGGGTCATTCTGAACAAGCCCCCAGTTTATGTTATGGACAGGAGGAGGGTCAGTTCCAACAGCATTGTTTTCTACTTACCGCTGCCCATAAACTGAAGATGTTTTGAATTAGTTTGTTTTAAAGAACACGCTGTGGCGTATTTTTTCCCAACCCCTTGATTTTTGTGTTATCCAATCTTACTAATATTCCACAGCAAACGTAAATTAGGATTAACTCAGAAGGTTTGTTTATTTCACACATTCAAACTCCGTGAAAGTAATGTCTGCAACATCCCACTCCACATTCACAAATTAAAGGGGGATAGGGAAAAGGTTTACTGTACAAGGACCACAGAAAAACAAAAAATTGGTTCATGTGAGTTCCAGAGTCCCAAAGTCAGAGTTCAGTGAGAAATTCTTTCATGTAGGCATTTGGAGTTTGTCTGGCTGGAGACCATTGTTGTAAGATTTGCTTTTCATGCTGTGCTGATGTTGCAAGATGAAGTAGGCACGCAAAGATTGTAGGTACAAAATCTTCAAGCATAGTTAAGTTAGATGGGCCAGTTGTCCAGTCTGGACAAAGTCCACTTCTTTGTGGCCTGCCGGTTGGATGGTAAAACAGCAAATTGGGTATGCAGCTCAGAAACTGTTCAAAAGGCCAGGATCTTGATTTATTTGACCTTCCTTCTCCGCAACGACTTCCAAAAGGGATTTTTAACCAACATCTGGAATTGGCTTTGATTTCAGGACTGATAATGTCTCAGCTATTAAGGGTTAAAAGGGGTGCCATTTATGTTGAGGGTCTGGCATTTGGGAAGCCATTTTCACAGCAGACCTATTGATTCCACTTGCAAGATTGGCTCTTCAAATACAAATGGCCTTCCTGTAGCTCCTTTTGAAACTGGCCTGACAGGTTGTCTGTTAGTAGCTCCTTAAACACAACAAGGTGTGACATTCCCAAAACTGAGAGGAGGATTTTTCTATTCTGGAGGCTTCTAGGGATAACTCTCAGAAAGAGGGTCAACCATCTTAATTGTCTTTGTTCAGCAGGAAAGTACAGTTTAAAAACAATAATTAGCAATAAGGATCAAGTTTTTAAATGTATAAAGTGTTGGGTTTCTTTTCTGTGTCGGCAGAACCAAGCACTGGGCATTCTGTTATTGATTCATCCAACTACAATACCAGAGAAAGCAGCCCAATTCGTCGATTGCCAGCAGGCCCCACTTTATCTTTTCTCTGTCACTGACCGTCACAACCTCCTCATGACCAAAATGCTAAAATAAAAGCCATCACAAAACAAACATTCCAAATCAACTTTATAAAGCAAATCATCCAATATCCCATACAAAGTCAACCAATTCGTTTTGTACGTTTCCTTAGTGCCCATCTTCCATTGCCTTTGCCTGTCTTAATGCTTTTACAGTATTAGACTAATGATTGTTGCATGGCTGGTAGAATACTCTTGAATTTCAGTGGGGGAGACTACAGATGGCCTTGTAGGATGACATCAAGCAGTATTCACACCAGAAGACATAGCTGCAGAATGCACCATTGCGGCAGGTGTGGCAGCAGTATGGGCTGGTTGGTTGACACTCAGGCAACAGCAAGGGCACTGGCAGAGTGGCAGTGATGGGAAAATGAATCCTGTCATCCTGAGACAAAACAGCATGTTTCTGCTCCACAGAGCCACCACCACTCTCATGGGGCAATTGTGCAATCCTTTCAATCTAGGTTTGCATAGGATCAAACTGAGCTTGCATGAAAGCCATCTGAGCTTGGGTTGCAGCAAGTGAGTTTGAATTACTTCACGGCAGTACCCAAATATTGGGTGGCTTTTGCTTGTGCTGCAATGGAAGCTTAGGCAGCAGCCATCGGACGCTGCACTACGAATGGTGCTGCAATCATTCTTATGGAGCTAGCCAACATCTCCGTGCTGGAGAGGATGGACTCCAAGCCCTGCACAGACATGTGCCAATTTTGTGCCAACTAGCTGAAATACTGAGTAGGTTAAAAAAAAATTATAAAGAAAAGGTACCAGAAAGGCTGGCTGCACTTAAACTAGATAAATCACCAGGTCTGGATGGGATGCATCCTAGGATGCTGAAGGAAGTAAAGGTGAAAATTGAAAAGACGAACATAGGTGCTAGTCATAACCTTCCAATCCTCCACTTATGTAGGGGCAGTGGGAAAGGAAGGGTGTGGAGTGGTGCTAGTACATGGGGATTGGGGAATTGCAAATATTATATCCTTATTCAAAAAAGAGCATAAGGATAAATCCAGGGACTAGAAACCAGTTAGTTTAATCTTGGTGGTAGGGAAGCTTTTAGAAGCAATGATCCAGGACAAAATTAACTTGAACAAATGTTGATTAATTAATGAAAACCAGCACAGATTTATTAAAGGCAAGTTGTGTTTAAAGAACTTGATTGAGTTGAGGGCTCTGCAGTTAAGGTGGTGTATCTGGACTTCTAAAAGGAAATTGATAAAGCGCCACATAATAGGCTTGTCAGCAAAGTCAAAGCCCTTGGGAAAAAAGGGGCAGTGAAAGGAAACAGTGACTTGCAGTGAATAGTTGTTTTTTTGGACTGGAGGAAGGTATACAGTGGTCTCCCCCAGTCTGTACTGAGACCACTGCTTTTCATGATATATATTAATGGCTTGGACTTGAGGTATGGGGCCCAATTTCAAAATTTGCAGATGACAATAAACTTGGAAGTGTAATGAACAGTGAAGAGGGCGATGATGGACTTCAAGAGCACAGACAGTCTGATGAAATGGGCATGCATGTGGCAGATGAAACCTAACACAGAGTTGCAAGAAGTGATATATTTTGGTAGGAAGAAAGAGGAGGCATATCAATTAAAGGCTGCGATTCTAAAGGGATGAGGGAACAGAGAGACACGGGCTTATACGTGAACAAATTGTTGAAGGTGGCAGTTCAGTCTGAGAAAAAAGGATCCTGAACTTTATAAATACAGGATTAGAGTACAAAAGCAAGGAAATTATGTTTCTTCTGTTCCTTCACTGTTGGTCAAAATCCTGGACCTACCTCCCTAACAGCATTGTGGGTTTACCTCATGAACTGTCGTGGTCAAGAAGCTGGCTCACCACCACCTTCTCAAAGGCATTTAGGAATGGGCAATACTGGCCTTCAGTAACCCTCACATCCCATAAAGAACAAAAAAACTTTATAAAACATTGGGTCGACCATAACTGTAGTATTGTATCCAATTCTGGGCACCTCACTTTTAAAAGGATGTGAAGGACTTGGAGAGGATACAGAAATTTCTTCTGAGTAGGTTCCAGGGATGAGGGACTTCTGTTACATGGATAGATAGAAGAAGAGGCAGTCAAAGAGAGGATCTAGACAGAGTAGATAGAGAAAAAAATGTTCCCATTGGTGGAAGGGTCGAGGACTAGAGATCACAAATTCGAGGTGACTAGCAAAAGAACTGGAGGAAAAGTTTTTGACTGAGTTTAGTGGCACTGCAATTGCAGAGGGTACACTTCCCACAAATGCATTTGCACTGCCTGCCATGTCAGAGCCAACAAATGAAGAACATTGATTATTAAAATACAGCATATCTGTAGAAAATTTGAAGTAGATTACTGCAATTCTCTCTGGATTATAGTGCATTGTTAGCCCTAGTAGAAATAGCTCAAATGGCAATCAGTAAACTTTGCTTACATTTTGCTGTACCTTAATTCCCAGACTGTGAACATGTTCACTGGTGCTTACACTGTATAATTTCCTACATTACTATTTTGAAAAAGTTGATTGTGGTGTGAAAGATATCGAGATTGCCATGCATGTAGTCAGACGCAATATTATTTTGGCACCCTAAAATAACTGATGTTACAACAGCGGACTAACAGTACCAATGATCTATGGGCAATTTTGAACTTTTTGAGGAAGACTTGTGTTCTTCTTTTAAAAAGAAATACAAGTAAAGACACTGAGATAAAGATAACTGATAATGTGCAGTGACTACGCCCTGGAAAATTCCATTGTGGATTATAGTTGACCGACTAGTCCTGAGAGAAAATGGAATGTTGCACCTGAAAAGTGTCATGGACTTCTTCAAACAGATTTGAAAAGGAGGTAGGGAAGATGCCAAAACTGAACTTCAACCTCCTGTGGTTGCAGAGACAAAAGACTGATTGCACGTCTCGGCAGACATCCGAAATCTATCTCCTGTTGATTTACACCTCAGAATGTGTAGATGGTTTGGGGTTAACAAACATGGATTCTGGTTGCAAGTCATTGTTTTTCCCTTCCGTAATACACAGTGAAAATTCAGTTAAAAAGCTGAGATGCTGGTGATGTGTGACTGAGTGTGACAGAAAGCAGAAGGACAAGCTAGCCACACCCCTCTTGCTTGCAGGTAATCTGACCCAGCCTTTGACACATTTTGATCACATTATCCATCTTCAGTACTCCTCCACTGTCACTCGACTGGCTGGGATTGCACTCACCTGGTTCCATTCTGATCTACCTAATCATAGCAAGAAAATCACCAACAATGGTTTCTCTTCCCATTCCTGCAGGGTTACCTTTCATGTTCCCCAAGGATTTACCTTTGGGTCCCTCTTATTTCTCATATACATGCTGCCCCTCAGCAGCACCATCCAAAATCACATCCAGTTTCCACATGTATGATGATGACACCCAGCTCTACCTCACAACGACCTCTTGACTCCTGCACTGCCATTAAACTATCAGGCTGCTTATCCAACATCCAGGACTGGATGAGAAAAAATTTCCTCTAAAATATTGGGAAGCTGGAAGCCATTGTCTGCAGTCCCCACCACAAGCTCTGCTCCCTCAGTGCCAATTCCATCCCTCTCCCTGGCAACTGTCTGAGACTGAATCAGACTGCTCGCAACCTCTGTATTACATTTGATCGTGAGATGAGCTTTCAACCACATATCTGCACTGTCACCAAGACTTCCTATTTCCACATCAGAGATATCACCTGTCTCAATATCTGCCTTAGATTTTCTGCTGCTGAAACCCACATCCATGCTTTGACCTCCAGATTTGACGATTCTAAGAGGACTGGCTGGCATCCCAATTTCCACCATCTGTAAACTTGAGGTCATACAAAACTGCCTGTGTCCTAATTGTGCTTCTGTGCTCACTGACCTACATTAGCTCCCAATTAAACAGCACCTTGATTTTAAAATTCTCATCCTTGTTTTCAAATCACTACATGACCTGGCCCCTCCCGATCACTATAATCTCCTCCAGCCCTGGAATCCTCTGAGATATCTGTGTTCTAGCCTCTTGAGAATCTCCAATTTTAATCACAATTACTGGCAGTGTCTTCAGTTGCCTAAGATCTGGAATTCCCTCCCCAATCATCTGTACCTCTCTTGCCTCCTTTAAGACACTCCTTAAAACCTACCTCTTTGATCTGTCCTAATATCTCCTGGGGATGGATTTTACAGACCACCTGCCAGGTATATTTTTGGCTAGGGGGTGGGGGGGATGGGGGGTGTGGACCATGTGAGATATGACAGGTGGCTAGCCCACCACCTTCTGCCCACCCCCAGCCCACCCCCTAAGGTATCCTTAGTACCCATAATACGGTGGCTGGGTGGGCACCGAAATCGGCAGCCCAACTGTCATTTTCCAATAAATAATTAATGAACAATTGAACTTCTTACCAAGCCAATTGACCTGAATATTATGCTGCCCATGCCTTAATTCGGTTGGCGTGGACAGGCGGGTGGGTGTGGTAGGCCATTTTAACCCAACTGCTTAAAAGGCAGGAACGTGGGGGTGCCCTGTGCGTATCATTGGCACCCCACCCACCCCCACCAAGATGTTAGCACACCCCTTTGTTCCTCCTGCCTTACCTCAAAAATCCATCCTACAACCATCCCCCCTCCTCGCCTCTTCCCTTGGTTTCCCACTCCTTCCTTGTCCAAAACCCGGGAATTATCTGGATCAGGAGGCCATATTGTCTTCATCCATAGGCCTAGTTGCTGTCACAGCTGTGCCTACTGTTGAGATCTGGCACTGCTGTGACTGCTAGAGCTGCCAGCCAATCAGATTTGACAGCAGCTCTCACAGGCGGGATTTCCTCCCATTGAGGGGCAGAATCTAACCCTCACTTCATTCATGCCACCCTCAGCATGCTATTGCTGCTGGGTGGTCTTGTTTAATGTGGGTTGGCTGGCGTCTGACATTTCTTATGGGGGGGTGAGAAATACGCTGCCCAATAAAATTCAGCCCCTCATGTGGCTCATTGTCATATTTTGCTTTATGATGCCTCTGTGAAGCACCTTAGGATATTTTAGCACATTAAAGGTGCTATATAAATAGCAGTTTTTGTTGTAGAGGTGGAAAAACTGACTGGTCCCTGGCTGCTTCATAGATAGGGATCTGCTGAAGATTCCTAGTAAGCTGTCACATGTTTCATTGATGTCTACAATGCAGCAAAGCAACCCTGATGTTCCTGCATATGAAAGCCGGAGACTGAACCGACATGCCTGCCAGTTTTTGCATGGCTTCAGAGGCAGATCATAATGCCTGCAAGTAGGAATGATGTTCCTCAAGCATTGTTCTTTTCATGCAAGTACCTATGAGCTCAGTGTCCCAAAACTTTGAAGTCATGAACAGTCTTCATCTACGCTTCTACTGTGGCGGTGGAAGATCCTTACTCTACACTCCTCCAGCTTCCTTATGCTCTATGCCCATTTAGTGCCACATCCTCACTAAGATTATATGATAGTGAATAGATTGAAAACATTTAATCTGGAATACTACTTTAAATTAACCAGTACATTTATGACAAGGGGATATTGTTCAAATTATTAAAGTTAACCTTAGTACTGACATTAAGAGATTTTTCTTCATGAAAGGCTTTAGAAACAATTGGATGCAGTAATGGGGGAAATGTAGGGCTGTTCTGGATGAATTAACTAAGTTGGGCCAAAGGCCTTTCTCATCCATAAATATCTTGTGATCTTGTGTCTCATCCTAGGCCTTTGCAGGATTCTATAACTCACATGTGTAGGGTTCTGATGTACTGGACAGAAACTCTGCAATCCATCATGAAGTATATGGCAGCTGCAGTAGAACAGTCCTACGGCAAAAAAAAAGTTATGGTCAGTCATAGAATTTCTCTGGAATGCTTATATTATTGACATGCAGTCTCACTGTCCTTGGACAGGAAAGATGATTATACTGAGGGAGTCATTGATCTTAAAGGATCATACAAAAAGAAAATACATGCTTCCCCAAGCACATGGGTCATCATACCTATCCAGAACTTCATATGAATTTGGTATAACTTCCCTGATTTTGCATTCAATACCATTATTTATAAAACTCAAGATCCCACGTACTTTGCTAACTACTCTCTCAATATGTCCTACTACCTTCAAATATCTGCACATGCACCCCAAATCCTCATGTCCTTGTATACTCTTTAGAATTGTGTCATTAAGACTATATTGCATTTCCTTATCCATCTGCCAAAATGCATCACCTCACACTTCTACTTGCCACTTGTCAGCTCATTCTACAAGCTTATCTATATCCTGTTGTAGTCTGCATTCTAATATGGAAGTCATTAATATATATGTATATATATATATCAAAAAAGCAGCAGTTCTAATACTGATGCTTAGGGAGCACCATTGTCTATCAACTTCTAGTCTGAGAAACAACAATTTAGGATGGCTCATTGTTTCCTGTCTTTAATTCAAACTGGCATTGACCCTCCTATTTCTTGAGCCTCAATTTTGTTAACCAGCCTTTTATGTGGTACTTTGTCAAACGTGTTCTTAAAATCCAAGTAGGCAATATCAGCTCCATTTTCTTCATCAACCTTCTCTGATATTTCATCAAAAAATTCAATTCGATATGTCAAGTAGGATCTGTCTTCTACAAATCCATGCTGGCTCTCCTTAATTAACTCAAGCCTCCAAGTGCCTGTTGATTTCTTTCCATGATTATTGATTCCAAAATATTACCCACCACTGATGTTAAACTGATTGACCTGTAATTACTAGGAGTGTCCTTACATTCTTTCTTGAATAATAAACATTTGTCACTCTCCAATCGTCTGGCACCTCCTGAAAATCAAAGGAAGGGTTGGAAGTTTATGGCAAGCCCTTCTACTATCGCCACTCCCAGTTCCCTTAGCAACCTGGGATGCAATCCACCTGGAACAGGTGACTTATCCACTCAAAGAACAGCCAACTTTTCCTGTGTCTCAATTTTTACCTTATCCATTGCCTCTACCATCTCTGTTTCTACCAACATTTTGCCAGCATCCTCTTCCCCAGTAAAGACTGAAACAAAGTATTCTAGTCTTACACTGCATCTCTAAGCATACCCTAATAGGACTCACTCTGTCTCTTACTACCAGTATCAAGATTGTTGGGTTTCCTTTCTGTTGATTGCCATTCTAATCTCATTTTCTCTCTTTGCCAGTCTTATTTTCCACTTTACCTCTCCTCTCAACCGATTGTATTTGACCTGGTTCTCACTTAATGAATTCACCTGACATGCATCATACACCCTCTTTTTTTGCTTCATCATATTCTCTATCTCTCTCGTTATCCAAGGATCCCTGGCTTTGGTGCCCCTACTTTTCACTCTTGTTGGAATGCACCAAGCCTATACCTGAAGCATCTCTTCTTTAAAGGTCACCCATTGTTTTGTAACAGTTTTCTTGTCAATCTTTGGTTCCATTTTACCCTGACTAGATCCCTTATCATCCCATTGAGCTTAGTCCTCTTCCAATTTAAAAGTTCGACTTTAGATTGTTCCTTGCTCTACTCCATTATTAATCTAGACCTTAGGATATAATGATCACTTTTACCCAAAGGTTCTCCAACTGATGCTTGGACGGAGTGTTTAGGCCCCAACATGGTGGCTGGAGGGGGGGAGCTTAAAAGGGGGTGAACCATTCAAAAATCCATAGACTTTGGCGGTATCGTAAAATGCTGCTGGCATAAAATTCCACCCTTGGTCTACTTGGCCCATCCCATTTGCCAGTACCAGATCCAGCTATGCCTCCTTTCTAGTTAGACTGAGAACATAGGAAATTCTCCTGAATACATTTTAGAAATTTGTCCCTGTGCTAAAATGGAGTACTATTTACCTTTAAGATAATGTAGTTAACTGACCATGTGACTGTATTGACTAATTGCTATACAGCGTGGGCTACTTGGGTAACTGTAAGTCTAGAGCAGGAGGTGATTGAGAAGCGCACATGGTGTTAGTGCTCTGTTCTTAGTTCCAATAAACCACCAGTGTTTATTCAGTTAATCAGTCTCTTTACTGATATTGTTTCAAGCACCAACTAATGTGTTAATATCAAGGGTGCAGCTAGTATTTGCTGGACAAAGTGAACCTGATAACCAAAAACATAAAACTGGTGATGAGGATAAACCGGATCAATTGATGGCAGTCAAGAAAGTCGTAGTAAGCCAGCTACGTTACTTCACCTCTACCTTGAAAGCAGTTTGAAAGCGCAGTCTTCTTAGTCATCGAGTATGCTGCAGTTTGGACATTTTGAACCATTCGACCCCGTTTTCGATGACTGGTCTCATTACGTTGAACGCCTAGAGTTCTTCTTTACTGTTAACGACATCGCGGGGGAGGACAAGAAGAGGGCAATTCTTTTGTCCACATGTGGGAGCAAAACATAATGGCTGATCCGCAGCCTCATGTCACCTAACAGCTCTGATACAAAAACTTTCGACGAGTTAGTTAACATTGTAAAAAACCACCAGAAGCCAAAGCCCTCAGTCACTATGCAGCATTTTAAATTCAATTCGAGGAATAGGCTTCCAGGAGAGACAATCGCTGGCTATGTAGCTGCTTTTAAGCGATTAATGGAAAAATGTGAGTTTGGAACTTCAATTAATGACATCTTGAGAGACCAAGTGATGTGGAATTGGGGATGATGCTATTCAAAAGCGATTGCTATCTGAAACTAATCTAGATATTAGTAAGCCTTTAGAGTTGGCAACAGCCATGGAGGGCGCAGCTAGAGACTCGGAGGCAATAAAAGATGCACAAACATCTTGTTGGGCGGGAAGGACCGCTAACAAAAGGTGCAAAAACGTTGGACTCTGCAGAAAGGCGGGAAATGTCCACTATGTACAGGCCATTGAGGAGCAACAGTGCTGTAGTGAAAACCCATGACATTAATGAGGGAAATGCATCCAAGCAGTCTGCATGCGATTAACAGTTCAGAAATATCGAATGTGTTTTCTGCCACCACAATGGTCACATAAAGCGGCTCTGTAAAAATAGGCTGAGGCAGCATTTTAAAAGCAAAGGTAGAAATTGTGAAATCTGTCTTGTTGGAAAACCAGAGGAAGCAGAATCTGACATCTATTCATTATACAACCTGAAAGTGGGTAAAACTGAGCCAATCCAGGTAGTCATTAGGGTCAATGAACAACCCATCAAGATGGAGGACGATACTGGGGCATCAATGTCTGTCATAGGAGAACATACTTTCAGATACTTGAATAAAGGAGTCCATCCTTTAAGTTTGGAAGAGTCAGGCACTAAATTAAAAACATATACGGCTGAAGAAATAAGAGTGAAAGGGACTTGTCAAGTCCTGTTGCAGTTTGGGAATCAGTCTGCAAATTTACCCCTTATAGAAGTAGCTGGGGTGGGCCCCAGTTTAATTGGTCGCAACTGGCTCAAATAGATTTAATTGCAATGGACTGAGATTTTTCAAATCAGAATGCGAAACTTACAGGAACTGTTACAAAAGTGTGCTCCCATTTTCAATGACAAGCTAAGAAGGATTTGTGGCCCAAACGAGGCGTTAGGGCCATCCCCAGAATTATCAGAGCCAATCGTTTGATTGTATCAATATACTTGACTACCCTTCAGGGTCTCATTGGTATGTGCTATTTTCCAGCATACCATGGAAATTCTACTTCATGGTCTGCCCCATGTCGTTTTTTATCTGGGTGATGTTTTAGTCACTGGACAAACTGATGAAGAACGCTTAGCTAATTTGGAGGAGGTGCTGAAACGCTTCTCACAAGCAGGAGCACGCTTGAAATGACAGAAATGTATCTTCTAAGCTAAGGAGGTTGTTTACTGGGGCCATAAGATCGACGCACAGGGCTTGCATCCCATGGAAGAAAAGGTCAAGGCTATTTGTGAGGCACCTGCACCGAGGAACACTACGGAACTAAAGGCCTTCTTAGGTATGATAAACTGCTATGGGCAATTTCTCCCAAATTTATCAACTGCACTGGCTCCATTATACACATTGCTTAAGAAAAACCATAAATGGATTTGGCAAGCCCTGCACCACGAGGCCTTTCTGAAGGTATATAAGTTGTTAAGATCATTGGCCCTACTGGTTCACTTTGACACAAAGAAAGAATTGATTTTAACTTGCAAAGCATCCCCTTATGGAGTAGGGGCTGTACTTTCATTTCAGATGGCGGACTGCTCTGAATGATCCATTAGTTATATATCTCGCTGCTCAGTGCTGACGAGTGATGATATTCTCAAACTGAGAAGGGGGGTTTGTCTGTTTTGTTTGGTGTTCGGAAATTCCATCAACACCTCCAGTGTTGCCATTTTCACATTATATCCGACCACAAGCCTCTGCTGGGATCATTTGAAGAAGATAAGGTGATATCCCCCATCACATTTGCTCGCATCCAGAGGTGGGCACTGATATTGACTGCTTATGAGTACACTTTTATTCACCGATTGGGAAGCCAGATTGCACATGCTGATGCGCTGAGCCGCCTCCCCCTGCCAGATATCAACGTGAAGGTTCCAATTCCTCAGCAACTTGTTTTAGTACTAAATCTTTTGGATTCCTTCCCTGTCCAAGCCAAACAAATCCATGAGTAGACACACTGAGATCCACTTTTATCTCACGTCCGGGAGCAAGTCTTGAATGGATGGTCAGGAGAACCAAAGTCTGTTGACATGAAGCCTTATTTCAATTGCAGATATGAGCTCACCTGCCAGGACGGCTGGGGAGCAAGGATTAACGTGATCCTGAGAGGGCAATACATAGCGCTCACCCTGGCATTAGTAGGATGAAGATGCTCATATGCAGCTACTTGTGGTGGCCAGGGATGGACGTGGACATCGAAACCCTAGTCAAAAGTTGTCTTCAATGCTAACAGGTACAAAAGCTACCCGCTTAGCTGCATTGTACACCTGGGAATGGCTGGGGCGGCCATGAGTGCGCCTCCATATCAACTACGTGGGGCCCTTCTTGGGCACGATGCTCCTTTTACTAATAGACACTCACTCCAAGTGGATGGATGTCTACGAAGTACAGTCACCCACGTTTGCTGCCAACATAGACCATTTGCGACAGAGTTTTGAGGTGCACAGGTTACCAGAGGTGCCTGTGTCATATAACAGGACTGCATTTACCAGGGGGGAGGGTGGAGAGAAACTAAAAGGCCCAGAAGACCAGACATGATAGCCATAGTTATGAAAGAAATTTCAGGGTGGGAGACACAGTTCTCACAAAGAACTTTGGAGGTGGGCCCAATTGGCAATTAGGCAAAGTGAGTGTCGTGACAGGACCTCTCTCCTATAATGTATGGATAAATGGGAGAATAATTAGATGACAAGGGTATTATCTCTGGAGAAGAGAGACAGTCCCCCAAGAAAGAATGCAGTTATCACTTGCACTTGAGTCTGCACCACACGTGGAAGAAATGCCACATGATTTGGAAGTACCAGTGGGGCTTATTGGACCTGAGAGGGCCAAAGACACAAATTTGCCCCGACTTCTACCGAAGAGCCTCGTGGACAGTTAACCCCCGAGAAGGGGGTCTTGGAAAAACCAGCCGAGATCGTTGCGCTACGAAGCTCAATGCATCCGAGGAAGCCTCCTGAGAGACTTGACTTGTAAATTGTTAATTGGGATGTTGTGAAGCTTGTCAATTGTACTTTCAAGTAAAGGGGGAGGGATGTGGTAAAGTGGAACGCTATGTACCTTTAAGATAATGTCGTTAACTGACCACATGACTGTATTGGCCAATCGCTATACAGCGCGGGCTACTTAGGTAACTGTAAGTCTAAAGCAGGAGGTGATTGAAGAAGCACAGATGGTGTTAGTGCTCTGTTCTTAGTTCTAATAAACCACCCATGTTTGTTCAGTTAATCGGTCTTTCTACCTATGTGGTTTCAAGCACCAACTAATTTGTTAATGTCAAGGGCGCAGCTAGTGTTCGCTGGACACAGTGAACCTGATAATCAAAAACACAAAAGTGCCCCTCCTTACTCCAACTCTAAAAATCAATATTTGAGTAATTAAGGTCCCCTAATATCAGCATTCCACCATTCTTAGGCATGTCTATGACTTCCCTGCAGATTTACTTTTTTTTATTCATTCAAGGGATGTGGGCATCGTTGGCTCAACCAGCATTTAGTGCCCATCCCTAATTGTCCTTGTTCAGAGGACATTTAAGAGTCAACCACATTGCTGTGGTTGCTTTTGCTTTTCCTCTTCCCTTTTTTCTCTCTCTCCCTTTCTCTTCTTCTCCTCTCATATCCTAATGCTTGGAGTTCGAATTTTTTTTGTTCCTGTTCTAGCTGCATTCTCAACAACTCTACTTATTTCCGGGTTCTTGCCTTACGTTCGCGATGTAATGTTTCAGCTACCCACTGTAATATTACACATCTCATCTCATTCGAGGGAATCTCTAGTCCTAAATGCCAAATTAGCTCTTTTAACACTTCGAGGGACAGAACTTTTAAATCCTCAAAAATAACTTCCCCTAATTCTTCTAGAAAGGACTGGCAGCAAATGTGGACATTTTTACACGTTAGTAGTATCGAGTCAAGAAAGCCTTTTTGAAGTTTCTAAAATTGGTTTCAAAGGAGCAATTTACTTTCCCCACTCTAGTTCTTTTGTTTCATCTGTGGGAACAATTCTGGCACTGAGCAACCAATTTGTTACGACCGGTCCCCTGGCAAGGTCCTGCAATTTGTCATGATCCTGGATGAGGTACCCTGAATTGCTATGCTCCTGGGTGAGGAGGGATGAACGGGCTCCCCTTCTTTTCTCAACCCCTCAGTTGGTCACAACAAGGTTAATTTAAAAAGGATCCCTTGTGGATACCTTTTCTCAGTCCAATTGTATTTATGTTTAAATGGAGCCAATTTAGCCAGGCTTTCTTGCGTGAAAAAAAGTGATTATTAGTTGCTAAAATGTGAGAAAAAAAATAAAAATGCAACACACATACACACAGATTAGAACTGAGAAGAGTCCAGAAATAAAAGTTAAAATAAAGATATACAAATTAGTCTTTTGGCTTATCCGTGAGAAGTAGATGGTGAAACGTTGCGGCCGTTAAGTTAGGTGATTCTGGTAGAGCTGACTTTGGCAGTTTAGTAGTAGATTTGGAGATTCTTGGTTCTGCAGGTTAGCTAAAAGGAGTTGTCCTATTTCCCTTTTGAGTGTGGCTTTGCTGACTTGTGACTTGCTTCCAGCAATCAGAGAGAGGACTTTTTTACTTGCAAGTGCAAGGATACATAGTTGGTGTTCTTCAGCTGTGACCTTCACAGCACACACTAGCACCAGAACAGAACACCAAAACGAGCACACAGAACTAAGGTTGCATTTGGCTTTTTAATCCCTTTTCTTGTGTATTCCTGGAAGGGAAAAACAAATCTTTCACCCAGATCTGCTTTCTTTTCAACTCACATCATGTCCACAGTCTGGGATTTAACTCACAGGGGATGGTTTCTTATGAGATGATAATCAGCCTTCATTATCTCCGCAACCACAGCAGATTACAGTTCAGTTTTTGCATTGCATATTTTCCTTTGAAGTGCCTCTGTCTGAAGTAGGCTGTATTACACCTTTTTGGTGCGACATTCCGTCCTCTTTGAACTAGTTGGTCAAGTAATCCATGTAGGAATTTTCCAGCAAATGGTTACTTTACAGTCTCAGCAAGATTTTGCTTATAGGTCCTTTTTTTAAAAAAGCACAGATCTTATTTAAAAGTTCAATATGTCCATAAGTGATCTGGGGTTTTGACCCATGGTCCTGACAAATGTCTCTTCCATTTCTCATTCCCCATGACAATTTCTCCTGTTTTTGCCTATAAGGGACCAATGTTTACTTAGATATTCACCTTTTTATATATTTCTAAAAGCTCTTACATTCTGTTTTTATATTCCTGGATAGTTTACTCTCAGAACCTAATTTTTCTCCCCTTTTTATCAACCTTTTGGCCACCCTTTTCTGGTTTCTAAAACACTTCCAATCCCAGGCTTAATACTATTCTTGACTACATTATAGTTCTTTGTTTTAATCTACTACTATCCTTAACTTCTCTAGTAAACCATGGACAGATCTTTCTTGCTGAGTTTTTGTATTTTAATGGGATGTATTTCTCTTGAATATTTTGACTTGCTCCTTTCAATGTTTGGCACTGTTTATTTATCGCTCGTCTATTTACCAATAAACCTTGGCCAGCTCTCCCCTCATACCTATGTAATTGGCTTTGGTTAACTTTAAGATTCTTGTTTGTGATTGGAGTATGTCACTTTCAAACTTAATCTGGAATTCAATTGTATCATGATCACTAATTCCCAGATCTTTTACTATGAGATTACGAATTAAACCTGCCTCATTGCACAACTCTGGATCTAAAATAGCTTTATCTCTAGTTGCTCCACAACATATTGTTCCAGGAAACTGTCAGAAAAGCACCCTACAAATTTATCTTCCAGGCTATCTTTGTCAATTTGATTTTTCTGGTTTATATGAAAGTTCAAGTCCCCCACAATTATTACATTGAATTTGTTACAAGCTCCAATTATTTCTTGCTTAATGTTCTGTCCGATGGCAGAACTATTGTTAGGAGGCCTGCTCCCACCAACATTTTCTGACCTGTGTTATTCATAATCTCCACTAATACCTATTCTACTTCCAGATCTTCTGACTTAAGATCCTTTCTCACTATTGTTCTTATGTCATCCTTTACTACGAGGGTCACTCCTTGTCCTTTTCCATTCTGTCTTTTTGAAATGTGTAACCTGGTTTATAGTTGAGGATTAATAGATCAGCCATGATCTCATTGAATGGTGGAGCAGACTAGATGGGTCAAATGGCCGATTTCTGCTCCTATGTATTATGATCTTATGGACGTCTCCTGTACTTTCACTATGGATTCGAGTGCTGCTGGGCACGGCAGGTGGGAGGGCAGGTCAGGTGGGCACTCGACCCCCGCTTTTCTGATGAGTGCCTTGCCGTCATCCTGGAGGAGGTGGCTGCCAGGAGGGACGTCCTTCTCCCCAAGGATGGGAGGAAGAGGCTACCACACCTCACAAAGAGGGCATGGGAGGAGGTTGCAGCAATGGTGAGCAGCTACGAACTGGTATGGTGCACCTGGGTCCAGAGCTGGAAGCGCTTCAATGACCTGCCACGCTCAGGAAGGGTACCATGTTGGCATGGGTCAGTGTGCAGAAGTGTTAAGGTGTGGCTGTCCCCCCATGGACCTCAGGGGTGCGAGAGTCTGAGTGCCGTCTATCAATGATGCTAGAGCTGGCCAAAAGGGTGAGCCCTGGCTGCATGGTCTGAGTGCCTTGCGGCTCGAGGCCCACAACTTGGACGTACCCTGCCAGGTGCTCCTCAGTTGTGATTGGCCAGGCTACAATGGAGCTGCAGGTACAGAGCGGACTAATCAATACTTCTCTGCTGTTTCAAGAGAAGAAGGCCCAAAACAATATTAAAACGTCACGGACCCGCTGCTTCTGAATCCTTTCCAGATACTAGCAAGATGCCCTGGAGCTTGAGAATTGGCACGCAACCGGGTGTGGAGAGGCAGAGGTGCCAGACCAAGATAAGAGTGTAGTGAACAGAGGTGAGATTTTCGGATTGTGCAACCATACTAGTGTAGTCTCTTCATTGATGTGACCCTTGAACCTGGAGTCCGCATTGATCATTGGAAGACGGGGGCACCGTGATGCAGATATCCATGCTCTCACCAGGGTACCTGGCATGCACAGTGACGGTGTGATGACTTTACTTAATGCCATTTCTTTGTCCTCCCTTTTAGGTTCACCAGCAGGCATGCACACTGCAGACACTGAAGGGCCATCCCTGAGACCAGAGGACCACTGAACTTCTGTTGCACCTGCATCACACCCGCGCTCTAAAGCAGGTACCAGTGCAGATACAGTACCTCGTTGGGCATTAGACCAGTAACGAGTACCTCAGTGCACTATGGTGAGGGCATGTCATACTCTCTTGACGTGCAGGCGGAGGCAGAGATTGCCCAGGGCGCCGGCAGTCGGAGGACTGCTGGAGACCAGGATGATGCTCAGTTGAAGGCTGATGATGAGCCTCTGGAGTTGTCCATGTGGCAACAGATGCTGGATGTCCAGTGAGATGTGCAGGAGGATCTGGCGGAGATCCTGAGGGTCTGCATGTCATGGTGTCCATGATGGAGGAGCCCATGCAGAGCATCAGCTCTGCGTTGACCTTCATGGCCGAGCACACTGCCTCCTCCGTTGAGAGAGTGACAACTCTCATGGAGACCGCAGTTCCAGGAACAGAATCAGGGATTTCTGGGGTTGTGCTCGGAACTGCAAGCCCTCACACAAGCACTGACCTCAGGTGGTCAGCGTCTGTGTGGGAAATGGATGCTGCACCCAGTATTCCAGGTAGGTGCCCGTCCAAGAATAGTGAGTAGGGAGGTCCAGAGCAACCTCACATTGGCGCACGAGCTGCATCTCTGCAGGCTCCTCTCAGGGTGCTCTAGATGATGGCAACAGCTCCTACACCCATCTGCCAGTGACTGTGGCACCTGATGAGGCTGCTGCAACTTGGGAGATGCCAGCCGTGGCACTGGCCGCTCCATCCCAGTCGGGGCCAGCACAGGCTCCACTTGCCATAGGACAGCCACCAAAGTCAACAATGCCAACAAGACACCAGAGTTATCAGGCTATCTCCAATGCCGGCTGTCTCCAATGCCAATGCCAACGAGAGGGTAGCACCAAGACGTAGCACTCACAAAAATAAGCTAAAAATATCATGAGCACAAGAGAGACAGGTCATGGGTGATTTTTATGTTCATTTATGTTGACTTTATGAATATTGGTCTGGGATTGAAGACCAGAAATGTTTATGTAACTATTATTGAACTGTCAGAATGAGATAAATTGTGTGTTTGTCATCATGGCCTTAGTATGTTTACCTTTTTATTTCATTGGTGCGGGGAACGCCAGTATGTAATGCTGGATGTAGGTGGCTCCGAACTTTATTGTACAGGCACTGAGTGTTCCTTGTGTTCAAATGAAAGGGTCCTTTCAGCCATCTGGGATGGAGATGGCAGCCTGGCATACGGTTGAAGGTGATCTTTGGCAGCCACCTGAAGGAGCATTGGATCAAAGCATCCCTGGTGTTCCTGCCTTCCTGCAGGTTACCGAGGTCAGGCTCTATTCCCCCAGCGTTCTCCTCATCGTGCTCATCCTCGAGCTCACTGCTGGGCTCATCATCTGTGGCCTGTATAGCTGTGTCAAGATCCTCTTCCTCCAGTGTGTCCCCTCTTGCCAGTTCCAGATTGTGAAGAGCACAGCATGCATCAGTGACCCCCTCTCTGGTGGGAGGTTATTGTAGTGCACCCACTGAATGATCCAGGCATTGGAAGCGCATCTTGAGAAGACCAATGGTCCTCTCTACCACTGCCCTTGTGGAGGCATGACTCGTATTGTAACATTTCTCTGCCTCTGTTCTTGGATGGCAAAGAGGCGTCATGAACAACCTCTTCAAAGGATAACCTTGTCACCCAGCAGCCATCCGTCCAGTCGGGCTGGAACACTGAAGAGCCACAACACCTGGGAGTGTCTCAGGATGTAAGTGTCATAGCAGCTGCCAGGGTACCTCGTACAGGCTGCAGAATATGCATCCTTTGGTCACACACAATCTGCACGTTCATGGAGTGGAAGCCCTTCCTGTTGACGAAGGCACCTGGCTGACCGGCTGGCATCTTGACGGCCACATGTGTGCAGTCGATTGCACCCTGGACGCAGGGGAACCCAGCAATTGCTGCAAAGCTTCTGGCTCACTTAGCCTGGGCTCGTCCGTATGGTTAAGGGGAAAGGTCAGGACCCACCTAAACAGAGCTTCTGTCACGAGCTTGATGCAACTGTAGACAGCTGATTGGGAAATTCCACACAGATCTCCCACTGACCCCTGAAAAGAGCCAGAGCCATAGAAGTTGAGGGCCACTGACCCTCAGAGACACTGGTATAGACTATCCACCCACACAGTCGGAGCTGATCTCAGGCCCTGTCATCTGGCAAATGGAAGTCTCAGTCTCGTTTGAGAGGTGGAGCCTCCTTCCGCATTGCACCTCAACATATTGAGGTAGCTGCATCACCGCCTGTAAACCTTGGCAGCTGGATAGTGGTATCTTCTGTGGCCCCTTCCGCCTTGAACTTCCTGCTGGTCTTGCGCCCCCTGTGCCTACACCTCTCTTCCCACAGGTGCCTCCCTGGAAGTTGCATTTGGACACCTGGCCTCCACTCCCTTCTGCCCCTTTCTTCCTCCTCAGAGGAGGTGTCACCAGCAGAGATCACAACCCCCATTACAGGGGTAATGACAGGCTATCTGATACTTGGAAGGGTCCACACGGTCTGAATCCTCCAGGCGCCTTGCAGACACCAATAAACCCTGAAATGAAGCCTGGAAATTCTAAGAATGAAGCCCTGAACAGAGGTGAGGCTGCCAAGTAGCAATAAGCATTCTGCAAAACTCCTCACCACTCACACTGGCGATGCTGCTGACCCTTTCTATCCTGCCCGTGGATGAGGTTTTGAAAATGTTGGCTGGCCGCCTGCCCATTTTGCCTGTATTCAGCGCGAAATTGCATGGACAAGGAAAAATCGCTGCCAATTGCATTGTCAAGGGTCTTAAGTGGCCTCTTAATTAATGGCGGGTGTGGCTCTGGCACCCATGTGTGCCCACCGATCGAAATATCGTGTGAGTGCACAATGACATTGGGACGCTCACCTGATGTCATCATGTGCAATTTTACACCTGATTGGGTCAGGCATGCACCCTCCCGCAAGACGTAAAATTATGTCCTAGATCTTGTTTGGTCTGTTTGCACTTTAGAACAAAGAACAAAGATAAATACAGCACAGGAACAGGCCCTTCAGTCCTCCAAGCCTGCGTCGATCATATTGCCTGTCAAACTAAAACATTTTGCACTTCCGGGGTCCGTATCCCTCTATTCCCATCCCATTCATGTATTTGTCAAGCTGCCGCTTAAACAACACTATCGTACCTGCTTCCACCACCTCCTCTGGCAGCGAATTCCAGACACTCGCTACCCTCTGCGTAAAAAACTTACCCCACACATCTCCTCTAAAGTTTTCTCCTCTCACCTTAAATCTATGTCCCCTAGTAATTGACTCTGCCACGCTGTGAAAAAGCTTCTGACTATCTACTCCGTCCATGCCACTCATAATTTTGTAAACTTCTATCAAGTCCCCCCTCAATCTCTATCACTCTAGTGAGAACAATCTGAGTTTCTCCAACCTCTCCTCATAGCTAATAACCTCCAGACCAGGCAGCATCCTGGTATACCTCCTCTGCACCCTCTCCAACGCCTCCATATCCTTCTGATACTTAAAGATTTCACTATGTGAATCATACCTTCATCCATGCTGTTAGACATGGAGAAGTAGCAGTTTGGTCTGTTACCCACTTCTCACACATGTCTCTGAATGCCTGACCAGTAAATTGTGGGCTGTTATCTGAAATTATCTGAGATTATACTGATGACAGCATTTAGAATATGTGCTACAGTGTCTTGATGTGTCTTCTGACTGGCAGATGATAGGATGCTTGGAGAAATAATCAGTGACAACTAAGAAATCATTTCCGTGGATGTGGAAGAGGTCTGATGCAATCTTGTCCCAAGAATGAATAGCAACTTTGTGTGGTAAAAGTGGTTCCTTGTGCCAATTTGGCATTTTTTCCTGACATGCCTTGCACTTCCTGACTGTGACTTCAGTGTCATTGTTCATAGCCAGACAATAAACTGTCTCCTTCTGTAGTTGCTGACACATCTGTTGTACTAAATTCATCAGCTCAATGGGTAGAATATCTTTGTTACACTTGCATGGTGGATCAATCGATGATATGGCATCCTCTCTCAAGTGTAACATTGAACTCCCTTGAAAACTGCTGATTATATTGAAACACTCGGGATACTGTGATGTCAGATCGCTAACTGAAGTCTTCTGATGCTGATCTGCCTTGTGGTATCTGGTTGATTTCATGGAAGGTTACCAACATGAAATTTCGACATGCCTGCTGACCTGTAATCGCTGGCCCTTTGGTTTCTACTACATAGGATATCTGTAACACATAGGATGACTGGCTGCATTTATACTCTGGCACAATGGATCCTACACATGGAATTACTGAGCCATTATATATTGAAAGCTTAATGATAATGGGTTTTGCTGTAATTCTCAGAGGCAGTTTGTTGGCACTTGCTCCTGTGTCTATTTTTGCTGATAGTGTTTCCTGACCTTTTTACTGATCAAATCTTTTTGGGATCTTTCTGTTCTTCTCCTGTGAGCCCAAATCTGTTGAGTTGATGTGAACCTTCATTTCCAATGACTAAACAATTTTTTATGGCCTGCTTGTCTAGATCAGACAGGCTGGAGTTAACAAACCATAATTCTGTGCGCTGTTTAAACCAGTTTAAACTCAGATAGTAGTTAGCCTCCTTCTAATTTAAGCTTTAGAATTTTTTGCCCATTTTTGCAATATTCCCTATCCCTTTCTTCTCCTCTGCCATTTAAATGAATATTCCTGCTATTTTACTGACCAGGATCTGAATACATCAAGCTCACGTTAAGTACGCTTTAAATATACTTCAAATACATGGCAGTGTGCTTGTTGCTTGTAGTTACTCAATTGACCACAGTGTGTTCCACTGCTGTTGCGGCGCTTGGGATGGTCATGTTGCCGCTAGAGCGCGTACTTCTGAAGCTCAACCCATGAAGCTGAGTTGTGGCAGGAACAACCATGATGCTCCACAAAACAAATGATGATGCTGAAGACTTTTCCAGCTTCCATCAACTCCTGATTTTGCTGGTCATCTTTGCAACTTTACTTGGCCCATTTTATGTGATGTTTCTCAGTTTTCCCTTGCCTGTGATTGATCCAGCCTACATTACAGCTACTTACCTTTCCCTACTGAGCACTTTCCAGCACTGAACCTCTTGACATGCTGTCTCTGCCTGTTGAACCCACAGAGGCTGTGCACTGCAATCTTTGGTTCAAGGCCACATACTTTGCATTGACTGAGTGGTTTTAAACTTCAGGCTTTTCTGCTTACCAGCTTCTTCTATCAGCACTGGCACCGTGTTGAGTATGGTGTGTGTAAAAATGTAAAATTCTCCATCACTAGCAATACGCTGTGTTTTTCTTCCCCTTTTGCTTATTAGATAAACATGAAGGCACCACAAGGCACCAACCACACACAAAAGATTGGTTAACACAAAAATACATAGGTTCATTTATTAAGAATTTGAGAAGTTGATAGCAGTATTACATAGTTTGAGAACTTGCACACGTCTGAGTTGGCAACTTCCTCAGGACAAACTGAGACTAAGTCTGAATCACACCATACCTTGCACCATTTCTCCTTTAGTACAGAAAACATAACCAAACCCCAACAACTTCTCCATCTGCAGGTGTGTAGGCACTGATGGTGAACATACAGCCTGACATTCTTTCCAATTCTTCTATTCTTCCAAACATATCAGACATGGAGATTCCTATCATGAAACATATTGGTTTCAGTAATGGTACCAGGATTGAAAAACAATTATTCTAGTTGGTGCAAAGTATTATGGGAGCCAGCAGAAAACTGTTCAATGAGTCTTGCTACTCAACTATTTAAACCATTAACCCTGACTGCTGTTATATTTAGGAGGAATTACATTTGGTGTTGTCAGTAATCATGGCCAGGAAATGATGGACAGCTTGCTGTAACTGCCACATGCTCATCTGGAAATTTGAGTTAGGTATATATATGGGACAGAGAAATGGGACAGGTTAGGGTGCAGCTGTCAGCAACACAGCAATGAGCCATGCGTGCTGATGGTTGCAATGGTCAACAGTTGTGAGAAACTAGAGATTTAAACTCAGCTGCTCATATAATGGCATAAAACTGCCATCATTGGCACTGAGAGGTTTGAATTTGTGAACAGTGAGCTATTGGACTCATGAGAAGGACATGACACTACTGGCATCACTTGGGCATCAGGGGTAGGTAAACGAAGCTATGATGAACCAATGAGTAGAGGGTGAGGGAGTTGAGATGGAAGCAGGCTACTCTGACATTGGAAAGAGTAGCGAGGAGGAACTTCAACAGATGTATCTTCCTGGTCAGCAGGAGGCCAGAGGAAGACAAACAGGGGCTGAAAAGGGAAGAAGGCACCACCCCAATGCATTGACTGTACTGTCAGCTATCTGCAAATACCAGACTGCCTATGCTACAGGAGACTGTCCATATTCAGGCCGTTGGTCTCAGATGTTTGCGTTCTGGTCCACAATGACCTGATACTTCATTTCCCCATATCAGTGCCCTACCTGCAGCCATCAAGGTCAGCATGGCATTGATTTTTCATGCATCTGAGTTGTTCCAAGGATCAGCTTCGGACCTGGACAGCATCTTGCAGTTGGCAGTTCATAATGCCATTTGGCAGGTCACAGATGTCTACTTCCAGAGGCGGAGGACTACATCGATTTGAGACAGATGGGCCAGCACAACCACAGAGGACACTGGGTTTTGCCACCATTGATGGATACTCTCAGGTCAAGGAGGTCATTGTATCCATGTAGCCATCAAGGCATCAACAGACTAGCAAGCCAGATTCCTGAATGAAAAAAGCTTCCACTCAATGAATGTCCAGTTGTGGTCTGTGACCACACGAAGTGTATCCTGCCCCAGATGCCGCACAACTTCAAGCCCACGTCCACTCTCCATGAGTGGCTGCTGGGGCTAAGGTTTATTCCTTAACGAGGCAGCTCCTTATGCCCAGCTGGTACCCAGCCAAGGATGCAGAGATGCACCAACTAAAGCCATCTACTAACATGTATCTGTATTGAACAGAACATTGTCATCTAGAAGACGCACTTCCATTACTTTGACTGCTTGGTTTGAGCCCTCCAGTATGAACCAGCCAAGATGTCTCATATTGTGGTCATCTGCTGTGCACTGCATAACATATATATATACTGAAAAGTCTGGAGCTGGATAAAAAGGGGAAGCTGGAATGCCACTTTTGCTCAGAGAAGGATGTGGGGGGAGGAAAAAAAGGGGGATGAGAGGAGCTCAATGCCCAGGCTTTGGAGGAAGTCTGCTGAGGCTGTTGCAGGGCTCAGGGCAATTGGCAGGCTGGCTAAATTCAGCAACCTTTCACCTGAACAGCTATTAGCCCTTATGACACCTTTCACCAAAGAGAGAAATTATCCAATAAACACATACATCTGAATAATCCCATTACCATTCTCAAGAACCTCCTTGTGTGTGAAACCCCCCAGGCCCAGCATCTATGCCCAGTGGAGCATGGCTATCTATGCCTGTCCCCCTCTGAAGGGGTTGGCCCACAGCTGAATCTGCCTCACCCTCCTCCTCCTGCTCACTGTGTGGTGCGATTCACTCAGTGCTCCCCATTCTAAGATACAGACCCAACCGAGGTGAGTGTGTCTGCGCTGATGGAAGGTGTGAGGTATAGTACGACAGTGCTGCCTCAGAGACATCTCTCCTTGCTGTGGAGTCCGGCAATGTCTTTCTTCCCCGCCTCAATTGGCCCTGTAAGAAACAGAAGAAGACAGCAATGAGAACTCAGGTCACTCAGCATGTGCCTCAGCACAAACAACCCAACAGCTGACAGTGCTTGTATAGCAACAGTGTGGGCAGGAGTGATCTCCATGCTCTTCACCTGTTGCTTGAGCTATAAAATGACCCAGCTTTGGACGACTTCTTGTCTTGTCATCACCCATGAATTGACGCCATCTCCCATGACTTGAAATGATCACCCTCGCAACCTCCAGTGCTGCCTCCCCTTTGGGGTTAGTGTGTGGAGCTGCAGCACATCATTATCCATCTGAGACATTTTCTTTGAACTATGTGCTCCCTTCTTTTGAGGGTGAAGAGAGAAAGATTTATGAGAAAACTGCCCTCCCTCACTCATTCCAGCACAACATAGACATAAGATGTCGTGCTCCTCAGTGATTCCCCTGTGTGAGAGTTACTGATGTTTTGGTGATGCAGCTGGCCACTCGAACTGAAAATGTTAAGGAGAACTTTGGGTACTCAGTCTGCTCAGTTCGTGTGTATGCTGGTACATACAGAGTTAGAGGCCTCTATCAAGGTGTTGCTTGCCTTTCCCAGACCTTATAAGATCATTGAAGTTCTTTCTGTACTGCACCCATGTCCTCCTAATGAATTCCTGGCTGTTGACCTCTGTGGCCAGCTCAATCCATGCCCTTTTTATATGGCTTGGAGGATTTTTCTTCCTGGTGGAGTGAAGAGCACAACTGTCTTCTTGGAGACAGCGTCCATCAAAGGCTCAAAGGAAGCAAGAGAAAAGCATAGGGTCACCTTGGGATGTCTGTCCACGCTAGCGTTGGCCCCCTGATGCTCCATACTTCCAGGCAATGGGAAGTCCAGTCATGGCTACTACTTGCCCTTTAAAATCACCTTCTGTAATGAAGTTATGCCTCCAGGCTGCTTCAAGCACTGTTAATTAGATGTCAAACTCACCTCTGGGACATTTAGGGCTTTTGTATTGAAAGATCATGCTGCATCATTGATTTTGATGCACATTGACGGGTTGTGACCCAGAAATGACACAGGCACTGGGTTCCTAACTCTGGATTGAAAATCCAAATCATGGTGTCACAGATCTGTGTCCCCTTTTCCATGCCATAACATCCCGTGAATTGCTCAAAGGGCCTTAATGACATGAAAATTGACCCCTTAGGTTCCAGCATCACTTAGTAGTTTCATAATAATATAACCCTTAAACTAGCATTGTTATTGCTCAATGTCATAATAACACATTCTGCCATCTTACCTTTATGTCACTATCAACACCTTCTCTAGTCTTTAACACTACCATTAACACTCCCTTTGTCCTGTGTCCATGATATCTTTGTTAAATTTCTCCTTAGCTCCCACCTATCCCTGACATTCTATTTTGCTCCACCTGCTCCACCCCCTCTTAAATAGTATAAAATCAACCACATTTCTACTTCTCTTTAGCACTGAAGAAGTCATATGGATTTGAAACATTAACTGTTTCTCTCTCCACAGATGCTGCCAGACCTGCTGAGCTTTTCTAGCATTTTCTGTTTTTGTTTCAGATTTCCAGCATCCGCAGTATTTTGCTTTTATCTTGACTTTGATGGTGCATTGCCTTGAAACATATAGGCATAAAAATGCTGCAATTTAGTTCAATGCATGAATGAACAGGCAAAACTGCCCATTGTCAGAGTGCCACCAGGGGCACAGGTCTCACAGGTACACAACGAGGAAAAACAGCAATAAGAGACCATTTTCCTGTGATGCTCAGCACAATAGTCATTAAAGGCATTATATAAATGTGAGGCTTTCTTTTGTTATGTATAGGGGACTTTACAAGATGTACAAATGTTTTAAAATATCTCTTTTAACTTAACATAAAACAGAATGTCCTGTATAGAGGAGATGGTGATAATGCTAACTCTGCCTGGAGACAGGCTCATGTGATCCAAATCAAAATCTATTGAAAATCATGTCACAGGTTTCAGACATGAGACAGCTGCTTTCAGAAACACAGAGATGCAGAGACATGGAGAGGGAGAGACAAAAACAGCTGCTGCTGTGAAGAACAGAAAAAAAGGCTGTTCTGTGTGAGTAAACAAGCAGGATGCGGGTGAGAACTGGTTCCCTGTTCAAAGAGAAGAGGCTTTTTCAGATTTAAGGAAGAAGGAGTCAACAAAATGGGCCTTGCTGGTAGAAGTCAGTTGAGGGATAATCAGAAGGCTGAGTGGAATGATTTTTGTAGGACACTCGGAAGACCTGACCTGGCAAAGTGGAGCCTGCATGAAAGCTGGGAGAAACCTGGAACTTCAAGGCTACATGTCTGCTGGAAACATGGCATGAGGTAAAAAATTGTCATAAAGCTTATTTCATTAGTTGCATTAGTTAGTTAATGTGATAGTAGCTTTCCTCTATTTTGATATATTAGTTGCCAGCAAAAATATGTTTAGTTTATGTTGATTCTAGCTTGTTTGTTAGAGTGAAAGGGTTAAAACATGAACTGTTGTTGTTTGGTTACTTCCATTGCTTGCTGGAAAATTCACCTTTAAAAAAAGTAACACTTTTGATTTGCTTTTCAATGTGAGTTAAATAAACTGATAATGGTTTTTCATTGAGCTAATGTTCATGCTTTGTGCTACATGAATACTTTCTCATGCCTTATTAAAACGTGTGAAGCAGGCTTCCCACCAGAAAGACTTCCAGCCTGTCAATCAGGAGCCCCACTTGAAGGAGCCCTGCAGTTAAATCCTGCAGAGCATTTGGGAAATCTACTTTCTGGGGTTCCTACCCTCACAACAGTACTTCCCCATCTGCACCTCACCACAGGCCATCATTCATTTATTTTTCATGACATCTACAAATGATTGTGCTTGTTATTAAATTCAATTTACAAATTGAATCTTTTTGATATTCATGTTACATCATTTCTGCAAACCCATACCAAAAATTAGAAATGTTAAAATGTAAACTGATACAAGGAGCAAACAAGAAAATGTGCGCTTGCATTTTCTATTACTTCTAAGTTCAAGATCTGTTTTATCCAAAGAAATGATTATGTCATTCACCAGTTGCATTGACCATTATTTAATCACTAATATTCAAACTCCATTTAAAACGTACCAGTCTGCTGCCTAAACACTTAAATTCCTTACAAACAACAGAATAATTTGTTTAGTTGTGTAAGCAGCAGTGAGACTGCATACAATAAAATAATGCATTCTGCTTTTAAAATGAATAAAAATTGATTGTGTCCCAATAAAATCTAAATTGGCAGAGTGTTAATTGAATTTCACATAAACATCTGTAGCAATCTGTGACTTTTTATTGTGCGGTAATGTAATATAGGACACTCAGGAATAAATGTATCCTCCAAATGATTTCAAAGAAAATTTCTAATGCTGCCTGATGAAATTGTAAAAATTTGATTATAAGGATGTGCTAATGATTCTTAAAACAAAGCAAAAGCATTTGAACACAAGAATAATTTTGTCTTACTGTCTGTTAGATAAATCATAAGTAAATTAATGTCATCTGAAAAACGTATGCCTTGAAGATATAGAGATCATTTAGTACAACAAATAAAAATATATTACGAATAGATAAGAATAGATTACTATCAATGAAGAAAAACATGCTCTAACAATTTACTCCATAAAGATAGTTTTTCTAACCTCTCTCTCAGTCTAACAGGCAATTTTAAATTGATGACCCCTTCATCATTGATTCTTCAACCAGGTAAAATGGTATACCCATAGAAGGTTAATTTGACTGATACCTGAGTTGGGGTGGGTGGTGGAGGGTGGTGGTGCAGTATGAGGAAAGGTTGGACAGGATGGGTATGCATCCATTAGAGTTTAGAAGAATGAGAGGTAGTCTTATTGAAACATATAAGATCCTGAGGGGACTTGACAGGGTGGATAATGAAAGGGTGTTTCCCTTTGTGAGAGAGACGAGAACTAGGGAATAGTTTAAAAATAAGGGGTCTCTCATTGAAGACAGAGATAAGGAAAATTTTTTTCTCTCAGAGTTCTCTTTGGAACTCTCTTCCCCTAACAGCAATGGAGGCAGGGTAATTGAATATTTTTAAGGCAGAGATGGATAGATTCTTGGCGAATAAGGGAGCCAAAGTTTACCAGGAGTAGGTGGGAATATGGAGTTGAGGCCACAATCAGGTCGATGGGCCGAATGGTCAACTCCTGCTACTAATTCATACGTGTGTATTCACATTATCAAATTCCTTCATCATTTTAAAAATACCTCTTAAATTTCCTTTGTGGTGAAAATAGACCCAGTTGGAGGATGAGTGGGGTGCCGGGCTTTTCAGCGCTTTCTTGAAATTCAACAAAGGAGGAGTTCAGGATCAGAGGACAAGACTTTTTATATGCAAACCATGCTTTTTATACAATCACAGAACTCCAGTTGAATTTCTGAGTACCATCTGTACTGGCATAAGGCACAGAACAGCCTCACTGGGAGATGAGGGGAAGGGAAGTGCTGGTAGAATGGGACCCAAATTAACCGTGGGCCATTTTGATTCATTAGGTCTTGTCTGTCAGCATCCCTTTAACAATTAACAGCTTATTTTGTGTTATAATGCTCCTCTTCATTGCCAATTTCCCTGTTGTCAGCTAGTTTCAGTCTTCATATTGTTGCTTTAAAGGATTTAGGGCACACATAGTGATTTCGCCAACTCGTATAATGATAGATTTTCCCTTCATGTGATTCATGGCCCGTTGCTCAATAGTGCTGGAAGTAGAAAATGTGCACATCTGGGCAACCTAGTAGCTTCGGGCTGCTGCAATATGAGGTGGTCTGTTTGGCTTTCAACCAGCCGGTTGATTAGGGTAGGGGATACAATGCAAAATGTGCTCGACACATGCTGCACCCAATGGAGCCCTAAAATAGCAAATTGGAGTTCTGTGATTGTATAAAAAGCATGGTTTGCATATAAAAAGGACCTACTATATGACTCAGGCAAGCAAGAGGTGGCTCAACACCAGCTTCTCAAGGGCAATTAGAGCTGGGCAATAAATACTGCCTTTGCCAGCAGTGCTCACATCCCAAGGACGAATACAAAAGATCATATCCCCTATCACCCACAGGATGGCTCATTGGATTTCAATTCTTCCCAACCCCAGGAATTTCAGGCCCACCTATGTAAGTATTTTGAAACATTTGTTTAAGTTCAATTTATGGACTTGGCTTTGGAAAACAGTGAAGTATCCCTCAATTCTTTGCTCTTGGAACAAAAAGCAGCAGGATCAAGAGGATCACCACTGAGGTGCTAAGCTAAACAGACACTTTAAGTCCTCTGCTTAGTGCCCATGCTTCCCTGACCACAGTTCCAGATGAAGGAACTGAGTAATGCGCTTTCGCCATGAAGAAGCAGCTCCGATGTAGCAGCTATCAGGTAGCTTTTGGCATGCCTCATAAGGGAGACCTTAAGCTAACTAAGATCTGAGTTCACTGCCAAATGAGTACTGCCGTCAGTACTGCTGACAATGATCTCTTCAGTTTGGAGTCATTCTGCTGCTCATTCACACTGGCGTTCCTCTACCTTGATCTAGATCATTCTGCACATAAACTATCAGTGTCAAAAATATCTGACAACAAAGGTTTCTTTCTATTGTTTAAAATTGCTATGCCTCCATTTTTGCCTACTCTTAACTGCTCTTTTAGTATCTCCCCTCTATTTAAAACAGCATGAGAGGAGAGTGGGACACTATTTTAAACAACCAGGGAGGAGAGTGGGACACCATTTAGAACAACATGGGAGGAGTGGGACACCATTTAGAACAACGTGGGAGGAGAGTGGGACACCATTTAAAACAGCGCAAGAGGAGAGTGGGACACTATTTTAAAAAGCACAAAATGAGAGCAGGACACCATTTAAAACAGCACAAGAGAAGAGCGAGGCACCATTTAAAAGAGTGTGAGAGGAGAGCAGGACACTATTTAAAACAGGGCGAGAGGAGAGCAGGACACCATTTAAGACAGTGCGAGGGGAGAGTGGGACACCTGTATGGAGTTCCAGGATTTTGACCCAGCGCCATTAAGGGAATGGTGAAATAGTTCCAAGTCAGGATAGTGTGTGGCATGGAGGGGAATTTGCAGGTGGTGGTGTTCCCTTTCATCTGCTGTCCTTGTCCTTCTAGGTGGTAGAGGTTGTGGGTTTAGAAGGTGCTGTCAAAGAAGCCTTGATGAGTTGCTGCAGTGCATTTTATAGGTGGTACATACTACTGCCACCGCTGTCAGTGGTGGTGGGAGTGCATGTTGAAGGTATTGGAGGGGGTGCCAATCATGTAGGCTGCTTTGTCCTGGATGATGTTGGGCTTCTTGAGTGTTTTTGGTGCTTCACTAATGAAAGAGGGGTTCCATTTTGTGGGGCACTGGCATCAGTATTGGAACAGGAGGGATCTGTACCGTTGGGACGGTCTCCACCTGAACCGATCTGGAACCAATGTTCTAGCAAAAAGGGTAAATAAGGTGGTCAACAGGACTTTAAGCTAGAAAATTGGGGGGGTGGGGGGAGGGAAGGGTAAAACTCCAAGAAGTATGGCTAATGGGAAACAAAGCAGCAGGTTAGTGTGTGGCGGTGGGTGGGGGGGAGTGGGGGGGGGATTCCACTTCATAGAAAATTTTGAAAATACTGAAAAGAAAGGAGAGCCCAGGAGAGGCTATTAAAGTCTCCAGAACACAAAATAGGACAGAGTGTTTGGAAAGGGCTAGGATCTAACTCCAAGCACATCCAAGTGAGAAAAGGGACGGGAAATGCAAGACTGAAGGTGTTGTATCTGAATGCATGCAGTATACGAAATAAGGCAAATGAGCTTGTGGCGCAGATTGAAATTGGCAGGTATGATGTGGTGGACATAACGGAGACATGGCTGCAAGGGGATCAGGACTGGGAGCTAAATATCCAAGGATATACATCCCATCAAAAAGATAGGCAGGTTGGCAGATGGGGTGGGGTTGCTTTCTTAGCAACAAATGAAATTAAATCGATAGCAAGAAATGACGTAGGGTCAGATGATGTAGAATCTGTGCGGGCAGAGTTGAGGAACTGCAAAGGTAAAAAAACCATAATGGGAGTTATGTACAGGCCTCCGAACAGTAGTCAGGATGTGGAAGATCAGGAGATAGAAAAGGCATGTAAGAAAGGCAAGGTTACAGTAATCATGGGGGATATCAATATGCAGGTAGACTGGGAAAATCAGGTTGGTAGTGGATCCCAAGAAAAGGAATTTGTGGAATGTCTACGAGATGGCTTTTTGGAGCAGCCTGTGGTGGAGCCCACTAGGGAACAGGCAATTCTACATTTAGTGATGTGTAATGAGGCAGATTTGATAAGGGAGCTTAAGGTGAAGGAACCCTTAGGAGGAATTGACCATAATATGATAGAATTTACCCTGCAATTTGAGAGGTAAAAGCTGGAATCAGACGTAACAGTGTTAAAGTTGAATAAAGGCAACTACAGAGGCATGAGGGAGGAGCTGGCCAGAATTGACTGGGAGATGAGCCTAGCAGGAAAGACAGTGGAACAGCAATGGCAGGAGTTTCTGGGAGTAATTTGGGAGACACAGCAAAAATTCATCCCTAGGAAGAAGAAGAATACTAAAGGGAGGACGAGGCAACCATGGCTGACAAGGGAAGTCAGGGACAGCATAAAAGCTAAAAAAAAAGCATACAATGCGGCGAAGAGCAGTGGGAAACCAGGGGATTGGGAAGTCTACAAAGACCAACAGAGGACAACTAAAAAAGAAATAAGGAGGGAGAAGATTAAATATGAGGGTAAACTAGCCAGTAATATAAAAGAAGATTGCAAGAGTTTTTTTTAGATATATAAAGGGTAAGAGAGAGGCAAAAGTGGACATTGGGCTGGTGGAAAATGATGCTGGAGAAGTGGGGAACAAAGAAATAGCGGAGGAACTGAATAGGTACTTTGCGTCAAATAGATAAAAACAAAAAAACTGCGGATGCTGGAAATCCAAAACAAAAACAGAATTACCTGGAAAAACTCAGCAGGTCTGGCAGCATCGGCAACTCTTTTCTTCTCCACCGATGCTGCCAGACCTGCTGAGTTTTTCCAGGTAATTCTGTTTTTGTTTTACGTACTTTGCGTCAGTCTTCACGGTGGAAGACACGAGTAACATCCCCAAAGGTCAAGAGAGTCGGGGGCAGAGGTGAGTATGGTGGCCATTACCAAGGAGAAGGTGCTAGGAAAACTGAAAGGTCTGAAGGTGGATAAATCACCTGGACCAGATGGATTACACCCCAGAGTTCTGAAGGGGATGGCTGAAGAGATAGTGGAGACGTTAGTGGTGATCTTTCAGGACTCACTCGAGTCAGGGAGGGTCCCAGAGGACTGGATAATCGCTAATGTAACCCCCCTGTTTAAGAAGGGAGTGAGGCAAAAGACGGGAAATTACAGGCCAATTAGCCTGACCTTGGTCGTTGGCAAGATTTTAGAGTCCATTATTAAGGATGAGATTTCAGAATACTTGGAAATGCATGGTAAAATAGGGCAACGTCAGCATGGTTTCATCAAAGGGAGGTCATGCCTGACAAATCTGTTAGAATTCTTTGAGGAGGTAATGAGTAGGTTAGACAAAGGAGAGCCAATGGATGTTATCTACTTGGACTTCCAGAAGGCCTTTGACAAGGTGCCGCACAGGAGGCTGTTCAGAAAGATAAGAGCCCATGGTGTTAGAGGCAAGCTACTAGCATGGATAGAAGATTGGCTGTCTGGCAGGAGGCAGAGAGTGGGGATAAGGGGGTCCTTCTCAGGATGGCGGCTGGTGACTAGTGGAGTTCCGCAGGGGTCAGTGTTGGGACCGCAACTTTTCACTTTATATATTAATGATCTAGGTGAAGGAACTGAGGGCATCCTGGCTAAGTTTGCAGATGATACAAAGATAGATGAAGGGACAGGTAGTATTGAGGAGGCGGGGAGGCTGCAGAAGGATTTGGGCAGGTTAGGAGAATGGACAAAGAAGTGGCAGATGGAATATAACGTGGGGAAGTGTAAGGTCATGCACTTTGGTAGGAAGAATAGAGGGATAGACTATTTTCTAAATGGGGAGAGAATTCAGAAATCTTGAGTGCAAAGGGACTTGGGAGTCCTAGTCCAGGATTCTCTTAAGGTTAACTTGCAGGTTGAATCGGTAGTTAGGAAGGCAAATGCAATGTTGGCATTTATTTCGAGAGGACTAGAATATAAAAGCAGGGATGTGCTGCTGAGGCTTCATAAGGCTCTGGTCAGACCACATTTAGAATATTGTGAGCTAGTTTGGGCCCCGTATTTCAGGAAGGATGTTCTGGCCCTGGAGAGGGTCCAGAGGAGGTTCACGAGAACGATCCCAGGAATGAAAGGCTTAACATATGAGGAATGTTTGAGGACTCTGGGTCTATACTCGATGGAGTTTAGAAGGATGAGGGGGGATCTGATTGAAACTTACAGAATACTGAAAGGCCTGGATAGGGTGGGTGTGGGGAAGATGTTTCCATTAGTAGGAGAGACTAGGACCCGAGGGCACAGCCTCAGAATAAAGGGAAGATCTTTTAGAACATAGATGAGGAGAAACTTCTTTAGCCAGAGAGTGGTGAATCAATGGAATTCATTGCCATAGAAGGCTGTGGAGGCCAGGTCATTGAGTGTATTTAAAACCGAGATAGATAGGTGCTTGATTGGTAAGGGGATCAAAGGTTATGGGGAGAAGGCAGGAGAATGGGGTTGAGAAACTATTAGCCGTGATTGAATGGTGGAGCAGACTCGATGGGCCAAATGGCCTAATTTCTGCTCCAATGTCTTATGGTCTTATCTGGGCAAGTAGAGAGTATTCCATCACACTCCTAACTTGACCCTTATAGGTGGTGAACAAGCATGGGAGACGAGTGGGTAACCATTTAAAACAGTGCAAGAAGGAAGAGGGACACTACTTAAAAGAGCGGAGGAGAGTGGGCCACCATTTGAAACACTGCAAAAGCGGGGCAGGACACCATCTGAAACAGCACAAGAGGAAAGTGGAACACCGTTTAAAACAGCTTGGGAGCAGAGTGGGACACCATTTAGAACAGTGTGAAAGAAGTGTGGGACACCATTAAAACATAATGAGAGGAGTGGGGGACACCATTTGAAACAACTAGAAATTAGAAATATTTTGAAAAATTTAAAAATATCTAAACCAATATATTTAAAAACTCCAGAAGCCTGACTCTCAATATAAAATGCCTCTTTAATCATATCAATAAAACATTTATCACATACTGCAGTACCACCCCATAAGAAATCATCGACATGCATCATGAAGATTCCTGGAAGATTCCCTTTATGATATCAATAAAACATTGCAGCATCTGCTTTTAGTGGAACACAGCCTATTTTCAGTAAACAAACCTCACCAAAAAATACCGCATCCTTGAAACATCATTCAGGCCATAGACGCATTTGTTTAGTTTCTATAGCTTCCCTTTTGCATCTCTTGGTCTTTAGGTGGTTTCAGAAGTACTTCTCTCTTAAAGTTATCACCCTGCAGTAATGCAGCTTTTATGTTGATTCATCTACACTTCCATGAATATGTGACCAAAAGAGTCAAATAGATTTTACTTTTCCCATTGAGAGAGTCCATTCTAACATCTGTATTACCCAGTTGCTCTTCAAAACCCCATGCAACCAGCCTTGCTTTAGCCCTTATAAATCCATCTGCAAGGACTCCTTTAGTACAAATCCATCTACATGACAAGGCTGGCTTTCCCATTTCAGTTACTTCAGAATAAATTCCGAATCCCTTCCAACTGTCTAATTCCCTTTGTTTTGCCTCTCTTTTTAATTTATCCTTAAGTTTATTGGCAACCACCAAAACTTCACGGTCATGAGGGCTTCTTTTTCTAGTCCTATCTCAAGATTGTTCTGTAGCCTTCATTTCTTTACATAATCTATGTAAGCTATGGCCTCTACTTGCACTTCGATGTCTTTCAAATTCCTTTTGTTTGCAGACAACACGTCCCTCTGTATGAATGGATGTTGCTTCTAGCACGAGTAAATGAGCATGATTAATAAAATCCATACACAGGCAAACAAAGCAAATGTGTTCAAGCCATGTGCCTTTTTTGAATTACTGGGCAGATTGTTTTCTCCATGGCAATGCCTTGGCCAACCAATCAGCACCCTTTTCTCTTGTAGTATAAATTGTGATTGTTTGAAATGTGATGTTCATGCATCTGTTCTGATGATTGCATGATGAAATTCTTGGGAAATATGTTTCGCTTTTCATCAATATTTAAGCTCTGAACTCCAAGTGATTGTTTATTTTTAGTTATCGTTTTCTGCTTTCTAAATTTTTCCCAATCCTCTGGGCTACCACTAATCTTTTGTCATATGGAGACCCAGAGGTAGTTAGTCAGTGGGCTCCAAGAAAAAGGAATTACCAGCAGAAGCAGCATAGTAGAGGGACAGATAGCAAATTCCAAACTAAAGTTGAAGCCAGCTACCAGGAGAAGCTGATCACAGAATACGGAACTGCAGGAGCAGGTTCCAGAAATTAAAGATGAAAGTCCCCAAATCCAGGGGAGTGGAACAGGAAAGGCCCCAAGAGGACAGTTAAGGACAAGGACAGGAATCTGTAAAAGGTCCTGTAAGTAAAGTTATGAGTGGGGCACAGAGAAAGGTTCCAAGTTTAAAAAGAGAAAGCAGCAGGATGCAGATTTAAAGTAATATAGGCCAGAATTTTCCTGTTGGTGTGCAGGGGCGGGACCCGCATGCCAATGCATAACATGACGCATGGTGATGTTGGGCGAGTGTCCCAATGTCACCACGGCATCACGCTATTTTGGTGGGCATGTGCGCGATGATCTTCGATACGTGTCTGCCATTAATTAATGGGCCACTTAAAGCTGTTGAGGCACCAATTGACGGCGATTTATCGGGGCCCGTGTGATCTTCGGGTTATCGCGCAGGTGCAATAGGCAGGCAGGCAGGAAACATTTATGTAAACCTCATCCACAGGCAGGATAAGAGGGCTCAGTGGGGTCGCAAGTGTGCTCTGTCAAATATTTAATTTGGAAAGTAATTGATGCTTGCCTGTGTGAGCTGAAATACTTCAAAACACATACCAGTTGCTTGGACAGGGCTCACAACCTTCAGGTCAGCACTCTGCAGTGAAGAATCATTTTGGGGCCTGCAGGTTTCAGGAAACCTTCCCTTAGCCTGGGAATGGGAGTTGAGCTTTCCACTGAAGGCATCTCCTCTGAGGAGGAAGGGAGAGCTAGAAGGGGGAGGAGGCCAGGAGTGTACATTCAGCCTCCAAGGGAGCTGTCTTTGGGAGGAGCTACCTCTATATGTCTGAGTGGCCGAAGGAGGTTCCGTCTCTCAAGGGAGACAGTCAACTACATCTGTCAGATGATTGGGCCTGAGATCTCCACTGTATGAATGGGCACCCATTGCCAGTAGCTCTAAAGGTCACAGTTGCCCTTAACTTCTATGCCTCTAGCTTCTTCCAGGGGTCGATGGGTGATCTTTGCGGTGTCTCCCAATCAGCTGTCCACACTTCTGTCAAGAAGGTCACAGACGGTCTGTCCAGGCATGCATTGACCTTCATCCAATACCGTTGGGACCAGGCCAGCCAGACACAGTGAGCCAGAGGCTTCGCGGCGATTGCTGGCTTCCCCTGCGTCCAGGGTGCAATAGACTCCACACATGTGGCCATCAAGGCGCCAGCAGGTGAGCCCGGTGCCTTCGTCAATAGGAAGGGGTTCCACTCCATGAACGTGCAGATAGTGTGTGATCACAGGATGCAGATTCTACAAGTCTGTGCAAGGTACCCAGGCAGCTCCCAGACATCTACATCCTCAGACACTCCCAGATACTGGGGCTCTTCAGTGCTCTAGCCCAGCTGGATGGATGGTTGCTGGGTGGTATGGGCTATCCCCTCAAAAGGTGGCTCATGACACCTCTCCGCCATCCAAGAACAGAATCTGAGCAGCACTACAATAGGAGCCACACTTCCACAAGGGCTGTGGGGGAGAGAGCCATCAGTCTTCTCAAAATGCGCTTCAGATGCCTGGACCGTTCAGGGGGCGCACTCCAGTACCTACCAGATCGTGTGCCTCTGATAGTGGTTGCATGCTGCCCTCTCCACAATCTTGCGCTGGGAAGGGGCGACATTGTGGACGAAGAAGATGTAGACGCAGTGGCTGCGGCTGCACAGCATGAGTCCAGCAGTGAGTCCGAGGATAAGCATGCACAGGAAAATGCTGAGGGGGTAGACACTAACCCGGGCATGCTCCAGGGAGGCAGGGACACCCGGGAGGCTTTAATCCAACAAACCTTCAGCTAGCACAACACATATGGACCTCTAGGACAAGCCTGGGCTGCAGGCTCCATACTTGATTCTTGCGTGCAAAATCTGCCCGGTTAGGAACATTAACTAAGAGCCCTGTCAATAAAACTGAATGTCACACAAATCACTCATCACATTATTGGTAACCATCCACCTGCAGAAGAAAAGAAGCACCCTCAGCCATGGTGACATGTCTGAATTTAATGGTATAACAAAAGGAACTTAAGAAAACAAAATGACAAAGGTGTTAAACATCACACCAACTCATAAAGACCTCATCTCGAGCCAACACAAAAGCACAAGTCATAAACCCATGGTGTGCCTAAGGTGCCTTATGTTTACGCTTTCGGGTGCTATGTCTTGGTGCTGTCCCCTTGCTGGGACTGGCATCTGAGACACCCTGCTTACTCTGCTGTCCTGTTGGCCTTGATGACTTTGGCGGCTGTCCTCTGGCCTGTGGAGCCTCTGCTGGCTCTGCTAGGAATAGAGCTGCCAGTTCCACAGCTGGCATCTCCCCAGTGGTCGCAGCCTCATCGGATGCAATGGTCACTGGCAGAAGGGTGGAGGAGCTGCCGCCCTCATCCGGAGCCCCCTGAGAGGAGCCCACAGAGATGACAGGCAGCAGCTGCGCCAACTTGAGGTTGCTTCAGACCTCCCTGCTCACCATGGATGGATGGGCACCGAGCTGGAAAACTTGGTGCCCAGACCGTCTACTACACTGACACTGACCAGCTGAGGTCAATGCCAATGTGAGGGCTTGCTGGTTTGAACGCATCCCCAGGAAGCCCTGATTGGTCTCTTGGAGAAGCCTCTCCATGAGAGTCATCACCACTATCTCCATGGAGGAGGCATGGCGCTCGGCAATGCGGCTCATTGCATCGGCGATGATCCACGTAGACTCCTCCACCACGGACTCCAAGCCAAGCAAAGCCTCATGTATCTCCCCCAGATGCACCCGCACACCCTGCCGCATTTCCTGCATTTTCTGCATCGCAGAGGACTCCAGAGGCACATCATCAGCCACCAACTGAACACGTGCCTGGTCCCCTGCAGTCCTCCAACTGCTGGCACCATGGGCACTCTCTGTCTCCACCAGCTCCCCCAGCGACTGTGAAATGCCCTCACCGTTGTACCCCGGGACACTAGCCGATGATTTAATTTCCACCAAGGTGCTAGTATCTGCGCTGGTGCCTGCCTGGCAGAGATGGTGTGACGCTGGTGAGTCCGAGACCTGAGGGCCCTCAAGTGTGAGAGGAGGCCCCTGCTGCTCCTCCTCCTGGCCCTGCTCTGCTGATGCTGAAAGGAAGAACAAGGACATTTGATTGGTTAACATGGAGACAATGTCATTGTGCATCCCTGTTCCTGGATCATTATGCGCTCATCCTTCCATAAGCAATGGTCTAGCCATGTTGCAAACTTCAAGCACTGAACATTCAGCACTGCCATGGCTGTTCGGAGAACAACAGTGACCTCAGTGCTGGGCAAACATACCTACCCATGGCACCCCAGCCTCACCGACATCGGTGGACCTGGACATATGGCGCCTCTCCAGATCTAGGGCCTTCTGCTTGAACCAGGTAAACATCGCTACCTGGGCCGGCCCTCCACCAGTCCTCACCCACGTGGCGGCATTATGTGTATTCTTCTCCTGATAAGAAAAGAAAATTGATTAGCACTACTTGTACCTGGACTCTCTTCGCAGATAGCCCACCTCAACTAGAGTGGGCCATTGCAGGGCTCCGGTGTCTCCTCACCCCACTGCTGCCGAACACTCACACGCTCCAGTGTCTCCCCCCTGCCCCTGGCCAAATGCTGCCTACATCACATGGGCCATCACACGGTCTAACCTTCCAAAGCAAGGAGGCGCAAGCACATGCAGCAGGTCGATCCGTGCTACACCACCTTAAAGCTCCCCTCCCAGCATATCATCACCCTGACTTTGACATGTCCTGGAGTTCCAGCACTGCGCCTAGGTGCAGATCCTCCAGGTTACCCCCAAAACAATCATGTGGGGCTCTTCACCAGCCTCACAGGGTGACCTCAGCATAGGCAATATCTGCTGGCTCACCCAGCAAAGGACACATGCCATCAATGATTCAATGCAGTCACTACAATCAGGCTGGGCAGGGTGGGGTGGGTTGGGGAGGTGGTGGGGGGGGGGGGGGGGGGGGGGGGGGGGGGGGTGCCCACCAGGAGGGAAAGCCTACCTGCTGGGTTAAATGACCAATGCCAACATGGTACTCACCTTTCGAGAGTTCGAGAGTGCAAGAGGTCGTTGAAGCGCTTGCGGCACCGGATCCACATGCGTTGCACCACGTCGTGGGAGCTCACGACCTCCGCAACATCGTCCCAGACGCGTTTAATCATGTGGGAGGGCCTCCTCCTCCCATCCTGGGGCATGAGGGCCTCCCGCAATGCTGCCACTCCTTGAGGAGGGCAGCAAGGCAATCATCTGAAAAACAAGGGGCACAGTGCCCCCCTGCCCTACCCTCCTGCCTGGCCTGCTCAGCAGCAGCACTCTGGGAAGCTTCCAGTAGCCATGTTTGACAGCCTTTGAAAGGCTGCAGCTGCTTTTTTAAACAGGCCGCTGGGTTGTCATTGGAACTGGCGGTCATTGCAGTCCTGCCGCCGCCCGCCTACTCTTGCTGTCCTTGAGAGCTGCTATTCACAGGCCTGCCTGTGTAAAACAGTGGCGCGGAGCCGATTGCAGGTGGCAATTGGGTCCACGCCTACTCCCACTCTGCCTGCCCTACAGGCAGAAAATTCTGCCCATAGTCTTAGGAGAAGCCAGAAAATCCAAGGGGCAGCCGAAGGTCTGTAACTCTTTACTATGGACATCTGAAGCAGTGGTGTTCTGTTGGCATGGCTGAGTCAATGAGAGACAGTGCATGGAAGGAAGTTTGAATGCACTTGATGATCCAGGAGAGCTCGAAACCCTGGAGGTGGACCCTTGTGGCAGGCATCTGTGAGAAAGCGTTACATGAACTGTGTACTTACTGTAAACATTAGAGTATAAAATAACTTTTGTAACTTGTGATATCATTACGAATCTGTATTTATTTGTAAAGGTATAGTGGTGAGTAAAGGAGTATCGTAAGCAGTCTGGGGAGAGTGTCCTTTGCAGTCACCGTCGCCATGAAGCAGTCTGGGAAGAGTGTCCTCTGCAGTCACCGTCACCATAAAACAGTCCAGGAAGAGTGTCCTCTGCAGTCACTGTCGCCGGGAAGCAGTCTGGGAAGAGTGTTCTCTGCAGTCACTGTCGCCGAGTGAAAAAAAAAGTGACATGACAGAAAAACCGTAAGTTCATTGGTTGTTAAATAACTGCTAGTTTGATCTACCTATTCTAAGTTGTTTTCAGATTAAAGGTGACTACTGGGGTCAGGATCGGAGGCCCAACACTTCAGCTTCAACTCAACAGAGAGAGCGAGTTCCAGCTGATTTTAAAAAGTGCATTTTGAATCTCTATTCTAAATTGCTTTCAGATTAAAGGTAAATAGGAGAAATATTTTACAGACTGATAAACTAAAGACCAGTAGGAAATTTAAAAACAAATTGAAAAACTAATTAAATAAAATAGAGATGCAGGGCCAGGCGATGTATTGTAGCTGCATGATGTGGGAGCTGGTGGACCCCACTGTGGTTCCTAGTGACCAAATCTGTAGCAAATGCTGGTTGCTTGAGGAACTCCGGCTCAGAGTCGATGAGCTGGAGTCTGAGCTTCGGACACTGCGACACATCAAGAAGGGGGAGAATTACCTGGAAGCTGTGTTTCAGGAGACAGTCACACCCCTTAGATTAACTACCTTAAATTCGGCCAGTGGTCAGGGACAGGATGGTGTGGCTATGAGTGAGGCAGGTAGAGGGATCCATGAAATAGCACTGCAGGAGCCTCAGCCCTTGCCCTTATCCAACAGGTTCGAGATTCTTGCTCCCTGCAAGGATTAGAGGGGGGACTGTAGGGAGGATGAGCAAACTGAGCATAGCACTGTGGTACAGGGAGTCATTCAAGTGGGGGGAGAAAAGAAAAATGTAGTTGTAATCGGGGATAGTACAGCTAGGGGATAGATACTGTTCTCTGTAGCCAGGATGGAGAGTCCCGAAGGCTGTGTTGCCTACCTGGTGCCAGGATTAAGGATATCTTGTCTTGGCTGCAGAGGAACTTGGAGTGGGAGGGCAAAGATCCAGTTGTCGTGGTCCATGTAGGTACCAGCGATATAGGTAGAACGAGGAAAGAGGCTCTGTTGAGGGAATATGAGCAGCTAGTGGCTAAATTAAAAAGCAGAACCAAACAGTTAATAATCTCCAGATTACTACCTGAGCCGTGAGCTAATTGGCACAGGGTCAATAAGATTAAAGAGGTAAATGTGTGGCTCAAAGATTGATGTGGGAAAAATGGGTTTGAATTCATGGGACACTGGCACCAGTACTGGGGAAAGAGGGAAATATTCCGTTTGGACGGGCTACATTTGAATCATGCTGGAACCAGTGTCCTGGTGAATTGCATAACTAGGGTTGTAGATAGGGCTTTAAACTAAATAGTGGGGGGGGGGAGGGTTCAGTTGCATGGAAATACAAAAAATCAAAGTTTAGGGAGAGGGTAAGAGTGCAGGTTAGTGACGAAGCTGATTGTTACCAAAAAGTGAAAGGAAGGGACAGAGTGTGTGAACAGCATACTGCACCACAGAATCATATAACATTAGGGAAAATTGACAATATGGCAAACTTAAAGGCTTTGTATCTGAACGTGCATAGCATTCGGAATAAAACTAATGAGTTAACAGTGCAAATAGAGATAAATAGGTATGATTTGGTGGCGATTACTGAGATGTGGTTACAGGGAGAACAGGTTTGGGAGTTGAATATCCAAGGATACTCAGTGTTTTGGAAGGATAGGCAGGAAGGAAAAGGAGGTGGTGTAGCTTTGTTAGCAAAGTAAGAGATCAGTGCAAAGTGAGGAATGATACATGCACTGGAGAGCAAGACATAGCGTCAGTCTGGGTAGAAATAAGAAATAGCAAGGGAACGAAGTCCCTGGTGGGAGTAATCTATAGGTCCCCAAACATTAGTTCAGCAGTAGGGCACAGTATAAACCAGGAAATACTGGGAGCATGTAAGAAAGGCACGGCAATAATCATGGGTGATTTTAATATACAAATAGACTGGACTAATCAAATTGGCAAGGGTAGCCTCGAGGGACAGTTCATAGAGTGTATTGGAGATTGTTTCTTGGAGCAATATGCTGTGGAACCAACCAGGGAGCAGGTTATTCTGGATTTGGTTTTGTGTAGTGAGATGGGATTAATTAATGATCTCAGAGTAAAGGTTCCTCTAGGCAAGAGTGATCATCGCATGCTAGAATTTCAAGTTCCATTTGAGAGCGAGAAACTTGAGCTGCACACTAATGTACTGGAGTTAAACAAAGGTAACCAAATAGGCATGAGGGCAGATTTGGCCCTAGTGGACTGGGCAGGAAGACCACAAGGTAGGACAGTTGATGAACAGTGGCAGATACTTAAGGAGATGTTCAATTCCTCCCGAGTAAAATATATTCCAAAGAGGAAGAAAGATGGTAAGAGGGGGGGAATAGCATCCATGGCTAAACAAGGAAGTTAAAGATAACGTAAAGGCAAAAATTAAGGTATACCAAATTGCAAAGGTCAGCGACAGACTGGAAGTTTAGGAAACTTTTAAAGATCAACAAAGGGTTACTAAAAAATAATAAAAAGAGCAAAGGTAAATTATGAAAGAAAACTAGTGCAAAATGTAAAAACTAATAGCAAAAGGGCTTCTACAAGAATATAAAAGGAGAATAGCTAAAGTGAATGTTGGTCCTTTGGAGGATGAGACTGGAGAGGGGAGTTAAGGGGACCAAAACTGTGCACAGTACAGTGGGGAATGCAGAAATGGCAGATACGCTTAATCAATATTTTGCCCGTTTTCACGGTGGAGGACACTAGTACCACCCCAATAGTAACAGGTAGTGCAGAGGGAATAGAGAAAGAGGAACCGAGAACAATCACCGTCATTAGAGAAAAAGTACTGAGCAAACTGTTGAGATTAAAGGGTGACAAGTCCCCAGGACCTGATGGCCTACATCCCAGGATCTTAAAGGAAGTGGCAGCGAAGATAGTGGGTGCATTGGCTATAATATTCCAAAATTCCCTAGATTCTGGAAAGGTTCCAGTGGATTGGAAAAATGCTAATATAACACCCTTATTCAAAAAGGTGGGGGGAGGGAGGCAGCAAGTAGGAAACTATAGACCAGTTAATTTAACGTCTGTCATTGGGAAATTGTTGGGATCCATTATTAAGGAAGTAGTAATGGGGCATTTGGAAAGTCAAAATGCAATCCATCAGAGTCAGCATGGTTTTATGAAGAGTAAATCGTGTTTGACTAATTTGCTAGAGTTCTTTGAAGATGTGACAAGCAAAGTGGATAATGGGGATCCTGTAGATATACTATATCTGGACTTCTAGAAAGCCTTTGATAAGGTACAACACAAAGGATTAATACACAAGATAAGATCATATGGAGTTAGGGGTAATGTATTAGCTTGGATAGAGGATTGGCCACCCAACAGAAAGCAAAGAGTCGGGATAAATTAGTCTTTTTCTGGATGGCAAGTTGTAACTAGTGGGGTGCCACAGCGTTCGGTCCTTGGGCCCCAACTATTTACAATCTATATTAATGACTTGGATAGAAGGTACTATAGCTAAATTTGCAGATGACACCAAAATAGGTGAGAAAGTAAGTTATAATGAAGAAATAAGAAATTTACAAATAAATATGGACAGGTTAGGTGAATGAGCCAAAATTTGGCAAAGGACTTTAACGTGGATAAGTGTGAGGTTATCCATTTTGGTTGGATGATAAAAAGGTAACTTATTATTTAAATGGAGAGAAACTTCAGAATTTTTCAGTGCAGAGTGTCCTCGTGCATGAATCGCTGAAAGCTAATATGCAGGTACTGCAGGTAATAAGGAAGGCAAATCAAATTTTGGCATTTATTGCTAAAAGAATAGAGTATAAAAATAGGGAAGTGTTGTTGCAACTGTACAAGGCATTGATGAGACTGCACTTGGGAGTACTGTGCACAGTTTTGGTCCCCTTACTTGAGGAAGGATGTAGTTGCATTGGAGACGGTTCAGAGGAGGTTCCCTAGATTGATTCCAGAATCACGGGGCTTGTCTTATGAGGAGATATTGAGCAGTTTAGGCTTATACTCGCTAAAGTTTAGAGGAATGAGAGGAGATCTAATTGAGGTATATAAGATGCTAAAGGTGATAGACAAAGTGGACGTGGAGTGGATGTTTCCCCTTGTGGGGCATTCTAGAATGAGAGGCTACAGTTTTAGGCTAAGAGATGTAGATTTAAATCAGAGATGGGGAGGAATTACTTTTCTCAAAGGGTAGTGAATCTGTGGAATTCACCACCTCAGAGTGCAGTGGATGCCAGGACACTGAATACATTTAAGGAGGAGATAGATTTTTAATTAGTAACGGGTTGAAAGGTTATAGGGAGAGGGCAGGAAATTGGAGTTGAGGCCGAAATGAGATCAGCCATGATCGTATTGAATGGCAGGGCAGGCTCGAGGGGCTGAATTGCCTACTCTTGCTCCTAGTTCTTATGTTCTTATATGTAGTTAATTTTTTCTTGTTTAATAAATGTTTTATTCTTTCGTTAAAAGTTCATCAGCTGACTCATATGACTCTGTTCAGTAGCCAATCTCCACATATCTAAACAAAAAATAAAAGTTAGGATCTATCAAGCTGGGTTCCACCCTGAGATCTGGCTTGTCAAGTAAGAATGTCAGTTGGGATCATAACACTGGTGCAGTGGTGGTGTTCACTGGACCTCAATGGTCCAAGTTCCAAAAGTGTGAATCAAGTCAGCCAGATGGTTGTTTGATGTCAGGTACAGTCAAATCAAAAGTTTCTGGTTCCCACACAGCATGCCTGTGCAAGCACACTTTTCTACAGCGGGCGCTGTGTGCGTCACACTGGAAATGGCCAGAAGCACTGCATGTATCATTTTATGACTTTTGCCCTTGAGCCTGCTCCAACATTCAATAAGATCATGGCTGATCAGATTGTGGCCTTAACTCCATTTCCTTGTCTGTCCCCGATAACATTTGAGTCCTTTATAGATCAAAAATCTGTCTAACTGAGCCTTGGATATATTCAATAACCCAGTCTCTACTGCTCTCTCGGGCACAGCATTCCAAAGATTAACAACCCGCTGAGGCTGTCTGTAGTGCCAGCATAAGCAGCGCTATGGAACCCAATTTCACATCCTCCAATTCTTCATTCAAGTCATTAAAATATATATAGTGAAATGCTGAAGCCCCATTACAGAATATCAGTTGTCACATCTCATCAATCTCTTTCAATCAAATTGTTTTTTCCTATCTCAGGGAGCAATATTATGGAGGAGACAAGGGTTTCGGCCACCGCCGGGAGAGCCAGCGAGAAACTCGTGCTGGCTTCTCTGCAAAGGCCCGCTGGTTTTTAACATACCAATCAAGCAGTTGAGAGCGGGCCTTCCACAGGATCGGGGGTCCGGAGAACTGCCTGCTGAAAGCTGGCAACCAATCAGAGGCTGGCAGCTCCTTTGCTCAGCAGCACCACCAGGAGGTGGTGGATGCTGGTGGAAGGACACCCATGGAAGCCCACAATCATGGAGCAAACTAGATCAGGAGCAAGTAATGGTGGAGGGGTTTTGAAGCTTGGGGTTGCGGGCCTTTGTAGGTGGCAGGGGACGGGTGGTGGTTAATGGCAGGGAATGGCTCCCAATGGCCCCCATTCCCAATGCTGGGTGCCTTTGAATGAGGGGCCCCATCAGGAGACCCACAAGTAACCCACACAAGTTTGCTTGTTGTCCTCCCTGTGTTGCGATAGGTGCGTCCATCAATGGGTTCATACAAGCGGTGGCGGGAAGAAGCCCTTAATTTGGCATTAATCAGCCCTTCAGGCCCTCAATTTTCAGCAGGCCTGGAAGGCTGTCCATGGGCCTTCTCAACATGGACTTAATTGGGCTGGAGGCAAGGTCCCCATCTGCCACCATCCCGCCCAATTAAATGCCCTCCCCATCTCCAAACTCACCTCGGGAGAGAGAATAAATTACCACCCTCTGCTATGACCTAAGCCATTACCACCTCTGCCACAATTCTATGCACTCTCATTTTTGCTAATAAGCTCTTGTGTGGAATCCTATGAATTGCCTCCTGGAAGTCTAAATTGAAACATCGATAGACTCTTCACTATTTATCATGTCACTCAAAAAATTAAACCAGATTACTCAGACATGTCGATTCACAAATCCATGCTGACTCATGACATCCCCACAGTTGATGTGGAACTGACAAATGTATGATTATTTGATTTCTCCCTTTCTTCCTTTATAAAAAAAATTTTGCAATTTTCCAATTCAAATACACAATTCCCGAATCTAGATTTGGGTGATTATGGCTAATATATCTGCAATTCCCTTATTATTTTAATACCCTGGGGTGGAAACAACCACATTCTGTAGATTTTTCAATTTTTAGTTCCATTATTTTCTTAATTGCCATTTTTAGGTTCCCTTATACACTAGTATTTTGTCCTCTTTCTCCACGGTGAAAATAGGCACAAAGTACCAATTTATCAAGTCTGTTATTTTCTTATTATCCGTTATAACGTCACCTGCACCTGCTCTTTATATGTAAGCATACCCATTTACCACACACACTTACTTTTCAAAATATTCTTCTGTTAACTTTGATATCCCTTTCTTTCATATCCCTTTTGCACCTGATTAATTTCACCCAAAAGATCTCTTGCCACCATTTGTGTTCAGTTCTATCACAATGTCTGTGACTTATCTAAACAAATATAAAGCTCAGCAGTGGCCATGGTAAATGGTTGTGCTTATAGCTGTCCAGGCTTCTACATTATTCGGTAAAGTGCCAACTGCATCAAACGCGTTTTGCATTGTGACAGGATAATTGTTAGAAAGTTCTGAATTCTCATGCACATGCTGTGCATCATAATATAAGGTTGAAATCAAGAGAGAATTGCCATTTTTGCAAAGACAAGATGTTATGTGTGACTCTATAAACCCATTATTATTTAACATAGAATTTCTTTGTAGTGAGATTTGTATTATCTATTTTTTGGATCTCCTGGGCTCCTAGGAAACCAGCTCAGAACTTCACTTTCATTTCAAACAAAGTGCTAGGGCTGGGGTGTGAGAAGTGATTTTTGTGGAATATTTTAGGTTTTAAAAAATGGGGTCTTATGATGGGGTCTTAAGCCAAAACAATGGTTTCACCTGCATTCAGCCCAATATGTCATCTTGATACAGGACTTGAAGTCAGTGCTGGGAGTGGCCATTTGGTGGCTTAAGTAGTTGCTTGCCTCTTAAAATACCTGCTAGCTCTTATTAGAGTCTGCACAGCAGTTTGCTGGCTGGTCCTTTAACTAATGTGTTCTCCTAATATTTGTTGTAATATGTGTGCATAGTTCAGTTGGCTCATGAAAAGGTTCTGAGTCTTGTATAGTTAACAGTGAGTGTTTATTAACCACTTGTAACTATATGCTTATATACAGTATAACGTCTAAGTTAGGAGCTGTCTCCAAGCTTGCTGCTACATACATCTCCAGTATAAGACTGTCCTTTAGACTCAGGTCATGTGTTACTTCACATCATACTGTGGGTGATACTATATTCAGTCCCACATTAACCCTTTCTTTACCAGACCCTTATACTACAATATTGACCCAATGGTTGGGAGTAAACTCAAGCTCTATTTAAAGGGAAACTCACCACTTAAAGGAATACTCACTATTTCATGATCACTGCTGCTAGAGCTGTGAAGAAAACCTCTTAAGTTCATTGAGAAACTTTCTGGGACACTTTGTCAAGACTTCACCAACACTTGAAAACATTTATCCCAGACATTCTCTGAAGATGACACCTATAAAAAGTAATTATTGTACTACATGGCCTTTCATTGGACATCCTATTCAGAAGAAAGCCAGTGCTAGTCATGGGAATCTTGCTAGAAATCCAGCTTGGTCTGGACAAGGAATGGGAGGAGAATATGAGGCCAGGCAGAGTAATAATAGCTACTGCAGAAGAGAGGGATAGGAGACCGAGGTGGTTGAGGTAGCATCCAAGTGGTAGCATCCTCCTCCCCTGGGGATTCAGGACATTTGTCCTCCTCTGAATATCCTCCATATGGATCTTCAGTACCATATTCAAGAAACTGTGCAACCTTTCTGAGTCCCTAAGCCATTTGCAATGTGATGCTGCATGCCAGTCAGAGCACTCCGCACATTCAGTAAAAACGGATACACACCTCCACAAAAATTGTACCTAATGAACACTTGAGGGGAAGAATTTTGAGTTTGGTGGGTGTGGGCCCGGGATCAGCCAGAAACAGGCCACCGCCCACGACTGGCCACTGATCGCAATTTGAGGCTGGCGGGCCAATTAAGCCCAGCTAGGGGCCCGTTCATCAATAGTGAGCAGGGAGATCCAGAACAGCCTCATGTTGGTGCACGAGCTGCTTGTCGTTTCTGCGGGCTCCTCTCAGGGCGCTCTGGATGACAGCAGCAGCTCCTCCGCCATTCCGCCAGCGACCGTCGCATCTGATGAGGCTGCAATGACTGGGGAGATGCCAACTGTGGCACTGGCCGCTACCTCTCAGGCCAGGCCAGCACAGACTCCACTGGCCAGAGGATGAACACCAAGGTCATCAAGGCAAATAAGACAGCAGAGTCAGCAAGCTGTCTCCAATGCCGGTGCCAGTGAGTGGTGGGGCACTAAGATGTAGCACTCAGAAACGTAAGTTAAAAGTACGATGAGCACAAGAAAGACTTTTCACGGGTGATTTTCTTTTCATTTATATTTGGTTTATATGTCTGCTTTATGGGCATCAACACTAGTAATGGTAATGTCATTATGCATTCAATGTGACAATAACATTAAATTTGCTTTGGTTCTGATGGCCTGAGTTTTTCCTTTCTAGTGCAGGGAAAGCCAGTATGTAATGCTGGACATGAGTGGCTAGATACTTTATTCTAAAGGCATTGAGTGGAGTTTGGTTGCAAATGAAAGAGTCATTTCAGATATCCAGGATGGAAGAAGTAGCCCTGGCATGAGGTGGAAGCAGATCTTTAGTAGCCTAGCTGAAGGAGTGTCGGATCAAGGCGCCCCTGGTGTCCCTGCCTCTCTGGAGGTTACCAAGGTCTGCCTCCACAGCATCAGTGTTTTCGTCACTGGGCTCCTCTTCTGACTCACTACAAGATTCATCATCTGTGGCCTGTGCAGCTGCATCAAGATCCTCTTCCTCCAGTAGGTCCCTCTTGCCAGTGCCAGATTGTTGACAGCGCAGCATGCAAACACTATCAGTGACACCCGCTCTGGGAGGTATTATAGTGCTCCCCCTAAATGTCCAGGAATCGGAAGCACATCTTGTGAAGACTTATGGTTCTCTCTACCACCACCCTTGTGGAGGCATGACTCCTATTGTAATGCTGCTCTGCCTCTGTTCTTGGGTAGCAGAAAGGCATCATTAGTCACCTTTTCAATGGATAGCCCTTCTCACCCAGCAGCCATCCATCCAGTCGGGCTGGAGCTCTGAAGAGCCTCAGCATCTGGGAGTATCTCAGGATGTAAGCGGCATGGCAGCTGCCAGGGCAGCTTGCACAGGCTTGCAGGATATGAATCCTCTGATCACACACTATCTACATGTTCATGGAGTGGAATGCACCCAGCTGACCCACTGGCATTTTGATGGCCATATGTGTACAGTCGATGGCACCCTGGACGTGGGGGAACCCACCAATCACTGCAAAGCCTCTGGCTCGCTCAGCCTAGCTGGCCTCAACTGTACAGTAAAGAATAAAGGTCAGTAGCTGCCACAATCAGATCAATCACGATTTTATAGAATGGCAGAGCAGGCTTGAGGGCCAAACGGCCCACTCCTGCTCCTATTTCCTATGTTCTTCTGCCCTTACATGTATATGTTTTAGTTTATTCAGATTCAGTTATGGTAAGACAAGAAATTATGTTTCTAATGCATACTTACGTGAAAGAAGAAAAATAAATACTTCCAATTATAAAGCATCTTCACAATCTCAGGGTTAGCTTAACATCTGACATAGGGAAAATGCTAGAAGCTATTATTAAAGAAGTTAAAGCAGGACACTTGGATAAGCTCAAGGTCATCAGGCAGAGTCAGCATAGTTTTGTTAAAGAGAAATTGTGTTTAACCAATTTATTGTAGTTCTTTGAGGAAGTAACGTGTGCTGTGGATAAAGAGGAACCAGTGGATGTACTGTACTTAGATTTCCAGAAGGCATTTGATAAAGTGCCACATCAAAGGGTATCGCAGAAAATAAAGGTTCATGGGGGTAACATATTGGCATGGATAGAAGATTGGCTGGCTAACAGGAAGCAGAGAGTCAGCATGAATGGGTCTATTTCAAGTTGGCAAGCTATAAAGAGTGGTATGCCACAGGCATCAGTTCTGGGATCTCAACTGTTTATAATTTATATAAATGACTGGATGAAAGGATTGAAGGGATGGTTGCCAATTTGTTGATGACACAAAGATAGGTAGGAAAGTAAGTTGTGAAGAGGACATAAGGAGGCTACAAAAAGATATAATTAGGTTAAGTGGGTGGGCAAAGACCTGGCAAATGGAGTATAATGTGGGAAAATGTGAAATTGTGCAATTTGGCAGGAAGAATAAAAGAGAAGCATATTATTTAAACAGTAAGAGATTGATGAGCTCTGAGGTGCAGAGAGATCTGGGTGTCCTGGTGCATGAATCACAAAAGGCTAGTATGCATGTAAAGCAAGTAATTAGGAAAGCTAATAGAATGTTATCATTATTGTGAGTGGAATTGAAAACAAAAGTAGGGAGGTTATGCTTCAGTCATACAGGGCACCAGTGAGGCCACATTTAGAGTTCTGTGTACAGCACTGGTCACTTATTTAAGGAAGGATTTAAATGAATTGGAAGCAGTTCAGTTTTACGAGACTAATACCTGGAATGGGTGGGTTGTCTTACGAGGAACATAAGAACATAAGAAATAGGAACAGAAGTAGACCATTTGGCCCCTCGATCTTCTTGTGCTTCAATTTCCACATTGCCACCTAACCCTGATAACCTTTGATTCCCTTGCCTAACAAGAATCTGTCCACCTCTGCCTTAAAAATATTCAATGACCCCGCTTTCATCACTTCTGAGGCAGAGAGTTCCAAAGTCACAAAACCCCCAGAGAAAAAAAATTCTCATCTCTGACCTAAAAGGGTGACCCCTAATTTTAAAACACTGCCCCCTAGTTCTGGACTCATTCACAAGAGGAAGCATCCTTTCAACGTCCATCTTGCCAATGCTGTTTAGGATCTTGTATACATCAATCAAATCACCCCTTACTCTTCTAAACTCCAGTGGAAACAAGCCCAGACTGTCCAAAGGTTTAGAAGAGTAACTTTAATCAAGTGACTTGATTAAAACATAAGATCCTGAGGGGTCTTGACAGGGTGGATGCAGAGAGGATGTTTCCTCTTGTGGAAAAATCTAGAACTAAGGATAACTGTTTAAAAATAAGGGGTCGCCCATTTAAAACAGAAGTGAGGTGAAATCTTTTCACTCAGAGGATCGTGAAAAGGTAGTGGAAGCAGAGTCTTTGAATATTTTTAAGGCAGAGATGGATAGATTCTTGGTAAACAAGGGGATGATAGGTTTTCGGAGGTAGGTGGGATGCAGATTTCAGGTGTCAGATCAGCCATGATCTTATTAAATAGCACATCAGGCTTCAGGGGCTGAATGTCCTACTCCTGCTCCTTGATCGTATGTTCTTATGAATACCCAATGCACTTTACAGCCAATGAAGAACTTCTGAAGTTCAGTCACTGCTGTAGTATAGGACAAGAAGCAGCCAACTTACATACAGCAAGGTCCCACAAACAGCAAAGTAATAATGACCAGATAATCTCTTTTTTGGTGTTGGCTGAGGAACAAATATTGGCTAGGAAATGAGGGTGAACTGTTCTGCTTTCTTTGAAACAATACCACAAATCATTTATGTCCACCTGAAAAGGGACCTTGATTTAATGTCTCAGTTGAAAGACAAAACCTCTGACAGTCCAGTATTTCCTCAGTACTGCAGTGGAGTGTCAGCCTAGATTTTGTATTTATGACCAGAATTTTCCCATCGACGATTTGGGGGCGGGGCCTGCTCGCCGACAGGAAAATGATGCGGGATGACGAGAGGAACCCCAATTGAGGCCATTGACAGGATCATTAAGCTCATTGAAAGACCTGCCCCTCCAACCTCAAGGCTGTCGGGCAGGCCAGGAGCCTCAGCAGGCTTCTGAAAAGAGATAAAACCTCATCCATTGGTGGGATGAAGTTTCATCTCAGTTTTTAAAGAGTTTATTAAAGTTTCACTCATATTTATTGACATGTCCCATCTCGTGTAACAGTGTCACATGAGGGGGACATGTTAATAATGTTTTTCTTTCTCTATTTTTAAAGTTTTTCAAACATTCAGCGCTCTCCCTGAGACAGCACTTAGTCTCAGGGAGCAGTGCGCTTTTTCATGCGCATGCACGAAAGAGCGCACTTTGACAGATGGGGAATCCTTCCAGCAGCCCCCCCCACCCCTCCGCACAGGAAGCTTGGGTGGCCTTCTGGGCAGGCCTTAAATGGCATACCCACTCAAAATGGCAGTTGGCCTCGTTTCAGCAGCGGAATTCGGCTGCCCGCCCGCCGCCAAGCTGGTGGGGCCTGCCCGCCCATCAAGGTCAAAATTCTGGCCTAAGTCTCTGGAGTGGGTCTTGAACTCACAACACCTTTTGATTCAGGATGCTACCAATAAGTTAAAAACAAAAAAACTGCAGATGCTGGAAATCCAAAACAAAAACAGAACCACCTGGAAAATCTCAGCAGGTCCGGCAGCATCGGCGGAGAAGAAAAGAGTCGACGCCTCGAGTCCTCATGACCCCTCGACAGAACTTGCGTTCGAGTCCAAGAAAGAGTCCTTTCTTGGACTCGAACGCAAGTTCTGTCGAGGGGTCATGAGGACTCGAGGCGTCGACTCTTTTCTTCTCCGCCGATGCTGCCGGACCTGCTGAGTTTTTCCAGGTGGTTCTGTTTTTGTTTTGCTACCAATAAGTGATGGCTGAAACCTTAAAGTTCAAAAATGGAGAGAAGTATTCTGGCTAGTGATAAATCCTGAGAAACTGGATACATTACACAAGCTCAGACCTAATATCCAGGCTTTGGCTAACAGTAAATGAAGGGGTTGGAAGACAGGAGGCCAAGAAGCAATTGGAGGCCAGGGGGAGAATAGGAGGCCAGAGGTTGGGAGATAGGAGATGGGGGATTGGCAGGGTGGGACAGAGAGACTCACTGGGTTGTTCTTCAAAAGAACGATTCAATGGGCCCCTTCCATGCTGTACTATTCTATGATTCAAAATGCTGTAGGCACAATTCCAACCTCAGAGCAGGGCCAGGATTGCATTTCCTGTGGCTTTCAAAATGACAGTAGCTCTTAATATACTGAGGCTCTCTAAGCAGAGATTCATCTCATTCCCTTGTGCCAGACACAAGCAGGCGGGGTGAGCACGAGGATTTTCAAGGATTGCAAGCTTCCCATGGAGCAGGGTGAGATTGGTTGGACACACATTGCTTTGTGGGCCTCATGCGAACTTGGAAACCTGAACCGAAAGGGATTCCACTGCCTCAATTTGCATCTTCTGTGTGACTGCAGGCAATGCATCATGCAGGCTAATGCCCAGTATCGTAGCATGATTCATTCATTCTGCAACAGTACTCTCTGTTAGCTAAAATGAGTTTCATTTCTTAGATCAAAAATCGGAGAGCCTAGAGGTAAGGGTTCATGAACCTGGGAGAGATTGGCAGTGGAGCAGCAGAGCAACCGGAGAAGAGCAACAATCTGAGAGTCCGGAGGTGAGGTAGCACGAGGGAAAGAGGTTAAAAAAAACTAAAGTGACATTAACAGAAGGAAAGGAACTGACTGGCGAGGAGCAGGTGGATTTTTTTCCCCCAGATAAGGACAGGGGCAAGTCTTAAGTTTATTTCAGGAAAGTTTAGATATCATAGAATCACAGATTTGTTACAAAGAAGAAGGGGGCCATTCAGCCCATCATATCTATACCAGATCTCCAAATGAGTAATTCACTTAATGCCATTCTCCTGCATTCTCCCTGTAACCCTGTACATTCTTCCTTTTCTGATAACAGTCTAATTCACTTTTGAATGCTTCAATTGAACTTGCCTCCAACACACTCTCAGGCAATGCATTCCAGATTTTAACCACTTGCTGTGTGAAAAAGGTATTAGTCTAATGAATTGAGACATTTAAAAATTTTCTAGTATTTTAATGTGTAATGCAAGTTAGTTTGTAGAAAATGAAAGAAAAAGATACACTTCAGCAACTTGCCAAGGCTCCTTCAACAGCACCTTCCAAATCTGTGATCTCTACAATAACTGCTGGTTTTACCAGTGATGCTCACATCCCAAGAATAAATAAAAAAGCTGGTAGACAACATACAAACTAAAAAGTACACCCAGATACTATAATTAATCTAGATTCTGATATGGCAGGGCATTGTCTGGACTGCAGTATGTGGGAGCTTGTGAATAGCAAGACTGTCCTGAGCCAACACATCTACAGTCGATGTCTTGTGTCACGAATCTCTCCAACTCAAGAGTCATTGAGTGGAGTGCAAATCGGAGACACTCCGATGCACAACGGAGGGGAAGCAGTATCTGGACATTATGCTCCAGACTTTGGTCACATGTCATAGAGATGTGTAGTTTCAGAACGGGGTTTTTGTGACCAATAGTGTGCAGAGGGGAAAGGAGATCAGACACAGAACGAGGAACTGCAAAACTGATCCTGCCTATCAAGAACAGATTATTTAATGTGAGGATAAGGGTAAAGCCTGTTGGAAAGCCAGCCACTATAGGGGCCATGGTTCCTCAAAGCAGGAAGCTGTCCAAAGGAGGGTGAGGAGGAGGGGGAGTGAAATATGTCAGAAGGAGGGGATTCAATAATTTGGGATACAGAAACTATTCTTTGCAAGCAGAGTTGTAAGCAGTCTCACGTTTTATGTTGCCTACCAATTTTTTTTTCATGGGATATGAGTATCACTGGCAAAGCCAGCATTTATTCACCAACCTTAATTGCCCTTGAGAAGGTGGTGGTGAGCTACCTGCTTGGCCTCTATAGCCCATGTGATGTAGGTAAACTCACAGTGTTGTTAGGAAGGGAGTTCAGGGTTTGACCCAGTGACAGTGAAAGAACAGGATGGTTTGTGACTTGGAGGGGAACTTGCAGGTGGCAGTGTTCCTATATGTCTGCTGCTCTTGTCCTAGTTGGTAGAGTTCAAGGGTTTGGGAGGTGCTATCAAAGGTGTGTTGCCAAGTTGCTGTAGTGCATCTTGTAGATGGTTCACACTGCTGCCACTATGCGTCAGTGATGAAGGAAGTGAACGTTCAAGATAATAGTTTGGCTGTCGATCAAGCAGGATGTTTTGTCTTGGATGGTGTTGAGCTTCTTAAGTCTTGTTGGAGCTGCACCTGCCCAGTGTATTCCATTACACACCTGACTTGTACCTTGTAGATGGCAGACAGGCTTTGGAAAGTCAGGAGGTGACTAACTGACTACCCTGAAGAACTCCTGCAGCATTGTCTGGGGCTGAGATGTTTGGCCTCCAATAACCACAGCCATCTTCCTTTGTGCTAGGTATGACTCCAACCAGTGGTGAGTTTCCCCCCCGATTCCCATTAACTTCAACTTTGCTAGGTCTCTTTGGTGGCACACTCAGTCAAATGCTGCCTTGATGTCAAGGGAAATCACTCACCTCTGGAATTCAGCTCTATTATCCATGTTTGGGCTAAGGCTATAATGAAGTCTGGGTGAACCCAAACTGAGCATTGGTGAGCAAACACCACTTGATAGCACTGTCAATGGCACCTTCTATCACTCTGCTAATGATTGAAACTAAGCTGATGGGGCAGTAATTGTCAGGATTGGATTTGTCCTTTTTGTAGATGGGACATAGCTGGGCAAGTTTTCACATTGTCTGGTAGATGCCTGCATTGTAGCTATACTGGAACAGCTTGGCTAAGGGTAAGGTTAGTTCCAGAGCAGTCTTTAGTACTACAGCTAGGGTGTTGTCCAGGCCCATAGACTTTGCTGATCTAATGCCTTCAGCTCTTTCTTGATATCACGTGGACTGAATCGAAAGGTTTGAAGACTGGTACCACCCAGGAAGAGGCCAGATAGATCATCCACTTGACACGTCTGCTCCACGGGAGGTTTCTGTCCTCCCTAAGCTCTCTTTATGTGTCAAGTGAATGATCCATCTGGCCTCTTCCTAGATGGTACCAGTCTTCAGACCATTCATAGTATGTCATAAATGATCAGCTGTCCTTTTTTACTAACAGGCAACTTGATGTTCATTCTTGATCATGCACAACTTAGAATTATCAGAAAGCAAAGCATGATTTTCTTTAAAAAATTAAGAAAAATAACATTCAGGATTAAGATCATCAGGTTTTAAGTTACAGCCCAAAAGGAACATGAGAGAAGCAGATTTGTTGCTGACATACAGCAGACTACAATCTTCTTTTGCACTGATATGCTGTACTCAACCATCATTGAGGTTAGGGATGTGTTTGGAGCCTCCTCTTCCTGCTAGTCATTTAATTACTCACCACCACTCACGACGGGATGTGGCAGGACTGCAATGATTCATGGTTGTGGGTTTGCTTAGCCCTGTCTATAGCAAGCTGTTTTGCATGCATGTAGTCTGTTTCACGGCTTCACCTGTTCGGCATCTCATTTTTAGGTAAGCCAGGTGCTGCTCCTGGCATGCCCTCCTACAATCCTCATTGAACAATGATTGGTTGCCTGGCTTGATGGTAACGGTAGAGTGAGTAATATGCTGTTACAGATTCTGGTCAAATACCATTCTGCTGCTGATGATGGTCCATAGCGCATCATGGATGCTCAGTTTTGAGCTACTAGATCTGTTCTGAGTCTCTCTCATTTTGCATGAGAGTATTGCCATGTAACACAATAGAGGGTGTCATCAATGTGAACACAGGACTTCATCCCCAAAAGGATTGTGCTGCAGTCATGCCTACCAATGTGGGGAGCTGGGAGTGGAGGGTGGTGCGCGTGGGAGATGGCTCAGGTGGGAAAAGTAGCATAGATAATAGTTTTAAAACAAGGAAATGAGTAAGAGTAACAGAAAATGTGTTTAGGCACCACAGGCAAAAGATGTAATGAAACCACGAGAGAGGAAAAACTAAAGCTAAAGAACAAATAAGCACATAAAAACAAATTGAATGAAGTAGAGGCACAAATTCAATTTGGGGCATATGAGATGGCAGCCTTTACTGAGACATGGGGCTGGATTTTACAGGGCACTTCGTTAAACCAAAAAGTTGACTTTCAGCCTGCGCACCCAAAGCCTAGCTGCCCTGCAGTGATATTACACTGGGAGTAGCCTTAACCGTTTCAGAGTGGGACTTCCACCCCATCTAGGAAGAAATCCCACTCTATAGAGCTGCTGGCCAATTTGATTGGCCTGCAGCTCTGTTGTCCCTGCAGTGCCAGGTTCGAACAGTGGCTACTGCTGGAACTATAGGCTGTCCCCAAGGAAGAAGACTGACGGAACCTGGACTTAAAGGTAAGCCTGGGATTCTGGATGATAGACCCCTGCAAGGGTACAGAGGAGGGTGGGAGGAGCCGGATTTGACGGGCCGGGGAGGGTTAAAAGGAGGGTACGATCTTGGGGAGGAGATGCCTCCGATGGGTAAGGGTCCCTTCAAAGATGGTACCACCCCCTTACAGCTTGACAGCAGACTGCGCAATGAAAACTGCTGGAATACCATCTTGCCTCTGCCTTCCTCTGCAGCAGGTAAAATATAGGTCTCAATAGGCCTAAGGGTGGGTTGCTGCCTGACACATATCTTTGTCCTCCATAACATGAGAGACTGGTCAGGGCGGGTGGGAAGGTGGTGGGAAGGCCACTCGCTTTATTTAATGAGCCCCATGCCTTCACATGTCCTGGAGGGGAGGGGAGGAGGTGGGGGGGGGGGGGGGGGGGGGGGGGGGGGGGGGGGGGGCGGTGCGGTGGTATACAGTCCAGCCCATGGTTGCAAGATAGTCAGGACTGGAGGCAAGTATGCCTGGTTATAAAGGTCTACAGGAAGGATCAGGAGAATACTAACAAAGAAGAGTAGCTTTAGTGATTAAGGATGAAATCACATTAATGGTAAGGGGGAATATCATGAGACATAGACAGTGGAGACTTTATAAGTAGAATTAAGGAACAGAAATGGATTTGAGACTATAGAGGGAGTGCGTACAGGCTCTCTGGTAGCAGCTGTGAGGTGGTAAATTGTATAAATGCTGAGGTTAGACAAGCATGTAGTAAAGGCAGAGTGGTTTTACTGTGGGACTTTAATTTTCATATAGATTGAGATAAGCAAATAGCAGATGTCAGAAAAGTAGTGAATTTCTTGATTGTGTCCAGAGTAGTTTTTTACAACCCAACGAGAGAGCATTCTATAAAAAGATAAAAATAAAAAACTGCGGATGCTGGAAATCCAAAACAAAAATAAAAATACCTGGAAAAACTCAGCAGGTCTGGCAGCATCTGCAGAGAGGAACACAGTTAACATTTCGAGTCCGTATGACTCTTCAACAGAACTAAGTAAAAATATGAAAGAGGTGAAATATCAGCTAGGTTAAGGGGGGCGGGGTGGGACAGGTAGAGCTGGATAGAGGGCCAGTGATAGGTGGAGATAGCCAAAAGATGTCATAGACAAAAGGACAAAGAGGTGTTGAAGGTGGTGATATTATCTAAGGAATGTGCTAATTAAGGGTAGAAAGCAGGACAAGCAAGGTACAGATAGCCCTAGTGGGGATGGGGTGGGATGAAGGAATCAAGAAAGACTAAAAGGTAGAGATAAAACAATGGATGGAAATACATTTAAAAATAATGGAAATAGGTGGGAAAAGAAAAATCTATATAAACTATTGAGGACAAAAAGGGGGATCGGAAAGGGGGTGGGAATGGAGGAGAGAGTTCATGATCTAAAATTGTTGAACTCAACATTCAGTCTGGAAGGCTGTAAAGTGCCTAGTTGGACGATGAGGTGTTGTTCCTCCAGTTTGCATTGAGCTTCACTGGAACAATGCAGCAGGCCAAGGACAGACATGTGGGCATGAGAGCAGGGTGGACTGTTGAAATGGCAAGCGACAGGGAGGTCTGGGTAATGCTTGCGGACAGACCAAAGGTGTTCTGCAAAGCGGTCACCCAGTCTGCGTTTGGTCTCTCCAATGTAGAGGAAACCGCACTGGGAGCAGCGAATGCAATAGACTAAATTAAGGGAAATCCAAGTGAAATGCTGCTTCACTTGAAAGGAGTGTTTGGGCCCTTGGACGGTGAGGAGAGGGGAAGTAAAGGGGCAGGTGTTGCACCTTCTGCGGTTGCATGGCAAGGTGCCGGGGAAGGGGGTTGAGGTGTAAGGGGTGATGACGGAGTCGACCAGGGTGTCCCAGAGGGAACGATCCTTACGGAATGCCGCCGGGGGGGGTGAAGGGAAGATGCGTTTGGTGGTGGCATCATGCTGGAGTTGGCGGAGGATGATCCTTTGAATGCGGAGGCTGGTGGGGTGATAAGTGAGGACAAGGGGGACCCTATCATGGTTCTGGGAGGGAGAGGAAGGTGTGAGGGCGGATGCGCGGGAGATGGGCTGGACATGGTTGAGGACCCTGTCAACCACCGTGGGTGGAAAACCTTGGTTAAGGAAGAAGGAAGACATGTCAGAGAAAATTTTTTTGTGAAAGTGGTATCATCAGAACAGATGCGATGGAGGCGAAGGAACTGAGAGAATGGGATGGAGTCCTTACAGGAAGCGGGGTGTGAGGAGCTGTAGTCAAGGTAGCTATGGGAGTCCGTAGGCTTGTAATGGATATTGGTGGGCAGTCAATCACCAGAAATTGAGACAGAGAGGTCAAGGAAGGGAAGGGAAATGTGAGAGATGGACCATGTGAAAATGTGGAGGGGTGGAAATTGGAAGCAAAATTAATCAATTTTTCCAGTTCCAGACGACAGCATGAAGCAGCACCGAAGCAATCATCGATGTACCAGAGAAAGAGTTGCAGGGAGGGGTACCCGCATGGGCCCCAATTATGCCTGTCTCTTTATGGGGTGTGTGGAACATTCCTTGTTCCAGTCCTACTCCGGCCCCCTCCCACAACAATTTCTCCGATACATCGATGATTGCTTCAGAGCTGCTTCATGCTCTCGTCTGAACCTGGAAAAATTGATTAATTTTGCTTCCAATTTCCATCCCTCCATCATTTTCACATGGTCCATTTCTGACACTTCCCTTCCCTTCCTTGACCTCTCTCTCAATTTTTGGTGATAGACTGTCCACCAATATTCATTACAAGCCTACCAACTCCTATAGCTACCTCAACTACAGCTCCTCACACCCCGCTTCCTGTAAGGACTCTATCCCATTCTTTCAGTTCCTTCGCCTCCATCGCATCTGTTCTGATGATGCCACTTTCAAAAACAGTTCCTCTGACATGTCTTCCTTCTTCCTTAACCAAGGTTTTCCACCCACGGCGGTTGACAGGGCCCTCAACTGTGTCCGGCCCACCTCCCGCGCATCCGCCCTCACACCTTCCTCTCCCTCCCATGATAGGGTCCCCCTTGTCTTCACTTATCACCCCACCAGCCTCCGCATTCAAAGGATCATCCTCCGCCATTTCTGCCAACTCCAGCATGATGCCACCACCAAACACATCTTCCCTTCACCCCCCGGCATCATTCCGCAGGGATCGTTCCCTCCCGGACACCATGGTCCACTCCTCCATCACCCCCTACACCTCAACCCCCCCACCCACGGCACCTTCCCATGCAACCGCAGAAAGTGCAACACCTGCCCCTTTACTTCCCTTCTCCTCACCGTCCAAGGGCCCAAACACTCTTTTCAAGTGAAGCAGCATTTCACTTGCACTTCCCTCAATTTAGTCTACTGCATTCACTGCTCCCAACGCAGTTTCCTCTACATTGGAGAGACCAAACGCAGACTGGGTGATCGCTTTGCAGAACACTTTCGGTCTGTCCGCAAGCATGACCCAGACCTCCCTGTCGCTTGCCATTTCAACAGTCCACCCTGCTCTCATGCCCACATGTCCGTCTTTGGCCTGCTGCATTGTTCCAGTGAAGCTCAACGCAAACTGGAAGAACAGCACCTCATCTTCTGACTAGGCACTTTACAGCCTTCCCGACTGAATATTGAGTTCAATAATTTTAGATCATGAACTCTCTCCTTCATCCCCACCCCCTTTCCGATCCCCCTTTTTTTCCTCAATAATTTATATAGATTTTTCTTTTCCCACCTATTTCCATTACTTTTAAATGTATTTCCATCCATTGTTTTATCTCTTTTAGCCTATTTCGATCCCTTCCTTTCACCCCACCCCACCCCCACTAGGGCTATCTGTACCTTGCTTGTCCTGCTTTCTGACCTTAATTAGCACATTCCTTAGATAATATCACCACCTTCAACACCTCTTTGTCCTTTTGTCTATGACATCTTTTGGCTATCTCCACCTATCACTGGCCCTCTATCCAGCTTTACCTGTCCCCACCCCACCCTCTCCCCCCCTTAAAACTAGCTGATATTTCACCTCTTTTATATTTTTACTTAGTTCTGTTGAAGAGTCATACGGACTTGAAATGTTAACTGTGTTCCTCTCTGCAGATGCTGCCAGACCTGCTGAGTTTTTCCAGGTATTTTTATTTTTGTTTAAGAGAGCAATTGTTAGATTTAGTAATGAGTAATATTTAATTAACTATTTAAAGGTACCGGAACATTTATCTAATAGTAATCATAACATGATTGAGTTCAACATAGTGTTTGAAAAGGAGAAATGTGAAGCAGCTCCTAAAATTTAGGTAATGTTGACTTTAATAGGATTAGACAGAGGTTGTCCACAGTTATCTGAGCAAATTTGTTAATGGGTAAAATGAGGTGGTTGGTGGGAGGTGTTCAAAAATGAATTTAAGTGATACTTAATCAGTTTACACCCCGAAGGGGCAAGAGCTTTACCTGCCAAAAATACAGACATGGATAACCAAAGTAGTAAGAGACAACTTAAAACCAAACGAAGGCATACAACAATGGAAAAAAATAACAGAGGTCCTTGTTAACAGGAAAGATACAAAGTACAACAAAGGGTGACAACACAAATAATACAAACTATAAAAAGGGAGTATCAAAAGAAACTTGCAAAGGACATTAAAAATAACACAATCCTATTTTACAATTATATTAACAAAAAGAAGTGGCATGGAGTAATGTAGGTCTCTTGAAAACTGATAATGGTGATATTGTCAAGAAAATAAGGAAATTGCTGAATAATTAGTTTGCATCCAATTAACAGAAGTAGAATAACAATAATGAAGAAAGTAATGGCACCAAAGAATGACAAATCCCCAGAACCAGATGGTTTCCATCCCAGTGTTTTAAAGGAAGTAGTTGAGACCACTGCAAATGCAGAAATTATAATCTTCCAAAATTCTCGATTCAGAAATCGTTCCTTTAAATTGGAAAGTTGCACATGTCACTCTACTATTTAAGAAAGGTGATAGATGGAAAGCAGCAAATTATAGACTAGTTAGCCTAGCATTTGTTGGGAAATCTCCAGAGTTTATAGTTAGGGATAGGGTGATTGAACACGAAAATTTTCAGCTGATCAAGAGGTCCAGCAAATGTCTATGTATATTATTTATATGGACTTCAGGAAGACATTTGATAAAGTCCCTCAAAAGAAACTGTTAGCTAAAGTAGAAATTCATGGAATTTTTAAGGAAAATTATTGCCCTGGTTAGGAAATTTGCTGAGCAGCAGGAGAAAGAGATTGGATAATGGTCAGGCACTCTGACTGGCAGGATGTGACTTGTGGTGTCCTGCACATATTTATCCTGGGCTTCCATATTTATAAATGATTTAGATGATGGAATAGAAGCCACATATCCAAATTTGCTGATGGCATAAACATGGGAGGACATTGTAAGCAGTATAGATGGAAGCATCAAATTAAAAATGACATTGATAGATTAAACGAATGCAAAAACTGTGGAAAATGGATTTCAATGCAGGCAAATGTGAGATTGTCCACTTTTGAAGTCCAAAAGGATAGAACAGAGTACTTTATGAATACTGAAGATGTAAAAAGAGCGGAGATTCAAAAGACTTAGGATCCAGATACATAGATAATTACACTATCATGAACAGGTTCAGAAAATAATCAGAAAGGCTAATGGAATGCTGGCATGTATATCTCGGGAACTAGAATATAAGCGCATAGAAGTGAAGCTGCAGCATTAAAAAATGCCTTGTTTTATTTTTACATTACTATTCCATGGAAGTTTGATACAATTCAGTGGCTTGCTAGGCCATTTTAGAGGGCAGTTAAGAGACAGCTATATTAGTGTTTTAATAAAAACAGATAATGCTGGAAACACTTAACAGATCAGGCAGCATCTATAGAGAGAAACAAAGTTAACGTTTCAGGTTGATGATAACCCTTCATCTGATGCTGCCTGGCCTGCTGAGTATTTCCAGCATTTTCTGTTTTCATTTCAGATTTCCAGCATCAGCAGTATTTTGCTTTCATATCGATGTGGGTCTGGAGTCACATGTAGGCTAGATTTCCTTCACCCTAAAAGCTGTACAACTTTCCATCAGTTCTGGAATGTAAGCAGACACCCTCTGTAGATAACGTGAAGGCACATGACAGCAGTAAAGAGAAGAATATGCCAAAGGGTGGCCTGAACACAATCCTGTTTGACCCCATTGTGGATCTCAGAGGGTTCCGATGTTGCCGTGTCATAGCTGACCTTGCCCATCATGCTGTCATAAAAAGAGGTCACATTGAGCAGCTTCGACGGGCAACAATATTACTAGTGCAGTAACAATACTGCCATTCCCATCACAGCAGCTGGTGAATTTAAACTCATTAATTAAATAAATCAAGCGTTAAAAGCTATTATCAACAATGGTGAACACAAAACTACTGGATTGTCCTAAATCCCAATTGGTTCACTAAGGCATTTAAGGAAACAAATCTGCTGTATTTTACCCAGTCTTATCTATATAAAACACCAAACACACAGCAATGTGGTGGACTCTTAACCACACTCTGAAATAGCTGAACAAGCTATTCAATTGCACCAAACTACTAAAAACAAAATTAAGAAAAGTTAAATAAGATGAATCATCCAGCATTAACCTAGGCACCAGGCACAACAATGCTACACCATGCAAAGTCCTCCTCACTAAAATCTGCAGAGTCAGAGTCATAGAGGTCCACAGCACAGAAGAAGGCCCTTCAGTCATTCGAGTCTGTGCCAGTCAAACAAGTATCTAACTATTCAAATCCCAATTTCCAGCTCTAGGCCCAAGGCCTTGTATGTCATGGCATCGCAAGTGCACATCCAAATATTTCTTCAATGTTATAAGGGCTTCTGCCTCTACCACACTTTCAGACAGTGAGTTCCAGGTTCCCACCACCCTCTGGGTGAAACACTTCTTCCTCACATACCCTCTAAACCTCCTGCCCCTTACCTTAAATCTATGAACCCTGGTTACAGATCCCTCCACCAAGGGAAAAATTCCTTCCTATCTACCCTATCTATACCCCTCATAATTTTATACACCTCAATCATGTCCCCCCTCAATATCCTCTGCTCCAGAGAAAATAACCCAGTCTATCCAATCTATCCTCATAACTAAAACTCTCCAGCCCAGGCAACATCCTGGTAAATCTCCTTTGCACTCTCTCTAGTGCAATCACATCCTTCCCATAATGCAGATTCCAGAACAGCACGCAACACTCTAGCTTTGGCCTAATCAGCGTTTTATACAGTTCCAGCATAACCTCCCTGCTCTTGTATTCTATGCCCCGGATAATAAAGACAAATATCCCATATGCCTTCTTAATCACCTTATCTATCCTGCTACCTTAAGGGACCTGTGGACATGCACACCAAGGTCCTTCTGATCCTCGGTAATTCCCAGGACCCTACCATTCATTGTGTATTCCCGTGCCTTGTTTGTCCTGCCCAAGAGCATCACCTCACACTTATCCAGATTAAATTCCATTTGCCACTGATCAGCCCATCTGACCAGCCTGTCTATATCCTCCTGTAATCTAAGGCTATCCTCCTCACTATTTACCACTCCACCAATTTTCGGGTCATCCGCGAACTTACCGATCAACTCTCCTACATTCATGTCTAAATCGTTTATATATATACCACAAACAGCAAGGGACCCAACATCTGTCCCTGTGGAACCCCACTGAACACAGGTATCCAGTCACAAAAACACCCCTCAATCATCATGCTCTGCTTCCTGCCAGTCAGCCAATTCTGGATCCAATTTGCCAAATTGCCTTGGATCCCATGGGCTCTTACGTTCGTTATCAGTCTCCCATGAGGGACCATATCAAAAGCCTTGCTGAAGTCCAAGTAGACTACATCAAATGCATTGCCCTTATCTACACATTTGGTCACCTCTGAAAAATTCAATCAAATTGGTCAGACATGACCTCCCCTTAACAAAACCATGCTGAATGTCCTTGATTAATCCCTGCCTCTCCAAGTGTAGATTAATTCTGTCTCTCAGAATTGCTTCCAATAGTCTCTCCACCACTGAGTTTAGATTGACTGGCCTGTAGTTCCCTGGTTTATCCCTTCCTCCCTTCTTGAATAATGGTACTACATTGGCTGTCCTCCAGTCCTCTAGGCCAGAGGAGAAGTGCCAGAGATGTATTGAAAATTATTGCCAACGCCCCCTGCTATCTCCTCCCTTGTCTCACTCAACAGCCTGGGATACATTTCATCCGGGCCTGGAGATTTAACTACTTTCAAGCCTGCCAGACCACTTAGAACCTCTTCCCTTTCTATGCTAGTTTCTTTGAATTATTTCACAGTCCTTCTGCCTGATTTCCATGCCCATGTAGACACAAAGTATTCATGTAGAACCGTACCTATGTCTTCCGGCTCCTCACACAAATTACCACTCTGGTCCTTAATGGGCCTACTCTTTCTCTAATTATCCTCTTACTCTTAATGTGCTTTCAAAATAACTTTGGATTTTCCTTTATTTTACCTGCCAACGTCTTTTCATGCCCCCTTTTTGTTCTCCTAATTTCATTTTAAGTTCCCCCCTACATATTCTATACTCCTCTAGGGCTTCCGCTGTTTTGAGCCCTCGATATCTGCCATAAGCCTCCCTTTTTCTCTTTATCCAATCCTGTATATCCTTCAACATCCAGGGATCCCTGGATTTGCTGGTCCCACCTTTTATCTTTACTTGAATATGTTGGCCCTGTACTCTCCCTATTTCCTTCTTGAATGAGTCCTACTGCTCTGACGCAGATTTACCTAAAAGCAGCTGCTCCCAGTCCACTCTGGCCAAATCATACCTGAGCTTATTAAAATCAGCATTCCCCCAATTTAGAATTCTGATTTCTGGCCCATCCTTGTCCTTTCCTATAACAACTTTGAATCTAACTGAGTTATGATCATTATCTACAAAATGTTCCCCCACTGATACCTCTACCATTTGCCTGGCTTCATTTCCCTAAAATTAAGCCCAGGATCTCTCTTGTAGGACCTTCTACATACTGGCTTAAAAAGCTCTCCTGGATGCATTTTAAGAATTCCGCTCCCTCTAAACCTATAACATTATGACTAACCCAGTTAATGCTGGGGAAGTTGAAATCCCCCACTATTACTACCCTATTATTTTTACACTTCTCTGAAATTTGCCTATATATCTGCTCTTCTATTCCTCTGACTGTTTGGGGGCCTATAGTACACTCCCAGCAATGTGATTGCTCCTTTTTTGTTTTTCAGTGCTACCCATATGGCTTCATTTGAGGAGCCTTCTAAGGTGTCATCCCTCCTTACTGCTGTAATTGATTAATATTACAATACCTCCTCCTCTTTTACCTCTTTTCCTGTTTCGCCCAAAGATCCTATATCCTGGAATATTGAGCTGCCAATCTTGCCCCTCGCTCAATCATGTCTCTGTGACAGCAATGTCACCAATGTCCATGTGTTAATTTGTGCCCTCAACCCATCTGCCTTATTTGTCAGACTCCTTGCATTAAAATAAATACCATCCAACAATGCCAAACTCCTTTGAGCCTTAACTATAATTTCTATGCCTTCCAGGCTCACTTGCTCTCTCTTCTAATTTTGGCTGTGCATCTCCCCTTGCTGAACCTCCTCTCAGGATCCCATCCCCCTGTGAAGTTAGTTTAAGCCCTCCGCAACAGCACCAGCAGACTTTCACGCAAGGGTGTTGGGCCCAAGCGGTTCAGGTGCAACCCATCCACCTTGTGCTTGCACAGGAACAGGACAGTGAGCACATCCTGAGTGAGGCACAGCCAGAGTGGGTATTCGGAATTTGATGCAAAGCGGGAATTCGGTGCATAGGGGACGAGATGCTCTTTGCATTTTTTCCTTGCTATCCAACTTCTTAAATCTTCAGACCGTGCTGCAGCAGTAGAGGCTACAAGGGAAAGGAAGCACTGGTAAGTAGTGGGTAAGGTACTTTAATCGCTTATAGTTAAAGGTCTTTTTGTGATTTACAGTTTGTGTATTCTACAGTAACAAGGATCAGGAAAGAAGGGCCCTAGAGTAATTGACTTAAATGGTTTAATTTAATGGGATAAATCATGGCAGGAGCGCTCAAAGCTGCGGTGTGCTCCTTGTGCTCCATGTGGGAAGCCAGGAACATTTCCAGTGCCCAGAACCAGCAGGTGTGCAGGAAGTGTGTCCAGCTGCAGCTCCTGGAAGCGCGGGTTTCAGAGCTAGAACAGCGGCTGGGGACATTGTGAAGCATCTGCAAGTCTGAGAGCATCGTGGATAGCATGTTTAGAGAGGTGGTCACACTGCAGATGAAGGGACTTGAGGAAGGAAGGGAATGGGTGACCACCAGGCCGTCCAAGAGAAACAGGCAGGTAGTTCAGGAGTCCCCTGGGGTCCCGCTCGCAAATCGGTTCCTCCAGAAAGTACGGACAGAGCCAAGCTTCTGGCACCACAAGCAGCCTGTCTGTACAGGAGGGGAGGAAAGGGGGAAGAGCAATAGTAATAGGGGGTTCTATAGTCAGAGGAACAGATAGGCACTACTGTGGCCATCAATATGACTCCAGGATAGTATGTTGCCTCTCTGGTGCCAGGGTCCGGGATGTCACTGAATGGCTGCAGGGCATCCTGAAGGGGGAGGGTGATAAGGCAGAGGTTATGGTACAGGTTGGTACCAATGACATAGGCAGAAAGAGGGATGAGGTTTTGCATCAAGAATTCAGGGAGTTAGGCAGTAGACTAAAAAGCAAGATCTCTCGGGTTGTAATCTCTGGATTACTCCCAGTGCCACATGCTAGCGAGCTCAGAAACAGGAGAATAACATAGATGAATACGTGGCTTAAGAGTTGGTGCAGGAGGGAGGGTTTTAGATTCTTGGATCACTGGGACCGTTTCTGGGGAAGGTGGGACCTGTCCAAGCGGGACGGTCTACATCTGAACCAGAGTGGGACTAACATCCTTGCGGGCGGGTTTGCTAGTGCTGATGCGAGGAGTTTAAACTAATGCGGCAGGGGGAGGGGACACAGAATATTAGCAGAATAGGGGCACCATCATAATACAGTAAAACAATCAAGTCAGAGGCAGTACAGCTGCATTAAGTTTCAAGGGAGTAAGGCAAGGCTGGATGGCCTCTACTTTAATGCCAGGAGTATTACAGGTAAAACGGATGAGTTAAGGTTGAGGATTGACACGTGGAATTGTGATATAGTAGCCATCACTGAGATGAGGTTGAGTGAAGGGCAGGATTGGCAGCTCAACATTCCATGATATAGAATCTTCAGGTGAGACAGGGGCGGGGGTAAAAGAGGAGGAGGCATTCCATTATTAGTTAAAGAGTCAGTTACTGCAGTAAAGAGAGATGATATCTTGGAGGGGGCATCAAATAACGCTTTGTGGGTAGAGCTTAGGAATAAAAAAGGGGCAACCACATTATTAGGTGTTTATTATAGACCCCCAGATAGTCGGTCGAAAATTGAGGTGCAAATATGTGGACAATTTGTGGAGGTGTGTAAAAACAATAATAGGGTAATTTTATTAGGTGATTTCAACTTTCTCAGCATTAATTGGGATAGACATAGTGTTAAGGGCTTGGATGGGGTGAATTTCTTGAAATGTGAACAGGAGAACGTTTTAAGTCAATATGTAGATGGTCCAACAAGGGACGGCACAGTGCTGGAACTAATTCTGGGGAATGAAGCTAGACAGGTGGCTGAGGTGGGGGTGGGGTAGCATTTTAGTGATAGCGACCACAACATGGTACAATTTAAGCTTGTTATGGACAAAGGAATCGACAAGTTCAATAAAATGTTTTGGATTGGGGGAGAGTGGATTTTAGTAAAATAAGGCAGGATCTGGCCTTAGACTGGGAACAGTTACTTGTGGGGAAACCTACAGAGGAACAGTGGGGGGCTGTTCAAAAAGGAAAAGGGGAGGGTACAGGCTCAATATGTTCCATCTAGGGTGATAGGAGGAAGTAACAAGCCCAGAAAACCATGGATGACCAGAGATATTCAGGTTACGATGAGAAGGAAAAGAGAGGCTTTTAGCAGGTACAAGGGAAGCAAATTAGCAGAGGCACTGGTGGAGTAAAGACAGTGCAAGGTGGAGCTTAAGAAAGCAATTAGGAGAGCAAAGAGGGGATATGAGAAAGCTCTGGCTAGTAAAAGTAGGGAAAACCCCAAGATATTCTATAAGTATATCAATGGGAAGAGGATAACCAGGGAAGGAGTAGGGCCCATAAGGGACCAAGGGGGAAATCTATGGGTGGAGCCAGAGGACATTGCTAGAGTGTTGAATGAATACTTCACATCCCTCTTCACCCAAGAGAATGAGGATGAAGGTATCGAACTCAGGGAGAGAGACTGCGAGGTTCTTAAGCAAATTGATATAGGGAGTGACATGGTATTGGAGGTGTTGGCAGGCTTAAAAGTGGACAAATCTCCAGGTCCAGATGATTTGTGTCCCAGACTGCTGAGGGAGGCAAGGGAGGAGATCGCAGGGGCTCTGACCTGAATTTTTAATTCCTCTCTGGCCATGGGGGAGGTGCCAGAGGACTGGAGAACAGCTAACGTGATTATGCTATTTAAGAAGGGTTGTAGAGAAAAGCCAGGGAACTACAGGCCAGTGAGTCTCACGTCAGTGGTAGGGAAAATATTGGAGCAAGTTCTGAAGGAGAGTATCTATCTCCATTTGCAGAGGCAAGGTTTGATTAGGGATAGTCAGCATGGCTTTGTCAGAGGGAGGTCATGCCTAACAAATTTGATTGAATTTTTTGAGGAGGTGACCAGGTGTGTAGATGTGGGTAGTGCAGTTGATGTAGTTTATATGGATTTCAGCAAAGGCTTTGACAAGGTCCCACATGGGAGACCTGTAAAGAAGGCAAAGGCACATCAGATACAGGGTAATTTGATAAGGTGGATTCAAAATTGACTTGGTTGTAGGAGGCAGAGGGTGATGACAAAAGGATGCTTTAGTGACTGGAAGCCAGTGTCCAGTGGTGTACCACAGGGATCTGTGCTCAGTCCCCTACTATTTGTCATTTATATAAATGACATAGGTGACTATGTGGGGGGTAGGATTAGTAAGTTTACAGATGACACAAAGATCGGCTAGGTGGTTAACCAGTGAGGTTGAGTGTCTTGGGCTACAGGAAGATATAGATAGGATGGTCAAATGGGCAGATAAGTGGCAGATGGAATTTAATCCTGAAAAGTGTGAGGTGATACACTTTGGAAGGACTAATTTGACAAGGAAGTATTCAATGAACGGCATGGCACTAGGAAGTTCTGAGGAACAAAGGGACCTTGGCGTGTGTCCATAGATATCTGAAGGCAGAGGGGCATGTTAGTGGGGTAGTGAAAAAGGCATATGGGACACGACTTTATCAATCAAGGCATAGTTTACAAAAGTAAGGAGGTCATGTTGGAGTTGTATAGGACCTTGATGAGGCCACAGCTGGAGTACTGTGTGCAGTTCTGGTCGCCACATTATAGGAAGGATGTGATTACACTGGAGGGGGTGCACAGCAAATTCACCAGGATGTTGCCTGGGACTAAACATTTAAGTTATGAAGAGAGGCTGGATAAACTTGGGTTGTTTTCGTTGGAGCAGAGAAGACTGAGGGGCGACCTGATCGAGGTGTACAAGATTATGAGGGGCATGGACAGGGTGGATAGAGAGCAGCTGTTCCCCTTAGTTGAAGGGTCAGTTACAAGGGGGCATAAGTTCAAGGTGAGGGGGGGCAGGAGGTTTAGGGGAGATGTGAGGAAAAACTTTTTTACCCAGAGGGTGGTAACGGTCTGGATTGTACTGCCTGGGAAGGTTGTGGAGGCGGATTGCCTCAAATACTTTAAAAAGTACCTGGATGAGCACTTGGCATGTCATAACATTCAAGGCTATGGGCCAAGTGCTGGTAAATGGGATTAGGTAGGTAGGTCAGGTGTTTCTCACGTGCGGTGCAGACTCGATGGGCCAAAGGGCCTCATCAGCACTGTGATTCTGTGATTCTGGTACAGGTCCCACCGTCCCCAGAAACAGTACCAATGTCCCAGAAATCTAGAGCCCTCCCTCCTGTACAATCTTTCCAGCTACGCATTCATCTGGACTAACCTATTTCTATACTCACTAGCGCGTGGTACCAGAAGTAATCCAGAGTTTAGTACCCTGAGGTCCTATTTTTTAATCTGCTTCCTAGCTCCCTAAGTACTGCTTGCAGCGCCTCAGCCCTCTTTCTACCTATGTCATTGATTCCTTGATCAATATTGCGAAACCCCCTCTTCTTTTACCTCCTTCCCTGTCTCACCTAAAGACCCTATATCCTGGAATATTGGGCTGCCAATCCTGCCCCTCTCTCAACCATGTCTCAGTGACAGCAATTACATCATACTTCCATGTGTTAATTTGTGCCCTCAGCTCATCCACCTTATTTGTCAGACTCGTCAGACCATGATCTCTGTCTGTTTGCCCTCCCCCTTTAGAATGCCCTGCAGCCGTTCAGTGACATCCTTGACCCTGGCACCAGGGAGGCAACATACCATCCTGGAGTCACATATAAGGGCGCAGAAACATCTGACTGTTCCCCTTACTAGTGAGTCTCCTACCACTATTGCTCTTCCCCTCTTTTTCCTCCCCCCCGTGCAACTTAGCTACTCACGGTGCCATGAGCGTGTCTGCACTCCCCAGAGGATCCGTCACTCTCACTGTTTTCCAACACAGAAAACAGTTCTCAAGCGAGATGCACCCTGGGGATTTCCTGACTATCTGTCTGACACCTTTCTTCAGACAGATGGTCACCCATTCCCTCTCTGTCTGCACTTCTATAAGCTGTGGGGTGACCACATCTAAAAGCGTGCTATCCACGAAAGTCTCAGCCTCGTGGATGCACCTCAGCGCCTCCAGCTGCCACTGAAGCTCCGAAACTGGGAGCTCAAGTAGCTGCAGCTGGTGGCACTTCCTGCACACGTGGTCGGTCAGACTGCAAGGAGCGTCTAGGACTTCCCACATGTAGCAGGCGGTACATAATATGGGACTGAGCTGCCCTGCCATGCCTCTAATTGAAAAAAAAAACCCTTACTTTAAGTTAAATACAGTAAAAAAGTTAAATTACTTGACTTGAGTGAAAATTGCAACAGCTGTCCCACAGACTCATCAAGCCTGATGTAGTCATCTTCACAGAATCATACTGTTTAGCCAATGCACAACAATCCTTCATTACCATCCTTTGGTCTTTTCTATCCCACCAGCAGGACAGACCCACCAGATATACAGTCTGGAGGGAGTATTAAATATTGGCTCTGGATCCCATGAAGTTTCATGGTCTCAGGTCAAACGTGGACAAAGGAAACTCCTGTTGGTTACCACCCATTCCAGGTTGAAAAGAATATGTGCAAAGCCCTGTGCCAAGTTGGTGCTGTGCTTCTTCAGGCTCCTTGACATTGAACACAAGTTTTACAAAAGGCTTCCTAATGCATACACCAATCAGCCTTCTTCTATAGCCTGGCCCATTGAAGTCCTCATCTGTGTTCCCTGCAGCTGAACTAGTGTGCATGTTCCCTGCAGCAGAACTAGTGTGCAAACTCACCCTCTGGTGAGCTGGAATCTGCCTCTTGTGCCTGGTGTCTCAGCATGTGTAGGATTGCCTCTGTCCTAGCTTCCAATCGTAGCTTTGTTCATCCTCCTGAGCAATCTCCAGTTTTTGAGTATCTGTAATTAAAAAGAGATAAGGGCTGTGTTGTGACGGGGGAAGATAAGAAAATAAGGAGTGCATGCTGACATTTATCAGTAGCTTCTAAGTCATAGATATTGAGGGCTGAAGGAACAGTGGAATGAAAGGAGGGTTAGATATGTAAGTACTCTCAATCTTCAGTCACTTCAGCCCTGCCGATTGCCAAAGCCTCAGCTATGGTGCTCATCATAATGGAAAGCCTTGTCTCTTCCATGGGAATTAAAGACATGCCTTCTCCCCACTCACTAATTTCTGCTGCCTTCTATTTTATGTCACCTTCTCCCTCAAAAAAGACGATATCACAGTGAGTGCTGTGCAAACCTTTGGGTAATGTGGCTGTCTTGGTTGAATAACTGCCAGTGTATACAAACTTTGAGATGTTGATGTGAGGCTTGTAACAATGCTAAATACTTGAAGGTGAGGTAAAGGATAAGAATGTCATGGATAAGTACTAATTGATATAACCTGTTGGTAGGTGAGTGATGGGGGTGTAGTGAATTGAGTAGATGAGGTTAGTTGTGCAGTAGGTAAAATATGACATTTGAATATGCATTTGCTAATCTTGATTCATGTGAGATAATTAAATATCTCATTGCACTGCACCAGTTTGTAGAGGCTAAACTTCTGGCACTGATATGTACGGTTTTGTCTTCCCACTACTGTTTGCCTTTTGAGCACGTCTGTAGGGCCTCTGACTCTCCTAGGGACACAGGATACCCCCTCATTCTTTTCTCTCTTCCACCAAGAGCTTGATGCACGCTCCCTCCTATGGTCAGCCATTGTTTATTTTTCCAACAGCACAATATCCAGAATGATCTCAGCATTACCAGCAGCATATCAAGAGGTACATGCTAGCTTTAAGTAGTGCTAGGCACTCACGATATTGGGCCTCTAATGCTTTCTGCAAATGACAGTGCGAGGAGTGCTGGTTGCATGTAGCAATCATGGCATGAACAGGCCTAGATTCAAAAATTGGAATCTAGTTTGCACTGCATTCAATAGGCATGGAAAATCACACATCACGATCCCTACGCTCATGTTTGGACGGTATCCTATTTAACTGCCCAGTTCCCACAACATAATTTAAATTTCAAATGGTCAGTTTTGCTACTGCAGTTGATCAGAGAATTATCAACTTCATTAAGGAATCCACCATATTTGAAAACAGACTTCACTTAAGGGGGCAGGATTTTTACCTCGTCGGGCAGGCATAGTGGACAGGCCTGGGAGCTGTTGCGAAAGCGACCGCCGCCCACGATTGGGCCCAAAACCACGATTTCATGCTGGCCAGCCAATGTCAATTGTGCGCTGCAATGCTGAGTGCTGCCAGGGTGGGGGCGGGAGAAGGGCGAGTGTAGAGGTTTGTGCATGCGTGCGGGTGTGCGTATTGAAAGCTCCCTGAAGGCACAGAGCTGCCTCAGGGAGCTGAAGATTTATAACAGTACAAATGAAGGTGTAAAAAAATAAGGTGAACATGTCCCCTTATGAGCACGGTCTTGCTATAAATAAGATTTAAACATCTTTATTTTATTTTTTAATTCCTGTTGGGAACTTCATCTCGCCTGTGGTGAAGTTTCATAAAAAGTTCAAAGGCCACTTGGCCTTTTCACCCACCCGCCAACCGAATGGTTGGATGGGCAGCGAAAAATCTGATTTAATTGATTAACAGCCTTAATGGGCCTCTTAATTGTCGGCGGGCACATGAGAGAGGCAGCAGCGCACCCACCAAGCGAAATATCGCAAGAATGCGCAATGATGTTGGGATGGTAACCCAACATCATCGTGCACTATTTTACTCTCATTTGAGTCAGGTGCACGCCTGCCTGATGAGAGAAAATTTCTGCCCTTGGGCTCGATCAGCAAGCCAACCTATGTGGCAGCAGAGCATTAGAGTGACTTTTATTCCCCCTTCCAACTGAAGTAAATGAGTCAGGGCAGTAGCGCAACCAATGGATGGAATTTCCATCCACTGTGCTTCTGCTGGTATTCTAGATTCATGGGAAGTTCTAGGTCAGTATAGTGTATTTTTGTCTCCCACAGCACCATTGCTAGGGTGTACAATCAGATACATTTTGAAGCAAGAAACACCAGACAAAACTAAGTTAGAATAGAATTATTCTGTCCTTTCTGCCCATTGCATACTTTCTATGCAGTGCAATGCACTAGTGAAAATTAGTATGTTCATGACAAAAGGATTATTCCAATAAATTGCTCTAAATTTTCTATGTGAGTTCCCAGATTTGGGCTGTTGGTTCTTTGAGAAATGTTCCAATTCCTCCCTGCATTCCCCACCACTTTTCAAGAAGTTTATGCTTGGGATTTGGCTGATGCTGACAAAGCTGGAACTCATTGCATAGTTTCCTTTTTGGGGATTTTCTGCCAGATGTCATAGAGATTTTACAGTGCATCCAACCAAATATTGACAGGTGTATTATGATGGAATACAAATGTATGGAAATATGCAATTTTCTTCATTTGTTCCGAGCAACACATTGCAACAAGAAACAGCTGTTGTCCAGTTGCAATGAGCAATAGAGGGTGGTGCAAGTGAAATCAACCACACATCTACATTTTTAAAATTATCAAACAATAAAGTAACAGAACAGACTATAATCTCACAAATTCCTCTAACTTTCGTTCATAAATTTTGCCTAAGTAGATGCAATATTTAAAAAATGCTCAAGCTCATCAAGCAGCAGAGACAACATCCAAGCTATGCTGAGGAAGCCCCCCACAAACTAATGCTATCAATCTCCACCAAACAAAATTTTCACTGCAAGCCTGGGTTTCCTCACACCATCAACAATAATAACAACTTGCATTTCTATAGCAGCTTCAACACAGTAAAATATCCCAAGGTCCTGTACATAAGTGTTTTAAGACAATTTTTGACAGAAGGCCACATTTAGTGATATTCTGATGGATGACCAAAATCCAAGTCAAAGGGGTAGGTTTTTGGGGAGCATCTTAGGAGGGGGAGAGAGAGAGAGAGAGAGAGCGAAGGGTAGAAAGGCTGAGGTATAGAGAGGGAGTTCTAGAGCTTAACATCCAGGCAGCATAGGCACGACTGCCAGTAGTAGGGCAATGGAAACCAGGGTGCACAAAAGGCCAGATTTGGAAGAATTAAGAGACCTTAAAGGGTTGTAGAGCTGGAGGAGGTTACAGAGATAAGGTGGGGCGATGCCAGGGAAGGATTTGAATTCAAGCATGAGAATTCTGAATTTGGGTTTTGCTGGACCCAATGTACATCAGTGAGTACACGGGTGAAGGGCAAACAGGACTTTTTCACAGGTTAGGACACAAGCAACAGAAATTTGGATCAGCTGAAGTTTACTGAAAGGTGGCTGAAAGGCGAGGCCCAACAGGACAGCATTGGATTAGTTGAATCTGGAGGTAGTGAAAGCAAGGTCCATAAAAGCACATTATAATCAATCAAGATTATAATACTGCCTAGATCCCCTTGTATTATGGAAGTTTGATAAAAGCTGTAGTTAAACAAATATTGTTCTCATTAAATTCAACTTCATGTGAAATAGTAAAATGTTTACACTTGCTCAGAGGCTACCACTGTGGAAAAGTGTTCAGCCAATGTCAACAATTTACATCATGTGTTTTAATACAACCAGCTGCGTGAATATATGTGAAACTAATCCAGCTTACTTGAAAACGCTTCATAAATCTGTTGCTCACTTTTTAGCAGTAACAGAACACAGTACATAGATTTTTTCTTCTTATAAATCTTCAAGGCCATTGTCCTGTTTAAGGAACCATGTTTGTTGATTTTGGCCCATTCCCTCCCTCTTCCCTGAAGCTAAGTTATCCTCAGGCATTGAGGATGGCAGGCCAGCTAGGACAGCATTGGAACAATTAAGAGGTGAAGAGTCACAGATGTGGGTTTCTGCCACAAATGGGCTGACATAGGATAGAGGCAGGTGATGTTATGGAGGTAGAAGCAGGTTGTTCTTTTTTGATGGACCACATATGGGGATGGATGCTTGAGCAATATACAACAAAGGTGCTGCTAAGGGTTAGAATTATCTGATTCAGCCTGAAGCAGGGACAAGGATGAGAGCAGTGTCAATGATATGGCGTTTGTAGTCGCAGCTGAAGGAGATGATATTATCTTCCTAATGTTTAGCTGTGATTGAGCATGGCACAGGAAACACCAAGTCAGTAAAGAGGTCTAGAGAAGTAATGGAGAAATAGAGACGAATATCATCAGCATACATTTAAAAACTGATCTATGGGAGGAATTTAATAACCTCTCCCAGATGAGTTTGGAGATGGAGGGCATTTAATCGGGTGGGAGGGTGCCAAGTGGGAACACCATCACCCTCTACCCTGATTGACTGGGATGGGAAGGCTTTTGGACGGCCTTCCCACTCTGCGGCTAATTAATGCCCACTTAAGGACCTCGTCCTGCCGTTGCTGGTATTCAGCCAGTGGTCAGTGTGGCATATGGAAAGCCTGAAAGGCAAACTCTGTCAGGGTAGCTTGCAGGCTCTCTGGGTGTGGTGGTGGGAGGCGGGGGGTGCAGAATCCCCTGTTCAAAAGCACTCAGAACCTGATCGAGGGACCTGGCACTGGGAAAACGGTGCAAGTCCACTGAGAGCTCCCATGTCATTGTTGCCAACAACCCTTCTCCGCTCTCCCATAGCTCCCACCCTGCAGCCTCTATCTTGCCCTCACTCACCAGTGACTTGGTCCCTCTGATTGGCTAGCAGCTCTCAGGAGGGGCAGGGCCCTGATCCTGGGGGCAGATACTGGCAACTCAAGTGCCTGAATGATACTTAATACCGACAGGCTTTCCGCAAAGGAGGTTACGTGGGGCTATCCCTTGCTCTCCAACCGGTGGGTGAGACCCTCATTACTACACCACCCTATGTCTGTGACTGATGTCACTGAAGGTCAGCAAAATAAGAGAAAACGGAACCAAGAATCGATCCTTGAATGATTTGGGAGATAATTGTATGAGGTAGGAACATTGCAAAAGTTGCCTTGTTGACAATCAGATAGGTAAGAGTGGAACAAAGTTAAGACAGTCAATGACTACAAGAAGTTGCATTTATATAGCACCTTTTAAGATAGAAAATGTTTCAAGATGCTTCACAGAGTCATAATCAGAAATACATTGATGCCTAGTCCCACTAACCTAAACAAAGGGCAGGAATTGAAGATGAATGGTGTGGTTAGAGTATATTAAAGGCTATAGAGACATCAAGAAGGGCAAGGAGGAATAATGCACCATGGTAATACTCAAGAGTGGATGTCATTTGTGACATTGATTAGAGCAATTTTGGTGTTTTGCTAAGGATAAAAACCTAATTGGAGAGATTCAAACACAGATGTGGGAAAAATGGGAACACATTTAAGACACATCATCACATTCAAGGATTTTGAGGGGAAACTGAATTTGCAGATGAGGCAGTACTTTGTAAAGGAACTGAGGATGGTTTTAAAAGGAAGGAACAAATACCCACAGCTCAACACAAAACTATCCACTATCATCATCAGTGAAGGAATGGGTAGTTTTGTTTAATCTTTCCATACAACATTTTAATTTTGGATCATCCAGTTCGCTCTTGGCAAAACCCAATCTATCTTCATCTTCTGGTAAAATGGAGACTTGCTGAGGAGCCACTGACAACTGGGATATCACGGAAAGTTTAATTTTGGAAAATCACAATTGGCTGCAATCATTAGACAAAGATATTGTTCCACTATGATACAAATAGTCTTTCATAGATGTCTAGCAGCAAAAATAACATTTCTTAGCAACACTACAAAAGCTATGTGCTGCTAAGGTTTCAACTGGGATTTCTCATAATACACTAGAAAAAACAAGCTCTTCAATTGTGATGATGTTTTGCTGGACTGGTGCCTAAACTGTCTCTTGACAGGGAACTCTAATGAGCCAACTGTGTAAATAAGAATGCACTTACAAGATCTGCAACCCAAGTGGGCTGTAATTATGAGTAGATATTTTGTGAATACCCTGAAGGCTAATGAAAGGCCGCAGAGAAGTATTTTGTAGAATTAATTGTGCATTTGGAAGACTTTTGATGATGAAGTCAAATGACTACAAAAAAATTAAATTACAGGTGAAGTCACAATAGAGTAAGTTTACACTGATCAGAGAATGTGGATTTTATATACATTATGGGGTAATATATTTTATTTGCTTAAGCCGGATTTCCACTGAAGTTGCGGAGTGAGGGAAAGTCCAAGGAAAGTCACTGTCAGGTTCTCCACTCTATCATGCAATCCAGAGCCTTCCTACAAATTTAACAGAATTTTTTTTTCAAAAGTAGTATGTCCCCAGATCAATTAGTCAGTTGCCTATGAGAGACTAGCTAGGAGAGATCTCAGGGCAGAATTTTCCATGCTCGCTGGCGTCAGGCATGTTTAGTGGCATGAACGGACAATATAGCGCAAAGGCCAGAAATCGGTCTCACAATATCATGAAACCATTTTGCAGTCGTCTGCTCAGCTCGTCGATGGCGGGCTGCGTTCCCTGCCATCGACATCGGGAACTTCATTGTAATACATCTGCATATCATTATAAGGCCAGCCCGCCAGAATCATACGCCGCCCCGCTGATCGTCCGTCCACGTCACCCTGATTGTACGCCGGTGCAGGACATATCTTGACAAGGATGATCTGCATGAGTTGTGACTTACCGCCAGGACCTTGCTCACATCGTGGAAATCTGAGGAGCAGAAGATGCTGGAGCCTGACAGCAAAGCCACACTGGAGGAACGTCCATGGTATGCTGGGTGGACTTTCATGGACATGGCTCTGCTGCGAAGCAGCGCACGGATGTTGGAAAGTCACTGCTGAGGGTCTGCTCACAACAGATGATGGAAGAGGGGGTGGAAAGGAAGGTCCAGCTGCGTTTGGGAGAGGAAGATGACCAGGAGGTGGGAAATGAAGATCTAGGGTCGACTGGGAGCGGAAGAGGTGTCAGGATGGGGTGAGGTTGGAGGGGGGGCGAAAATGAAGATGTCAGTCGGAGGAGGGGGAGTAGGTAGCAGAGGAGAAGACAGCAAATGGCGAAGTATTAGTAAGGTGGGGGGGGGTGGAAGGTGTAAGGGAAGGAGTGCGGCTGGAGCGAGGAGTCAGGAAGGAGGAAGGACTAAGCAGCGGTGGAGTCCAGTTTTTGGGAGGAGTGTGGGGAGGCAGGCGGAAGGACCAGGCGTGTGGGGGGTGGGGGGGGGGTGGTGGTGGTGTCAGAGGGAGGGTACGAGGTTGGGGGGTGGGTTCAATGTCCAGGTGAACATGCAAGGGAGGGCTCTGTCAGGCAAGGAGTACATGACTGTCTCCTGGGGAGCGTGGAACAAGGGAACGGTGAGAATGACCAAGGTCAGGGTGAGGTAGTACGGTGGGAGGATGAAGTTTCGAAGGTAATGGTAGAAGGGACAGCGAGGGTGGTTGGTGGGGACTTGGAGCCAGACACGTACCCTGGGGGTGGGAAGGAGGAGGACTGGGAGGCGAATGTGGATGGGGGTGGGATTTTCGGGAAGGAAGGGAATGTGCACGTTTACCTGGTCATCCCCGAAGGAAAAGGGTTGTGGCTAGTAGGTCACAGAGAGGAGGTGGAAGGTGATGCTGGGGGGATCAACAGTGATGGGGGAAGGTAAGTGGGCGATTGAGAGAGAGGAAAAGATGGGGGAGCTTACGAAAACTGAATCAAGACCATTCTGTCCAAATTGAAAGTGAAACAAGAGTCATGGTTCGCGAGATCAGGTGCTGCATGTGAGAATGTGAACATTGGGTGGGGGGAGATGCAGGTCAGCTCAGTTGGACAGCCAAAAGTGAACCCCAGCAGGCAGCAAAAATGCTTAGGACATTGAGGTGTGTATGATGTGAAGGATCTGCCTGCGTGGGAGAGTGCTTGCACGAGGATCCAAAAGGCCCTGCCACACACATACTTCTCCCTCCACAATCAATTGTTGGCCAGCTGCTCCCTCTACGGGGACAAAGGACAAGGCTGAGGGTCGCACAGGCAAAGGGGTCTCGGAGGGAGAGGACCGCCTTTGGGATTCCTGAGTGAGTGACCCAGGGGTGTCCAGCTGCCGCTCCTCTTCCCTTTGGGTGCCCAGGTGCCCTGGCCTGACTCCTTGAGTGGAAGAAGCATCTAGAGGGATGTTGAGCTGCCCCGTTTCGCTCTTGCATTGCCACTGCAGGATCTCAACGATGGCTATAGCAGTGGAGTGCAGGGATGCACACTTCTCCGCGTTCTGCTGGACCAGGGTCTCCATGGCATCTGCCATCCTCCACACGGAGGAGATTTCCATACATGCACATGTGGGCATTACTTCAGGGAGCAGGTGGACACACTCCTCCGACTCATGTGCCACTCTATTGAGGGCTTTCAACAGCTGTGTGTGGTGTTCCCACATCTCCTGCTGACTCTCCAGGATGAGTTGGAAGGCTCTTCATCTGACTCAGACCTTCCGGATGCCTCTTCCCCACCAGTCCTTAGAGTGCTGGGGAGTTTTGTTGAAGCTGCCTCCACCTGCTGCGGGCAAGTATCTGTGCAGTGAACACCAGATTGTGAGCTCAAGCCTGCTCTAGATCTAGGTCCCATTGAGGTGTGCATCTCTGTGCTGGTGCAGGGTGTGCGTAAGCACTGTGCCGGGTCTTCCAGGCTGTTTATTTCCAGCTCTTCAATGCAGGAGGTGTCCATTTGGCTGGAGATGAGGACCTGGATGGCGCTGAGGGACTGGCTGGTTGAGGGTGACCCTATGAACCAAAGACAAGTAGTGCATGGTAGCACAGTCAAAAGCAGAAGAGAGAGCACTCTTATTGCATTGAGAGCACAATAATAAAGTGATGTGGTGCAGAATCCTCATGAGGGTGTTCACCGCTGACCTCACTGTCACCACAGGAATGGTTCATGTCCTTACCAGCCAGCACGATGGCACACTCCTCAAAGTGAGTGAGGGGCCTAACACGTGCCATTCCATCCCCTGTCTTGGATCTATTCCTGCTGAAGTGAGCAGGCTTCTCATGAAAACAGATGGAGACAGTGTGTGCAGGACACATGGCACTGCGTGGAATGTTTTTGTGGTGAGTGGAGCTATGGACAGGATGAGGACGTGAGCTCGAGAGGGTATGAGCCTGATGGAGATATGAGGGTGTGTGAGAGTTAGTGACATTGTCCCTTGAGGAATGAGATCCCTGTGGATGTGTGATGGATTTAAGAGTGAGAGAATTGAGAGTGATAGGAAGAGTGACTGACCCTGGTGGAACAGATGAGACCATTTATCCTGTGGCAGCACTGGGTGGCTGTCCTCTCTTGCAGGGCATTGGCACTCATCACCGCTGCCACCGCCTTCCCTGCTGGATTGGTGATGCAGCTGCCCATCCTGCAGCCAGAGCCAGAGTAGAGAACACCATAGCAAGCCTCCACGGCATTCAAAAGGCGTCACTAAAGTGGGGGGGTTTCAGGGCTTTCCTGTCTTCCATGTAGCAGTCCTGCGCTGGAAACACAGGGGTGTGGACGCAGCTGCACTTTAAATGTGGCACCCCTGCATGATGTAGTAGCGAGGTAATGGCATGGGGGTAATGAAAGCCTGCACACCATGAAACAGCGTGCTTGCTGGGAATGCATAATTAAATTTAGGGTGTGAGAAGGTGCCATTGCAGTCAGCTGGTAAAACATAGTTTTACCCGCCCGCTAATGCACTTAATGCAAATCTGGGACGGCTCCATGCAGGGATACCTGCTTAGGAACTCTCAGAACACAAAATATCATTGAAGGTTTAGCTGATGATTACTGTTGCTGGTCTTCTTAATCAAAGCAATTTTTCAAAGATCCTCTTTCATTTTTCCACAAAATGTGTTCCTGAACATTCACCTACGAACTTGTTGGTAGTTGGGTTGAGATTGGGAGTAGCCATGAAAAAGTTGCTGACTCAAAGATTGCAGATGTGCTATAGCTTATAGTGAGCAGATTTGCCCCAGAGCACCATTGCAAGATGTCTCAAAAGACTGTGTTTATGCCATCTGAAGTCCGGAAATACAGATTTCTTCTGATAAAATAAGCTGTAAATTTAACTTGGCAGGTGTTGAGGAAAGTTCATAATACAAAGCTATGCATCTGATGCAAAGGACTTGCTATGCCTTGACTGTTGATTTGCTATTTTGACAATGGCAGGAAATGCTTACAGGATTTTGCTAAGGCAATAACAGACTCTGGAGTCACAGTATAAATGACTAGAACTGAAATTTCCTTGTGCACGCCCCCAAAAACTCCTTTGGTTATTATCGATAAGGAAGAGGATGAAAAATTGCAAACACTGACACAGTCAACCTCTGAAAGATACAGAGCAGGCGTTCATCCCAGTTGCTGGATTCAGGCCTGGATTTAAAGAAACTGGATAAAGAGACTGTGGCCTGGAAATAGTACGACTTCCAAATTAAGGTAAAATCTATTGCATAGCTCACAGCAGACAAGGAATAAGGCCACTAGGAAGACCAGGGCAAACTTGTCTCATTAGTAAGGTACTGATGAGTTGCAGGTTAAAGTTGTTACCCCAGAGTCAGCTCAGTCATGAGGCTGGGTCAGTTGAGGGGCGATGGGAAGAGGGGCGGTCCAGGTTTGTGGGTTATGCCACACCAGCCGATTAGGAAGCTGGGAGACTGGTTGAGGATCTAAAATGAGTTCGCAGGGGAGGAGACAACTGAATGGAGGGCAAGGGGTATTCAGCAGTGGCCTGCATTTTCAAATCACTCCATATTTAAGTATTATTTCATAAATTTACCTTTTTAGGGGTAGCTCCACGAGAACTATTGATTTGGAAGCCTGTAGACCAGGTAATCCTGAACATTGTGGTCTGAGATCTGTTAAAAGACATTAGCCCCTTACTGGCATATTCAAGACCCTAGGGCAGGACTTTAATTCTCAAATGAGGGTGAGTACAGAGGAGGGTGGGCATGAAAATTAGTGCCATCCTGCCTCCTGGCCATTTTCCCAAAGACAGGATAGGGGTCAGTAGGGCCACCCATCCACAACTGAGGTAAATTAATGGCCTATTAAGGCCCCCCTGCTATCCCCCTACCATCACACCCCCCTCAACATCCCATCCCTCCAACTCCCTACCCCCCCACAACCCACCAGCGAGGTGCAAGGATCAGTTCAGCTGCCTGGAGACACAGTCTCATGGAGATCCAGTGCACCAAGCAGGCTTTGAGGCATTCTCCATCTGCCTGGTCATAACTGTGGCTGCAGGTCACTCTCTGGAGGGACAATAGGCAGATGGAATCTGAGATCCTTTGACTCATTTTCAAGTGGGCTAGAGTCCGAGCTTTGCCCATGTGGACTGAATTTTGAGTAGCAAAACCAGCAGTTCTTAAAAGGACCATCACAGACCTCTCCTGGGGCAAATAAAGAGATACCTGCAGCACTGATTTCTGTTAGGCCAGAAGGTACTTTCCTGCTTCTATTTGTATCACAAAAATTGTGCTTGTTGCAGTTTTCCCATCAATGGAAGCTGACCCATGGATTCCACCACAGGGTCCTAGCGGATAGCCTGGAGAGTTTCAGCTGCCACTGTGGATTCACAGTCGAGGAGTTGTTCAAAATGTTCTTTCCAGCAATGATGGATGGCATTGTCAATGCTAAGAAGAGAAACACCAGCCTGTGAGCAAAGGCAATTTTGTCCATTTGACCTTGGTCTATAGATGGCCCTGGTGGCTTCAAAAAACATTTGTATGTCATGATGGTCTGTATGAAAAACAGAGTGCAGCTGACTGAGCGAAGGCTTGAAGTTTGATGAGAGGGGAGTTTTAAGTGTTAATTTTGTTCTTAAATTTTGCTCTGAAAATCTAATCAAGTCTGTAATTAGCAGTAACTGGGAAGTGCTATGTAAGCAGGCTAAATTCTTTCTTTCTTGCAGTTTAGACAGGGTAAACTCATTCTCAGCTGCAGGAGCAAAGTAGTTAATTAGCTAACTAGTTGAATCTGGTTATTGCAGCCCCAGTTCAGTTTACTATAAATTCAGGGTTCTTTAGTGCAGCTGACTGTGTGAAGACTTGGAGTTTGGTGAGAGGAAAGTTGGGACAAGGGCCAGAAGTTTTACCTCGTTGGACGGGCATGTGCCCGATCCGAACAAGCATAAAATAACATGCGATGATGTCGGTGAGTGTCCCAATGTCATTGCATGCTTGCGCGATATTTTGGTCGGCAGGTGTGCACAGGAGTTGGCAATGCGCCCGTCGACCGAAATATCGCACGAGCGCGCAATGACATTGGGACGCTCACCTGACGTCATCGCACATCATCTTATTCTTGTTCGGGTCGGGCCATTAAAGTACCAATTAAATGTAATTTTTTGCTGCCCGTCCAACATTTACTGTTGGCGGGCAGGCGAAAAGGCCAAGCAGACTTTGCATTTTTTAGGAAACCTTGTCCACAGGTTGGATGAAATTTCCAATAGCAATTAAAAATAAAAGTTCTTACTTTTAATTAATAACATGTCCCCTCATGTGACACTGTCATGTGAGCAGGGACATGTCTTGTAACATTTTTAAAATATTTATTTTTGATTTTTTACATCTTCAGCTCCGAGGCAGCTCTGTGCCTCGGAGCTTTTCCTGCACGAAGTTCCCCACTTGCCCTCCTCCTCCCAACTCCCCCCACCCACCCAAAACAGGCAGCGCTGAGCACTGCAGCGCACATTCCACGCTGGGTCTTAATTGGCCCACCAGTGTGAAATCATGGTCCGGCTCCAATCACTTTCCAAATGGCTTTCCGACCACTCCCGCCAAACCCGCCCGAGTGCAAAATCCTGGCCAAGGAGTTGTGCGTTTCCTCTTTCTATCTTTCTCACCCCATAGAAATTGGTTCTTGGTCTACTACAGGGAAAGAAGCAAGCTGATGGGTGAATATCTGATAAGTTGGTAAGTTCTATTATATCCCTAAGGTTTAAAATAGTACATAATTTGGTGGTAAAGCTAACAAAATATATAAGAAAGCAACATTACATAAGTGACTAACATAATTAAGTAATTATTTAAAACACGTTGAGTATGGCAGAACAGGTGGTGTGTCAAGACTGCATCATGTGGGAGCTCCTGGATAACATTGTGATACAGGGCAAACATGTCTGCACTACGTGTTAACAGCTTGAGGAACTTCAGCTCAGAGTCATTGACCTGGAGGCTGAACTGCGGATTCTGTGACACATCAGGCAAGGCGAAAGTTTCCTGGTATAAAGCATCCAGGTAGCAGTCACACCACTTAGGATAGGGTCTTCTGATTTGGGCAGTGGCCTGGGACAGGAGAGTGTGATTGTGAGTGAGGCAGGTAAGGGGACCCAAAGGGCAGGAGTGTGAGCCTCTGCAATTGTCCAACAGCTTTGAGGTTCTCTCAGCTTGTTTGGACGAGAGTGGGGGCTGCAGGATGGATGAGCAAACTGACCATGGCACCATGGTACAGGAACCCATCCAAGTGGGGAGATCAAAAAGGAATGTAGTGGTAGTAGGGGACAGTATGGTAAGGAGGATTGACACTGGGAGGAGGAGGATCCAGTGTTCGGGGTCCATGTAGGTGCCAACGACATAGGCAGCATGAGGAAGGCGGCTCTGCGTAGTCAGTATGACAAGCTAGGCACCAAATTAAGAAGCAGAATCTCAAAGGTGATAATTTCTGGATTATTACCTGAGTCACGCATAAATTGGCATAGGACAAGATTAGAGAAATGAATGCATGGGAGAAATGGGTTCCAGTTTGTGGGGCACTGGCACCGGTGTTAGGGAAAGTGGGATTTATACTGTTGGGACGGTCTACACCTGAATCGCGCTGGGGCTGGTGTCAGTGAGTCGCCTAACTAGGGAAGTAGAGGTTTTTTTTAAACTGAATAGTAGGGGCAAGGGATCAAATTTGGGAAAATGTAGTAAGCCAAAAGAGTAGAGACAAGGCAAGAGAGACAGGTATTAATATGAGAAATGATAAACAGACTGTGACAGGAAGGGACAGAGTGCAATTCTAAGAATAAAGTAGCAGATAAGGCTAGACCCTGCAAAAATAATAAAAGGGCAAAACTAAAGGCTCCGTATCCAAATGCATGTAGCATTCGAAACAAAACAGATGAACTGACGGTGCAAATGGAAATAAATAAGTACCATTTTATAACCATTAGAGACATGGCTATAGGATGACATAGAGTGGGACCTAACTATTGAAGAGTTAGTGACATTTAGGAGGGACAAGAAGTTAAGAAAGCTGGAGGGGTGGCTCTATTAATTAATGATGGTATTAGCACATTAGAGAGGGATGACCTAAGTTCAGGAAACCCAAGATGTAGAAGCAGTTTGGGTTGAGATGAGGAATTTTAAAGGCAAGAAGTCACTTTTGGGAGTGGTGTACAGGCCTCCTAATTGTAACTACACAGTAGGACAGAGTAGAAGAGATAATGGGGGCTTGCCAGAAAGGTACAGCAATAATCATGGGGGATTTTAATCTACATAGACTGGAAAAATCAAATGGGCAAAGGTAGCATAGATGACAAGTTCATAATATTTTTGGGAAAGTTTCTTAGAGCAGCACATTCTGGAGCCAACCAGAGAGCAGGTTATACTAGACCTGGTTTTGAGCAACGAGATAGGATTAATTGATAACCTCCTAGTGAAGGCACCCCTGGGTAGCAGTGATCATATGATTGAATTTTGTATTCATTTTGAGGGAGAAACGAGTGTGTCCAAGACTAATATTTTAAACATAAAAAGCAGAGCTAGCTGAGGTGAACTGACAAATGAGGTTAAGTGATATGTCAATAGAAGTTCAGTGGCAGACACTTACAAGGATATTTCAGAATACACAGAATATACACATTTGAATGAGAAAGAAAAAGTCCAAGGTAAGGGCTCACCATCCGTGATCAACTAAAAAAGTTAAAGACAATATCAAACTTAAAGAAAAAACATATAATTACGCAAAGATGGGTGGTAGGTCAGAAGATTGGAAAGAATATAAAGAACAGCAAAGAATGACAAAAGGATTAATAAGAAGGGAAAAATTAGAGTGTGAGAGAAAGCTAGCTCGTAATATAAAGATGGATACTAAGAGTTTCTACAGATATTTAAATAAGAGTCAACAAAGTGAGCATAGGTCCTATAGGGAGAGTGTCTGGGGAATTGATAATGGAAAGTAGAGATGGCAGATGAGCTAAACAGGTATTTTGCTTTGGCCCTCACTATAGAGGACACAAGTAACATCCCAGAAATAGCTGTAAATCAGGACATGGAAGAGAGGGAGGAATTTGGGAAAATTATAATCACCAGGTGGTGGTATTGAGCAAATTGTTGGGGCTGCAGGCTGACAAATTCCCAGGTCCAGATGGACTTCAACCTAAGGTCTTGAAAGAAATGGCTCCTGAGATAGTAGATGCACTGGTTTTAATTTTCCAGAATTCCCTAGATTCAGGGAGCGTTCCATTAGATTGGAAAATAGCAGATATAACTCCTTTATTCAAAAAGAGGGGGAGACAGAAAGCAGGAAACTATAGGCCAGTTGGCCTAACAGCTGTCATAGAGAAAGTGTTAGAAGCTATTATTAAAGATGTTATAGCAGGGCACTTAAGAGAAATTCAAGGCAATCAGGCAGAGTCAACACAGTTTTGTAAAAGGGAAATCATGTTCAACCAATTTATTGCAGTTCTTTGAAGGATTCACATGTGTTGTGGATAAAAGCAAACTGGTGGATGTACTATACTTAGGTTTTCAGAAGGCATTTGATAAGGTGCCACATCAAAGGTTATTGCAGAAAATAAAAGCTCATGGTGTAGCGTGTAACATATTGGCATGGATAGAAGATTGGTTAGCTAACAGGAAGCAGAGAATTGGCATAAATGGGTCTTTCTGGTTGGCAGGATATGACGACTGTTGTACCACAGGGATCAGTGCTGGGGCCTCAACTTTTTACAATTTATATAAATTACTTGGATGAAGGGATCAAAGGAATAGTGACTAAATTTGCTAACAACAAAGATAGGTAGGAAGGTAAATTGTGAGGCTACAAAGTGACATAAATAGGTTAAGTGAGTGGGCAAAGATCTGGCAAATAGAGTATAATGTGGACAAATGTGAAATCATTCATTTTTGGGAGGAAGAATAAAAAGGTTCTTTGTTCTTTTGTCTGTGACATCTTTTGATTATCTGCTCCTATCACTGCTTGCTTGTCCCTACAACCACACCACCACCCCAGCCCCCACCTTAAACCAGCTTATATTTCACCCCTTTCCTAAGCTTCACTCAGTTCTGTTGAAGGGTCATGAGGACTCAAAACGTCAACTTTATTCTTCTCCGCCGATGCTGCCAGACCTGCTGAGTTTTTCCAGGTAATTCTGTTTTTGTTTAGAATAAAAAGGTAACTTATTATCTAATGGTGAGAGATTGCAGAGCTCTGAGATGCAGAGGGATCTGGGCATCCTAGTGCATGAATCACAAGAGGTACAGCAGGTAAATAGGAAAGCTAATAGAATGTTATCATTTATTGTGAGGGGAGTTGATTAAAAAAGTAGAGAGGTTATGCTTCAGTTGTACAGGGCATTGGTGAGATCACATCTGGAGTACTGCGTACAGTATTGGTCTCCTTATTTAAAGAAAGATGTAAATGCGTTGGAAGCAGTTCAGAGAAGGTTTACAAGACGAATACAGGAATGGGCAGGTTGTCTTATTAGGTAAGGCTGGGCAGGTTTAGGTTTGTATCCACTGGAATTTAGAAGAGTAAGAGGTGACTTGATTGAAACCTTTAAGATCCTGATGGGTCTTGACAGGGTGAATGTGGAGAGGATGTTTCCTCTTGTGGGAGAATCTAGAACTAGGAGTCACTGTTTAAAAATAAGGGGTCACTCATTTAAGACAGATGGGGTGAATTTTTTTCTCTAAGGATAGTAAGTCTTTCGAACTCTCTTTCTCAAAAGGTGGTGGAAGATGATTCTTTGAACATTTTTAAAGCAGAGCTAGATAGATTTTTGATTAACAAGGGGGGTGAAAGGTTATCGGGGGTAGGCAGGAACCTGAGGTTGAGGTTACATTCAAATCAGCTATGACCTTATTGAATGGTGGAGAAGGCTCAAGAGGCCGAGTGGCCTACTCCTGCTCCTAATTCGTATGTATGTTCATATATAACAAAGACTTTGGCACCAATGGTATACAAGCAGAGGTCTTCAAACATCACAGACTTGCTCACATCAAGATTCCATGCACTCAACTTACAAATTTGGAAGGAAAAAAATTCCTCCTCCCCTGACCAACTTCAGGAATGCAACAATTAAAACTTCAAGAAGGGATATTATCATGCTATGAAAACTATCAAGGTATTTCCCTCTTGTCCATAGCAGGGAAAATCCTGACATGCATTCTCCTGAATAGCCTACTTCCTATGGCTTAGAAAATCCTCCCAGAGACAGTGTGGCATCAGCCTTCCAGAGAAACCTCTGTTGCCAGACAGATCCAAAGAAAATGTTGAGAACACCACAAGGAACGCTTCATTGAGTTCATCAACTTGACCAAAGCATTTGACTCAGTAAACGTGAGGCTCTGTGGATTGTGCTCTAAAGATTTGGATTGCCTGGAAACTTGGTCACAATCTTGCAACTGCTTCATGATTATATGATTGCAACTGTCTTGTGTGGGAGATGAAACAGGCGCCTTCAAAATCCAGACCATTGCCAAGCAAGGTTGTGTGATAGTCCCCACACTATTAACAATCTGCCTGCCAGTGGTTATTCACCTCACCGAAGATCAGTTTCCCTTGGGTATCAGTATTAAATATTGCCTAGATGGAAAACCTTTTAACCTCAGCTGCCTCTGTGCCAAAACTGAACTGACCACCTACAAACTGTTGGTGATGTATGATTACTGTAGCATTGCTGCCCACTCTGCACCAGATTTGCAAGCCACTCTGGATTACTTTAAATCCGCCTACAAGAAACTTGGTCTGTCCTTGAATGTTGACAAGAGAAAACTCATATCAATCCACACCTAATCAGCCAAATATTCCCCCTGCCATATATGTTGAAGGAATATTTGGCTGACTAGGTGTGGATTGATATGAGTTTTCTCTTGGCAACATTCACTCTGAACTCTGGAATATGTTGAGCACTTCCCATAACTTGGCAGCCACCTCTTTCAAAAGGTCACCAGTGAAAAGCTGCACCAGCTCGGCCTTCTACAAACTACAGCAATCACCGTTTGACAACAAAGACCTTCACAGGTAATGAAAGTCCTAGTGTACAGAGCAGCTGTCGTCATCATACTCCTGTACTGCTGTGAGACATGGACAGCGTATCATATAAACATACGAATTAGGAGGAGGGGTAGGCTACTTAGCCCCTCGAGCATGATCTTTCATTCAATAAGATCATGGCTGATCTGAGTGCAACCTCAACTCCACATTCCTCCTACCCCTGATAACCTTTCAACCCCTTGCCTATCAAGAATCTATCTATCTATCTAGCTCTGTCCTAAAAATGTTCATTTTGCTTTCACAGCCTTTTGAGGAAGAGTTCCAAAGACTCACCAACCTCAGAGAGAAGAAATTTCTCTTCATCTCTGTCCTAAGTGGGCTAATCCTTATTTTTAAACAGTGATTCCTAGTTCTAGAATTCTATCAGCGACACATAAGAGCACCAGAAAAATTCCATCAGCGGTGCCTCCACTGCATCCTTTGGGTTCAATGAGAGAACTGTTGAACAAATACTACTGTCCTTCTTGAAGCCAGCTCCACAATTATTCAGGCAACAGTCCTGCAAACCTCACTAGACCTAACACTGTGTCCTATTGGCCACAAACTATCCATCAATTCTCAATGGCCAACGTTCCAGTGAGGACCAAGAAAACACTTCAAAGACACTCTGAAGCTCTCGTTGAAGCATGGCAGCATTGACATTAATGACTGGGAAGAACTTTCTTTCAGTTATTAAGAAGGGCAACAACTTATCCATCAAGCTGCATCATGCTTTGAGTCACAATGTCTTAATAAGGCAAAGCAGTGGCAGAGAAGGGAAGAAAAGGAAGCAAATCCTGCACTTGGGATCCCTCATGGGGATACATCGTGGGACATCCTGTCCCATGTGCCCAAAGATACGCCGCTTGGAAATTGTCCTGTTCAGTCACATCAAGACCTGTGGCTGAGTAGACGTCATCCTGGAATTGAGGGACAGCCAACAACCAGAAAAATCTCAGCCCACAGCCAATTTTGCTTCCCACTATTGGGATTTTATCCTCCCCTCTTTAAGTGACGACTTCCAGATTAGCTTCAAGAAAAAGCCATTGGATTTTCAGTTCATTGAGCATTGTCCATTAAATGGGAACCAACTATGATTCACGTCAACAGGCTGGCCTTTGCTCTGCCTGTTTTACACCCAATGTACACCATATCTGAAAATTAATCCCAGTGTTTCATAGTTAAAATGGTATACAAAGAAAGAAGGTATGCCATTGCAGTCTGTAAAGAAGAACTTGCATTTAGATAGAGTCTTAATACACCCTCAGGTTGTATTTGACAATCAATTAATTTCTTATGTACATGAATACAGAAGCCAATTTACATTCAAGATCCTGCAAATAGCAAATGAAAAGAATGACTAGTTAACCTGAGTTTTGTTCTGATTTTAATCCTGGTAAGAGTCTAATTGTTCTCTGTTTCACAAGCTTTGTCTCTGTCACATGCTTAACTTATAGTAGTCACAACCTACATATTTGCTCACATTTTTAAGTTACCTTTCCATTTGTCTCAGATACTGGCACATTATCATGAACCATTAAGAAACTATATATATATAATTTATCTCAATTACTAGAATAAGCTGGAATGTGCTAACAAAACAACTTTTTCTGAAAGTACCAAATGCTAACAAGTTGGTGGAACAAAGTTTTGTAAGGATTCTGAGAAATTCCTACACTGGGTTTTCTTGCAAATTATCAAGAGCTAACTTCAATACAATGACTGGCTGGACACTTCTTTAATTTAATTTTGTACTTAATCTTATACTATTTTAATCCTGCTTATAATACGCTCTAGTAAAAGAGGCTGGGCGGTGACTTGATGGAGAATTGTTGTATGGGCCTTCACTGCTGCATGAGAACCAAGCAGTATTCCAGGGCCCAGATAGAGGGCAGAGAAAGCAATTGCGTGTAGACCTGAGGCTTTGGAATGTTTGAGCTGATAGGAGTCTGAGTATGGGAAGCCAGAGATCTTGAGAGTTTGACCTGGCTTGGGTGGGCAAATGAAATCTTATGTATTTAGATTGTTCAAATAATAGCGAGGTAATGCTTGGGGTTAAATCAGTCTCCATATGCTTTGCTGTGTAAAGAGAGAACATGAGGAGATTCCCCAAGCATAAAGTTTATAGCAGTATTACATGTGGCATTGACTGATGTGACAGTACCTGGTGTACAGCTTGGGAGCAGTTACGTGAAGATGGCACGTCTACCCAACAACGCTAATGCTGCTGCACTTTGATACTACTGTTCAAAGATTAGCATGTGTTAAGTCTTATTTATACTGAATAAAATACGACCACTGTGAACAATAAGAATTATCACTTCAAATCATATCAGAACTTGAGAAAAAGGTTAAAGAATGAAATTGACTTTGTATCCACAATTCCAATAGTTTGACTTCCCAGCTTTGCTTGAAATGCTAAACGCAAAAATTTAGGAAAGGGAAATCATGTTTGACAAACCTATTGGAGTTCTTTGAGGACGTAACTAGCAGAATAGATAAGGGAGAACCAGCGGATGTGGTGTATTTGGATTTTCAGAGAGCTTTTGATAAAGTCCCACATAAGAGGTTAGCATGTAATCTTAAAGCACATGGGATTAGGGTAATATTGGCATGGATTGAGAATAGGTTAGCAGACAGGAAACAGAGAGTAGGAGTGAAAGGGTCTTTCCCAGAGTGGCAGGCTATGGTAGACCCCAACTATTCACAATATATATCAATGACTTGGATGAGGGAGACAAATGTAATATTTCCAAGTTTGCTGAGAACACGAAACTTGGTGGGAATGTGAATGATAAAGAAGGATGTTAAGAGGCTTCAAGGCGATTTAGACAAGTTGAGTGAGTGGGCAAATATATAACAGATGCAGTACAACGTGTATAACGTGGTTAAGTGTGAAGTTATCCTCTTGGGTAGGAAAAACAGAATGGCAGAGTATCATTTAAATGGTGATAGTTTGGGAAATATTGATGTACAAAAGGACCTGGGTGTCCTTGTATAACAATCACTGAAAGCAAGCATGCAGGTACAGCAAAGAGTTAAGAACGCAAATGGTATGTTGGCCTTCATTGCGAAAGGACTTGAGTACAGAGCAAGGATGTCTTACTGCAGCTATACAGGGCCTTGGTGAAATCCACACCTGAAGTATTGTGTGCAGTTTTGGTGTCCTTACCCAAGAAAGGCTATCCTTGCATAGAGGGAGAGCAATGAAGGTTCACAAGACTGATTCCTGGGATGGCAGGATTGTTGTATGAGGAGAGATTGGGCCATATAGGCCTACATTCACTGGAGTTCTGAAGAATGAGACGAGATCATAAAATTCTGACAGGGATAGACAGACTGGATGCAGGGATGATATTTCCTCTGGCTGTAGGATCTAGAACAAGGGGTCACGGACTCAGGATACAGGACTGACCATTTAGGACCGAGAGGAGGAGAAACTTCTTCACTCAAGAGGGTGGTGAACATATAGAATTCTCTACCACAGAAGGCTGTGGAGGCCAAGTTACTGAATATACTTAAGAATATACTTCTGGGCTCTAACGGCATCAAGGGATCTGGGGAGAGCACAGGAGTACGGCATTGAGATAGGGGATCAGCCAGAGGCTCTGCTTTGTTTATTCAGAGATTATGTACTATGTAAACTACAAAACTAAGTTTAAGCACATAACACCCAGAATACACCAAGCAATTCCACAGCATGACTCATTCCAATGAAAGTATACTTCTGGGGTGATTTCCTGTCACCATCCCATCCAAGTGCAAGCAATTGGAAACCAAGTGGAGAAAAGGGCTACCACTTTACCACACCGACGAGGATTTCAATCCTCTTACCTTACCAGGGCTGCATTGGCTGCCCCTTCCCCATCAACAGCATCAAACAGAAACCCATTTCTGCTTCCTGGGTTATGAGGAAGGTGACAAAAATAAAAATTATTGTGGATGGTGAACATCTAAATTTCCATAACTCACCAATAACAAGGTAGACTTGCAAAATTACCTCATATTTGTCTAAATCAAAAAGATCATTCAATATTACAGCCATCAACAATTCTGTTTCTATAAAACTTGATTCTATGTATTGACATATTGAATTTACATATAGATAGACACAGACCTCATGGGAATTTGTGTACATTGTAATTAATCTGTTGTGCATAATTTAAAATTTACACAAATCTAATTATACAATCTGATATTAATAACAAAAACAAAAATTGCTGGAAAAACTCAGCAGGTCTGACAGTATCTGTGGAGAGGAAGGCAGAATTAATGTTTCAAGTCCATATGACTCTTCATCAGAACTAAAGAGAAATAGAAATGTGGTGAAATATAAGCTGTTTAAGGGGGGTGGGTCAGGTGGAACTGGATAGAGGGCCAGTGATAGGTGGAGGCAAAGGAGAGATTGCCAAAGATGTCATAAACAAAAGATCAAAGGGGTGTTGATGATGGTGATATTAGCTAAAGGATGTGCTAATGGTGATATTAAGGGTAGAAAGCTGGATGAGCAAGTGACAGATGGCCCTTGTGGGGGTGGGGTGGAAGGGATCGAAATAGGCTAAAAGGTGGAGATAAAACAATGGATGGAAATAAATCCAGCTCCAGCTGTCCCACCCCCCTTAAACAGCTTATATTTCACCACATTTCTATTTCTCTTTAGTTCTTATGAAGAGTCGTACGGACTTGAAATGTTAATTCTGTCTTCCTCTCCACAGATGCTGTCAGACCTGCTGAGTTTTTCCAGCAATTTTTGTTTTTGTTTCAGATTTCCAGCATCCGCAGTATTTTGCTTTTATCTATGTGATATTAGCATATTAATTCTTAATGTGTTCATTAAAAATTCTGTTAAACATCTAAATTTTAAAGGTGTTAATACCTTTGTTAAAACACAGATTAGATGAATTGCAAGTTGAAGAAATGTTTTGCACTGATGGTCCAGAAAATTATTCAAAATATGGACAATTAGAGGGTGAAGTTGGTCTTCTGTGGTCACACCAATGAAAGAGAAAATTGGGCAGCTTGTAAAACAGTTTGCTTATTCAGTAATGTTGTTTTATGCTAATGCTGAACACCAACTTTGCCCTTAAGCTTTAAATACTTCTCAAAACTGCGAAACAGACAATTTCAGATAGGTTCTTGTGTAAATACAGGTTGCAAAAGCAGTCATATAAAGTTAGGTCCAGGATTTTTATTAGAACAGTTATCTAACTTACAAGCTCTATTTAGCTGGGCACAGATGCTGAAAAGGGGAATACGAGGCATGCATCAGCAACTTAGCCAGGTACTGACAGATGTGCCACACACACACGCACACCACAATAACGGAGAGAATAGAGAAGACTAACTCCAGCATGAATGGATGGGTGACACAGGAAATTGCGAGAATGCATCTCATAGGGCTTCAAGCAAGTCTCTCAAATAAGTCCATGCAGGTCATAATCACAACCACGCAAAATCTGGAAGCTAATTTACCTGCCCCTTAAACAAGATGAAATTCTATATCCCTGGCTTTACAATGGGTCACTGATCTCCACCAAGCAGGCCTGTAGCAGAGTTGTAGGAGTGCTGTGGTGCATGCCCAGGAAAGTAATGGCGAAACTGGACATGTAAGTGGCAACTTCATTCACAGTGATCACACTTCTCACCCATTGTCCTCATCCTCAGTTAGGACCCAACACATGCCTTGTTTTCCTGATGTCTGAGTCTGCCTCTGTACAGGTACATGTAGAGCAGTATTTGTCAGGGTCCTCAGGCGTTCCAAAACTCGAGGCTGCTTCAAGGATTTGAGTAGCCTATATCTCTCTGTGAAAACCAAATGGGACACACCATGTAGAAGTGATAAGTATAACTTAAATAAAGCTTAATTCACTAAAATATGCATAATATTAAATGCTGTTAAGTTTCCTTTTCTTACAATGTTGCGTAATCAACATAAGATCAGTTGATTAGTATCACTTCCACATCTTGCCCATTACTGAATCTCAAGTACTAACTCATCTTTTCAATTGTTTTATATGTCAATAAATTACAGAACCCATTGGGCAGATGTGCAATGGGTGAATGAGCTATTGACAGATTGATTAGCGTCAAAGAGGGAGGGGGATTGGGGGTGGTCCTGATAATAAGAAATGAAAACCAGTGATCCTGTCCTATGTTTTTCAGGTGAATGTTCATGATATTAGAACATCCCTGGTAGCAATGCAAGCAACCGTTTGGCAACAGGTATCCTATCATCAACTTCTTCCTCCTCTATTTGCTCCTCATAAAAATATATTTGATGAGCCCCTTCATCCTCCTTTACTTGCAAACTTCTGTTGCACAGGACAAAGCACCTCACTATTATTCTGGACACTCATTGGCAAGTACTGAAGGACACCTCCAGACCTATCTAGGCATTTGAAATGCACCTTCAACATTCCAGTGGCTTGCTCTATGTCACACAAGTGTCATTTGGATCTTGTAGCGTTTCTGCGCCTCATTGGGGTGAAGGGACTATTCCTTGCCCCAGTGAGCCAGTCCTTAATTCTGCTTCCTGGAAGAAAAGGTTTTGGTATGTTGGACTGTGCGGTATGAAAGAATCACAAAAGCTCCTAGGGAATCGGTGCACAATTGCATGAACCTTTTCTTGTGCTTGCACACCAGTTGCTCATTGATGGAAGAATATCCTTTGTGGTTCAAAAAACTTCTCGTTGCTGTGTTAGTGTGTAGATTGCCACATGTATGTAATTGATGGTATCCCATACTTGAGAAACCACATAGAGAGGAACATCTTAGTTCCCACTCTTCCTACAATGGTCATCAAAAGGGAAAAGTTACAAAACGACTAGGCCTGGCAAATAATCCATCAATCACCAGCCTTCTGCATTTATGACCAACAGACTGCTCAAGTAGTGAGCTTTTATGCAGATGGGGCAATGACAAGTTTAAATACCCAACAAAACCGGAGGAAACCCATGCTGTGCATGTTAAATTTAGAGCAAGGTTAAAAAAATTACAAGGACATCATTCATGTCACCTAAGAATGTTAATTGCAGCCAGAACTACCTGTCTGCCTGCAATAATTAAAACTCCAACTGTGGCAAGAATGTTTCCTGCTGGCATTCAAATGGGCCTCCATTAAACCCAGAAGTGAGCATGTTTGGAACCATCTTACAATCCAAATTGAGAACTGATTAATTTTAAACCCACCTGCCCCCAACCAATGAACTTTGGGTGTTAAAATTCACCCCCCCACCACCTTTTTGATTCAGGACATCTACTTTGACATGACCTAATAATTTGGTCAAGATATTTTGTCTGCAGGGATATTTTGATTTCTTCAACATGTGTAGGTGCTGTGCTCAGCAGAGGGCTTTTAATGGCCAAACCAGAGGTTAATTGTTCAGGGGTTTGTGGTTGATGTGGATAAAATTGAAGATTCAGGATGATTGGGTTTGGGTTGGAGGAATATAATGCTTATGAGAATATTTCAGGATACCTCAAGAGAAAGTTGCATACAATAATATTCGGTGAAAGAATTTACCTGCTCAAAAGGGTCCTGCTGCTGCTGCAACCTGACCATCTTCTGGCTCTTCAGGTCTCTCCTCCCTTTTTTCTTTGAAAGGGTTTTATTGCTATCCCTCCAAGACAGTACTGAAGTTGATGACCAGACTATGAATCATAAAGGATAGTCATTATTTTGGCTGCTTTTGTTGATCAGTCAGCGACCCCTAACTTGTGCGAGTATCAATGTATGCCTATTGTAAACTCTATATAAGGCATCAGAATCATTGAACTTTCTCTGTTCAAAAGTTTGAGAGTGGCACAAAAGGTGCCATCAGCCAAGCTGTATTGGATATCTAGGACCCAGAAGGCAGCCCTTCAGGGTGTGTCCACTAACAGTGGGAAAACTATTTATTTGTAAAGAATTGAAGCATTGTGCATGCTATGTGGGCATCTAGTATTCATATGCATATAATTATGAAGGTGATCCCCAACAAGTTGCATATTAACAAAGCACAATCATTTCCTATGCTTTCCATTGCAGCAAAGTACAAATAGAGAGGTCTCGTGGCTCAATGGGTAGTGTCCCTCCCTCTAAGCCACAAGTCCCACTCCAGGACTTATTGGTCACAGAAGGAGCATTCATGGCACAGCCAAACAGATTGCTAATCAACCTGTTAATCCTTCCACCACACCCATGGCAGGCAATAAGAGCGGGAGAGATTCCTGGTCAGCAATGCTTGATGTGAAGTGGTACCCCTTAAACCATAACTACTTTCTCTTTCTGAAATAAATGAGAAATGTCTACGGTTCCATGTGGACTATGGCAGAGAGTACAAATGCCTATATCCACTGCTAACTCCATGGTCTTTTAGAAACATTTGGAAGGAGCTTAATGTACATGCATTCCATAGGGAAATTGCCAAATACCCCAGCTCCAGCCAACAATCTATTTCTCACTGGGTGAGTGCACCTATGGACTATACACTGACTTACATTGCAGGTATCACCCATGAACCCTTCTCCCCTGAAGCAAATGCAAGTGATGATCGTCTTTACTTTGACAGACAATGGGTTTGCCAACCTTGTATTATGGCTCCAATTCAACCTGCAAAGTGTCACATTGTACCTTGTTAAGCTTTAACAGAGAGGTTATACAGGAACCAATGTGTCCTGAAGCTTGATAAACTAACTATACATTGTTCATCAGTTAGGCTTCAAGAAACCGCTGCAGAGATGGTAAATGCAGCCAGCAGGTTAGGTGCAGGAAGGTGCCCTTCTCCATCTTGATGCCTACAAAATCCATCACCAGGAATAGTCACCTGCATGTCGTCTTCATCTCCCCATTATATACCAAATACAACAGAATGCAATTCTTGTGTCTAGAAAAGAGTTATTCAGCACTCAACTGTCAAACCTGGCTGTGCAGTAGACTGAGGCTAGGATGCTTCTAGTAGAGCAAAAACAGAAGAAAAGAGTTGACGTTTCGAGTCCTCATGATCCTTCAACAGACTCGAAACGTCAATTCTTTTCTTCTCCGCCGATGCTGCCAGACTTGCTGAGTTTTTCCAGGTAATTCTGTTTTTGTTTTGGATTTCCAGCATCCGCAGTTTTTTTTGTTTTTATCTCTGCTTTTAGTAGAGACTGTTCATTGCTCACTACAGAGTTTTCTTCTCTGCTATAACATCCGCCCTAACGCTGGCTGACTCTTCTTTATCTACATCTAGGTATAATTAACTAATCAATTCTCAACATCTGTTCACCTTATTGCCTAAGCTATTTAACATTCATGAACAGAATGAATTAGATACTAAACAAAAACAAAAACAGAATTACCTGGAAAAACTCAGCAGGTCTGGCAGCATCGGCGGAGAAGAAAAGAGTTGACATTTCGAGTCCTCATGACTCTTCGACAGAACTTGAGTTCGAGTCCAAGAAAGAGTTGAAATATAAGCTGGTTTAAGGTGTGTGTGTGGGGGGCGGGGAGAGAGAGAGAGAGAGAGAGAGAGAGAGAGAGAGAGAGGTGGAGTGGGGGTGTGGTTGTAGGGACAAACAAGCAGTGATAGAAGCAGATCATCAAAAGATGTCAACGACAATAGTACAATAGAACACATAGGTGTTAAAGTTAAAGTTGGTGATATTATCTAAACGAATGTGCTAATTAAGAATGGATGGTAGGGCACTCGAGGTATAGCTCCAGTGGGGTTTTTTTTAAAATAATGGAAATAGATGGGAAAAGGAAAATCTTTATAATTTATTGGAAAAAAAAAGGAAGGGGGAAACAGAAAGGGGGTGGGGATGTGGGGAGGGAGCTCACGACCTAAAGTTATTGAATACAATATTCAGTCCGGATGGCTGTAAAGTGCCTAGTCGGAAGATGAGGTGTTGTTCCTCCAGTTTGCGTAGGGCTTCACTGGAACAATGCAGCAAGCCAAGGACGCAGCACCGCCGTACCCTTTCTCAAAGCTGCGCGTGCCCCCAGTTTCATTTTATCCTTCGGCTCATCCGACGCCTCAACAAGAAACTTTTTCTCTTTCTCTCAAGTGCTAAGGAACGCAAGCGCCAACAATTCATCGACACCAACACCCATCTAGGACCCTCCACCCCGGCCTGTCCCTCCGTCCCCACCCCGTCTTCCAATCCCAGCCCCAGCCGTGTATTCACCATACCCCCTGACCTTCCCCTCTCCGATGCTGAACCTTCAGTGCTCAGCAAAGGACTTGGTTTCATACCCTTACGCCCTCACCTCAATGAATTTCGGGCTCGGCATGATGCTGAACTCTTCTTCCGCCGTCTTCGTCTCCGGGCTCACTTCTTTGGGCAGGAGTCCTCTCCCAGTTCAACGGATCCTTTTACCCATCTCCAATATTCTCCCTCCACCTGGACCCCTCCCTCTGGATTCTTACCTTCTCTTGATCTTTTCATTGAGAACTGTCGGCGCGACATTAGTCGTCTCAATTTCTCTGCTCCTCTCACCCATTCTAACCTGTCTCTCTCTGAACTTACTGCACTCCATTCTCTCAGGTCCAACCCTGACATTGTCATCAAACCCGCTGACAACGGTGGTGCTGTTGTTGTCTGGCGCACTGACCTCTACCTCGCCGAGGCTGAGTGTCAACTCGCAGACACTTCCTCCTACCTCTCCCTGGACCATGACCCCACCAATGAACATCAAGCCATTGTTTCCAGGACTGTCACTGACCTCATCTCCTCTGGGGATCTCCCTCCCACAGCTTCCAACCTGATAGTCGCCCAACCTCGGACGGCCCGCTTCTATCTCCTACCCAAAATCCACAAACAGAACTGCCCCGGTAGACCGATCGTCTCAGCTTGCTCCTGCCCCACAGAACTCATTTCTTGTTATCTTGACTCCCTTCTCTCTCCCCTTGTCCAGTTCCTTCCCACCTACATCCGTGATTCCTCTGACACCATACGTCACATCAACAATTTCCAGTTCCCTGGCCCCAACCGTTTCCTCTTCACCATGGACCTCCAATCCCTCTACACCTCCATCCCCCACCAGGATGGTCTGAGGGCCCTTAGCTTCTTCCTCGAACAGAGGCCCGAACAATCCCCATCCACCACTACTCTCCTCCGTCTGGCTGAACTTGTTCTCACGCTGAACAATTTCTCCTTCAACTCCTCTCACTTCCTCCAAATAAAAGGTCTGGCTATGGGTACCCGCATGGGCCCCAGCTATGCCTGTCTCTTTATGGGGTATGTGGAACATTCCTTGTTCCAGTCCTACTCCGGCCCCCTTCCACAACTCTTTCTCCGGTACATCGATGATTACTTCGGTGCCGCTTCATGCTCTCGTCGGGACTTGGAAAAATGTATTAATTTTGCATCCAATCTCCACCCCTCCAGCATTTTCACGTGGTCCATCTCTGACACTTCCCTTCCCTTTCTTGACCTCTCTGTCTCAATCTCTGGTCATAGACTGTCCACCAATATCCATTACAAACCCACCGACTCCCACAGCTATCTCGACTACAGCTCCTCACACCCCGCTTCCTGTAAGGACTCCATCCCATTCTCTCAGTTCCTTCGCCTGCATCGCATCTGTTCCGATGATGCTACCTTCAAAAACAGTTCCTCTGACATGTCCTCCTTCTTCCTTAACCGAGGTTTTCCACCCACGGTCGTTGACAGGGCCCTCAACCGTGTCCGGCCCACCTCCCGCGCATCCGCCCTCACGCCTTCTCCTCCCTCCCAGAAATGTGATAGGGTCCCCCTTGTCCTCACTTATCACCCCACCAGCCTCCGCATTCAAAGGATCATCCTCCGCCATTTCCGCCAACTCCAGCATGATGCCACCACCAAACACATCTTCCCTTCACCCCCCCTATCGGCATTCCGTAGGGATTGCTCCCTCCTGGACACCCTGGTCCACTCCTCCATCACCCCCTACTCCTCAACCCCCTCCTATGGCACCACCCCATGCCCACGCAAAAGATGCAATACCTGCCCCTTCACTTCCTCTCTCCTCATCGTCCAAGGACCCAAACACTCCTTTCAAGTGAAGCAGCATTTCACTTGCATTTCCCCCAACTTAGTCTACTGCATTCGTTGCTCCCAATATGGTCTCCTCTACACTGGAGAGACCAAACGTAAACTGGGCGACCGCTTTGCAGAACACCTGTGGTCTGTCCGCAAGAATGACCCAAACCTCCCTGTCGCTTGCCATTTTAACACTCCACCCTGCTCTCTTGCCCACAAGTCTGTCCTTGGCTTGCTGCATTGTTCCAGTGAAGCCCAACGCAAACTGGAGGAACAACACCTCATCTTCCGACTAGGCACTTTACAGCCATCTGGACTGAATATTGAATTCGACAACTTTAGGTCGTGAGCTCCCTCCCCCATCCCCACCCCCTTTCTGTTTCCCCCTTCCTTTTCTCTTTTTTTTCCAATATATTATATAGATTTTCCTTTCCTATTTCCATTATAAAAAGAGAAAAAGAAAAAAAATATTTATTTATTTATTTTTTACATCTTTTATGCTCTCCCCACCCCTATTAGAGCTATACCTTGAGTGCCCTACCATCCATTCTTAATTAGCACATTTATTTAGATAATATCACCAACTTTAACTTTAACACCTATGTGTTCTTTTGTATTATTGTTGTTGACATCTTTTGATGATCTGCTTCTATCACTGCTTGTTTGTCCCTACAACCACACCCCCACTCCACCTCTCTCTCTCTCCGCCCCCCACACACACACTTTAAACCAGCTTGTATTTCAACTCTTTCTTGGACTCGAACTCAAGTTCTGTCGAAGGGTCATGAGGACTCGAAACGTCAACTCTTTTCTTCTCCGCCGATGCTGCCAGACCTGCTGAGTTTTTCCAGGTAATTCTGTTTTTGTTTTTGTTTTGGATTTCCAGCATCCGCAGTTTTTTTGTTTTTATCTGAATTAGATAATAACAGAGTCCCATCTTGTCTTTAAACTAAATTGCAATGCAAACAGGAGCTATTCATAAAAGATACAAAATGTTGTTATCTTACTACACAATCAATCTTTAACCTCTTTTCCTTAACACTCTTTGTCGAATGGACATTGTCCCAAAGTGATGATTATCTCTATAGCAATCTATAGGCACATTTTTCCCTGGTTGCCCCTTTATATAGGAGTTCCTTTAAAATATATAGCAATATTTGTCACTTCCACCAGTGCAAGTGCCTCCACAGCTAAGGTGTTCTTAACTACTCTATTTTCTTTGATTCCTATGCAAATGGGCAACATTTAGTTTCTTCCCACTAAAAATAAATGAATCCTGCTGTACTCAAATAACCATCAGGGAGGTTAGTGTGTGAGGCGTCACTAAAAACAACTAATGTCATCTCTTCTGGGTCACCTAGGTCTGGAAATCTAAGTGTACATTCCTCTAAATTTTATTTCTTCAATGTCTTATTTGTTTTTAACACTTCCCCAACAGTAGCATATTTCAGCATGGTGCTCAATTCTGAAACATCATAGCACACAGTTTGTGTGCATAACCAGTTTAATTGCCCAATTAAGTTTTTAAATTGATTATAGAATCTCAAGTCTGAGGGGGTCTGGCCCAATTTAGATCGGGATCCTATTAACATTTGCTAGGTAAAATAGCGGAGTTAGGGTTATTCCCAACTTAGTCTGACTAATGTCCTACCTTGTAAACTTAAAAGCTCCAGAAGCCCGCTTTCCAGTTTTGAATTCACTTTGAATTCCTTTATAATTTTATCAATCACAAATTTCTCAAATGTTGCAGATCCCCCACACTGGAAATCATTTATGTGCATTAAAAAAATGCCTGCTAGTTTTCCTTCATCAAACCGATGAAACATTGCTGGATCTGCTTTTAGCTGAAGACAACCAGCTTTTAGTAGGATGGAGCTAACTGAGAAATACCATAGCTTGGATATATTGTTTAACCTGTAAATACACTTATTTAGCTTCCAAAATTCCCAATGTCTCCAGCATTTTTTGGAGGCTTCAAGAATATTTCTCTTTCAAATTGCTCCCCTTGGAAAAATGCTGCTTTGACGTCAATAGATTAACATTCCCATGAGTATGTCGTTAAAAGTGCTAGGAATATCCTCAAACTTACTTTTCCTGCTGTTGGGGAATCTATTCTAACTTCCTGGTCATTCCATATTGCAAGATTATTGTTTTTCCATCATTGCCTACAACCTTTCCTGGGCCTCTCCATTCTTTCTGCCCTTCCCTTTTATAATACGCCATGTCTCAAGGCTTAAAAATAATTTCTGACAGTCTGATTCCACACCTCAAAGCTCTCCAGATTTTTTCTGAAATCTTCGCCTTAATAAATGCCCTCCTCCCTGCATGCTTGGCATTCAAATGTTCTGCAAAAATGGGACTAATGGTAGTCCCTCCAAAGCTGGGAGATGGACCCATGTTATTAAAGGTATCTTCGGATTCTTGCCATTAGCTAATTGATAGGGGCTGTAGTCCCCAACTATCTGAAGTGTGTTTTTTGCATGTACTGCCCGTGCTAGAACAGTTGCAATTTACAATTCAGTTAGTCAGCTAAAATCTTTTGGAGCATTTCATCAATCACGGCATGATTTCTCACACATATCCCATTGCTAAAAGACTTTCTGCTGCTGAATGCATCACGACAATATTCAAATTTTCATACATACTCCTGAATTCATCATTGGCAAATTCTCCTCCATTGTAAAGAATTTAGCTGATTTAACTGGTGCTCCCAGCCCCATTCCTATCCATCTTTCCATTATCTTATTGATAATTATTTTTTGTCTTTACTATAAATTACCATTGACAGACTAAGTCTAATCGCTACATCTACAAAATGCAGAAGAAAAATATTTTTTTCTTTATCCCTTACTTTGACGTCCATTGCCAAAGTTTCATTAAAGTCTCTCGCCAATGGGAGGCTTACTACTGGTCATGATGACATTCTCTGGTACTTTTTACAAATATCCCATTTTTCACTAATATTCTTGATAAGTCTAGTGTATTCCTCATCCAGTACCCTTGCATTCTTTAACAGAATCTTCAACCTATGGCCAGAGAGATGTGCAAATTGTCAATGTAGTTTTGTAATAATTTGCTTCTTCCCCTTTAAATCCTTATCCCCAGCTGTCATTAATGCCTCCCTAAAGACTATTATCTCTAGACAGAATGTTAAAGGGATACAATAATGTCCTGACTATGAATTACAAATCTACAGATCTCCCAAATACAACCATTTTATTGTGCTCCATGTCCAAATTCATTTGGGCCTTTTTCATTGAAGGCTTACTTAACAGTAGAAGTATTTCACTCGATACATCATAAGTACTGATAAAATGATTTACCCCTGCTATTTTACACAGAATTACTATTCTTTTTAGTGATTTCAACATGTTACCATCACCCAACCTGAAACAAATATAACTGTCATATTCATTTCTTTCTGTCTTCCTTACTTAAAGAATTCATGTAACAGTTTAGCCAGTCCACTTCACATATTGTGAACGAATGCCCACTATCTAAAACTGCGCAACTGAATGAATCTGCCACTAGGATATTCATTGCTGGATTGAAGCTTCTGGGGACCAATACAATTCCTTCTGATTAGTCATTATCGTCCTCTTCGCCTTCCATACCTTCCACGTCATGCGTTGTCTCAAAAACCACTGTTTTTTCAGTTTTGGGCAATTCAATGCAGAATGATACTTAGAGTTGCATCTGGAGCACTTGTTCGCCACCCCTTGGTTATTCCACCCTCCTTCCATAATTGCCCAACTCCTGCTGCCTGTTCCGGCTCCTGGGTTCATCTTCTTTCCATAATTGCCCAACTCCCACTGCCTGTTCCAGAAACCCAATAGGGTCTCTGTCCTCAGACTTAATGTCTGTAATTCTTCTTCCATATAGACGTTTGGGCCCTATTCAAACAGTCCCAAAAAGCAGCTGGCATTGTATCCTCCATCTTTGTTGTCACAGCTGAAGAGCCCATATGCACCATAAAAGTGGCCAGAAATGAATGCTTTCCCTGTAATTTTTAAGGCTTCAGACATTTGATCCAAAAACATTTCTCTCTCGTTGCATTTCACTCTGGTCAAAACCAAGAGCCTATCCATGTTTGATATCCTAGCACAATCCAACAATTTAAAGGCAAGTACTGATTTAGGAATTTCCAAGCGGAATCGCTGAAATCTCATATATAGTTGGTTAAACTCCATGATGTATAGAAGAATCATCCATTTTTCTAAATTAATCAAAGTCTGACCAAACCTCACAGGCATTCAGTAAGACATTATTTTAAATGTTATCCATGAGGTTTAATAGTAGATCCAAACCTTCATCAGTATCCAACTGACTGGCAACTGGTTGATTTTACTTTTGTTAGGAAGTGATAATGCCAAGGCTATACCTTGTTTTCTCCTTGGTAGGGACGTGACCCATTTTCACATATCCACTTTGCTTTTCCATTCCACAAAACAGTGGTGGAAACACATATCCTGCCACCTTAAACCTGGTTTCAGTCATCTTTCTTCAGACGCTCCAATGAGTCTTCTTCAGTCAAAAAAATTAACTCCAATTCTAACCTTCTCTCTGGAAGTAAATCTTAGCCTCCAATCTCCAAGTTCAGGTAACCAACTTCAGCTACTAGTGTCAGAGGTAATTCTGTGTCAAGTAGGCACAGAGACTAGAGTGATTTTAGTAGAGACTGTTTATTGCTCACTACAGAGCTTACTCTTCACTAAAACACCCACGCCAGTGCTGGCTGACTCTTCTTTATATACACATCTGAGTATAATTATCTAATCAACACCCAACACCTGTTCACCATATTACCTTAAACTACTAAGTATTTAACTTCCACTAACAGAATCTATAGGATATTAACATCAACAGCACCCAAAGCAAGAAAGTTGATTTAAGTCCAAAATCATTAATGCTGTATTGGAACTCAGTAATACGTCTATCAGGAGCAATCATCAGTCAGACATTCGCTTTAGAAATGTTTGCTAGCTGCTCCTATTCAAATAATGGCCTCAGTAACAGTTTCTCATTCCTTAGTGCCCACTATATAGGGACAAATGTGTCATACTTACACATGATCTGCAAACAGTGGAAGTAATGGAAAGTAGGAACTAAATACAGTGTCAAATGCAAATTCAATGTCTAACTGAAGCGACAGGAGATGTGGAATTCATAGTAAATATTGCCGCTAAACAGGTGCAAACTGGTTTCAGTGGCTCTGTACCCAATTTCCTTCCAATTGTGCCCAAAAAGAATTTTGATATGTTTTCTCATTTGTCAATTTATTGGGAGTTAATTGTTAAATCTCAGCTGTGCTAATTTCCATATGAAAAAAATAAAGACACAAATTTCAGCTCATTTTTATGGAAACTGTAGTTAATCCATTTATACAATAATAAATCCCAAATTGCAACAAGGAGTTCCAGTTTTGAGTTCTGCATGAGAGTAAACCACTTTGCTGCTCGATTTCAACAAAGTGAGAATACAGGGACACCAAGAAACATGAAACAGGGTGTAGTTTGAGCATGCAAAGACAAATGAGGAAAATTCAAAGGAACAATAGCCTTGGCAATGCTAATAAAATTAAACAAAGTCATGATACATTGTGGTGGATGTTGGAAGCTACAATTTAGTGAAAAACTGAAATCAGATGATGCTTTTTCTTGTATACTTGTTCAGAAGTGTGAGAAAGATGCTGAAAGGATCAACTAGCTGTGGCAACAGTATTAAGTCTGGGCTTTAGAGAAAGCAATGCTAAGGGGAAAAGAAAGAAGAATCCAAGTTTCCTGGAGATGAATTAACAATGCAGATAATGCAGGAGTTTGACTTAAGGTAAAATGGGAAATTAGATTAGGAATGTTGATAAGTGAAAACATGAACCGGGTATTACCATCAAAAGACAAAGATGATAGTTAATGATTAGACTTACCAAAAACTCGAATAAAACATGGCCTGGAATTTCCTTGGACTTTCTGCTGCTGAACTGCTTTAATTTTGTTGGAGGTGTGAAAGACGCCACATTTACAAGTGCAAAAGGAATTTCTACCGCACCACTGATGTCAGCTGTTGGCTAGTTGGGAGTACTATTGCCTCTGAGCAAGGTAGTTGTGGGTTCAAATCCTACTCCCAGGCTTGAGGACATAAATCAAGACTGACATTCCACAGCAGTACTGAGGGAGTGCTGCACTTTTGGAGGCACTGTATTTCAAATCAGACATTAAACCGAGGCTCCATCTGCCCTCTAAGGTGAAGGTTAAAAAAAATCACATGGCACTATTTTGAAGAAGAGCAGGTGTCCTCACTCTTCTTGGTGTCCTCACTTATATTTATCCCTTGTTCAACATCACTAAAACAGATTACCTGATCGTTATCACTTTGCTGTTCGTGGGGGTTTGCAATGTGTAAATTGACTGTTGCATTTCCTATATTGTAACAGTGACTTCACTTCAAATATACTTCATTAGCTGTAAAGAGCTTTGCGACACCCTGAGGCTGTGAAAGGTACTATATAAATACAAGTGTTTCTTTCTTGCTTCCTCTCAGATTCAGATGCAGCAAAAGCCCAAAAGAATTCAGGCCTTAAATCTTTGAAGAACATGCCTTTATTGCCCATTAAGGGGCTGAGCAGTTCCTCTTCACCGGGAATTATCCTGCCTGTACCCTCAATTTTTCTGTCCAATTTGTTCCACTTCCTTGTTTAAAAAATGAAGTATTTATCAAATTCCATTTTGAAAGTTACTACTGAATCTGTGTCCTCCACTCTTTCAGGCAGGGCATCACAGCAACTCAAAGTGTGAAAAAAAGTGTTTCCTTACGTCATCTCTGCTTCTTTTGCCTATCATCTTAAATCTTTGTCTTCTGGTTAGTGATCCTTCTACCACTAGAAACAGTTTCTCCTTATTTACTTTCTCAAAACCATTCATAATTTTGAGTGGCTCTATCAAATCTCCTCTTAACTCTGTCTATGGAAAACAACCTCAATTTCTCTACAGAAAATGCTGGAAAAATTCAGCATGTCTGACAGCATTTGTGGAGAGAGAAACAGAGTTAACGTTGAGTCCGTATGAGCTGGAACCTCTGAATAAGAGTCATACGGACTCGAAACGTTAACCCTGTTTCTCTCTTCAAAGATGCTATCAGACCTGCTGAGCTTTTTCAGCATTTTCTGTCTTTATTTCAGACTTCCAGCATCTGCAGTATTTTGCTTTTATCTGTTTCTCTAATCTTTCCACATAACTGAAGTGCCTAATCCTTTTTGCCATTTTAGTAAATCCCTTGGCAGCCTCTCTAATGCCCTTCTTTCAAAATGCAGTGCCCAGAATCCGATGATGTCTGCGCTGGTTTGGAAACATCCATCAGTTGGATGATGGCCATATACCCAAAGACCTTCAGTACAGTCAACAGGCCACTAGGTCACAACCTTCTGGGTGTCCATACCTCCACTACAAGAACACCTGCAAGTGAGGTACAAAAATCAAGGACAATGACACTGACAACTGGGTAGCAGTTGCTGACAGTCATGACCTCTGTTTGGAAGGGCATTGGAAGAGGCGAGCAGAAATGAAAAGCTCAGCTGGCCATGAAAAGGACCCAGAGAAAGCAGAGGCTAGAAAATCGTGCATCTTCACAGCCCACTGTCTTCCTCCTGCAGCAGATGCAACAGAGACTGCCATGCCAGTGTGGCTTTCCCCGAGTCGAAGGGTCATGAGGACTCGAAACGTCAACTCTTTTCTTCTCCGCCGATGCTGCCAGACCTGCTGAGTTTTTCCAGGTAATTCTGTTTTTGTGATGCTTAACATGGAGTTGCCCTCAGGGGGAAGACAGTGAAGTAGTAGTAATGTTACTGGACTAGTAATCCTAGCCCTAGGTTAATTTTCTGGGGACATGGGTTCAAATCCCACCATTGCAGCTGATGGAATTTAAAATTGAAAGCTAATTTCAGTAACGGTGACCATGAAACTATGATCAATTGTTGTAAAAACCGATCTGGTCTACTAAAGTCCTTAAGAATAGAAAATCTGCCTTCTTACCTGGTTTAGGCTACATGTGACAGCAGACCCACAACACTATTGTCAACTCTTAAATGGCCTAGCAAAACATTCAGTTCAAGGGTAATTAGGGATGAATAACAAATGCTGGCCTTGCTAGCAATGCCCACATCCCATAAGAGTAAAAACACAAAAGCGCAAACAATGAGACAGAAGGCTGCCACCACTCCATTTGAGACTTAATCATTGTTCTATAAAGGTTTAGCATAATTTCCTTACTTTTATAACCTATGCATCTCCAATCCAATCGCCCAGATTCTTTTGCTATTTCCTTCTGTTTTTCCTTTTCAAATATTTACCCAATTTCCTTTAACCCTTTCAGACAGCCTGCTTAATGGATCAAATGGCTTCCTTCAATAAAATTGTATGATTCCAAATGTGTATGCAGGGCATGAAAGTGATAGAAAAATGCGTACAACATAGGATGGCATCAGAACATCAGAAATTTTTTAAATAGCTCTGTTGCATGTTTCACCAGGCCATGACCGAGATCTGGCTTAACTTCAATGGTGTACAGTCTGTGCTGAATGAAAATGAGTGTCAATAATGAGAAAGGACTGAATTTGAACATTGTTGGTCTGTGCAACATTGAGCAGTAATTTGTTGAGCTATAGGAGAGCAAGTTGAAGTTTTGACTTGATATTTTTAATAAGTTAACAGTAGGTATACTTGTCACTGAAATAATAAGGAAAAAGCACAATGGAGAAATATTGTTTCTGTTTTTAACTGTATATTTCATTTATACTGGTGAAAATTTCAGGCATTTGGCAACAGAAGCCTATTTTGGATTTAAAAAAGCACCATTAATCAATAGTTCAATAAGCATTAACAAATACTGTCAAAGAACAATTCATTTGTGGTAATGCTGAATCATGGTTGAGAAGCAACTGCACTTTTACAAGGGTAACATCCAGCTATCATTCTTCCCTAAAGTGGGAAGAACAGAATAGAACTTTGATGCACAGCCTGCAATGGAGTTATGCACTGTGTTGGCCAAAGTTCTCTTAATAAAAAAGCAAAAGGAATGATTCAATATAAACCAATGTTCCTCCAAAGCAACAAGGACTTATTTGCCGTTTGCCCAATAGAATTTTGACAAGAGTTCATGTCCATAAGTACAAGTATTCATCACGGTGTCCGAAGGTCCCCACATTAAATAAAATCACGTGCATGCAGTCTCTAGCAGGGTGCATTTGCCAAGTCCTATGGTGATGGGGAATTGGCAATGAGGGCAGGACTATGAACCTGGGAGTCCCTAGTCAAGGGTCTGCACACAGGCAGCAGATGTATAAAGGTTATTGTCCAAATGTACTTGGTCAGCAGCATCTGTGACTGAGCAGTTGTCTTCACGGTACCCCGCTACTTATCCTAAATGGGGAGGGGGCTAGAAAAGGTGCCCTAAAAATAGGCTGTCCCACATTTTCCTAGCTGGGGAACCACGCCCTGCAGGGTTAGCATCTTCATGGTCAAATAAAGAAGACCTTAAAATTTTGAAACTTAGAATTTTAGAACACTCATGAATAATCTCAGGAGTGATTGTTAGGCATTGGCACCACCATTTTTTGAATCAAAGATCTAAGTGATATCTGCAGCGCTCATTCCATGCCTGCTGGACAGATGTCTGATGCCCGCTGTACAGATCATCGACTTGATCAATCAGTGATGAACTTCCACTTAACACCAAGACATCACAGGCCCAAAAGCCTAAGAGAGTGAAGATCAATGTCTCAGTCCTAAAGCAGCCCAACTGAAGAGAGGAATTCCAAGTGCAATTCACAACCAATCTGGAAAATTTTCACACATCCAACTCAATCCCAGATCAGTGAGATCAAATAAATATAAAAAACTGCGGATGCTGGAAATACAAAACAAAAACAAAATTACCTGGAAAAACTCAGCAGGTCTGGCAGCATCGGCGGAGAAGAAAAGAGTTGACGTTTTGAGTCCTCATGACCCTTCAACAGAACTAGGTGAATCCAAGGAAGGGGTGAAATATAAGCTGGTTTAAGGTGTGTGTGTGTGTGTGTGTGTGTGTGGGGGGGTGGTTTGGGTGGGGGGAGAGAAGTGGAGGGGGGGTGTGGTTGTAGGGACAAACAAGCAGTGATAGAAGCAGATCATCAAAACATGTCACAGACAACAGAACAAAAGAACACATAGGTGTTGAAGTTGGTGATATTATCTAGACGAATGTGCTAATTAAGAATGGATGGTAGGGCACTCAAGGTATAGCTCTAGTGGGGGTGGGGGGAGCATAAAAGATTTAAAAATATTTAAAAATAATGGAAATAGGTGGGAAAAGAAAAATCTATATAATTTATTGGAAAAAACAAAAGGAAGGGGGAAGAAACAGAAAGGGGGTGGGGATGGGGGAGGGAGTTCAAGACCTAAAGTTGTTGAATTCAATATTCAATCCGGAAGGCTGTAAAGTGCCTAGTCGGAAGATGAGGTGTTGTTCCTCCAGTTTGCGTTGGGCTTCACTGGAACAATGCAGCAAGCCAAGGACAGACATGTGGGCAAGAGAGCAGGGTGGAGTGTTAAAATGGCAAGCGACAGGGAGGTTTGGGTCATTCTTGAGGACAGACCGCAGGTGTTCTGCAAAGCGGTCGCCCAGTTTATGTTTGGTCATCAAATAAAGTCAGCTGTATGAGACTCCTGTGTCAAATCACTGTTTGAGCACCTTCGTCACCAAGACTGGTTTGATGCTGAAATACGTGATCTCCTGAGAACAAAAACTAGTAGTCTTCATTGTCTGACAGAACAAACCAAGGTTGCAAGTCAAGGTGACAGCATTCCAAGAGCTCAAGGTGACTCCCAAAGACAAATCTGGAAGATAAATGACATGTGGAGAGAAGAAAAAGTCAGAGACATCCAAACGCATGTTGACCATCATGACATACAAAGCCACCATGGGCCATCTATAGACCAAAGTTAAATGGACAAAATCTCCTTTGCTCATAGGATTGTGTTTCACTTCTTAAGGACAACAATGGCATTTGTCAATGCTGGATAGAACATTTTCAACAACTCCCAACCATGAATCCACAGTGGCAGCTGATGCTCTCCATGCTATCCCCAGTACTCTGTGGTAAAATCCATAAGTGAACCACCATCGATGGGAGAGCTGAAATAAGCAATCAAATGGATGAAACACAGCAAAAATTGTGGCCTCGATCATATTCCAGCTGAGGTCTTTAAAGCTGGTGGACTTTTGCTCATATCAAGACTTCATGCATTCATCCTATGGATTTGGGAATGAAAAGAACTGTACCCCTCCACAGCAACCAACTCCCCTCCCCCAACTTCAGGAATGTGACGAATATGACAATTCTAACCACCTTCAAGAAGGGAGATAAATCATGCTGTAGAGACTATTGAGGCTATTCCCTCTAGTCAATGACACGGAAAATCCTGATGACTCCTGAATTAACTACTTCCAGAGGCTGAGGAAATCCTCCTAGATCTTCCAAAGGAACCTCCAACAGGCTCTTTGTTGCGTGACAAATCCAAGAAAAATATCGAGAACAACACTTGGAACTCTTCATTGCATTTACTGACCTGGCCAAAACATTTTTTTCAGTAAAATGTGAGGCTCTGTGGATTTTGTTCCAAAGATTTGGATGGCTAAGAAACTTCATCACAATCCTGCAATTGCTTCAGCCTTCTACAACCTACTACTGTGTTTGACAACAAAGACCTCCACATGTAGCAAAAGGTCTAGCTTACAGAGTTGTTGTCACCACTCACATACTGCAGTGAGACCTGGTCTGTGTAACTGCGACATGTAAGAGTGTTAGAGAAATTCCATCAGCAATGCCTCTGCCACTTCCTCCAAGTTCAATGGGAGGACCATCGAACAAACGCTGGTGTCCTTCTTGAAGCCAAAATTATTCAGGTAAAACTCCTGAAAAATCAACTTTGATGGACTGGAAAACAGGTCCTGTTTTCTCAGCTCAAATTGCCAATGTTCCGGGCAAAGACAAAGAAAGACTTTCAAGACACTCAGAAGCTCTCCTTGCATTGACATTAATGAGTCAAAGGAGCTTGCTACCAATTGTTCAAAATGGCAACAACTTGACCATCAAGCGGCATCACGCTGAGCACAATGTCTTAATGATGAGGTAGAGCACTGGCAGAGAAGGAAAGAAAAGAACATAGATCTTGTACATCCCCCTACCTTGTGGGGCATTCTGCCTCAAAAGCCCAAAGGTCTGTGGGTTGAGAATTGGCATCTTCATTCACATGAAGACCCATTGCAGAAACATGCCAACCTGAATGCACATCATCCTCAAATCGAGGGACAGCTGATGAAAATGAGTGTCTTTGCCATCATTACAAAACCATTCACATTTTGGTTCTCTTCCACTCTCTTCAAATAACTCAAATTAAAAAACGAAGAATTATGGTTTCCAATTTAAATGTATCTCCTCAATCTCATTTTGCAATGGACATTATCCCAGACAAGGTCACAGTTACAGTTTCTGATCACACAAGACAAGCAGTAGTGGGTGAAGAAGTTCCCTTACAGAAATCCGTCTGTTGTACGAAGTCAGTCCACTCACCCAGGTGAGTACAGTACAGCCGAGCCGGTTGTGAGGGTTAAAGTGAGTAAGAATAAGCCAGACAGACCAGAGCAAGATGCTCCTCTATCAAACTGCTTGCCCGATAAATAGCTGAATGATCAACACCTCACGGGCTAGTTATACTTAAAGTCTGTGACCCCGCTTCCTATTCAAACTCCACCACCGCGGAATAGGAATGTAACCCGAAATAATCAGGCATCCCGCAACACAAAGCTTAATCTCCCCAGGGGCAATTTGTCATTTTGACATGAGGAAAATTTGATAAACTCTGCTGGAGGAGGACCATGCTCAGTCCCCGCGGCTGCATTGTGGTTCACAATTGCTGCAGGATGTCTATGAGGCTCCCGCTGAAAACTCAAATACATAGCAAGTATATTTTTATACTTACTCCATCTCGACGGAACAGTGTGTCGCCGAGAAGGGAAAGTTCTTTAAATAAGGAACAAAATTAGAACAAGCAGATGAGTCTGTTATCCGGATGGTTAAGAGAAAGCGGGCTCCCGCGGATAAAGTTCACCTGCGTGCACGAGACCCCCTAGCCGCGCGCCCAAGCGGCGTGCTTGCGCGCGTGAGTGACCGAGAGTCCCAGCATCTCGCGCTTCATTGCCCGGATGTCCCTCAGTGATGGTAGCCACTGCCTGATGTGGCATGTGCGTAGCCGAGTAACGGCTTTCAGAGCTCCGACTCGCTACATCAGCCATTCAAACACTTTTCACACCCAAGCAGAAAGCATTGCCCGAGCAGTATGTACACCTTCCAGGGTTCATCACCCACCCCTGCCATGCCCATTACTGAGAAGAGGGGGATAGGAAGTAAACACTCACGCTACTTCAACCCACGCGTCCAATAACACAGGAAACACGAGCCGCGAATCAGATCTCGAGCGAAGGGCCCGATTGGCTGAGTTCTTGCGGCTGAATTAACCATTGGAAACGCCGCCTGAAGTGACCACCTGACCGGATCCAGGCGCCTGCAACGGGTGCGCGCGCACACTGTCATCCGCATAGTCTCGGTGGCTGCATGAGCAGCTGAGTGACATGCGGGATTCTATTCCCGGACTGCTGCGAGAAGCGGGAGCCATTTACCTGAACCAGTGTCTCTGACGGGAACACCTACAAACACATAAAAACTGTCATGATCACAATCATACCACTATATCGATATAAACAAACATTTTTATATAAACCAATTTACGCAATTTTCAATTTTCTGTATAGCTTTGTGCGTATATTTGTTGGAAGATTTTATTTACACACATGATAAAAGTTGTCAACCTCTGACCCCAGATCGCGGCTAGACGGGCTTTTTTTTCGGATGCATTGCGTAAGTATACTTTCTGTTCATTCGCCCTATCAGTCATTTAAAAAATGGTTTGTCGACCCATTAAGGATAGAACCCATTTAGTGTGTGTTTGACCTTGCCTCCTATATTGCAGTCACGCCAATATAATGCACTTGGAGTTCCTGCGTAAATGTTCTGAATTGTTTCAAAGGCAGCGTTACCTGATTAAAATTATCAAGGAAAATACATTTTTAATGTCGTCTTGCTGTACTTGCTGAAAACATCGCCGGTGACTTTCATGGTCCATTGATTCAAAGGAGCAGATGGAATCTAAAAGATTTATCAATAACATGAATTGAATAATCTCATGTTAAGAATGTATTATAATATGGGATATACTTACATTATTTTTTTAAAATATCAATATTGTGCAGATGGGGAGCGCCTGAACAATCCAGTCTTCACTTTTAGTCCTTGTAGCATTTCAGCATTATATCGTCAACTTATGATTCAAAAATCTTTAATGTTATTTTGACAATATGATACTATAGATGGTTGATTCATGCATTCAATCTTGTAAACTATATGATGACCACCCGCATTCATGTACTTGCTTAAGTAAACACGTTAAATATTGAGGAGGCAAGTTTTAGATTTAGTACATAGCTATTAGCCTGCTATTTTTGTGTCTTTTTTTCGAAGAGACAAGGATTATCGTGTCTCTGGATGTCAGCATCCTGAACTGTTTAGTTGCTGCAGTTCAGTTTGCCAAGAAATAATTTCAACTTGTGAAAACAATTCTGTTGGTAACAGGCATGTTTAGCCCTTACGTTATGCACAAAGAAATACAAAGAAAGACAAGCGGTGTATCTTATTTTCTACACCAATGCAGTCTGGCCTCTATTGCTCTATTTGATTGAAATCTTTATAAATTTGACAACATTCTGCTCCAGTAAGCGTGTTCTTTGAGTCCTGCTAGTTGTTCTGAAGGCATAAAAAAGTGAAGTTACAGGGTGAGCTGTTTTTAATTTAGAGAATAAACACGGGTTCTGCGCGCAGTTAATACACACAAACATGTCTTTGTCTCACGACGCCAGCCAATATAATTGAAAACAGTGCGAAGTGGAAGTGGTAAACTGCTTTTTTTTTACAATCTACAAATCACCGACTGCCGATGTCCTACCATTGATAAATATTGACTTCGATCGTTTACAAGTATATATAATCGCACTGAAAGGAGCCATTGTGTTCGCTGTATTTCAAACCACCCACATACTGTTTGCTGTGCAAAAATAATCAACTCGGATATGATAGAGCGTTGTTATATTTCAGATGTGCAAATTGCACGTTAAAAAATCATATAGCCGTTATACCAATAAAAAAGTGAGTTTTAATTATATCAGCATTTTCAAATCAGCTTAAACTATGTTTATACTGTAGATTGAAATACCATTCTTCGTGTTTCACGTGTCTGCTGCCAACTTTTAGTATCGCTCGTTACAACAGAAATGTGTGCTTTTCAGGTGCGTACGTATGGCGGAGGCTCACCAAGCAGTATTTGAATGCGTCATGTGAAACTGTAACTCTGATTTTTACAATGATATGTCGGTTTTGACTTGTTTCTCTTTCCCCCGAAGGTGGTATGTTCTTACGCTGTACCGTCTGGAATGCAAAGATACTCTGGATGGTTTTGTAGTGTGTGGAATACAGCAAAATGTTCAGTAATCGTAAACACCACAATAATGGCGTTGTTACATGTGGCCCATAGATATATAACAAGTTTGAAAGCACGGTTCATCACAGAAATAATTAACCCTGAGGGTAGAGTGTAATTTTTGCTCACGGATTTCACTGAGACGCTCGGCACAGTGACGGCGGAAAATGTTCATTCATATTATCATTTCTGTCGGAAACGAATTATATTCCCTCTAGTTGTCAGACGCACTTGGTAGCCTCAATCTGTTAGAATTATATGATTTAATTCTAAATTATTCAAATATTCATTCTTGGCGTCAGCACAATAAAAAAAGTTGGTAAAACTTAGAACAAACTAGCATTTTAGTTGTAACGTAGCGATATCGGTTCTCTATCGTCACTATCTGATTGATTTTTGCAGTTTGGCGCGCGAAACGTAGAAGAATGTTAATATTAATAAGATAGATGAGAAATCATTGTATCGGAAAGCATCATTATGGATTTTCGGAGATAGTATGTCACACTAGTTAGGACTTATAGTCGTTAACAGACAATCCAAATGTGTCTTTTAAGACTTATATACACATTTTCCACGTAATTGAGGATAAATTACCTGTAAAATAAACTGCATCCTAGTTCATACTTTAATGTTTTAATCTTAATGAGAAGAGTCTCGTGGTAAGCAACACTGCGGAATTCAGTTATTATCAAGTAAACATATTGGAGAGTGCATTTTTAGAAGATACAGTTAAGTATAACTTTCGGTTTTCCCTGCAAATAAATTGTGTTAATTCAATGGTTATTAAAATGATTATATTATATTCGAAAACCTTACTAAACATGATAACTAATGTGTAAGCGAATATAACCAGGAACGATCTAGTGCAATACCACTTGCTCTACTGCTCAGCTCACTGAATGCTGTAAGAACTAGCTGTATATCTCCAAGGATATAAAGTAGTACTAGAACTAAGCGGAATAGCTCCGAGTATTGCTTCAGTCGGAAATAGAATGATAGTGCCTAAAATTATACGGAAATAATATCGCATGTAAACATCTCCAGTAATATTACCTTGATTTCTCCTGGAAACAGATTTAAATTTGCAATAACAGAATCAGAAGAGTTAATTATTTGTAAAAATAATTTGTAAAAAATCGATATTTTGTACTATCTTTGTAGACCATTGAGATGCATTAGTCACTTTTATGATGCTTTGGTAGCAACCGAAAGACACCTTAAGTATTATCATTGAATAAATATGCCACCGCTGTTTTTTTTGTGTTGGTGCAAAACGCACCTTCGAGCACCGTGCCTGTGAGAGCATTTTCGTCACTTTATGCGTTTAAAGATTTTAGCCATAGTATTACGCTCTCCTGATAAACTTAGTGGATAATTTGGGATGGGGAAAGCAATTCTTTTATGTGGCATGCTTAAGATTTACAGGAACCAACTTTTGATGCGTCAAGGGTCATTTACCATTTTTTTCCTTTAAATTAAATTAGAAAGCTCTTTCTAATGATCAAAAGCAAATTGTAGGAAACACCACTATAATTGTGACCAGGAATTTGCCTTGTTGAAAATAGATGGAGTAAGAAAATTATTTGGCAGCAGCACTGATCCGATATTGGGTCAAATTCTTTGGTTAGCTCAGTTTTTAGCGGGAGAAAATTCCCTTATTGGATTGTCTAGTTTATATTACCTCGCACTTTTTTTCTGCTGATAATGTATGTATAGACTTCTCTAGCAATAAATTATAGCAGTAAACAATACAATTATGCAACGGAATTAGACTTGTACTCTGGATCACTGAAATATACCCACCCTCTGAAGGAAATGTTCCCAGCTTGAACAATTCAAGTGTGCATTTCACTTTTTTTTTGGTTTAGAACTACGTCCGGAAATTATATGAATTTTAATTGATGATTACTTTAATGTAGAAAGGTTTCTCAGCACAAAACAGTGGAGTTTGTGAATGGGTTGGTAGCATGCACTGATTAGATTAAATTTTGCAGTTCTAATCATGGCCCTTGTGACCCCTGGGGCCTCTATCCAGAAAGGAAGGTGTGGGGACATGGATGGATGTTTGCAACAAAATACCTGCAGAAACATGCCTGTCTGAATAGAGCACTCCAGGCAATTACATGGGTGGAGAAAGATCATTTGCAACCTGAAGATTCACATTATTTAAATTCTAGCAGCAAAAAAAAACTCTTGTCTCTTCACGTTGTGGCCTCTCTCCTCCACTATTAATAAATAAACATAACAGCTGTTGGACATCTGCCAAACTGAATTGATATTGCATGGGCTGTGTACTAATGTGTAATCACATGTACTTATGGCATACCAACTGTGTCCAATGTTGAGTTAAGATGCTAAGTCTTTGGCCTGAGCAGAAAGGTTCTTTCTGAATGACATTTTCTTGTCAGTATCTATTTCTAATATTATAAAAGTGCACAAATATGATAAAATAAAACAATGATCAAAAGCTTTCTCTCTTTATTAATTAACAATGAAAAATGTGAAGTCAGAAACAAAAGAGTTGTTCAATAACACTGAAAGAGCAATTGGTATTCTGTTGGCTTCAGTGAAATATTGAGTTGTCTTATGGATTTACAGTTGTGCTTTCTATTCATTTTAATCAATAAAAGTAGTTATTTTCCAGAAGATTTTCCAAATGCCATTATTTTACATAGATGGATCATGGGATGGAAATATATATTTTTACACCATTTAACAGAAGTAATTATTCAGAAATGTGAATCTGCTGTCTGAGAATTGAGTGTTCTTACTCAGATGGACACTGCAATATATTGGAAATTTCGCAAATTGACTTGAAACAGTTATACTTTTATAGTTACAATGAATGATTAATTTTAATCTTTGAATAATGCAACAAGGTCTAAAAGTTCTCTCTACATCCTCACTATATTGAAATGAAGACTCATTACACTGTCCTCCAAAGCTTTCTTCACCAGGATCTCAAAAATGTAAAACATTATCTCGCACCATTTCCTATTATAATCTAGGGTACTTTATTAATAATAAGCTATCCAACTACTCAATCTCCCTTCTTTCTATGGTTCACCATGACATGCTTCAAGTAAGCACAAGACACTTGATGGTGGAATATGGAATAGATTTTATTGATATCCAGCACCAGTGATTGGCCTAACTAAACACAGAATGTGCCTTCCAAAGAACTGTTGAATTCCTCAATATAGCTTATTTTTGCCTATCTCAAAAATACAGGTCACAGATAAGACCTCATGATGTATCTGTCCATGAATCCTTTGAAAACATGCTGTTTACATAAACAGTTGTTGACTTCAAAGCTATTTCTCTTAAACAGAAAGCTTAAGTATTCTCAAATCTTTTGAAGATTGTGTTTTATTAACCAATATCTTTCTGTACTACAGTTAATAAATCCATCTCCCTACACTGGCCACTAAAGTTCTATTTTTATCACCCATAGTGGGTGTATTACCAGTCACTTATGGAATTCCTTACACAAACACTTCTCTTAGATAATACTTAAACATCAAAAGCAGGAAAAAAGCTATGCTTTCTTCTGTATCATTCCAAAGTTATATTGTTTATTGTGGAAAGCCTGTTTTATTAACCCTTAACTGTACAACCCACAACTTGCCAGGATGATCAACAAAGTTTAATGCCAAATCTTGGCATCATCTATTTACTGCTTCTTGAGATAACTGATTTTTTTCTTCCATTCTTTTCAATCTTTAAAGTGAAACCAACTGTTGACTTTGGTCCTTCGCCTAGTTTTCCGAAATAAAACATTGATGTCAATGGTAGCTTGGTGCCAGCACTCTTCTGTGGGTCAAGTGTTTGAAGATTTGTTCTACTCCAGAGATATGAGTGTAACATCTAGGTTGATACTCCATTGCAGTACTGTGCTGTCAGAGGTGCCATTTTTTAAATGAGATGTTAAACTGAAGCCAAGTCTGCTATCTCAGGTGACTGTAAAAGATTCTATGGGTATGGAAGGTGGATTTGTCCCTGATGTCTTGGCCAATGTTTATCTCTGAACCAACAGTGTGAACGTAGATCATCTGATCAGATAAGAACATAAGAAAAGGAGCAGGAATAGGCTATTGGTCCATTGAGCCTGCTTCACTATTCATTTAGATCTCCCATCTCCACACCTAACTCCAAGGTTCAAGCAAAATTCTCTCTTGGAAACAAGAATGTTGCTGTTGAAAGTGTGTACAAAAAGATTGATGAATTACAAATGACCAGCAACAAATGACACAACATTAAATTAAACGGAAGCAGCAGCTTCCCACTGTAGTCAGCAGGAGATCCATCTCAGTTCCTAGGTCACCCTTTATTAAAACAGTAGAGGTGATCTGCCAGCATGAAAAATGCTCCCGGTAGGCAGGTCACCAATTAGGAGGAAGAAATTGGGTGCTGGAATAGGTCGGTTCTCAAGTGCCAACTGCAGCTTGAAGAGAAGGTGCTTTTTTGTTGGCAGAAAGGAGAAACAAAATTGTTGCACGAAGATGTTGATAGAAACATGAATTCCAGCACAGCCCCAAGTGTGTTTGAATCCAGCCACAGAGATTCTGGCAGAGAAAGTGAGCAACAGAAAGGAGGTACCCTTCTCTACCAAAAGTAGGTGGCTGCCATGACAAATTAGTGAATGGGCATAGCAAGAGGTGCGTAACAGAATATGGTAATTCCATTTGCATTTTCACAAGAGGATGACTATAGTATCATAGCAAATTTAATGATCTTACCAGGAGTGCCACATCTCTCATTATTTCTCCACAGCCCTAGCTTAGCCTTAGCTGCATCAATCCTTCCCTTTCATAAATTATCAGGGGAGACTTCAATGTGCTTCTTTTCTGCTTGTACTCACATTCTTAAAAGCAGCTATTTCCCTCACGATTACCTTCTGATGATTTTCACTTGCTGCTTCTATATGACATCATGCATGGTAAACTGGTTCATATGTATTGTTATCGAACCCTATGTGGGATACTCAACTGCAGTGGTTATTGAGGTGACCACATATTGCATGGTTGACAGCAGAACGCTGATGCCAGGACTGAGAACTCCACACAGTTGGCAGTGGTCTCCACTGTACAATCTGATCTGTTTTAGAATCTCCCCACCAGGCAGTCCAATGCATTCAGGAATTGTTGGGGCATATAACTCAAAACACATATTAACACATTTCCACTCTTCTTGCAGGAGAAGCTGGCACACAACAAGACAGCAAAAATCCACATAAACAAGAGATCCCATTACACTGCCAATACTAACACCAATAGAAAAGGCCACCATTGACATTTTTAGTGGACTAAGAATGTGTAGCTTCCAACCTCACAATCTCTGATGCTGCACATTCTTTGTCTGCTTAATATGCCAATGGCAACCTTTTCCACTTGCTCTTACTCTGCAATGCACCAACACAGAAATCATCATTTTGGTTAGTGAGCTCAAGGATACTGCATTGGGAGATTCGCCAATCACAACTGAGCAAAAGCAGATAGGTGTGACAGGGAACATAAGAACGTAGGAAATAGGAGCAAGAGTAGGCCATTCAGTCCCTCGAGCCTGCTCTGCCAGTCAATAAGTTCATAGCTGATCTGATGTAGTCTTAATTCCACTTTCCTCCTTTTCCTATATAACCCCTGATTCCCTTGTCAATCAAAATCTCTCTAGCTCAGCCTTGAATATATTTAAAGACTCAGTCTCCACTGCTCTCCAGTGGAGAGAGTTCCAAACAGTAATGACTCTGAGAAAAGAAGTTCAACCTCATCCCTGTCTTAAATGAGAGACCCCTTATTTTGAAACAGTGTCCCCTAGTTCTAGATTCCCTCAAGAGGGAAAACATCCTCTCAGCATCTACCCTGCCCTGCCCCCTCAGGATCTTATATGTTTCAATAAGATCATCTCTCATTCTTCTAAATTCCAATGAGACAAGGCCCAACCTGCTCAACCTTTCCTGATAAGGCAACTCCTTCATCCTAGGAATCAGCGTAGTGAATTGCCCCCAATGCAAGTATGTCCCTCCTTAAGTAAGCTGAACGAAGCTGCACACATACTCCAGGAGCGGTCGGTACAGTTGCAGCAAGACTTCACTGCTTATATAGGCCATCCTCCTTGCAATAAAGGCCAATGTTCTGTTTGCCTTCCTAATTACTTGCTGTACCTGTATGCTAACATTTTGTGATTCATGTAGAAGTACACCCAGGTCCCTCTGTACTGCCATATTCTGCAGTTCTCTCCATTTAATACTCTTTTCTGTTCTTCCAGTGAAAGTGGACAACCTCACATTTTCCCACTTAAACTTCATCATCCAATTGTTTTCCCATTTGCCTAATTTTATCTATATCCCTTTTCAGATTCTGTGCATCCTCCCTACAATTTGCTTTCCTATCTATTTTCATATTGGCAGCCAATTTGGCTACAATTATCGATTCCCTTCAACCAAGTCATTAATATAGGTCATAAATAGTTGAGGCTCCAGTGACTGTTCCCCACAGCACTCCACTAGTAACAGTTGGCCAACTTGAAAGTGACCCATTTATCCCAACTTTCTGTTTCATATTCTTTAGCCAGTTCTTTACTGATGCTAATATATCATCTCCAACACCATATGCTCTTATCTTGTGTAGTAACCTTTGATGTGATACATGTCTTTTTGAAATCAAAATACACCACATCTACTGGTTCTCCTTTATTCATCTTGCTTGTCACATCCTCAAAGAACCTTAGTAAGTTTGTCAATCTCGATTTCCCTTTCGCAAAACCATGCTAAACTCTGCCTGATTGTATCATGATTTTCTAAGTGTCCTGCTTCTACCTCTCATAATGAATTCAAGCATTTTTCCAATGACAGATATTAGGCTAACTGACCAATAGTTTCCTGCTTTCTTCTCTCTCCTTTCTTGAACAGAGGTATTACATTTTGGTTTTCCAATCTGCTGGGATCTTTTCAGAATCTTGGAAATTTTGGAAGATTATAACCAACACATCCATTATCTCTGCAGCCACTTCCTTAAAGACCCCAATGTACAGACCATCAGGTCCAGGGTACTTTTCAGCATTAAGTCCCATTAGAATTCCCATTATTTTTTCTCTAGTGATAATGGTTGACCAAAGTTCCTCACTCTCTTTTACCTTTTGATTTTGAACTATCCTTGGGATGCTTTTTCTACCATCAAGACAGATACAAAATAATTGTTCAAAGCCTCTGCCATTTTCTTGTTCCCATTACTAATTCCCCAGTTTGGCCTCTAAGTGACCAATGCTCACACTAGCTACTTTATTTTTTTTCTATACATTTGTAGAAGCATTTACCTTTTATCCTTCTTGCTAGTTTTCTCTTCTACTCCAATTTCTCTCTTTATTATTTTTTAGTCATCCTTCACTGATTTCTAAAATGTTCCCAATCTTTTGCCCTGCCACTAAACTTTGCAGCATTGCACACCTTTTCTTTCATTTGGACACCACCCTTAACTTCCTTAGTTAGCTACAGATGATGCATCCTCCTGGAAAATCTTTCTTCCTCAATGAAATATATCCTTGTTGAGAGCTATGACCACATCAGATCAGCCATGAACTTTTTGAACAGAGGGCTCAAGGACCAAATGGCCTACTCCTGCCCCTATTTCCTATGTTCTTATGTGCATTGGTAGTGAGGGAGTGGATGCATGTGGTTCAGATGCTGATCAAGTGGGTTGCTTTGTCCTGAATGGTGTCCAGCTTCTTGAGAGTTGTCGGAGCTGCACTCATCCAGGCAAGTGGTGAGTATTCCATCACACTCCTGACTTGTGTCTTGTAGATGGTGGACAGGCTTTGGGACATCAAGAGGTGAGTTACTCTCCACTGACCTTCTCTTGTAGCGACAGTATTTATATGGCTGGTACAATCATTTTCTGGTCACTGGGAACTCATAAGATATTGAAAGTGGGGCATTCAGTGATGGTAGTGTCATTATTGCTGTATGTTTCTTGCAAATCCCTATTATTTTGTGATGTATACTCTGTCTTACTGTGTAGCTACTGTTAGGGGACCTGTAGACTACTCCCACCAGTGACTTATTTCCTGTGTTATTTCTTACCTCTACCCAAACTGGTTCTACATCTTGATCTTTTGAACCAAGATTATTTCTCAATTTTGTAATGATCTCATCCTTTATTAACAGAGCTACCCCAGCTCCTTTTCCTTTCTTCATATCTTTCTGAAATGTCAAATGCCTGCGAATGTTCAGGTCACAGCCTTGGCCACACTGCAACCATGTCTCTGTGATGGCTTTCATATCATACCCATTTATTTTTATTTTTTGCTATCAATTTGTCTATCTTGTTATGAATGCTATGAGCATTCAGATAAAGAGCCTTTAACTCTGTCTTTTTACCATTTTTGCTTATTCTGACCTTAATTTCTGGTGTACTTTTATTATTGTATGCTTTGTCCCTGCCTATCACAATCCGGTTATCGTTGTCTGCAGCAGTACCCTGCACTATTGCTTTATCCTATGTGCCTAACTTTCCAAATCTCCCCTCAAGTGAACCATCACCCGAACACCTGGCTCCGCTCCCCCCTCCCCCCACATCCCCTACACTATTTAGTTTAAAGCCCTTTCTACATCCTAATTATATGATTTGCCAGGACACTGGTCCCAGCATGGTTCAGATGAATGCCATCCCATTGGTACCGCTTCCTCTTTCCCCAGTACAGGTGCTAATTTCCCATAAATAGAAACCCATTTCTCCAACACCAGTCTTTGAACCATGCATTCACTCTCCGATCTTATTTATCCTATGTCAATTTGCTCATGGCTCAGATAAAATCCCGAGATTATTACCCTTGGTTTGGCTTTTTCACTTAGCCCCTAGCTGCTCATACTCCCTTTGCAAAACCTCTTTCTTAATCCTATCTATGTCATTGGTACCTACGTGGACCACAGCAACTGGATCCTTCCCCTCCTATTCCAAGTTCCTCTGAAGCCCTGAGGAGATGACCTTAACCCTGGCACCAGGCAGGTAGCACAGCCTTTGGGACTCATACTCTTGGCTTCAGAGAACCATGTCTATCCCCCTATATACTGACAAACGCCCAATGTCATCATGCATCATTTTACATGTCAGTGTGTCGGGTCCACCCCCACCCCCCCCCCCACTCCCCCAACCCCACATTCCAATGGCAAAATTCTGCCCAGGGGCTTCAATTGAATCTCAGCATTTTTAGGGTCTGCAGATCTGTAGGTTAGCTGAGCCTTACCCCAGTAGTAGTTACATTTTCTACTAAGATATAGATCCAAATATTCACCCAAAAATGGGAAGGAAACGTGAGGACAGTAGTAAATAACACACCAGCAACATTATGCAATTTAGAAACCTGTTAACAGCCAGTCATAAATTCAGTAATAATATTGGGCTTTGTGTCTGGATAAATTATTGGTAGGCATGCCTTCCACACTTATGACACAATTTGCCAGTAACTACTTAAAGCCTCAGCCCAGTTCTCAAGGAGGCTGTGGTATAAAGGTATATGAGAGAAGATTGCCCTCTGTTTCTCTCATCCTCCCTTGAAGGTGCAGCAGATGAATCCTCTAAGGGAAAGGAAGGATGCGCTGTTCCTCACAAGAAGCAAACTGTTACATAACGGTAGCCTGGATAGAGAAAGTGAGTAATAGGAGCATCATTCCAAGATCCTCCTGACCCAATATTAAAACCATATAGGTAGCTGCTGGCTACCACTACCTATTTCACCAATCGCTGCCAATATTCCCAAATCACTGCTGTTATGATATGGCAGATGATTTGTGCCAGGCAAGTCAAATCCATGAGGGAAACTTGATCTTGCTATCACAACAGTTTTGCAATTTGTATTTATTTCAAGATGCATGCACTGAATTCAGAAGTAATAAGCCCACCAAGACTTTAAGGATTAAAGAAAACTAAATTAAAATATTTATTAACAAAAGAAGAGATTTCAAGCACATACATAAGTCTACAAATTACTACTATAATAACCCCTAAAATCCCTAATTAACCTGACTCCAAGCTATGCCCCCTTTAAGGCAACTGTCCAAAAATAGTTTTTAGGTTTTAAACAGATCCAGCAAATTAACACAATATTCTGGACAGTAGAATTCAAAATGGCTCCCTTCAGCTTTGGTTTCTGTAGACAGCAGGCATATGCACAAACACTGGAGGCTTCACACACTTCTGCTAGATCTTATGATGCCTCCTCCTGACACATATATAAAGGAGAATGAGGCTATGTTTCACCCTTTTTAATATGGAAATTCCATTGGCTGAATTTTGCTCTTGATGTGTGTACTCGGCGGGAGCGTTCGGGAAGCTGAATGCTGCCTGTGATCAGACCCGGAAGGCAATTTCATGCTGATGGGTCAATTAAGGCCCGCCCAGCATGAAAGGCGAGCAGCAGCACTGAGTGCTGCCTGTCTGGGCAGGTGGTGGGGGAGAAGGGGGGGTGGAGTCCAAGCCGGGCGAGGATGACCTTGGCGCTTGCACGCGAGTGCGCACTTCATATTCTCCCTGAGGCATGGAGCTGCCTCAGAGATATGAACTGATTTTTTAAAAATTAAAGATTTTATAAATGTTATGAAACATGTCCCCTCATGTGCCTCTGTCATAAGCAGGGAGATGTTATTAATGAAAAAATAAAATTTTTATTTGATTTTTATTTGCTTTTGGAAACCTCATCCAGCATGTTTTTCCAAGTTGAAATGATCAAGAAGCTTGATAATCAGTATGAAAATTCACATCCAAACCAGACCTGACCCAAGGGCCAAGGCCAGTTCCTTATTGTAATGTCTTGATGGACCAGACAGGTTTCAACAAGAAACAGATAAACTTTATTATGGAGAGCTTTTTAGATGCTACATGCTCGATCAGGACTCTTGTCAGGAAGTCCCACACCCCTTGGATTGCCCGTGCTTAGGGCTCATTTGTCAGAGCCTCCAAGAGTATCACGTGACTCCCAAGAGACAGGAGAGGCTATACCTTCAATTATTACTTACCCTCCCATTTTATTTTTTTTACAGTTTCTATTTACAGAGAACATTTGATTATCCAACAACATATACAAATATACAACTTCAGGTGATTAAAAATTAATTTTTGAGGTGCTTTCCTTATTCAGTTAGAGCAGCTTAGCTTGAACACTTGAGGCTCACCCACAGGATCGACATGATCAAGATCTGCAGCCCACAAGATACATTATTTGAAAGTGGCAGTTCTGGGTCAGGCATCACCTCAGAGGCATCAGGCATGTCTATTCTAGGTCGATCTATCACCTCAGGGATTGATGGTTCAATGTTAATCACAGTTGGAATAGTTGGTTGTTGGAATGTCTCTCTATAATGCAACTGGTCCATGTGTTTTTGAACAATTCTGTCTTCCACTTCCAGCTAGAAGGATAAGGGACCAATCCCTGAGGCAATGGTTCCAGGAACCCAACAATGTTCACTACCGAAATTCTGCACAAATACTGTGTCTCCTTTAGTGAAGAGTGTGCAAGCTTTGCTGTGAATATTATGATTCAAATTTTGATTACACTGATTCCTCTTTACCTTACCCTCTAAGTTTGGAAACACCAGACTTAACCTTGTACATAAGGGGGATTTCATCAATAATTCAGATGGTGTTGAACCCGTAGTGGAATGTGACATTGTGCGATAACTGAGAAGAAAGTGGGAAAGTCGAGTTTCTAGTGTACCTTCTGATAACCTCTTCATTCCAGACTTGAAAGTTTGCACAGTTCTCTCAGTTAAACCATTTGATGAGGTTTGGTAAGGGCTGTTTTAATATATCTGATTCCATTCAGATTCATGCATTTCTGAAACTCTGTGCTGGTAAAGGCTGTACTGTTATCAGAAATGATGATTTCCAGTAGGCTATGTATGCTAAAACAATGATGCAACTTCTCGATAGTTGAGCTCGATGTCGGTGATCTGACTTTGTATACATCCATCCATTCAGAATGTGCATTTATGATCAACTAAAACATGATACCTAAGAATGGTCCTACATAATCAATATGTAGTCTAACCCAGGGTCGACCAGGCACTCCCATGGATGCAGTGGAGCTGAAACAGGCAACTTCTGTTGTTGCTGACAATGGAGACAGTGCTTGACCATGCTTTCAATGTCACTGTCAATGCCTGGCCACCAGACATAGCTTCATGCAAGCATTTTCATCTTTGATATGCCTGGATGCACACTGTGGAGCACTGACAAGAGTGTTTCTCTTCCTTGCCAAGGGACGACAACTCTTGTTCCCCACAACAAAATTCCATCTTGACAACGTAACTCTGCTTTTTGGGCATGGAATGGTCTCATCTCTTCAGATACAGGTGGATTTGACCACCCTTGCAAAACAAAGTCTCTGACTTTTGACAAAGTTGGATCTCTGTTCATGCAATTTCTAATTTTCTTCACACACACGGGTAAAGAATCCAAGAAATTTAGTACTAGCACAGCTTCTTGTGGCACTGGAGCGTGTACAATGCTATCTAGTAGTGGGGGACGACGGAGTGCGTCTGTTTTTGCAAAATGTAAGCCAGTACGGTACACAAAAGGTATACTCATATGCAGATAATATCAAAGGCCAACATTGTATTCTTGTTGATGCTGTGGTGCCTTATCCTCACTGGATAAACCCATTAATGGCTTATGGTATATTTGAGGCATCTAATGCTCTTCATTCTAGCTCCTCGAGCTCTATTTTTGGGTTAGCTTTTTCTAGTCTGACTTCTGTCTTTTCTTTTTCTGTTTGCTGCAGAGTTTTGCCTTGTCTTTCATTTTGATTTCACAACCGGCTAAGTTTCCCTCTGATGAAATCTTAACTTGGTTCAGCTCTGTAGTTGAGCTACCCATGGCTTCATTACCCATTTGCATCTTGAAAAGTTCCATGACTTTTCATCCTAATGCTTGTTTTGTTTCATTCAGCTAATTCTTCAGCACTTATTCTCTTTCTTGTGTCTCTTGGCTGCCTTCTGAAATATTGAACATGGTTGTGTCTTCTCTGCCAACTGTTTTTTCAGTTTATTTTTAAGATCCCAGCTGATGTTACAACTGGACAGGCCTGATCCCAGAGTGGAGCCCGGCTTGATAGATCCTAACTTTTATTCTTTGTTTAGATATGTAGAGAGTGGCTACTGAACAGGGTCACAGGAGTCAGCTGATGAATCTTTAACTAATGAATAAAACATTTATTAAACAAGAAAAAATGAACTATATTACAATACTCCTTCACTCACAACTATACAATTACAGATATATGCAGATTTGTAAGGATGACGTAAGTTAAGAAACTAACTTATATTCACAGAAAGTATACACTCCTTGTAAAGCAATTGGCAATCTGTGGTCAGACACACCACACTCTGAAATCAAGTGATATATGCCACTCCAAACAGATACTATGAATCTCTCATCAACTCCCCCAAGATGTTTGTTACACTGTGAGCCAACCTGTCTCACTGAACTCCTTCTTTCAAATGCGGGTTTCCAATCTCCAAGAACTCGCTTTGGAATCATCTCCCAAACCAACACTTCCTCTCAGGTGCCTTCCACTAGGGTCCATCTCCAGGGTTTCGAACTCTCCTTCCAATGTTCCTCTCTCCTGGGTCACCACATGCGTTCAAGCTTTCCTCTATGCACTCTGTTTCACTGAGTCAGCTGTCAACAGTACACCACTGCTTCACATGCCCAAAGCAAAGAGCTACAGTTGTCTCTTTAGCTTGAAGCCTTTCTCTCTGCTCCTTACTTTCACTTCCACAGAGCTTGTTCCAGGTTCCTGTCCTTCCTTTAACTAGAAGGTTTTCTTGAGTCTTTCTCCTAGTTCTGTTTCACTCCTTTGGCTTTGGGACCTTCTAGTTCTTTTGGGAAATCTACTCTTTCTGTCATTCTCTCTCCCAGCAGCTGTCTTCAAACCAACTTTAGCTTGGGACTGACTATCTGTACCTTCTAGGCTGGTTCTGCTTGGCAGCTGTCTTCAAACTGAACTCAAAACTGGTGTTTATTTAGTTTGTGTGTGCGCGTGCATGTGTGTGTGTGTGCATGTGTGTGTGTGTGTGTGTGTATATGTGTGCGTGTGTGGTGGGAGTGGGGTGGGGGGTGTCCTGCCTCTCTGCGCCTCTGTTGCTAGGCAACAGTTTTTTTCTACTCTTGTCTGCAATGTCAACAATGGCAGTTCCAAGGATGCAGTGGTGGACTGTTCTTCTCTCACAGTGTAACTATAACATTAAATATCGTTGATCAAAGGAGAAGGCTATAGCTGACACATTGTTGCGTTTGCTGCACGAAGACTCAAAAATAAGCTGTGAATGGTCAAAACACCAATGCTGAAAAGACAATAAATTAGTTAAGATCCATTTTTCCTTGTCGTGATTTATCAAAAGAGCTTGTCTCAAATAAAAGCCCTCAATTTCATTTTGTCCCTTTACAGAATTCATAAAACAAAAAGGTATCAAACAAACCTCACTCCTCCAAATTATCCGGTGTCAAGTGGAGCAGCAGGAACCTCTGTGAGAATAGACAAGAAAGCACTCAAAAGGACAAGTGCTAGATGGATTTTCAAGTTTTAGCATGAAACAGATATGAGCTAATTTTCTGCTGCCATATAGGACAACTCCACACTGAACTACAAGGTATATGCCTATGGCTTAACAAAGTGAAGATTAAGAAAAAAATTCAGTTTAGTTCTACCAAAGCTGACTGCTAAAGTTGAACACAAACAGTTAAGTCAGTAATGTCAATATGACACAAACAAAAGAGAACATAATTACGCAGGAGCCTGGGGAGCCTATGCTCCCCCATTGCTTTTTCCATGGCAGTGCCTCAGCCAATCAGAATTGACTTGCCAACCAATATGCACCCTTTTCTCTTATCATATAAATTGTTGTGATAATTTGAAATTTGGCATTCTTGTGTTTGTCCTGATGAGTGCAAGATGGAGTGTTTTAGCAACACGATGCTGTTTTCAGCAGTAGAATGTAGTTTCAAGAGAAATGAACATGTTCGGGTTCTGAGCTCCAATCACAAGTCATTAAAATAGGATGTAGTATTATGAACAATGTATAACTTAAAGTTGAATTTAATATATATGTATATTGTGTTAAGAAATGTAAAAATGGTTTCAGTTTCACTTAGTTTTTGTTTATGAACCTTGTTGCCTGGGTGTCTGGATAGACCTTGACGGAAACTTTTGTTTGCACATACACATTTCTAATGAGGTCTTAGAACCTCTGAAGTTAAAGAGGTGGGTTAAAAGTTCAGAAATTCTGGAAACAAAACATTGGGTAGAAAAGCTTTACTGTTGCCTAGCAACAGTGATCCAGTGACACAGACACAGAGAAGCCAGGAGTGCAGAGGGATTGTTTATTCTGTGTGTCAGAGACATGAAAGGGTTTTGAAGTTCTCTGAGAAAATAAAATTGCAAGGCTAGTGGGACAGTGGTTAACTGAATAATCATTTATAGGACTCAGTAATGTGATTAGGTTAGCAGAGGTGAACATAAGAACATAAGAAATAGGAACAGGAGTAGACCATGTGGCCCTTGAGCTTGGTCCACCATTTACTAAGATCATGGCTGATCATCTTGTATTTCGATTTCCACATTCCCATCTACCCCCGATAACCTTTGATTCCCTTGCCTAACAAGAATCTATCTACCTCTGCTTTAAAAAATATTCAATGACTATGCCTCCACCACCTTCAGAGGCAGAGAGTTCCAAAGTTACACAACCCTCTGAAAAACTTTCTCCCCATCTCTGTCCTAAAAGGACAACCACTAATTTTAAAACAGTGCCCCCTAGTTCAGGACTCACCCACATGAGGAAACATCCTTTCTTATCGAGGTCATTCAGGATCTTGTATACTTCAATCAAATCACCCCTCACTCTTCTAAACTCCAGTGGAAACAAGCCCAGTCTGTCCAACCTTTCCTCATAAGACAACCCACTCATTCTAAGTATCAATCTAGTAAACCTCCTCTGAACTACCTCTCAATACATTTACATGCTTCCTTAAATAAGGAGACCAAAACTGCACACAATATTCGAGATGCAGTCTCACCAATGCCCTGTATAACTGAAGCATAACATTCTTACTTTTATGTTCAATCCCTCTCGTAATAAAGAATAGCATTCCATTAGCCTTCATAATTACTTACTGTACCTGCGTACTAACTTTTTGTGACTCATGTACTAGAACACCTAGATCCCTCTGCACCTCAGAATTATGCAGCTGCTCTCCATTTAAGTAATTAAGTTTCCGGTCAGTGGTAACCCCTAGGATGTTGACAAAGGAAATCCATAGCATTATCATTGCTGAATCCCAAACTATCGACATCCTGGGAGATACATTTGGCCAGAAACTGAACTGGGCTATACATGTAGATACTGCGGCTACAACAGCAGGTCAGAGGCTCAGAATCTTATGGTGAGTAATTCACGTCTGACTCCCCAAAGCTTGTCCACCATCTACAAGGCTCAAGTCAGGAGTGTGATGGAATACTCCCCAATTAGCTGGATATGTGCAGCTCCCACAACACTCAAGGAGCTGGATGCTATCCAGGACAAAGCAGCCCACTTGATTGGCACCCCTTCCACAAGCATTCACTTGGAGCATGCGGGTCCTCATCAATTACTTGACCACAATGAATGCCACCTTAAATAGGATGACTGATTCCCTAGCCTTGGCCATTTGTTACCCCAATGATATGCAGCAAGGTGTTCTCCTGTTCATTAATAACAGGGAGGTGTGGCTAGGCCATGAAAGGGAGAATGATGAAAAAAAGTATGAAAATGGGGACTCGGCTAAAAAGTGCTGTCACTTCTCACCCATTACCCTTTCGGTCAAAATCCTGCATGCTGTCTTGTGTCCCAATGTCTAAGTCTGGCCTGGGTAAGTGCAGGTGGAGCAGTCTACCGAGGGGTTCTCAGGGCCTCCAAAATACAAAGGGCACTGGCCAAGGGCATCTCGGCTGTCAGAGCAGGGATGTAAGCAGCCTGCCTTAACCACTGCTAAAGCCATAGAATCGCACCATTTAGAAGTGGTAGGAAAAGGAAGAGTAAAGAATTGTATTGGCACAAGTTTATGCACATGGGTGAATTTGCACATTGTTAGAATGTTAACCATTGTTCTTGTGCCTTTTCTTTTTCACTTCTTAATTTGTTATTCAAATGTCTTTATTTTAGCTTGCCCTCTTCAGTGTTGATCTTCCTCCATTTTCTCCATTCTTCCATCTTTTGCAACATTGATTTTGTGATCCTCTTTCCTCTTTAAAGTGCCCTGCTATTTACCCCTCCTTCCTTGACAGATTCTTTAATTTGTTTCTATTGCTCATTCCTGTTGGTTGTATCCTTATCATTTCCAGCTGGTGCTTTGTTTACAAATTCTTCATTTATTTCTTTCAGCCATTCTAGGTTCCACTGTTTTCTGCATATTCCACCTTGGATCTTCTTCAGTCAGAGTACTGTTTCCATTATGATCTAAGTTTGCGTCAGCTCCCAGTTGGGCTTTCGAGCTCTTAGCACTACCCCTGCATCTTTGTCTCATCATTATACAGTCCAATTGAAATCTTTCTGTATCGCCAAACATTTTCCATATATACAACATCTTATTTAAGGATGCCTAATGCAAAAGGCATTATAAGATTAATGAGTGAACACAGCTTAGACATGAGGTACATGTTTGTTTTATTGATTTTAAAAAAGCATTCAATCAGGTTGACTGGATTAAGTTCTTGACAGTGCTGGAAGACATTGGAATAGACTGGAGATACAGGGCAAAATTTTCCATGCCCACTGGCAGCAGGCAAGATGTATGTGGACCATATGTTGTGATTGGTTTCATGATGGCGAGAATACAGGTCGTGATCGTCCACTCAGCTCACCAATGGTGGGCCGCGTTTCCCACCAACGGTTGTTGGGGAGCTTATTGTAATACATCAGCATATCATTAAAAGGCCATCTGGCCAGGTCTTGGACCTTCACTTTGGGGGAACTGGAGATGAGTGAACAGTATCGTTCTGCAGAGCTCGCCAGGGTCATCCATTGTTTTTCAGGCTTCAGGGGCACTGGAGGGCTGGGATGAAGTGCCGCACTGCCATGGAGGCGACTCTTGTCCAGGGAGGCGGGGGGAGCGGTGTCCGGTGGCAATTGCTGCCCAGCATTGGAGGCGATGGTTGTCGGGGGGGGGAAGGGGAGAGGCAGCTTCTGCCCTGGCGTTGGATCCCATGCACAAGAAATCGAGGCAGGGGGGCAGGTTAGGCAAGGGAAGTGGCCACGCAGTCGAGACGCCTATAGAAACTGACGATTCCTCTGCGACTGAGACAGCTCAGGTGCATCCATAGTGATATGATTGGGGTTGGGTTCCTAGACTGTCCACCCTCTCAAGCAACGAAGAGGCATGAAAGTGCCACCAAGGGCTCCCGAACTTACCCACCTCCCCCCCACCCCTCCACTGCCCCACTCCGGCACAGTCTGCCAGTCCAGGATCACTTCACTGGACCGCAGAGCAGTTGGATTGTACATGTTGTACAATTTCCCCGCCAATGCTGGCCATGTAGCAGTCATTGATGGGGGCGCTCACATCCTCTTGGAATGTCAGCATCCCGATTAGGAGCAGCCTCCCTCATGTCACAGGCTGACAGGGCAGCAATGCAACGCACTCATCTCTGGCCATCTGAGAGGTGACCAGCATTCTCTGGGAAGCATTAAGGGGCAGTCATACAGGGGCATGAAATGTGCCAAGTACACCCATACTAACCATGTCTCTCTCTCTCTCTTTCATGCCGCTGGAGGACCACATCAGGAGCATGGAGCCTGGTGACCTAGCTGTATGCCTGATGGCCTACAGAGTATAGAGAAAAGGGAGGAGAGCGCGGCTGAGGCTCCTGGCCACGCAAAGGCAGGAGCAGCAACCTCATGAAGAAGGGGCTGCTGGGGCTCCCGCACACGCTGCCCAGGAGCGACAGTGAGTCAGTCCTAGCAACACCCAGAGTCCTTAGATGCCAGTCATTCCTGCAGATGACTGAGAACCAGTGACTGCACATGTCTAGGTACCTGGTCACTTGCATCTGCCACTTACTGCAGGACTTGGTGCCAAGGGGACATGGAGGGCATCCACTGCCAGTGGCTGTGCAAGTGACCAATTTCTATGCCAGTGGCTCCTTTCAGGGCTCCACAGCTGACCTCTGTGGGATATCACAAGCTATCACCCACAAATGCATTGATGAGGTTACAGATGCCATCTTCTCGAGGGCACACAACTTTGTGCATTTTGCCCTGGATTGTGACAGCCAGGTTGCAAGGGCCATTGGATTCTCATGGATCTTGGATTCCCACAGGTGCAGAGTGCGATTGACTGCACTCCATCGCTACACACGGTGAACTTCATCAAGCGCAAGGGTTTCCACTCACTGAATGTGCAGCTGGTATGTGACCACCAGAAATGCATCTTGCAGGCATGCGCATGGTTTCCAGGGAGTGTGCATGACACCTACATCCTGAATCGCTCGCAGATCCTTGCAGTCTTCCAGGGTCCACAAAAGCTGCAGGGATGGCATCTCGGGGACAAAGGCTACCCGCAGAGCCATGGCTGATGACACCTGTGCAACCGGTTCAGACTGCAGCAGAGTGACACTATAATGAGGCTCATGCTGCATCTCATAACTTGGTGGAGCAGACCATCGGGATGCTGAAGATGAGGTTCCAGTGCCTGGACTGGGCTGGTGGAGCTTTGCAATACAGTCCACAGAGGGTGTCATGCATCCTCATCATCTGCTGCGCCCTTTACAACCTGGCTCTGCAATGGGGAGATGAGCTGGCTGAGGAGGAGATGGAGGAGCTGCATGTCTCCTCCGGCGAGGAAGACGCCAATGAGGGAGAGGCTGAGGAGGTCCTCTGTGGAGACGATGTTGGTGTTGAGGCCCTTGCACTGGCTAGGTGAGGCAGGCATGCTCGGGAGGCCCTCATAGCTGTCAGATTTGTGGAGGGTGATGACGACATGCAGTGTGGTGACCCCATAGATCCTCACATTGCAGTTGTGAACATTTGACCCCAGTCTGGTTTCTGGCAGTGCAAATCCCCTCTGTGAGAATGCTCCTGTCATGGAGATGCAGTAGAGGCCCTAAGAGTTGCTCGACTGCAGGAGGATGGTGATGACATGCAATGAGGACACTCCATAAATTTTCACACAGCCTCTGAGAATGTCTGACCCCCGTCTGGCCAAGGGCAGCTCACTTGTGCTCTGTGATCAGGGTCATATCATAGAGAAGCAGCCATGAAGCTGATGCTTTGTCCACCTTCAGCACCTGAGCCATTCAGGAGCAGGAGCACAGCATCACTGGTCGCAGATGCTGGTGTAATGTGGGCCAGCCCTCCTTAAAAGGTGCTGAGAGCACATCAAGAGAATGACAGAACTTTGTGATGCCTGCCCACAACATTCTGGCAGCAATAGTAAGCACTGCTGAGGTGTAGGCATCAGTAATGTTTGCAGGGAGTGTGAGGCCTGTGGTCTGAAGGCTGTTTGGAGCAATGGAAGAGGTCCTGGACTGAGACACCTGCCTTTATCTTGTGCAGAAAGGTTTCACATCTGAGTATCAAGAACACTGCTCATCAGAACAAGGAGCCACAGGCAGGGAGACATTCTTGGGAGTTTATTGACCATAGTGAATAGTATGCACAAGTGATTAACACCGTAGCCCAGGCTGTGCAACTAATTCTCCTCACCCGGTGCAGAGAGGGGCCGAGAAGGAGGAGGACCTCCTCATGAACCTGTTCCTGGGCTTGGAGTTAGCCATTAACAGGTCCAGGCAGCGGGCAATCGAGGGGGTTGTCCCATCTGACTGTTTGCCCCTCTTCTGCGGCTACGTTTGTGGACGGGTGTCTCTGGAGAGGGAGCACGTGATGTCTGCCGGCACCATCAAGGCCTTCCATGCCCGATGGGCGCCATGTGGACTAGGGTGCTTTATCGATCCCTTTAATGACATTTTGATTTGATGTTTGTAAGTTTCCTTTAAATTTTGTCTTTGGTTTCGCAGTTCCCTAATTTAGGGGATATGTTTATTTTGTTCCTCGTTTTGTTAATTTAGTTTAATTGTTTGACTCCAAAAGAGTTAATTCTCCTCACCCAGTGTGAAAGGGGGCTGGGAGGGAGGAGGACCTCCTCGTAAACCTGCTCCTGGGCCTGGCCAAGTTGGCATTAACAGGTCCAGGCAGCGGGTGATCAAGGAGTTCGTCTGACGCGACTGTCTGCCCCTCTTCCGTGGCTATGTTCACGGCTAGGTGTCTCTGGAGAGGGAGCATGCGGTGTCTGCTGGCACTGTCGAGGCCTTCCGTGCTCGGTGGGGACTGGGATGTTTTATCGGCCCTCTTAATCACATTTTGGGTTAATGTTTGTAGGATTCCTTTAAACTTTGTCTTTGTTTTTGCAGTTTCCCTAATTTAAGGGGCTGCTTTTACTTTGTCCCTGATTTTGTTAATTTAGTTTAATTGGTTGGACTCAAAAGAGTTAATTCTCCTTAACTTTCCTAACCCTGCCTCCAAGGAGGTGGAGGCAGCCTCAACTGTATTGCCCTGTCTGTGATGACTTTGGCGGGTGTCCTCGGAGGGCTGAAACTTGGAGGGCCCTGACCTGCTTTCGGGGTCCAGCTTTGTGGCAGTGGCACCCTCCTTGGCCTGTGGAGCTGGAGCTGCTGAGGTCACAGGAAGAGGGAAGTCAAATTGGCTGGACACTCTGAGTCATCTGGATGGATGGGCCTGGAGTGTGCACCTGCTGATCCTCTTCCCTGTGGATGTCCGGGGGCCCCAGGCTGACTCCTTGAGGAGCAGGGCAGCTGGAGTGAGATTGAGCTGCCCGGCACCCCTCTCGCATACACATGGTTGAAGGCCAACTATGGCATCGGCGACGGATTTGAGCCCGCACAGGAGTTCAGGAGTCCTGGACCAAGGTCTCCATGGCGGCCACCACCCTACCAGTGTTGACCTTGGTGCGTTACAATGCCAGTGCTACCACCTCAACCTGAAGGTGGACGGACTCCTCCATCATGCCTTGCAACCTGAGGAGTGCAGCGGACATCCCTTCCTGATATTCCCGAGCTTGCCTTTGCAGCTCCAGCAACTGTGACATGACTGAGTCCAGAGGCTCATCATCTAACTCGGACTCAGCAACATTCTGTCCTTCAGCAGTCCTCCGAGTGCCAGACACCTGGGAAGTCCCTGCCACTGCCTGCTGTGGATCAGACAGTGCGATGTGCTCACCAGATTGTGATCCCAGGGCTACTCTAAAGCTAGGTCCCACCGAGTCGCGTGTCCCTGCACTAGTGGAGGCAGTGGGTGAGCGCTGTGTTGGGACTTCAGGGAGAGTGCCTCCAGATTACTCTCCAGAGGTTTCTTTGGGGCCTGATTGGCTGACATGGGCTCTGTCAGCTGTTTGGCAGATGTGTCTGCAAAAACAAGGGGAGATAATTAGTGTATGTCAGTGGCCTGTGAAACAGGACACATCACTCACAGCATGGTTGTCTGATGGATGTTGCACTAATGAATCCTCACTTTGCAGAGAAGGCCAACTCCACTGTCAGCACAGCACCGGTCCAGGTTGTGACCAGCCAGCTGGATGGTTCTGTTTTCAAAGTCCGTGAGGACCTTGATTTCGGGCTTTCTGCCACCAATCTGTGACCTCTCTCTCTTATTCTGTGCCAGCTTGCCCTGCATGATAGAAATGGGGAAAGAATAAGCAGGATGCCTGCCGGCCAGATGATAAATATGCCTGGCCTGTGTGGATGGTAAGTGGTCCCATGAATGGGACGAGGACAGTGAAGGTGTGTGTGGGAGAGTGAATGGTAATGTCCCTTGAACTAGCAGTGAGTGAGATCCCTGTGGATGTGTGATGGGTTTGTGAGTGTGTGAGTAGAGAATGATGAGAAGATTGATTTACCCTGGCGGAACGGAGAAGACCATTCATCCTCTTGCGGCACTGGGTAGCTGGCCTCCTCTGAAGGACATTGGCGCTGACCACCGCTGCTACCACCTCCCAAGGTGGATTGGTCACATTGCTGCCCATCCTCCGGCCAGAGTAGGGGTACAGGACATCCTGGTGGGCCTCCACAGCATCCAGCAGTCGCTCGAGGGACTCACCTTTGAAGCGGGGTGCTGTGGTCTTTTTTCCTTTCCTGGCCGTGTTTTCTGTGCAGCAGTGCTGAGCTGGGAGGAATGAGTGCTGTGCTTGCGGCTGGACTATGAACATGGTGCCTGGTGTAATGTGGTGGCGGGGTGATGGCCGATGGGCGAATGTGAGCTTGCTTGCCATGGAAACAGCATGTTTCCTGGGAATGCATAAATAATGAGCTGGGTTTGGGACAAGACAGCATGAAAACCTGCCATCGCGGCTGGCGGGTTATCTGCCCGATATCGAGCTTAGTGCAAATCTGAAAAAATTCTGCACATAGACCACTCATGCGTGGGACAAACAGCAACAGCAAGAGTAGCTAACAGCGTGTCAGAACCACGTGTAATTAGAAGAGAAATTTGACAAGGATGTTATTTATCACCAGTCCTCTTCAATGTCTGTGCAGACACAATGTTAAAGAAGCATCTAGCATTAAGACTGGGGAAAATGATAACATCAGTTTGATTTGCAGATGACAAAGCACTTGTAGCAATGCACAGAAGATGGGTTACAAGAACTAGCCAATAGACTAGTGACAGCAGGCATGAACTTTGGAATAAAAGTGAACATTGACAAAACCCAACTGATGCATAACACAAAATCACCAAGAAATGTTCATACATTAATAGAAGGAAAAGAGCTAGAACAATTGCAAGAATTCAAGTATTTAGCAAACACAATATCTACAGATGGGGGTGCAACAAAGCAGTAAGAACAAGGCCAGCAATGGGAAAGGCTGTATTTAGTAAGAAGAGACAGTTACCAACCGGAAACAGAATAAACAACTTAAAGAAACGACTTGCAAAGAGCTTTATTTGGAGTGCTGTTTGGTATGGATGAGAGACTTGGACCTTATGGAAAGGGGAGACCATGCTGCTAAATAGCTTTGAAATGTGGGTTTTGGAGGACAATAGAAAGGATCTGCTGGAAAGAAGAAGTAACAAATTATGGAGTGCCGAGGAGAGTGAATGAATAAAGAAATTTGCTGAACATAAATAGGAGACTGGGCAGGGCACAAAAGGGAATAAGAGACGCTATGCAGGGAAGATTTCAAGGAAAAAGGGGAGGAGGAAGGATGAGAATATCAATGTTGGTAGGCTGGACAATTGAATGGAGTTACTGGAAGTGAAAAGACTGGCACATGATAGTGTCATGGAGAAGACAAGGACCTGCCTTCAGGCAGAACACACACGTGATGATATGAGAATGTTAAGTTTCTGTTTTATGTATGAACCATATAAAGATTATTCTTTTGTTTGCTGGCTGGCAAGTGGCCTTCTCAGTTGTGTGATGATGAATGGAAAAGCATAATCTGTCACACAACACCAGGGGAGCTGGGAAAGGGAGGCTTGGCTGTTTGCAGGGCTGCCTTATGTTAATGAATTGATGGAGTTTGAAGGAGGGAAAAGTGGATTTTGCACAAAGGTGCACAGGTAGAACCTAACTGAACTTTGCAATAATGAGGGTATCCCAGGCAGCAATGTCTTCCTTTTCCTCCATGGAATTATCCAAGTAGACACTATGCTCTACACCATGTTCCTTCTGCAAGATCAAACCTCACTGCTGTGCAATGTCGTGCAAAGTGCAGCACCCCACGACCATTCTGGAGACCCTGGCTGGAGACAGTGAAGGGCATCTCCAGATTTGTCCAGGCACCTGAAGCATGCGATGGCTTGTTCGTTGACACATCTGGTGATCATATGATATTCATTGTATCATTCTTAGCCCTATTCCTTGGGTTTCTGAGAGGCATCATCAGCCATATTTAAGTAGGTGCCCCTTGCCTCTGAGCAGTCAACCAGTAACTCTGCTTCCAGGTGTGAAAACATTTGGGAGGGTGGACTGCCGCAGGAAGAAAGCATTCCGGAAAACTTCCCAGGAATCTTGCACACAGCTGCATAAGGATCTTTTTGTGTTTGTGCATCAGCTGCAGATTGTTGGGCTGGAATTTTCCGCCCCTGTTGGCATCATGGCAGGCGTGAGTGGACAATATGGTGAGATGGCCAAAAATTGCTTTCACGCCGTTGTGAAACCAGTTTGCGATCATCCACTCTATTCATCAATGGTGGGCCACCTTTCCCACCACCGGACGTCGGGAACCTAATTTCATTACATTTGCATTTCATCATCTTGCCTGCTCGCCGGAATCATCCCCGCCATGTCACATTTACCACCCACGTCGGGGGGAAACATGCTGACCAGAACACATCTTGACAAGTGTGACATGCAGGATTCAGGACTTATCATTAGAGCCTTGCTCACAAAGTGGACATCCGAGAAACAGAAGATGCTGGAGCACTACAGCTACCAGACCTTGGAGGAACACATGCATCTCATGCTGGGTGGATTTTCATGGACATGGCTCTGCCACGAAGCAGCTTACGAAAGGTGGGAGTTCTCCATTGATGTCTAAGGTCTACTTCGGGACATCAGTGTCTTGGTCATGGGCTGCTACGGACGATCGTCGAGGGTCGGAGGGGAAGGTAAAACTGTCAGTGGGAGAGGAAGGCGTACTGAAGTGGGGGGTTGGTCAGTGGGGGTGAAGAGAAAGGTCTAGGTTTGACAGGGACAGGAAGGTGTACCAAGGGGTTTGAGGTTGGGAGGGGAGAAATGAGGTGTTAGGGGGCGGGGGTGAGGTTGGGAGAGGGGAGCAACTATAGGGGGGGGAGGAGGGTATAACAAGGGAGAATGCGGCAACTGGGGAGGAAGGTGTAAGGGGGGGAGGAATGTGTATGGGAAGGATTTCAGAGGGAGAGAGTATTTTGGTGGGGGGAATGAGTCCAGGAGGGGGAAGGAACAAAGACAGAGAAGGGAGGAAGTAAGTGGTGGCTGGGGGGAATGTCCATGTGAACATGCAAAGGAGGGCTCTATGAAGTGTATGACTGTTTCCTGGGGAGTGAATTGAGGGGGCATGGTAGGAGGGAATGGTGAGTATGAGATGGGGCACAGTGAGCTGGAAGGTTGGGACAGTAGCGGTAGATGGGACGGCGAAAGAAAATAATGCTGAGCTGTTGGAAGCCCTCAGAGTGGCATGCGAGTCAGAGGGGTGGGTCCGCCTGCTCTCTGATGAAGTAGTGCTCATATGGGCGTGCATGGAGGTCTCATGGGGAGGATGGCAGACACCATGGAGAACTTGGTCCAGCAGAACACTGCAGACATGCACTCCCTCGCAGTTGCCGTGGGTGAGTTTCTGCAATGGCAACATGAGAGGGGAAAGGGGCATCTTGACATCCCTCCAGTTGCTCCTTCCACTCAAGAAGTCAGGCCAGGGCCCTCAGACACCTGGAGTGAGGCAAAGCGACAGCTGGACACCCCTGGGTCATCAGGAATCTCAGAGGATGTCCTCTCCCTCTGAGTCCCCTTTGCCTGTGAACCCCCTTAACCTCATCCTCTGTCATAGCAGAGGGAGTAGCTGGCCCACAAAAGGACAGCCAAAGCAAGCTGGGGCCCTCAGCTCTCCAGCATGCCAAAGTCATCGTAGGCAACAAAGCCAGCCATTGCACAGCACAGGGACTGAAGGTTGAGTATCAAGAAATGCCTTCAATGCAGGAACCCATGATGGGGGTGGGGTAAGTAGTGATGGGGTTAGCAAGAGCTGTAGTGTGCATCTGTTGACATAGAACAAGTTGATCATCACATATTTATCTGTCATGAGATCTCCTATGTAAAAATACTATCACTTACAGTGTTTTCAGCTGTGATCTCAGAATTCAAGTGAATCAAATGATGAAGATCAGTGATGCATTTTCAGTATATTACAGTCACGAGGCCTGTATGCTTGAATCATAGAATCAGTACAACACAAAATGAGGCCATTTGGCCTGTCATAGTCCCCAACCCTCCTGCGAATGTCAGGGCAGCACCTAGAGGAAGTGGTAGGCCTAGAAAAGTTAAGAATTTCTGATCACAAGTGGTTGCATGGGTGAACACATTTTGCCTTTGACTGTAAAATCCTGCAAGTGTCTCTGGATGTTCTAGAAGAATCCAGAGGCAAAAGGGTTGAGGGCAGTGGTGACTTTGACAGCCATTGGTAATGCATAGCCACCAGTTCCAGTTGGCAGCAGATTTTGTTCCAGAAGGCTGCAAATGCCTGCCACCACCTGACATGGCAGCTTGAGCCTACTGATAAATCTGAGTGTGAGCTTGCACCTCCATTCTGGCATGGTGTCCAGGCTCTAGCTCCTCTCTCTCTCGCTCCCAGATCCTGGCAGACTAACCTCTCTGATGTTTGAAGAAAAGCTGTAACCTGATATTACAATGGCTTCCTCTGAACCATTCCCATCTTAAGCCATCACCATGGCAACATGAATAACATGGGCCTTACATCCAGGTAAGTATGCTGATTGGGCTCTCAAGGATATCAGCAATGCAAACAGATTATTCATCATGCTATCACATAGGGACAAAACTTTTAGTAATATAAATAGGCACTACATAAATTCACAGGGAATGAGAACTTCCACTTTCGCTGACATGCACGTGCAGCAAGATTGGAATATTGTAAATCACCAAATGAGCATGTGTATGGGACATCCTCACTGCAGTTCACTAGATACACAGCACAGAGACTGAAGGTTGAGTATCAAGAAATGCCTCCAATGCAGGAACCCATGATGGGGGTGCGGGAAGTGGTGATGGGGTTAGCAAGAGCTGTAGTGTGCATTTGTTGACATAGAACAAGTTGATCATCACATATTTATCTGTCATGAGATCTCCTATGTAAAAATACTATCATTTACAGTGTTTTCAGCTGTGATCTCAGAATTCAAGTGAATCAAATGATGAAGATCAGTAGTGCATTTTCAGTATATTACAGTCACGAGGCCTGTATGCTTGAATCATAGAATCAGTACAACACAAAATGAGGCCATGTGGCCTGTCATGTCCATGCCAGCTCTCTGCAAGGGCAACTCAGCTGAGAATGTTTCTGCCACTCTGACCTCCTCTCGGTGCACCTTTTGTTTTTCACATGTACCTGTACCATCACCACTGCCTTGGCCTTGCGCTGTCACTCTTTTGTCATTTAATCTCATCTGCCTTGCAGCCTGCCACAGGCCTCCTCTTTAAATCTTTTTCCTACCCTCCCCCTTTCACTTGCTTAAGACCTGTTACATTTCTAACTTTTTCCAGTTCAAATGATAGGTCATTAACCTGAAATGTTAACTTTGTTTCTTTCTCCATAGAAGCTGCTGAGCACTTTCAGACTTTCCCGTTTTTGTTATGCTTTATTTAAAATTGGATTGGGGTCAAGATGTTTTCTGTCCCTTTAAGGGTTGCTGAATAGGCTGTTCCAGGCCAGTAAATAAAACTCTGATTAGGGAAAACAGATTTAGGAATCCAAATTTGAAAGGCACAGAACCCTAAGTTCAATCTTGAAATGAAGCTTACACTCCCTTCAGGCAGCTGCCAGGACTGCTGAAAAAATGAACTCATCCAATTTAGCGGTGGCCCCAACACCCATGCAGAACAGGCATGGCCTCTGCCCTGCCAAATTGGTTATTGTTGCACTCTTTTCGGCCCATTAAACAGGTGCAACACTGTTAAATTTATAGCTCTGTTCTTTGCAAATACATTTAAAGATTGATTTATGAATCTCTGCTGTGGAGTTGCACCTGAGCCGCAGCAGGCTCCATTTCATGGCTAAGAAATATGCACACATTTGAGGCTGATGGTCAGCGCATGTCTTCCTGAGGATCAAAAAATGATTTAAACAGGCACCTTGCTGGATTCTTGTGGCTTTCTAACCACCTCTACACCTGCAACACTGTTCAGCAACTTGAAAACAGCTCTGCAGTATGTATATGGCCTGACCTGAGCCTCACTTTTTAATTATTAGTTGGAAGCCTTTTTTTATTGCAAATTAAATGATTAATGCACATTTTTATTGCTGTGGGCATTTTTGTTGCTTTTACCAGATTTATTTTGCATTGCATTGCAAGACTTTTCTTTCCAACTATGTTTCTTGCAACCTAGCTTCCAGTTATTATTTTATTTATAGCAATTGGATTGTGAAGATGCAAATTCCTTTGTGGCTCCAATGGTGCACCTAGTTTTGGAGGAACAGCATTTCTCAATTGACAAAAATTGACCAGAACCTTATGCATTAAAAAAAATCCGTCTTTACTTACATTTACTAGATAACCAGTCCTTTTGAACATGTCAAGGAAGATTGTATTTGGTCCCTCCACTTCACAAAGTATTCTGCCACAGAAATCCACCAGTTCTTGAGAGCTGAATAATTGTGCCACAGGAATGGCTCTGTTGGCAGGAACTAAACTTTTACATCATTGGATCATATCAAGCTAGCACTGGTAATGTAGGCTAAATTAGTTAGTTATTCACAGATAAAACAGCCAAGTGAATGAAGCCTTGAGTTCATGAGTTTAACAGTGGAAAGGAGACATCATTTAGAGAAGGCCCCAAATATTTCCAAGATAAAATGGTTCTCAAGCGTAAACAGCATAATGGATGGTACCCATAATATGTAGTCTACTGTGTTTAATTGTCACCCATTGAAAGGCTCCTTTGCCCTCTTGGAAGAATGCACTGTACTGCCAACAAGGCAAACTACATCAAATCCATTTAATGCTACAGCATCTCTACTTTGCAAACAAACAGAATGCCGTAATGCTTCTCACTTGCCCGTCCAAGTTTGTGCCAACAATGAGCTACTTCATCACCAGCGCAGAGTTATATTTTTCAGTGTGCTTTGTTTCCTTTCCTTTAATTTTTGCTGGACATGTTTTCCCTGCTCTCCTCCCAGCACCTGTTCTTTGACAGAGGCTGATGAAAAAAAATCTAAATTTCAGGTTTGATGATGGCTGAAAAAACACATGCTGATTTGCATCCATTTACTATTAATTACACACATCATCTCACTCCTGGAATATTGTTGCAGGAGTCCCTAAGGAAAGTGATGGTGATGTGGTATTAATAATTCAGAGAGCCAGGGTTACGCTCTGGGGACCCAGGTTCGAATTCCACCACTGCGGGTGGTGGTGGAATTTAAAATCAATAAAAATCTGGAATTAAAAGTCTAAAAACCCATCTGGTTCACTAATGACTCCACAGCAATGTGGTTGACTCAACTGCCCACTGATATAGCCGAGCAAGCTAAAAACAAAAAAACTGCGGATGCTGGAAATCCAAAACAAAAACAGAAACGTCAACTCTTTTCTTCTCCGCCGATGCTGCCAGACCTGCTGAGTTTTTCCAGGTAATTCTGTTTTTGTAGCCGAGCAAGCTGTTCAGTTGTATCAAACCACTATGAAGTTCTAGGCATCGACCTAGGCACCAGGAAGAACAGTGGCAAACTCAGCCCTGCAAAGCCCTCCTCACCAGCATCTGGGGGTTTGTGCCAAAATTCAGAGAGCTGTCTCCCAGACTAGTCAAGCACAGCCTGACATAGTTGTACTTGCAGAATCATACCTTACTGATCATGTCCCAGACACCAGCATCGCCATCCCTGGTTATGTCCTGTCCCTCTGGCAGGACAGACCCAGCCGAGGTGGCAGCACTGTGGTATACAGGTGGGAGGGAGTTGTGCTGGGTGTACTCAACATAGACTCTGACCCCACAAAGTCTCATGACGTCAGGTGAAACATGGGCAAGGAAACTTCATGCTGATTACCATGTACTGCGCACTACCCCCGCCTCCCCCCCACCCTGCTTAGCTGATGCATCAGTACTCCTCCATTTTGAACACCACTTGGATGGAAGCATTGAGGATGGCAAGTGCACAGAATGTACTCTGAGCTGGGGACTCTAATGTCCATTACCAAGACTAGCTCGGTAGCACCACTATGGACTAAGAGGACAGAGTCCTAAAGTACATAGCTGCTAGACTGGGTTTGCAGCAGGTGGTGAGGGAATCAACAAAAGGGAAAAGCATACTTGACCTCATCCTTACCAAACTGCCTGCCACAGATGCATCTGTTCATGACAGTATCGGTGGGAGTGACCACCTCACAGTCCTTGTGGAGATGAAGTTCCATCTTCACATTGAGGATACCCTCCACTGTGTTGTGTGACACTACCACCATGCTAAATGGGATAGATTTCAAACAGATCTGGCAACTCAAGACTGGGCATCCGTGAGGCACTGTGGGCCAAAAGCAGCAGCAGAATTGTACTCAACCACAATCTGTGACCTTATGGCTTGGCATGTCTCCCACTCTACCATTACCACCAAGCCAGGAGATCAACCCTGGTTCAAAGGAGAGTGCAGGAAGGCACACCAGGAGCAGCACCAGGCAGCACCTAAAAATGAGGTGCAAACCTGGTGAAGCTACAATTCCGGATTACCTGCATGCCAAACAGGTTAAGCAGCAAGCAATAGACAGATCTAAGCCATTCCACAACCAATGGATCAGGTCTAAACCCTGCAGTCCTGCCACATCCAGTCGTGAATGGTGGTGGACAATTAAACAGGTCACTGGAGGAGGATGCTCAACAAATATCCCCATTCACAATGATGGAAGAGCCCAGCACATCAGTGCAAAAGATAAGGCTGAAGCATTTACAACAATCTTTAGCCATAAGTGCCAAACAGATGATCCTTCTCAGCCTCCTCCTGAGATCCCCAGTGTCATAGATGCCAGTATTCAGCCAACTTGATTCACTCCACGAGATATCAAGAAACGGCTGAAGGCACTGGATACTACAAAGGCTATGGGCCCTGACAATATTCCAGTAATAGTACTGAAGACTTGTGCTCCAGAACTTGACGTGTCCCTAGCCAAGCTGTTCCAGTACAGCTACAACACTGGCATCCACCTGGCAATGTGGAAAATTGCCCATGTATGTCCTGTACACAAAAAGCAGGACAAATCCAACCTGGCCAATTAACACCCCATCAGTCTATTCGTGATCATCAGTAAAGTGATGGAAGCGGTCACCAAAAGAGCGATCAAGTGGCACTTACTTAGCAATAACCTGCTCACTGACGCTCAGTTTGTGTTCTGCCAGTGTCACTCAGCTCCTGACCTCATTACAGCCTTGGTTCAAACATGGACAAAAGAGCTGAACTCAAGAGGTGAGGTGACAGTGACTGCCCTTGACACAGGCAGCATTTGATCGAATGTGGCACCAAGGAGCCCAAGCAAAACTGGAGTCAATGTGAATCGGGGAAAAACGCCCCACTGGTTGGGGTCATACCTAGCACAAAGGAGGATGGTTGTGGTTATTGGAGGTCAATCGCCTCAGTTCCAGGGCATTACTGCAGGAGTTCCTCAGGGTAATGTTCTAGGCGCAACCATCTTCATCTGCTTCATCAATGACTTTCCTTTAATCATAAGGGCAAATGTGATGATCATACAGTGTTCAGCACCATTCACGACTTCTCAGATACTGGAGCAGTCCATGTCCAAATGCAGCAAGACCTAGACAATAGCCAGGCTTGGGCTGACAAGTGTCAAGTAACATTTGTGCCATATAAGTGCTGGGCAATGACCATCTCCAACAAGAGAGAATCTAACCATCACCCCTTGACATTCAATGGCATTGCCATTGCTGAATCCCTCACTATCAACACCCTGGGGGTTACCATTGACCAGAAACTGAACTGGACCAGCCATATAAATACTGTGGCTACAAGACCAGATCAGAGGCTAGGAATCCTGTGATGTGTAGCTCACCTTCTGGCTCCCCAAAGCTTGTCCACCATCTACAAGGTATAAGTCAGGAGTGTAATGGAATATCCTCCACTTGCCTGGATGAGTGTAGCTCCAATAACATTCAAGAAGCTTGACACCATCCAGGACAAAGCAGCCCACTTGACTGGCACCTTTTCCATAATCATTCAGTCTCTCCACCACCGATACACAGTGGCAGCACTGTGTACCATCTACAAGATGCGCTGCAGGAACTCACCAAGGCTCCTTAGACAGCACCTTCCAAACCCATGACCATTACCATCTAGAAGGACAAGGACAGCAGATGCATGGGAACACCACCACCTGGAAGATCTCCTCCAAGCACCCCATCCTGACTTGGAAATATATCGCCGTTCCTTCGCTATCGCTAGGTCAAAATCCTGGAACTCCCTCCCCAACAACACAGTAGGTGTACCTACACCACATGGGCTGCAGTGCTTCAAGAAGGCCATGCACCACCACCACCACCACCACCACCACCACCAAGGGCAATTAGGATGGGCAATAAATGCTGGCCTAGCCAGCAATGCCCACACCCTATGAATGAGTTAATGTCTTAACTCACTGGGGATTGCGCACTGTAATCTGAAGCCCCACTTCCCCAAGCCACGACAAATGTGAAAAGTTTGACTAAATGACCAGATTGCTTCAATTCTACTGCACTGTTTAATTTAGGTTAACAGAATACAAACACCAGGTTTGTAAACTTAATAAGTAAGTAACTGTTTATTGAACAAACTGTCATAAGCCAGTGGCAAAAGAAAGAAATATGAACAGCAATTCCTATACATGCGCGCGAGAGCACACACACACACACACACACACACACACACACACACATAAACATAAGAAACACAAAACATGGATTTCAAGGGGAGGATAAAAGAGTTCAATAGCACCAATCTGGAGTGCAGGATTTGATGGGTTGATTTTGATCAATGTCTTCCAAATTTCTTTCAGTTCTTGTTGATGACACGGGATGGTCTTCCAGCACTTTCAGTATTTAGTTCACTGGTTGAGAATTTGCTTTTCAATGTCTCCAACAGTGGTTTTCCCTTTTTCCTTTTTACAGGGGTTTCCTCAGAGAGAAAGCAGGTTATAGAGGTATGAGGAAAAGCGATTTTAGATGTTTTCTCTTTGCAGGCCAGGAGCTTTCTGCTGCACTGTTACCACGCAAAACCCTGGTCACCTGGTCAGGAGCCAATTAAAATTATGATGTCAGGCAGCTACCTTGGTCCAGGACTCCTTTTCAGCACCATCCTGTCTTTCATGGCATACTCTATTCCAGGAATGCAACATTGTATATATCTCTCATCCTGTTCCAGTGCACTGCAGCCATTGTAATTCTAATCCAGTCCAACAGAAAATAAAATGATATATTCTTTACAACAGTCCAACAAAAATAAAAAGATATGTTCCTGACATTAAATAAAAGTGTCCTAGGCCCAACCATCTTCAGAATCACAGAATCTTTACAGTGCAGGAGGAGGTCATTCGGCCCATCATGTTTGCACTGGCTCACTGAAAGAGCATTTTACCTAATCCCACTCCCCTGCCTTATTCCTGTATCCTTGCACTTCTCTCCTTTCAGGTAGCAATCCAACCTCTCCAATCTATCCTCATAGCTACAGTTGTTTGTCCCTGGAATCATTCTTGTGAATCTCCTCTGTACTCTCTCCAATGCCTTCAAATCCTTCATCGAGTATGGCGCCCAGGATTGGACGTAGTACTCCGGATGAGGCCTAGCTAGTGTCTCATGCAAGTTTAAAATGACCTCCTTATTCTACTACTCAATACCCTTATTAATAAATCCCAAGATACTATATATGATACTATATACTTTATTAACTGCTCTCACACCATGCCCTGCCACCTTTAATGTACATATACACTCAGGTCCCTTTGTTCCTTCACTGCCTTTCGAGTTTCTCCCTTTATTTTATACTGTCTCTCCACATTCTTCCTGCCAAAATGAATCATCTCACATCTTTCTGTATTGAACTTCATCTGCCATTTGTCTGCCCAATCCACCAATATGTCTATGTCCTTTTGAAGTTCAAGACTATCCTTGTCACAGTTGACAATACTTCCAATCTTCGTATCATCCGCAAATTTTGAAACCATGTCCTGCACACCACATCCAGGTCATTAATATATAATCAAGAAGAGCCAGGACCGCAATACTGACCTTTGGGGAACTCTTTCTGAAAAATAACCATTTATCAACATTCTCTGTTTCCTGTCAGTCGGCAAATTTCTTATCCAAGTTCCTACTTTCTCTTTTATTCCATGAGCTAGAATTTTGCTCACAAGTCTATTGTGTGGCACTGTATCAAATGCCTTTTGAAAATTCTTATACACCACATCAACAGCATTGCCCTTATCAACCTTTTTTGTTACCTCTGCAAAAAACTCCAGCAAGTTAGTTAAACATAATTTTCCCTTGATGAATCCATGCTGGCTTTCTTTAATTATACTGCACCTGCCTAAGTGACTATTGATTTTGTCTTGAACTATAGTTTCCAGAAGTTTGCCTACCATTGAAGTCAAACTGACTGGTCTGTAGTTTCCGGCATTATGCTTGCACCCCTTTTTGAACAAGGGTGTAACATTCGCAATTCTCCTGTCCTCCAGCACCACCCCTGTAGGAAGACTGAGAGATTATCACCAGTGCCTCTGAAAATTTCCACTCCCACCTCCCTCACTAACCCCAGATGCATCTCAACCAGCCCTCATAGAGTCAGATAGAGTTACACAGCATAGAAAAAGGCCCTTCATCCTACTACGTCCGTGCTGGCCATCAAGCACCTATTTATTCTAATTCCATTTTCCAGCATTTGGCCCATAGCCCTGTATGCTATGGTGTTTCAAGTGCTCATCTAAATACTTCTTAAATGTTGTGAGGGTTCCTGCTTCTACCACCCCCTCAGGCAGTGTGTTCCAGATTTCAACCACCGTCTGGTTAAAAAAATAAATCCTCAAATCCCCTATAAACCTCCTGCCCCTTACCTTAAATCTATGCCCCTTGGTTATTGACACCTCCGCTAAGAGGAAAAGTTCCTTCCTATCTATCCTATCTATGCCCCTCATAATTTTGTATACCTCCATCAGGTCCCCCCTTAGCCTTCTCTGCTCTAAGGAAAACGACCCTAGCCTATCCAGTCTCTCTTCATAGCTGAAAAGCTCCAGCCCAGGCAACATCCTGATGCATCTCCTCTGCACCCCCTCCAGTGCAATCACATCCTTCCTATAGTGTGACAACCAGAACTGCACATAGTATTCCAGCTGTGGCCTAATTAGCATTTTATACAGCTCCAACATAACCTCCCTGCTCTTATATTCTATGCCTCAGCTAATAAAGGCAAGTATCACATATGCCTTATTAACCCACCTGATCTACCTATGCCGCTGCCATCAGAGATATATGGACATGTACGCAAGGTCTCTCTGATCCTTTGTACTTCCTAGGGTCCTACCACTCATTGTGTATTCCCTTGCCATGTTAGTCTTCCCAAAATGCATCACCTCACACTTCTCAGGATTAAATTCCATTTGCCACTGCCCTGCCCATCTTACCAGCCCATCTATACCATCCTGTAATCTAAGGCTTTCCTCCTCACTATTTACAACACCATCAATTTTTGTATCTTTGCGAAGTTATTGACCATACCTCCTATATTCACATCTAATCCATTAATATACACTACAAATATTAACGGTCCCAGCACCAATCCCTGTGGTACACCACTCATCACAGGCGTCCCATCGCAAAAACAGCCTTTGACCATCACCCTCTGCCTCCTGTCACTAAGCCAATTTTGGATCCAATTTGCCAAATTACCCTGGATCCCATGGGCTCTTACCTTCTTGACCATTTTCCCATGCAGGACCTTGTCAAAAGCCTTATTGAAGTCCATGTGGACTACATTAACTGCACTACCCTCATCTACACAACCAGTCACCTCCACAAAAAATTCAATCAAATTTGCTAGACATGATCTCCTCCTTACAAAGCTATGCTGACTATCCCTGATTAACCCCTGTCTCTCCAAGTGGAGATTAATCCTGTCCCTCAGAATCTTTTCCAATAGTTTCCCTATCACTGATGTTAGAATCACTGGCCTGTAACTACCTGGTTTATCCCTATTACCCTTCTTGAATAATGGTACCACATTCGCTGTCCTCCAGTCCTCTCACAACTCTCCTGTGGCCAGAGAGGATTTGAAAATTAGTGCCAGAGTCCTGCGATCTCCTCCCTTGCCTCACATAGCAGTTTGGGATACACTGCATCTGGACCTCTACTCTTAAGCCCACTAAAACTGCTAACACCTCCTCCCTTTCAATGCTAATTTGTTCAATATATCTCAGTCTCCCTCCCTGATTTCTATACCTACGTCATCCTTCACCATTGTGAACACAGATGAAAAGTAATAATTTAAAACCTCACCTAAATCCTCCAGCTCCACGCACAAGTTTCTGCAACTGGTGACATTTCCTGCAGATATAGTCATTGAGGGCACTTTGGACCTGCCTGACCTCCCACATCCCACAGGATGCACATTCCACATGGTCAAGTTGCACTGACATACCCTAAACTTTATATAAACTCACCTGTCACTTACCAATCATCATCTCCTCTCCCTCTCATGCTCTTTATGAAGTCTCACTCAATGCTCCATCAACAAACTTCCCCCCAACAAAAGGTCAGAAGTGGCGATGTTTGCTGATGATTGCATGTTTAGCACCATTCTTGACTCCTCAGGTACTGAAGCAACTTGTATCCATATGCAGCAAGACCTGGACAATATTTAGGCTTGGGTTGAAAAGCGGTTAAGTGACATACGCAACACACAAGTACCAGGCAATGGCCATCTCCAACAAGAGAGAATCTAACCATCACCCCATGACATTCAATGGCATTACCATCACTGAATCCCGCTCTGTCAGCATCCTGAGGGTTACCATTAGCCAGAAACTTAACTGGACCAGCCATATAAATACTGTGGCACAAGTGTAGATCAAAGATTGAGAATTCTAAGGCAAGCAACTTACCTCCTGACTCTCCAAACCCTCTCCACCACCTATATGGCTCAAATCAGGAGTGTGATGGAATATTCTCAATTTACCTGGGTGAGTGCATCTCCAACAACACTAAAGAAGCTTGACACCACCCAGGACAAAACAATCTGCTTGATTTGCACCCCATCCAACGCCTTCATCATTTGCCCCCTCCCCCACCGATGCACAATGGCAGCAGTGTGGTACCATATACAAAGTGCATTGCAGCAATTCACCAAAGTTCCTTCAACAGCACCTTTCAAACCCATGACCTCTGCCGCTTAGAAAGGCAAGGGAAAGCAGATGTATGGGAACACCACCACCTGAAAGTTCCCCTCCAAGCCACACACCACCTGACTTGAAACTATATCATTGTTCCTCACTGTTGCTGGATCAAAATCTTGGAAATCCCTTCCTAACAGCACTGTGGGTATACCTACACCACATGGACTGCAGCAGTTCAAAACGACAGCTCATCACTGCCTTCTGGAGGGCAAATAGGGATTGCCAGTGATGCCTTCATCTCATGAAATAATAAAAAATACTTTCAAATTAAGCTGTGAGCCACATTCTCCATTAGGCCAGCTGTTGGTACTTTGTCAGAGTTGTGCTTGGAGTTTATATTAATTACTCAAATAGCCAACCACACAAAGTTGAGCAGTTGCCTCAGATATCTGGGGGATAGCTTTGGCCAGTCAGCCAGCTGTTTCTGTCATAGATTTTGCTGGCATTGTAAGCCAAGGCTTTGTTGTTAAAGGTGTGACATTTCTTCTTTGTCAAAGGGAATCTGTAAACCGAACTAACCAAGTTTACCAAACAACCCCCATGAAGAAATTTACCAAACAAGATTTCACTTTTTATGACTAACACAAATCAGAATCAATACAAATTAAACATAAATTTACAGATAAATCATTGTTGGTATGAACTATAACTTGCACATGGAGTTGCAAATAAACAAAGACTATCTTATGGCATTAATAAGCACTCCAACCCACCTGTATTGTACCAGTTTCAGCCACACAGTCCTTCCAAGCAGAATTCCAGCCCCTTTCCATCAAGAATTTAGCAAATCCTCCCCAGGCAGCAACCAGTTCTTCTGTTTCTTCTCTGTATCTTTGTTCTTCACTATGTGCCACACAGCCTCTGTATTTTAACTTACTTCCTGTGGGTACTTCTTCCAGATCAAGGGTTGCCAGGTCATACAGGCGAATATTTCTTATTATTGTAAAATTATAATTGATCGCTTTACAAGGGATACAAACTCTTAAGGGTCCTCTTCAAGCACATTTTTAAAAATCAATTACTGTATTATTAGGGTGTTCAGAGCTGAAAGGGTAAAAGTGTGGGACTGGAAAAGCAATTTGATGTAAGAAAGAGTCACATGACCAAGCGTTATTGGGAGAATGCTCATGGCTCAGACTGAGTAATACCTAGTCTTGTGCATTTGTAAATAATTAAGTTCCTCCAATAAACCAGTTACTGTTCGGTCATACCTGCAGTCTCTGGAATCATTCCTTAGTCAGTAACAACCAACTGTTATGATCCCAGCTGAAATTATCCCTCGACCAGCCTGATCCCAGGGTGGAACCCAGCTTGATAGTTCCTAATTTTTATTTGTTTGTTTAGATACATGGAGAGGGTCTACTGAACAGAATCAGCAGAGTCAGTTAATGAACTTTTAACAAAAGAAAACATTTGTTAAACAAGAAAAGATTAATTGTATTACAATACTCCTTCACCCACAACTATACCTTTACAGATACAGGTTTGTAAGGATAACACAAGTTACAAAAGCTGTCTTCTACTTTAATGTTCACAGTAAATACACAGTCCATGTACCAATAGGAAACTCATGGTCAGACACCCTACACTCTGAAACCAAGTGACAGATGCCACGTCAATCAGGTGCTGTGGATCTCTCTTTAACTCGCCCCAGAGGCTTGTCCCGCCATGAGCCAACCAGTTTCACTGAACTCTGTCTTTCAAATGAGGGTTTCCGATCTCCACTCTCCAAGACCTCACCTTGGAATCTTCTCCCAAACCGACGCTTTCTCTTAGAGGCTTTCCGCAAGGGTTCACCTCCAGGGTTTTGAACTCTCTTTCCGATGTTCCTCTCCCCTGGGTCATCACATGCATTCAAGCTGTCTTCCACTCATTCTCTCTCTCACCAACTCAGCTGTCAACTGTACCACTACTTCGCATGTCCATCGCAAAGAGTTACAGACTGTCAGTTGTCTCTTTGGACCTTCTTGCTTCTTGCAAGCTGTTATTGCTTTAAATCTGTTTTCTGCACATTTTGTCTCTTTAAATCTAAAGAATAGAGCCTTTCTCTCTGCCCCTCACTCTTAATTTCACTTACCCTTTTCCAGGTTCCTGTCCTTCTTTTGACTAGAAGGTTTGCTTGGGACTTTCTCTTATTCCACTTCCCTGGATTTTGGGGTCTTTTCTTTAGCTTGGGACAGGTTATCTGTTTTCTTTGCTCCAGTCTCTCCTGGCAGCTACTTTCAAATCCAACTGCACTCAAACAGCTTCCAAAACAAACTGCTGTCTTTCTTCTTGTATGCATGCCTATGGGACTCTCTGGTCCCCTGTTGCTAGACAACAGTCCAATTCTTCTACTCTTGTTTGTTTACCTTAACTTATAATTATTAAAAACTCTCATTAGAAATGCAGGCACCTTTTTAAAGTGAAACTAAAACTCCATTTGGCCTTTCTTAATGCACAGATACTGAAGTACAAATCAAACTTAAAATTTAAAGCTAAAACTCTTTCTTAACTCCCACAAAATACAACTTACTTAAACTGTCTCTATTTCCAACACAATATACAACATGGTGGCAGCAGTGGAGGACCCTGAAATACCCAAAAGTCAACTTTAAAAATGTTTGCAAGTCTAACCTGAAAAAAGATGTTAAAGCTGAAGACTTCGGTAAAACAGATGAAAATTACCAGCAGAGCTCCATAGAAGACATGGAGGTTGAGAGGCAGAAGCTTACTAAGGGCTACATCATAGCACATGATGGTCCGTGAAAAATCCTGATCCAGCAGCAGAGTCAAAAAACCTAGTGACGATCGGGGAAGGGTGAGCAAACCTTGAAAAAGGCTCAAAATCTTCAAATTAACAGTCCAGTAAGTAGGCAGCACTGGGAAAACGGCATTTTTGGTGTGCGCGGCTTTCGATATACCTTGCAGCCCAGGTCTAAGGTTGGTGCTGCAGCATTTGGAAAAGCATAATTTGCTTAAAAATATTCCCCAGCAAACAGAGCTTAATAGATAAAAGCAGAGTCATACAGACTTGAAACGTTAACTGTGTTCCTCTCCGCAGATGCTGCCAGACCTGCTGAGTTTTTCCAGGTATTTTTATTTTTGTTTTAGAACTTAATAGACACTTCCAGCATCTATTTTAAAGAGCTGCAAAGTATAAGGACCAATTACCAAAAAAGGGCCAGCGACTAAGGCTGATCAGCATGGGAAAACTCCATTACTGCAACAGGAGGTGAAATTGTCCCAGATTTGCACTAAATGCAATAGTGGGTGGGAAAAATTATGTTTTTCCTGCCGGCCTCAATAGTGGCTTTTCATACCATTTCACCCCAAAACTGCCGCATTAATTATGCATTCCTGGGATATATGCCATTTTAATGGCAGGCGGGCTCCAATTCACCTGCCATGCTGCCACCTTGCTGCTTCATCATGCCAGGCTCCGCATTTAAAGTATAGCTGCGCTCAGTGCTTCCAGCCCAGGACTGCAGCTAAGAAGACATGGTCCTGAAAGGCAAGAAGACTGCAGCCCTCGAGTGCCTTTTGGACAACATGAGGCTCACTGTGACGTCCTTTACCCCGGCTATGGCCGCAGGAGGGGCAGCAATATTACCACTCCAACTTGGTAGGCGATGGCTGTGGTGATCAGTGCCAATGCTGCAAAGAAGAGATTGGCCAAACAATGCAGATAGAGGATGAATGATCTCATCCGTGCAGCCAGGGTATGGCAACCATCTCATCACTCTAAACTCACAACTCAAGCCCATCACACATTCACTGGCATCTCACTCACTGCCACTCAAGGGACATCACCACCCACTCTCATGCACATAACTCCACTTGTCCATCTGGCCTCATCTCCTCTGGAGTCTGCCTTCTCAGCCCTCACCATCTTGAGGTGGCTTGCAAAGGTCAACAAGTGACCCCACACACACCCTGGGATACCCTCCCTCCCCAGTACAGCACTTGTCCTGCAGCCTCTTCCCTGCCTGCCACCACTTCTCCTCATTCCCCAAGCAAGCCCTAGCCCTGCAGCTGTTGAAAAGCCATGCACATATAGCTGAGCTGGTAGGTAGTGACCTGCCCTCAAGCCCCCTAAAAGTGATGTGGTGCTGTCTGTGAAGCCTGGCGCTGATAACTGTAAGTGCTGACTGAAGCAAGGTAGGCAAACAAACCTTAAAGTCCTGAGTGAAGTGTAGCCCGCTAAGTGCACGCCTTTTATATGCTGTTGTAAAACACATTGGTGTGTATTTCCGCCGACATGGGCGGACTGTCTAGTAGGGGGTGATGAGTCCAGCGGGCTGGCCTAATGATGATATGTTGATGTATTACAATATCCAATGGTGGGGAATCTGGCCTGTCATTGACAGGCTGAGCAGATGATTGCAAACTGGTTTCACAATGTCGTGAAACCAATTTTTGGCCTTCTCGCTATATTGTCCGTTCACAACATTGAATGCGCCAGACGCCAGCGAGCTTGGAAAATCCTGGCCAGGGTTTTAAAAAATCCGGGTAGACCTTCTAAGAGCTGAAAACAGCGATGGATTCCAAATTTGCCTTGCCAGACTGATTTAGGCATATAGAAGGGCCAGTCAGACGCAGAATTGGGCAGTATGGAGGAAGAAATTTTTAAGATACAGAATTGCATCTGGATTGAGCAATGAGTCAGAGGCTGAACAAGTCTATATATTATTGTACTCTACTGAAGCAATTGATGATCATGTGATAGCAGGACAAGGTATTAATAAAACATCAGAAAAATTCGAAGAAGTTGTTAAAGCCTTTGATAATTAATTTAACTTATGGAGTAACAAGATATTAGAAAGAGCCAAGTTTAACAGAAGTGTCCAGAAACCTGGTGAGCCAGTAGATACCTTTATCAATGACCTGTTGCGACAGGCTGAATGTTGTGAATAGGGTGGTCTTAAACATGAGCTGATATGAGACTGCATCGTAGTCGGGGTTACTGATGATGCCCTCTCTGACCTACTGCAATCCAAAGAAGACTTAACTTTGGAGAGTTAATTTTGGACAGTTAGTCAGGCAATCAAAAGTTCATCAACAAAATAGACCCACATTAAAAGAAGACAAACCATGGTTTAGGAAAACTCCAATGTTGGTACAGCTTATTAAACAAAAGAATGACAAAAATATTCCAGGGAAAAAGCGACCTTATGGAACAAAAGCTCAAGAATCCATTAAAGCATGCCAGCGCTGTGGTGCGAAAAGGCCCCAAAGGCATGAACAGTGTTCTGCAGGCACTGCAGGATGCTTTCATTGTAAAATGTTTGGACACTTAGAAAGATGTGTAGAAATAAGACCTCTAGATACGTAGAGCTTAACGAGACAATTTCCGCACACAAGGCCATTAATGAAATAGAGGAGTCTCAGCAATAAGAAGATCAACAATGTTTCCTAGGCGAGATCAAAGATCCACTTTCTGAGACACTTTCTGGAATGTGGACATTTATGTCAATGGGCGCATCACTAATTTCAAATTGGATACAGGAACAAGTCTTGCCCGACAGAGAACAGTGGCCAGCAAAACAATAGCTGAGGACAACTGAAACTCAGTTATGTGGTCCAAGAGGGATCAAGCTACAAGCATGTTACAAGCAAGTTACAAGAACAAACAAATACTGGGAACATTATATGTTATTCACAATCAGAATTTTGCTCTTCTGAGCTGAAACACCTCTGTCGCCCTCAACCTCATCAAGACAGTGGAGGACATAAATAAACAGTCATCAGTGAGATCAAGTTGGAGCCCCTTAAACCATCCACATGCACTGATGATCTAGATTGGGGCTTCAGTGCCAATTTTTTCAAGCTCTTTACTAAGGCCAAAAATCCAGCCCTTTTCCAAGAAGATGTCCAAGTGGCAGAGAGTAAACTTTTTTTCACCAAAGATGTAATGAACCAATTGGACCATTCAAGTGCCTAAATGTGACCATGATACCCCATCACTCTGTGAGTCTGCAGAGCAGGTGAAAGATGAAACTCAAGCAATAGAATACACTGCTACAATACCATATTCATCCAACAGTGATGACCCCTTAGTAAGTCCATCCACACCTATCCATCCACCAAAAGTGGTAGTCCAGGATGCAAACAGCCAAGAATATCCAGAACCAGAGACAGAACCAAACCAGGCAATGACCACCTCGTCCATGTTGGAGGACATTGATCTTAATGCTGCATTAGGGTTACTGGAATTTTAGGGAATGCAAGATGTTGATCAAGACCTTCCTCACAGTTTTGCTCTTTACTTGCCCGGATGAATGCAGCTCCAACAACAATCAAAATGTGACCATGATACACCATCACTCTGTGAGTCAGCGGAGCAGGGGAAAGATGAAACTCAAGCAATAGAATACACTGGTACACCATCCAGCCCGCTTGATTGACCCCTCTCCCACAATCATTCACTCCCTCAAACACTGACAAATAGTGGCAGCAGTGTGTACCATCTGCAAGATGCATTGCAGAAACACATCAAGGCTCCTTAGGCAGCACCTTCCAAACCCATGACTTCTATAATTTCTTGCACCCTGATTACCTTTAGTAATAAACATAGGAGTACCTATCAGCTTATCATAAACTTTACTCTTTGGGACAATATTTCCTGGAGGAGCACTGTGCAACTTTACAAATTTTAATTTCCAACACTCATCCTTCACATGTCCTTTCTTATGACAGAAGTACCGTGTTGGTCCCCTTGAACTAAACCTGTCCTCCAAATCTTCAACTCTATTAACCCGAGGAGGGTCTGGATCTTTACCTTTTCCACCATCAGGGCCTGACCTCTCCTCATCATTGACCCTCTCATCCTGGTTTCTCGGGAAGTTTCCAAAGTGGGGCTTATTACTAATCACCTTGTGAGTTAATTCATAATCATCTGTCATTATTGAAGGTTCTCTTATTTTACCATCATTGAGGTCTTCCAGGTGAGACCTTAACCCAAGGGGTCAATATTTTTGAACTCTTCCACAACAAGTTCTATTCAACCTTCACCAATCCACATCACTTGTCGAATGCCATTTCCTTTTCCTTGCAAATTCTAGAGAGGTCTGGCCCACTCTCTTCCTCAAATTTCCACATTTCCATCTGTAGGTCTCTGGCACCAACTTATCAGCATTGAGTATAGCAGTCTTTACTTTCTCAAAATCACATAAGTGCTCTGCAGAGGGAGATGAATACATCTCCAAAGCCTTCCTTGGCAAAACACTTTGTAGGAGCATAAAATTCCTCATCAAATCAAAATCAAGAGGAACTCTCTGAGTATATCTGACTTTTCCTTATCAACTCAAGTTCACGTAATCAAAACTTATGCTCCATTTATTTTGTTTTCATCTCTCTCTCTTTCCTCTCTTTCTAAATTTTCTCTTTGTAAGTCATCTTTCTTAGCTCTGTTTCCTTTTCAATTCTGGCCAGTTATACTCGATCACTAATGGAATCAGTGCTTTCTTCCTCAAGCACCAGGTGCCTAGCCAATACTTCAAGGATCCCATTCCTTTTAGTTCCTGATCCTATATTAATCCCCACATGCTCTGCTATAGCCTGCAAAGTAATCTTTTCTCAGTGTTTTCAAATCTTTGAAAATCAGATCCTTCCTTTCACAAAGGCTTGAGCCTCAAAAGTACTCATGTCAATTTCCCAATACAATAGAGCAAAAACAAACATGAAATATTGTTTGTTTAAATGCTGTAAAGTTCCAGTGAATCTGTTTCAGTCTAACCCAGATCAAATCATCCCGAACCCCAGCCCTCATTTTTGTTATAACGCCCGTGGGAATCCATAAACCAAAATAACCGAATTTACTGAACGCCCAAAAGAAGAAAGTTAACAAACAGGATTTCACTTTTTGTAACTTCAACATAATCAGAATCAATGCAAATTAAACATGAATTAGCATTCAAGCAACTATAACTTGCACGTGGACTAGCAGATACAGGCTTTACTCATGAGCAATTCAAGACATGCCATTGTTATTATATGGCTCATCAGTACTCTACATAGGATAAAGGGGGCATGAGGGCATGGATGTGGTATGGGGCATGGGAGTAACATGGGGTTCATAGATGTGGGATGGGGACATGAAGGTGGCATGGGTCATGGAGATCACATGGGGGATATGAGGGTGAGGGTTAGAAGGACTAATAGCCTTCAATACAACTGCGATGAAGTCCCAGAGAAGCAAAGCGGGCCTCCCAACCAGCCCACCTTCATGGCCACATCCGAATGGCTTCCAGGATCAACAGCCCAACTTGATCTGGCCCTCACCTTGCCAGAGTGAAAATTGTGCATGTGGGGGCCATTTATATGGAGATGGGTCTGCCAAGTTGGGAAATTTCCCAACTTGTTCTTCCTGCCTCATTACTGAAAATCCGGTCCCCCAACTCTTAAAAGTCCTTTTCAACCATCTTTAAAAACAATTACAAATTCTTCAAACATTTTGAAGTAATTACAAATTTTCCTTACTATTACTGCTTCCAGGTCAAAGGCCATCACATATAGTTGCACAAGAAATTCCTTTGCGGTCTACCTTTGTTTTAGGGCTCCTTTTGGTGTTCTGCCAGATATAATGATACTTAGAAGCGAAACAATGGTGGAAGCAGAACTGATAGTTTTTGGAAGGGTAGTAAAAGAATATTTGAAAGATGAAAAATTAGAAAAGTATAAAGAACAGGATTAGCTGTAACTGAGAGTAGGCTGAATGTGTAGCTGTTTTAGAGTCAGCACAGTTTTCTGTAAAAATACTAAGATTTATGCAAACCAGTTTACTAAGAATATTAACCGTTTTACTAGATCAAGCTGATCCCTCCCTTTTGAATATTGTAATTCCAAGATAGGTGAACAGGTGAAATGCTTTATGTTCTGTACAGTGGGACATTTTACATGGCCATAAAAACAAATAGAGCTTCTGTGTGTTTCCAATATTTTGTGGTTTTTTTCACATTTCTAACATTCCAGTAATTTTCATGATTCATTTCTCTCCAGAACAAATTAGATGCTAAATGAAAATGAGGTAACCTTTAATTTAATGGAGGGATTAGGTTTGATGTCATTATCAAGACGATATAATTCACTTTTGGGTACTTTTTTTCTTCACTGCCTTGTGTTAATACCTCATTACAAATCATCTACCTATTGTACAACTCACCTGATTCTCATCCCATTGAAAACAATCAAATAAGAATCAGGTGTTCCGCTCTGTCAAGACACTGCCCAGGAAATGAAGATAGTGATTCACTACCATGATAGAGTATATTAAAACTAGTATAATTTTCATAAGATGATTAAAGGCAGATGAATAAAGAAATGGGTTACAATGTTGTTTGCCTGAAATAGTTCTGGGAAAGAGAATTACTTTTTGGAATAGATATGACGATCAAATGGTAAATTAAGTGGTGAACTATTGTTCAGCTCAGGGGGAAGCTGAACATTGGTTCACATTTATTAACTTAACAAAGTTACTTTTGCAGAACCAAGTTAGCCCACAGTTCCTGTATCATACTTTTCAAATCAGTCATTAAATACATTTGAAATAATATTTCAATTTCTGTATCAAAATTGAGTATGAGTGTGATGGAACACACATATTTGATTCTCAATACTCCTGTACAATAGTGAGCAATTGTCACTATTTATCTTGGCCTTGCTTTCTAACTGTGTAAGCTAAAAATCGTCTTAGCATTTTGACAAGAGTAAGGAAGGTAAATAAAAATCAGGATTTGCTTTTGATAGCTAAATGAAGACACAGTGAAGTGAAAACAGTAGTCCCTCTGCCACTGCCTTACTCAATCCATATGTGAACCTATGATACAGGAAATATCCACCATTCACTGCAATCAGGGTAGAGACCTGGTAATCTATAAATGCCTTGTGCATCTAATTGGGCTTTACTAAGGTAGTCATTGACACATGAAAGTGGTTTAGAAAGCTGAAGCTTGAATATCCAAAATATTGAAAAACATCACAGGTAAAAAGTATGCCAGGTGAAAGTATGTATCAAAGTAAGGAGCGGTGCATTGCTGTGGAGAAGACTAAACACCTTTTAAGGAAAGGATCCAAAGCATTTGCCTTTTATAATTATAAACTACTCACATGTAATGAATTCTGTGTTCATAAATTGCCATTTGTTACAAATACATTTATTAGTTGTTTATTTTAAAGTATGTTTTGTTATACTTTTTAACCTTAACAAAGAAGTATAGTTGTGAGGGGAGATTTTGTTTTTTGTGTTTGGATGTAAGCAGTTGTCTAGGTGGAGGATATAGAGAAAAATTGAGCTGGGGAAGCACATCTGTAACAGAATCTATCTGATAATCTATTGATTTTTTAAAAATTGGAACGGTCTGTTATGAATGTAAAAATTAGATAATGAAAGAAAATACAGGCCTAAAACTTAGGTGCTCTAAAAATTATTTGTTTTATCTTTATTAAATTCATTCCTTTCTTGTTTCCATGTACTTATGTAACAGCAGCACCTGTTTTACAGCAACGTGAAGGTGCTGCAATGGCATAGTGGTATTTGCACTGGACTAGTATTCCAGAGACCCAGCGTAGTTCTCTGGGGACGTGGGTTTGAATCCTGTCATGGCAGATAGTGAAATTTGAATTGAAACCATTGCTGATTGTCATAAAACCTGTCTGGTTTAGTAATGTCCTTTAGTGGAAGGAATCTGCTCTCCTTACCTGGTCTGGCCTACACAGCAATGTGTGGTTGACTCTTAAATGCCCCTTGAACAAGGGCAATTAGGAATGGGCAATAAATGCTGGCCTAGCCTTCATCCATTGAATAAAAAACAAGCAAAAATGAACACTCTGAAGTTAAGGTTGCTCTGATGAGTTTCAGTGTGTAACACAGACAGCACTTATGCATCTTATCAGCAGACATTGCTGGATCTATCAGAGCTCAATCTAGCAAGATTCTAGGGCCAGTCTGGGAATGCTCCCAACCACAATCCAGCTGTTGCTAAGATGTCAGTGGGGCAGACATAAGAAAAAACAGTCACCCCTCCTCAATGGGAATGTGCCACAAATTGGTGAATGGGAGAGAGAGCTGGAAGATCTGGATTCCACCCTAAAATCCAGGTCCTTTGCCTCAACTCTACTAGAATTCTAATGCCCAAAGATGGAACTTAAAACTTTGCATCACTTGTCAAAATTTGAAGCATCCTAATAATCATGAATTTGAAACCACAGTTATATAGTGGACTTTGAATTGAGATAGAAACTATAATTGAACCACAATGAAATTTTGGTGTCTTCATCATTGCATTTGCGACTGTCAACAAAGTAGTAGTTATAAGGAAATGGAGCAGAATTTGGAGCTGCTCACTTTGCATGGGGGCTCCTGAATTTTTAAGAAGCATTTGCTGGTGCACAGAACTCCTGTCTGAAGCTGACGGGAGTATCTTTTACATATTTAAAAGGGTTCAAGGAAAGGCACCATGCTGTTTTCTTGCCTGTGAGTGTGCTGGGAGTCCCTAGCTTCCCACTTGGCAACATTGGGTGGAATTTCACGATCCCGTTCTGGTGTGGGTGAGGCCGTAAACTGCGGCAAGTCATTCAAAAGTCCATTGACTTTGTCAGGACCAGAAAATCCTGACAGTGGGAGGGGCTGTAAAATTCCACCCACTGTCAGAATGAGTACTTTACAGAACCTGCAGGTAGGATGGCCTTTAAAAAGTGCACAGAATCAGCAAGTCAGGGAAAATTATTAGAAATGTTGAGTTAATTATTTATAATTTTATTTAAGTTCATCATGACCTTGTTCAAATAGCAAGGATATTCTACTGAAAATGATGATCTGATTATTATTTCCCTGATGTGCTCTGACCCCTACAGGCCTGAAATTTCTCAGATGAAGGTAAGTTTCAGATAGAACTTAGATCTGCCTGGTTTCCATTTCAATAGGTTTAAAGGATCTCATAAACATAGAGTAAAGAAGGAAGTAAGTGTAAATGCTGTTCATGTTGCTTTAACATTGTGCACTCTTTCTGCAAAAAAGGGCATAAATAACCAATGATAGAGAGGTGCAAATGGAGGAAGAACACCACTGCCAAAAAGCTGAGTCCATACAGTCCTTGGCAGTTCAGAGAAAATATCATGTCATGCACAGCCAAATCAGCTCTTCTCTGCTTCACATCATAGGAGGTGCCTTGAAAGAATAGATTAGTTTTCAAAGACCACCAGAGACATTCCGATTCACAATCCTGCCCTCAACCACTGTCATATGCTTACCAATTCTGTCATGACATTTCATCAATCAAGCATCAGCACAAAGACACCTGCTAGGGAACAAATATTTAATGAATCTGAAGGGTTGACACTGGATGAAGGTGTCCCAATTGGGTATTTGTGTCCCCAGTCAAAACCTGCATTTTCTACAGAGCTGAAAAAAATATATGTAAACAAAATGGCTTCCATAAGCTGATTTCCACCTTAAGGCTATCACTGCTCATACCAATGCTACTCTAGTGACAGTTTTAATTTGGGTTAGGTTTGAGATGCAAGTTGAAAGATTTGTACATGAAAGTTTGTGCATGAAACCTGCTAGTGATCACATTTAATGCATGAAAACTGAAAGGAGGTTAGACAGAAATCACAGGGAAAATATGTTGACCAAAGATTGCAATCATTTCCAAAAGCTTTTCTCATTAAGGTTAATTAATACATTGGAGCTGATTATTTGTCCAAAATGCTTCACCACTGCAGGTGTTTTTAAATAAATCAATGGACAAATGGGCAGATTTCCTTGGATAAAATGTGATTAGATCATTTGCATTTTCTGCTCTGCCTTTTTCTTGCGAGGAATGCCAGGGTCCTGGACTTTGAGTCCCTAGCTTCTCAATTGGAACATTGTCAGACTGAATCCTTTAGAGGGCCGACAGGAAGGATGACCTTTAAAAAGTGTGCAGTACTAACAAGCACTGAAGGACTGCTGACTGCAGTTGTGCGCTGGCCTCTTCCTCATTGAAACAATAAGAAGTTGGCACTAGGCAAAGAGAAAATGGAGCATGGAGTCAATGTGCCATGATGCAAAGGATCATGCAAATGCCTAAATTGTTCAAAACAAATGTTACTGTCATCCCTCCCTTTAACACTGTTTTCCAGCTCCTTGATTAGAAAACAAGGCTTAATGAGACATTGTGCAATCTGTGCATTAGTTCTTAGCCTTATTTATGCAGATTTGTGATTGTTGGTACCAGGAAAGCATTGTAGGTCTCAAGACTCTAAATTCAATTTTCTGGGGGTTTCCTTATGCATTACTGACCCCATTATATTTGTATTTATTTTATTGTTCTCAATAGCATTTATCATATTTTTTGTACTTCATATTTCAGTGTACTGTAAATAAATATGTTGGTATCTTTAGCCTGAACAAGTAATGATCTGAGTTCAATGCTTCATCAGTTCAATGAGACTGGTACGATAGTATGCAATGGCAACTATTCTTATGCGTAGCTGTAGCTTTGGAAGTCATGTAACTCTGAAAAGGCTGAAGAGTTCAAAGTCACGGGAGACAAGCCAATTTCCAAGAGCTGCTTCCATTGAGAACAAAAACAACATAACCAAGAACTTATTAGATAATAGAACAATATTGGTTGTTTAAAGGATAATTATTTTTGCAAATTGTTATTTTTGGATTGTATCAGTTATATGAACATATGAATTAAAAGCAGGAGTAGGCCACACAGCCCTTCGAGTCTGCTCTGCCGTTCAATAAGATCATGGCTGATCTTTATTCGAAGAGTTAAGAACAATTTCCTTTAAAAACTTCTTCTCAGTGTTCCATGTAGGCAGTCATAGAAACTTCGACCTGAAGTACATATGAAACATCAACTTGTTCAAGCCAATTGTTTTTGGTTCTAACTGAATGCAATAAATAGTAAACAGAGGTAGGTTCATGGTTATCTGTTCAGTCAACGCATCACAGGAAACTACTTTGTGTACAATTGTGATAAAGGATCCTGAAAGAATCATTACACCCTCTTTGAGAGGCTATTTCAATATGTTATGTTATCTTATGTCTTATTGTGTCCAAAATGGTAGTTTCAAGACAAACTTATTGTGGTTTTCACTTCATTTTAAATGCAAATCAGTCCTGTAACCATGTAATATGAAAAGTGCTTGGTTACAGTTGTATTTAGTATTTTATTATTGCTGTTAATGGGTTACAAATTAAACAGCATTCTTGTGCTATTTGATGGAAAAGAAAAAAGAAACAGAAATGCCACCATTAGGGCTAAAATCCAATTTGTAATACAAATCAGAATAATACAATTCTGGAGAGTATTGCAGAAATACAACCAACTGTCTGGGCAGCAAAAATATGCCTTCAAGACTCTGCTGATCTTCTAACCATTCTTGTCGAGGCATGTGTTTCATTGTAGAAATGACTCTGCTGTTGGGACCAATTTAATTATTGTCATTAGCTGTGGGAATGGGGTCAACCATTGTCTTATAAAAGCCATACATTGATATGATTTTCTTTCCTGAAGAGAAGGGAGGGCTGAATTTTGTAATTTGAATCCATCGTGACAACTTCCAGTGCATTATGCGTTGACATGGATCCTCTGTATGTTGTCACACGCAGTCTGTACCTTCAGTGAGTGGCAGCTCCTCCTCTTGATGTATTTGAGGGGATGTTTTGTGTGATTGTGTGCCAAAGATTGCACTCTGGATCGTAGGGAAGCCAGCAGCCCCATCAAACTAGGTTACCTATTTCACTGCAGCCTTGCTGTGATGCAAAATGGGCTGAATTTTCCCTCCTATAAAGAGAGTCAGTGACCTGTTTTGTGCATGAAATTGCAGATTGCTTGCATATCAACAGGCTCAAATGATATAGTGCTGGAAATCTTGGTAATGGTGGTTACTTTCATATCTATTGAATGTATAGATCAGGCAGTTGATTGTGGCTGCAGGGATTAAACATGTGGGCCCAGATTTTCCTTCCCAGGTAGGGTTTGCAAAGATGGGAGAATTACCAGTTCTGTGACCCCAACCTCCAAAAATCTCTGCCTGAACTTCCAATTTTCAGACTGGGGAGCGGGCTATAATAGCAGTTGGGATGGGGGGAGGGGACCCTCGAAGTAGTGAGGGGTCGGAGGCGGCCCAATGCAGGTTGGATGACTTGTGTGCAGATATAAAGTGGACCTTCAGAAAGGTCCATTTGATAGGTAGTTAATCAATGCTGAAGTCCCTGTGCCATGGAGGAGACGTCATTGACTTGTCAGGTGAGTGTTCAAACTGTAAATGTTACCCAACTGTTAACTGACCCTGGAACAGCTGGTCCATCAGAGGTTTCGCTATGGGAGAAATGTCATTGTTGCTGCCTAATCAAAATGTACTCTGCTGAACCACTGAAAGCATGGAGTGGATTCTCAAGACACAGCCATGTCGATGGTATCATCTTGCCACCACTACCTGGTATAGATGCTATACAGTCATGCAATTAACTGCCAAGACTTAATGGGTAGGTGAATGATGAACACTGCCATGCTCATTTTCCCATCCACTTGTCCTCTTGCCACCCATCAGCATGCATCTATACTGCTGACCCTTGATCAGGTCCCTAACAGCAGCACATTGTCACGACGTGTGGCTAAGAGGAAGGAAACCAGTAGGGCCATCAGTGGTTGTGGAGTACAGCATGCTACTTTGGAGTCACAGTCTCAATTTACATGACACCAAGCATTTATGCAGACCCAGTTTTTCCACCAAACCTTACCAGTAATCATTGACAATATGGTGAAAATAGTTAGTGCATATAAGCACACAAAAGTGAATGAGAGCATTGTAATCTGAATAGCTCATGGCTTCGCCTTACATTTTTATTCATAGAATGTCACACAGAGGAGATGTGGGGGAAGGAATGGGCCCAGCTGCCCCATGATTTTCTGACCGGGACCTTCACATTTTGATGGAAGAGGTCCAGAACAGGATACCAGTCCTCAGCCCTGCTGGCCAACGTAATGTCCCCGCAGCAACCAAGAAGGTTTGGATTCAAAATGCAGCTGCAATTAGTGCAGGAGATCAACAGCTCATGGATTCAGTGCAGGAAAAGGTTCAATGACCTGCTGCATTCTGGCATGGTGTGTAGGTTGGCTCATCCACACTGATCTCCAAGGGAAGAGTCCTATCTGAAGTTAAGGTTCAAGACGTGGCATGTAACTCTGCTGCACCATTGAGGCTTGTATGTGTATGCAGTTCATGTAGGTGCACACAGAACACATGTGAATGAGCACTGTGATGAACAGAATGCCGCAAAGAACAATATCTTTCCATAATCTTTTTATCTGGCTAACATAAATTTATCTTGCCTGGGGTGGGTCAGCCTGGCTGAGACAGACAGATCTGATCCGTGGAACAGATGGCCATGGAGATTGCCAAGGTGTCTGACAGCTGTCTTTTGGTGATGGTGAATAGCCATCAGGAAGTGATAAAGGCAGTATTGAAATCACCTTGGCAAAATGTGGTAATGGTGGAATTCATGCTGTCACTTTACTGAGCACTAGAGAACCTTGGCAGGAGACCGAGTGCAAGGATGGGATTGTATCATGAGTGCAGCATAAGCATGGCTGAGGCAATGGAGTGCAGAGTGCATTGACAATGAGAAGGAGTGTACCTAAATAACTCCTTTTGTGTCTCACACAGGGTCCAAGCTCTGCTCCCTTATTTTCCGGTCCAATCATTCCCTGGGCAAAAAGAGGAGGAAGAGGTATTCGAGGAGGCAGCATCATATCTGACTTGCCCACGCTCCATCAACTCTGATACGAGCACTTTGGAGGGATGTAGTGCGTGTGTAGAGTTGGTGGCACTGGGTGAAAGTCACAGCATTGGAGAGCAGGAGAAGGTGTCAGAGTCAGAGACATCTGAGCACAACCCCTGTCAGAGGGGGGAGGAAAGTCACAAAGATGCTCCAGTGGGCAGGAATGTGCAGCATCAGGAATCATCTTTTGGACACAGTATTTAGATAATCAGAATCAAATGTGTGGACATCTGGCAGAGTTCCTTGAGGCAGTGGGAGCTCTTGTGCTGTGAATGGAAGAGTCTATCACCACTATCCGCATTGTCCCGAGGCTTCAATCGCATGAACTCTGACCATGGGGGTTTGCCAATCTCGTGGAGAGACACATGCAGCAGTACTCAGAGTGGATGAATGGATGCAAGAGCCGCATCTCAGCCAAGGAGTGGTATAGGCCTCCCTCAGTAGCCTGGATTAGTCCACTCAGAGTATGAATGCTGACATCCATGGAATACATGAGGAGCTGCTCACCCTTAACAGGACGGCTGCACTATTGAAACAATGGTTGCTGGATTGGACAACTGCTGTAAACCAGCAGCCAGACCCATCAACTTTACCTGAAGGCCAACCCAGGGTTATGCATGTCACTAAGGAAGGTGAAGGTACTGGGAGCTCCTCAGCACCCTCATCCTCCTCCATTTTCCGAGCCCCTCTGCCAGAGGTCTTGTCTGCTGCACATGTGCCAGTGACCACAGCTACCCAGGCAGAGGTGCAAGGGCTGCAGTCTGAAGGAGATCCCCAACTTTGCCTGCACAATGGAACAGGTCAACATGCTGCTCATTGCCGTTTAGACAGATAAGTGAGCAGCCTGGCTCCACCTCCTCCAAGGCAACACGGGGGTCACTTCGTAGAAGTGGGCAATAGTGAAGGTGGAGCACTAATGGGTTCACCATGGTTATACTTTTCACATTGTATATAGCACACTTGAACAACTCTTGAATATATTTACTTACACTTATACATGATTCGGTGTGTGTTTGTACACTAGAGAGCTCAATAGGATTGGTAACATTATCGATAATAGTGAAGGCAGCACATTGAGGTCAATCTCAACTACCTGCCAACAAGATAAAGGTTTTCAGCTGATTTGTGATGCTTCAGAGGGCTTCTTCCTTCTCTGCTGTCTCACAGGGTTTAAAAGCTCAAGCACTCAGATGATCCTTGTATCTTTCATTGTCTATCCAAAGTTGGCTTTAAGGGAGGCTCAATGATCAGACTCCATGAACGGATGCTGGGCAGCAGGTATACCTCAAGTATGAGTGCTGGGTGCAAGGCATTCATCTTCACTGCAGTGTTACACATTGGTCTAGGTGTGAGCATTGCAGCTTGAGAGACCACATATCGTGCAGGTAATATTGGGACTAAAGAGCTGCCGGTCATCAGGTTGACTGGCAGGTTTCTGAGGCAGGACTTCCTCTTGACTGAGAGTTGGAAATCTCACCTCCAGCCAATTAACACTCCTCAGAGTGTAAAATTATGTCCATTATATTTAGAGTACTTGAAGTTTCTATCTACTCCTTATTATTTAAGTTTTTTTGTAATTTTCCAACATTTTTTTCTATCCTCAGTGAAATCTTGTTGCATTGTATCCACGGATTATTCCTACCTGGCTGACTGGATCTGCCACCCACTGTAGATCTATCAATGCTTTTACTTTGATGTGCTTGATAATTATCTTAATCGCTTTGGGAATTATCTTAAATCCGCTCCTTTGTCTAATTTCCATTTCATTTTAATTGCTTTGAATTTGCGAGCCTGAACCAGTACTTCTAATTGATATTCACATTAGGTACAGATTATATGAAGAACCTCAACATGCTTTTCCACTTTAGACTGATGATAGACATAAATTTCCTCTTCTAAACTGGTCGTTGGAATGTCCTATTTCAATTTGAGAACCTCAGTCCCAATGGGGATATTCAACCATTCTATTTTCAAGTTTATAGGGATGATGTTTTTCACTAAAAGTAACAGAAAGAATTTTACATTTAGTGGCATAACAATTTTTCCCCCCAATTGTTGAATGGGTTAGTTCCACCACCAGGGCACACAACAGTTCTTACTGTGAGCACTAATCAGAAAATTTGGGTCCACGGTATCTGAAAAAAAATAAAGTACTTTTGCCCTGTGACACGCCAGTCAGCATTCCCTGTGACTGTTAGGAAGATACAGCCACGGAATCTGCCCTAATAAGTAAATGTACGTATTTTAATAAAGTATCCAGTACTGCAAACTATTAGTACTAGCAGAACATAGTTTATTTCACTTTGAAGAAGTAAATGAGATTGTTTTATAGTTTGTTGAGAACAATGCATAGTTGGGGATTAAATGATATAAATTCTGCTAATGTCAGAGGAATTGAAGCCTTGTAGCTTGCTTTAATTTGAAATAGGTGGTATGATTTTCCAGTGATTAGTGTCCACTGACTATTTATTCTTGAGTTGTAAAGCAACAAGAACTAGGACAGGTGACTTATGAGGTCAGTCCTCAGCTGCTATATTTCCCCAAGAGTTCCAACAGTAGCTACATCAGGTACAGGTGAAACAATGCCATGTAAATGAGGTGGGGAAGGCAATCCCCATCGCCGGAACTTCCATCTCAAAGTTTATTGGAACAGCACCCAAATGTGGGGATGCTCAAGGAAGCTGATATTGGGCCTTGTGTTGGGCACCTGTCAGGTCCTTGCTCTGAGGGGACAGACAGAATGGCAGTACAGGCCTGAGAAGATGTATTATTTTCACTTTCAGCCTCCAACTCTATAGGCCTTAGCTTCAAAATTTGGTTGTATTGCACCTGTATTTTCTGTATTACAAATGCTGTTTTATGTCCAGAATGGCAGTAGCACACACACTTCTGGTGCTGGCTGTACCAGATGTCATTTTAACAAGGGCATTAGCGCAGGCACTGAGATCAGCACCAGAGGTATACAGAGTAGATAGATCATGATTGTGAGTGTGTAATGCTGATTTGATGTTAGTGGTGCCATATCTGACATGATCAGTCCAACTAATGCCCTCTCTTAACCTTGCATTCAGCAGTAAGAAGGACCGCCCCCAACGCCCCCCCCCCCCCAATAAATGGCTAATATATAAATAAGGGCTCATAGGGTTATATATTAGCATGGATAGAGGATTGGTTTGTGTAAAGGCGGCAGAGAGTAAGCATAAATGAGCCATTTTCAAGTTGGCAGTCTGTGATTGTTGGAGTCTTGCAAGGACCAATGCCGGGGGGCTTCAGCTATTTATAATTTATATTAATGACTTAGATGAAGAGACAGAGAGTGAGTAAAGTATCTAAGTAGGCTGACAATACAAAGCTAGGTGGGGATACATGCTGTTAGGAGACAAAGAAACTGCAAAGAGATATCGACAGGTTAGGTGAGTGGACAACAAGATGGCAGATGGAATATAATGTAGGAAAGTGTGAGGTTGTTTGCTTTGGTATTAAGAATTGAAAAGCAACATATATTTTAAATAATGTGAAACTTGCAAATGTTGGTGTTCAAAGGGTGTAACTCTTTTGAGCACAAACCGAATAAACTAAATTAACAAATCAGGGGAAAAATTAAAAGGCAGCCCCTTAAAGGGAAATTGCAAAAACAAAAGACTGAATTTAAAGAAAACTTACAGTGTAGTTGTACAAGAAACACAGAAAGTTAACGTACAGGTACAGCAAGCAAATAGGAAGGCAAATGGCATGTTGACCTTCATTGCAATGGGATTGGAGTCCAAGAATAAGAAAGTCTTGCTACAATTGTACAGGGCTGTGGTGAGATCACACTACTGTGCGCAGTTTTAGTCTCCAGATGTAAGGAAGGCAATACTAGCTTTGGAGGTGGTGCAGCGAAGGTCCACAAGATGGGTTCCTGGGAGAGCGTTGTCATATGATGAGAGACCAATTTTTGGCCTAAATTTGGCTATACTCTCTGGGTTCTAGAAGAATGACAGCTGATCTCATTGAAAGATACAAGATTCTGAAGGGGTTTGTCAGGGTCGATCCTGAGGGGTTGTTTCTCCTGGCTGGAGAATCTAGAACATGGATGTATTGTCTCAGGATAAGACATCAATCATTTAGGACTGAGATGAGGAGAAATTTCTTCACTCAAAGGATTGAGTGTCTTTGGAATTCTCCACTCCAAACGAGTTTGTGGTGCTCTGTCATTGAATATATTTAATGCTGAGATAGACAAATTTTTGATCTTTCGGGGAATCAAGGGATATTGGAAGTGATTGAGAAAGTGGAGTTGAAGCTGAAGATCAGTCATGACCGTGCTGAATGGCAGGGTAGGCTCGACAAGCCATGTGGTCTACTCCTGCTCCTATTTTGTTTGTTTTTATGTACCCATCTGCATTTGGGCCACCATGACAAACCAGAGGGTGGTGAATGGATGACAAATGCTGTCCACTGACCATCTAGTTCATGAATCTGGTGTGAGATCCATACACATGAGAAGCATGCTTCTAACAAAAGCCATGCTGATAAATAAAATGGTCAAGCAGATCACTAGAGTACTTAAACAATGCTTCCATTGCTTCCAAAGGTTGTGTCATGATTCAAAGTGGTCCATTTGCTGCACAACCTCACCATCAAGCAGCAACAACTGCTGCCACCAGGTATATAATAAGCAGCTGAGGAGGAGGAAGGAAGGAGGTAACCAACACGCCACCTTTTTGGTCAGTTGTCAATGACTGCCTAATCAGACACCAATGAATGCAACTCCAATTCCACATTCAACAACAGTTCTAATCCTTACCTGTCCCTAGCAGAGCTTCCTCTTGGCTGCAAAGCCACCACAAAACAAACATTCCAAACCAAGTTTATAAATCAAACCTAAAGAGAAGTAAAAATGTGGTGAAACATAGACTGTTTAAGGGGGGTGGAACAAATGAAGCTGGATAGAAGGCCAGTGATAGGTGGAGGCAAAGGAGAGATTGCAAAAGATGTCATAAACAAAATGTCTCTCCACAGATGCTCTCAGACCTGCTGGGTTTTTCCAGCAATTTTTGTTTTTGTTTCAGATTTCCAGCATCCGCAGTACTTTGCTTTTATAAATCAAACTGTTCAATATTCCATATGAAGATCAACTAATCATCCTTGTGTATTCCCTTAGTACCTATGTTATGGGTGTCTTTACAATGTTGCCCCAGTGGCTGGAGCATGGCTAGTAGAAGATTGCTGACTGTTACTGAGGGAGACTGCAGATGGCTTTGCAGTATGACCTTGAACAACTCTGGTCTTAGAAGGCCCTGCTTCGTATAGCACCACCGTGGCATGGGTGGCAGTAGACTGGGTTGACTGGCTGACAGGTAACAGGAAAAGCACTTGTAGAGTGACAGTGGTGGGAGGACTGCTGTCATCCTGCAAAATGTTTGTGTTGTGTGGTGCTCTTTCCATTCCCATGCTTCACAAGCCTAGCAAATTGTTGGGGGACAGATTGCTGAACTTCTGAGAGGCCATGTAGGCCCCTTTGAACACTGGCATCTGCAGCTCTGTTGGCAGCAATCTGAGCCTCCATGATAGAAAGCTGAATCAATCTGAGCTTCCACTGCAGCAGCCAAATGTCCCAGGACGAAAAACCGGTTCAAAAACTTCAAATAATAATTAATTTAGTAATACTGGCATCAGTAATTCCATTTTAAGGTATATCAGACCAGTTTGGACAGGTTTTACTTGTCCCCTTCATTCCCAAGTTTTACTGGTTTTTCCTTTTGGTAGGTAGCTCCTGATTGTGCTACAATGGAATCTGAAACTTTGACCATCAGATGCTACATCATGATTGGGTCTGCAAATGTTTTCTTGGAGTACACTACCACTTCCAGCCAGGAAAGGATGGGTCCATGCTCTGCCACATTCCTGTACTAAGTCGGTGCCAAGTTGGTGCCAGACTCCTCATGGCCCTTGAGAGTGACCACAGGCTTTCTGCCTGGCTTGCCAATGCATCAAGCATTTCAGAGTGTGTATCCATCTGCATTTTTTCACAGGCCTCCCAATTGAAATTCTCATCTGAGTCCCCTGCATGGACAACCTTGAATAAAAAAAAAAATTACCTAGAAAAACTCAGCAGGTCTGACAGCATCTGCGGAGAGGGATACAGTTGACATTTCGAGTCCGTATGACCCTTCATGAGAACTAAGACATATGGACAACCTTGTTCTCTGTCAAGCTGGCACCTGTGCTGCACTTGTCCCCTGCCCTGTCTGTGGGCCAGGTGTCTCAATACGTGCAGATTCCATTTCTATGCTACCTCTAAAGCTCACGCAGCGTCAATATCTGAATGAATGTGAGAGTTGATGATGGTGTTTCTTCTTCATCTCTGTCTTCCTGCTTATCCACTTTTTTCTCTTCCAGCGCTGTCTGGCCAGGTTGCACCACCTGCATATCTGAAAATAGAAAGGCAGAAGGATAGGGTTAAGCTAAGGGGAGGCAGGGAAAGCAAAATGTGCACCATCTTACACCTTCTGTATCTTGGAAATCAGAATAGATTGTGGGATGAGGAGGAACTGGGATATGAAGGGGTGCAGTTATGAGCATAATGTCATTTTTGATGATTTCAGCTCCACCACTGGGCTCAGCTTCCATCCTGTTCATCCAATAAGCACCATCTCCTCCATAGGGGTAAGGACATGCAGGCATGCCTTGCCTCGTCAGCTCCCCATGCCCCACCTCCTGGATAGGTTCTGCTGCCTCTGGTTGTGTGCCACATTGTCCTGCAAGAAAGAAGGAAATGTGTCAGTGAATGTGGTGCAATATGTTTGGGTGATGTGGCTGGCATGATTGAATAGTTCACAGTGCGCGCAGGCTGTGAGATGTGTTTGAGGTTTGCAGCAGTGCTAAGTGTGTGAGGGTGACATGAAGCTATGAATGTTAGGCATAAGTCTGATTTGTGGAGATAGTTTGTTGGTGAATGATGAGCATGTAATGTATAGAGAAGTGTGAGGCTCGTGGGCAGTTGGTGAGATATGGAATTTGCAGATGCAAATAATAGCCTTGGCCATGCATTTTATTATCCAGGTCCTCCTGGCTAGACTCCTGGCATTCACCGCCACAGTTATTTGGTCCCACTGTCTTCTGAAAGTTTGTCTGGAGGGAATTCTGGCTTCTGCTGATGGATGACATCTCTCTTCTTCTGCACCTCTTCAACAAAATCTCCCAGTGCAGTGTCGAAAAATCTTGGTGCCTGTTCTCTGCCACATTCTGCCATAATTCTATGCTCTTGCTCAGGCTCTCACAGTATTACAGTATTGCAGTATTTTTACAGTACAGAAGGAGGCTATATGGTCCATTGAGTCTCCATAATCTCTCTGAAAGAGCATTCCACCTAATCCCACTCCCCTGCCTTATCCCCATAACTTTGCACATTCTCTCTTTTCAGGTAGCAATCCAATTCCCTTTAGAATACCTCGATTGAACCTGCCTCCACGATCCTTTCAGGAAGTTTGATGCAGACTCTAACTACCCTCTAGGTGAAAAACTTTTTCCCACACATCACATTTACTCCTTTTGCCAATTGTTTTGAATCTGTGCCCTATAGTTCTTGATGTTGTCTTGAGTGGGAACAGTTTACCATTATTTACACTGTTCATACCTGTCAGGATCTTGAATACCTCTATTAAGCCACCTCTCAGCCTTCTTTTTTCCAGGGAAAAGAGTCCCAACCTCTCCAAGCTATCCTTGTAACTACAGGTCTTTATCCCGGGAATCATTCTTGTGACTCTCCTCTGTACTCTCTCCAATGCCTTCACCTCCTTCCTCAAGTACAGTGCCCAGAACTGGACGCAGTATTCCAGATGAGGACTAACTAGCGTCTTATACAAGGTCAACATGACCTTCTTACTCTTGTACTCAATGCCCCTACTAATAAAGACTAAGATACTATATATGATACTATATGCTTTATTAACTGGTCTCTCAACATGCCATGCCATCTTCAATGACATATACATTGAGGTCCTTCTGTTCCTGCACCTCCTTTAGAGTTTCTCCCTTTATTTTATACTGTTTCACCATATTTTTCCTGCCAAAATGAATCATCTCACGCTTCTCTGCATTGAACTTCATCTGGCACTTGTCTGCCCAATCCACCAACATGTCTATGTCCTTTTGAAGTTCAAAACTATCCCCATCACAGTTGACAACATTTCCAATCTTCATCACAAAAACAGAATTACCTGGAAAAACTCAGCAGGTCTGGCAGCATCGGCGGAGAAGAAAAGAGTTGACGTTTCGAGTCCTCATGACCCTTCGACAGAACTTGAGTTCGAGTCCAAGAAAGAGCTGAAATATAAGCTGGTTTAAGGTGTGCATGTGGGGGGCGGAGAGATAGAGAGACAGAGAGGTGGGGGGGGGGTGTGGTTGTAGGGACAAACAAGCAGTGATAGAAGCAGATCATCAAAAGATGTCAACGACAATAGTACAATAGAACACATAGGTGTTAAAGTTAAAGTTGGTGATATTATCTAAACGAATGTGCTAATTAAGAATGGATGGTAGGGCACTCAAGGTATAGCTCTAGTGGGGTTTTTTTTTTATATAATGGAAATAGGTGGGAAAAGGAAAATCTTTATAATTTATTGGAAAAAAAAGGAAGGGGGAAACAGAAAGGGGGTGGGGATGGGGAAGGGAGCTCATGACCTAAAGTTGTTGAATTCAATATTCAGTCCGGAAGGCTGTAAAGTCCCTAGTCGGAAGATGAGGTGTTGTTCCTCCAGTTTGCGTTGGGCTTCACTGGAACAATGCAGCAAGCCAAGGACAGACATGTGGGCAAGAGAGCAGGGTGGAGTGTTAAAATGGCAAGCGAGAGGGAGGTTTGGGTCATTCTTGCGGACAGACCACAGGTGTTCTGCAAAGCGGACGCCCAGTTTACGTTTGGTCTCTCCAATGTAGAGGAGACCACATTGGGAGCAATGAATGCAGTAGACTAAGTTGGGGGAAATGCAAGTGAAATGCTGCTTCACTTGAAAGGAGCGTTTGGGTCCTTGGACGGTGAGGAGAGAGGAAGTGAAGGGGCAGGTGTTGCATCTTTTGCGTGGGCATGGGGTTGTGCCATAGGAGGGGGTTGAGGAGTAGGGGGTGATGGAGGAGTGGACCAGGGTGTCCCGGAGGGAGCGATCCCTACGGAATGCTGATAAGGGGGGTGAAGGGAAGATGTGTTTGGTGGTGGCATCATGCTGGAGTTGGCGGAAATGGCGGAGGATGATCCTTTGAATGCGGAGGCTGATGGGGTGATAAGTGAGGACAAGGGGGACCCTATCATGTTTCTGGGAGGGAGGAGAAGGCGTGAGGGCGGATGCGCGGGAGATGGGCCGGACACGGTTGAGGGCCTTGTCAACGACAGTCGTTGGAGAGACCAAACGTAAACTGGGCGACCGCTTTGCAGAACACCTGCGGTCTGTCCGCAAGAATGATCCAAACCTCCCTCTCGCTTGCCATTTTAACACTCCACCCTGCTCTCTTGCCCACATGTCTGTCCTTGGCTTGCTGCATTGTTCCAGTGAAGCCCAACGCAAACTGGAGGAACAACACCTCATCTTCCGACTAGGGACTTTACAGCCTTCCGGACTGAATATTGAATTCAACAACTTTAGGTCATGAGCTCCCTCCCCCATCCCCACCCCCTTTCTGTTTCCCCCTTCCTTTTTTTTCCAATAAATTATAAAGATTTTCCTTTTCCCACATATTTCCATTATATAAAAAAAACCCCACTAGAGCTATACCTTGAGTGCCCTACCATCCATTCTTAATTAGCACATTCGTTTAGATAATATCACCAACTTTAACTTTAACACCTATGTGTTCTATTGTACTATTGTCATTGACATCTTTTGATGATCTGCTTCTATCACTGCTTGTTTGTCCCTACAACCACAGCCCCCCCTCCACCTCTCTGTCTCTCTATCTCTCCGCCCCCCACACACACACCTTAAACCAGCTTATATTTCAGCTCTTTCTTGGACTCGAACTCAAGTTCTGTCGAAGGGTCATGAGGACTCGAAACGTCAACTCTTTTCTTCTCCGCCGATGCTGCCAGACCTGCTGAGTTTTTCCAGGTAATTCTGTTTTTGTTTTGGATTTCCAGCATCCGCAGTTTTTTTGTTTTTATTTCCAATCTTCATATCATTTGCAAATTTTGAAATCATGCCCTGCACACCGCAGTCTAGATCATTAATATATAGCAGGAAGAGCAAGGGTCCCAACACTGACGCCTGGGCAACTCCACGACAGACCTTCCTCCAATCTGAAAAACAACCATTTATCAATATTCTCTGTTTCCTGTCACTCAGCCGATTTCTTATCCAAGTACCAACTTTCCCTTTTATTCCATGAGCTAGAATTTTTCTCATATGTCTGTTGTGTGGTACTAATCAAATGCCTTTTGAAAATCCATATACACCACATCAACAGCATTTCCCTTATTAACCTTCTCAGTTATATCCTCAAAAAACTCCAGCAAGTTAGTTAAACATGATTTTCCCTTAATGAATGCATGCTGGCTTTCCTTAATTATCCTGCATTCGTCTAAGTGACTATTGATTTTATCCCGTACCATAGTTTCCAGAACCTCCCCCATCACTGATATCAAACTGACTGGTCTGTAGTTGCCATATAGTTTCCAGCAACTGGTCCAGCCAGAATACACTCCACCCTTGAAGTAGTGCAGACTAACTTTAAGTGTTGCAGACAAGTTTTAAGTGGCGCAGGCTAGCTTTAAGTATTGCAGGCTAACTTAAGTAGTGCAGGCTAGCTTTAAGTGATGCAGGCTGGCTTTAAATCGTGCAGACTAGCTTTAAGTGGTGCAGGTTTAAGTGGTACATGCCAGCTTTAAGTGATGCAGGCTGGCTTTAAGTGGCGCAGACCAGCTTTAAATGGCGCACACTAGTTTCAAATGCTGCAGGCTAGCTTTAAGTAGTACATGCCAGCTTTAAGTTGCGGAGGCTAGCTTTAAGTGGTGCAGACTGGCTTTAAGTGACGCAGGTTAGCTTTAAGTGGCGCAGGTTAGCTTTAAGTGGCGGAAACTGGCTTTAAGTGGCGCAGGTTAGCTTTAGGTGGTGCGAGCCTCTCACAATTTTGCTCCACCTGTTCAGGGGTGCAGCTACTCAACACCACCCTTATGCTGGCTGCACTGCACAATCATTAAATTAGCAAGAAGTACTAATTATGCCTGGATTAATTGTGTAATTCCCCCACATGTTTAGTGGGCTTATGGAATTTTGCTGCCCTTGTGTTTTCCAACAGCAGCTGGAGTGAGTAACGTAACTGCTTTTATTCTCACCCCTGTTTTCAGGTGTAAGGCCCTACCAGGGATAAAACTTCACCAGGGGTGTCAAATGACCTCACATTACCAACTTCACACTAGTCCAGTACCATAACTACTATACTAACACATGCCCATAATTTTGTTTAGAGACTGGCAGAACTCTAAAGAAAACAGGGAAGAGCCAGTGACAGCTGCTCCTTACAGAGCAATTATTGTACTTGGGGGGGTGGGCTCATTGGGAACCCATTATAATACCGGCATTTGGTACTCTGAAAAAGATCAGGCATTCCACAGCGGTGTGTGGGCCCATGGAGAGAACCGTAATACTGTGACTGGTGTCACCTGTAGCAGCCTGGGAAGTTCCAGTTACATAAATATTAAGTACCACTGTGATCTTGACTGCCACAGGCAATGCAATCCTCACCGTACTGTGATGTTTGTGTCTTCTTTCCATGAGACCACAGCTCTCTGTGGCGACCTCCTTGGTAAAGTAGTCTCCTCCTGGCCTGATCTTGCAGGGGTAGCATTCCCTGTGTGGGCTCGGAGAGCCCTTCTCACCTCCTGTTCCACCCTCCTGCAGCATCTGGTGCTACTCTGCCTGGCCTCATGTCCTCCTCCGGTTCCTCATGCCAAGCAGGGGAGACCATGAGCGTGATGCCCATGACCAGAACTCCCTTTCTCCTGCTAACTCCTATAAGGTGCCCATTAAGGTTGTGCAGCACTGCACTCACAGTTTTAGGAAAAGTCTTGGGAGAATCTCTAGGTAAAAATGTTGCCAGAGGGTTGGTGAACGTCTTGACAAAATGTCCCAGATGAACTCCCAATGAGTCTCACAATTCCACTTCAAACACCGTGTAATCAATCTCATTCAAAAGGTGAATGTTGAAAGCTGATCATGACTTTAAGTAGCACTCAAAATCCCCAAAAATGAGCATTTGATCCTGTTCAGTTGGTCACTGTTAGGAGTAGTAATTGAATCAAGTGTTACGCACCAGAATGGTTTGCAGTATCTTTAATGTGTATTAGCAGGCAACTTAGCTGTCAATCAATCCCTTTATCATACTCTGGGCAGCTGTCCCTTCAACTCCTTCATCAAGAACTCATCTCTTAAAAATGGGCTATGCTAGCATTTTAACTTAAACCCTACCTTTGCCAAGTTGATGCCAGGAGTATCTGGGGACATTCACCCCTTCACTTCGTACTGGGTATGGCTGAGTTTGATATAAGCATTCATTACAAACAGGTTTGACAAAAATAACAATCAACAATGCACACTTAACTATCATCTTTAATGTAACAGAGGGCAGGATTTTACAGTGGGTGGGGTTTCCCACCCTGCATCCAGCTTATGCGAGCTGCCCCGAAGCCATTCAACAATCCATGGAGTCTGAGATGAGGTTTCCACCCCTCATTCTGGAGGAAAGTCTGCCTTTGTGAGTTGCCGGCTAATGTGATTGCCCAGCAGTTCTGTAGTCCTAGCAGCATTACCGGGAGTGGTGGTAACTGCTGGGACTGCAAGCAATCCCTAGATTCTTAGTCCCGGGGTCAGGAGTAACTGTGGGGTCTTGAAGCAGGGCCTGGAGAGGAGACCCAGGGGTATTGGGGAAATGGAGCTTGGCCAGGCAGGGAGTGAGCACCAGGGGTTGGGGGGAGACCTTGCAGACCTTGGGGCACCCAATCTGGAAAAGGAATCAGTGATGGAGGCCTCCTCCCATTCCCACCAGAGCCCCGAGCAAGGTAATCTGTCAGATCCACCCCTCCCCCCCTTCCCTGAACTCCTCGCGCCAACTGCAAATTGTGACCGGGCAAGCAGCAGCCCTTGAGTGGCTAATAATTGAACGCTTAAGGACCTCAATTGGGTTGAGGGTGGGAGGACTGCCCTATGCCTCTCCTGCCCTCCCCATAAATTGCAGACAGGTCAGGGAAAGATCTTGCCCACCCCCACATCCTGTCAGCAGTGGGGGACTGTAAAGTTCTGCCCAGAGTGTTCCAAGAATCTTCACAGTCAGGAAATGAGACAAAGACCTGGTTGGAAGAAGGCTCAGGAGAACTGGCCAAAAATGTAATTGACAAGATGTTTTTGAGGAGCCTGGACACCCTGTAAAAATATCAATAGCATAAGTACTATCAGCTCCCTTATGAAGGAGATCAACGGCGCAGCATTAGATTGTTTTTCAAATGAATAGCAAGCAGAACAACCTCACTTTCTCCAGCAACAAACCCCCTCGCCCATACCCCACCTCTCTCCCCCCTTCCACACCCCTGCTCACTCAAGATCTGGTCATTCTGGTAAAGGTGCCTGTCAATGCTATGCAAATTAAATGGCCCTTACTTGCCCCAGGATACTTCAGTGGGTAACGAATGTCGGTCACCATCGATCAACCACTGCATTTATGCTGGCAGAGCAGGACTGAGGATTTTTGGCCCCACACTTCACATCTGGCCAAAGAATTTAACTTTGGTTCATTAGCAACAGAATCATAGTCAGAGCTAAGAAATTATACACTTCAGTTCCAAAATTAACAAGTTAACTCCTGGGAGCCAAATACATTTAGATACAAAGCATTTGTCCACGGGTGGTCTACTCTACTATTTCAATGCTTTGCTAACAGTTTTGAAATTTGATTAATGTCTTATTGCTAAACGTGTTTGGCTATGTATGTTATAGAATTATTTCATATTTAACAGGTAAACAAGAAAGTTAAATGTCTCAAGATAATCATGAGTCTGTTGACTCTGGCTGTAAAGTGAAGGAAGGATTAAGGCTCCAGGGATGACTTTGTACTGAAGGAGTCAGTCCAAAATTTTGGTTCGTGTAGCCAATATGACTGTAATTTTGTCTAAATTGGCCCCTTGGCTCCTGTTTGTCTACCTTCACCATTCCTCTTCAGGTGTGAGTGTTACTGCACATTCAGCCAGTAGGAAACACGTTTGCCCTAAAGTGATATAATTTATGTATTTTTTCTTTAGTTTCCTATAAAAAAAATAATGCGATGGCATTAAAGCAGTTATAAATATCGTTGAAAAAGAGTATCAACGTTTGAAACTCTGGCATAAACTTTTATAATTGTTTTAAAGATCTTTTTGTTAGGTTTGTCAGTTGTCAATCGCACTGATAATTGGTGTGTGGCTGAAATATCAAGTCACTTATTGCATAGCCACTACTGTAAGTGACAGCTCATCTGTATATATCCAAAGCTGAAATTTGAGCCAAATTCAAAATTCCGAAGAAACAAGAAATGTGCTGCCTTTTTATTGGACATATATATTCACTTCAACAATAGTTTAAAATTACTGGACACTACAGCTTTAATTTTAATTGATTAAACTTAGGAAGGATTTTTTAAAAATGAGGTGAAAGCACTTCACAGCTGCTCTCACAATGGCTGGAACCTTGTGTAGGTGATGGGGGTCTCTGCCACTGGCTGGAGAGCAGGCAAGAGCCCCACACCATCTCTTTTCAGGGCCGCCTGCCACATTTAATTTCACTCAGCCTTGATAGACCAGCGGCAGGCCTTTCCCCAGGATCAAGGACCCTGGAGGTGGAAGTCCGCCCGCTGAAAGCTGCTGGCCAATGAGAAGCCATCAGCCCTATTGAATGACGGCGTCACTGGGGAGCCGGTGACTGCTGCTGGTATGACACCCTTTCAAGGCCTAGGATCATCACTGGATCCCAGACCAGGTGTGAGTGAGTGAGGTGGGAGGGAGTCATGGGGTGGTAATTGCGGGGTTGGGTGGGTTATCAGCATGAGCAGGTGGGTGGCTCTCAGTGGGACGCCCCCTTCCCAATGCCAGGTTCCTCGGTCAAGCACTAATTGCCTTTGAATGAATGATGAATGACTGCGCACCCCCTCCCCCACTCCCCGGAAGCCCACAAGCAACCCTATACGGGTTTGCTCATGCTGTCTGAATGACGAGCCTCCCCATCCACTGCTGGGTTAATACCAGTGGTGGTGGGGTGAAGCCCTTAACTGGCCACTTAATTGCCCACTTAAGGGCCTCAATTGGCAGTGGGGTCTTCCCTCTGCAGACTTAATTAGGATGGAGGTGGGATGGTGGTGGTGTCCCAACCCACAACCCTCCTGCCTGATTGAATGCCCCCCGACTATCAAACGGGTATGTGGGGTTGGGGGGTGGGGGGGGCACAAAATTCCACTCAGTGTGTGTAATAACGTAAACTTTCTGATCTTTTTGCAAAGGGATTTGGGCAGGAAGTAAAACAATCTCCCAGTCGATGAAATAACATTTAATTTTGCCAATAAAAGCAAAATTGATTTTAGATTTTATGGACATCTAACTGCCCAAGCCATTCAGAAAATAACCTAAACATTACAAAATGGAAGGGAGTTCACAGCTTCTAGGTACAGGAATGAATATCCTTCTCACATGTAAACAACCAAAGCATTATGTTTCTTATTGAGATAAAGAATACAATGATAAGTGAGGACTGTTCACAATACAAAGAGCTTCTTATTGCTAGTGTGAGTAATCTTCCATGTTTTGGCAAATCACACAAGATTAATCTATTAGGCGTCTCATTTCATTATCAAATTTCTGCTACCTATCATAGAACATGCCTTATCACTTGGTCCATTTTCAGTAGTGAACCCATTCTTAAAATTTCAGCTGCTAACCTTCTCTGAATTGAAAACAGTTGCTCCTACTGTTTTCTGTAGCAAAGGTTCATGTACATAAGCATGGGAAAGGGCAAAAGTGGTGACCGCTGTTCTACCTGAAGGAACAGGTAACAGAAAACTTCTGAATTGAGATATATTCACATTTAACAAATGTTGGCAAACTTTTGTTGGAATCCAATTCTCTGATTAAATTGAAATTCTTTCTGCAACAAATTCTGTAATTTAAATTCAGTCTCGTTTACTATGCCATTTTATATAAACTGGCATCGATCAAGGAAGAAGGGGAGGAAGAGGGAATCTTTTCAAATGATTTTGTATGACTCAGCCTTCTTACAAGGCTATTACACATTTCAGAATAAGGGTTTAATTTAAATTCTTCAAACATCCTTTTTGAAGGAAGTTTTTGCCCTTATCTTCTGTTCTTGTCGCAAAAATTCAGTGAGGTTGTTATTTTGGACAGTGAGCATACTTGTCCTCTATTCACTTAAAAAGAAGTTTCATTCTTTGCAATATTTTCCATTATTCAGAATTTGGCTGCATGCAAGGTGCAGTGATAAAATGAAGTCATTCAGGAAGGCCACCATGGTGATAACAGGAAGAGTTAGTCTGCTTTCAACTCAGGGTTGACAGCAGGCATACTGAAAAGTGGGGATGGTTCCCTGGCTATGCTTCATGAGTGGGAAGCATTTGATAAGCACATGACTTTTCTTCCGGTACTCCACAGCAGAGCTTTGTTTCATTTTCAGATGATTAAATGGTCTAGAGGGCAATTATGAGCTGGAGGAAGGAACAGCGACTCTCTGGTTTCCTCAATCAACATGATTGAATTTCTTAAACAGCGGCAGAACCACAATACATTCAAGTTCAAAGTTTTCTACACTATTAAGCATATATAAAACTGAAAATTATTTTAGTTATATTACAACCGTCGTATAGCTTTGCAAATATGGAGCAAAGAGATAGCCTACGAATATACCAACAGATATTTTTTAGCTTTCCATTTTAAAAGTATTGCTTCTCTCCAGTTTATTCAAAGTTATGGCACTTTTTATCTCAGAAAATGTGCATATAGATTAACAATTTTAGTTTGGGGGGATAGATCATCAAGATCCACAATGACAATTAAATCCTTAATCTGCCAGATAGAATTCCACATGTCTAGCTCACAACTGTTAGGAAAATATAATAATTCTCATAATGTTATTGGAATTTATTGTAAAAGAGTAATATTAGGATGTGTCCATGTGTCTATATGTGTCCGTGTGTGAGACTTAGTTGAATTAGAGGCAGTTAGTCCGGGTGCTTTGATATAAGAAGAGAAGTTAGTTTTGAAATGTTAATTAGGTAAACATGGGAAGTTTAAAAACATCAGCGTCATGGGAACATTTGCATTTTTAAATAAACCAGACTAGATTATTTTCAAAAGAGGGAGTGAAATGTGTCACCTGACCAGGTGAAGTTTAGAAAGAGTGTGTTTATTTTTTCCCAAAGATTACTACTAAAACTTAGTGCTATGAGAGGTTTTTATTATCAGGAAGATAAAGTCCAAAGACATAGTGAAACAATAGGTATTTGCATTCAAAGGAGAAAAAAGGTATAAAGGAATGAAGGTTGTGTGTAAGGGTAGGCATTTTAAGATCTTACAAGTGTGTAAAGTCCCTCAGCATCTATGCCTCAAGCTGCTGTCTCCAGGGACTGAAGTTAAGAGAACTCACTTTGAATTTGACTTGTTCAGGATATCATGTTTCTTTGCCTGGCTCTTTTAAAATCTGTGTCTTCCTGTTGCCTTAGCAAAAGTGTAACTGGGAGTTAGATTGATTAGGGGATTTAAAAGTTATCATAGTAGTAATTTGTGGATCTATCTATGTATTTAACATTATTTCTCTTATTAATAAATCTAGTTTTGTAAAAACATATAAGACTTGGGGGTCTTATTACTACTGAATTCAAGGCCTGCATCTCAAAATTTATACAAATTGCATATAAGTTGTGGCAGTTGTTTCAAGTTTTCCTCTGGGAATTGAACAACTCAGCACTTACCACCTGCTGTGTCATAAAACAATGCAGTTCACAATTAATATTTTGAGAATTAAGAGCTCTGATAATAACTGGAAGGGGGCCATTGGGGAAGGCAGCTAGCAGCATATTTCAGTAGTTGGCAAACCTAGGATCACATGAGGCCACACTGCCAAATTCAATAGCAGAACCCGATTTATATTTTTGGTATCTGTTTCCTGGTTGCAGCTAGAAAATTTGTGAGGCTGGCTGGCTACCAGGTGGTAGCTAGAGAGAGGAAGTGAGTTGGACATGGGATGGGAAGGCGGGCGAGTTGGGCATCAACGGTGTAATTGCAGGGAGAAATCACAGGGTGCTAATTTACAGGATAACTTAGAGAACTAGAGGAAGTACCCCTGCTCCATTATCCCATGCTGGAGACATTAAATTTATGGGTCAGTGAAATTGAATTTAAAATGTCCTAACTGATGTCTCATAAAGATGTTAATTGCTGTGATACTAACTCAGCCTTAGCTAAGGTCCCAACTGCAGCCCATAGCTTATTCACAGACATCCAATGTGCCTTGGTTAAAGCTGGATGTGGGTGTGTTGGAACCAGCTTGGGGTCACAATCTAAAAATCAATTATTTTAACTATCCATTTGCTCCCAACCCACCTGTTCTTGGGGTTAAATTACCACAAGGTATCAGTTCAAGTGTAAAAAATTATAAAACATAGGCACTCTAAAAATGTTATAAACCTTCGACAGTTATGAGAAAGCTTAATGGGATTAAAAATGCCTTTCCTTAGCCTATTTTAATAATGATACTAGTGTTATTCTTTTTATAATGATTCAAGTCATAACAAAAATACTTACAACAGAACAATTTGTCAGAAAATACAGAGCTCTTTGCTTCTAGAAATGTGCAATGTAATTCAGATGCGAAGTTACATTTTATTGAAGTGTTGATTATGGGCTATATTAAATTCCAAAAGATTGTGCAATTAAATCATATAGTATGCAAGCTCAGAACAATTGTTTTTCAAATCTCATAATAGTTAACCATTCAACAGTATAAATAGTAAAGAACAAACTAAACCATCATTAAGTAGAACTATTTCTTGCTCCTCTAGGATTAATTTTCACTGACCCAGAATTCAGTATTTGCTTAACACAAGCAGCAGGTTGCTTTGATGTTATCCACTTATACAAACAACAATGTCAAGTTCTCTCTCCTGTTGAACTGGTGCTGAATCTACTGAGAATTAGCTGTATTAATCATTTTGAAGTCCAACCATGAACACTCATAAACCGTATGTACAAACTATATTGAGCAACATAACAAACATTATAAATTAATTCATCATTAATCTTTAATTGAGCATATAAAGTAACTAAAAATATAATGTTTGCCAGTTTACTGATAAAATTTGATTACCGAAAAGAGATAAGTAAGTTTTATTTGGCAAAAATGTGACTTTTCGCATTGTGTCTTTTCAAAAACTCTAAAATCCATTGGCCTGTCCTTGCAGCACTGTTACCCTCAAGTGGACAACTGCAAAACTGCAAAAGGGGCATCATTATTTAATCATTCTTATCACCACTTATTCGATATAAGCTATACCTGTAATGCATTTGATAATTCCTCTTGACAGAAGACAAGACAAAAGGAATTTGGTTTAACACGGTTGAGATTCTCTTAAATTGAAAATCCTGATGTCCAAAAATGGTGGGATTATTTTGTCAAAAATTATATAAATAATTCAAAAACTTCCTTTTTGAGATTAAAGAGAGCAGTAAGGAGATGCATACCAATTGTATTTATGCAAAGACATTTGCTGGTGAAGAAGATGACGAATATATAATTAGTAAAGTAAATCCCAAGCACCCAATATTAGAATCAGACAACTTAAACATGCTGGAACCAATGTTTTTTTTAGCTGCAATACAGATGTTAGTGATGCAGAATGAACACAAAGTGAAAAATATAAGCAGGATTTTAGACACATTCCTAATGCACTGCAAGTAGCGAACGCCTTCAAGCTGTCATAAGAATATTTACAAAACACTTTGGGCGGAATCATCCCAGATTTGCACAAGGACATTTTACCCGTTGGATGCATTGGTGGCTTTTCACGTCATATCATCCCCTTCCCGGTGCATCCTGCCTCATTAATAATGCATTCCCGGGAAACACGCCAAGTGGCTGGTGGGGCAGCCTCTGATTTTTCCATCCCGCCGTCACCTCAGGCTTTCAGTAAAGCGGGCATCAAAGTTAGCTAGCTGCACAGAGCTAGCACTCTTCAAGACATGGAAAGATACTGGGAACCGATGGTTGCCAAAGGGAGAAAAAGTGCTGCCGTAAAATTTAGTGACACCTCCCTTAAGGCGCCTACTGGATAACAGTAGAGGCCCTCCGCCAAGTTCTCTACCCTGCTCTGGGTGATGACCAGCAAGCAAGATCACCAATCCAGCATGGATGGTGGCAGCAGTGGTCAGCACCTACAGTCTTCAAAACAGGACAGCATTCCAATGTAGGAGGAGGATGAATGATCTCATCTGTTCCACCAGGGTAAGCCACTCTTTTCATCACTCTCAACTCACACACTCACAAACCCATCACACATCCACAGGGATCCTATACCTCAAGGGACAACACCACTAACTCTAACACACACCCTCACATCTCTATCAGGCTCATATCCTTGCGAGCCCATGTCCTCATCCCTCATCCATGGCTCCAACACCACACATTCCACGGAGTGCCATGTGTCCTGCTCACACTCTCTCCATCTGTTTCCATATAGGATAAGCTGGCTCACAACAGCAGGGAGAGTCCCAGACTGGGGATGGAGTGGCCAACATTAGACCTCTCGCTAACTTTGAGCAGTGCGCATCATGCTGACGGGTGAGGGCGCGGACTATTCCTGCGGCGACAGTGAGGTCAGCAGCAAACACCCACGTGAGGATCCTGCACCACATCATCCCTCTCTCAACTCAACTGTATCTACTCTCTTTCCTGATTTTGACTCTGCTGCCATGCACTCATTATCTCTACTTTGGTTCACAGGGAGCTCTGCCAAGCGGCCGACACCTTAGGGCAGCTAATCCCTCAGCTTCATCCAGGTCCTCACCTCCAGCCAAAAGAGCACCCCCTCCATTGAAGAGCTGGAAATAAGCAGCCTGGAAGACCCATCACAGTGTTTAACCAGACCCTCCACCTGTGCAGAGGCACACACTTCAATGGGACCTAGATCTAGAGCAGGTTCAGGTTCACAATCTTGTGGTCACCACACGGAAATGTGTCCACAGCAGGAGGAGGCAGCTTCAGCCAAGCTCGCCAGCCATTGGGGGACAGCTGGAGAGGAGGCATCTGTGAGGTCCAAGTCAGATGATGAGCCCTGGATTCGGCCTTCCAACTCATTGTGGAGAGTCAGCAGAAGGCAGGGGAAAATCACGCAGAGCTATTAGAAGCCGTCAACAGAGTGGCATGCGAGTGGGAGGAGTGCGTCCACCTGCTTTCTGATGAAGTGTGCCCAAGTGTGCATGCATTGAAGTCTCCATGAGAAGGATGGCGGATGCCATGGAGACCCTGGTCCAGCACAGTGCGGAGATGTGCGCAGACCTGCACTCCATCGTGGTAACTATGAGTGAGTTCCAGCAATGGCAACGCGAGAGGGAAATGGGGCACTTGACATGCCTCCAAGTGCTGCTTCTCCTCAAGAAGTCAGGCCGAGGTCCTTGGGCACCCAAAGGAAGGAGGAGCAGCAACTGAACGCCCCAGGGTCATCCACTCAGAAATCTCAGAGGCTGTCCTCTCTCCCTTAGTCCCCTTTTCCTATGACCCCCTCAGCCTCATCCTTTGTCACTGCAGAAGGAACAGCTAGTGATCCAGAGGGAGAAGGGTGTGTATGGCAGGGCCTTTTGGAGCTATGTGCAAGCATTCTCCTGCACACTCTTACAACCAGATCCCAGGCGAGGTCCCCAATTCATTATGATCCCAGATGAGCTCCCCCAAATAGTTAACTTCCCAAACAGGACCCCAATTTTGTTATGCTCCTTGGTGAGGAGGAATGAGCTGGCTCCCCTTCTTTATTGAACCCCCTTGGTTGGTCACAACAAAGTTAATTTAAAAGGGATCCCTTCCTTCATAGATACCTTTCCCCAGGCCAAATGTATTTATTGGAGGAGCCAATTTAACAAGAGTTTCTTGAGTCAAAGAAAGAGTAGGTTTATTAGTTACTAAAAACCTGGGAAAAAGAAGAAAAATGCAACACACTTACACACAGAGATCGTAAATGAGTCTAAAAATAAAAGTTAAAAAAGTTATATAGATCAGTCTTTGGCTTGTCCATGTGGAGTAGATGGCAAAACGTTGCAGCCATTAGGTAGGGTGATTCCCGTAGAGATTACTTTGCCAATTGAGCAGTTGATTTGGAGACATTTGGTTCTGCAAATTAGTTGAAAGAGTTGTCCTGTTTCTTTTTTGACTGTGGCCTTGCTGACTTGCCTCCAGCTACAGAGAGAGAGAGGAGAGACTTTTACCTGCAAGCTGCAGGGATGCCTAGTTGCTGTTCTTCCACTGTGATCCTCACAGCACACCCTAGCAGACCAGAAGTAGAACACACAGATCAGGTTTGCAGCTGGCTTTTCAGCCTTTTTTCACGTGTATTCCAGGAAGAGAAAAAGAAACATGTCTTTTGCCCAGAATCTAATTTCTTTCAACTCAGACCATTTCCATATTCTGAGATATAATTTAGCAGGAGATGGTTTCTGCTGAGATGTGGTAATCAGTCTCCATTGTCTCTGCAACCACCAGGAGATTAAAGTTTAGTGTTTTGCATTGCATCCCTCCCTTTCAAATGTCTATGTCTTAAGTAAGCCTTGACACCTTTTTAGATGCAACAATCCATGGGCTCTCTGGACTAGTCAGTCAAGTATAATCCGCAAAGGGTTTTCCAGAAAGTGGTTGCTTTACATTCTCAGCCAGAATTTGCCTGTATGTCTTTTTAAAAAATGTATATCTTCCTTTAAAGAGTTCAATATGCTGGAAGTAATTTGGAGCTGTCATCCGCTGTCGTGACACTTCCCCCACTCGACGAATGAAACATAGAAACATAGAAAATAGGAGCAGGAATAGGCCATTCGGCCCTTCGAGCCTGTTCCACCATTCATTATGATCATGGCTGATCACCCAACTCAATAGCCTGCTCCTGCTTTCTCCCCATATCCTTTGATCCCTTTCACCCCAAGAGCTATATCTAACTCCTTCTTGAAAACATACAATGTTTTGGCCTCAACTACTTTCAGTGGTAGCAAATTCCACAGGCTCACCACTCTCTGGGTGAAGAAATTTCTCCTCATCTCAGTCCTAAATGGTCTACCCTGTATTCTCAGACTGTGACCCCTGGTTCTGGACTGCCCACCATCTGGAACATCCTTCCTGCATCTACCCTGTCTTTATAGGTTTTATAGGTTTCCATGAGATGCCCCCTCATTCTTCTGAACTCCAGTAAATATAATCCTAACCGACTTAATCTCTCCTCATATGTCAGTCCCGCCATCCTAGGAATCAGTCTGGTAAAGCTTTGCTGCACTCCCTCTATAGCAAGAACATCCTTCCTCAGATAAGGAGACCAAAACTGCACACAATATTCCAAGTGTAGTCTCACCAAGGCCCTGTATAATTGCACCAAGACATCCCTGCCTGTACTCGAATCCTCTCACTATGAAGGCAAACATACCATTTGCCTTCTTTACCGCCTGCTGAACCTGCATACTTACCTTCAGTGACTGGTGTACAAGGACACCCAGGTCTCATTGCACATTCCCCTCACTCAATTTTTAGTCATTCAGGCAATAATCTGCCTTCCTGTTTTTGCTACCAAAGTGGATAACCTCACAGTTATCCACATCATACTGCATCATGCCATGCATTTGCCCACTCACTCAACTTATCCAAATCATTTCATCCTCATTTCATTACAAAGGGTGAAAAAGAATTAAAAAAACAACTAACACAGTCACACACATTCATTCTCCTCACCTTGGTCAGTGTTATGTCTTCAGTTCTAACGGGGTCTCTTTAAGTTCTGGACAGGACGTCTGCAATCACATTTGATTTCCCAGCAATGTGGATGATTTTTAGGCGGTACGGTTGGAGAAACAAACTCCAGTGGAATAACTTGGCATTCTGTGTCTTAAACCTTTACACAAATGTTAATGGGCTATGGTCAGTATAGACTGTGGTCTCTGTGTCTCCATTTCAGACATATATCTCAAAGTGTTTGAGTATCAGTGTTTGAGAGCCAGTAATAAACCCAGGGTGTCTTTTTCCACTGAGGAGTACCATTTCTGCTATTTGTTTAGTTTTTTGGAGAAGTACTCGAATGGTCTATCCCTGATTCATCTTACTGGAGGAGGACATTCCATACTCCAATCTAACTTCCATCGATGGCTACTTTAAATGTTTGGTTAAAGTCCAGAGCTGCAAGCACAGGCTCATCTATTAAAATGGCCTTCAGCCTTTCGAAAGTTGTCTGGCATTTCTCAGTCCATACTATCTTTGCTTATTTTCTGTTGTAGGTCTGTCAGCAGGGTAGCTACTGTGCTGAAGATTGGGATGAGCTTGAGTTAGAACCCACACATCCCCAAGGACCTCATGATTTCCCATTTTGCTGTGGGAATGGGGAACTGTGCTATTGCTTGTACCTTTGCAGCCCTGAGTAGTATATGTCCTTGACCCATGGGTCACCTGAGCCTTAGTGGACTCGCTCGTTGCGGGATTGACCACTAGGTCAGCTGACTGTACTTTTTGGGAGAGGGCTGCCAGTTGCTTTAAGTGAGTTTCCCAGGTATGTTACACAATTGTATAAGCTACCACTAACTAGTTCATCAGACTTTGAGAGGTGGCTGGGGCATTTTGAAGTCCAAATAGCATGACTTGACACTGGTATAACCCATCCGGACTTACGAAGGCAGAGATTTCCTTCGCATGGGCAGCCAAGGGAACCTGCCAGTATCCCTTGAGTAAATCGATCTTTGTAATGTAGGCTGCTTTACGCACCCTATGGGCAGAATTTTGCCATCGGTGAGTAGGGGGCGGGGTCTGCTCGCCGACGGGTAAAATGATGTGGGATGACGTTAGGTGGAATCCCCGACATCATCCCGCCCCATTTAAATGTTCAGGAAGGCAGGGGCGCAGCAAAATCAGCTGTGTGTCCGCCAACCTGTCAATGGCAAATTGAGGCCATTGACAGGATCAATTATACAATTAAAGGACCTGCCTGTCCAACCTTAAGGTTGGTGGCCAGGCCAGGAGCCCCGGCGGGGAATAGAAAAAACATGAAACCTCATCCAGCAGTGGGATGAGGTTTCATGAAGGGTTTTAAAAAGTTTAATAAATTTATTATGTAAATTATGAACATGTCCCATCTCATCTGACATTGTCACACGAGGGGGACATGTTAGGGAATTTTGTTTTTCTATTTTTCATATTTTTAAAAGTGTCAGTGATCTCCCTGAGGCAGCATTTAGCATCAGGGAGATGTGCGCTCTTTCGTGCGCATGTGCAAAAGAGCACACTCTCACTTTTGGGGAATCCCCCCGCCCGCACAGGAAGCACATAGCACTTCTTGATGGGCATCATGCTTGGCCGACCTTAATTGGCCCGCCCACGTAAAGTGGCGGTGGTGTCCGCTTCTCCGGTGGGGATTGGCTCCCCGCCCGCCGGAGATTGGGTTGGGCCTGCCCGCCCGACAGGCAGAAAATCCTGCCCTATCTATGCAGTCTTTAAGCCGGGGTATCGGGTAGGAAACAGCTTTGATCACTGCATTAACTTTTTGGTAGTCGATGCAGAACCTTGTGGAGCCATCTGGCTTAGGCACGAGCGCAACTGGAGAGCTCCAGCTACTGCTGCTAGGCTGTATTAGTCGGTGTGCCAGCATGTAGTTAATTTCCTCCTGAATCTGGCCAGCTTTTCTGGTCCTAGACAATAGGGTTGTTGCCTTATGGGGCAGGCCTCCCCCACATCCACATCATGTACAGCTAGTGTGGTGCACCCTGACTTTGCTCTGCACAAGTCATTAAATGCAGTGAGCAGCTTTGTCAAGTCTGCTCATTGTTCTACACTTAGGTGGCCGATTAAGGAGTCTAAGTTCGCTAGTACCTTTGTGTTGGTTAGTTGGGTAGTAGGGAATTCAATGTGGCCTCATCCACATTGCCCTCCAATTGATCCCCACTGCTACCCTCACCCTCTAGGTTGGTGGCAATGGGATACATTAACAGCTTGTCCCCTTCTCGGCTGTGATATTGCATTATCATGTTAACATGACACAGCCTTTGCTTTTTCCCCCGCTTGGGGTCTCAATTAGATAGTTTACATCCCTGAGCTTCTTTGCTACTCTGTATGGAACACTGAACTGGACTTATAAGGATTCACTTGGTATTGGTAGGAGCACTAACACTGTCTCCTGGCTGAAAGGTTCAGGCCCCGGCATGATTGTCTGTCGGTTCTTTCATAGTTGTCTGGGAGATTTTGAAGTGTTCTCAGGCCACATCACAGGCTCTCATGAGTTGCTCCCGGAACACTGTTACATAGGCCAGCACGGAGACTTCCGCCTTCTGTTCTACAAATCTCTCCATGTTTAGTTTTGGAGGCCCTCTCACTAGGTGCCCGTAAACTAATTCAAATGGAGTAAACTGGTGGAGTCCTCGGGTGAGTCCCTGGTAATTTATCCCAGTCAGGGGGGTACTCATGGCAGTGTGCCCTGACCATTGTCTTTAGGGCCTGGTGGTCCCATTCTAGCACCCCCTGCAACTGCAGGTGATGTGCTGAAGACTTCAGTTGGGTCATGCCAGGTTACCCACGACTTCCTGAATTACCTTGGACATGATCCAACTGGATCTTGGTGGGTAGACCATACCTGGCACAGGATTGGGTCAATTTTCTCACCACTGTTTGGCAGATATTGTTGTTAGGGAAACAGCCTCTGCGAAGTGGGTAGCCACATCCATGATGGTAAGGATATGCTGGTAGCCCCCTTTTGCTTTTGGCAGGTGCCCACAAAATCCACTAACACCTTGCTGAATGGTTCCCCAAAAGCTGACACTTCCCTATGGTACCTCAGCGGCCACCACAACCTGATGGATCACTGTCCACTCCTCATTTGCAGATCTTTGAGGAGTCTCTATTTCTTTATCAGTACCGCATTTTTAATGTAGTAACATTCAAGGACTGCTTCTGCCTCAGCCTCACTGTGTATGGTCTGAGCAAATGTTTTTAATAGTGGGTCAGCTTGCTGAGTTGCTACCAAGGAAGATCTATTTATTACCTCCTTAGGGTCTTCTAGACTCTCGAAAAAGGTTTCAGATAACTAAATTGTAAGGTTTTCTATCTGCAGTGCCACTTCAAGCCTTCACTGACAGAGTTGTCCGGCCATAGACCGCGTTACCACTTAGTCTCAGAAATGCCAGGCACTTTCTCCTGCAGCTGTTCTGTCTCCCTGACCTCAGTTGGCTTCTATGAGACCACTGGGGATGCTATTACCTTTGATCCCGCCAGGTCATTGCCGAGCAGTAGGTCAACCCCATCCATGGGCACAGCCACAGTCAGAGCCATAGCCTATTCTACTATGGCCTCTGACTGACTCCCATTCTCTGCTTGGGGTGTATGTACCCCGATAAATCCCACTGGCTTTTCCCATAAGTTTCACCAATTGGCCCAGAGATGCCCTACTTTTCGGCAGTTAAAACGCATAGGCTTCTTGGCCTCACTTTTTGTCTCAGCACCACCATCTCTGTCCTGAGGAGGGGCCCCAGCATTTCCTTCTCTACCATAGGTGCTTAGTTTCCTATCACTCTCTCCACCTCTATCCTTCCCATTTGGTTGGGAGAGCCTCTTCTAGGACAAGGGTTTGTGGATCAGCTCATAATCATCAGCTATTGTGGTTGCCTGCCTGGCCCCTGTTACCCTCTGCTCCTCCAGGTGTGTTCTTATTGGGAAGGGTATGGAGTTTTTAAACTCTTCAAGGTGAATTATTTCATGGAGGTTTTTAGCAAGTGGCTCTTGTTTTAAGTGCCTGCACCCACTGGTCAAAAGCAAGTTGCTTAAGCCTTTCAAATTCTAGGTATGTCTGGCCAGGCCATTTCCTGAGGGTATGTAATTTCTGACGGTACGAGTCTGGCACTAACTGTGCACTTAAAGTAGCCCTTTTTGTTGCCTTGTAGTCAGTGGCACTTTCCTCAGGCAAGAGGGAGTAAACCTCATGAGCTTTCCCTGAAAGTTTACTCTGCAGTAATAGGGACCAATGTTGGACAGGCCACTTTAACTGCTGTGAGAACAGCTTGAAGGAGATAAAGAAGGCTTCCACACTGCTTCATCAAACTTGGGGATTAAACAAGCAAACAGGATTGCCTCAGCCATTAAGCCTGAGCTAGTGGTGTCTTCAGTGAACACAGTAAGATTCCTGCCCTTCAGCTCAAGCTGTTTTACTTTAAACTCCCTTGGATGACACAAAGATTGGCCGGGTGGTTAACAGTGAGTTTGAGTGTCTTGGGCTACAGGAAAATATAGATAGGATGGCCAAATAGGTAGATAACTGGCAGATGGAATTTAACCTTGAAAAGTGTGAGGTGATACACTTTGGAAGGAGTATTTGGACAAGGAAGCATTCAATGGACGGCATGACACAAGGATGTTCTGAGGAACAAAGGGACATTGGCGTGTGTGGTCCATAGATCTCTGAAGGCAGAGGGGCATGTTAGTGGGGTGGTGAAAAAGGCATATGGGACACTTGACTTTATCAATCATGTTGGAGGCGTATAGAACCTTGGTGAGGCCACAGCTGGAGTACTGTGTGCAGTTCTGGTCGCCGCATTATAGGAAGGATGTGACTGCACTGGAGAGGGTGCAGAGGAGATTCACCAGGATGTTGCCTGGGATGAGACATTTAGGTTATGAAGAGAGGCTGGATAGACTTGGGCTGTTTTCGTTGGAGCAGAGAAACTGAGGGGTGACCCGATCGAGGTGTACAAGATTATGAGGGGCATGGACAGGGTGGATAGGGAGCAGCTGTTCCCCTCAGTTGAAGGGTCAGTCATGAGGGGACATAAGTTCAAGGTGAGGGGCAGGAGGTTTAGGGGGGATGTGAGGAAAAACTTTTTTACCCAGAGGGTGGTGATGGTCTGGAATGCACTGCCTGGGAGGGTGGTGGAGGCGGGTTGCCTCACATCCTTTAAAAGGTACCTGGATGAGCACTTGGCACATCAGAACATTCAAGGCTATGGGCCAAGTGCTAGTAAATGGGAATAGGTAGGTAGGTCAGGTGTTGCTCACGTGTTGGTGCAGGCTCGATGGGCCGAAGGGCCTCTTCTGCTCTGTGTGATTCGGTGATTCTGATCCCTCTCTCTGTCCTGAAATTCACTCTCTTCTCTCCATGCCCTTTCCTGATTTTCTTCTTTCTCTCTTTCTCTTTTCCTTTCCTTTTCTCTTTCTCCTGGCATTCTAATTTCCGCTGCTCCAATTTTATTTCCTCTACCACTACCTTATCCATTTCATTGTCCTCATTTTCCACTTGTAGACTGTTGGCCACCCCTTTTAAATTTGTTATGATCCTTGACAAGATACCCCAAATTGTTAACTTCCTGAACGGGACCCCAATTTTGTTATGCTCCCAGGTGAGGAGGAATGAGCTGGCTCCCTTTCTTTATTCAATCCCCTTGGTTGGTCACAACGAGGTTAGTTTGAGAGGGATCCTTTCCCTTGTGGATATCTTTTCCCAGTCCAAATTCATTTATGTTTTAGAAGGAGCCAATTTAACCAGGCTTTCTTGAGTTAAAGAAAGAGTAAGTTTATTAGTTACTCAAGACCTCAGAAAAATAATAAAAACATAATGCACATACACAGATCAGAAATGAGAAGTTGAGTCTAAAAATAAAAGTTAAACAGGATATACAAATCAGCCTTTGGCTTGTCCATGAGGAGTAGATGGTGAAACGTTGTGGTCATTAAGTTGGGTGATTTCAGTAAAGCTGACTTTGGCAATTGAGCAGTTGGTTTGGAGACACTTTGTTCTGCAGATTAGCTGATGGAACTGTCCTGTTTCCTTTTTGACTGTGGCCTTGCTGACTTGCCTCCAGCTACAGAGAGAGAAGAGAGACTTTTACCTATGAGCTGCAGGGATGCCTAGTTGATGTTCTTCAGTTGTGACCTTCGCAGCACACACTAGCAGACCAGAACTAGAACACACAGATCAGGTTTGCAGCTGGCTTTTTAATCCCTTTTCTTGTATATTCCTGGAAGGGAAAAAGAAACATTCTTTCATCCATAATCTGATTTCTTTCAACTCAGACCTTTTCTATATTTTGAGATATAACTCAACAGGAGATGGTTTCTGCTGAGAAGTGGTAATCAATCTCCATTGTCTCTGCTACCACAAGGGATTCAAGTTCAGTCTTTTGCATTGCATCTCCCCCTTTAAAACGTCTCTGTCTTAAGTAGGGCTTGACACCTTTTTAGATGCAACATTCCATGGGCTGTCTGGACTAGTCAGTCAAGTATAATCCACACAGAAAGTGGTTGCTTTACATTCTCAGCTAGCTTTTGCTTGTATGTCTTTTTAAAAAAACATATATCATCCTTTAAAGAGTTCAATATGCCCATAAGTAATTTGGGGCTGTGATCCGCTGTCGTGACACTTCCCCCACTCGATGAATGAAATGAAATTCATTCTCATTTCATTACAAAGGAAGAAGACAAAATTATAGAACAACAAACACACTCATACACAAGCATTTTCCTCGTCTTGGTCAATATTATCTCTTCAGTTGTAACCGGGCCTCTTCAAGTTCTAGACAGGGCGCCTGCAATCACATTTGATTTCCCAGCAATGTGCATTCCCAAAATGTGCATTGGGACCCCTCAAAAGTCCTGTTGTGCTGACCTCTGTGGGAATTGCCCGGGAAGTTTCAACTTCCGATGGGCAACTTCCCTGTTCCCCAGGACTGTCCGCTAATGTCTCCAACTCTGAGTTATAGTCAGAGACTTCAGATAGTTCCAATGTACTTATCTGGATAGTTACCCAGGAAATGTTAGGCAGAAAAAAGCTAGGCTAACTCCTGGGTGACTACAGAACTGACCCTCCCAGTGACGGAGCTCTTGGAGGGACACTGTGATCCACATTTCTGGTGAAGCTGGGTCCGGAAGACCCAGAAAGAAATGTGGAGCAGTGTTGAGGCAGGAAAAGTTTGAGTGGAACGACAATCCGACAATGATTGTCATTCCTCAGAAGATCTGGGCCAGTATTCTGCTTTTCTATTTTTCCTGCCAAATGGACAACGTCAGATTTTTCCACATTATACTCCACCGGCCAAATTTTTTGCCCACTTACTCAATCTATCTATATCCCTTTGCAGACTCTTTGTATCCTCTTCACAACTTGTTTTCCCACCTATTTTTGTACCATCAACAAATTTATCTACAATACAGTCTGTCCTTTATCTAAGTCATTAATATAGATCATAAATAGTTGAGACCCCAGCATTGATCCCTGTTTGTCATGCATTTATCCCAACTCTCTGCTTTCTGTTAGTTAGCCAATCCTCTATCCATGCTCATGTATCGCCCCCAGCGCCATAAGCTCTTATCTTGTGTAGCAAATTTTTATATGGCACCTTATTGAATGCCTTTTGGTAATCCAAATACACTACATATTCTGGTTCCCCTTTATTCACATAAGGCTTGTTACACCCTCAAAGAACTCCAATAAAATTGTCAAATATGATTTCCCTTTCACAAAACATCTGCCTGATTGCATTATGATTTTCTAAATGTCCTGCTATTACATCTTCATTAATGAATCCTAGCATTTTCCCAAAGACAGAAGTTATGCCAGCTGGCCTATAGTTTCCTGCTTTCTTGAACAGAGATGTTGAATTTGTGGTTTTCCAATCCATCGGGATCTTTCCAGAATCTAGGGAATTTTGGAAGATTATAACCAATGCATCCACTATCTCAGTAGCCAATTCATTTAAGACCCTATGATGCAGACCATCAGATGCAAGGGACTTTTCAGCCTTAAGTCCTATTAGAATTCCCATTATTTTTTTCTCTAGTAATAATGATTGTTTTAAGGTTTTCCTTCCTTTTTGTGCCTTGATTTTCTACTATTCTTGAGATTTTTTTGTGTCTTCTACTGTGAATATAGATATAAAATACTTTTTTCAAAGTCTCTGCCTTTTCCTTGTTTTCCAATATTAGTTCCCCAGTCTCACTTGCTAAGGAACAAAAACTCACTTTAGTTATAAGAAGGAAGAGTTCTTATATACCAGTAGAAACTTTTACTGACTGTTTTTATACTTATTGTCAGCTTTCTCTCATATTCCAATTTCTCCTTCTTTATTTTTTTTAGTCATTCTTTGCTGATTCTAAAACATCCCCGATCTTCTGGCCTAGCAATCATCTTTGCAGCTTGGTCATCCTTTTCTTTCAATATGATACCAGCATTAACTTACTTCATTTACCACAGATGGTGCATCCTTCGCATAGTGTCTTTCTTTCCCAATGGAATATATCTTTGTTGAGAGTTATGAAATATCTCCTTAAATGTCTGCCACCGCTTCTCTACTGTCTAAACTTTTAACCTATCTACCCAGTTTAGCCAACTCTGTCTTCATACTCTTGTAATTGACTTTATTTAAGTTTATTACACTAGTTATGGACCCACATTTCTCACTCTCAAACCGAATGTAAAATTCTATCACGTTATGATCACTGTTGACAAGCGCTTCCTTTACTATGAGGTCTTTAATTAATCCTGTCTCATTACACATTACTAAGCCCAAAATAGCCTGATCCCTAGGTAGCTTCCATAACACAGTATTCTAAGAAACTGTCCTGAATATTTTATGAGCTCATCCCCCAGGCTACCTTTGCCAATTTGATTTGACAACTAATTTGAAAATTAAAGTTACCTATGATTATTGTAATCTAGCTTTCTTGCAAGCCCTCATTATTTCTTGTTGTATACTTTGTCCAACTGTATAGCTACTGTTAGGGGGCCTATAAACAACTCCCACTTGTGACTTCTTTCCTTATTTCTTAATTCCGCCCAAACTGGTTCTACATCTTGATCTTCTGAAACAAGATAATTTCTCACTATTATACTGATATCATCTTTTATAAACAGAACTGCTTTTCTTTTCCTCCTGTTTAAAATGTCAAATACCCTTGAGTAATCAGGTCCCGGTTTTGGTCATCTTGCAACCATGTTTCTGTAATGGCTATCATACCATACTCATTTATTTCAATTTATGCTATAAATTTATCCATCTTGTTATAAATACTGTGAGAATTCAGATAAAGAACCTTTAATGCTACCTTTTTTTAAAATCATTTTTGCCTATTCTGATGTTATTTGCTGGAACAATCTTATGTTTGTACGCTCGGTCTCTTCCTGTCACACTTTGGTTATCATTGCCCATATCATTACAATGCCTTGTCCTTTCTTTTGAACTTTCCAAATCTCCCCTCATGTGAACCCTTCCCCCCCCAACCCACTCCATTATTTAATTTAAAGCCCTCCCTACAGCCCTAGTTATATGATTTGCCAGGACACATTAACATTAGCAAACCCCTAGCTGCAGATCTCCAATTTGTTGTTTTAACTAAGATTGGTGAGTGCCCTGGGAGACCAACTGAAAGTACAGAGTAAAACAAACATAGCACATGTTGGAATTTGATGTAAAAAATAATAAGCATTTGGAGTAGACTTGGGTCATATGTGATGCTGTTTGTTAAAATGGCACAACCATCAATGAAATGATATAGCTAAATGCAGGTCTCCATTGACATAGGTATTCCATTGTCATTAAGAACATGGCTCTTGTTGCTGCTTGAAAAAATTCTTTCTGAAGTTGAAAACTTGAAACTTGAGCAGTTATTTTGGATCAGCAGCCTATAAACAGCCATATAATTAAGAACAATTTATACTTGGCTCATATTTTCCAAATATATTTCCACCCAGTGAAAGTAGAGATGTAAAAAAAAATCATAGAAAGAAACTTTAAAACTGGATTGTGTGTTTTCTATATTCTGCATTCTATCCATTTTAATTCAATTACTAAATAATACTAAAGGACCATTATGGGCAGAATTTTGCCCTTGGTGGGCGGGCTTGGTGAGGGCTGGCAGGGCTGTCGGGAAGCCGACTGCTGCTCGCGATTGAAAGCAGACTGCGATTTCATGCTGGTGGGCAGATTATGGCCTGCCCAGCGTGAAACGTGAGCAGCAGTGCTGAGCACTGCCTGTGTGGGAGGTGGAGTGGGGGTGATGGGAAGGAGGGTGAGCAGGCCGAGTGCGAACTTCGCACATGCACATGAGTGAGCGTTTCAAAATCTCCCTGAGGCACAGAACTGCCTCAGGGAGATGAAACATTGTTAAAAAAAGAAAATAACGAAAAGAAAAATGTAATAAAAAATGTTCCCCCCATGTGACTCTGTCACATGAACAGATACATATTATTAATTCAATTTTAAAACTTTTATTTTATTTTTACTTGATCTTGGAAACATCACCCGCCCGTGGATGAGGCCTCCAAAAAAATGCAAAGGCTGCTTGGTCTTGTTGCTTGCCAACCAACTGTTATGTTGGACGGACAGCAAGAAATTTAAGTTAATTAATTACTCAATGGCCATAACAGGCCTTTTAATTGTTAGCGGATGTGCTGCTGGCTCCAGCACTCGCCTGCCGACCGAACTATCATGCGACTACACATTGATGACTGCACACTTGGCCGACATCAACGCGCGTCATTTCGCGCTCAGTTGAGTCGGGCGCGCAACCACTGCACCCCACCACCCGTCCCCCCCCAAGACCCCACCCCCAGGTGAAAATTTCTGCCCTATGTGAAATATGTACAAATCAGGCTGTAAGGGTTAACATGCCATTTATTTGAATTATGTTTTCTCGTCATTTTCTTATGAAAGAAAACCAGTTGCGTCTGGATTATTGTCTTCTGCTGGTGGGTTTGAAGGCACTTCAAATCCAATGGGCATCCTGCCTGCTACCTACCTACCTGTTCCTGCCCTCACCACAATTCTACCAGTGTCGGGAAGCCCACCTGCTAGTGGGCCAATTGAGGCCCGTAAGTACGTAATTTATGCCACTTAAAAGTCCTATTCAACCGCTTCCAGGATTTAACCAGCGGCGCAAGAGGCCCATGCTAAGCACCTAGCTTGGCAGGTTATCCTGTATGGGCAGGGGCTTGTCCCTCCTTAATGGGATGCCTGGGCTTATCAGAGGGCTCCCCAAAGTTATTACCCCCTCAGGATCCCCTTCTCCCATGACCTCTGAAATCCTGCCCCCTCACCCAACCCCCACAGTACCCTCAGAAGTGTCTGCCAGGTTGGCACCCAGGGACTTGTCTGACTCAACTGCTGGGTTGGATCCAGCACAGATCACGTCCTCAAGCGCCAAGTGCAGTATCAGCAGTGACCACCACTCCTGGTGGTGCTGTTGGTACCGGAGAGCTGTCAGCCTCTGATTAGCTGGCAGCTCTTTGAGGTGGGGCTCCCTGATTCAGAACGGCAGAATGCCCACCTTCTGCCTATTAATGGAGAATAGCTGAAAAGCAGCAAGTGTTCCCCTCAGTGGGCTGTCTCTCTGATCTGTTAGCCCAGGGGAGTGGCAGAAATTTAGCGGCCTCATAATTCAGCCCTTGGAATAAATATCCTTTTACAAATTGTCTTTAAATTAATAAATTCTTTGCATTGCTGACTGTATAATTTTATAATAGAGGATGGTTTCATTTTGATTGTCAGGTTTCAGAAATCGATGCTTATTGGCACACTCTTGGCATTCTATTGCAACATATCAATTCGGTGCTGTCTGATATTTTTCTGATATATTATTTAAGTGGTGTGAATGCACAAAAATAAATTCTTTGAATCTGTACTTTTTGTGAAATTGAGTCCACCTGTGGTAGTAGTAGTAATGGTAATCATAGTTGTTATTCTTTATTTAGACTAAATCAACAAGTTTATTTGGAGCTGTTACTGAATGTTTATCATGGTTTCTGGTCTGTTGCTTTGTGCCAGTAAGTAATGTCTTGATGCTGTAGGTGTGCACTAAATTATAAGTTGAAATAATCTCAATCCTTTTAAGTAAAATGCACAAAACTGACTTTAATTAAATGAATATTTAATGTTGCACATTATCCACTATTTTTTTTATCTGTCTAATGTATTCAGTCCGGTTAGTTTAGTTTAGTGAACTATTGAGGTATGTTTGTTCTCAGTTTGGTTTTGCTGAGATAATTTTATCTTGTTTTCAAAAAGCCATCAGAAATGGTGCTGGCTTGTTCTTTTGAAAACATCCTGTATTATTGCAAATAGAGATTAATGGTTATTTAGAAGTTCAATCAATTGTGATACTTACTTGAAACATGTGGCTTTATTAGGCCACTACAATGAACAGTATTCCTGGATTATAGTTAAAGGAAGCAATATTTTTTCAGCTTTAGAACAAAGACGTAATTGACCTAGATCTGATTCAAAAGCAGCTTATTAGTAAACCCTAGTCTCTGCATCTGAAAATTGTTTTCTTCAATAAAGGCTTTTATTCTTCTCAGTAAAACACATTTATAGATTAACACATATTTTTGATCCTGTCTAAGTACTGCTGCATTTTAGATAACCACTATAAATTTCAAGGCAGACATACCTACTAATAAATATTTGGGAGTAATTTAGTGTCTTAGTATTAAGACCATGTTTCAAGTATTTTCCACGTTTTTAGTTAAGAAAAATATTGGTTTCCAATTTAAGCTTTTGATCTACCAAACACTTAGCTCTGCTTGACCTGGTGCCCCATACCCAAAATGACTATTTTCTTTTTTCCCTTCTTGAATATTTGATCTTTCTTATTCAACTCTCTTGGGAAAAGCAATGCTGCACTATCAGAACACCGTCTCACTCTGGGGAACAGCACAGAGAAAATAAACCAAAGTCTCACAGGTCAACAGCTTAAACCTTGACAAAAAACTGCTGGGGTGCAATGATAAAAGAAAAAAATCCACCAGAACATGCTGAGAGGAACAGATTGCATACTACCTTATAGTTTCGAGATTATGGTATGATACATTGAAGCTAGGTGTTTTGTTGATTGCACAACATGTTATACAATCTCAGTTTTCATTTGTTTCTGGTAAAAACACAACCAATTTGTTCATTCAATAATTCAGTTGATAATCACAGATAATCTATCTTTGATTTCCAAAAAATCAGCCAAGGTAATATTCAAATAAGAATCTACAAAAATGTATTCAGATTACAAGTGCTGCAACAATTCATAAAAATAAACGTTGTCATCAAAAATAACCTTCATCCAAGGATACACCTTACCTTCATGATAATCAATTCACGCATAGCAACTAAATATAGCTAGAAGGCTGAAAAAGATCAATGACACATTACTTGAAAATGTATATAAGAACTGAACTGAAAATGACATGAATCCCCAAATTCTCTGAAATGGATTAGCTTTTGACCATACAATATAATGCTGATTTACTGTATTGTGATGCATGAAGTCCCTTTCTACTGTGATCTACTAATTTTCAAATCCATAAAAAATTGTGACTGAAAGCCATAATCAGAATAAAAAGCACTATATTGACTGCACATAATATTTTATATTATGCTTGTGTTTGTAGTTGACAATAGTTTACAAATAATTGCATAACTAAAGACCACATTAGAATATTCTTACAATCATGTTTCACTTGGCCTCAGTTTTCATCTTAAATTAGTTCTAGTGCAATTTTTGACATTAATACATGACAAGCCGACTTAGATTTCCATTTCAAGAAAAATATTATTGTCTGCCTAGTGCTCATTGCAAATTTCACTAGTATTCACTGTAGATAATAGTGCAGAAAATAGAGATTTTACTACTTTAGTCAAAGTTATAAGCCTTGTTCCATTGAAGAACTGAGTTGATGTAAGACAAGGGTATCACCCTCCTAACTTGCTATATGTTTGTTTAAAAAATATATTTTACTTGTACAACTTAGAGTGTATTTTTGAATACTTCTCGTATGGGGAACAGGTATCCAATATATCCAATATGTTAGAACATTTCCTGCTCAGAAGAAATAAGGGAAAATGGGTGGCAGGAAGCAGAAGTGCCTTTCTTTATTTAACTATCAATGGACAATCTTCAGCATTATGGTGGCTCCCTGAAGTCTGTTACCGTGGAAGTGCCAACTTCTAAGTTGCAGTAAATGGCTCAAATCTGCTGGCATTAATTTGTACAACTCTGCCGTTCAGAAAATAACTTAATTGTTTCAGAAATAACAGTAACCCCATAGGTTACTGTGATTTTAGTTCAAGAACACAAAAGCCTCAATATTACCAACCCCAAAATCCATGGGAGAAGGTTATAAAGAGTGTTAAAAATATAATGAGCAAAACATGACCCTTAATCACTGTGCATGCACTCATGCTATTTTTACAGAGGTGGATATTCGGTTGTCCGACTGTCCCGTTGTGGAAAGGCGGACTGCACATTAAGATACTTAAATCAGACTCTTACAGTGCAATGAGAGTCTGATATAAATTTAACTCATGCTACATGTTTTTCCAGGGGTTGGGAACAGTGAATTGGAGACCGGAGCTGCCAGCTCCCCAGGTTAAGTGGCTGTTTCAGCATTCCTGTGGGTCAGAAGAAGGTGGAGGGCAAATGCTCAGGGTCCGCAAGGATTCTTTCCGCACCCGCATTAACCCTGATCACCAACCTCTTAATCATCCCCCAAGAATTGCTAACTGCCCCAATTGCAGGTCCCCATTTCAATTGCTGACTACACCTCCTCCCAATGCCTGGCATTTATAGTTAACCTCCTCCCCCCACTTCCCAATTGCTAAGTTCCTAACTGTGGGCTCTTGCCACTTGTATTCCCTCCTGCCCACCATCATGTTATTGGGTTTACCTCAGGATTTATTGGCATCTTACTCTAGAAGAGATGTTGCAATGATCTTTTGTTCAAAACATTTATTTACAGGCTAACTATTTGCAAAGGTCAGATCAAGACATAGCTAGAGCTACTAAAAATATTATTGTCTGCCTAATGCTCGTTGCAATTTTCACTAATATTCACTGTGTAGATAGTGTAGAAAATAGAGTTTTTACGACTTTAGCCAAAGTTATAAGCCTTGTCCCACTGAAGGACTGATTTGATGTAAGACAAGGGTATCATCTTCCTAACTGGCTTCACACTCAACTCCTGTCAGTGAGTGTCATCACTGTGACATAGCCCACTAAGCACATGCTCAGGAGCTATAACAAGAGTTAACCCTTTACTCTACTCCCCCTCCCAACCCCCGCTGCCCCCCTGCCCTGCCCCCACGAGTCTTCATCCCCATAGTATTATTTACACATTCCCTACACCTCTCCCCAAAGTATCTTCTTGTAAATGGAAAGTCTCTTTGGTGATTTCACCAGTCTTCCTGAATGAGTGCAGAGATCCTTCTGAGGTAGATGGGAATCCTGTTGCCCTGAGGTCAAGTTCATGGGGGTTGTCACTCCTGGTTTCTCTCATTCATGGTTCTATGGGTTCTCTTGAGGTTTAGGGTACTCTTCCCAAGCTGTTAATGGTTTTCTTTCCATTGAAATTAGGGCAGATTTGTTCCTTTGAATGATGCCTGACCGTGTCTTGACCAGATACGATCATGGTTGCTGTAGATTCTCAATTAGCATAGCAGCATGGTTCTGGTCTCTGATCCATACATTCTATCCCCTTCCAAGAATCAGAAGGTTTTGCGCCTTATGTCTCTTGTTAAAGTTACGAGCTTGACTCACTTGTAGGCTTCTTCCTTTTCATTCAACCTTGCAAGTGCTTCTTGCGTAGATTTTACTGTAGCCTTACTAGAACCTGCTTTCTTCTCTTTTAGAACTTTTTCTTTCCTTTTCTTTTTCACTTCATCATTTTCTTCACCTTCTGTCCCTTTAGTATATTTGATTATCTTAACTTCAGCAGTTGGAGTAAAATGTGCTCTCTTGGATACTTTTTTAGAAAGACGTTCAGTTTCCGCTTTTTGAGACCTAGCTTGCTGCTCCTGTCCCTTTTGCGTCACACAGAATCATCCTTTTCTTTCTGTTTAAGAAGTTTAGCCTTTCTTTCCTCATACACCTTTCTTTCTTTTCTGCTTTCTTTTGTGCAGGTAACCTTAGACTGATTACACTTTTGATTCTTCTTATGTGTATGTTTTGAGGAAGTTCAGCAGATTCCTCATCAATGACTGAATTTGCTGGATTATTCTTAATTTTGACTTCCTGAATGACCAGATTCCCTTTCTGTTCACTGGCTTCACCAATCATTTTGAGTTTTAGAGTTATACATGCTTTTCTGCTCAACAAAGAGCATTCTTGATAATGTACAATTTTTTTTTCAGAAATTGGCCTATCTTTGTATTTTAGTGTTGGCCTTGAGCATTGAACTTGATCCCTCCTGGGACCTTGGAGTTGAATAGCCATGAAGATCTGTTAGATTACACTGAGACTGCCTTGATTTGGTTGGATACCCATTTACATCAATGTCAGCACTAGTCACTTGATAGTACAGAGCTTAAGTATTGCTGAAAGAAAAGACATATCGAAGCTTTTTGTCTTGCACTCATCAGGACATTTCACAAGAATACCAATATAAGGGAAAACAACAATTTATACTGTATGTAAAGAGAGTGCTGATTGGTTTGCAAGTGGACTCTGATTGGTAGAGGTGTTGCCATGGAGAATGCAGTGATAGTGACTGACAGTTAACTGCCAAGCATTGTTTGAAATTTAAACCAGGCAGCTTGACCCTGATTGGTCAAAGCATTGCCCTGGGGAATGAGTCAGAAAATGGCTGTCACTTATTTTGTTTAGCTGAAACAGTGTGCACATGTTCTTTCTGCCTGTGAAGAACAAGGCCCTGTGTATTAATACATGTATCTTCCAGTACACACAAATGCGCCATACTGCTAGCTCAACTGACTATCTTAAATTGGTGCCAGCATAATTGTTAGGACACTGAGGGTAATTAGCAAAAGTTGTCCAATCGCGGAGTGGCAGATGCTATAGAAATCTGGTCCAGCAGAAAGCAGAGATGTGCGCAGGCCTGCACTCCATCGCGAGTTCCTGCAGTGGCAACGCAAGAAGGGAACATGAAACCTCAGTGTCCCTCCAGGTGCTCCTTCCCCTCCAGGAGTAGGCCACGTCCCTCCCAAAGGGAGGAGGAGTGGCAGCTGGACACCCCTAGGTCAGCCACTCAGGAATCTCAGAGGCTGTCCTCTCCCTCCAAGTTCCCTTTGCTCGTGAGCCCTTCAACCTTGTCCTCTGTCACAGCAGAGAGAGCAGCTGACCCACAGGGGGACAGCCAAAGCAAGCTGGGGTCCTCAAGGCCTCAGCTCTCTAGAAGACCCACACCGACGTCATCAGAGGCAGTAGGGCCAACAACTGCACAGGCTGTCTCCATCCCTGCTGCGGATGTCAGGGCGGTACCTAGAAGTCTAAGGTGTAGAAAAATTAAGAAATTCTGTTCACAGATGGTTGCACAGGTAAACATATTTTGTCACTTTACAATCAGAAAATATATTCACTTTCACTGAATAAAGTGTAATGGTGTTTTTAAGCTTCATTGACAGGCTTCACGAGTCCTCCCACTGCATCCCACCTACCCCCACTTGCAGTTGAGCTGCACATAGCTGGCCCATGAGTAATTCTAGAGGGAGAAGTGTGTGTGTGGGGCATGGCCTTTCAGAGCCTTGTGCAAATACTCTCCCATGCATGCGGGTTATTCCTGTATCACACTCATCTCAATCTCCTAAGCATTTTCAGTGCTGCCTGCTGGGGTTCACTTTCATTTGTTCATCTGAACTGACCTGCATCTCCACCCACCCAATGATCAAACTCCCACGCAGCACCTGATCTCGCCCATCATGACTCTCGTTTCACTTTCGATTTAGCAAGCATGGTAGTGCTACAGTTTTTCTTGCACTTCCCTGTCCTTTCCCCACCCCAGTCACCTATTCTGTTTCCCCCATCGCTGTCGAGCCCCCTGGCATCACATTCCACCTCCCCACCATGACCTACCAGCCATAACCCTTTTCCTTTGGGGATGTCCAGCTGAATGTGCATGTTCCCTTCCTTCCCAAAAATCCCACCCCATCTAGATTCACCTCCCCAACCTCCTCCTTCACATCCCCAGGATCCGTGTCTGCCTCTGAGTCCCCACCAACCACCCTTCTACCGATACCATTGCACCCTCATCCTCCTACCCTACCACCTCACTCTGCCCTCAGTCATTCTCACCATTCCTTCCTACTACACACACCCTCAGCTCACTTCCCAGGGGGCAAAGACTCCACAGACCCCTCCCTTGCACGTTCACCTGGATACCCCCCTCTGGACTCCTTCCCTCTTTGGAAATCCTTTCCATCTTGGAACTGCTTCTCGCCTTGGAACTCCTCCCCCCACCAGACTCCTTCTGCCCATCTCCCTCTTAGTCTCTCCCCATTCCCGACTTCTTCCTCCAGCTTTACTGCTTCCTCCACCCTTACTCCTTCCGCTTTCTGGAGTCTTTACTCTGCCCCGGACTCCTTCCTCTTCCTGGACTCCTTCCCCTCTCCAGGGTCCTTCCCCCTCTGAAGGCTTTCCCTTATACCTTCTTCTGCCCTTATACCTACCTCCCTAGTTTCTGTATTCTCCCCCCTTACCCCCTCATTCCCCGTACTTCCTCCCTCCAACCTCAACTCCCCTGACACTTTGGTTCACCCCAACAATTTTCATCCCCCCAAAACCTTTGTTCCCCCCTCTCAACCTCAACCCACTGACACACCTACCTCTCCCAGTCGAACCTAGACCTTCCTCTCTCACCATCCCGGTACATCTTCCTCTCCCAAGCATAGCTGGACCTTCCTCTGCACCTGCCTGACCATCAGCCGTGGCTAAGGCACTGAGAGTACCCTCAACGGTGACTTTCCGTGAGCTGCTTTGTGGCAGAGCCATGTCCATTAGGATTCACCCAGCATGTGACGGACGTTCCTCCAGGGTCCCATGAGCAGCTTCTACTCATCGGATGTCCGCAATGTGAGCAAGGCCCTGCTGGTAAACCCTGACTTCTGCATGTCACACTTGTCACGATGTGTTCTGCACCAGCGTGTTTTCCCGCCGATGTGGGCGGATGACCCAGCTTGTGGGGATGATTCCGGCGAGCTGGGCTTATAATGATATGTCAATGTAATACAATGAAGTTCCCGACGTCTGATGGCAGAAAATGCAGCCCGCCATTGACGGGCAGAGAAGATGATTGCAAACTGTTTTCACGATGTTGTGAAACCGATTTTTGAACTTCTCGCCGTATTGTCCACTAACACCACAAAACACGCCCAACACCAACAGGCATGGAAAATTCCACCTTTTGTCAGCATTCTCTTCCTTAGTAAACACAGGATGAGTACTCATTAAGTATTCCCTAAGCACTTAGCACTCTCTTTGTCTGTATTAGGCCCCATCCTGAAATTTTCAATTACTATGTCGGTGGAAGATTTTTGGGATCCTTTTTAAGTTAACTGCCATCCAATTCTTATATTGTCTCTTTAACAGTCTTACTTTCCTCCTCACTTGCCCTCTCATTGTATTGAGAGTATTGTTAACTGGCCTGTCCTGTAAGATTCTATGGCCTGAATTTTTCATTTGTTCGGCGCAGGGGGTGAGCAGGCTGGGAAATGGACGGGAAATGGGACTCTGGCCACGATCGGCCCCCGACTACATTTTCATTCTGGCTGGCAAATTAATGGCTAGCCAGCGTGAAACGCGAATTGAGAAATGTTCAGCATTGTCAGGGTGGGGGCAGGAAGAGGGCTATCGCCAACCTAACTGAGAGTGTGGCTGAGGCTTTGAGAGAGCTCCTTGGAGACAGACAGCTGCACCAGGGAGTTGCAGCCTTCCACAGAATAAAGGAAACAACAAAAATGCTGCAAAATATGTCCATGCAGCGCAATCAAGCACCTGAAAGCATACCTCATAAAAAACCAGTCCCCAAATATCTCTTTTTATTTTTATTTTCCCATGCAAATATCACCCATGCCCTGGATCGAGGTTTGAGCAAAAAGGTGAAGGCCGCCTTGGAGAATGGCCCGTCAGCTAACTGTAAAAGTGGATGGAACAAATGAAATTGCTGTTAATTGCATCGTTAATGAGCTTAATTGTCAGCGGGCGGGCTTCCAACTGCTGTGCATGCCCGCCAAGTGAAATATCATATGAGTGCACAATGACGTTGGGACGCTCGCTATCTCACATCTGTTCGGATTGGGCATGTGCCCACCCGCATAATGTAAAATTCTGATTCGGCATGGTGTGGTTAGTTTACAAAAAGGTCAGTTTTTAGAATATTTTTGAATTTTTGGGTAATAGATAAGCATTTCTTTCAGGGTTGAATCTCACTTAGTAGAGTACAGCAATGAAACTTGCCAGCTCTATGGGATGGTTCAGTGCGAAGGAAATCAGTTCTGTTTCCCTGAACCTGATGTGTAGTTTTAACAAAATTTGCTCAAAAATCTCAATTCATACTTTATCAAGATATCACGCAGATCAACAACCTGTGGCAGATTTGTAACTGGTATTATATTTTTGACAATTAACAAAAGCCATGAAAAAAATGGCCTTTTCCTCTCCATGGGATATACTTCACCTCCACAACATTGTGAATATAAATCTTGCAGTTCTCCCTACCCAGGGTGTCACTAAAATTTACCAGCAAGAGACTTCAGCTTGCAATCATAAGAGTGAAACAGACAGACTTAATTTGAGTTCCAGACTTCTGGGAAATTCAACTAAAATATTTGCAAAATTTTGCTGAAGGAAGAGGAAATTGTTAAAATATGTGTATTATAATACAGTATGTCTGCAATTCAACAGACTTTTGCTAGCTCTTGGGTGCCACCCAATGATTGATTTCACATTAATTCCACAAACCTAAGATACAACACAAACCCAGCTCATAGCTGTAATCACGTAAATATGCATTTAAAAAAACTAATATGTAACACTATGTAAATGAGAAATATCACACGAGTGCACAATGACGCTCAACGTCACCTCGTGCTATTTCACGTCTGTTGGGGTCGGGTGTTAATTCAATTCTGAGAAATAATTCTTGTCATTTTCACATGAATATCCAGGTGGATGTGTACAAAATTTATTCATCTTTTTATTGTTCACCATAGAGATAATATGATCGCAGAATGTGGATCAGTGGCAAAGCATAGCACAGCAACTGAACGATATTGAAATACCAGCTGTGCTAGAGATAAATGAGACTTTATTGTTGACTTAAACTCTGCAGTTGAAGAGCTAATAATCACCTTCTAAAGAAAATAAAAATCAGATTGTAACCACTGAAGAAGCACTCGCTTCACACATCAAGTTAAATGATGTTTAGTCAATGTGATGCAGCAGTGAGGCACAGTGAGGACTAAACTATGCTCTTCATATATACAATAAACAGCTGCCATGACAGTTCTAAAGCAAGACATGAAGCTGAGTGATAGAAAATACAACTCACCAAAAGCTATTCAAGCACAATTTGACTCTAGTTTCCAATAGCATAACTTACAAATATTGAGTGGAATTATTAAGGCAGCTGTTGTTTGAAACACAGATTGAACTGGATTTTGTTGGAGCAGTGGGTAGCCCAGGCAATGAGCCAGAAAGCTGGGATCGACCTGCTCTGGCCGTTTGGGGGAAACCCGTCCAGATTTTATGTCCATCTTTCAGCTAATGAGGGATGAGAGCCCACCAATTGGAGAGCTGGGAGCAATGGCCACTGCTGGGACTGCACCCAGCTGTGAGATTCATTAACAGCCTTGAAGCAAAAAGTGGGTCAGCGGCTTCCGGGGCTAGTCAGACAGGGCCAGGTGAATGGTAGAAGTGGGTTGGTGAGGGCAGTAAGTATTGTTACCATTGCGGGCAACCATTGCTGCTGGGGATGCCCAATCAGGCCATCCGCCCCACAAGCTAGCAGGGAGACTGCCAGGTTTCACCAAGTGGTCTCCCTAGGTGGTGGAGGGCCCATCAGCTGCTGGTAAGATGTCACCAGTGGTGTAAAGAGGCCTTTAATTGGCCACTTAAGTGAAATAATTGACCTCAGGATAAGTGGGCCGTCATTCATCTTCCCCACTGCTGGCAAAACATGATGGAAAATTTAAGGAGGAATCTATCCTAACTTTCCAAAGACAATCTTGATTTCATGAAACTCATATCACCAATGTATATTCTTATGTAAAACTGCATGAAAACATAGAAATAAGAAAAGTAAATGACCACACTTACGATTAGTAGTGAGTTGCAGTTTGATGAAATATTAATCTGACAAATTCATCCACATCGTAGAAATGTCACACTCCTTAACCCAGGCTGAACACCACTAATAAAATGAATCCTCGATTCATCCTTAAAATAGACTAACCATGTCAAAACAAGTAAGTCCAGTACACATTAGGAGAAGTGTGGGGTGGGGCCTCCAATTGGCACCAGGGACCTGTAAAGGAAGCCCCTTCCTCTTTCACTGGCCAGCATCCCACAGGGTTAAACCTGCTGGACTGCACATTGAATGCATGTCACTCCTGCCACTCTTTAATCTGTGCAGTGGCAGGATGAGACACTTAATTGGGCATTAACTTCTCTCTTAAGGGGCTCAATTAGGCGACAATCAGGCAACCCACCCAACGTCTCCCACCTTGCTTGGAAAATCGCAGTGGGTGAGCCAGCAGCAGGCACAGCGTTCTTTTTACGTCTGATTTCCTGCCCACAAGTGGCCCGTAAAATCCAGTCCCTGGTAAAGTTTTAGACACAAAACTCATGCAAAAAGATTGAAAAACTTACAAACTGTTTTAAACATGTGTGGCTGCTATTCTTCTGTGTGAGATACATCAGGTGAGATACATTTTGAATACTGAATACAGGAGTCTCACTGAGTGAGTTTTTATAGTCTATCAGATGATAAAATATGTTCAGGCGATAATGAGACATCTACCCACTTCTTTGAAAAAGCCATTGGACTCCACTTCTAACTATTCCCTCATTAGCTTGGATTCTGTTTTTCCTTACATCTTTGTGAAACGCATTGGGATATTTCTCTTCATTCAGAGGTGTTAAATAAATGCAAGTTTATGTTGGAGTGAGGAATGTACAGCATAATTTTACAATATTCAATTGTGCCTTGTTAACAGTCATTACGATTCCAGAGGAAGTCCAGCTAATTATGCATTTTTCTTTCCTTTATGAATGTCTCTTGAGGTAAAAGAACAATCCATTCAGTGTATACAGTATTTCATGCCAGAACAAATTTTCAGAAGACGAGGCAGAGTTCTTTTCCAGTATTACCATATCTGCAATCACCCCATTGGGCGGAGTTTTAACTGACAAAGGGGTTGGGACATGAGTGTTAAATCCCCAAAAAATGCTGGCATGTTGGAAGCCTGGTATGGTACCGCTCACTTCTGGCTTTTATCGAGGTGTGTTCAGAGGCACACAGGAAACCCCCAGAGAGATAACAGGTCTCTAATTTAAATATGTTAAGTGCCAATTAATTCTGCCTTTTTAACTCAGTATTCTGGATTTAACAGCCTGTGCACATGTTTCCTGAGCTGTGTGAAACTTGCCAGGGTCAACAAGGTGAGAGAACAGCAGGGAGTCATTGATCAATGAAACAGACATACTTGAAAGCCTTAAAAGACTGAAATTGCACAGCTGCTTCCTTGCACACCACCCCGCTCCCCCCCACCCCCACCCTGATGCAGACTCTCCACAGCTGCCACTGCCATCACTGCCTGCTCATGCTCATTTGTGAGGTGTGAATCATCAAGTGCAAACCCAATTAACTCCCCAAGTGAACCCACTGAAGAGCAAATATCTGTGCTGGTGCCTGGCTTTGGGTCCTATGACAGCGCACCCATAGAAGGAATGAGATTCTCTGAGGAATTGCCTTCATGGATATCCTACAAGACATGGTTACACGTGAAAGCCCTGGATGTGACACTTGAATTATATGCCTGTGAATTTCTGGAGACCGTGGACATTTTTAGTTTTTAACAAAAGGCATGGCATATGGACAACTTACCTTGACCCAAGATGGAGTCCAGGGGTGTCAGGCGACTTTTTGTGATTTCTGCTCAGACAAGGACTAACTCATGTCTCTGTAAAGTGATTATGATATAAATGTCCGTTGGCGGAGCACCCTCCCTTGGAAATACATTCAAGATGTGAGACCACTTGTGATATTTACAGTTCCTATTGTCTGGGTATTTACAGAAACTGAAATACAGTAGTCCCCCAGGCTCTCTGAGAATTTGAAACCTAACAAAGAGAGACATGAAGAAACCAATTTCTCACAATCAGGTGTGAATGGCCACCATTCATCCTCCATTGTGTAGTACTGGCTTCTAGCATCATATCATTTGTGTGGATAATAGAAGCATTGATCATGTGGTCAAATGATGGAAATTGATTTGAGATAACATGTGTGCGTATGTATGTGCCTGTATGTTTGAGGGAGTGAGCGTTTTCATTCCATTTACATTTTGCGTGTTTTGTGAATAAACATCTATCTTTGCTTTTGATTTAAATTTACCAGAAAGCCTGTTTTATGTCTATTCTTTAAAGTCACAACACTCAAAAGGTCTAAAACATATATCTTGTTATGAACAACCGAGAGTGAGGAAAAAATGGAAAAGTTTTCCTGCCATCTCTCCTTGTCTGTAACATGGAAGACAAAAGAAAGGAATATGGTTTAATCATGGCAAATTCACAATCTTGACAATCACCATACTCAACCTTCTCTTAGTTCAGTCACATATGAAGTGAAGCCAGGATTTGAATGTCAGAGCTATTTGTAATTCTGTCACCAGCTACCTGTGGCTTGCCTGTTTGCCCATCTCTGCATTTGTTGAGGGTGAATATGAAATGGATGCATTACTTTGCATAAGGTTTAGAGTAAGTGACAACAACAAATGGATGAGTGGGAAGATGATGAAGTGCATAGAAAGTGATGTCTGACTGCTGATGAAAGTTGACTGGTGGCGTGGAGTGATGAGGCAGACAATACTTTGCAAGGCAGTGAAGGACAACAGCGGCAGAAATCACAGGTCTAGCGTCAGCAAATATTTTCAATTTTTCTGATCTACTTAGGTCTTAAACACCTTCCTGCATTGTATTCAAGACCTGTGCACAATTCTCCTGCTATTCACCTGCTCTGTTACCTCCAACCATGCCTATTTGGTGAGAGCCACATTTTCTCCTGCTCCTAACTGCACCACCAGCAATTTCAGCGAAGTTTTTGGAACTATGTGATGCACTTGTGCTATGTGGATCTTCCATCATGAACACCTCCACTCTGGGTTGGGATCTCAATGTCTATCAAAAACAGTGTCTCTTTGGTAACATTGCTAATCAAACTGGTCGAGTCCTGAAGGCCATAGCTGCCAAAATAGGCCTGCAACGGTTGTTGGGAGAACCAACATGAGGGCAAATCCTACTTGATCTCATTCTTACCAAGCTACCTGTCAGATGCATCTACCCATGACACTATTGATATGAGTGACCACCACACAGTCCTTGTGGAGACAACGTCCCTTCTTCAGACGAAGGTACTCTTTTCGTGTTGTGTGACATTACCACTGTGTTAAAGGGGAGAGATTCAAAACAGATGTAGCAGCTCAAAGTTGGGCATCTATAAAACCCTGTGGGAACATCAGCAGCAGCAGAATTGTATTTCACCACAATCTCTAACCTCATAACCTGGAATATCATTCGCTGTATCATTACCAACAAGCCAGGGGACCAACCCTGGTTCAGTGAAAAATGTAGGAGAACATGTCAGGAGCAGCATCAGGCATACTTAAAAATGAGGTACTAACCTGATTGGAGCTACAACACAGGATTACGTGCATGCTAAACAGTGGAAGCAGCATGCTATAATTAGAACTAAGGAATCCCATAACCGATAGATCAAATCAAAGCTCTGCATATCCAATCCTGAGTGGTGGTGGACAGCAACTCACCAGGATTCCTCCAACAGCACCTCCCAAACACACAACTTATATCAGCTAAAAGGATAATGTCAGCAGGCACATGGGAGCACCAATACCTTCAAGTTCTCTTCTACTCCTGCACAATCATAACTTTTTAATATATCAGTGTTTCTTTACCAAAGTCCTGGAACTCGCTACCTAACAGCACAGTGAGTATCTACACCACAGAGACTACAGTGGTTCAAGAAGGCAGCTCACCACTACCTTCTCAAAGGCAATAAATGCTGGACTAGCCAAAATGCTCACGTCCTGTGAACAAATAAAAACAAATCCGTTTGGCTAATGTTCCTTCAAATACAGCTGATATCACATCATGTGAATGTGTATCACACCTGCTGTGCAGCCTGGAGAGACGAAACCCAGAAGTGAAAATTAACTGGTTCAAATTGCATTTTGATTGTAAATTCCAACCCGCTGAGTTGACTTCCGGGTTTCGCTCACACAATGGCTGTCATTTCATCCTGCCTTGCTTCAGAAGCCACCTTCAGATTAATATCAGTGCTCCAGTTTCCCTCTTTGCACCACTATTAGCAACTTTCAGCAATTTAGTGAGAAAACTTTATTCCAGCTGAAGGGTACAGGGGCAAAATCTGGCCCAATGCTGCATTTGAGGCATGTGATAAAATACTGAATAACTGTTCTGGAATGTTCCCATCCCCCAAATGAAAATGATTCCCCTTTAACATATCTAGTTCAGAATGGTTCAACTCCAACATTACAGAATGAAGCATTTGTATTCCATGTGTGAGAAATTAATTTATTATAGTTTTGTGTACATGCAGCTAAATCTGGAGTTAGCTTGGGCTGTGTAGTGTGTTGCTGCACTTTCACACCAATGGAAAATGAATTGTGGTTGACTACGGTCTGGAGATATATCTACACAAGGATTTCCTCAGTCTCCTTAATTACATATGCATTGCAGTAGGGATTGGCATAAAACCCATGTAAAATGGGACAAATAAACTGGATTGCATGAGAATTAGAGTGCAGTCTTTAAAAAGCCAATTCCAGCTGAACCTTTCAATACAGGGCTCTGAGAGCTAGCTTGGTGACTAACTACTTTTGCACCAATGGAAAATGATCTGCATCTCCAGGTGACCTGGAGAGACATTTACACAGGGGTTTCCTGGGTCAGCTTATGTGTGTACCCATTTCAGTTGTGGCTGATGTAAATCCTGTGGATGACAGCTGTAATTGAAATTACAATGTTAGTTATACACTGCAGCAGCAGATTTGGGGGCAAGTAGGTCAGGAAGGAACAGCGCTTGGTTCACCCGCTTAATTCACAGCCACCTTCATGGCATGCCTCATCATGTTTTTCCTGATATTTCTCAACAATATCTACTAAAGGAGCAACTGGCACACAGTCATATAAACAGCAGGCAATGGCACACAGGTAGAGAAGAAAATGCTATAATTTCATCCACTCTGATGTTCGCTGTCCTTGTTGAGTTCAAAGATCTGCATGCCTCACCCCAAGTGACTTAACTATTCCCTTTGATTATCTGAGAATTGGCTTATTTTTATTGGAATAAAAACACAAACCAATAATAGACAAATATTTAGCCACACGACTATTTATTTCATTCTAAATAAAGATCTGACTCTCTCTCAGGGCCAGGCATTGCTTAGGAAGAAGTTTAATGTTGGGACCAGTTGGGATCGAGGGGGCCTGGTAGCCCGTAGGAAATACAGGTGTGCATGTGATGTTGTGAACAGATTCCCTGTGTGGATGTCAGCCGGATCAACAGGCTTGGTTTTCAGTTGAGTGGGCAGCACTGAAGGAGTGGTCGCAGGCCCAGGTACGTCTGAGCCCTGGCCCCTCAGGGCTCCGATCACAGGGAGGTGATACAATCCCTAGCCCCTGGTCGGGGGTCAGACTCTTGACCTTGGGGAATGGAAAGGGTAGTTCCCTGATATTGGGGTGGCAGGGGGAGGGATGTTCTGTTGAGGGGATGGGGTAGCTTTGGGAGCTAGGAGGAAGCACTCCTGTTCCTCCTGGCTGACAAGGAGTGCTCCCCGAGACTGTTCTCGCCTTGCTGCAGCAGCCAGCCACAATTAAACATGCAAAGCAAGTTAAATCTGAGGCTGTCAGCCTCATGAACATACTTAAAATGCTAACCCTTGTGGGAGCAGGTTGATTGTGTCCCCCCCCCCAACCTTTGTAAAAGCACCCCACTTATTTGTGCCTTAATAAAAGGCGGCACAGAGGGGAACAGATGGGACTGGCTGCAGGTGGGGTCAACTTTCCAACACACTCCAATTGCTGGGAATTTAAACCTCTATCTATCTATTCCACCCGTTCCCCCCTATTAAAATTTCCCCGCAGACTGAGGCATAAATAGGATAAAGTTGAATTTAATTTGGCCTCAACAGAAGTTCTTTTTAATTCTGCAGTTTCAGTGACAGATGATATCAGTGCTCAAAACAATAAAAGACTAATGTGAAGTAATCAGCACCAACTCTTTTTGATGTCTGAATATTTAACAATTTATTAGATAAAACTGTTCTGTTTGAGAAAGGACAGAATGTGACTGTCCATCAAATGATGTAAGCCACATACAGCTACCACAGTTGATTTAGTTCTTTAATAATTTGGTTGGCATATTTCACGCAGGCTACTCCAATGGCCAGCAATTTTGAGTTAAAGCTTAAAGCCTAGAAAACCAATCGCACCGGGAATAGAGTGTGCGGAGGGCAGGGTGCCTGCTAAGTTAACTCAGGCCTCCAGCCAATATTACCTAAAGTAGGTGCTGGACATTGGCATATTTATTGCCACTTAAAGGCAGGTCACATCTTGTAATGGGGAATCCATTCTATCTGCGGATATCAGGAAAATACCTTTGGAAGTGAAGATATGGCTAAAGCAAGCACTGGGAGAGCACCGAGTTTCATGGATGCTTCCTTAGAAGTCTTGATGCCGGAGGAGGATAATTTTCTTCCTCCTGGAGAGAGGAAGTTGTCCAGGCATTAATTCCGCTTGCAGTGAGAAGAGATTGTAAAGTATGTGATTCCAGAAGCCTAAAACCCAGAATGTTGCTGCAATGCTGGAAGAAGTTCAACGGTCTCACGTGGGTTCTTATGAATATCACTGACTTGCCCTTGGTGCATAGCCATACCACTTATAGGCTCACTAATCTCAAGAGTCTTTATCAATCACAAAACTGCCCCCCTCAATACCATTCACTTTCCTACAATTTCACACAGATGCTGACCAAGCCAAAAAGCTATTAAAGAAGACTGTTGGATATCCACCAGGAATTTCTAGTTGCATCTTGCAGTGTGCCAGAGACCTTGCGCATAATGTCGTAGAGCATGGCAGATCATGGAGACTTTTCTGTCTCACATCTACTGAGCAGTTAGCTCCATTAACAATGCAGTGGTACCCACCATGATAGAACCTCTATCACTAGCTAACAACTTCCATGGCAGTACAGATTGCTGCCATGCTATTCTCCGATGGTTCCTACCTTGATTCTGGGAACCTATGTCAACAGAGGTCTCCAAATAGTCACAGGGGTCCTGTGTTTTGTACTTGCACAGACCCATTGGAGTGCTGAGAATGGGTATAGTTCCTGTGGAATGTCCTTTATGCTCCCTCATCAGCCATTCTGCCTGTGCCCTTGTTACTGCTACATAAACATCTGGGCCAGACTGCATTGGGGATGAGAGAGCTGATTTAGCTAAAACATTTCTCAAAATGCTGGTCTATGAGACTCTAGGAGGAAGGACCACTGATGGTAGCTACTTCTTATCCTTGATAGCTTTTGTGGTAGGCCTGCTCTGTAGCTGTGCATGGGTGCCTGACAGGAGTCATGGTCTACTTCTGGAGTGGTGTTATAGACTTGATTTACCAGACAGTTTTCTCATAAAAAACAGTGAATTTTATTTACAGGGTTTCAGCATCAGTTACATGCTTCCATCAAGATCCACAACTAGACAAAAGCTCCACCCCCAAGGTTCCCCATGCTTAGGGGTCATTTGTTCACACTGTCACGTGATACTACACTGTACAATAATTCTTAAAGCTACAGTCACTACATTCTTTAAAGCTACAGTTACAACATTCCCCCCTTTAATTATTTTTCTTACAATTTGTATTTATAAGAACAACCACATTTATGATATTACTCATATGTACACAGGTTATGAAGTTATAAGTTCATCTCTCAAGTGCTTTCCTGATCCACAACTTTAGAATCTCTTACTGAATCTTCATTTTCTGGAACTGCATCCACATCAGGTACCTCCTTAGGCCCAGGCAGTTCCGTGTTAGCCACTCCAACAGAGACATCTGGTATGTCTATCCTTGGCTGATCAATCACAATGGGGACCACAGGTTCTACGATGGTTACAGGTGGAACATCGGTTTGTTGAGGTATCTCCCTTCTTTTCAAATGATCCATGTGTTTTCAGGTGATCCGGCACTCCACTTCTACATGGTACGACAACGGCCTGGTTACAAAAACTATTACACCAGGTAACCAATATACACAACTGAAGATACACCACCAACGTTTTGTACAAATACTGTTTCACTGACAGTAAATTCTCGCTCTCTACTATGCAAATCATGAGTCACTTCTTGATTCCCTTGATTGTTCCCCACCTTCCCCTCCAATTTGGTAAGTACCAGGCTTAATCTCGTATGAAGATGGTGCTTCGTAAGTAACTCTGAAGGTGTTGAACCTGTAGTAATGTGGGGGGTTGTTCATTGTCTTTTCTGAACCATCTTTCATTTTGTCTTCTTCTGTCCACCACAGAGTTTAGTCTAATCCATCATTTTGACTTCACAGCTGGCCAGGCTTCTCTAAATAAAATCACAACTTGGTTCCGTTCAGGGTTTGAGCTACCCAGGGATTCATCACCCACTTGCATTTTGGAAAGTTCCATAACTTTTCCTCTAATGCCTCTTTGTTTCACTCTGTTGATTCTTCAGCTCTTCTGTCTCCTTCTTGTGTCTGTTGGCTTCCTCCTGGAACTTTGAAAGTTGCTGTGTCTTCTCTGCCAACTGGTTCTTCAGTTTGTTCAGTGTGACATTAAATTCATTCTGCTTCTCTTTGTAATTTTCCAGAGCTACAAACTTTGTCCTGAGGGATCTTTGTCATGTGTGAAGGTCTTTCAACAGGTTTCCCTTATCTTTGCAGAACTCACTTGCTTTATCTTGAATTCTGTAATTCAGCAGAATCTCCTTGAGTTTCTTCTGCTGTTCTTCAATGCTACTGTTTAAGACGGTCTTCATTTCCTCAGGCTGCTGAAAGGCTATACACTCCTTTTGCATCCAGTTAAGGTCTTTTGACTCTCCAGGCTCATTCTGAAATACTTGCTTTGTGCCTTTTCCAAATCAGGAACTCTTCTGGCTTCCTTTTGAAATCTCATCCTGCTTCTCCCTTGCTCAGTATTTTCTCATGGTTGGCAGCCTCTAGAAGCTCAGGCTTGATAGAACTTAACATCTGCCTAGTGACTGTCTGGCATTATTTGTACTCCTGCTCACCTATGCAAGACCAGTCTGTAGGATTGATCCAACTGAAGTCCATATCCATTCAGTTTCCCAGCCTGAGGAAATGATTGAGCCAGAGCTCAAGGGATGCTTCAACTGGTATCATAGACTCCTGCATGTAGGGCTCGGCTGAAGTGCCCATTGAAGCGACCACACGCTCTATGGTTGACTGAAAGTTGTTCATACCAGACAGCAGAACCCCACACAAGTGGATATTGAATTCTTCCAAATGGGAAAGCTGCTTTGCAGGGAATGCAATACATTCAGCAGTTGCTGATGCACAAAAATCATCTTTCTTTTACAGACGAAGCCCCTAAAGCCTTTTTGATGGTTATGTATTCTATGAACATCTCTACTGCTGCATTGGGAACCTTTTGAGCCTGTAGGAAGTAACATTGTATGCTGCTGATCCCTGTCATTTGTGAGAAAATGTACCCCTCCTTTAAGCCAATTTTGAGAGTAGAGATCTAAATCTGGTGTTAAGCTCCTGATGAACATATTTAAAGACTCTTGGAAGTTACCAGCTTGGTAGTTGGTGCATTTGGATTTTTGGGGGTTGGGAGAGGTGCAGTGGTAAAGGCACTATTTAACACTGGTTCGTCTTCCACACAATCAATTAGCCCCTAAGAATTGAGTGTAGCGTGGGTCAATTTCTCCCACTTTTTAAGCAGATATGTGTAATTCCCCTAGAAGTGAAGACTGACAGAATTCACAATGAAATTAGATATTATAATTGGCAGTTTGATGAGACAAACTATAAACTTGTTAATGTGAATTAACGATCATAGTGCAGATTTTAAAAAAAAAATCATAAATAGGGTGTGAGTGTCACTGGCAAGACCAGCATTTGTTGTGTTTCTCTAGCTGCTTCTTAATTAAGTGGCTTGCTAGGCCATTTCAAAGCCAAACACATTACTGTAGATCTGGAGTCACATGTAGGCCAAACTGCGTGAAGATGGCAGATTTCCTTCAATAAAGGATATTAATTAGTGAACCAGATGGGTTTTTACAACAATAGATGATGCTTTCATGGTCACCATTACTGAGACTAGCTTTATATTCCAGATTTATTAATTGAATTTTCTCAGCTGTTATGGGGGAGATTTGAATCCACATCTCCAGAACATTATGGCTTGGGCTTCTGGATTACTAGTCCAGTGATATTACCACTACACCACCATAATTTTAAACTAGGGTAAAAATCTTGATCCAGATAGCTGACTAATTTTAAAAAATGAAAATATAAGACAAAGAGTTTGAGATTAAGAGGGTGCCACTAAAATAGTTCCTGTTTAAAATGGATGTGGAATTCATTTTGACCATTAATCTGGCCAATTTCTAAACTCCGAAGCAAGCTGAAGCAACCCAAATGAACAACAATTACCTTCAGTTCAATATAAAAATTGTCTAGATATAGAATTTTGTTAAATTTTATATCTGTAGTTTATATTCAGTTTAAGCCTTGCCTATTGCTAGGGAGCAAATGGCCAGTATTATATTTGATGCATGAAAGGTCAAGCCAGCTACAAGAGAGTGTCATTTTATTTTTGTTATTTTTATGTAACAGCAGATGAACAGATGTCAGATGAAATAAAATTGGCACACTTCTTTTATTCGTTCATGAGATATGGGCATCACTGGCTAGGCCAGCATTTATTGCCCATCCCTAATTACCCTTGTTCAGGGGCATTTAAGAGTTAACCACATTGCTGTGGGTCTGGAGTCTCATGTAGGCCAGACCAGGTAAGGACAGCAGATTTCCTTCCTGAAGGGTTCTCAAAATTCCCACATTTTTTATATCATCAACAAGGATATGACTTTTGGACTTTTAAACTGCTGAGTTAAGTGTAAAACCCTGCAGACAGGAGGCTAGGCCCATGAAGGCCTGGAACTGGACATATCTGGTCTTGTTGAGTGCAGTGTGTTTTTTTTTGCCTGAAATCAGACAACGAGAGGAGACAGAATACGCATTCTTCCCTTTGAAACAATCAAACCAGAGAAAGACTTCAACTAAAGCCCATCAAAATTTTGCGTAAATAATCGCAACTAACTGCTAAGGCAGGAAGGAACATTCAATGCAATTATGCGAATCCATCAATACTCCACACATAAAATGGCTTTCAGTTCAAACCTAGTTACGGGAGCAGGAAGACAATGATAAACATCATGCGTGCCCATTAAAAATGAGACAACAATCACCGGAGGAAGCCCACCAATATCAAACAAAGAAGTAACCTTGATTTGGATTCCGATAAGAAATTCGAAAGACAGTATAACTGGCCCAGTCAGTTACATAGGAGAGAGAGAGAAACCAGCTAGCATGAGGGTGGGCAGTTTTGAAATGGTTGAAACAGAGTTTAAGCAAGAAGATCTGGAGGTTTGCAGACCCGCAGGCAACATCACAGTGAGGGGCACAGGGTGGCAGGCTCAACCGAAGACAACAAGGCCACATCCGCAGACCTCCATGAAGATCGACCACCCGCAATCGCGTCCTTCAGTCAACTGAAGAACTTTCACAGATTCCACAGACCAGGACCACGGAGGGAAGGCAGGCCCCAGAGGACACAAAGAGCGTACCCCAAAACTGCAACCGGCTTACCTGGCTGGATTTTGAACTGTCAAGGAACCCTGGGTTGGTGAGCATGATCCCTGACCTCTCCTAGTTCAATTTAGTTAGATTTTGGGGGTGGGACAAGGTTAAGGGGATTAGTAGCGTGATTTTCCCTCATTATGCCGTGTGTTCCCCATTCTTAACTAAGTGTACTTTGTAAATCTGCATAATCTCAGTGTAATCCTAATGTTATAAGTTCATTTGTGACTTCAATAAATTTTCTTGCACCAAAACCAGTTGTCTGATGCACTTTATTACAACCCCCAAATAGGTCCAAGGTCTAGAACCCAGGGAGTGGGAGCGATTCGAACCGCTCAGAAGTCAGAGGTGAAACTGACACACACCACTACCCCCTACATTCCCCAAAGGATATTAGTGAACCAGATGGGTTTTTACAACAATCGGTAATGTCTTTTTGTGTGTGTGGTCATCATCAGACTTTTAATTCTAGATTTTTATTGAACTCAAATTTCACCATCTGCCAGGTCCCCAGTGCATTACCCTGGGTCTCTGGAATACCAGTCCAGTGTCAATACCACTATGCCACCGCCTCCCAAAATGCTGAATGTTAAGTTAAAAGTTTTTGAATATTAAATCCAAAGAGTGAAAAAATGATGTAAAATTACATTCCAATGTCAGAACAATACTGCCATACAAAGACAAAAAGTTAAGAATCATTGAGAGTTAGAGTGAGAATAAAAAGCTCTTTTGGAGTTTCTGGACCCTTTGAAAATGTGAGCTCACTTAAATTTTGAACATTATATTAAGTAATACCAAAGCAAGATACTGCAGATGCTGGAAATCTGAAATAAAAGCAGAAAATGCTGCAATGGCTTAGAAATATCTGTGTAGAGAGGATGAGTTAACATTTCAGGTTGATGACCTTTCACCCATTGTTTTGATGAAGGTTCAATGAACTGAATTGTTAACTCTGATTATCGGTCCACAGATGCTGCAAAACATGCTGAGCTTTTACAGCATTTTCTGTTTGTTTCTCACAAAACTATCTAAATTGGGTTAGTTCAGATTGATTCCCCAAATATCTGAATTAGCATAATCAGTATTCTGAGAATGCATAAACAGGAGCAGGAGTAGCCACACGATCTGTTGAGCCTGCTCTGACATTCAATACAATCATGACTGACCCTGGATTTCAACTCCATTTTCCTGTCCACTCCCCATATCCCTTGATTCCCTAACAGACCAAAGATCTGTCTATCCCAGCCTTAAATTGATTCAACGATGAAGCATTTACAACCCTCAAAAATCAGTCAGATTGGTTATGGTCCATTTTTGCTGCAGAACTGATAGCATACATGATGTGTACTTCAACTGGGAGGCTGAAAGATTGCTGAAATTGGCCACATTTAAATAAATTCATTTCAAATAGTGCCCGTTGCACCTCCAAAGGCAGCACTCTCCCATTGCCAGCATTGAAAATCTGGGGAGGGGTGGGGGAGGTTCTGATAGCTGGAGGAGCATCGGATCGTGAACCTGCAGCCCACTCTTTCAGGCTCCCCAGGATTGCTTTTTTTAAAATTGTACTTTTTGGTAGTGGTTGCTGCTTGCGTCACAGTGACAACTGAAGAATTCTGAGACCCTGCTCCACTCATCACTCACGGTACTCACCAATTTAGTGCATGGATCCTGAAACAGGTTTTAGGTCTTCATAACAAAAGTAATGAATTAGTACAGTCAGACACCAAATGCGCCTGGGCTGCCACCAATGTTGTTATGGTAACTCTGTACCTTTGGTGCTGATTTGGCTCAAATGTTGCTTCACAAATTTGGCCCTTGTTACACCAAAAACTTTTATGTCTGTGAAATAGGCAGAACGAGGTCCAATTTGTACCTCTTTGAATTGGCATCTTTGTTTTAAAGGCAATCGCTTTTACAGAGACTCAAATGCTGCTACTTTCCCACTCTCCTTTGTCATGGTAGTGACCTTGGTGAACCAGTGCCATCTGTTGGTAGAGCAGCAGCCACACAACTGAAGGATCTAACATTGTATATTGGGTTACTAATTTGCAAAAGGCTTTATCTAAAATTCATCTCTGCTCTTTTAGTGAAGCCATTAATCCATTAAATAAATGGAGAGAATTTTGATGCAGTGCAGCATAATTTCAAAGTAGAAGTGTTTTACTTTTAAAATACAACAGAAATATTAATGGATAGCACTCTATTGACAGCTGATATATCTGCTACATTAGCGGAAGCATCAGAGATGGTTCTTGTTGAAGTTTTTAAGGGCAGTTTTGACCCCTAAAAAATGAATTAGTCTTAATTTGTGGATGACGGTGGGCCGAGTGATTCATTTGCATTTCTGCAGCAACAAAGTTGTTCTGTGATTTCTGGCAAATTTATAAGTATATATATACATCTTGTTATTAGCCCCTTGGGAATGAACAAAATGATGGATCACAACTTCAAAAAACTTGTAACCATTATTTTCTATTCTGTTTCTACCAAGCAATATAAATGTGGTTCCCACATCAATGAGACTGTGAAGCATTGTCGCAGAACTGCTTCTTAAACATGGATATTGCATTAGGTTGCTTTTCTTCTTTCATGAGATGAGTCGCCATTATAATTCTGTGTTCTATCTTTAAAATCTCATTTCCATCATGGCTTGGGGTGGGGTTTTACAGGCATTATTTGCTGATTAGCAGACTTTTTCCTTTAATATTTGGATAATCTCCTTCATCTCCACTTTCATTTTCTAACTTTTGAACTCAGGTAAAGGATATAAAAATATATCATTCAAACATTTGCTTTGTTTCAAGCTAATTCTGGATATAAATTTGTCTTTTTAAGGTGGTATTGAGGATATCCCTTTTCAAAGTGACAGTGAATTTCCTTCTCATATAGATTTTTCACGAGCTGACTACTATGTTTCCTTCATTACTTGTAACTATTGTGGCTACATAAGAGACTTCATAAGTGACAACAACCAAAGATTTTGTGAGTATTGTATGCCAACTTTGACCAACTTCTTAGGCCCTGATGTCCAAACTATAAAAATCTGCTTATTATGATGATGATAGCATCCATCTGGAGATGATTGGCAGCCCGGGGTGTATGTCATTTCTGCATTAAACATCATCTGTTGTGGCTGTAGAGGCCGATGAGTGGGTGGCAGTCCCTTCTGCAGCCCGCACAGATGAATAGTGTTTTTTCTTTCTGCCGGGCTCCTTTTTCAGCTATCAGGTCCTTTCTTTTGCCCACTGCTTTTTCCATGCAAAGCCTTCCTGAATGCTTGTCTCCAGGCACTCTGGTCAGTAGTGAGGACTTCCCATGCATCGACTCTGATCCCAGTCAACTTGAAGTCTTGCTTACTGACATCTGTGTATCACAGACATGGGTGACCTACTGGCCTATTGCCATATTGCATGTCTTTGAGAATGTGGTTATCACCTATTCAGCACACATGAACCAGCCAATGGAGTCGCCCCTGACCCGTGTGCAAACACGCTGAGGATCACTGCATACCAGTGTGCTTCCATATTTGGTACTCTGACTTGCCAGGAGATGCCCAATATTCTTCTGAGGCAGCAGAATAGAAGCTGTTCATTCGCATTCCTTGGCTAGCCTAAATTGTCCATGATTTGCTTTAGTAAAGGAGGGTGATGAGAACACAAGCCTGGTACACAAGGAGCTTTGTATTTTCAGTTAGTTTGCTGTTGGTCCATGCTCAACTTCTCAGCTTTGACATGACAGCTGCAGCCTTGACAATCCAGAGGTTGATTTCAGCATCAAAGGACACGTTGCTGGTGATTGCTGATTCAAAATATGTGAAGGTGTCGACAACCTCCACAGTGAGGTTGTCAATGTTGATGGAGGGTGAAGTCTCTACATCCTGCCCCATAACTTTGACCTTTCTGATGTTGATTGTCAGTCCAAACTCTTTGCAGGCCTGGAAGAAACAAAATGATCTACAAGGTGTTGCAAGTGAACTTCTGTATGGGATGCCAGCAGGTCATCATCAACAAACAGCAACTCAATGGCTAGGATATAACGCACGTTGGTCTTGGCGTGCAGTCTTGCCAAGTTAAACAGCTTGCTGTCAACTCTGGCATGCATGTAGACACCCTTATTTGAGTTGCCGAAAGCAAACAACAGAAGTATAGAGAAAAATATGTCAGAGAGTTGGCGCCAGGATGAAGGCCTGCTTTACCTCACTGTTGATCTTGAAAGTGTCTTATGTTGACCCACAATAACTGACAAAACTGCAAGTTATTGTGGAAAGAAGAAATGATGCCCAGGAGTCCAAGCGGGCAACCTATTTTCTGCAGCAGTTTAAAGAGTCCATCTTCGCTGACTAGATTGAATGCCCTGATGAAGTCTATGAAGGCAATGTAGAATGGCCTGTGCTGTTCACAGCACATCTCCTGTAATTGCCAAAGTGAGAAAATCATGTGAACTGTCAATCTACCAGTTCTGAAGCTGCATTGAGACTCAGGGTAGATATGTGATGACAGGCTCCGAAATTCAGTCAGAACAACGTAAGCAAAGGCTTTCTCTACAATACTTAACAGGGAGATGCCGCAATAATAGTTGGTCATGTTGGGTGGCATAACCACCATGCTAAATGGGGTTGATTTCAAATAGATCTAGCAACTCAAGACTGGACATCCAGGAGGCGATGTGGACCATCAGCAGCAGCAGAATTGTACTCAAACACAATCTGTAACCTCATGACTCGACATATCCTCCACTCTACCATTACCAACAGGCCAGGGGGTTAACCATGGTTCAAGGTAGAGTGCAGGAGGGCATGCCAAAAATGAGATGTCAACCTGGTGAAGCTACACCTCAGGACTACATGCATGCCAAGCAGCATGGGATAGATAGAGCTAAGCTCTGCAGTCCTGCCACATCCAATTGTGAATGTATGGTGGACAACTAAATAACTTACTGGAGGAGGAAGATATCCCCATCCTGTATGCTGGAAATCTCTATGTATCCAAAAAGCATGAAATGTACAGTACAATGGAAATTAAACACCTTTATGGGCATAGAGTTTTCCAGCATACAGCCAAATAGATGTCCACCTCCATTACTCGGGATACTGAGATCAAAAGGCCCCAACATTTACTTTATTTATTTGGAGGTGATTTGGATTGAAGTGGGGTTTGGTGGGATGGGTGGTGGCGGGGGAGAATGCAATATCGTGTGGGTAACCTAGCTGTAAAGGATCCAATGGAATTGATATTGGAATAGAGGGAAAACACCAGAGGTGGTCCTCCAAAGATTTATCAGCTCATAAGTATAGAGGAGGCAGCACTGGTGATGAGTGGAGTTTTGGCATTTCTGACTGTCAGTGATGGGAAGACGGGGAACAGGTAGCTCCTAGCTACCTGTTCACCCAATTAAATAACAGCGACACATATGTCACATGGTAGTCTATCATGTTGACTTGATTTCAACAATGAGTGAAATATGATCAGCTTCATAACGATAAGTTGCAATATTATTACCTTGCCAGTACAAATTCATGTATTTTATCATTGGCAGGGCCTCGAAATGTGCAGCAGAAGTCATTGGAGGTCACTGGGCCTCGAAAGGCATGATAATGAAAGGGGACATTGAAGTGGAGACTCCATTCAAAACACTTTCACTTCTCACCTATTGCACCCCATTCTCAGTTGGTGAAAGGCATGCTGCTGATCTCCTAATAGCTGAGTCTTCCCTTTGGCAGGTCCCTCAAGGTAGGCCATTCAGCACATTGCACCTGCTCTGCCATTCGATAAAATCATAGCTGATCTGACTTTGGCCTTAAATTCACTTTCCTGCCTTTCCTCCATAATCATAACCCCAATTCCAATCAAAAATCTATCTAACTCAGCATGAATATATTAATTGACTCACTTAACCTATCCAAATCCCTTTGCAGACTCTTTGGATTCTTGTCACAATATGCTTTCCTACCTACCTTTGTATCATCAGCAAATTTGGCTACAATACATGTTGTTCTATCCTCCAAGTCATTAATATAGATTGTAAATAGTTTGCACCCCAGCACTGATCCTTTGGCACCCTACAACTTACAGTTTGCCAACCTGAAAATGACTCATTTATGCCAACCCTCTGTTTCCTGCTAGTTAACCAATCCCTAATTATGCTAATATATCACCCTCAACACTATAAGCTCTTACCTTGTGCTCTTACCTTTTAATGTGACACCTTATTGAATGCCTTTTAGGAATCCAAAATACACTACATCTACTGGTTCCCCTTTACCTACCCTGTTTGTTACATCCTCAAAGAACAAATTTCACAAAACCATGTTGCCTCTGCTCTATTTTATTATGATTTTCTAAATGTCCTGCTACTACTTGCTTAATAATAGATTCTAGCATTCTGCTAATGATAAATATTGGACTAACTGGCCTACAGTTTCCTGCTTCCTGTCTTCCAAAGCAGGACTTAAGAATGAGTCATGGTAAATGGTTGTTTTTTGTACTGGAGGATACTGGTATTCCTCAAGGGTCAGTTCTAGGACTGCTGTTTTATTCGTGTATATATGTGTATATATGATTGGATACTGGAAAACATGGTAAAATTTCAAAATTTGCCAAAATGACACCAAACTTTGAAGTGTGGCAAATAGTGAGGATGATATCAATCAACTACAACTGGACACAGGTAGGCTAGCAGAATGGGCAGACAAATAGCAGAATATAGAGAAGTGTGAGGTGATACATTTTGGCAGGAAGTATAAGGAGAGGCAATATAAACTAAATGGCACATTTCTGAACAGTGTGCAAACACTCTTGGACCTAGGGGTTCATGTGCATAGATGTTTGAAGGCAGCAGGACATATTGAAAGCATATTTAGCAAAGCTTAATGGATCTTAGGCTTCATAAATTAAAGTATTCAGTGCAAAAGCAGGGAAGTTATGCTGGGGTTGTTCTCCCTAGATTCAAAGGGATTGAGGGGAGATTTAGCAAAGTTGCACAAGATTGTGACAGGTTTACAGAAGGTAGACAGCTGATGGTACAAGGAATATGGGACACAGATTCAAGGTTTTGGGCAAGAGATGCAGGGGGAATGTAAGGAAGATCTTTTTTGTGCAGCGAGTGGCAATAACGTGGAGAACTTGCTGCCTAGAAGGGTGGAAGTTGAGACAATCAATGATTTCAAAAGGAAAGTGGATGGGCAGTTGAGAGGAATAAACTTGCTGGGCTACAGTGACAGAGCAGAGGAACGGGACTATCCAAATTCTTCTACAGAGAGCTAGAACAATCTCAATTGGCCAAATTTTTTCCCCCAAAAATATACTTTAGTCAGAAAACATTTGTAAAATTACATTCCACAACAATTCAAACTGGACATTATTGAAAGTGCAATACAGTTCAAGTTCTTTCCATACAGCATGTGGCACTCTGAAATGCCTCAATACAATTGCAATTATACATATTATTTACAATATACATCCCATGACAAAGATATCATCCAAGGGCTACTATACAGTTTTCACTTTCTCAGTGAACTATGGTGGGAGGGCTTTAGACTGTGGCCTTTCTCATTGAGCCTTTTTGGTGGCTGCCCCAAGCTTTAGCGCACAGAGTCCTGGACTTTGGAATGTGCCAGTCTGTAACACTTAGTCCTGGACAACTCTTTGCACTGGAAGACCAATATGTTTCGGGCAGACCAAAGAACCTCTTTCACCAAGTTTATGGTCTTGCAGCAGCAGTTAATTTTGTCTCAGATTACATCCCTGGGAACAGCCCATAGAGCCCAGAGTCCTGCATCAGGGAACTGCTCAGGATGAACCTTGATAAAAAAACCACTGCATCTTTTCCCAGACCTTTTTTGCAAAGGCAGATTCTGGGAGGAGCTGGATACAGCCACCTCGAGGGCAACATGTAGAGAGGGTGAAATGCCAGGTGTGCAGGAAGGATCTAACAGGGAGGGTTCTTCTCACCACCAGCCAAGCTACGTCTTGGTGCTTGTTACAAAATTCTGATAATGCAACATTCTGCCAAATGACTTTGACAGTCTTCTCAGGGAACCATCTGAGAGGATTCACCATCTCCTTTTCCCTCAGGGCCTTGGAGACTGCCTGATGGACATGTGGTCAAAGGTGTTTTTCTGCATAACCTTCTCCACGAGGAACAGGTGGTTCAACATTGTTCAACCTACTGGGGCATGAATTCGATGGGCCAAATAGTCTCCTTCTGTGCCATTATGACTGGGAGAATGCTATGCCCTTTTTCCAGTAGTTCCATGGGGTCTTTTACATCCAGCAAACCAGGCAGGCAAGGCCATTTAGTGTTTTATCTGAAAAATGTTAGTCTAGCAAAGCAGCAGTCCTTCAGTTTGCACTTAACCTGTCTATATCCCTTTGCAAATTCTTTCTGGCCTTCTCACAACTTGCTTTCCCACTTACCTTTGTATCATCAGCAAATTTGGCTACAATACACTTGATCCCTTCATCTTGTGATGAACCTTAAATTTGGGAAGCATGTATTTTCTTTTTCTGTGATGGCCCTTTCAGATCAAGGTGGACTGAGAAGTATTCTGTAAAAGGTTTCCTGATTATGACATCATTAAATTGCAAGAAATGCCCAACAGGCTGGGGTTGCCATGACAATGAACAGCTAGAAAGCTAATTGTAGTGGAGTTGGGTCAGCCAGTGTTTTCTGCTTGGCAGTTTAGAACACTGAAAATTAATTTAAAGAGGAAACAAATAGGGCTCTCTCCAAATGGAAGAGATTTCTGTTTGGCAATCTTCAAAACAGATCCTGGCTTTGAAACATGTCTCTGAGAATAGAACAGAGACTGTGTTAATGCGTGTGTTATACAGTTGGAAAGGACAGAATATCGCAGACAGAAAGGTAAATGGGTTGTGGATTGGGCAAGACTCATTGATGCTCTTTCAATGTTGCCAGAGGCCACCAGACCATTTAAAGGAGTAAGAGGAGGAAGTCTCTTGGGTTTCTGTGCCATCAGGACTGTCATGACCTGAATGAGATTGGTTTCATAGACATGTGTCTTGTTGTGTTAACCATGTTCAAGGACTTTGGATGGAATACAACTACTAGTAAATGTGACTTAAGAGCTGAAATGATTGGGTGGGAAGTGAGAGATCCTACAGAATGGAGGTCATGTTGGAAAGACTGTGAGATTGCATGTGGTCTTACATTTGTATGGGAAGTAATGCATGTGCTTGCAGCTACATGAAGTGCAACTTTGTTGTTTTGACTATTTAAAATGAAATTTACCCTTTTTATTTGAAATATCCTTCACCTGTATGAAGGTGTGTATTAATGTATGTATTAAATTGATTTTAGTTGGTTTGTTTCAGTAAAAATTCCAGAAAGTGGATTCTTCTCCAGTAGTTTTCTTTCCGTTGGTGTCACGGATTCCTTTTTAAAAAAAAAAGTTATCACTCTCTGCGGGGATTGTAACCTTTAATACAGATCTTAACAGTTGAGGTGCCACCATTGATCCATGTGGCACCCCACTAGTCAGTTTGCCAACCTGAAAATGGCTCTTTTATCCTGAATATTTACTGTTAGTTAGCCAATCCTCTATCCACCTTTATGTGGCATCTTATTCAATGCCTTTTGGAAATCCAAATACCCTCCATCTACTGGTTCCCCTTTATCCATCTTGCTTGTTGTATCTTCAAAAAACTCTAATAAATTTCTCAAACATGACTTCCCTTTCACAAAAGGGAAGGTTTCCTAAATGTCCTGCTACTATTTTCTTAACACTAGGTTCCAAAATTTTCCCAATTACTTCAATTTTCTAATGCAACGCCAGTGTTAATGGAATACATTATATAAATTCAAGTCATTTTTAATGTAAGACCAACCAGTTCAAGCCAACAGACTTCATTCCCTGAAAAGGCATTAATGAACCAAATCGTAATCCTCTGGTCCTAATCTACAAATTACCAGATTCCTTAGAATTCACCTTGATACCTTGCTAACCGTAGGATTTGAACTTTCAACACCTGGATGGCAGGTTAAGTACAATAAGCTAAATTTAGGTGAAGTAGGGTTTGAGCTCATAACCTTCTGACTCAATCTCCCTATGGCCTCCCTGATCAAAATACAAAGGCCCAGTCTAAATAAGCCAGAATGCCATTGGAGCTCATAGGCTTGGATCCTGGCCAGGAATGTTTAGGCCATTTTCTTTTCTTTTATAGAAAAGATCTTAAAGAGATGATTTAGTATTTGCAACTCTTAGTTTCATGGCACATCCCTATCATTTGATTTTTCTGGTATAATCAAATAGATAAAATCACTTTAGTATTATTACATGAAAGCTGTTTTTAATTACTTTTGGCTGACTCCTGTGTTGAATTAAATATAGAGAAAGGAGGAAAGAGAGAAAAAGGAATGCAAGAAAGGCTGGAATATCATGGAGAATATCCATTGGGACTGACCAGATTTCTACTGGAAAACTAAACTGCCTGATGCCCTCTGTAACATTGGGCTATGGCAAAAATGCTACTTCAGCGGTTTAAAGCATCAAATTTTTGTTCGAGCATGCCTGTGGTATGATTTATTATAATTTTAATTGAAACATCTACCTACCTCATTGCATTTTATTCTGCAGCTGTTTGGCAGTTTCTCAGTGAGTTTGGCAGTCATTGCTGTAGTAGATAACCTTGTTCTCCCATCCCACTTTTTTTATGAGCTTCCTAATGATTTAGGCAATATGGACTTCTGCACAATGAACACACAATGGCTGCTTCCTATATAACAGGCAATCATTCTCAAAGTAATGTTTCTGTAAATGAAGTCTGTAGTTTGATATGAAAAGCTATGCTTGGCATATGGATGTCATCTACAATGCCTTTTATTTTCATTCACAGGATGTCAGTGTCACTGGCAAGGCCATCAGTTGTTGCCCTTCCCTAATCGCCCTTGAGAAGGTGATGGTGAGCAGCCTTCTTGAACTACTGCTGCCTATGTTGTATAGGTACTCCCATAGCGTTGTTAGATTAGTTCCAGGATTTTGACCCAACAATGATGAATGAATGATAATATATTTCCAAGTCAGGATGGTGTGTGACTTGGAGGGGAACTAAAGGCGGTGATGTACCCATGCACCTGCTGCCCTTGTCCTTCTAAGTGGTAGAGGTCATGGGTTTGGAAAGTCCTGTTGAAGGAGCCTTGGAGAGTTGCTGCAATGTACCTTGTAGATGCTACACATTGGAACCATGGTGCAACGGTGGTGAAGGGAGTGAATGTTTAAGGTGATGGATGGAGTGCCAATGAAGGAGGGTGTTTTCTCCTGGATGGTATCAAGCTTCTTGAACTGTTCTCATCCAGGCAAGTGTGGAGTATTCCATTACACTCCTGACTTGTGCCCTGTTAGATGGTGGAAAAGCTTTGGGATTTTGGGGTTACTCACTGCAGAATTCCCAGACTCTGGCCTGTTGTTGTATTATTTATATGGGGTGGTCCAGTTAAGTTTCTAGTCAGTGGAGACTGTTAGGATGTTGATGGTAGGGATTCAGTGATGGTAATAGCATTGAATTTCAAATGGAAGAGATTAGACTCTCTTGTTGGATGGAGATGGACATTTGTGTGGTGTGAATGTTACTTGCCACTTATCAGCTGAAGCCTGGATATTATCTGAGGAATTGCGGATGGAGTTGAACATTGCAGTTGTCAGCAAGCATGTACTTCTGGCCTTATGACAGAGGAAAGGATATTCATAAAGCAGCTGAAGATAGCTTGGCCTGGGACACTGACCTAAGGATCTCCTACAGCGATGACTGGGGCTGACATGATTGGCCTCCATTTGTGCTAGTGGAGGGGTGTCCCCAAGATTCCCACTGACTTCAATTTTGCTAGGATTTCATGATGCCACACATGGTCAAATACTGCCTTGATATCAAGGGCAGCCACTCTGAACTCACCTTTTACTCTTTCGTCTGTGTCTGCAGTAAGGCTGTAATGAGGTCTGGAGTCAAGTGGTCCTGGCAGAACCCAAACTTAGCAGGTTATTGTTGAGCAAGTACCTCTTTCCAGCACTGTCGATGATACCTTCCATCACTTTGCTGACGATTGAAAGGCCAGATCAGATTTGTCCTTCTTTTGGTGTACAGGAAATATTTGGGCGATTTTTCACTGTGCTAGGTAGCTGTACTGGAACAGTTTATTGAAAAGTAAAAAACACAGAGATAAAAACAAAAAAACTGCGGATGCTGGAAATCCAAAACAAAAACAGAATTACCTGGAAAAACTCAACAGGTCTGGCAGCATCGAAACGTCAACTCTTTTCTTCTCTGCCGATGCTGCCAGACCTGCTGAGTTTTTCCAGGTAATTCTGTTTTTGTTATTGAAAAGTAAGGCTGATTCTAGAGCACCCATCTTCGACACCACAGCCAGGGTGTTGTCAGGGCCCACAGGCACTCAGCTATTTCCTGATATTAGGTGAGATGAATCAAATTTGATGTGGAATTTTGAGAATCCTACCGCTCAACGAAAGTTCTGTACACTCCAATGTCTCCTTACTATGGGCAAAGTGATGAAAATTATGCCATTTTTACATTAGAATTTCCACACTCCCAACCTCCCACCAAAACTATGGCAGCCATTTGATGGAACGCCAGGGAAATGACATAAATTAGTGTTTTTACCCATTTTCATCATTTTTATGGGGGATGAGGGGGTAGGCTTTTTTAGTCACTGCTGGAGTTGCAGCAGGGGTAAGAAGGAGGACCACCTTGAAACTTCCGAGCATATATATTGCTTTGATGCCTGTGTGTACTGCAGACTGGCTGACAGATAACCCTTTGAGTGGCTAGAAATGATCTAAAGTATAACTGCTTATTGCCATAGTGACCTTTAATGCTGCAGGAAGTGTGTTCTTGACTCTAGATGTTGTGGATCATTCAGCCTGCAGTACATAACAAAGACAGGTCAGATTTAATGCATCGAAATAGGTTTGTAGAGTCTATAAATGCAGATTCTGGAATTGTAATAGGAGTGGACATAAAGCTGTAAAGGTCTATGAACCACTCTTTGTTCTTTCATGAACTCATTCTCCTTGTCTAAGTCATAAACCCTATCAAAATTCCCAAAGGAATTCCCATCTTTCTTGGTGCCAACAATATAGGAAAGGGGGCAGTTTTTGTGGGGGGTTGGGGGGGTGGAGGGGTGAGGTTGAAGTCCTGCTGCCAGAGTTCAAAGAAGGAGCCGACCCTGCTCAGACCCTGGGCAAGTTGTCAGCCTCGCTGCCACTTTCAGGGGAGGGAGAATATGGTGGCTGTGGTGCACCGGCAGCGAATTAGGCATGGGGTCAGCAATTGCTCCCCAAGGGCTCGTCCGTGGGCCTGGAGTGCCAATCAAGAAGGGCCCCCCCGCCCTGGAAACCTGCCAATTGCTCACCAAGTGTGGTGACCAAGCCACTGGGGTGCTCGCCACTGGCAATATGTCAGGGAAAATGGAAGAGATTGGCATCCTCTCGCCAAGCCTTCCCCACTCATATTGTCAGCTCTCTGCCTCCCAGCCAGCCTCCAAAAGGCTGGAAAAATTCAGCCCAAATTCATACCCTTAAACAATAAAAACTAATATGAGCAAAATACAGCTTCTCCATGGCAACACCTTCCCTAATCTGAGTTGACTTGCCAACCAATCAGCACTCTCTTCTCATGCAGTATAAATTGTTGCTCCCCCATTATAGTTGGTAATTTCTTGTGAGCTATCCTGATGAGTGCAGGATGAAAAGCTTTGATAGCATGTCTCTTTTTTTCAGCAATATTCAAAATCAAAATTGCTAAATTTGCTGATGACAAAAAGCTAGGTAGGAAAGTGAGTTGTGGAGAGAATATAAAGAGTCTGCAAAAGGATATAGATAGGTTAAGTCAGTGGATAAAAATTTGGCAGATGGAGTATAACGTGGGAAAATGTGAACTGGTTCACTTTGGCAGGAAGAATTGAAAAGCAGCACATTATTTAAATAGGGAGAGATTGCAGAGCGCCGAGGTACAGAAGGAATTGGGTTTACTGGTATATGAATCACAAAAAGTTAGTATGCAGGTACAGCAAGTGATTAGGAAAGAAAATGGAATGTTGTTGTTTATTGCAAGGGGAATGGAATATAAAAGTAGGGATACCCTGTACAGTTGTACAAGGTATTGGTGAGACCACATCTATAGTACCGTGTACAGTTTTGGTCTCCTTATTTAAGAAAGGACATAAATGCACTAGAAGCAGTTCAGAGAAGGTGAGGGGTTTAGCCTGAGGAAAGGTTGGACAGATTGGGCGGAATCGTCCCAGATTTGCACTGAGTGCAGTAGCAGGCAGGTAACCAGCTGCAATGACAAGTTTTCACGCCGTATCAATACAAACCCACCACATTACTTATGCATTTCCAGGAAACACGTCATTTCCAGGGCCCCATGGCACCAAATCCCACAGTAAGTGGCGATGTGACTGATCAGTTCCCTAGACATGCGCAGTCTTCGGCATCACTGCTTCTCAGTCATCTGCAAGAATGAAAGTTGGCATCTATAGACCCTGGGTTTCACTAAGTGCTGACCAGCGATGACTCGCAGTGGCCCTTCATCGGCCTGTGCAGGGACTCCAGCTGCCCCTTCTTCCTGAGGGTGCTGATCCTCCCTATGTGCAGCCAGGAACCTCAGTTGCTCTCTCCTCCATCGTCTTTGCTCTCTGTAAGCCATCAGGCATACAGCTAGGTCATCAGGCTCCATGATCCTGATGTACTCCTCCTGCAGGTTGAAAGATAGAGAAATGTGGGTTAGCATGGGTGTACTAAAAACCTGGCCTGGTTAAGTCTGAAGGCCCCTTAATGCATTGCGGAGAGTGCTGGCCACCACTGGGATGGCCAGAGATTAGTGCACTGTATGGCTGCCTGAAACCTTACCCACCTCCGCCCACTCCACCTGACCAATTGGCAGCAGCTTTGCCCATTGGACTGCATTCTGTGCTCTCAGCTCAGGCACAGGCATTCTCTTAACCCACGCTGCAAGGCTGCACTGTTAACTTGAACCATGGGGGAGACTGGTCCAAACTGCGAAGATGACATTGCCACCAGTGACTGCTCCACGGCTAGCTTTAGCAAGGAGATTGTTCAACATGCCCAGTCATCCAACTGTTCTACAGTCCGCTAAAATGCTTGTAACTTTGCAGTCTATGCCTGAGGAATAAAAAGCTCTGGAGCACTTGGTGGCACTTTGATGCCTCTGCGTTGCTTGAGTAGGCAGATAAGCTAGAAGCCTGACTTCAATCATGTCAATGGCTGCACCTGAATTATCTCAGTTGCAGAGGAATGGTCTGCAACCGTAAGATGCAGGGGGTAACATAAAACTGGCGATGAGGATAAACTGGATCAATTGATGGCAGTCAAGAAAGCCGTGGTAAGCCAGCTACGTTACTTCACCGCTACCTTGAAAGCTGTTTGAAAGTGCAGTCTCCTTAGTCATCGAGTATGCTGTGATTTGGGCATCTTGAACCATTCGACCCCGTTTTCAATGACTGGCCTCATTACATCGAACACCGAGAGTTCTTCTTTACTGTTAATGACATCACGGGGGAGGATGAGAAGAGGGCGATTCTTTTGTCCACATGAGGGAGCCAAACGTGTGGGCTGATCCGCAGCCTCACATCATCTAACACCCGATATGAAGACTTCTGATGAGTTAGTAAACATTGTAAAAAACCACCTGAAGCCAAAGCCGTCAGTCACTATGCAGCGTTTTACATTCGATTTGAGGAACAGGCTTCCAGGAGAGACAATCGCTGGCTATGTAACTGTTTTAAGGGAATTAATAGAATATTGTAAATTCAGAACTTCAATTAATTACATGTTGAGAGACCAATTGATATGTGGAATCGGAGACAATGGTATTCAAAAGCGATTACTATCTGAAAATAACCTAGACTTCAGTAAGGCATTAGAATTGGCAACAGCCATGGAGAACACTGTTAGAGACTCGGAGGCAATAAGAGATACACAAAATGGCACCGTCCATCTTGCAGTGTGGAAAGGGCCTGTAACAATAGGCACAAAACGTCGGACTCTGCAGAAAGGCGGGGAACACCCATTATGTACAGACCATTGAAGAACAACAGTACTACAGTGAAAACCCACATTGAGAGAAATGCATCCAGGCAGGCTGCAGGCGATCGACAGTTCAGAAATATTGAATGCTTTTTCTGTCACCGCAATGGTCACATAATGCGGCACTGTCAAGATAGGCTGAGACAGCATTTTAAAAACAAACGTAACAATCGCGAAATCTGTCTCATTGAAGAACCAGAGGAAGCAGAATCTGACATCTATTCATTATACAACCTGAAAGTGGGTAGAATTGAGCCAATCCAGGTAGTCATTAGAGTCAATGAGCAACCCATCAAGATGGAGGACGATACTGGGGCATCAGTGTCTGTCATTGGAGAACATACGTTCAGACACGAATAAAGGAGCCCATCCTTTAAATTTGGAGGAATTGGGCACTAAATTAAAAACATATACAAATGAAGCAACAAGAGTGAAAGGGATATGTCAAGTTCTGTTGCAGTTTGGGAATCAGTCTGCAAATTTTCCCCTTATAGTAGTAGCTGGGGTGGGCCCCAGTTTAATTGGCTGCAACTGGCTCAAATAGATTAAATTGCAATGGACTGAGATTTTTCAAATTAGAACAAGAAATTTACAGGAATTGTTACAAAAGCGTGCTTCCATTTTCAGTGACGAGCTAGGAAGGTTTCGTGGGTTACAACAAGCCAAATCCACGTAGACCCTAACGCAACCCCCAGATTTATCAGAGCCATACCAGTCCCTTATACTCTACCAGACAAGGTCCAGACCGAGATAAACAGGTGGGGAAAGATGGGTATCTTATAACCAATGCAATTTTCCGAGTGGGTGGCACCCATAGTAACCTACTGAAGCCAGGTCAAAGTGTTCGCTTATGCGGTGACTATAAGTTAACTGTAAACATAGTGGCCAAAATTGAGAGATACTTGATACCAAAGATTGATGAATTATGTTCAAAATTGGCAGTGGGCAGCATGTATTTAAAACTTGACACGAGCCACACCTACCAGCAGGTAGAGTTGGAAGAAAGCTCTAGGGAATTTGTGACCATCAATGAACATCGAGAATTGTATCAATATATTCGACTACCCTTCAGGGTCTCATTGACGTGTGCTATTTTCCAGCATACCATGGAAAATCTGCTTCACGGATTACCCCATGTCGTTGTTTATCTGGATGATGTCTTAGTCACTTGCTGAACTGATGAAGAACACTTAACTAATTTGGAGGAGGTGCTGAAACGCTTCTTACAAGCAGGGGTGCACTCGAAGCAAGACAAATGTCTTTTCCAAGACAAAGAGGTAGTTGACTTGAGCCATAAGGTTAACGCGCAGAGCCTGCATCCTGTGGAAGAAAAGGTCAAGGTGAGGCACCTGCACCGAGGAACACTACAGAACTAAAGGCCATCTTAGGCATGATAAACTGCTATGAGTGATTTCTCCCAAATCTATCAACTGTACTGGCTCCATTATACACGTTGCTTAAGAAAAGCCGTAAATGTGTTTGGCAAGCTCCACACCAGGATGTGTTTCTGAAGGTAAAGCAATTGTTAAAATCATCGACACTACTGGTCCACTTTGACCCAAAGAAAGAATTGATTTTAACTTGTGCTGCATCCCAGTATAGAGCAGGGGCTGTACTTTCACATCAGGTGGCGGAGGACTCCAAATGACCCACTGGTTATACATTTCACACACTCAGTGCTGCAGAGCGATGATATTCACAAATTGAGAAGGAGGGCTTGTCTGTTGTGTTTGGAAATTCCATCAATATCTCTATTTTCACATTATATCCGACTGCAAGCCTCTGCTGGGATTATTTGGGGAGTATGAGGTGATACCCCTCATCACATCTGCTCGCATCCAGAGGTGGGCACTGATATTGGCTGCTTACGAATACACTTTTATTCACCGATTGGGAAGCCAGATCGCACATGCTGATGCGCTGAGCCGCCTCCCCCTGCCAGATAACAACGTGAAGGTTCCAATTCCCCAGGAACTTGTCTCAATACTAAATTTTTTTGATTCCTCCTCTGTCCAGGCCAAACAAATCCATGAGTGGACAAGCCGAGATCCACTTTATCTCATGTCCAGGAGCAAGTCTTGAATGGATGGTCAGGAGAGCCAAAGTCTGTTGACATGAAGCCCTATTTCAATCGCAGATACGAGCTCACCTGTCAGGATGGCATATTACTCTGAGGAGCAAGGATTATCATGATCCAGAGAGGGCGAAGGCCATTACTGGCTGAATTACATAGCGCTCACCCTGGCATTAGTAGGATGAAGATGCTCATACGCAGCTACTTGTGGTGGCCAGGGATGGATGCAGACTTTAAACTCTAGTCAAAAGTTGTCTTCAATGCCAGCAGGTACAAAAGCTACCCACTTAGCTCCATTACACACCTGGGAATGGCCGGGGCGGCCATGGCTGTGCCTCCATGTCAACTACATGGGGCCCTTCTTGGGCACAATGTTCCTTTTACTAATCGACACCCACTCCAAATGGATGGATATCTACGAAGTCTGCTGCCCCCATAGATTGTTTGCAATAGTTTTGCAGTGCACGGGTTACCAGGGGTGCTTGTGACAGACAACGGGACTGCGTTTACCAGTGGGGAGTTCCACAGGTTTACAACCCTCAACAGAATAACTCATATCAAAACCTCGCCTTACCACCTTGCGTCTAATGGTTTGGCTGAGTGGGCAGTACAAACTTTTAAGTCTGGGATGGAAAAGCTAGACAGGGATTCCATCAGCACCAGATTGTCACGGTCCCTGTTCGCATACCGGCTGCTGCCATACACGACCACCAGTATTGCCCCCACTGAATTACTAATGAAGAGATGTCTCCGCACCCGTTTAACTCTTATCAGGCTGAATTTAGGTGGGAGGGTGGAGAGAAGTCATGACGCCCAGAAGGCTGGACATGATGGCTATAATCACAAAAGAAATTTCACAGTGGGAGACACGGTTCTCGCGAAGAACTTTGGAGATGGCCGCAATAGGCTATTAGGTGAAGTGAGTGCCGTGACAGGGCCTCTTCCCTATAATGTGTTGGTAAATGGCTGAGTAATTAGACGACAGGTGGATCATCTCTGGAGAAGAGAGAGAGTCCCACAAGAAGAAATGTCATCATCATTTGCGTTTGAGTCTGCACTGCACGCAGAAGATATGTCACATGAATGGGAGTACTGGTGGGGCCTGTTGGATCCGAGAGGGTCAAAGACACAAATTTGCCCACTTTCACTGAATAGCATGGTGGATACTCAGAAGGGAGTCTGAGAAAAACCAGCCGAGGCTGTTGAGCTACAGTGCTCGACACAAAGAAGCCTCCTGAGACATTTAACTTGTAAATAGTTTTTCGTGTAAATAATTGGGATGTTGTGATGCTTGTCAATTGTGCCTTCAAGTAAAGAGAGGGGGATGTGATAAAGTGGAGTGCTATGTATCTTTAAGAGAATGTAGTTAGTTGACCATGTGACTGTATTGACCAATCACTACGCAGCAGGGCCTTCCTGGGTAATTGTAAGTCGAGAGCTGGAGGTGATTGAAGAAGAACACATGGGGCAGGTTTTTCCGATCGGCGAGCGGGGGCAGGGCCCGCTTGCTGACGTGTAAAATGACGCGGGAATACATTGGGCATGCGTCTCGACGTCACCCCACGCCATTTAGATTTTCAGTTATTTGGCTGCATGCCCGCTGAACTGTCAACGGCCTATTGAGGCCATTAAAAAACTCATTAACCTGATTGATGGACCTGCCCATCCAACCTTAAGTTTGACGGGCAGGCTGGGAGCCCAGGCGGGCTTCGGAAAAAACATGAAACTTCATCCATGGGTGGGATGAGGTTTTGTGAGGGTTTTTTAAAAATTTTAACAAATGTTTCAATAAAAGTTATGGACATGTCCCAACTCATGTGATAGCGTCTCATAAAGGGACATGGCAGGGAAATTTTTTTATTACCTGAAATTCAACTTTTACATTGGAGCCGATCTCCCTGAGGCAGCACATAGACTCAGGGAGATCTGTGCGCTCTTTCGTGCATATGTGTGAAAAAGTACACTCCCGGATGAGGGAATCCCACCCCGCCCTCACAGAGCGCTTCCTAGTGGATGTTGTGCTGGGCGTGCCTTAATTGTTTCACCCACATATAATGGCAGCACTCCCCTGACCGGGTGGCACCGATCGGAGGCCCACAGGCCTGCAACCACTGCCGCACTTTCCCCCCGACGGGGAGAAAATGTTGGCCATGGTGTTTGTGCTCTGTTCTTACTTCCATTAAACCATCAGTATTTATTCAGGTAATCAGTCTCTCTGTCTCTGTGGTTTCAAGCGTCAACCAATATGTTAATATCAAGGGTTCAGCTAGCGTTTGCCAGACAAAGCAAACATGATAACCAAAAACATAAAACATACACTCTCTCACATACTCACACTGCCTCTCTCTATCCTCTCTTTCACACACACTCTCCATTACTCTCTCACACATTCTCCCTGTTGCAAGTGTCTTCACCCTCCCATCTGGGCCTCCATCCCTCATCTCTATGGCCTCAGACCTCTCTCTCTCCCCTGGGACCCAAGCATCTTCTTTTCTTGGACCCTGCAGCCTCTCACTCTCCCCAGGCCCCGCAGGCTCTCTCTCTCTCCCTGGGCCCTGTAGCGTCTCTCTCTTCCATGGGCCCTGCAGCTTCTCTCTGTCTTCCCTAGCCCCCATAGCCTCTCTCTCTCCCCTGGGCCCCGCAGCATCTCTCTTTCTCCCCTGGGCCCCACAGCCTCTATCTCTCCTCGAGTCCTGCAGCCTCTCTCTCCCTCTTTGCAGAATCTTCAACTTCACTTATCTGTCTGACTAGCATTTGAACAGTGGATCTGGGGAACCACAATCCAGCCTGTTTTTAGATTGACCAAGCTGCATCTGGTGGCAGAGGTTGGTAGATGCCTGTAGCAGCTGAAGTCTTAACTACCTGCAAAGATCATCCTCTGCCTCCAGATGGAGCCCAGGATTTCAGTGCAAGTTCAGATTGCAAGCCGGGAGCAGAGCTGGGGGTCAGGAGCCACTGAAGAACAGACCCTGAGGACTAAGGTATGTACAGAAACTGGGAGGCAAGAGCGAGAGTCAGCAATGCCAGTAGGGGTAAGGGAGAGGGTCAGCAAGGCTGGGACAGGCAAGGGCAGTGGCAGGAGGAAGAGGTACTGAGGGCAAGGGCTGAAGAAATGAGGGTAAAGTCATATGAGCAGACATGGCATAGAAGAGGAAGTTTGGAGCAAATGATGTTAAATTGAAACCGGTAATGGTAAACGGATATATTATTTAGGATATTGAAGTGAAACAACATTAAAAGAGTCGACGTCAAGTGGGTACTTGCTGTAATACAACGCTGGAAGTCTTAGATGGAAGACTACGGCATTACTTATCATGTAATCTGGAAAATTGCAAGGTGATGTGATTAAAAAAGAGAAATGAAGGGCTGAATTTTCACCTTGATTTGGGAAGCGTGAGTCAGGCCATTTCCTGATGTCATCTTGCCAACTTTGGAAAATCAGTCCATTCACCTGGAAGTTTGATCTCTGGGAGTTAATCCAGCAATCAGGCCTGAGGCAGCAGCGGAGGCAGAGCCTGCCGAGTTGGGCATGTTAGGAGACCCACCTCTGTTTACTGGGACATTAGCCCAGTTCTATTCATGGTTGTTGGGCCCTCGAACCCTCAGCTCACAACCCCCCCTTACCACCACCTACCTCCGTATATCTCCCGTGCTTCCCTCCATGCATCCTCCATGCCCACTTACCCAATATTCACTAGGTAAAGAACTCATGAGCCATATAATAACACTAGGTTCTGGAAATGCTCAGGAAATAAAAAAGACCGAGCAGCCATTCAAAATCCCCTAGCCTGGTAGGTACAACATTGTGGTCCCATTAGGCTGTCCTGACGTGGATTTGCTCAGCACTTGGAGGGGAAAATCTGGCTCTATGAATCTAGTGTGTGTCACAAGTAAAGAAGGAAAATAAAATCTTTAAGAAATAACCAAAAGGATGGAATAAAGGTTTACATGGCAGATATGATGTGTGCGAGATTCTGTAATAACATAGGGCGGGATTTCCCCTTCATTGCACAAAGAGCAGTAGTAGGCGTGAAAAGTGACATTCTACCTGCCGGCAGCAATGGCTGGTTTACACGCCACATTGTCTGCTTCCCGCCGCATTAATTATGCATACATGCGAAACACGCTGGATCGCGGGCTGGCGGCCTCTGATTCACCCTGCCCACCATGAGCTTACCGCTTCCTCACTCTGGGCATCATATCTAACCAGCACCCTTGCATAACTTTGTCAATGCCTGCAGCCCAGGACTGCTCCATGGAAGATATGGCTCACAAAGGGAAGAAGACAACTGCCAACAAATTTATTGATGCCTCACTGAAATGCCTGCTGGATGCTATGGCGTCCCGCCATAATTGCCTCTGCCCCCACTCTGGCCGCAGGAGGTCCACCAACCTCACCAATCCAGCTTGGGAGGTGGTGGATGCGGTATTCAGTGCCAACGCAGCAAAGAAGAGGTCAGCTACCCAGTGCAGAAAGAGGATGAATGATCTCATTTGTGCCACCAGGGTAAAGCAGCCATCTCATCCCTCAACTCACACACACACCAGCTCATTCTCTGGCATCTCACTCACTGCCAGCTCAAGGGACATCACCACTCACTCTCTCACACACACCTTCACTCTCCATCTAGCCTCATATCCTCTGCAGTTCGCATCATCATCGCATCCATGGCTGCACTTACCACCCACACATGGCAGGCATCCTTATCATCTATCCTGGTATGCACCCTGCTCACATTCTCCATCTGTCCTTATGCAGGATAAGCTCTCACACAATCGAAGGGAGAGGTCTCAGACCAAAATTGGAGTGGCCATAATAATGGTCCTCACTCCCTACCAGAATCAAGCCATCGAGCTGGCCAGAGAGGACATGGACCATGCTTGCACTGATGGTGCCAAGTGAGGATCCTGCATCAGCTCATCCCTCAGACAACCATACTGTGGGTGCACTGTCACCAGCCATGCACTAATTATCTCTCCTTTCTTTCATTGGCACCTCTGGCAAGTGCCCAAGGGCATCCACAAGTCAGGCCCTCAGCTCAAGCCCAGATGACACCTTGGAGGAGGAACCAGAGGAGAGCACCACAGAAGACCCATCACAGCACTCACTCACACCCTCCAGCATCGCAGAGACACACACTTCAGTAGGACTGAGTTCTAGAGCAGCCTCAGGGTCACATTCTGGTGAGCACAGCACACAATCTGGTCCACAGCAGGTGGAGGAAAGGACATCCAAGGTCACCAGCATTTGAAGAACTGTTGGAGACCAGGAATCTGTAGAGTCCAAATCAGATGATGAGTCTCCTAAATCAGTTGATGGAGCTGCAGTAACAATCATGGGAACATCAGGAAGGGGTGTCAGCTGCATTCCTCAGATTGCAACGGACAATGGAGGAGACCGTCTGCATTCACTCTGAGGTGATAGCACCGGAACAGCAACATACGAGGTCCTTCTTGGGGAGTGGGCATAGAGGATGCATGGGAGATAAGCTGAGGTATGAAGATATGAGGGGGTATGGAGGGTACTGTAGTGCAGGGTCTATGTCCTGAACCAAGGTCTCCCTGGCAGCTGCCATCCTACCAGTGTTGGCCTCATACTTTGCTATGCCGGTGCTATCACCGCAGAGTGATTGCAGACAGTCTCCTCCATTGCCCGTTGCCTCCCCCATTTATCACGGGTCTCTTGTCTGTGTAGTGTGCTTCCATATCACCACAGTGGTGTGTCCCTTTTCCAGATCATTCCTGATATCAGTGATGCCTCAACCTTAATGTTAAATGCGGTTATGGAATGAACCTCATTCACATGCTTTGCAGAGTCATGTCATGTTTATTCCTGGCTGTGTAAGATTGAGGCAGAGGTGTTCTCCTATTTGATCTGCATTCTCGAAAGGTGAAGGTGTAGTGTACAAGAACAGATGTGTTAACACAGGGAGAAGGGTCATATATTGTGCAACTCCATGTGCTCTCTGTCTGCTGGCAGGCTTTTCATGCTATGAGCCCATACTCAGAGCTCATGTGTGCTGCTCTCTGCCAACCACATTTCCAACTCTCTGAGTGAACATTTGCTAAACTGACCAATAAGCGGGAGGACCTTGCCACCTCAAGGTGCTGAAACTCTGTCCCTCTCAGCCATATTATTTCTCTGGCACTTGAAACTACAACCTTGAGTGTTTCTCAATCTGCAATTGTCTGGATTGTAGCCACAAGGATCTTGTCACAATGTTGGGATGCAGCGCTTGACTGCCCCATCACCCAGACACTCGCCGAGTCGAGTGATGCTAATTGCAAATGGTGATATTTGGCAGTCAATAGAGCCTTTAAGCTGCTCTGGAAGTGCACATCATGGCTTTAGACAATGTTGAGGGATGCAATGTGATTGGAGCAAGGAGGTACTGAAGCTGACGTTTGCTCTTTATTAGCAATGACTCGTGGCCATGACAGCACAATTTCTGTCTTAAAGAGGAGGCATTTTAATGTCTGGTATGCAAGTGGTTGCAGGTCATCATCCTCAGGTGGTCCACATGCATAGTAAGGTGAGGATAAAAGCAGGCCAGCATCCCTGAGAGTGCTGGATGTGAATGTGATAGTGAAGAAGGTGACACAGAGAATTGAATCATTTCAGAATAGTTGCAGACCTGTGGAATGTCCCCGGCTGCCTTGGCCTAGGTGTCACTTGTCAATTTCACCATCGACGTTACACAGAATCTGTTGCCCCATTGCTGGTGATGGATCAACTTGAGGGGCTTTGTCACACTGAAGGAAACAGCTACAAACCCACTGAGGATAGTGGAACAGCTCCTGGCTCCGCTGCTACTGGGATGTTATAGAGACACTTGAAAAGGCAACACCTTCTGATATCTGATGCCAAGGCGCCCTCCACAAATTAACACCTTACCTCAGCAAGGACACGCTCCTAAGGCTCCATCATCCTTCAAAGGGTCAGGACAATGTGAACCAGATGTCTAAATATTCACTCTCAGATTGAAATGCATGGTTGAAATGAAAGGAATAGCAATGCTGGTGTTCAGGTTGGCCCATGATGGAGGGCACTTGTTCAAGAGGGTACACACTGCACCTTGTCATCCTCCTTGTGGAATCAGGTGGCAATGAGGGCCTCATGTGCACGCGTGTCTCATCTGGCCCATGCTATGGTCCCTCCCCCTGCAGCCTTGGCTTCCTTCAACTCAACGCACTCGTGCCTTTCAACGTCCTCCTCATTGAAGGAGACATGTAGTTCCTCCATGTTGGCATCTGGCAAGTACTTCCCCTTTTGCAGCGCCAGATTGTGCAGCCCACAGCAAGCTATGATGAACTTGAGACCCTCTGGGGAGTCTATTGGAGTGCTCCATTAGATCTATCCAGGCATCAGAATTGCACCTTTAGGACACCCATGGTGTGCCCACCAATGTTTGGGTAGTGGCATGAGCCTCATCGTACGTTCTCTCTGCAGGAGCCTGAGGCCGCCGCATGGGCATCATTAGCCACGTCCTTTGCGGTTACCCTTTGACACAGAGGAGCCAGCCCTGGATCCTGTGTAGTCCCTTGAAGATACCCGGGATCTGCGATCCACTCAAGACGTATGGATGCGGACACTTCCTGGGTATCTGGCGCAATCCTGCATGATCTGTTTCTATGGTCGCAGGACAGCTGTACATTGACTGAATGGTAGTCTTTCCTGTTTATGTATTAGATTGCCTGTTGCCAGGGAGCTTTTATAGCCACATGGGTGCAGTCGATGGCACCCGGCACTTGTGAGAATCCAGCACTCTCAGCAAAGCCCACTGCTCTGACGTCCTGGCTTGCTTGTTCTCTGTCAAAGTTGATGTAATTGTGGGCCTTGGTAAAAAAGGTGCCTGTTATCTCAAAAGCAAAAAACGGCGGATGCTGGAAATCAAAAACAAAAAACAAAATACCTGGAAAAACTCAGCAGGTCTGGCAGCATCTGTGGAAGAGAGCACAGTTAACGTTTCGAGTCCGCATGACTCTTCAACAGAACTAAGGAAAAATAGAAAAGGGGTGAAATATAAGCTGGTTTAAGGGGGCGGTTGGGACAAGAGAGCTGGATAGAGGGCCAGTAATAGGTAGAGATAACCAAAAGATATCACAGACAAAAGGACAAAGAGCTGTTGAAGGTGGTGATATTATCTGAGGAATGTGCTAATTAAGGGTAGAAAGCAGGACGAACAAGGTACGGTTAGCCCTAGTGGAGGTGGGGTGAGGTGAAGGAATCGAAAAAGGCTAAAAGGTAGAGATAAAACAATGGATGCAAATACATTTAAAAATAGTGGAAATAGGTGGGAAAAGAAAAATCTATATAAATTATTGGAAAAAACAAAAAGGAGGGGGAAAAATCAGAAAGGGGGTGGGGATGGAGGAGAGAGTTCATGATCTAAAATTGTTGAACTCAATATTCAGTCCAAAAGGCTGTAAAGTGCCTAGTCGGAAGATGAGGTGCTGTTCCTCCAGTTTGTGTTGAGCTTCACTGGAACAATGCAGCAGGCCAAGGACGGACATGTGGGCATGAGAGCAGGGTGGAGTGTTGAAATGGCAAGTGACAGGGAGGTCTGGGTCATGCTTGCGGACAGAACGAAGGTATTCTGCAAAGCGGTCACCCAGTCTGCGTTTGGTCTTTCCAATGTAGAGGAAATCGCATTGGGACCAACAAATGCAGTAGACTAAGTTGAGGGAAGTACAGGTGAAATGCTGCTTCACTTGAAATGAGTGTTTGGACCCTTGGATGGTGAGGAGAGGGGAAGTAAAGAGGCAGGTGTTGTATCTTCTGCGGTTGCATGGGGAGGTGCCGTGGGAGGGGGTTGATGTGTAGGGGGTGATGGAGGAGTGGATCAGGGTATCATGGAGGGAACGATCCCTATGGAATGCGGCCAGGGGTGGTAAAGGGAAGATGTATTTGGTGGTGTCATCATGCTGGAGTTGGCAGAAATGGCGGAGGATGATCCTTTGAATGCGGAGGCTGGTGGGGTGATAAGTGAGGACAAGGGGGACCCTATCATGTTTCTGGGAGGGAGGAGAAGGCGTGAGGGTGGATGCGCAGGAGACGGGCCGGACACGGGTGAGGGCTCTGTCAACGACCATGGGTGGAAAACCTCGGTTAAGAAAGAAGGAGGACATGTCAAAGGAACTGTTTTTGAAAGTGGCATCATCAGAACAGATGCGACGGAGGTGAAGGAACGACGGTGGGAAGTTCATTTGGGAGCTCCAATAACACTCCACTCCACCCCTACTACATGCACCTGCCCTCCAGTCATCCCACACAGCCCTCACCAGCAGAGCTTCTCCATGGTTTAATTTTGTACTGCACCATTACTGCAGATTGGAAGATGGTGGTGTTGAGCTCTCACTGCCAGATCAGCTTTGGCCCTCCCTGTGTGAGTGTGGAAACCTTTCCCATTGTCCCGGAGGAGCTTAATGCTCAGGTTACCCTCCCTCACAGACCTCTCAATCCTCCCCCTGTATCGCTTGATCCCATCATGATTATGCTGGGTATCCTTTTGTTAACCCCTAACATTTTGAGGTGGATGTGCCAATGCCCCATCTTGAGGCCACTCGCACTGTTAAGCATATACCCCCCCAACACCCTCAGATACCTCCACAATGCTTTTTCCCCATCTGTGGGCTGCAGGTGCCTCCCCTGACTGAGTGGGCCATCTGTGGCCCAGTACGATGCCAGAAACCCCACAGACCGAGGCGAGAGATGTTACGACAATGTCCTGCACACAACATGCTGGGCACGACTGAGACTGGGCTGACATGTCCTCCCCCTCCCTGGACTGGGACAAGGACAGTCTTTGCAAGCTCAACAATGTAAACTGAAGTTCCTCTTCACTCAGTGCTCCTCCCATTCTGGCCCCAAGTGGCTTATATCATTCAACATACTCTCCCCACCCTGGCACTGAGGACACTAACCCCCCCCACCCCACCCCACCATCCCTCCCACCGCACCCTACCCCCAGTCATGCGTCTGAGTGCCACCTTCACCACTCGTAACCCCCAGTACAGCCCTAGCCTTAAGCCCCTCCCCAAGCCTGAGGCGAGATCCCCCCTTCCCCAGCACAGCCCTAGCCCTATAGCCTCTTCCCATGCCTCAGGCCAGTTTTCCCCCTTCCCCCTTACTCTGCAGCCCATTGAAATCCACCCCTGCCTTACAACTGGTCTGGTCGGTAGAGACTTGCCTGTGACCCCTGAAAGTGCTGTGGTGCTGTCTGCGAAGTCTGGCACTGATTACCTCAAGTGCTGTGAACGAACCTCAAAGTCACAAGTGAAGCGCAGGTTGGCTGGTGCATGTCGCTTATATACCGTTGTGAAACATGTCATTCTAATTGCACGCCAATGTTCCCTGATGATCCAAAATGGGGAGATGATTGTGGTGAAGAGTCCTTATAATGAGATGCAAAGATATTGAAATTACATGCCTGACGTGCTATGGTGGAAAACGCGGCCTGCCATTGAAGGCTGCAAAACTGGTTTTACAATGCCATAAAACCGATCTTTGGCCTTCTCAAGATATTTTCCGCTCCTGCCCACCATGATGCCTGCCACAAACGGGAAAGAAAAATCCCGGCCATAGTATATTATTATAAGAACTTCTGAAGCCATTTTTGACTGTCCAATGGCTTATGAACATAAATTATCAGGCTGGTTCCAGTAACTCTGAATGGACTCTTGATTGACGGTAGTATTAAGCACTATAATTGCCCCTTATGGCCTGATAAAGGAAAATATCAACTCTGCACAAAGACATTGTTCAGGAACATGAAATATTACACTTGTCAGGTGGACACATGCCGGACCTGAACTAGCATAAAATGACATGCGATGACATCAGGCGAGCGTCCTGATGTCTTAGCGCGAAATTTCGGTCGGCGGGTGTGCGCAGGAGTTGGCAGCACCCTGCCGACAATTAACAGGCCTATTAAGGCCATTAAAGATCTAATTAAATGAAGTTTTTCGCTGCCGTCCTTTGGAATTTTTGCGAGACCTCGTCCACGGTGGGATGGGGTTTTGATCAGTGATTAAAAAAAATGAAAGTACTTCAAACCAATTTGTAACATGTCCCCGCTCATGAGACAGTCACATGGGACAAGTTATTAACATTTTAAAATTCTTTATTTTTTATTTTCAAGAAGCTTCAGCTCTCTGAGGCAGCTCTGTGCAGCGCTATGCCTCAAGGTGCTTTTACTGCACACACCTGCCCACTTGCGCAAATTTCCCCACTCGCCCTCCTTTCCACCCCCCCCCCCCCCCCCCCCCCCCCCCCCCCCCCACCAAACAGGCAGCGCTGAGCAGTCACAGCTGGATCGAGGGCAGCGGTCTGATTCATGGCCACTCCCACATGCCCCCGCCGAGCCTGCCCGAGGATCAGAAAATCCTGGCCCATGAGCGTTGCTTTAAACTTACAGATTTGAAGGCTCAATTGTCAACTCAAACATGAAGAAAAATTGATGATAACCATGTCCATGTCCCTCAGGAGGAAAGAATTGGTGCCGGTGGCTATTATGCTAGGTGTATAGTATATGCATATATCTGCAATGCAAAATTCCATTACCAAACTCTTGAGTGAACATGAATTGCCAAATAATATGGCTGAAGCCCATCTCATTGGGAAGGAAGTGTTTCTTACATCAACAATAGGTCTCAAATGCACATTAGTTAACTACAGAATCACAGAATTGTTATGGTGTAAAAGGAGGCCATTCAGCCCATCATGTCTGCACTGGCTCTCTGAGCATTTCAACTTAGTGCCAATCTCCTGCCTTTTCCCCATAGCCCTGCACATAGTTTCTATTTAAATAATCATCTAATGCCCTCTTGAATGCCTCAATTGAACCACCACACTTCCAGGCAGTGCATTCCAAACCCTAACCACTTGCTGTGTGAAAAAGATTTTACTTGCCTCGTATTTGCTTCTTTTGCAAAACACTTTAAAACTGTGCCCTCTCGTTCTCAATCTGTTTGTTTACAAGTGGGAACAGTTTCCCTCTATCTACTCTGTCCAGACCCCTCATGATTTTGAAAACTTCTATCAAGTCTCCTTTTAGCCTTCTCTTCTCCAAGGAAAACAGTCCCAACTTCTCCAATCTTTCCACATAACTGAAGTGTCTCATCCCTGGAAACATTTTCGTAAACCTCTTCTGCACTCTCTCCAAAGTGTTCACGACGCTTTCTTACATTGTTTCACAGATTAAGTCTTCAACCACATTGTATCGTGTTCCCCTTAACAAACCATGCTTAACCTGAGTGTGTGCATTTCAAAATATAGCCTTAAGTCTTATGACAAATACTTTGCCTAGAATTTTGAGATGAACTTGACTGGTTTGATAGGTTTCGGATATAGCTGGCTCAGTTCAGATTTCCAGAAAAACAAATGGTTCTGTTTATGATAAAATATAAAGTAGCACCTGCTGAGTATCTTGGCACTGTCTGCACTATGTATTAATGTCTCCAGCTTCTCAGATTGGATAGTTTGGATTTGGATGAGCATTCAGTGGCCCAGGATCAATTGATTTTGCCCTGAAAATCCAAATTATGACCACATTGTTCACTAAACTATGCTACAAGCTCTCCTTAAGAAATACAGGGCTATCAAATTTGAAAAAAATATAACTAAGTGTGTAAGGGTGTAAGTGTGGTGGAGGCAGATTTAATTGTTGCATTGTGGCTGAACGGAAAAATTGCAGCGCTATGGGAAAAAACAGCAGAGTGAGACTAGCTGGGTTCCTCTTGCAAAGAACTGGCATGGACACGATGGACTGAATGGCCTCCTTCTGTGCTGTTACCATTTTATGATACTATGTGCAGAATCTTCTGGCTGGCGTGCGGGTGGCAGAGTCCTCATGCCGGCGCTTAAAATGTCGCGCGTTGACGTTGCATGAGCGTCCCGACCTCAGCACGCAGCATCGCGATATTTCAATCAGCGGGTGCGCTATGCAGCAGGATGTATGCCCGCCACTATTTAAAGGCCTTGTTAAGGTCATTAACTCTCCAATCGACCAGGATTTGGAGGGGCCCATGCAAACTTCGGGTTGGTACATGGGCCAAATGGGCAGGCAGGTAAGTGACTTTTTTACAAACCTCATCCAGTGGCAGGATGAGGTTCGATATCGGGTTTAAAAACTTTTAATAAAATGTTTGTGTTCTTCACTAACATGTCCCATCTCGTGTGACATTTTGAATGAAGTTTAAAATCTATATAATGTAATCCTGAAGTTGTCCTAGGAGCAACAAGACCAATATATGAGTGCTATGCTTATCAGCTGATGGATCTGCAAGTGCAGTAGGGTGGAACTACAGATGGAGACAATGTGAAGATTGATGAAGATAAAATCAAGATACCTTGGAAATGGTTCAAAGAAAGCTAAAAACATAATTTGTAATAAATCAATCAAGACAGAAGAAATTATAATGGAAAAGTAAATGAAAGAACAAATTGTAAAATGAAAAAGAGATTGAGAAATTAAAAATAATAAAACAGAAACAGAGATAGAGAAGGCAGGCAACGTAGTAAAGTAAAACACAAAGTAAAAATAAGAAAAGCTTTCCCAGTGATGCAGTGCCTAAGTACGTAAATGCTCTTAGATGTGAATGAAAATTAGCATTTGTGAAGATGGATGCTATTATTTTAATATTTTTGGGAATATGGTGGTATTCTGTAAGGATGGCTTACAGTGTGTGTGTGTATGTGTTTGTGTGTGTGTGTGTATGTGTCCCTTTGGGTAACTAAACTAGGGGAAAGTTAGTAAAGGCAGCTTGCCTGTGGGAACTGAGAGATGAATGGTAAAGAGCGAGATTCATGCATTTGTAATGAGAGGCTATGGTGAACTTGGAATTACAATAAGTTGGGTTTTAAAATTTGCATTAGGTGATAGGTAAGATTTTTCAGCTGTTAAATTTCAAAAGGAGTTTAAAGAACTTTTACAACTTACGAAGGTTTCATAAGTAAACAAGGGAAGGTTATTAAATTTTATTAGACCCGGAAGTGGAGGCAATGGGAAGACATGAAACATTTTCATATTTTGGAAAAGTTGAGTTTAAAGAGGTGCTTAGGACAATGGAGTCGAGGATGAAAGATAAGGAAAGATGTTTAAAAGAGATGTTTAGTTGAGTTGAGGTGGCTGTATGAGGGAGATGTCCTGAGACCAGCTCTGAGCTGAGAAAAGTTGTAAATTTGAAGCAGCCATCCAGTTTCAAGCCAGAGAAGTCTTTGTTTTCAGAGAGCAGTCTGTTCCCGAACTTCCTTCAGATTTCCGCAGCAGAGTGGAAGAGAGTGAGAAGTCCTGTGTTATACTTTATTAAAGTAGCAGTAGTTTTTGTCTTGGGTAATATTACTGGATTTTTATAATTAAAATCTATAAGGCAGCTGTTGCCAATTACTTTACTTGGGCATTCTGACTTAGTTGGCTTTTTTGGGGAATGTTTTGCAAGACTGTCAGAATGGTGTAATTCTATTCTTGTGAGTTTAAGTTTCTTTTCCTGTTACTAAATCTTCTAATCTTAAAATCCTAAAAGTGTTACTGGGATTTTAAGCTTTTGGGATCAGTAGTTTTCCCCTTGGGCGGAATCATTCCAGATGTGCACTAAGTGCGATAGCGGATGGGTAAAAGGATGTTTTACCCACTGGCCGCAATGACGGCTTTTCATGCCTAACCCTCCCAATCCCGCCTCATTAATCATGCATTCCCAGGGGACATGCCTTTTCAATGTTGAGCAACCTCCGATTCACCCACCACACCATCACCTCATTGCTTCATCATGCTGGGCACTATATTTAAAGTACAGCCGCATGCACACCTCTCAGTGCTTCTAGCCCAGGACTGCAGCAAAGAAGACATGGCCCTGAAAGACAAGAAGACTGCAGCCCCCCACCTCCCCATGTTTAGTGACTCATCCCTTGAGTGCCTTTTGGATGCTGTGGAGATCCGCCATGATGTCCTCTACTCCTGCTCTGGCCGTAGGAGAGGCAGCAACATTACCACTCCAGCTTGGTAGGCGGTGGCAGTGGTGATCAGTGCCAATGCTGCACAGAAGAGGTTGGCCATCCAAGGCAGATAGAGGATGAATGATCTCATCCGTGCAGCCAGGGTATGGCAACCATCTCATCACTCTGAACTCAGACACTCAAGCGCATCACACATTCACTAGCATCTCATTCACTGCCGGCTCAAGGGACATCACCACTCACTTTCTCACACAAACCCTCACATCTCCATCTGGCTTGATCTCTGAAAACTGCTTCCTCAGCCCTCGCCATCTTGAGGCCACTTGCACAGATCAACTTGTGCCCCCACACACATCCTGGGATACCCCTTCCCCAGTACAGCCCTCGTCCTGAAGCCTCTTCCCTTGCCTGAGGCCACTACTCCCCCTTCCCCAAGCAAGCCCTAGCCCTGCAGCCGTTGAGACTGATAGGTACAGACTGGTCCCAGAGGCCCCCTAAAAGTGATGTGGTTCTGCCTGTGAAGCCTAGCGCTGATGACCGCGAGTGCTGCCTGAAGCAAGGTAGGCAAACAAACCTCGAAGTCCTGAGTGAAATACAGCTCACCAGGTGCATGTCGCCTATGTACAGTTGTGAAACACATCGCGTGCAACCATGCCGATGTGCTCGGATGATCCAGCACTGGGGGATGATTCTGGTGAGCTGGGCTTATAATGATATGCAGATGTATTACAGTGAGGTTCCTGAAGTCTGATGGTGGGAAACTCAGCCTGCCATCAACAGGTAGAGTGGACGATTGCAAACTGGTTTCACGATGTCGTGAGACTAATTTTTGGCCTTCTCTCCATATTGTCTGCTCATGCTGCCAAATATGCCCGACGCCAGCAAGAAAATTCTGCCCCTTAAAAAGTTATGATCAGTCAGACAAGTTTCCCCCTGGAATTTGGCTTGCTCAGCGAATAACATTTGCTTTGATCGTAGCACGTTAGAATTAATTCAAGTTATGGCTTTAAATAAGATCATAAGACCATAAGGTGTAGGAGCAGAAGTAGGCCATTTGGCCCATCGTGTCTGCTATGCCATTCAACGAGATCATGGCTGATCTGATAATCCTCAACTCCATTTTCCTGCCTTTTCCCCATAACCCTTTATTCCCTTACTGATTAAAAATCTGTCTATTTCAGCCTTGAATATACTTAACGACAAAGCCTCGACAGCCCTCTGCAGCAAAGAATCCCACAGATCCACTACCCTCTGAGAGAAAAAATTCCTTCTCATCTCTGTCTTAAACGGGTGATCCCTTACTCTGGGCAACCCCTCACTCTGAGATTATGTCCTCTGATCCTAGACTCTCCCACAAGGGGAAACAACCTCTCAGTATCTACCCTGTCTAGCCCCCTAAGAATCTTATATGTTTCAGTAAGATCGCCTCTCATTCTTCTAAACTCCAATGAGTACAGGCCAAACCAACCCAACCTCCCCTCGTAAGAAAATCCCTCCATACACGGGATCAACCTATTGAACCTTCTCTGGAGTGCGTCCAATGCCAGTATAGCTTTCCTTAGATAAGGGGACCAAAATTGTTCACAGTATTCTAGGTGTGGCCTAGCTAGTGCCTTGTATAGCTTTAGCAAGACTTCCCTATTTTTATACTCCATTCCCTATGAAATAAAGGCCAACATTCTATTTGCCTTCCCTATTACCTGTTGAACTCATATGTTAGCATTTTGGGATCCATGCAAAAGGACTCCCAAATCCCTCTGTGCTGCAGCCTTCTGCAGTCTTCCTCCATTTAAATAATATTCAGCTCCCCTATTCTTCCTGCTAAAGTGCATAACCTCACATTATCCCACATTGTATTCCATCTGCCAAGTTTTTGCCCACTCACTTAACATGTCTATATCTCTCTGTAGACTCCTTGTGTCATCCTCATCGCTTGCCTTCCCACCTATTTTTGTGTCATCCACAAACTTGGCGATACTGCATTCACTTCCCTCATCCAAGTCATTAATATATATTGTAAATAATTGAGGCTCCAGTACTGATCCCTGTGGCACTCTGTTAGTTACAGGTTGCCATCTTGAAAATGCCCCTCTTATTCCAACTCTCTGTCTTCTATTAGTTAGCCAACCCTCTATCCATGCTAATATACTACCCCCAATACCATGGGCTCTTATCTTATTAAGAAGCCTTATGTGCTGTACCTCATCGAACACCTTTTGGAAATCCAAATATATTACATCTACTGGTTCCCCTTTATCTATCCTGCTTGTTATCTCCTCAAAAATTTCTAATAAATTTATCAGGTATGTTTTCCCCTTCATGAAGCCATGCTGACTCTGATTAGATTATGAATTTCTAAATGCTCTGCTATTGCATCCTTTATAACAGACTCCAACATATTTCCTAAGGATGGATGTTAAGCTAATTGGCCTATAGTTGCCTGTTTTTTGTCTCCCTCCCTTTTTGAGTAAGAATGTGACATTGGCGGCTCTCCAATCCTCTGGGACTTTTCCAGAATCTAAGGACACTTGGAAAATTGCTACCAGTACATCCACTATCTCTGTAGCTACTTCCTTTAATATCCTAGAATGCAACCCATCAGATCCAGGGGACTTATCAGCCTTTAGCCCCATTAGTTTCCCTAGTACCTTTCCTCCAGTGATAGTTATTGTATTTATTTCCTCCCCCACTTTTGCCCTTTGATTATTTAGTATTTTTGGAATGCTATTAGTATTTTCTACCGTGAAGACCAATGCAACGTACTTATTCAACTCCTCTGTCATTTCCTGGTTCCTCATTATTATTTCCCCAGCCTCATTCTCTACGGGGTCTATGTTCACTTTGGCCCCTCTCTTCCTTGTTACATATTTAAAGAAGCTCTTACTGCCTGTTTTTATATTACTTGCTAGTTTACCCTCAAAGTTTATTTTCTCCCTCTTTATTTTTTTTGGTCATCTTTTGTTGGTTTTTAAAACTTTCCCAATCCCCTGGCTTACCACTAATCTTTGCCACTTCATATGTTTTTTTTCTTTTAATTTGATACTGTCCTTAACTTCCTTGGTTAACCATGGTTGGTTTATTCCCTTCCTTGAATCCTTGCTCACTGGGATATACCTTTGTTGAGAGTCATTAACTATTCCTTAAGCATCTGCCATTGTTCATGAACCATCTTTTCTGCTAAACTGCTTTCCCAGTCCACTCCAGTCAACTTTGCCCTTGTTCCATTGTAATTACCTTCATTTAAGTTTAGCATAGCTGTTTCTGACCCAAGTTTCTCACTCTCAAACTGAATGCTGAATTCACCATATTATGGTCACTGTTTCCTAGGGGATCCTTTACTCTGAGATCATTTATTAAACCTGCCTCATTACACATTACCAGATCCAAATTAGCCTGATACCTGTTTGGATTCACAACATATTGTTCTAAGAAACTGTCCCAAATTCTTGCTCATGCCTACCTCTTGCCAATTTAATTTTCCCAATCTACATGAAGATTAAAGTCATCCATGATTAATGCGCTGCTGTTTTTACATGCCCTCATTATCTCCTGATTTATTCTCTGTCCTACAGCATAGCTACTGACAGGGGGCATGTAGATTACTCCCACCAGTGTCTTCTTCCCCTTGTTATTTCTTACCTCCACCCATGTGGATTCTGCATCTTCCGATCCAAGATACTTTCTTGCTATCATACTTATTCCATCTCGTACTAACAAAGTTACCCCACCACCCTTTCCTTCCTACCTGTCCTTTCGAAAAGTCACATACCGCTGAATGTTTAGTTTCCAACTTTGATCTCCTTGTAACCATATCTCCATAATGGCTGTAAGATCATACCAATTAACCTCTATTTGTGCCGATAATTCATTTATTTTGTTCTGAAAACTACGTGCATTTAAGTAAAGGGCCATTAATTTTGCCTTTTTACCTTTACTTTCCCCTTTAACCCTTTTTGCTGCTTTTTTAATGTTTTTACACTCTGTCCCTCCCTTCACACACTGGGTATCATTATCTAAATAGCTGCCCTGCAAGGTTGCCATGTCCTTTTGCTTTCTAAACCTACGTACCCCCTTTCAGGCCCCCCCCTCTAATTAGATTAAAGCCCTCTCTACAGACCTGGTTATTTGGTTCGCAATGACACTAATCCCAGCATGGTTAAGAGGAGACCCCTTTCTCCCTCAGAGACGCTCCCCACACTCAAGTTTTTGACACCAGATTCACGTGTGTATGGCTTGAACAGAAAGACCAACGAGACCATTTTCTTCTGATAATTCACAATTTCTTTATTGAATTATTCACAGCCCACAGAGAAGGACTGCAATCACCTAATACAGATACAATTAGTTTCCTGGCACCCTATCCCTTCAGAGGCTAAACCCCATCTTGTTCCAAACTTAATACTTAAATCTTTATATCCTAATTTAATACTTACAATCACCCCTCAGTTGGTCTTCTAATGGTGTTGTAGGTTCCTCGGTGGAGTTAAACAGACTCTACCAACTTCCTTGACTACCTGCAACAAACAGTGGTGTCCTACAATTTCTGTCCCCGATTATAACATTTTTGCTGCTGACCTGGCCAACTGATTTCAATAGCTTATATTTCAACTCTTTCTTGGACTCGAACGCAAGTTCTGTCGAAGGGTCATGAGGAATCGAAACGTCAACTCTTTTCTTCTCCGCCGATGCTGCCAGACCTGCTGAGTTTTTCCAGGTAATTCTGTTTTTGTTTTGGATTTCCAGCATCCGCAGTTTTTTTGTTTTTATCTCTGTGTTTAATTAATTTCAATGCCCAGTAGTTAGCATTCTTAGTTTATCCTACACATACTCCAGACAAATATGATCAGCTCCTGCTGGTTGACACAATAGTCTTTCCACAGAAAATATATCCTAGGTGAATATGATTAGCTCTCAAGTTGTTTAAACAATTCTCTTGCTGTTTTGAGGCAATACAGCACCTGGCTCCAAGGTAGATGAAAGTTTGAATATTTATGGCCTGTTTCTTATGCCATTCTATTGGGTAAGGAGTCTCTTAATTCCATTAGTACATGGCAGGTAATGGCATTTACCTGGTACCATTGTTCCATGATAGCAATCAGTCAATGTCCAAACCCTTTTGATGAGCCAGTGTCATAGAGTCATAGTCATAGAGGTCTAGAGCACAAAAAAAACCCTTTGGCCCATTGAGTCTGCGCTGGTCAAACAAATACCTAACTATTCTAATTTTCCAGCACTAGGCCCATAACTTGTATGCCATGGCATCGCAAATGCACATCCAAATACTTCTTAAATGTTATGAGAGTTTCTGCCTCTATCACCCTTTCAGGCAGAGAGTTCCAGATTCCCACCACCCTCTGAGTGAAGAAGTTCTTCCTTACGTCCCCTCCAAACCTCCTGCCCCTTACCTTAATTCTATACCTCCTGGTTATTGATCCATCTGCCAAGGGAAAAAGTTCCTTCCTGTCTACCCAATCTATGCCTCTCATAATGTTATACCCCTCAATCATGTCCCCTCTCAATCTCCTCTGCTCCAGGGAAAATACCCCCAATCTATCTAATCTCTCCTCATAACTAAAACTCTCCAGCCCTGGCAACATCCTGGTAAATCTCCTCTGCACTCTCTCTAGTGCAATCATATCCTTCCTATAATTCGGATTCCAGAACTGCACGCAATACTCCAGCTGTGGCCTAACCAACGTTTTATACAGTTCCAGCATAACGTTACTGCTCTTATATTCTATGCCTCAGCTAATAAAGATAAGTAACCCATATGTCTTCTGAACCACTTTATCTACCTGTCCCACTACCTTAAGGGAACAGTGAACATGCACACCAAGGTCCCTCTGATCCTTGGTACTTCCCAGGGTCCTACCATTCATCGTGTATTCCTGTGCCTCATTTGTCCTGCACAAGTGCATCACCTCACACTTATCTGGATTAATTTTCATTTGCCACTGATCAGCCCATCTGATCAGCTTGTCTATATCCTCCTGTGATCTAAGGCTATCCTCCTCACTATTTACCATCCCACCAATTTTTGCGTCATCTGTGAATGTACTGGTCCACCCTCCTACATTCAAGTCTAAATGGTTTATATATATACCACAAACAACAAGGAATCCAACACCGATCCCTGTAGAACCCCACTGGACACAGGCATTCAGTCACAAAAACACCCCTTGACCATCACCCTCTGCTTCCTGCTACTCAGCCAATTCTGGATCCAATTTGCCAAATTGCCTTAGATCCCATGGGCTCTTACCTTCATTATCAATCTCTCATGTGGGACCTTACCAAAAGCTTTGCTGAATTCCAAGTAGACTATGTCAATGCATTTCCCTCATCTACACACCTGGTCAACTCTTCGAAAAGTTCAATCAATTTGGTCAGACATATCCGTCCCTTAACAAAACTATGCAGAATGTCTTTGATTAATCCCTGCCTCTCCAAGTGTAGATTAATTCTGTCCCTCAGAATTGCTTCCAACAGTTTCCCCACCACTGAGGTTGGACTGACTGGCGTGTAGTTCCCTGGTTTATCCCTTCCTCCTTTCTTGAACAACGGTACCACATTGGCTGTCCTCCAATCCTCTGGCACCTCTCCTGTGGCCAGAGAGGTATTGAAAATTATTGCCAGAGCCTCTGCTATCTCCTCCCTTGCCTCACTCAACAACCTGGGATATATTTCATCTGGGCCTGGAGATTTATCTATTTTTAAGCCTGCCAGATCACTTAGAATCTCCTCCCTTTCTATGTTAATTTCTTTAATTATATCACAGTCCTTCTGCCTGATTTCCATACCCATATTGTCCCTCTCACTTGTGAACACCGACACAAAGTATTCATTTAGAACCCTACCTATGTCTTCTGGCTCCACACACAAATTACCACTATGGTCCTTAACGGGCCCTACTCTTTCCCTAGTTATCCTCTTACTCTTAATGTACTTGTAAAATAACTTTGGATTTTCCTTTATTTTAACTGCCAATGTTTTTTCATGCCCCTTTTTGCTCTCCTAATTTCATTGCTAAGTTCCCCCGTAAACATTCTATACTCCTCTAGGTTTTCCGCAGTTTGGGCCCTTGGTATCTGCCATAAGCCTCCCTTTTTCTCTTTATCCAATCCTGTATATCCCTCGACATTCAGGATTCCCTGGATTTGTTGGTCCCTCCCTTTATCTTTACTGGAATATGTTGGCCCTGTACTCTCCCTATTTCCTTCTTGAATGAGTCCCACTGCTCTGACGCAGATTTATCTAAAAGTAGCTGCTCCCAGTCCACTCTGGCCAAATCAAATCTGATCTTATTAAAATCAGCCTTCTCCCAATTTAGAACTCTGATCTCTGGCCCATCCTTGTCCTTTTCCATAACAATCTTGAATCTAACGGAGTTATGATCAATATCTGCAAAATGCTCCCCCATTGATACCTCTACCACTTGCCCAGCTTCATTCCCTAAAATTAAGTCCAGGACCGCCCCCTCTCTTGTAGACCTTTCTACGTACTGGCTTAAAAAGCTCTCCTGGATGCATTTTAAGAATACTACTCCCTCTAAACCTATCACACTATGACTAACCCGGTTAATGTTGGGGAAGTTGAAATCTCCCACTATTACTACCCTATTATTTTTACACTTCTCTGAAATTTGCCTATATATTTGCTCTTCTATTTCTCTCCAACTGTTTGGGGGCCTATAGTACACTCCCAGCAATGTGATTGCTCCTTTTTTGTTTTTAGGTTCTACCCATATGGCTTACTTTGAGGAGCCTTCTAAGGTGTTATCCCTTCATACTGCTGTAATTGATTCCTTGATCCATATTGCGATACCCTCTCCTCTTTTACCTCCTTCCCTGTCTTGCCTGAAGACCCTATATCCTGGAATATTGAGCTGCCAATCCTGCCCCTCTCTCAACTGTGTCTCGGTGACAGCAATGTCACCATAATTCCATGTGTTAATTTGTGCCCTCAACTCATCTGCCTTATTCATCAGACTCCTGGCATTAAAATAAATACCATCCAACCTTGCCAAACACCCTTTTGCCTTAACTGGCCTATAATTTCTATGCCTTCCAGACTCACTTGCTCTCTCTTCTAATTTTGGCTGTGCATCTCCCTCTGCTGAACGTCCTCTCAGGATCCCATCCCCCTGCCAAGATAGTTTAAGCCCTCCCGAACATCAGTAGCAAACCTGCCCTCAAGGATGTTGCCCCCATTTCGGTTCAGGTGCAACCCCTCCACCTTGTGTAGGTCCCACTGCCCCCAGGAATGGTCCCAATGTCCCAGAAGTCTTCATCCCTCCCTCCTGCACCATCTCTCCAGTTACACATTCATCTGGACTAACCTCCTATTTCTATACTCACTATCATGTGGCACTGGAAGTAATCCAGAGATTACTACCTTTGAGGTCCTGTTTTTTAATCTGCTTCCCAGCTCCCTAAATTTTGCTTGCAGTACCTCATCCCTCTTTTTACCTATGTCGTTGGTACTAATATGTACCACAATCTCTGTCTGTTTACCCTCCCCCTTTAGAATGCCCTGCAGCCGTTCAGTGACATCCTTGACCCTGGCACCAAGGAGGCAACATACCATCCTGGAGTCACGTCTACAGCCACAGAAACATCTGATTGTTCCCCTTACTATTGAGCCTCCTACCACTATTGCTCTTCCCCTCTTTTTCCTCCCTTCTTGTGCAGCTGAGCCCCTCACAGTGCCATGAGCATGGCTGCACTCCCCAAAGGAACCATCACTCTCACCGAGATGGACCCTGGGGATTTCCTGACTACCTGCCTGACACCTTTCTTCTGACTGATGGTCACCCACTCCTTCTCTGCCTGCACCTCCGTAAGCTGTGGGTGACCATGTCTAAAAACGTGCTATTCATGAAACTCTCAGCCTCGCGGATGCACCTCAGTGCTTCCGGCTGCCGCTCAAGCTCCGAAACCCTGAGCTCAAGTAACTGCAGCTGGTGGCCCTTCCTGCACACGTGGTCGGTCAGAGCGCAAAGAGTATATAGGACTCTCCACTTGTTGCAGGCAATACATAATACGGGACTGAGCTGCCCTGCCATGCCTCTAGTTGAGCAAAAACCTTACTTTAAGTTAAATACAGTAAAAAAAATGTTAAATTATTTATGTACTTTGGATGAAAACTAGAACATTTACCTTTCCTTAGCTTAATCTATTTTAAACTGGAGAAAAACTGGAGAAAAAACTGGAGAAAACTTTCTTTTACTAAATGTTTGAATTAACCCCTTGCTGCACAGTCCTGTGCTGTTGGCTGCAGCTTGGTTTCTGTATTGTGGTAAAAAAAATGGTCAAAACATGTCCATGGGTTCCCTTTCCCGTGTCTGCCTCTCATTCTCTGCAGGACCTCCACCCCTGGACCATCATTTATACTCCATAAATTTCCCAGTTGGAAGGGATTCCGATCCAAAAATGCCTTCAATTCTGCTTAGCTGCTAGAACTGTGGAAGATTGGGAATCATGCACTGTCAGCTGTTGTAATGCAGCATTTCCTAGGTGAAGAAATTTGTGTTAAATATGCACGTGTTTGCACTAGTGCAGGCAGGCCTTGGGTGCCTGCTAGTGGGAAAAGCAGAACACATGGTGCTGAGCAGCCACACATCATGTGAGCTGGTGGGAACAAATTAAAAGAACAAGACCTCTAGAAATTTGTTCCCTTTATAAGAGGGGTAATTTTATGGTGACAGCCTTCAACTTTCTGGAGTATTCCAGCCCAGAGTCATCAGGGTTGATTTTACTCTCTCTACTGTTTCATTTACATCTATAAATGGGGCAGTAAGTGGCCAAAACTTGCTGAAAATTAAATAAAAAGGCTGACAGTCTACTGGAGGGCTGCCCATACCAAGTTAGACAGCCAGTCTTCCCAATGGAAACACACGGGGACCATCATTAATATGTGTAAATAGAGTTGACATTGACATCATCAAGAATCTCAATGCCATTTCTATCTCAACCAGCACTGCAACTGCAACTGGATTAACAAACAATGACAGTACAGGCTGGGCAGTGGGCATCTACAGGATTCTTTAAAGGGAAACGTGGAAGCAAGTCTGGCCCTATTATGGGCCATTTTGGCATGCTGTCAGGATTTTGTTGATGGCGCATTGACACCCCGCTGGGTGAGAGCCACCAGCTGAATGCAGGCAGCTACCCAGAGGCAGCAGGCGGGGAATTGCTTTTTAGATTAAAAAGGTGGTTGCAGGCCAGGAAGGCAGCCCCTGCTGCCCCAGCACTTGGCTCATGGGGGTTTCCCCTCCTTTAGTTAAAGGTTATTTATATTTATCTGTTTTGGGCCTATCTCGTGGAAGCCCCAGGGCTCCTGCCTGCCTCAGCAGCGGCCACTGCTCCTGACTGGGCTGGCAGCTCCAGGGGATGGGAGGCCATCCTGAATAGGATGGCTAGGCTAGCATTGGCTAATGAATGAGCTGCTGGTAAAATTGAGGGGTTTCCTCCATTTCTGGCCATTGTTGAAACTGCAACTCAATTGATAAAAGTATGCCCAATGCCTCCACTCCTCCCTTTTGAGGTCCCCCTCCACTGCACATGGGTTCACCCTGCCTACTACCCTATTTGTGACAGAGATGAAAATCAAACCATCCCCTGGCTAATACCAGTGGACACTGGTATTAGCAGTATTTCCTCTCCCGAGTCTGCCTCTAATTCTCTGCAGGACCTCCATCCCTGGAATATCATTGGTTCCATGAAAATTATTGGGAGGTCATTCGCTGTGCTTCTCAATTAGTAAAATTGGAATTTAATGCCTGCATCACATAAGCCAAAATGGAAGTATTACCCAAAAAGCTGACACTTGCAATGATAAGCGAGCGAACTGCTGGTTTAATTTAAATAAAATGCAAATACATAACTGCAACCTAGTTTACAATTAGAGTACTCGATATATCACCAGCAAGAGATCATTTAAACAACACTGCACTAGATTATTAACAACCGAACATAGAGTAACATGAAGCTGTTCACCAAGACAAGCAGGGATAATAGCTTTAAAAAAGTCAAAAAATATATTTTTTATCGGTTATTTAATTATTTTCTTCATCCTTGAAGCTCCAAATGTCCCCCTGCTGCAAATCTAAACCACCTCGCAAAATGGTCTGATGATAAACTCACAAGCCTCACCCACGTTGGCCTTAAAGTGCCAACTAGAGACCGGAAATTTGCCTCTTCAATTTTTCTTTCCTTTCTAAGAAGTCTTCTTTTGCACATTAACTTCAGGCTATAAATTCAAAACAGAGGCATCTGTAGGTGGGGATCTTCCTTTGACACTCTTTGAGGGTTGTATCAGATTAGGACGCAAATGCATTGCCCCATTACTATCAGTGGGGAAAAGAACATTTATTGAAGAAAATGATAGGCCCATTGTAAATCCTGATAACATCTGAATGGCCAAACTAGTATTTCAAATAAATGGTAGCATTTTAAGACTATTTTTGCTGTGGTTCCAACAGCAAATAAAAAACCTTTGCCTGTTACGGTGGCTGAACAATGAACACACGATTCAAGAAAACTTAGTTGCACAGACAGATGTGCCAGTGAGTACTTCAATGCAAAAATGGGCAGGTTAATTGAACCATACTTACCAAAATTGGTCTATTTTTTATATGGAAATTAACTGAAATTGGCTCAGTTAAGATCATTTTAAAGGCAGAGTTCAACTTAGTGTTATTCTTGTCACAGAGTGGCAGGATTTTATTTTGCTCCTCTAATATAGTAAATGTCTGATCTTCATTGAAGCACTGAGGCTGATACTGAGCAGTGAGGGAAAGAAAATCAGTGAATGTAAACTTCAGATATTTCCCTATATTTTTTAGTAAACAGTTGCCGTCAGCAGATGTTTAGTGATTCCTCACCTGTCTGTCCTCACCCGCAGGAGAATGGTGCACAGTGTCTGAGAGACAATAAGAATGGGAGAGAATAACTTTAAAAAAATCACAAATTGCACATCACAGAAGAGATAAGTAAAATAAGTGATAAACCAGTGGAGGAAAGAAGACAAATAATTAAGAAAATGAGATAGCATAAAAGTGAGATAAAAACAGAAAATGCTGGAAAAACGCAACAGGTCTGACAGCGTTTGTGGTGAGAGAAACAAAGTTAACATTTCAAGTCTGTATGACTCTTCTTCATAGGCTCAATAGGCTTCATAACAGGCTTCATAAGCTCTGAAGAAGAGTCATATGGACTCAGAAGGTTAACACTGTTTCTCTCTCCAAAGATGCTGCTAGACCTGCTGAGTTTTTTTTTAGCATTTTCTGTTTTTATTTCACATTTCCAGCATCTGCAGTATTTTGCTTTTATCTTGGCATAAAAGTGACAAAGGAAGAACCGGCAGGTCAGAAAGAATAAAAAGATTGTAGATACTTTTTAAACAATAAACAGTAAAACAGAGAAAATAAAATCCCCTTTGCTCACCAATACAGCTATAGGTCACTCCAGGCTGTGAAACAAATAAGAGTTTCAAGGCATGAAATTAGTTAGTTTCAGCAGATCGCTTTCAAAGCATATTAGCGTAAAACATCAGTGGATAACAATGCAAAGCTATAACATTGAAAATAGCAAGTTTGCATTCTAGATCAAAGTGATGCTCTTATACTGAACTAGTACTCATTGGTCTATATTTCCCAATCCAATTCGAAAAAAAACTTTGTTCCCAACAGTTCATCTCTGCCCTGACCTCATTGGATCTGTCAGGGTTTGGCTAATGTAAATATGTTAAATAGCTCCCAGTGGCTGCTTTGGGTGGACAGGGCAAATAATTGCTCCAGCACCAGCTTCAACTTTGTGTGACAAGCATCACACCCTGCATCGTTTACAATAAGCTTGATGCCACTTTAATAATTAAAGCCCCCTACCCCAAAACCAACCCCCGCCCCCAACACCACAACTCCATTACTTTAGCAATACTAGACATCAGGAAGACAAAAATCTAAGAAGTGGCGGCAGAGGCCAGGAGGGCATTCACCAACAGAAGGTGGCTGGAAACTGACCATATCATCAGTAATCTGACCCTATTATATCAATCCGCACAATCTGTTTAATTAGAAAATATGTGACAATAAGAATAGCAAAAGCAATGGGATGGAAATTCTTTGACATATCTCTTTAAATCGTGTTCAATTTAATCACAGCGCAATGTTCTTGGACAGTTTTCATTCTCCTACTGATGCTTTTCATTTTAATTTCATGTATATCCTCCAGCAAAAAATCAGCATTCTTCAAGATAAGAACATCGCTTTTTGAATTTTAAAGTTGGGGTTTGCTTTGAGGCAAGGCATTCAGTGAAATTAATACATACATTGTGAACCATATCTATTCAGGATATAACCTAAATATATGTGATTCATAATAAAGTTTTACAATATCAGATACAGGTGTAAGACCATTAAACCTGGCAATGTGAAAGTCTATTCTATTTTAGTTTAGGAGTACAAGCCAGAACAGCTTCTGGGTCTGTTTGGATGTTGCCACACAGCACTATTGTCCTACTCTTATATGTGCAAAGCTGGCTCCATTACTGGGGCAAATTCATCAAAATGTGGAAGAGTCACATCAAGGCAAAACGCCAGAACGTTTACAAGTTGTCAGTTTGCAAATGTAATGAGAGCAAGTACAAGGCACAATTCCTGGTTGAAGGCTGACATACAAATTCTCAGTTTGCAACATGACAATTCAAAAACATCAAAGAAAGCAATCGAACAGCAATGCTATCAGAGCTCCTGGAGCAGCTTCAGGCCAGTAACTGTATCTTTGTCATGAATGAAACTCACATCATATTAATAGCATATCAGGAAGTCTTTGGAACTCTGAAACGTAAACATTGCAATCTTTCTTTTTGATGCTGGGAAATTATTAAATATTTTCTTTGAAAGAACATGACATTGTTTTGTGCTAAAAGAAGCCCCATAAATAGTTTGGATGCTAAAAATCAGTTTAAACATGTTCTGCAAGGACATGCCCTTCTAAATGCTTAAGGTGTTAACAGATTAGTGTACATTAACTGTTGATTTTTAGAAAAAGTAAATTTATTATAAAAAGTAAGGGTCAATTTCACTGGCGGGCCTGAGCCAGCAGGAACTGGTGTCAATGATGAGGCGGAGAACCATGTGGATAGCACATTTCTGGATTTTTTAAATTCTTTTTATTGGCATGTGGGCATCAATAACAAGGCCAGCATTTGTTGCCCATCCCTAATTGCCCTTGAGAAAGTGGTGATGAGCGCTTAACTGCTGCAGCCTATCTGGTGCAAGTACACCCATAGTGCTGTTAGGGAGGGAGCTCCAGGATTTTGACCCAACAACAATGAGAAAACAGTGCTACATTTCCAAGTCAGGATGATGTGTGGCTTGGAGGGGAACTTGCAGGTGATGGTTTCCCATGTGTCTGCTGCCCTTGTCCTTCTAGGTGGTAGAAGCCGAGGATTTGGAAGCTGCTGTCAAAGGAGCCATGGTGAGTTGCTACAGTGCATCTTGCAGATGGTACACACTGCTGCCACTGTGCATCAGTGTTGGAGGGAGTGGATGCTTAAGGTGGTGAATAGGGTGCCGATCAAGTGGGCTGTTTTATCCTGGATGGTGTCAAGCTTCCTGAGTATTGTTGGAGGTGCACTCATCCATGCAAGTGGAGAGTATTCCATCATACTTCTGACTTGTGCCTTGTCGATGGTGGACAGGCTTTAGGGAGACAGAGGTGAATTACTCATCACCAAGTTTACAGCCTCTGACCTGCTTGTGTAGCCACAGTATTATGTGGCTAGTCCAGTTAAGTTTCTGGTCAATGCTGGGAAATTCAGCGATGGTAACGCCATTGAATGTCAAGGGGCGATGGTTAGATTCTCTTTTGATGGAGGTGGTCATTGCCTGGCACTTGTGAGGCACAAATGTTACTTGCCACTTATCAGCCCAAGCCTGAATGTAATCCTGGTTTTGCTACATTTGCACATGGACTGCTCAGTACCTCAGGAGCTATGAATGGTACTGAACATTGATGACTGCACAATTAAAATCCCCACTCCTGACCTCATTCACCAAAGAGAAGGATTTAGCAGTCGATTTGTCTAGGGAAGAGTGTGTAGATAGCCTAGATCATGTTGAGATCAAAAAAGAGAAGGTGTTAGGCATCTTGAAGAATATTAAGGTGGATAAGTCCCCAGGTCCAGATGGGATCTACCCCAGAGTACTGAGGGAGGCAAGGGAGGAGATTGCTGGGGCCTTGACAGAAATCTTTGTATCCTCACTAGCTACGGGTGAGGTCCCAGAGGACTGGAGAATGGCCAATGTTGTTCCATTGTTTAAGAAGGGTAGCAGGGATAATTCAGAAAATTACAGGCTGGTGAGCCTTACGTCAGTGGGAGGGAAATTATTGGAGAAGATTCTTTGTGACAGGATTTACTACCATTTGGAAGCATGGTTTTGTGAAGGGGAGGTCATGTCTCACTAACTTGATTGAGTTTTTCGAGCAAGTGACAAAGATGATTGACGATGGAAGGGCAGTGGATGTTATTTACATGGATTTCAGTAAGGCCTTTGACAAGGCCCCTCATGGCAGACTGGTACAGAAGGTAAAGTCGCATGGGATCAGAGGTGAGCTGACAAGATGGATACAGAATTGGCTTGGTCATAGAAGACAGAGTGTAGTAGTAGAAGGGTGCTTTTCTGAATGGAGAGCTGTGACTAGTGGTGTTCCTCATGGATCAGTGATGGGACCTTTGCTGTTTGTAGTATACGTAAATGATTTGGAGGAAAATGTAACTGGGCTAATTAGTAAGTTTCCAGACTACACTAAGGTTGGAGGAGTTGCAGATAGTGAAGAGGATTGTCAAAGGATACAATGGGATATAGATCAGTTGGAGACTTGGGCGGAGAAATGGCAGATAGAGTTTAATCCGGAAAATTGGGAGGTAATGCATTTTGGAAGGTCTAATACAGGTAGGAATTATACAGTAAATGGCAGAACCCTCAAATGCATTGATGAGCAGAGGGATCTGGATGTACAAGTCCACAGGTCACTGAAAGTGGCAACTCAGGTGGATAAGGTAGTCAGGAAGGCATATGGCATGCTTGCCTTCATTGGCAGGGGTATTCAGTATAAAAGCTGGGAAGTCATGCTGCAGCTGTATAGAACCTTGGTTAGGCCACTCTTGGAATATTGCATGCAATTCTGGTCGCCACATTACCAGACAGATATGGAGGTGTTGGAGAGGGTGCAGAGGTGGTTTACCAGGAGGCTGCCTGGTCTGGAGGTTATTAGCTATGAGGAGAGGTTAGAGAAATTTGGATTGTTCTCACTAGAGCGACGGAGATTGAGGGGCGACTAGATAGAAGTTTACAAAATTATGAGTGACATGGACAGAGTAGGTAGTCAGAAGCTTTTTCCCAGGGTGGAAGAGTCAATTACTAGAGGACATAGATTTACGGTGAGTGGAGAAAACTTTAGAGGAGCTGTGCGGGGCAAGTTTTTTACACAGAGGGTAGTGAGTGTCTGGAATTCGCTGCCAGAGGAGGTGGTGGAAGCAGGTACGATAGTGGTGTTTAAGAGGCAGCTTGACAAATACATGAATAGGATGGGAATAGAGGGATACGGACCCCGGAAGTGCAAAATGTTTTAGTTTGACAGGCAATATGATTGGCGCAGGCTTGGAGGGCCGAAGGGCCTGTTCCTGTGCTGTACTTTTCTTTGTTCTTTGTTCTTCTTTCATGATGGAGGGAAGGTCATGGATGAAGCAGCTAAAGATTCCTGAGCCCGCAGATACCACCCTAAGTAATGCCTGTAGCGATGTCCTCGAACTAAGCTGATTGACCTCCAATAACCACAGCCATCCTCCTTTGTGTTAGATTTGACTCCATCCAATGGAGATTTTTCCCCCTGAATTCCATTGACTCCAGTTTTGCCAAACTAGGTCAAATCTTGTACTGATGTCAAGTTCATTCATACTCACCTCACCTCCGGAGTTTAGCTCTTTTGTCCATGTTTGGACCAAGTCTTTAATGAGGTCAGGAGCTGAATGACCCTAATGGAACCCCAACAGAGCAGCAGTGCACAGGTTATTGCTGAGTAAGTGCCACTTGATAGCACTGTTGGTGACACCTTCCATCATTTTACCAATGATCGACAGTAGACTGATGAGACAATAATTGGCTAGATTGGATTTGTACTGCTTCTTGTGGACAGGACATATGTGGGAAAGTTTCCAGATTGTCCAGTAGATGCCAATGTTGTAGCTGTTTTGAAACAGCTTGGCTAGCACAAGCCTCCAGTACTATATCAAGGATGTTGTCAGGACCCATAGCCTTTGCTGTATCCGTTGCCTTCAGCCAATTTTTGATATCATGTGGAGTGAATTGAATTGGCTGAAGATTGCCATTCATGATGCTGGGTATTCGACTTCTGGCTGCAGATGTCTGCAAATCTTCAACATTGTCTTATGCACTGCGGTTCTGGGGTCCACCATCATTGAGGATGGAGATATTTGTGGAGCATCATCCTCATGTTAGTTGTTTAATTGTCCACCATCATTTGAGAGTAGATGTGACAAGATTGCAGAGCTTTGATCTACTCCATTGGTTGTGGGATTGCTTAGCTCTGTCTATCGCATGATGTTTTTGCTGTTTGGCACGCAAGTAGGTCCTGTGTTGTAGCTTCACCAGGTTGACACCTCATGCCTGATGCTGCTGTTGGCATGCTCTCCTGTACTTCTCATTGATCCCTTGGCTTGATGGTAATGATAGAGTGACGGATATACCTGGCCATGAGTTTACAGATTGTGGTTGAACACAATTCTGCTGCTGCTGATGGCCCAAAGCATCTCCTGGATGTCCAGTTTTAAGTTGCTAATTCTGTTCTAAATCTACCCCAATTGGCATGATGGTAGTGCCATACAACATGATGGAGGGTATCATCAATGTGAAGATGGGATTTGGTCACTCCTACCAATATTGGCATGGACAGATGTATCTGCATCAGGTAGATTGGTGAGGACAAGGTCTACTCATTTTTTCCCTCTTATTGTTTCCCTTGCCACCTGACAGAGGACCAGTCTGTCATAGAATCAGAGTCATAGACTTATACAGCATAGAGTTATAAAGGTCCTTCAGCCATCATGTCTGTGCCAGCTATCAAGCATCTATCTATTCGAATCTCATTTTCTAGCACTTGGCCAATAGCCCTGTATGCGACAGCATTTCAAGTGCTCATCTAAATGCTTCTTAAATATTGTGAGGCAGATATGTTCTTCGAAACTTGGCCAACTCGGTGGGTAGTAGTATTACTGACATCGAAGCCTCCTACCCAGAGTACATTCTGTTCCCTTACCATCCTCGATGCTTCTTCGAAGTGGTGTTCAACTTGGAGGAGTACTGATTCATCAGCCAAGGAAGTCAGTAGGTGATAATCAGCAGGAGGTTTCCTTGCCCATGTTTGACCTGATGCTATGAGACCTCATGGAGTCCAGAGTTAATGTTAAGGAACCCCAGAGCAATTCCTTCCCAATGGCATATCACTCTGCTGCCACATCCAGTTGGTCTGTCCTGCCTATGGGACAGGACTTACCCAGGGATAGTGATGGTGGTGTCGGGGACATTAGCTATAAGGTATGCTTCTGTGAATATGACTATGTCAGGATGTTGCCTGACTAGTCTGTGGGACAACTCTCCCAATTTTGGCAAATGCCCCCAGATGTTAGTAAGGAGAAATTTGGCAGGGTCAAAAGGGTAGAGTTTGCTATTGCCTTTTCAAGTGCCTCATTTGATGCTGAGTGTTCCATCCTGTTTTATTTCTTTTTTGACTTTTCTGTGGCGGTTTGATACAACTAAGTGGCTTTCTATGCCATTTCAGAAGGCAGCTACAAATCAGCCACATTGGATGTCGCACTGCAGCTTAAGGTTGTACAGGCAGAGGGGGAATGAATGATATAAAAGGAAATATGAGAGGTAAAGAGAATTTGAAGTGAGACTGGGAGCAAATGTCAAATGAAACCCAAAGGTCTTCAATAGCATATAAATAGTAAAAGGATTGTAAGAAGAGGGATAGGACCAATTATGAACCAAAAAGGATCTAAGCATGGAGGCAGAGGACATAGCTGAGGTACTAAATGAGCACTTTCCTTTCTTCCTAACACAGGAAGAAAATATGGACAAAGTCACAGTAAAAGAGGTGGTAATTGAGACACTAGATGGGTTAAAAATTGTTAAAGAAGAGGAATTATGTAAAGTTGATAAGTTACCAGGGCCAGATGTGATGCATCTGAGAATACTGATGGAACTAAGGAAGGAAATTGCAAAGGCATGATCCAATCCTCCTTAGATTTAGGGGTGGTGCTGGAGGACTGGAGAATTATAAATTTCAATACTAGGACCACTGCTTTTCTTGATATATTGATGACCTACTCTTGTGTGTGCAGGGCATAATTTCAAAATTTACAGATGACACAGAACTTGGGAGAATTCTAACCTGCGAGGAAGATAGTGATAAACTCTAAGAGGACACAGGCTGGTGTAATGGGTGGACACATGAAATTTAATGCAGAGAAGTGATACATTTTAGAAGGAAGAACAAGGATAGACAATATAAAATAAAGGATACAATTCTAAAGAGGCTGGAAGAACTGAGATACCTAGAGATACATGTGCGCAAACCATTCAAGGTGGCAGGACAGGTTGCAAAAGTGTTTAAAAAGGCATAACGAATCCTTGGCTTCATAAATAAAAGCAAAGAGTGCAAAAGTATGCTATGGTAAACCTTTATAAAACACTGGTTTGGCCCCAGCTGGAGTATTGGGTATGTAATCAGGTTTCTGCCAGTTGGTGAATAATATGCAGAGGAATTCAATGGAAGTTTTGTTTAAATGCACTACTGGATTTCTCTATCCTATTTCATGTGGCGACATGGCTTCCATTATATGTGTGCTGTTCATTGTGCATTAATCTTGATCCATGTTGTCGAAGAATAGCCCTTGTCTCCCACTTGACGCGGAAGCTCAAATGCAGCTGGCAATGCATACTGTCACAGAATAAAGGCATCATGATGACAGCCCAGGATACTGGGCATTGACCTGCACAAGTTGCTGTATATGGTCACACAGCAGCTGGACATTGAGGCAGTGGAATCCCTTTTGGCTATGGTATAGAGTTGGAGTTGCAAAGGTCTACAGGGGGTTGAGTGGTGGATACTGAAGGACTTTTTTGCTGATGTCAATTTTTCTGCACAAAGCAGTTGCTCACACTTGCTCCAAAATGGCACCGCATGCATCTAATCAGCTTTGCCCGCTGATTGACATCGTGATCCGCTTGCTCTGCATACTTCCAGTTTTTTTTCGCTGTGCCCACACTAACAGACTCAACAGTTTGGCATTTGGTGTGAGTTACCTCAAAATTGTGCACACATGCTACATTTGTCATTTTGAAGCTCTAAGGACAATCACAAAAAACAAAATTAAGCCAAACTTATGAGGAAAGATTAAGCAGGCTGGGCCTACATTCATTGGGGTTTAGAAGAATGAGATGTGATCTTATTGAAACATATAAGATTCTGAGTGGTCTTGACAGGGTAGAATTTGACAAAATTTTTCTCCTAGTGGGGGAATCTAGAATTGAGGACACAGTTTAAAAATAAGGGATCTCCCATTCACAATGGAGATGAGGAGGAATTTCTTCTCCAAGAAGATCGTTAGTGTTTGGAATCCTCTTCCATAGAGAGCAGTGGAGGCTGGGTCATTGAATACATTCAAGGCTGAGTTAGACAGATTTTTGATTGACAAGGGAGTAAAGGATAATGGGGGACAGACAGGAAAGTGGAGTTAAGGCCAGAATCAGATCAGCCATTATGTTATTTAATGATAGAAGTGCCTCGATGGGCTGAATGGCCTACTCCTGCTCCTAATTCTTATGACCCAATGATCTTATGAAAAACATGTGAATTGACTTCAATTTCACGCTCAGAATGTTTTGCACACATATACATAACATAGAAAACTAAAGTAAGGATAAGTCCACGAAAGCATGAGCAAGATAAACTCTCAGATCATGACAGAGAAATGGAAGAATTATTGAGCAACTACTTTACCTCAGCTTTTGCTAAGCAAGATAATGGCCTGGATTTTGCGGTCAGTGATGGAGGAATGGTGCTCACCATCCACCTCACTGACTGCTGCCCATAAAAGATTTGATTGGCTTTAGAATAAAGGTTTCCTGTCAGTGGATAATCTGTTCTAGTGCAGGACCCTCTGCAGAGAACCTGTGGCACCTGTGAGTAAGGCAAATTGACAACAAGGCTTTTTAACCAATGCTGAGAACCTTGATGCTGCTACTTTTAAAGGGTCTGACTGCTAGGTGGTCACTGTGCTTTCCCAGTTCAAGCTATAGACCCTTTTAATACACGTCACACAGTTAACAGTATTGTTGAAGAGGACCAAAAAAGATTACGTTTAATATTATTGTGGAGCCAGACAGAGCAAGAGCGCTACTCCAGGCCCCACAAAATTAATCTGACGTGTTGCTGCCCCAAACTCCCTGGTTTCTATTCACAAACTCAAACTTTTCGTCAGTGTGGCAGTCTTTGGACTGCCCATTGTGTTACTTGCTTAATTCAGGCAAGCTGCATCAGGACACCCTTTTGGAGCAGGCCAATCGCTGCTTCTAATTAAATGGAACCTGGCCCTCAAAATGGCTCCAGCCTCTTCACTCCAGACTTGGACAGAGTGGCTGCTGTACTCCACCGGTCAGCTGCCTGAAAGTTAAAATTTACCCTGCACAGGGTGATTAAAGTTCTATGTGTGTCATAGGATTCCAATTATAAAAATATATGAGGATCACCTCGGAATTTTGGAGGGTGCCTCAGCTGCCCAAAAAGCACTGGCATTAAAAAAGCCATTGAATGGGAATGGAACCACTCCACTTTAATCCCATGCCACTCACTTTCTATTGGGCATGAAGGAGTTAAAGGTCCCCTTTTTAACCTCTATTTTTAGTTAGAAAAAAGCTACCAGTATGGCTGCTCCATAAATTACCATAAAGTTGTAGTTTAGAAACCTTAAAACACTTCAAATGTCCTTCCCTTAACCATACAATGTTCAAAGATGTCATCAGCAGTATTGTAGTAGAGACCACACCTAATTGTGAATGAGATGATGCCTTTTTAAACTTCTTGGATAATATCCTAAGGTCAAGAGCTTACAGAACAGCATAGCAAGAGCACCAGGCATGCATCACAAACTTTAAACCAGTTATGACAAAGGCAGTAATAGTTAGTCGAGTTCCAGTGTCATGCACCTCATTAAAATAAACATATGATGCCCTCTGTTGGTCACACACAAAAACAATTGTAGAAATTTATAGTAGCTACAAATTACATTGTTAAACTGTGTTGGATACCATTGCACAGATTGTGGTGAGCACACACTCAAAGCTAATACATTAGGAGAGCCATTTTATTTCCCACCATGTTCATCATATGAATAATATAACTCAAGACTGGATGCATTATAGCCGGTGCATGGAATAATTTTGTAATTGCACAGTTCATGGACTTAATTGAACAAGGCAGATTTTTCTGTCATGTAGTCTGGTCCACTCATTAAATAAATACTGCACTACGATGGGGGAGATACCCTGTGTGGTTAAACATCTCTTTGCAATTCTATGTTTGCATTCAATTTTGTAGGTTTTGTACAATGGAATGTTAGGAAGGTTTTGCTTTTCTACTGAGACCAAGTATAAAATAAATCTGAATAATCACGTTAAAGAAACTGAAAGAGAGCCGGGGAACAAAATTTTGGATGAGAGGTCATGGATGCTATAACATCACTCACCACCTCCCCCACCACCCATCCACCAACACAGAATGACCTTGATTCTCCTGGCATTGCATACCCTGTTTATACAGCGGCTACTAATTCCGTTTTCTGCAAATTAGCAGCTGTTCTGAATTACCCATGGTCGTGTAAATGCTGTGTACTTGGCTACTGCTAATCTGTTATGGAGCAAAACCTCCCACCTCCAGGGTGCAGATTTAATTTTGCTTTGCAGCAAGATAATTTAATTTATGGCCATATAAAGAGCTCCGGTGTCATGGATACGAATTATATGATTCAAGATGCATTAGAGTTTACTCCAGCTGCAGTACATTAGCATTTCACCAAAAACTGAAAGAATGGGAATTATCCAGCTGATGCAGTATTTTCTGTCTATTCCTACTATCTGAGCAGCCTCCCATCTTGTCATCAAGGTTCCATGGCTACTTGCTTAATTTCAAGCCTTGGACATGCCATAACTTCCTCCCGCTCAACATCAGGAAGTCTGGAGGCATTCGTTTTCAGCTCCTGCCATCAAATCCCCTTCCTTACCACGGACATCATTGCCTTCGGGCCATTCCTTCAGCCTGATCCAAGCTGCTCACAACATTAAGGGCTGATTTTAATTCAGATGGAAAATCCATGGACTAAATTGGGAAATGAATCATCCGGCACCCTCAGGGTGTGAGATCCACGTTTCAACTCCTGGGCCTCATTTTCATGGATCAACAAACTTCCTCCCAAAGCCAACAGGAATTACGTCACTGTTAGCAGGCAGGAATCAAAAAAGTGGCGGAGGGACCAGGCCACCAACAGAAACCCATGGGAACAGTCCTGCAAATAAGGAAAGATTGGTGAAGTGGGGTGGTGTGGGGGGGGTGGTAGTGGAAAGAGGTGGTCGTCAGCAAGTCAGTAAACGGGGAAAACCATTATATCCTTGTGGCACGAGGAGACGAGGAGGGGTACCCATGTTCCTCTTGGTCCACAAGGAACCTTACATCTTTTATTAAAAATCTTACCAGTGCATGGATCTTTTTACTGGAGGACCAGAGTGATAGATCTGTGATTAAAATGGGGTGCACGTTTCAATTGCGCCATTGAGCCGTGAGCTTTCCTCTGCCTGAAGACAGATGAGTATAAACGTTAGTGGTGGGAATGCTTTGGAAGCACAGTGCGACCACCCTTCCACCCATCCTGCACTGTGCCTGAGGGATTTAAATTACCTTTTGTTTTTCCATCTCATCTCTAAGCTAAGCTTTATACCCCATATCCTGAGCTTCACTAACATTGCTTATATTCACCTACATAACTTGCTTTGCCTCCACTCTTATGTTAACCCCTCCGCCACAGTAACCCTTATATAGACCGTGTCACCTCCATAATGGGTGAAATTCCTCTGATAACACTACTTAAGCCATGCTGATAATTCTGAGGTATCATAACTACCGGGGGGAAATGTTGGCATAGTGGTAATATCACTGGGCTAATAATTCTGCTGGCTAATGCTAATGGGTTCAAATCCTACCACAGCTGGTGGAATTTACATTCAATTAATAAATCTGGAATTTTGTGGATACACAATTGGCTGAAAAATAGGAAGCAGCGAGTTAAGCTAAATGGATATTTTTTGGGCTGGAGGAAGTTTTCTAGTAGAGTTCCCCAGGGGTTGGTATTGGGACCCTTGCTTTTTCTGGTATATGGATCTAGATCTTGGTGTGCAAGGGACAATTTCAAAGTTTGTGGATGATACAAAGCTTGGGAATGTTGTGAGCTGCAAGGAGGATGGTGTGGAACTTCAAGAGGACATAGACAAATTGGTGGACTGGGCAGATAGCTGGCAGGTGAAGTTCAATGCAGAGAGGTGTGAGGTGATGCATATTAGTAGTAAGAACATGGATAGACAATACAAAATAAGAGATAACATTTTGAAGGGGGTGCAGAAGCAGAAAGACTTGGGTTTATATGTACGTAGATCATTGAATGTGGCAGGACAGGTGGAGAGAGCAGTTATTAAAGCATATAGTATCCTGGGCTTTATTAATAAAGGCAGAGTACAAGAGCAAGGAGGTTATGCTGAATTTATATAAGACATTCACTTGTTAGACCTGATCTGGAGTATTGTGTACAGTTCTGGCACCATATTATAGGAAGGAAGTGAACACATTGGAGATAGTGCAGAAGAGGTTTACAGGAATGGTTCCAGGGATGAGAAACTTCAGCTATGAGGATAGTTTGGAAAGGTTGGGACTATTCTCCTTAGAGAGAAGAAGGCTAAGAGGAGATTTAATAGCGATGTTCACAATCAAGAGGGGCTGGATAGAATAGATAGGGAGAAGCTGTTTCCACTTGTAAAATGATCAAGAACGAAAGGGCACAGATTTAAAGTGATTTGTAAAAGAAGCAAGTGTGACGTGAGAAAAAAATGTTTTCACATAGTGAGTGTTCTGGAATGCACTGTCTGGAAGCGTGGTGGAGGCAGGTTCAATCAAGGCATTTAAGAGGACATTAGATGATTATTTGAATAGAAACAATGTGCAAGGGTACAGGGAAAAGGCAGGGCAATGGCACTAAGTCATAATGCTCATTTGAAAAGCCAGTGCAGACACGATGGGACGAATAGCCTCTTTCTGTGCCGTTAAGATTCTGTGATTCCGTGATTCTGTGAATATGCACTTTTATAGCCAGAAAACCATTATTCACATGGTGATAAGTCAGCAAAAGTTGCTGACACTTAGATCATTACTCTCATGTATTTTTAACCTTTAAAGCATAAGTCAGAAGGTTTGCTGCTATAAGTATGCAGAGTTCCTATTTATTAGACAGAATAAACATTAAAGATTACCTAATGAAAATCCTTCCAGTCAGGTAACAAACACCACTGCCAAGTTCATGGAGGGATGCACATTCAGTTGGTTGGAAAAATTTAAATTCCATAAAAAGTCTAACAATTTAAGGTCTATGTCCTGAAATCTCTGAAGTCTTTCCAATTATTCAAAGTTAAAGAAATGATTTACATTTTTAAGTCATCAGGGCTCTGATTTTCTGAAGTATTTTTTAGGAGAATTTAAATTGGTTCTGTTTTCTTACCAAATTTCTTCTAATTCCCCACGTAAGTGACATACAAATACAAAATAAATATTCTCTTTATTGAATACTGAATGGGACTTATAACAAAATCTGTCTGAACCAGGGAATCTTATGTTGAACTTGATGAGGTATGTTTTTACCCTTTTATTCTTGGAATTTCTTTACATTGTTGACTTATCTTTTACAGTTAAGCTCTAAAAGTAAATAGAACATGTGTTGCTTGGTGAAATCTGAGTTGCCTTATCAGTTCAGGAGTCAGTTAGATAAATGCATATAAATGCCATTTAAGATGGAAAATACTAAATTGTGAACTGAATTTTGCTCTGACTATTTAAGGAGAGCTACACCTAAGCTATTGTTTCATAAAAATATTTGACTTTCATTTTTTGTAGCATTGGACATATTTCATTTACTGTGCGATTGAGTTTCCATGAGGTTCTCTGACAGATGCTCTACAGATCAGTAAAAGATTGCACTTCTTTGGTATTTTCATGGATCTTCCACCCAGGTTATGATGGATGATTAGGAAAACCCCTGTGCTAATTCAACTTCTGTGTGCGGTTTTTATAAAACTGCTATTGTGCCTTTGAACCTAACAAATCCCTCCAGCTGAATGCTGATGAAACAGATGATTCCTAGGCTAGGCTAAATGGAAGTTGCGGTGAGAAAAGTTCAGGGAAAGGGTATTCTATGGTACAGCTTGACTCCATCTGTCCTTGCAGAAGTTGGCATGGATTTTCAACTAACTCCGTTGCCAAAATGGATCCTGTTCAATCATTTGGCCCACAGTCTTTGGCAGGTATGTGAAACAGGTGTGATTAATAGCTTATTGGCAGCTGTAGCCAGTTCAGCTCTGGGGCCTGCAGATCTTCATGACATGCCTTCTTTCATGTTGTAACACTTCAACTTTGAAATACTGGACGTATGATGGTACAGTAATAATCTAGACTTGACTTGCTGACTACAATGAGACTTAAGTAGCTGAGCTCATGTGGAAGCTCATATGCTTTCCAAGTCACACGTTTTTTAGCCTTTCCTGTTCAGCTGAAGTATTGGAAATCTTTTGAATACAGTTACTCTTCTGGTGAATCCAGCAACTATTCAATTACTTTATGTTCAGTATAAACGTTGCACATTCTTCAGAGAAATAAATTATCCCCAAAATAAAATAAAGCATTCAATTACTTGAAATAAATGGCAATAAAAGCTAATAATAAAAGTAGAAACAAAGCATAATATTAAACTGTACGTACATATATTTTTATATATATATATATATAGAAATTTTAAAAAGGAATGCCTGGGAGACTTTAAGAGCTCTGTCATTCCTGGGGTTTCCATTAAGTGCACTCCCGAATGACCAAAAGGTGTGCCCAGAGTAATGCTGTCCCAAGCAAATTTTAAAAATCACATCAGTTCTGAACTTCACTCCTCGTGCCAGAGGACAGTCAGGGCAGAACTTCTGCCTCCCGCTCTAACCCTGCTGTGACCCTCAACCTATTTTCCTGGGTCAGGTCTGTTTATGTATACAAGACAAGATCCCAGTGGAATCTCTGCCAGTAAGAGGAGGCCCACTGCTGCTGTGAAAGAAAAATACAGGTTATGCTGCAGTCGACCTTGTCTGAGCTATGTACACTATTCTGACCTTTTGAAAGATGATCAGAAATTCATATGGACAAAATTCCAATGCACACTAACTAAAGCTTAATCATCCCACCAGTAGTTTGAATTTGGAATATTTCTCCTGTACTGTTTAATTTGTTATTACTTCTTTCTTAAATTTAAGTACAGTCATATATATACATACATAATCTATATATAAATATATATATTATAAATGTACTGAAAGTAAATAAACTGACATGTGCATTGGTTTGAAAATACATTGAGTTCAATACTAAAGAAATGAATGGGGGCGAAGTTTGTTCGTTCGGCTTCTCAGAGCAATATGTAGATACATTGATTCCCTGGGGCAGGCAGCATACCTGCGTGGCCCACACAGAATTATATCAGTGAGGAAAGGCACATGGGCCTGGGGTACTGCCTGCCCTGGGGAATTCTATGTAGCAGCACTAGAAGCTACATGAACGATATTCGCCCTCAAGGAGTAGAGACACTTATTTCTCACCTCTGCCTCCAGACCTGTTCTCCTTGCACGTTAATGTTTCAAGTTTCATGGCTGGATTTTGTGGTAGTATTGATGCTGAAACTGTTAGCATTCAGAGCATTGCTTCCCTGAAATTGACAGCAGTGTCTAGAGTATGGGCATGTGCAATTAATTCCAGAAATCCAGACATTGCTGCGAATGATTCTATACTTTGCCATAAGGTGTGCTGTTGAAATTTGTCCAGCCTACAATCAATTTGAAATCACTGCCCTTCTACACTATGGGTCTCATTGTAAAAAGCCTTTAAAAAGTTGCACATTGTTGAATGAGGTGTAACTGGGTTTTTAAACAGTGTATTTAGTTCATAATTACTAATAAACAGTACCAATGATCTTGAAAGAGTAATCTTATATTTGTGGAACATTAAATTCTACAATTAAAAAAATGTGGAAGTTTATTTATGATAATTCACCTTCTAAATTAATTCCAATTATTTATTTCATTCTATAAAATTTAATTAAAGGTGCAACATCATTAGTGTGTTTTCCTTCCTGGTTTGTTGGCTGTGAGAAAATACTTCAATGTGATTGGCTGTTTGCCCTGCATAATGATATCACTGATGCTGGACACTTGGCAATCCCCTTGACTTGATGCCAGATTCAAAATAATGTTAGGAAAGGAAAAGTCCATATTACAGAGGTCAGGAGATCTTTGTGAGTAGCTTTCTTCAAGGTCAATGGCAAGCAACCTTGTTTCACAGCTGACCATGAAATATGAACCTAAATGTAGATTGATGTCTTCAACATGTTTCACTGTTCACTCTCCTGGATGCAACTGTAAGCATTTCAGGAATGCTCAATCACATGGACATTTTAAACCTTTCATTAATATATTCACACAGAAGATAACTTGACTTGTGACCCTCCAGCAGAGAAATTATTTGCTGTGTGTTCCTGCATCCATTTCCAATTTACCAATTCAAAATAATGTTTGATATAAAAAGCTGCACAATTGGCAACACATAACAAAATGAAAAGAAAATATGATGCATTCCCAAACATGAATATGACACAAACTCTACGTGACATTATTTTCAATTCGGTCAGCTGTTAAAATGTGGAATGTGCTTAGGTCCATGAGTCTTTTTTTAAAAAGTCATTCTCAGGATGTGGGCATTGCTGGCAAGGCCGGTATTCACTGCTAATGCCTGGTTGTCCTGAGAAGGTGACCATGGGCTGAACTTTATGCTGATCAGATGGGCGAGTGCCCGACCCGATCAGGTGTGAAATCACACAAGATGACTCAGGCTAGCATCCCTACGTCATCCCACACTCACACAATATTTCAGTTGGCAAGCACATGCGGGTGTTGGAGCCATGCCTGCCATCAATTAAAGGGCCATTAAAAAGGCAATTGACCAAGATTTCACATTGTCCATGTGATTTCTCACTTGTGTTATGGGCAAAACAGGCAAGCGGGTAGCCCACATTTTACAAAAAGGGAAGATGGTCTCCAAAGAGGCTCTCTTGATGGGAGAGGGAGGGAAGGGCAGGGGTAGGGAGGCCCAAAAATTCCTTGCCTGATCCAAAAAATACATAACTTTGGCCTCCTTTTGCCAGCCTACTACTTTCTGCTAGGTTTCATACAAACATTGTTAGTGTGTCATCTCCAGGAATTGAAGATACTACTAGAGCCAACCCTGGAGAGAACTCAATGGGATGCTAATATAGATCCTTTACTCTGATTATAACTAATAATGAGAAATATAATAAAGATATTGGAGATGAAAAAAAAAGGCAGCTTAACTGACATTCAAGAATTATCCAGCTGGGTAACAAAGTGTCTTGTGGATTGGAGTGGAGATGTGGAGTGTTGTGAAATTGGGTGGTTTGGATGATTGATGGCAGGACTGAGAGAGTGGACAGTTTTAGGCTAGAAGTCATGTGAAGGACCTACAGGAATTAATTTAACCAGAATTAACCACTCTATTTTGCTGGTCAGTTTGGCACTGTGGGGCCTCCAGTGATTTCAAGTAAAAGTCAAGATGACATTGTTGTGACGTGACTTCAGCATATTAAATAGGAGCCTGCCTGCCTGCGATGGGTGTCTCCCTTGCCTGAAATGTTCCTGGTTAAAATGACAGCATTAGGGAATACATCAAGAACACAATGCAAATGTGTCAGACCTCACTACCTGCCTGCCCCATCCTTTCTGGTTTTTAATTCCTAATTTCAGTAGGTCCATCAGAAATTATTTAACTTGTCAGAAGTTTCAAATCATTTTCTTTGTTAAATGATATTGGCATTTTCTTGATTTGGTAAGAATCAGATAATGTAATAGCAATCAGCACAAAAAGATTTTAAGCAGGGGATTTTAATCATGTTTTAAAGCTTGAAAACATTTGGAACTAGTTAGCTGTCTGAACTGGGTGGAATCATCCCAGACTTGCACTAAATACAGGAAAAAGAAGGTTTTACCCGCCAGCCGCAATCGTGGCTTTTCACGCCGTATCGCCCTCTTCCTGGTGTGTCTCAACTCATTAACAATGCATTCCCAGGAAACACACTGGGTTGCTGGTGGGGCAGCCTCTGATTTGCCTGCCCCGCCGTCACCTCAGGCCTTCGGTAAACCGGGCGCCATATTTACAAGCTGCCCCTGCACGGAACTAACACTCTTCAAGGGATAGGATGTTGCTGGTAACTGATGGCTGCCAAAGGGAGGCAATATGCTTCCCCCAAAATGTAGCAATGCTTGTCTTGAGTGCCTACTGGATGCACAGGAGGCCCGCTGTGAAGTCCTCTAGCCGCAGTCTGGGCAAAAACCAGCAAGCAAGCTCACCAATCCAACATGGGAGGCAGTGACAGCAGTGGTCAGCGCCAATGCTCTGCAAAACAGGACAGCCACTCAGTGCAGGAAGAGGATGAATGACCTCCCCTGCTCTACCAGGGCATATCACTTTGATTATCAGTCTCAACTCACACACTCACAAACCGATCAATCATCCACAGGGGTCTCACATCTCAAGGGACAACACCACTAACTCATACACACATCCTCACATCTCCATCAGGCTGTTACCCTCTTAAGCTTGCGTCCTCATCTGGTCCATGTCTCCACTCACCACACAAACATTCCATGCAGTGCGATACTCTCTCCATTTGTTTTCATGCAGAAGAAGCTGGCTCACAATAGCAGGGAGAGGTCCAGACCAGGTGTTGAAGAGAGGCAGTGGAGTGGCCCCCATTAGACCCCTCACTCACTTATGAGGAGTGTGACATCATGCTGACTGGAATGTGGACCATGCCTGCGGCAGTGGTGAGGTCGGCAGCGAAGACCCACGTGAAGATTCTGCACCAGATTGTCCCCCTTTCAATACAACAGAGTGCTCTCTCTCTCCTGCTTTTGACTCTGCTGCCATGCACTAATTATCTTTATTTTGGTTCACAGGGAACTCTGCCAAGGGACTGACACCCTCAGCCAGTCAGTCCCTCAGCTCCATCCAGGTCCTCACCTCCAGCCAAAAGGTGGTTACTGCATGGACATGTGTCTGCAGCAGGAGAAGGTAGGTTCAGACAAGCTCCCCAGCACTCAGAGGACTACTAGGAAAGAGGCATCTGTGAGTTCTGTCAGATGACAAGCCTCTGGCTTCAGCCTTCCAGCTCACCATGGAGAGTCAGCAGAAGGTGGGGGAACATCACCCAGAACTGTTGGAAGGCCTTAACAGATGGCATGTGAGTCGGAGGAGTGTTTCCACCTGCTCTCTGCTGGCGGTGCTCAAATGTGTGCACATTGAGGACTCCATGGGGAGGATGGCAGATGTCATGGAAACCCTGGTCCAGCACAGCACGGAGCTCTCACTGCCCCAAGCATTTTCAATGCTGCCTGCTGGGGTTCTCTTTCAGATGTCCATCTGAGCTGACCTGCATCTCCGCACACCCACTGATCACACTCCCATGCAGCACCTGTACCTGCCCAACTCGAGGCTCCGCTCACATTTGATTTCGACAATGATCATCAGAGTAAGGTTTCCTCTCAGCTCCCCTGTCCTTTCCCTTCCCCCAGCCACTCATGCCCATTCCCCGATCACTGTCGACCCCCCAGCATCACCTTCCACCTCCCCGCCATCACCTACCAACCCAAACCCTTTTCTTTAAAGGATATTCACGTGAACGTGCATGTTCCCTACCTTTCCGAGAATCTTACCCTCATCCACATTGACCTCCCTGATTTCTTCCTTCCCACCCCCAGGGTCTGTGTCTGCCCCTGAGTCCCCACCAATCATTCTCTCCATCCCTCCCAACGCTACTGTTGCATGCTCATCCTCCCACCCTTCCGGCTCACTCAGACCCCTCATCACTCCCTCCTATCTCATCCATCCTCAGTTTGCTCCCCAAGAGGCAGTCATTTACTCCACAGAGCCCTTCCTTGCACATTCACCTGGACATCCCCCCACCTTACTCTCTCCTCTACCATTACTCCCTCACCCCTTAATTCCCCTCTCTCCTCCGGTACAACTTCCCCTCCCAGACAAACCTACACCTTCTCTCCCACCACACCCCCCAAGGTACACCTTCCTCTCCCACTCACAGCTGGAACTTCCTTTCCCCCTCCCCCTACCCCAATCATCATCCATAGCAGCTCATGGCCAAGACCGAAGCAGACTCGAGAAATCAATGGAGACCTCCCACCTTCCATGAGCTGCTTCGTGGTGGAGCCATGTCCATGAGAATCTACCCAGCATGCCATGCACATGTTCCTCCAGGATCCGGTAGCTGTAGCATCTGCTCCCCGGATTGCCACGATGTGAGCAAGGCCCTAAGGGTAAGTCCTGACTTCTGCACATCACACTTGGCAAGACATGTTTCTGGGTCACGTGTTTTCCTGCCTGTTTTTCTGCCAACGAGGCAGTAAATTTGACATGGGGGGATGATTCCAGTGGGCAGGCAAGATGATGAGATGCAAATGCAATGAAATTAGGTCCCCAACATCCAGCGATGGGAAAGTCAGCTTGTCATTGACGGGCAGAGCGGACGATCACAAATTGGTTCCACAACAGCGTAAAACCTATTTTGTTTTGGCCTTCTCGCCATATGGTCTGCTCCCATGATGCCCGACACGAACGAGGGCAGAAAAGTCTGGCCAATGTCCTTATTGTCTGACATTTTAAGAATGTGTACGCAATGTACAACTAAACCTGTAAGTGGTGAAATAAGTACAACTTGAAAGGTTGTAAAGAATTATGGATGAAAGGCAGTATTCTTAAAATGGGTTATTCAAATGCTTTATATTATTATTTACGTGAATGTGCATTTTGAAGCATTGGGATAATTTATATCTATCATTCCAAGGTATAAAGGAGCAATTATTTGAGAAAGAATTATATTTATTGCTTTGCTAGATAGCAATAAGTAAGACGGGGAGACAACACTATTTAACTATATCTGGACATAGGAAATATTTTCAAAACTCTATTACAAAGTGAGCAAGCAAACTGAATATTTGTCCAGAATTAAGGAGTGCCATCTGCTGCTAACATCTATCATGTCATGTTGTGGCAACATTTTATGATTTGTTGCCACCAGATGGAGCTCAAAGAACATCAAATAAACAATCTTTATTCAACGGTGGTTGATTAGGGGGTAGGTAGATCTTCCAAATACTACGGAGGGCTGGATTTTGGGTCAGGATGTCAACATCAGAGGTAAATCAGAGTCAGGACCCCGCATGGTGTGGGAAACAGTCAGCTTCAGTGATTTTCTCCAAAATGACCATTCCCCATATGGTCCTCATCTCCAATCCCTTAAGTCCTATGGATGCAAAGGTAGTAGACATGGCAGAAAAATGGTTTAGTCTTTCACCACTAGATCTGGCTACACAACACAAAGCATTAACAGACTCTGGCTTCTCTTCTCGACTGTGAACCATCTTCTTAAACTGCCCTCCCAGCCTCCTCCACCCTCATATCCAGCAACGTGTGTGAGAAGCTCATGGAGTCCTTTGTCACTAAGATTGAGACCATTCGAGCAGGTGCCTCTGCTACTTCCATCTGTTCCACTATCTCATCAGGCTGGACTTCCACAAGGCTCCCCCCACCCTTGTCCTGAACTTGTATTTTTCTCTAGTTTCTCTTCGATCTGCCATCATGCCCTCTCCCAGCTCATTATGTCTATGAGACTGACCTCCTCTTCTCTTGACCCCATTCCCACTAAACTACTGACCACCCAACTCCCCTTCCTGGCTCCCACATTGGTTGACGTTGTTAAAATTCTTCTTTCCACAGGTTCTATCCCCTTCTCCTTCAAATCAGTAGACATCACTACTCTCCTCAAAAAAAAACAATCATTAAGCCCACCACCTTGCAAACTACCGACCCACCTTCAAACTCATTTTCCTCTCCAAAGCCTTTGAACATGCTGTCCACCCAAATGCATGCTCAATGTCCTTTATAATCAGGTTGCAGCCACTTCCACAGTATTGAAACTGCTCTCTCAAAGTCACAAATGACATCCTATGTGGCTGTGATACCACAAGCAGTGCTTTAAGATACCTGGTGGATCTGACTTACATAGAAACATAGAAACATATAAAATAGGAGCAAGAGTAGGCCATTCAGCCCTTCGAGCCTGCTCCACCATTCTTTATGATCGTGGCTGATCATCCAACTCAATAGCCTACTCCTGCTTTCTCCCCGTACCCTTTGATCCCTTTCGCCCCAAGAGCTATATCTAACCCCTTCTTGAAAATATATAATGTTTTGGCCTCAACTACTTTCTGTGGTCACGAATTCCACAGGCTCACCACTCTCTGGGTGAAGAAATTTCTTCTCATCTCAGTTCTAAATGGTCTACCCCATATCCTCATACTGTGACCCCTGGTTCTGGACTGCCCCACCATTGGGAACATCCTTCCAGCATCTACCCTGTCTAGTCCTGTTAGAATTTTATAGGTTTCTATGAGATCCCCCTCATTCTTCTGAACTCTAGCAAATATAATCCTAATCGACTCAATCTCTCTTCATATGTCCGTCCCACCATCCCAGGAATCAGTCGGGTAAACCTTCACTGCACTCCCTCTATAGCAAGAACATCCTTCCTCAGATAAGGAGACCAAAACTGCACACAATATTCCAAGTGTAATCTCACCAAGGCCCTGTATAATTGCACCAAGACTTCCCTGCTCCTGTACTCGAATCCTCTCACTATGAAGGCCAACATACCATTTGCCTTCTTTACCGCCTGCTGCACCTGCATGCTAACCTTCAACAACTGATGTAAAAGGACACCCAAGTCTCTTTGCATATTCCCCTCTCAATTTATAGCCATACAGATAATAATCTGCATTCCTGTTTTTGCTATCAAAATGGACAACCTCACATTTATCCACGTTATACTGCATCTGCCATGCATTTGCCCACTCACTCAGCTTGTCCAAATCACACTGAAGCATCTCTGCATCCTCCTCACAGCTCACCCTCCCACCCAGTTTTGTGTCATCTGCAAATTTGGAGATATTACATTTAATTCCCTCATCTAAATCATTAATATATATTGTGAATAACTGGGGTCCCAGCACTGATCCCTGCAGTACCCCATGAGTCACTGCCTGCCATTCGGAAAAAGACCCGTTTATTCCTAGTCTTTGTTTTCTGTCTGCCAACCAGTTCTTTATCCATCTCAATAAACTATCCCCAATCCCATGCACTTTAATTTTACACGCCAATCTCTTATGTGGAACTTTGTCGAAAGCCTTCTGAAAGTCCAAATAAACCACATCCACTGGCTTCCCCTCATCAACTCTACTAGTTACATCCTCGAAAAATTCCAGTAGATTTGTCAAGCATGATTTCCCTTTCATAAATCCATGCTAACTGTCCGATTCTGCCACTGCTTTCCAAGTGCTCAGCTATTAAATCTTTTACAATGGACTCTAGAATTTTCCCCACTACCGACGTCAGGCTGACTGGTCTATAATTCCCTGTTTTCTTTCTACCTCCCTTTTTAAATAGTGGGGTTACATTAGCTACCCTCCAATCTGTAGGAACCGTTCCAGAGTCTATAGAATCTTGGAAGATGACCACCATCCACTATTTCGAGGGCCACTTCCTTAAGTACTCTGGGATGTAGGTTATCAGGCCCCAGGGATTTATCAGCCTTCAATCCCATCAATTTCCCTAACACAATTTCCCTACTAATACTGATTTCTTTCAGTTCCTCCCTCTCATTAAACCCTGTGTCCCCCAACACTTCTGGTATGTTATTAGTGTCCTCCTTTGTGAAGACAGAAGCAAAGTATGTATTTAGTTGGTCAGCTATTTCTTTGTTCCCCGTTATAAACTCCCTGTTTCTGACTGTAAGGGACCTACATTTGTCTTCACCAATCTTTTTCTCTTCACATATCTATAGAAACTTTTACAGTCAGTTTTTATGTTCCTTGCGAGCTTACTCTCGTACTCTATTTTCCCCTTCTTAATCAATCCCTTGGTCCTCCTTTGCTGAATTCTAAACTGCTCCCAATCCTCAGGTCTGTTGTTTTTTCTGGCCAATTTGTATGCCTCTTCCTTGCATCTAATGCAATCTAATTTCCCTTGTAAGCCATGGTTTGGCCACCTTTGCTGTTTTACTTTTGTGCCAGACAGGAATAAACCATTGTTGCAGTTCACCTATGCGCTCTTTGAATGTTTGCCATTGCCTATCCACAGTCATCCCTTTAAGTAACCTCTCCCAATCCATCATAGCCAACTTGCACCTCATACCATCGTAATTTCCTTTATTAAGATTCAGGGCCCAAGTCTCAGAATCAACTACGTCACTCTCCATCTTGATGAAGAATTCTATCATATTATGGTCGCTCGTCCCCAAAGGGGCCTCACACACCTAGATTGCCAATTATTCCTTTCTCATTACACAATACCCAATCGAAGATGGCCTGTTCTCTCATTGGCTCCTTAATGTATTGGTCCAGAAAAACATCCTGTATACACTCCAGGAATTCCTCCTCTATGGTATTGTTACTAAGTTGATTTGCCCAACCAAATGCATATTAAAGTCATCCATAATTACAGATGTTCCTTTATTACATGCATCTCTATTTTCCTGTTTAATGCCATTCCCAACATCACCACTACAGTTTGACTTGGCCTATCTCCCTTCAGCTGCCAGATGTCCCGAAGCCAGGAAAACCCAATCTGCTGGTGTTAAAATTAAAAACTAAGTTAAATTGGAGGCACATGGCCCCCCTAAAATATTTTAATAACTGACCTACCTTCTGAGAGTAGAATGGTCACCAGTTCCCCAATCTGTCTCCATTAAAACCAGAATTGGACAGGTCGGGCTTGGTTGTCCACTCTTTTTTATTTTTAGCTCCCACCAACATTGGGGGGCATTAAAATTACCTCTTGTGTCTCCCTAAATTCTATTACAATCCTCTCAAACCCTATACTTTTGTGTCAATGGTAAATTTTCAAATTGTGCTCCTATGCCTAATTCCATTTATTTATAATTGAGAACAAAAAGGGACCCAGTACTGACTCCTGGACTTCCACTACTAGCAACTCTGCTCCAATCCACGCCATGCCTGTTTATCCTAACCTTTGTCTCCTGTCAATCAACTTTCTATCCATTTTGTAACAAGCTCCTCTGAGGCATATTATTGAATCCCTTCTGAAAGCTGAGATATGTCAAATCTACAGTCCTATCATTTATCCAACTACTCAATTCTTACAGAAAAATTTTGTAAAATTTGTAAACAACAAAATATGCTGGCTGTGTGTGCATTTCTAAATGCTCACTAATTTTGGCATATTTATTGATTTTTCCCATAGCTGGCATTCGAGTTCTTCGAAGAGACACCAAATCTTAATGACTCTAATAATTCTGTAACTATGATTTTTTTTCTATTCATTCATGGGATGTGGGCATCACTGGTTATGCCAGCATTTATTGCCCATTGCTAATTGTGCTTGAGAAGGTGGTGGTGAGCTGCCACCTAGAACCACTGCAGTCCATGTGGTGTAGGTACAGCCACAGTGCTGCTAGGTAGAGAGTTCCAGGACTTTGACTCAATGACATTGAGGAAATGGCGATACATTTCCAAGTCATGATGGTGAGTGGTTTGGATGGGGAACTTCCATGTGGTGCCATTCCCATGTGTCTGCTGCCTTGTGTCCTACATAGTAGTGGTTGTGAGTTTAGAAGGTGCTGTCTAAGGAACCTTGGTGAATTCCTTCAGTCTATCTTGTAATTAGTTCACACTGCTGCCATTCGGCGTCGGTGGTGGAGGGAGTGAATGTTTGTGGATGTGGTGCCAATCAAACGGGCTGCTCTGTCCTGGACGGTGTCAAGCTTCTTGAGTGTTGATGGAGCTGCACTTATCCAGGCAAATGAACATTCCTGAATTGTGCCTTGTAGATAATGGGCAGGCTTTGGGAAGTCAGGAGGTGAGTTACTTGCCACAGGATTCCTGCCTCTGTCCTGCTCTTGTAGCCACAATATTTATATGGCTTGTCCAGCCCAGTTTCTGGTCAATGGCAACCTCCAGAATGTTGATGGTGGGGAATTCAGTGATGGTAATGCCAATGCCATGATGAATGTCAAGGGGTGATGGTTGGATTCTCTCTTGTTGGAGACAGTCATTGCCTGCCACTTGTGTGCTGTGAATGTTACTTGCCATTTGTCAGCCCAAGCCTGGATATTGTCCAGGTCTTGCTAATTTTGGACATGGGCTGCTTCAGTATCTGAGGAGCCACAAATAGTGCTGCATATTGTGCAATCATCAGCAAACATCCGCACTTCTGACCTTATGATGGAAGGAAGGTCATTAATGAAGCAGCTGAAGATGGTTGGGCCGAGGACACTACCCTGAGGAACTCCTGCAATGATGCCCTGGAACTGAAATGATTGACCTTCAACAACCACAACAATCTTCCTTTGTGCTAGGTATGACTCCAACCAGCAGAGCAATTTCCCCCTGATTTCCATTGACTCCAGTTTTGCTAGGGCTCCTTGATGCCACACTTGGTCACATATAGCCTTGATGTCAAGGTCAATCACTCTCGCTCCACCTCTGGAGTTCAGCTCTTTTGTCCATGTTTGAACCAAGGCTGTAATGAAGTCAGGAGCTGAGTGGCTCTGGGAGAACCCAAACTGGGCATCAGTGAGCAGGTTATTGCCAAGCAGGTGCCACTTGATAACATTGTTGATGACCCCTTCCTTTACTTCACTGATGATCAAGAATAGATGGGGCGGTAATTGGCCGGGTTGGATTTGTCCTGCTTTTTGTGTACAGGACATACCTGGGCAATTTCCAATTGCCGGGTACATGCTAGTATTGTTGCTGTACTGGAACAGCTTGGCTAGGGGCGTGGCAAAATCTGGAGCACACGTCTTCAGTACTATTGTCGGAGTGTTGTCAGGGCCCATAGATTTTGCTGTATCCAGTGTCTTCAGCCATTTCTTGATATCATGTAGAGTGAACTGAATTGGCTGGACTAGCATCTGTAATGCTGGGGACCTCTGGTGGAGGCCAAGATGGATCATCCACTCAGCACTTCTGCAGAAGATTGCAGCAAATGCTTCAGTCTTATCTTTTGCACTGATGTGCTGGGCTCCTCCATCACTGAGGATGGGGATATTTGTGCAGCCTCCTCCTCCAGTGAGTTGTTTAATTGTCCATCACCATTCACGACTGGATGTGGCAAGACTGCAGAGCTTAGATCTGACACGTTGGTTGTGGAATCACCAGATCAGACATATTTAGATTTTGATATCATATCACAAGAAAGATATATTCACAAAGTAGGAAGCCATGCCATAAGGAGCAACCCTCTGACAAAACCAGAGAAAGCTAAGGATGGTTGTGAATGAAGTTATATTTACCTGGCAATGTTAGGACCATTACTGTTTCGAGAAAGAAAGTTTACTAAAAGTAACAACGCAGGTTAAAAAGGCTATTTAAAATAAACAGTGCATAGGGGTTCATTTTTAGAGTGATAGAAGCGAGTACTGTTAAACTTGTTTAGAATCTTGGTTAGATCATGCTTGGATTACCATGAACAGTTCTGACCTCCAAGTCATAAACATGAACTGGCACACTGAAGAAACTGGAAGAAAGATTTACTAGAATGATGCCAGAGCTGAGAGATTGTACCTATTAGTAAATATTGAACAAGCTGAGGTTTGTTTCTCTCAAAAAATGACTGAGGGGATCTGATAGAGGCATTTAAGGTTATGAAAGTGCTAACTAGGGCAGTCGTAGAGAAGATGTCTCCACTTGGAAGTGAGATCAGAACTTCTTCAGTTCTCTGCCCAAAGGCAGGTCCTTGGAGATTATTTTCTAAATCACAGCAAAGTGCTATGATCTTTTACTATGGGAAGGACAAGGCAGCAGGCCCAAAATCTACCTCACCCAGAAAGGGGATTGAACTCTGTGCTGTTAGCAGTAATCTAGCTAGCCAACTGAGCTAACCAGCTACACACCGGAGCTAAGGGCCATGATTATAAGATAGTCCCTAATAAATCCAAAAGGAAATTGGGGGAAGGGCTAGAATTTGTAATTCACTGTCACATGGTGACCTGCAGAGGTGCATTTAGGAAGAAGCTAGATAAACACGAGGGAGAAAAGAATGGAAGGATTTGTTGATGGGGTTAGAAAAAGGATAGGATGAAGCTTGTGTGAAACATAAACACTGGCTTGAACTTGTTGGGCCGAATGGCCTGCTTCTGTGCTGTAAATACTATTTAACTTGTCTTACCACTGCCCAAAGCAAATTACCAGCAATGGATTACTTTTTAAATGCTTCAGTTATTAAAGTCCTATGCCATTGGATGTGGGTCCGAATGGAAAAGTTGCACACACACTAAAATAGTAAAATAGTACAAACGCAGAAGGCTTCAATTTTTCTCAAATTTGGTGTCAGTGCATATACAATTGATCGATTTGTGATTGAGTGTATAATCTTTAGAGATATTTACATTTTAAATGGCCCCAGTGTCACCCATTGCAAACCTAAATGCCAGTGACTAACCAGGACCTTGGAGCCCAGCATTGTTATGGTACAAACACAAGCTGTAATTTCCACATATCACTTGCCCTGTTCAAGGAGTGGAGAACAGTTTTGAATTAACAAATGGCCTTGATACTTAGAGCAGGGGTTCCCAAACTGTGGGTTGCGGCCCCCAATGGGCTCATGGGACAAGTAATTGGGGTCGCAAGCTCCCAATCCTCTGAGGCAGCAATGATCACTGTGGAGTCAATTCTAGGCCCTAATCAAACTGTTGCAATCAGCTCCTTTGACAGAACTACATTGTCTCAGTATGCTCCGCAGCAAATGTCTGGCTTTTGTTTGTGAGATCTGCTGGAGGTGGTCTCCATGTTACTGCCTTGAGTTTGATACAGCAGCATTCACTACAATGCCTTCAGGCCCCTTGTCTATCTTGCAGGCTACTCACTGCCTCCCCTCTGCTTGGTGCCTCCACTGCTCACAGCAAGGATTTGGGAGAGGAAACGGTCAGTTGGGAGGGACAGTTAGTGAGTGGGAGGTATGAGTAGTAAAGTGAGGGAGGGAAGCAGCGGGTGGCAGATTGGGGGAGGGAATCGGAGAGGGGCAGGGTGGGGGAGGGAAGTGGTGAGGGACAGGCTGAGGGAGGGAAGCAGTGAGGGGCATGGTGGGGGAGGGAAGTGGCGTGGGGCAGGCTGAGGGAGGGAAGCAGCGAGTGGCATGGTGGGGGAAGGAAGTGGAGAAGGTCAGGGTGGGGGAAGGAAGTGGAGAAGGTCAGGGTGGGGGAAGGAAGTGGAGAGGAGCAGGGTGGGAGAGGAAAGTGGAGAGGGGCAGGATGGGGGAGGGAATTGGAGAGGGGCAGGGTGGGGGAAGGAAGTGGCGAGGGGCAGGGTGGGGGAGGGAAGTGGCGAGGGGCAGGGTGGGGGAGGGAAGTGGCAAGGGGCAGGATGGGGGAGGGAAGTGGAGAGGGGCAGGGTTGGGGAGGGAAGTGGCGAGGGGCAGGGTGGGGGAGGGAATCGGAGAGGGGAAGGGTGGGGGAGGGAAGTGGTGAGGGACAGGCTGAGGGAGGGAATTGGAGAGGGGCAGGGTGGGGGAGGGAAGTGGTGAGGGACAGGCTGAGGGAGGGAAGCAGCGAGGGGCATGGTGGGGGAGGGAAGTGGCGTGGGGCAGGCTGAGGGCGGGAAGCAGCGAGTGGCATGGTGGGGGAAGGAAGTGGAGAAGGTCAGGGTGGGGGAAGGAAGTGGCGAGGGGCAGGGTGGGAGAGGAAAGTGGAGAGGGGCAGGATGGGGGAGGGAATTGGAGAGGGGCAGGGTGGGGGAGGGAAGTCGCGAGGGGCAGGGTGGGGGAGGGAATTGGAGAGGGGCAGGGTGGGGGAGGGAAGTGGCGAGGGGCAGGATGGGGGAGGGAAGCGGAGAGGGGCAGGATGAGGGATGGAATTGGAGAGGGGCAGGGTGGGGGAGGGAAGTGGCGAGGGGCAGGGTGGGGGAGGAAAGCGGAGAGGGGCAGGCTGAGGGAGGGAAGTGGAGAGGGGCAGGATGAGGGATGGAATTGGAGAGGGGCAGGATGGGGGAGGGAAGCGGAGAGGGGCAGGATGAGGGATGGAATTGGAGAGGGGCAGGGTGGGGGAGGGAAGTTGGGAGGGGCAGGGTGGGGGAGGAAAGCGGAGAGGGGCAGGCTGAGGGAGGGAAGTGGTGGGAAGCAGAGGGTGGGGGAGGAAAGTGGTAAGTGACAGGGTGGGGATGGAAAGTGGAGGGTGGGGGAGGAAAGTGGAGGGAGGGGGAGGGAAGCAGAGGGTGGGGGAGTGAAGCGACGAGTGGAAGAGTCAGTAAGCAAGAGGGAGGCAGCAAGCTTTGATATCGCAGGGAGGGCAAAGGAGTTAGGAATTCCTTCTCGGTTGGTGGGGGTCAATATGGGCAAAGTTCAGAGCCTTCAACAGAGTATTGTAACCACCTGCCCCCACTCCCACAACTCTCCTCCCCTCAGACCTCTCAGCAGTGCCCCACCCCCTTTGACTTTGCAGTCAATTTAAAGGCATTAAAATCGGGATGGGATCCTAGTGGGAAACATTTTAGAAAGCAGTGACTTAGAGGGAGGGGATGGTGGAGCACAGAGGAAACCCAGAAAGCTAGGGGATACAGAGGTCCCGTCAAATCTAACAGCAGGGACCTCATTGTCATCCTCCTCTTCCATTTCCTGCCTATTTCCCAGATTGGCAGCTGGCCAGCCGCAGGTGGGAAAGACAAAGACAATGGCACGAGGCTGCAGCCAGGGACTTTGGGGACAGTCCCTGTAAGTTGGAAAGCTCAGGGCTTGGTGGGAGCAGTTGGAGCATGGAAATCAGGGTAATGGGAGCGAGGGAATGACTGGGGCTTGGTCAGGATGGGATAGTGGGTTAAGGGGCTCAAGAACAGGGATTGAAGGGGTGGCCAGGCAATCATGGCACAGGAGATGACACAATCAACAGAAGGGAGGCAGAGGGCTTATCTGAAGGCTGGTGGAAGTATGCCAGCTGCTCCTGACTCTCAAGCTGTGATCTAAAAAGCACAAATCTTTGGCAGTGTCTCCATTAGGATGCTGTGTTTCCTAAGAACTGGGAGACATACGAACATACCAATTAGGAGCAGGAGTAGGCCATTTGGCCCCTTGACACTGGTCCGCCATTCAATAAGATCATGGCTGATCTAAATGTAACCTCAACCCCACATTCCCGCCTACCCCCAATAACATTTCACCCCTTTGTTAATCTAGCTCTGCATTAAAAATATCCAAAGACTCTGCTTCCACTGCTTTTTGAGGAAGGGAGTTCCAAAGATACACAACCCATTGAGAGAAAAAGTTTCTCCTCATCTCTGTCTTAAATGAGCGACCCCTTCTTTTTAAACAGTGACCCCTAATTCTCGATTTAGCCACAAGAGGAAACATCCTTTCCATTTCCACCCTGTCAAGACCCTCAAGATCTTAAAGATTTCAATCAAGTAGCCTCTTACTCTTCTAAATTCCAGCAGATATGAGCGTAACCTGCCCAACCTTTCCTCATAAGACAGTCTGCCCATTCCTGGTATTAGTCTAGTAAACCTTCTCTGAACTGCTTCTAATGCATTACAGCATGCAGTTGTTAAATTTAAATCAGGCTCCCAACTTTGGGGACCTGATTTAAATATGATAACAAAGTACCCAGCCTCTCAAAGATGGGACACAAATGCCAAGCGTTCCCTGATTTTTCAGTTTTAAAGCCTCTGACCCTTTCCCTTCATTCATAGGGAGTGAATATTGACTTCAGTGACTGTAAAGCAATTTTCCACCTTTTAAATGCTCAATGCAGATATGGTTTTCTGGAATAACTCTCATAGAAAATCTCCCAACGCATGTTCTAAGAAAAATTTAGGCTGTTAACTTGGAATTCTGTCAAAGGGTACACATCTGGAATATCAAAGCTATCTTTTCAACTTACGCTGGGTAAGTTGATTTGCACTCTCTGTATTTTCTGTTTTGAAACTGGAAATCCGTGTTTGTTTCTAAACTAAACAGCTTGATTTTAAAAATTCTCCTGAATTTTTAGTGTTTCTTCACCACAATAAATCCCAAATATTAGGTAGGCTTATGACTTAAATTAGAATGGATGTTAAGACCATTCCCAGTGCAGAGTTTTAGGCCAGAACCTTCTGCACCCTCAGAATTTGGCTGGTTGGCACCGGGACCAGTACCGACTGGACCAATTCCCACCCCCCACTGGTAGTTAGTCCTGGGCAGGAAGTTGACCTTCCCATCCCATCACTAATTGATTCCCTTAGGTGGCCAATTCATGCCCACTTAAGGGCCTCTTCCCATTGCCAGTGTCAGGCAGGCCTGTCAACATGTAGCCTACACAACTGGTAAAACTGTAATGGGCTGCATGTCAGCTGGTGGGGGTAATTTCTTGGCCTGCACTGATCTTTGCCTGATCAAGGGCATGGACATGGGGCTCACAGCCACCCGTCTGCCTTTGCTGCCAACCCCTATGGCCCCTCACTCCCTGCAAGCCCCACCACATGAGACCATGCACCCCCACCCCCAAATAACACATCTTTTTCCTGGGTCAGCCCATGATCCTGGGACTCTGGGGGTTGTTGTTCCAGCAGCAGCCATCGCCTCCTCTGTGGTGCTGCTGAGTGCAAGAGCTGTAGGCCTCTGATTGGCTGGCAGCTCTTGGTGGACAGGAAGTTGCCGTCCGAGGTCCTCAGCCTGAAGGAAGGCCCACGCTGTCCATTCAGCTGCCTGATGGCAGAAGATACTCTTCAAAGTCATTGCAGGTGTCTAGTCGCTTTTTCAGGCAGCAAGTGAGAGACCTGTCGAGAATGGAAGATTCCACCCTTACTCTTTGGGAACACAGGTTAGATAGTAAAGTGTAGATATCAGGACTATTTATGGCTTCGCTGATTTTTAGGCCATTATTATTAATAAACCTAAGATTGGGAAGACCCAAAAATCAGATACAATGACCTCTGTCCTCAACATACAATCCATTCGCCCGTCAGTTGAAACTCTATGCTGGAATTAGCACAAAATCATTAATGCCATCCACTCATTTGGTATTTACAGGCACCTGGAGTTGCTGATCAAACCCCCATTTAATAGGCAATCATTTTTCATTCAGCTTTGTCTCTATCTATTTCTCATGTGTTGAGGATCTGTAACTGTAACTGGAGCCATTCTTATGGAGATATGCCATGTCAACTGACAGATAACTGGTTCCAAATGTTAAGATATATGCTGTGATTCAAATCTCCCATTACTACTGGAAAACAAATCACATATGCAGCGTTACATTCTGCATTCCAAATATTTTCAAGTTACCATTTCCATGATTCAAAGTGAATCTATTAATGTGAACATTTTGGATTCCCCATGCTGCAGAGAATTATTTTTAAAAAGTAGTGCTAGTTTTTTTTTACAATTTGAGCAGTCAGTAAAACCCTAGACAGTATCAGTGTTGTTTGTAAATATATCCATTATAACACTGATGGCCAAACATTGTTTTTTCATTGACCAATCAGATCACTCATTCCATTAGGGCAGAATTTTATCACAACAAAAAGTACCAATGTTGATAGATGGCATTATTGACTGGTGCACACTATAACACATTAGTGCAAATATATGGGACCAGCAACACAAAATATGTCTAAACATTAATGTTCAAATTAAAATCTGAATCGATGTCCCCATTGCCTGTAGACTGCAATTTTCTACTGTATGCTAAAGAAGCAGGACCATGAATTTTTTTATTCTTACATGGGATGAGGGTGTCACTGGCTAAGCCAGCATTTGTTGCTCATCTCTCAATGCCATTGAGAAGGCGGTGGTGAGTTATGTTCCATGTGATGTAGGTATATCCACAGTACTGTTAGGGAGGGAGTTCCAGGATTTTGACCCAGCGACAGTGAAGGAACGGCGATATATTTCCAAGTCAGGATGGTGAGTGGCTTGGAGGGCAACTTGCAGTTGGTGGTGTTCCTGTAGGTCTGCTGCCCTTGTCTTTCTAGATGAAAAAGTTTACAGGTTTGGAAGGTGCTGTCAAAGGAACCTTGGCGAATTTACATCTGGTAAATGTACACATTGCTGCCACTGTAGGCCGATCCAGATAAAGAACAGATAGACTGCCCATTTACATCTTTAAACTGTCACAAGGACCAGTGGTCCAGAAGGACCACTGAGTTCAGCCTGACACTAACCAAATCACCAACCTTAAAGACCTGTATACCTTTAACTTTACTGGACTTTAAATTGCTTAATCTATCCTCCCAATCTGTAGTCTATTTGTGTGTGTTTGTGAACTTTGAGCGTGTGTGTGTATGAAAGTGTTGTACATTGGCTAAGGAATGGTTGCAGACACAAATATGTCTGTACAGTAACTGGTTTATTGTATGAACATAACTATTTACAGATATACAAGGCTACAGGTGTTAGTTACTCAGTCTAAGCCAAGAGCGTTCTCCTTCTTGACTCTTAGTCATGTGTCTCTCTCTTACATCATCATGTGGGCAGTACTGTTTCTCCAGTCCCACACACTAACCCTTTCAGCCCTGAACACTAATGTTGCAGAAAGTTGGAGCATTTTTATTATTTTTCTTAGACCAGGTTAAGTACGATAAATACTGTTCTCTTATCTTTTTAAAGACTTGGAAACCTGCCTGTGTCTTTATAGCCACAGCACGTAAACACAGTTAAACACTCGCTGAAATGGCAAGCATATACTTTTTAGAAAAAAACCTGTTATGGTCAAATAAGGAATAGGGGAAAAGGGGAACAATTCCACCTCTCATCACCTGATCGTAACAATGCATATATTTGAGGTGTCACTAAGGCCACCTTGTTCCAGCTCTATCACATGACCTAACCTTTTCCCTGCATCAGCGTCTCAGCCAGCCATCCACATTCAACTTCTGTTAACTTGAGGTCATTCGAACTCTGTTGCCCCTGTCCCAACTCTCACCAGTTCCCTTCACCCATCACCCCTGCTCTTGCTGACCTACATTGGCTCCCAGTTAAGCAATGTCCCAACTTCAAATACTTATTCTTTTTTCAAATCCCTCCAGGGCCTCACCCCCTTCATTATCTCTGCAACTTCCTCCAGCCCATCAACCCTCCAAGAAATCTGCGCTCATCTAATTCTGGCCTCTTGTGCATATCCAATGTTAATCGCTTCACCACTGGTGACTGTGCCTTCAGCTTCCTAGGCCTTAAACTTTGGAATTCTCTCCCTACAATTCTTCATCTCTCTGCCTCTCTTTTCTCCTTTAGGATACTCCTTAAAACCTGTCTCTTTGACCAGAATTTTAGCCATCTGACCTACATCATCTTATGTAGCCTAGTGTCAAATGTTGCTTTGTAATGGTCCTGTGAAGAGCCTTGAGATGTTTGATCACATACAAGGTGCTATATTCAAACAAATACAAATGAGGAGGTATACTTGTTGAAGTGAAAACCAGATAGAGTTTTTTATAATAGGAACATAGGAATGTAGGAAATAGGAGACGGGGTAGGCCATTTGGCCCCTCAAGCCTGCTCTGCCATTCAGCTAGATCATGGCTGATCATCTACATCAACACCATTTTCCCACACTATCCCATATTCCTTGATACCTCTAATATCTAGAAATCTCTATGTCTTAATATTTTGACATTTAAGGCTGTATCAAGGGCCAATAGCAGCAAAGGATAGCTGCAGTCAATTAAGGAGGTTTCCTCAGCCTTGACAGTCTGAGATAGATGGAGAAATTGTAGGTAGCAAATAATAAAAGAAGGAGCCAGTCATTCAGGGTGCAATCCTCAAGCACAAATGAAGAAGTGTCTCACGGATGCTTTAAAAGTTGTTTCTCCAAACTGGCCGGTGAGCAATGTATTTGTATTTGGATGTGTATTTCTTACCCTTGGAGTGAGTGAGTCATTTTAAAATAATCCAGCAGCAAAGTATTTTGTACTTAAAGGGGAAAGGTAAGTTTACTTCTAAACTCTTGTTCCAGAAGCTAAGGAAAAATGATACCACTCAAACAGACAAGCACAGAATTGCAGATGAAAATAAAACCATAATTACAAAAATTGAATTAAGCTCAGCCTCTGTTGTTTCAATGTAGGCCTGTTGTTTTGAAGTCAGAATATTGTGTTGCCTGAAGTGAGGGTTTGGAATTGTAGGATTGCCTTAGCAGCTGCGATGACTCAGGGTTTGTTTTAAGGAGAGGGTTGAAACTGGGAAATTTGAAGGAAAAAGAGAGAGAGAAATAATCTGAAGAGAGAAAATTGTTAACAATGTCAAGCAATATAGGAGACAGGAAGGAAAGTTGTTTAGTAGGAATAATGTCTAGGAAACAGAAAGTGGGCCTCATACATTCTATAAGGTGGGGAGGGCATGATGGGAGATGGGAGAGAAACTAGGGAAAGATACAAGTTCAAGACTATGGTAGGAGGAGTCTTAAAGAAAGTTAAGCTGAGTGGCCTAAGGAAAGGGAGGGAAGTGGCAGTGACAGCTGATTGAGTGGTCTGAACCCTGGCAACAACGAAGTTCCTCATAATTGTTGTTGGCGATGATGTTAGAGGAGGAAGGAGAGAAGGGTTTAAGTAAACAGTTTTCAGTAGAGCAAAGAAGCCAATCGTTACCTTTACATTCCAGGAGTAGTAATCAGTTTTTGCAATCAGGAGCAGGAGGCAATAGTGCTTTACGTGGTCCAGCTGGATCTGGTGGAAAATGGCTAAACTAATCAACCGTCATATTAATCACAGGATCACAGAGTTGTTACAGTGTAGAAAGAGGCCATTAGGCCTATCATGTCTGCACCGGCTCACTGAGCATTTTAATTTAGTGCCAATCTCCTGCCTTTCCCCGTAACTCTGCACATTGTCTCTATCTAAATAATCAACCAATGTCCTCTTGAATGCCTCAATTGAACTTGCCTCCACCACACTTCCAGGCAGCGCATTCCAAACCCTAACCACTTGCTGTGTGAAAAAGTTTTTTCTCGCCTCACATTCGCTTCTTTTGCAAAACACTTTATAACAGTGCCCTCTGGTTCTCAATCCGTTTACAAGCGGGAACAGTTTCTCCCTATCTACTCTGTCCAGACCCCTCATGATTTTGAAAACTTCTATCAAGTCTCCTCTTAGCCTTCTCCTCTCCAAGGAAAACAGCCCCAAATTCTCCAATCTTTCCTCATAACTAAGTGTCTCATTCCTGGAACCATTCTCGTTAACCTCTTCTGCACTCTCTCCAATGCATTCACACTTTCCTATAGTGTGGCGCCCAGAACTGTACACAGTACTCCAGCTGAGGTCAAACCAGTGCCCTATATAAGTTGTTCATTCAGTTCTGTGTTGCCTGAACTTAAAGGAGCAGAGATGAGGTTCACACCAAGGCAATGGCCAGGGTAAGTTTTAATGGGAACAATGTCATTGAAGGTTGAGGTGAAGGTATGGTTGAACAGATCAGTTGTTGCAGAAATGTTGTGGTGAACACAAAGGTTAGAGAACTGAGATTTTTTAAGTGACTTCTAAGTATTTTGGAGAACAGTTTTTCCAGGTGGAAGCAGGCTTTGGAGGGGGAAGCAGGATGTGGGTGGAGAGCAATACAAGAAAGAATCAGAGATAGCCTTATTGGGAGTTTACATGGAGAGAATGATTAAGGGAAAATAAAAGTGAAATCAGAGGAGATGGAACATAATGAATTGAGATGAGCTTCCCTTAATGGTCCTATTCCCATCACAACCTTTTTTATTGATTTGCCTGTAAAATATTTTAACATTTTGCTTTATTTTCCTTGATAATTTAATTTCAAAGTGTTAAAATTATGAGATTTATATTATATTTTTGGACTGTAACTTTAAATTTTGGGTAAATTAACAGGGTCATGTGATCTGTTCTGCAGTCTGCCTGAGAGTGTTCCTGGATGGTTTGATTGTTAGAGCTCAAAGGAAGATATTTGAAAGATCTGAAAATCACCTTGTCTATGGAATAAGTCATACTGTTTACTATCTTATTAGTTCTTAACCTAGGTATATATCTTTAAAAAATGAATTGCAATAAAGCACAATGCACTTTTTCTAAAATTATATATATTGCACTGTCTTATAATTTAACTGTGTATTATTTGTGTATTGCCAACAATAACTTTCTAAATTATATGTATCATCTTAGTGCAGGGTTGTGGTAAAATATTTTAAGCAAGTTAAAATAACAGAATTTGTACAGTGTGCCTTCTAGTGATTAAATTATTGATTAATTAATTCATTAATCAAACAATTATCAAACAAGATCAAACAATCAACACAATGGTTTGCAAATGCATTTATTATCTGAAATTTGTGTCATTACTTATGACTATTGTACAGATCCATTCAGAGCAAGTTGATTTAGGATTCCATTGTGGAATAATTTTGTATTAACTTTGATTAAAATGATTGCCAAATAATTAATAAGTAAACTGCAAGTTGTTTCTTCAAATGTTGACTCATTCACCAGCTTATTCTGTGCATGCTGATGTTCAGCTATTATATTCTAGTTATGAAGTATTGAGATACAAAAATGTATTCAAAATTGGAATGTTATATTAAGTGTGTTAAAGTTCATACTTTGTGGTATTAGTTCAACTTTTATTAAAACTTGAGTAGAAAGCCACTTACAAATTGCCTGTCACCATTGGGATGAAGCTGACGAATGCAGGGCTTTCTGAATATGTAGTGAAATTCAGGTTTTGGGACAATGAGGAACCAATTTTAACTCTGTGTAAATGAATAGGTTTTGAATGAGTTAAAATTTGGCCCTGAGTGGCAGATATACTTTAAAGATGATAAGCTACTTAGAGCCTTTCACTCATCAAAACATGAATATTGATTCTGCTGGTAACAATGTTTTTTTAAAAATAGCCACAGATTTATTCCAGTTGATACAGAGCTTACACACAATGGCCTGAATTTTTCAAATGGTGGGTCTCGCTTCCCGTCATCTGAAATGTCGGTGGGGCACACATCCCCGCTGACTCTGAGTGCCCCACACCCATTTCATGCTCGAGTGTTAAGTGGCTGCTAGCAGGAATTCTGCCTCTCACCTGGGAGGAAGTCCTGCCTTAGAGAGCTGCTGGCCAATCTGATTGGACTGCGGCTCTCCAGGACCTGTAGCAACAAGAGCTGCAGTGGACTGGTGAGGAAATGCATGAGATAGCCTGAAAATAAGTCCGGGCATCAGAGGCCCATGTAAGTATAAAGGGCCCCAGAGTGGGAAGGGTAGTGAAGGCCTGGAGGGGGAGGGGGGGCGATGGGCCACAAAGGGGGAAATTGGGTCTCAGGTAAGATGCTGAGTGGGGGGACGGAGGTCCGGAGGCCACCGGACCTTAAGGGAAAGGTGCCTGACTTCAGAAGGTGGCTTCAGATAGAGGCACCCCCACTCCCCCCTCACTTCCCACCTGGGAACTCCATTGATTTTCAGGTTACTCCCCACACAACTTCAATACCCCTGCCAGTCTGAAAACAGGCTTCCTACCCCAGCATAAAATCGGTGTGCAGTCAGGGTGGACAGGAACCCAGAGAGAATCCCGTCCCTTCAATTTCACACTCCCCCACCTAAAAACCCACAGGTGGAAAAGTGCAAAATTCAGGCCATTGTATCTGTTGAACCAACTTCACAGTTACTTATTTGCCCATTTCCTGTGGTAATAATGGAGTATAAGGGAACAGGGGTGCAAGGCCACATACCATAGTGTGGTGATGCCCTCAAAGACAATCCTAAAGTTCATTCCCAGGATATGGAAGTCATTAGCAAAGGTGGCATTTAATGCCCAACCCTAGCTAAAGTTAAGAAGATAATTGTGAGCTGCCTTCTCACACCACTGCAAGCCTTATGGTGAATGTTCTTTCTCACAGCTGTTTGGTAGAGAGTTTCAGGATTTTAGCCCAGTGACAATGAAGGGCTAATGATATAAGGCCATATTGGGATGGGGCAACACTTGGTGGGGAACATGGAAAAGATGGTATTCCCATGCATCGGCTAACCTTGTTCTTCTAGATTGTGGATGTCGGGGATTTGGAAGGTGCTGTGGGAGAAGGCTTAGCAAGTTGCTGCAGTGCATCCTGTAGATAATACAGTGCAGCTTTGGTACTACTTTTATCATCAAAAAAAGTTCTCAAAACCCAACTATATCTATATATACAAAACTAGAAATAATCAGTCAAGTTTCAAAGATGAAAGGTAGGTCCACCAATTGGAGCCACCTTAGTTAAGAAGAAACCAGGGACTAAACGTTTGGAGTTCCTGGTACATAGGTTAAAAATTCCACTGGAATTTAGAAATTACTGGGAACAACTTTAAATGCATTGCTCTTTCTTAATATAAAATCTTCCAGGAACAAACATTTTGATGTTAAACATGTAAAGTGCTATTGTTTCCGCTTATAAAAGTATTTTTCAAATAAAACTACAGCGAAAATCGTTTTTATAAAAAAAATCCAAACTGTACATTTTAAAGAATAAACGATAACCATAGGAAATAAGATTAAAAAAACGCGTGAGCGACACGCAAAATACACATTTGTAACAAAACATCCACCCTGCAACATACAAGATTACAAAAATAACTCTGCAATACTGTTGGAAAGAGGCTTGTTCTTCCTCCTACTTGATGTGGTCATTATTTCACGACTGATATATCGCTAGATAATACTGCCAGTTTTCTAAATTATTATTGCTTTAATACTGGATGTGATTTCAGTGCGTGGAGGGTAACTTGCTGGTGTCTGATCCCATGCTGTACGGTAACGAGCATATTGCGTCCATTGTACATCTTCTACTGACCAATCATCTGGGAGATCCTGTTGCGGCAGCCATACAGTGCATCTTTTTCTACTCTCTCACCCACTCTAGGCATGTTGCCGCGAGTAAGGGCTTTGTCCTGCAAAGCATGCAGTTAAAACACAAACACTTTAAAAACAAAAGAAGCGTGATGGGCTGCTGACGCCTCCTTTTGGGATAAGGCACATTATCCGTCTGGCGAAGCGCTACCACGCAGAAACCTGCTCCTGGAGGAGGTTGAAGTGGGAGCTGGCTGGTACTGCTAGGCTGTAGTCCCACACAGCCTGGACGTGGCCGACAGGTCTTTGCTGTCTACATCTGATCTTCCCGAAACCACGAAAGGCCAAGTCTGAAATTTGAAACAAAAAAGGTCAGAATAATAATACACTGGCCCTAATGACATAGAGAGGAACAATTTATGTCCGCAAACGCTTTGTATAAATTAGGAAATAGTATGTGCCTTTCCAAAATTTTACTTCACATTTTGAACTCATTTTAATCAATTCTGCATCAAATGGTGCAGTTCCACTCGAATAAAAAGGAGCACAGGTCAAGTTATACAGAAAATCGATACATCACGCAGTAAACTTAAAACAAAAAGGGATTACCAAAACTGAGGTGCCAGACAAGAGCTGCCATACAGCGGCAGTTTTGAATTGTGAGGCTGACGTTTGGCAAATGGACCAACAACGAGAAAAGGATGTTGCGATTTCCATACCGATTCATAGATCCTAAGATAATTAAATTTAAAGTACGAATCGTTTCTTGGCTATATAGAGTTGCACGGCTGGAAATATAACAAAGCATTTGTTAAAGATTTCTTGTAAGTAATCAAACCTGCCAGGCGATCAGTTAAATGTTCTCCAGAATAAAAGGCTAGAAGTGAGCTATTTTCCTTTCAACGGAGTTTTAAATCTTTTATTTTGAGTCGCAACATTTCTGTAATTCTCTGTATTTTGAGGTTGATCGTTCGAAGGCAATTTTTAAAAGCTTGCTCCTTATAATGAAACCCGACCCAGTGTGAGACTCAAGAGAGAAACTCTTCCTGAAAAGCTTTCAAGAAATGCTGTCTTGTAGGATTTAATATTTTCAGCAGCGTTATTCCTTTGCCCTAATATTACATGACTTGAAGAAATTTTCAGAGAAATCTTCTCAATACCCCAGCTTCCTCTAAGCATCCCAATTTAATCGGAATGCAATAACTGTTTTTCTCTACTAGTTCCAAAAGAATGTCGATCCTTTAAGATTCGTACTTAAAACATGCAACAGCCCCGCTCAATCCCACTGTTACTACCCCTGAGACTGGCTCAGCTATAACCGTACAGAAGACAGTTATTCAGTATGCAAGAAATGTATATAGATTTAAAATGCAACATCCAATGGAATTAGCTCACAAAATAAACATTTTTAGAAATTAATGAGTATTTATATAGATGGAAAACAAAGGTAAGTTAGAAATTATTTGGAAGTTGAACAACATTAAACCCCCCACCCCCCCCCCACACCCCCGCCCCCCCCATCTAAAGAAAAGCACAAAAACTTTAAAAAAATAACTGTTACCGTGGCAAGCTATATAAATAGTAACTATCATAAGATAAATCATTTGACCATTTTCGTTTTAATAGTTACCATTTTTGAGTTGACAACTGGCGAAATCTGTCGCCAGATAATAAGGCGATACAAGACATCTCCAGATCTAGGAGACATAATGATCACACCTTATACACAAACTATGTTATCTGCATGATATCTGTCAATGAAGCCTGACTTTTCTTCAGATTTTCCTACAGAGAGAATTACTTACATATTGGTCACTGATGCATTGGCAAAACATTCAAGCGGCTGTCTACCTTTCTGTTTTCTCGAGTTTTGTGGAAAGATGAAGTTTGTGCGGGAGAGCTCTGATTTGTTTCATAACATTGCACAATAACTTAGAAATATCGCCTTATATCTAAACGTTCCTATAAACACCTCCCGTGTGTGCGTGTGTTGGGGAGAGATCGTGAAATGTGCAACTAATATCATGTTATGTATGTTACAAAGCTGATTTTTGGAATCTTGTTAACAGATTTATACGTACTTTATTTTTGTTTAGATTCTAAAAGTATGATGCAGCTAGTAAAGATGCACCTGTCTGTTTTCTAAGATTGTCATCAGCTAAGAATATATGGCGATTGGTCAGTTGAGTTCCCTCTATGTGGTGGAATGCAGAAGCTCAGAATCAGACAGCACAGGAGCAGGTCTGGCACATATTAATTTATGCGAAGTTATTTATTAGAATAGCACTTATATATTGTATAACATAAAATAATCAGTTTCCTTGCAATGTAGAAAATCTACGTCTAAAGGTACACTTATGTTGTAGCTCATTAATAACATAGCCTGATATTGATTTAACATTTGTCCTGTTGTAAACGTTCTAAACTGCCGTGATTTAGCAGTACTTTTAATAAAAGAAAATATGAATGCACATTGAACACTATAACACCCCCATGTTAATCTTAAATACGATTTACACTTTATGCATTAAAGTCATTATGAAATTGGATTCCCTATAGTTACTGGTTTATGTAACATCCGCATTTTCTTACCAGATTCACAGGATGGACGTATCCGTTTTCATATTTATCATTTGCTAAGATTTGCCTTAAATGTGCGATGTAGCTCGCTGCCAGTCTGAGGGTGTCAAGTTTGGAGAGTTTGGTATCTGAAGGCACCCAAGGAAGGCTGGTTTTTAATCTGGAGAAGGCTTTGCTCAGGACTCTCATCCTAGCTCTCTCCCTGGCGTTGGCAGCGTTCCTCTGTGATTGTTTCCCTTCTTTGCCCAGCTTGGGCAGTTGCTTTTTCCTAACACTCCCTCGCCTCTTTCTCTTGGAGCCGCACTCAGAGCTCGATTCATCAGTGTTTTCAGCCGAGACGTAGAATTCCGTGTCGTTCGACTCGTGTTTGAAACCGTTACATTGAAGATGGAGCGCCTGTAATTCCATTTCCCGTATGTCCTCAGTGTCACTGACAGATCCAGTAGACATGGCACCAATCCGCTGGAAAACTGGAACCTCAAGTGAAAAAGGCTTCCTCCACAAATTTATTAAATACCAAAAACATACGCAAAAAGTTCCTTTGTCGGAAAAAGAAACCCCACCTCCAGTGGCTTTGACGGCTTCTAATGTCACTTTTAAACAGGAAGTATCTGCTCTATGTGGATCTAACCATTCAAGGACGGGATTAACAAACACTAACGCTGACAATCATATCCCACAAGTAAGGACACGGAAAAATAGTTTTTTTTGTTTTATTTATTGTTTCATGTTATGAAAGACCTGTTAAAATATTCCCGTACCTTACATTCACGTCTGCAGTCTGAACTTTCTGTCGGCACCGGGAGGTATCCGTCCTCAGTGGTATATTCCATCTGAGCTGAGATTTGAGTTGGAAGCCTTCAATCAATCAGCTTAAAGCGGTGTAATTAAACGGCTCATTCATTTAACGAAGATCTGGGCGTTACTGCTACCATTAAGAAAAAACAGACAACCCCTTCTTCGTGTGTTTTCTAATCATCTGTAAAGTGTGTGGATAAATAAAGATACCTCAGCAAGTAAATGGAACACCAGGAGCAATAGAATTTTAATTAATGAAACATATATTTTGTATTAACTATCTTCAATTTCCAGCCGTAAAATTATACTACAAACTCGTACCTGTTCAGCCGTAAACAAGTCAAACTCCATGTGAAGTCTTTGATACTTATCTGTACATCATTTGCTATATTTTCCATGAGTAACGATCGGAGCTTTGATTACCGCCCAGTTATAACGAATTTGGGACAAGATTAATTAAACTCAGAAATGGTTTAACCCTGTAGTTCTTTAATGTAATTCCTCGCTTCGTTGTTGCTTGCATAAACATGTATGTATTGCTGTGGTCTTTGTCTTACTTATCATGTTGTATGATGCTTACACATTTCGCTTACATTTTTTCAGTGTTAACTTACGTCTCTACAATGCTAAAGACAAGATTGAGAAATTATCACCAAACTCATTTGGCTTCTGTCACACGATAGATTATGACTTATAAGTGATTAGCACTCTATTTAAAATGCTTGATACATATCTGTTGCTTGTTTGCGCACTCTTACTATATAGAAATAAAAAATGCATCTAATTGAATGCGAGGAAGGTGGATATCGTACGCTTTGTATCGTCATGTTTTACGCGTTGCAAGATACTTTCTTGTCAAAATATATGATATTTATTTCTGAAGATTTGAAAATGTTGGCTGAGCCCTGATTGTTTGTGCAGGTGTGTTCTGAAGTGATCTCTTCCTGGAGATTTATGGCAGAATTGATTGATCTTGTAAACAGTTGTAGAGATCCTATCGAGTCCAGAACGAATTCAGGTCTTACTTTCGTATCTTGGGCTTTCTTCAATAATCGGGCCGCTGGGACACTTCAGGAAAGAAGTGGACTTTGGCCACATCTCTGGCGGCGAACGGAACTGAAGAGTGTCATCACAGCGATCTGTCAGAGGAGAGAGAACAAGTCACTTCAATAAATCACCGTGTGGAAATGGGAAACTCATTTTTTTCCCTCAAAGGGGATCCTTAAGACATCCTATTTGTTTTTAAGTAGTAAACCTTTCTGACCCAATAGTCGAAAACGAGATAATATCCGGATAATTTATAATTTTTATGACAACAGACATATTGGATTGTGCTGTATGTGGGTCAGCTACGTTTACAAAATGAATTATTATCTCATTTTTAAAATCGCCAATTAACAACTACACCATGAAAAATAATGAATCCGAAAAAAATCCCACGTACGGTAATTATAATTCATCCAGTGTCTTATATAAACAAGGCTTCTTATAGAACACGGCCTATGTGGACTTGCACGAATGAAATAAGCCATACAATCCACCGCTATGTATGTGCACACAAAGGTAAAACGAATCAAATTCATTACAATTTATTTCATTAGGTACTTATCGCCAATAGAGTTTTTTCTCAGGTGCACGACTACATTTGATGGTGAACATATTTTTCTGCATGAACATTTTGCCTGGAAAGGGCAGAGATTAAAACATCAGAAATTGCGAATACTCCGAAGCAAACATGAGTGGGAACTCTCCATTGACTAAAGAAATCAAGCCTAAGTGAATGGCTTAATATGGCAAAATGCTCGATGCTGCTTCTGCCCCACGTTTTTCAGATTCAGTTACATCTACCGAGACAAAGTCTTAAGAAAGCAGAAAATCGATTGGCTCCAGGTCTCCAGTGGGGTCAAGCTTGCTTTTCTAGGGACATAGGTATTGATAAATACTCTAGAGGCTAACTTCTAAACAAACTGCAGCTCTTCACTAATTATATCCAAGCACTACACGTGGACCTAAAACATGTTCCCGTCGTCAATTCCAATACATCAATCTATTACAGATTATACATTAAACCGTTAAATAAATGATAGCAACACCGTTACTCCATTTCTACCATAAAATTGCATTAAGCCAGAAATACTTTGAAAGAATATACAAGGCAAAGAGCATTCTCAACTTTTCAGGATGGTCAGATATCGTGAATAAAAACTTGACCACAAAAAATATTTAACTATAAACGAATTTTGTTATCCCATGTTATGCCAGCGCACTAATATTAACTTTTAGAGAATTGGGCTGTTTGCAGAACTGCAAAGCAATGTTGTTTAACCTCATTGGAAAGGTCTATTTGTGTTTATATCCTTATAGCGTGAAGACCGTATTGTAGTACAGTGCACACGGAAACGCATCAAATAAACTATTCTAGATATAAATGTATAACAAATAAAATGTACTTAAATATGTGCTTCAACAATCCAAAACCATCCCTACCGCCTTGCTCACCCCAGAGTTCTGCATTTTCCTCTTCCAATAATTTCTCCTTAAAAACGGTGTGCCTGAGTCTCTCCCTGTGACCGCCGTTCAGGGCTCGAGCAACCGTCTGTGTGAAAAAAATTGCTAATATTTTACATATTAGCTATCTTATATCGATAATCATTCCCACCACCCCCCAAAAAGGTCTTCCCCCTTCAGGCTGTCAAACCCTACGGAACTTCATAAACCTCGAAGAAGTCTCCTCGTACACTTCGCTGTTCTCTTGGAAATAGACGCCGTATTACGAATGCGTCTTACCTGGTATCATTCCATAAGACCATAAGACATAGGAGCAGAAATTGGGCCATTCGGCCCATCGAGTCTGCTCCGCCATTCAATCATGGATAATAAGTTTCTCAATCCCATTCTCCCACCTTCTCCCAGTAACCTTTGATCCCCTTACCAATCAAGAACCTATCTATCTCAGTCTTAAATACACTCAATGACCTGGCCTCCACAGCCTTCTGTGGCAATGAATTCCATAGATTCACTACTCTCTGGCTAAAGAAGTTTCTCCTCATCTCTAAAAAGTCTTCCCTTTACTCTGGAGCTGTGCCCTCAGGTCCTAGTCTCTCCCACTAATGGAAACATCTTCCCCACATCCACTCTATCCAGGCCTTTCAGTATTCTGTTAAGTTTCAATCAGATCCCCCTCATCCTTCTAAGCTCCATCGAGTATAGACCCAGGGTCCTCAAACGTTCCTCATATGTTAAGCCTTTCATTCCTGGGATCATTCTCGTGAACCTCCTCTGGACCCTCTCCAGGGCCAGCACATTCTTCCTGAGATACGGGGCCCAAAATTGCTCACAATATTCTAAATGTGGTCTGACCAGAGCCTTATAAAGCCTCAGCAGCACATCCCTGCTTTTATATTCTAGTCCTCTCGAAATAAATGCCAACATTGCATTTGCCTTCCTAACTACTGACTCAACCTGCAACTTAACCTTAAGAGAATCCTGGACTGGGACTCCCAAGTCCCTTTGCACTCCAGACTTCTGAATTCTCTCCCCATTTAGAAAATAGTCTATGCCCCTATTCTTCATACCAAAGTGCATGACCTCACACTTTCCCACATTGTATTCCATCTGCCACTTCTTCGCCCATTCTCTTAACCTGTCCAAATCCTTCTGCAGCCTCCCCACCTCCTCAATACTACCTGTCCCTCCACCTATCTTTGTATCATCTGCAAACGTAGCCAGGATGCCCTCAGTTCCTTCATCTAGATCATCAATGTATAAAGTGAAAAGTTGCGGTCCCAACACTGACCCCTGCAGAACTCCACTAGTCACCGGCCGCCATCCTGAGAAGGACCTCCTTATCCCCTCTCTCTGCCTCCTGCCAGACAACCAATCTTCTATCCATGCTAGTACCTTGCCTCTACCACCATGGGCTCTTATCTTACTGAACAGCCTCCTGTGCGGCACCTTGTCAAAGGCTTTCTGGAAGTCCAAGTAGATAACATCCATTGGCTCTCCTTTGTTTAACCTACTTGTTACCTCCTCAAAGAGTTTTAACAGATTTGTCAGGCATGACCTCCCCTTGATGAAACCATGCTGACTTTGCACGATTTAACCATGCACTTCCAAGTATTCTGAAATCTCATCCTTAATAATGGACTCTAAAATCTTACCAACGACCGAGGTCAGGCTAATCGGCCTGTAATTTCCCGTCTTTTGCCTCACTCCCTTCTTAATTAGGGGGTTACATTAGCGATTTTCCAGTCTTTCAGGACCTTTCCTGACTCAAGTGATTCCTGAAAGATCACCACTAATGCCTCCACTATCTCTTCAGCTATCTCCTTCAGAACTCTGGGGTGTAATCCATCTGGTCCAGGTGATTTATCCACTTTCAGACCTTTCAGTTTTCCTAGCACCTTCTCCTTGGTAATGGCCACCATACTCACTTCCCCCCAACCCCCTCTTGAAGTTTGGGGATGTCACTCATGTCTTCCACTGTGAAGACTGACGCAAAGTACCTATTCAGTTCCTCCCCATTTCTTTGTTCCCCACTACTACATCTCCAGCGTCATTTTCCAGCGGCCCAATGTCCACTTCTATCCTGCGTTGAAACTAGACACATGGTTATAGTTGTAATCTGTGTACATGTATAAGGAGAACAGTATAAGGGTAAATTATATGTTATCATTATACCAAATGTATGTAAAATATTATCATGGAGGTTTATTTTGAATTGACTGTGTTGTGTTCAGTTAAACGTTGCCCTGCTTTCCCAAAATGTTGCAATTGCTCAGAAAATTACGCTAAGCCTTAATAAAATACTCTAACTTTATGGGTTTTTTTTCATTCTACGACCAAATAAGGCCATAACAATGGTGATATTTCACATAACGTTTGAAGATACTGAGTATTACTTTTGACAAAAATCGATTAGGGAAGCTAAGTGGCAGGAACACGGAACATTACAGTGTGCAGCCGTGCTGCTTCGTAAATATGGCAGAAGGGGAAAGCGAACAAGGGAAAGAGAAAGGAACATCTTATCATAATGCACAAATTGTTGGGCGAAATGCTGGAGAAAGTTAATTCTATTGGCATTAAATGTGGCTCGCATTGAAAAATTAACCAACTATTCTTCTAACAAAACACTGGTGTCGCCAATTACGTGTTTATTGGTGTGAGGATGTGTGTTCCAGAGCGAAACCGAGTAACAGAACGTTCAGCTTCCAATACTGTTAGACCATGTGCAAACTCGGATAAGCTATCAGATTCAAATTGGTTTTCAGCAACCTGCGACATTCTCCGGGCTTTCAGTCACTGGGATTGCTATCTAACTACCCAGTCATCTGCCAATTGTTAATCTCTGCCTGTAGATTTAGTTACAATGAGGTAAAACATTCCTTAAGTGTTTAATGGCCTTTAATGGCCTTTACTATTGCTTATCACTTCCGTCCTATGCGTTTTATTTAAGGGCATGATTTTTCTAAACTGCGTCACCTATGTTTTACATGCAAATCATTTTGCGGATGCCTGGTATCGTTAGTTCAGATTTGCCTGGAAATATTTGAACGCTACCGGAATGGCTTTCATTGAAGCTCATCTGTTAAGCGGCCTCTTGTTACAAACGAGTCCGTCATGTGGAGCATTGGAACGGGAGGGGTGGAGAAACATTTTTAAGAGATGCCCTTTATTACTCACGGTGCTATCTAACCAGTCAGGGACCCCAAGAAATAAAGAACCTGCAGAGTTCTGAATCATTCGCAACCTCAAAGATGCACCCACACCCTTCCAAAAACCCAAGTGCACAGCACTCATCCGCAGAGGAGAGCAATGAGAGAGTGAGGGCAGAAGCTGTCCCTGTACCAGAGGGAAAATAAAATGTACACTGAAAAAATGTTAACTATTTCTATAAATACTGCCCCCATTTTAAGTTTGAAGGCCGTTGACCTTAGTTACATTTTTCAAGATATGCAATCCAAAATTTAACTTAACGATCACTCTGTACAGTGATATGTTCATTCTTTCCCCTGAATCGTCACTGATTTCTATTGATGCCGTACAACTAGATCTCGGAAGGGTGGATAATAACCGAAGGTTTTTCGTTCGGATATTGAAATGCTTTAGTATAGAAGTACATTTATACTGAAGACGTTAATAAAGCCAAATAAATCCTTATAGCCATTAGAGATTAAAATCCCAGACTATCTGAAACAGTTTGAAAATACCATGTTCAGAAATTGACGTCTCTTTATCTTTTAAAGGCACAGCCCGTTCTCTGACTTCGAAAGCTGTTTTGAAGTAAGACATGGTTTAACACTTTGCTGTATCAAAATGGCAGATGCAAAACACTATATTGCTGATGATGCCACATTTGGGGTTTGACAAATTTTGACCAGAAGACCTACCAAAGGAGGCAGATAGCCTAACGGGGTGTCAAATGCAGTTCATTGTGGTAAATTGTGAAATACAGAGTTGTATTCTGGAAGTGAAAACAGGGAAAGGGAGTACTGCTTAAATGGTATGTTTTTTTTTCTTTCATGTGATGTGGGCATAGCTGGCTAGGCCAGCATTTTTGCCAACCCCTAAATGCCCCTGAGACGGTGGTGGTGAGCTGTCTCCTTGAACCGTTACAGTCCATGTGGTGTAGGTACACCCACAGTGCTGTTAGGGAGGGAGTTCCAGGATTTTGATCCAGCAACTGAAGGATTGGCAATATAGTTCCAAGTCAGGATGGTGTGTGGCTTAGAGGGAACTTGCAGGTGGTGGTATTCCCATGTATCTGCTACCCTGTCCTTCTACGTGGTAGAGGTTATGGGTTTGGAAGGTGCTGCCTAAGGAGCCTTGGTGAATTCCTGCAATGTATCTTGTAGATGCTACACACTGCTGCTGTTGTGCGTCAGTGGTGGAGGGAGTGGATGTTGGAGGTGGTGGATGAGATGCCAATAAAGCGGCTGCTTTATCCTGGATGGTGTTGAGCTTCTTGAGTGTTGTTGGAGCTACACTCATCCAGGCAAGTGGGGAGTATTCTATCACACTCCTGACTTGTGCCCTGTAGATGGTGGATAGGGTTTGGGGAATCAGCAGGTGAGTTACTTTCCGCAGTCTCTGATCTGCCTGCTCTTGTAGCCACAGTATTTATATGACTGGTCCCATTCAGTTTCTGCTCAATGGTTACTCCCCAGGATGTTATTGGTGGGGAATTCAGCAATGGTAATGTGATTGAATGTCAAGGGGTGATGGTTAAATTCTCTCTTATCGGAGGTGGTCATTGCCTAGCACTTGCGTGGCACAAAGGTTACTTTCCACTTGCCAGGCCAAACCTGAATGTTGTCCAGGTCTTGCTGCATATGGGCATGGACTCTTTTGGTATCTGAGGAGTCATGAATGGTACTGAACATTGTGCAATCATCAGCAAACATCCCCATTTCTGACCTTATGATGGAAGGAAGGTCATTGATGAAGCAGCTGAAGATGGTTGGGCTGAGGACACTACCCTGAGGAACTCCTGCAGTGATGTCCTGGAGCTGAGATGACTGACCTCCAACAAACACAACCAACTTCCTTTGTGCTAGGTATGACTCCAACCAGTGGAGAGTTTTCCCTCTGATTCCCATTGACCTCAGTTTTGCTAGGGCTCCTTGATGCCACACTTGGTCAAATGTGGCCTTGATGTCAAGGGCAGTCACTCCCGCCTCACCTCTGGAGTTCAGCTCTTTTGTCCATGTTTGAACCAAGGCTGTAATGAGGTCAGGAGCTGAGTGACCCTGGCAGAACCCATACTGGGCGTCAGTAAGCAGGTTATTGCTAAGCAGGTGCTGCTTGATAGCACTATTGATGACACCTTCCATTACTTTATTAATGATGGAGAGAAGACTGATGAGGAGGTAATTGGCTGGGTTGGATTTGTCCTGCTTTCTGTGTACAGGACATATCTGGGCAATTTCCCACATAGCCGGGTTAATGCCAGTGTTGCAGCTGTGCTGGAACAGCTTGGCTAAGTTCTGGAGCACAAACCTTCAGTACTATTGCTGGAATATTGTCAGGGCCCATAGCCTTTGCAGTATCCAGTGCCTTCAGCCGTTGTTTGATATCATGTGGAGTAGATTGAATTGGCTGAAGACTGGCATCTGTGATGCAGGGGACCTCCAGAGGAGCCGAGATGGATCATCCACTCCGTACTTCTGGCTGAAGATTGTTGCAAATGCTTCAGCCTTATATTTTGCACTGATGTGCTGGGCTCCCCCATCATTGAGGATGAGATAATTTGTAGAGCCTCCTCCTCCAGTAAGTTGTTTAATTGTCCACCACCATTCACGACTAGATGTGGCAGGACTGCAGAGTTTAGATGTGATCCGTTGATGTGGGATCGCTGAGCTCTGTCTATCAATTGCTGCTTATGCTGTTTGGCCTGCAAGTAGTCCCATGTAGCTTCACCAGGTTGACACCTCATTTTCAGGCATACTTGGTATGCCCTCCTACACTCTTCATTTGAACCAGGGTTGATCCCCTGGCTTGATGGTAATGGTAGAGTGGGGGATATGCTGGGCCATGAGGTTACAGATTGTGTTCGAGTACAATTGTGCTGTTGCTGATAGCCCACAGCGCCTCATGGATGCCCAGTCTTGATCTGCTGGATCTGTTGGAAATCTAGCCCATTCAGCACAGTGGTCATGCCACACAACAGGATGAGGGTATCCTCGAAGTGAATTGGTCATTCCTACTGATACTGCCATGGATAGATACACCTGCGGTAGGCGGGTTGGTGAGGATAAGGTCAAGTATGTTTTTTTCTCTTATTGGTTCCCTCACCACCTGCCACAGACTCAGTCTAGCAGCTATGTCATTTAGGACTCGGCAAGCTCAGTCAGTATTGATGCTACCGAGCCACTCAATGGACATTGAAGTCCCCCACCCAGAGTACATTTGGTGCTCTTGCCACCCTCAGTGCTGCCTCCAAGTGATCTTCAACATGGAGGAGCACTAATTCATCAGCTGAGGGAGGGCAGTGCGTGGTAATCAGCAGGAGGTTTCCTTGCCCATGTTTAACCTGATGCCATGAGACTTCATGGGGTCCGGGGTTGATATTGAGGACTCCCAGGGCAACCCCCTCTCGACTGTATACCACTGTGCCACCACCTCTGCTGGGTCTGTGCTGCTGGTGGGACAGGACACACCCAGGGATGGCAATGGTGGAGTCTGGGACATTATCTGTATGGTATGATTCTGTGAGGATGACTATGTCAGGTTGATGCTTGACTAGTCTGTGGGACAGCTCTCACAATTTTGGCACTAGCCCCCAGATGTTGGTAAGAAGGACATTGCAGGGTTGACAGGGCTGAGATTGCTGTTGTCGTTTCTGGTGCCTAGGTTGATGCCATGTGGTCCATCCAGTTTCATTCCTATTTTGTGACTTTGTAGCAGTTTGATGCAACTGAGTGGCTGGTAGGTCATTTCAGAGGGCATTTAAGAGTCAACCACATTGCTGTTGGTCTGGAGTCACATGTAGGCCAAACCAGATAAGGATGACAGATTTCCTTCCCTAAAGGACATTAGTGAGCCAGATGGGTTTTTACAACAGTCAACAATGGTCTCATGGTCATCAGTAGACTTTTAATTCCAGATTTTTATTGAATTCAAATTCCACCATTTGCCATGGTGGGATTTGAACCTGGATGCCCAGAGCATTACTCTGGGTCCCTGGATTACTAGTCCAGCGACAATACCACTATGCTATCGCCTCCCCAAAAACCATAAAAAAGGAAGAAAAAACAAAATCTTTGATATTGTGCTTAGAGGTATGGAATACAAAGTCAAGGAGGTGATAGCAAATTCATACAAGATCTGAGTTAGCTGCAGTTTTTGAACACTTCATTAAAGAAAGAGATAAGTACCAATGTCCCCCTTTTGTACTCCAAGTTACAATCTCACCACTTCCATTCTCTGTTTTTACTTCCAGAATCTAAAACTGCATTTCACAAGTTACCACACTGAACTTCATTTGCCTCCCTTTTAGCCTACCCACCTCCTGCAGATTTTGGACACCTCATTAAAGGAAGAAGATAAAACCAATTGAAAAGGTATAGTGTAGTTCACTATTACATTGCCAGCGAGATTTTTTTTTAGGTTGAAAAATCCAGCATAAGAATTCAATTATCAATAGGTTAATCTGTGGTCAACTGTTCCCATTAGTCAGCAAGCTCAGGACAAATTTGAATTGAACACAAAAAAGAATGAAAGGGGAACTTAAGAGGACTTTACGCAGGAAACAACTAGAATGTGGTATTATCTGCACAAACTAATTTTGAAGAAGGATCCATAAATCTGTTTAAAAGCAGCTTAAAAATAAACAATGCTTGAGAGATTAGGAGTGCAAAGGAGAGTGGGATTTGATTAGGTGGCTTACATAGAGAAGAACACTTTAATTCTAAAAGTACAGAATAGGACAAACAAAGAGGCTATATCTGATTTGTAAATGGACAATCAGAGAGAGCCACTGGCCTGCAGTGTAGAACAGAAGTAATTTGGGTACACTCACATCAAGCCCTTGGCCTGAAATTGTTTATTAATACCTGTTATCAGCTTTCAGGTAAAGGAGCTCATTAAGATCTGGCATCAGTCTCTGTTGCTATTCATGATATTGAATCACCAGGGCTCTTGCATAGTGGTGATACTAAAACTGAACATGGGAAAATGGATGCAAAAATGGTCCTGGGTTTAATGATATTCATTTTAGTCTGCTGAAATAAATATCTGATATATTGAACAGAACACTAAGATGTGGAAATGTTCCCATGGATTGAAAGTGACCCGTGCTGTATCTACCATATCAGTGCTGGGTAGGTTGTGCTTACAAAATCTAGGCTTACATTTCATCACAGTATGGAGGAAGCAGTGCAATGATGGGTGAGATGTTAACTGGTGGCCCCATATGGCCTCACATGGACAGAAAGGATCCTATGGCACCATTCAAAGAACAGGAAACTTCTGGCATTTATCCCTCAAATAAAATCACTAGAGAAACAGATTATCATTGATTTTGAGGGAACTTTCTGTGCTAAAATTAACTGTTTCCTACATGATAGCCAAGTGGTTATAGTACTGGGTTTGTCAACCCCAAGATCAAGAGTTCAAATCTCACAATGGCAAACTATGAAACAATGTAACTTCATCTGAATAGGAACGGATGGAAATGTGTTTGTACTCAAAAGGGTTACACTACCTTACCCTCATTCCAAGAGAAGGTGACATATGACCTTTGAAGGAAAGAGGTTTAGAAAGCAAATGACAGTGACTATACTTCAAAAAGTGCTTCATTAGTTGTGAAGGTCTTGGGATGTCCTAAGGTCATTCAAGGTGCTTGTATAAGTGCAAGTCTTTCTTTAAAGTCTATATTTAAGAAGGGCAGTGAATTAGAAAAAGGAAATTATTGGTCAGTAATTTAAGAAATTGTTAGAATTATTAAAGATGTTTGTATGGTAACCTAGAATGAGCAGAGGCTAACATGGCTGGCATGGCTTGAGGACAATATAGCTTCTGGAAGATGAAGTCCTATCTCACCAAAATAAAAGCAAAATATTGCAGAGACGAAATCAGAGCTCTGAAGAAGAATTATGCGGAGTCTAAATGTTAATTGTTTCTCTCTTCAGATGCTGCCTGACCTGCTGAGTTTTTCCAGCATTTTGTGTTTTTATTTCTGGTCCTATCTTACCAGTTTGATTTGAATGTTATAGGGAAGTTACAACACTGCTGGATAATGGGATCCTGGTAGACATTATTAGGATTTCTATCTAGTTGTAATGTTAGGAGACGTTTATTACAATAAACAGTGCTTTGTTGAATGTACAC